>NC_042618.1:323231331-324448831 GCF_901001135.1 Rhinatrema bivittatum
TTAAATACCTACATTAAAGTATTATACCGCCGGGCCTAATTTAAATAAATGTATTTACTGTATCGCGCGCACAAGAGAGTGTCCTGTGTGTGCACTGGGAGAGCGGGCACTCGCCCGCTCTCCCGCGATTTTTACTGTATCGGCCCGAATGTGAAGCTTGTTAGGAGGGATAAAGGGGGAAAGCTGAACTGAATCAGTGGAAGACATTAAAGAAAACCAGAGAGACATTGTTTTGAGTCAGTGTTACTGACTGGTGAACAGTCAAATATGTTAAGCAAGACAATTAAATTGATATTTTGACCAAGACTCGCAGAGAGCCAGAATTCTAAAGGAGAGACTGAAAAAAAAAAACATTTTCTGTTCCCACAAGAAGAGAAAAGACAACAGTAGTTATGGACAATTGCTTATCCTTTTATTTCATTAGTTAGAATATCATTACATGCTACATGGCAGGTTCTCACTGCACACATATTAGGGTCACATTGTAGATTTTGGGAAGGTATACGGTGAAAGTCAGGTAGTTTCACTTTTTGATTTCTTAAAATTAGGCCATAAGGTTGTTCCTGCAATTCCTGGAAAGAACCAAAAAGAAGGGGATGAGAGGACTAAAGCCAGAAGTGCATCGATTTTAAGCAGTGCTTCTAAAGATTGCTGCAATCATCTATTTGAGCATCGGAGACAACGCATCCCACATCATACAGCTAAGTCTGCACTCATACAACAGCCTAGATCTGGCCAGACATTAGTGTCATTTACTATAAAGGTGAAATACAGATACAAAGTTAAAAAAAAACATAAATTTTACTTACCTTTGTGAAGAAAACTCTCATAGACACTGAAAGATAGATTGCATCACAAAGCATCAATTTCAGGAAGTACATTGGTTAGAGTACAGGATAAAGAGCAAGTCTGGAAAAATATTGTTACCTGAACAACTGTCTTTAATGCATCTTACTTCTTTTAAGAGAGACCTAGTAGAAAAAGCTAATGAAATAGTCATTGACTGCATCATTCTCCAGCATACGTAAAACACCTTAACGCATGCGATAAGCAGCATAACGCATGGTGCGATGCAAATTTTTTTAAGGGGCGGGTTTGGGGAGGAGTCAGGGGCGGGATTTCTGCAAAAGTGGGCTGGCTTCGCAAACTGTGCGAAGCCATAACGCACGACATCGCACAGTTTTAATGCCGAAAATAACTGCACCTTTTTCAGTAGTGTTTAGCTGTGTGATACTGTGCGTTATGCCGTGCATTTTGCAAAGTCCGTTTTGGACATTTTTAGGCTGGGGAAGGGCCTGAGATTTGGGAGAGAGGAGAGAGAGAGAGAGCACCTCTGGGTGTGGCACCATAGTAAGCAGCTATTTATGCTACTATCCCCTTCTGTATTTTTCCCCCTGTACATATGTTAATACCTTTCCCTGTTTATTTTATATCCCCTTTGTAAATATGTCATTACCAATCCTCTCGATATACATAACATAAGCTTTGTTAGTTGTTCTATTTTCCTCCACTCTGTCTTTCTCTAGTTTGCATATTTAGTATCCCCTCCCCCACCCCTGTTTTTTGTACTTTCCATCTTTCAGTTCTAATGTGAACCGGCATGATGTTGTACATTAATGTCGGTATCTAAAAGTTTCAAATAAATAAATAAATAAATACTATAGGAGGCCCACCTAGTAACTCGAGGTGAGGTTTAGGTAGTAGTGTAGGGGTTAGGTGCCACTTTTACATGCAGAGTGAGACGTACGAACAGAACAGTGCACTCTTGTGAAGATTTGATGACCTTCAAAGTGAGGAAACTCACACAAAAATGAGATTTGTACAATGTTCTCTCAACCTAGCTGGATGTTAACCAGGTAGAGAGTCCATCAAGCTAGGTTGAGAGAACATTGTACAAATCTCATCGTTGTGTGAGTTTCCTCACTCCAAAGGACATCAAATCTTCACAAGAGTGTACTGTTCTATTCGTGCATCTCAGCTGGAAGGATTACTTTTTACGATAAAAAAGCGTCTGGGAAAATCTCTAGTAAAGATAATCGGCCAAATGTTAAACGGCCACGCACATAAAAAACGGGGCTTGCGTGCAGGCCGGGCTTTCTATGCGCTGCATGCATGTGTAACCCCCATTATGCGCAGAAGTGCCAGGCCCAGAGAAATGAGTGGTCTAGGGGCGGAGAGGGGTGGGGCTGGAGGAGGCCGGTACAGCGGCCATTTGCCGCTGTGCTGGGGAAGCGAGTGCCGGCAGCTTGCCGGCTTTGCAAGTTGCTACTGCTCCTGCACGGATTAAAAAATCTGGCACACGTGCGTGCGGCCCATGAATTTTCTAATATGCGCGTGCCAGTGCGTGCGTATTAGAAAATTGGTGCAACCATGTGCGCACACACATGGACTCGTGTGTGCAAAGTGGAAAAACTACCCCAAAGGATTTTATTGTGGGAGAAATCCTTAGCATTTGGCTACTTTTATAATACTTTTTGATTCATTGTGATGCTGTTCTCTTTTGGAGTATGTCTAATGGTGGGAGTTCACAATGCAGGATATTTTGCATTGAGAGCTGTAAGTGGCATATTTTTGTTTCTATGTAACAGAGAAGAACCTTTTTCCTTTTTTGGGCATTTCATATGGTTAACTTTATGTACATTTGTGGTCCATTGGACAAAGGACTTCTGCCTGGGGTTCATTTGATGGGTACATTCAAACTGCAATTGTTGTGAACATCTGTGCATAAGAATAATATTATTGATTACTAGCAGTACCCAGCCACGCGTTGCAGTGGCAGAGCCAGGTTAAGTGGAAAAGAAAGAAAAGAGAATGGGGATAACCGCCCCACGCCCCCCCCCCCCCCCCCTGCAGGCCCGCCGATACCTGTCAAAAATGGTAGTCGGTGGAGCGGGCGTTCGTTCCGGCATGGAAGTATTAGCGCCGGGCCCTTGGCAGCCAGCACTGAAACTGTCTCTGACGGCTGTTAGAACTTACTCTGTCAGTGGGGTGGAGCAATGGGAGCGGTCGTCTCGCTGAGATAGTAAGGGCGAAGGTGCGCCGGTTGCCAGTCCAGAAAATGTCGTCGACGGGCCCTCGCCCTTACTATGTCACATGGGCTACTGCCGCCATTGGCGTTCCCGAGTGTCCTAGTAAGGGACAGAGCCGTCGGCGCCATTTTGATTGCTGGCAGCCGACGGCCGTAGTGTATGTGATGTGTCACGGAGCGGTGTTGCCCTCCCCCCCGCTGGAGCAGCCCGAACTATTCTGCCGTTTTGCGTGCATTCTGAGGGTGTGGGCAGTAAGTAGAAAAGTCATGGGTGTGGGGGGTATGAGGAGGGTGTTTTTGTGTGAGTTTGTAGGGTGTGGGAATAGCAAACATGTGGCATGTGAGTGGCCTCCTGGTGTAGCATGCTGGAATTTTGTGGGTTTTTGTGTGTTTTGGGAGGGTGTGTGAAGTAAGTACAATTGGCATGTATGCGGGGGGGTGTGTGAGGAGGGTGGATTTGTGTCTGGTCGGAGGGTGTGTGAATCCCAAACATTGGTCACATGTGAGCGTTTGTGCAAGGTGTAAGACCTTGTGCTTACGTCCAGCAGATGTCGATGTTTTGTGGAACCAAATTTTAAAACTTTTGTACCAGCCCCCGGTGTGACATATATGTAACATAAGTGTAGAAGAACCTTGCCGTATGTGAGGTGAAGCTTGTGTCCAAATTTGAAAGCAATCGGTTCACGCATTGCTGTGGCTGAGCCTGGTTAAGTTGAAAAAACAGAACAGAGCAGTAAAGGTTACAGTTTGTGTGGGTTTTTTTTTTTTTTTGAACCCCAAATGAACAGCACCAGCAAAGAATAGTTTAAATATGCAAGCACACCTTCCTGGCCCCCCCCCCCCCCAACCCGGCGAAATAGAGTAACCCACGCTACAGCCCCCCTCTCGGGAGATGTGGAGAATGAGTTGCCCCCCCCCCCCTGTGAAAAACGTGCGGCGGAAAATAAGAACGGTCCCCCACTGTGCTCCTCCCAGGCTACCTGTGTAAACTGCCAGCTGGTGGCGAGGGTGTGAGCTAGGGTTTGTTCCGCCGGCTGCCATGTCGCAAAACTTCACCGGTGAAAGATGTACGTCATGTAATGTAAGTGTATAAGATCCTTCCCGTATGGGAAGTGAATGTTGTGTGCAAATTTGAACGCATTCGGTTAAGCGGTTGGCGAGATTAGCGACGACGTACAAACTATTTAACATTTTTATTTATATAGATATAGTGCCTTCTTGCTAAATAACTCTATCTTTTTTCTCCTTTTATTTATTTTTTTTTATTGTTTAGGTATTATCATTGTTTTTGAATGTGCTCTTGATTTTCACACGTGTTGGCCTTTGATTATGTAGCTTGGATTCTTCATTAAACTTTATTTAATGACGAGGAGAGGCCCCTCCTCATAATTAGCATGACTATCACTTCCAATTGAGTGGATTGAGTTAATTTGGGTTTGAGGAAGAAAGAATTGGAGGGAGGAGGAACCTAGATGGGAGTTGGGATATGGAGGGGATAGGGTTTGTTTTTTTTTAATCAATTCTGGGGTTATTTGGTTCAATTGATAGTGGGGGAAATCAGAATTAGGGATCTTCTGAGTGATCATGTAGTATGTGCTGGGATTTGCTTTGGTTGCGATCTAGGCTGGGGGATCTAATTGATAAAGATGAATATAAGTTCTTTGCTGGCTGTGTCATTTGGGGTAAAGAGACCAATGGCTAACACAGTCCATTATGCTATGTGGAATGTCTATGGGATTGGATATAGAACACATATTGCCCTGTTGCAAAAAACCAGATTAAGTGACCTGGAACATCTGAAGCTTAAAAAACAATGGGTTGGAGAAGTCTTCTATAAATCCTCTGTGTCATAAAAAGCAGGAAAAGCCATCTTGATATGAAAACCGGTTCTCTTTAAAGAACATAAAGATATAAAGGATCCTAATGGAAGATTTTCAGTAGTCAAGGGGGCCTTTATATGAACAGTCCATAGTGTTATGCAATGCCTATGCTCCTAAGGCCAGATTTTAAGAGGTAAGCGCGGGCGTTCATTTGTGCGCGCAACCCGGCAAATGTACGCCCAATTTTATAACATGCGTGTGCAGCCGCGCACATGTTATAAAATCCAGGGTCGGCGCACGCAAAGGGGGTGCACACAAGCTTTCCCCTTTCCCTCCGAGTTCGTTCCGAAATCGGAAATTGGAGCGGCCTTGGAGGGAACTTTCCTTCCGCCACCCCACCTTCCCCTCCCCTCCCTTCCCCTACCTAACCCGCCCCCCAGCCCTATCTAAAATCCCTCCCTAACCTTTGTTTTGTTAGTTGTGCCTGCCTCTGGGTAGGCGTAGGTTGTGCGCCGGCCAAGTACAGGTGCGCGATCCCTGGGCCCAGCGGCAGTGGAGAGGCCTCTGGCCATGTCCCGCCCCCAGACCGCTCCATCCATTTATTTAAGCCCCGGGACTTACATGCGTCCCGGGGCTTGCACGCATTGCCGGGCCTATGCAAAATAGGCTTGGCGCGCGTAAGCTTTGAAAATCTGCCCCCCTAATGTTTATTCTCATCGTTCTTGTTACTGGATTAAAACCTCGCCATTCAAAACATTTACGCAATGTATCTTTTTGATGATCTTTGAGCTGGTTTCCATACCGGATGCATGTTCTTAGCTTGATATACTTAGTGTAAAACAATTATCCCAGCTTAAGTTACGCACTATAGGGTAACATATACAGCATATAATATGTATATATAGGGTGGCCCATGGAAAAGAGGCCCGCCTCCAATACCAGTGCATTGAAGGCATATCTATGCGAAGCACTAAGGTAGTGCGATAAATAGGCTATTACCATAAAACACAATACCAGTGCATTGGAGGCAGGCTACTTTTCCATGGGCCACCCTGTATAATTTTAAACATTATTAAAACAATTAAATGATCAACTATTAGTATTATCCTAATTAAGAGAAAGTATGGGAGGCATCTAATTGGAGCTGGGATCTTCATGAGCCAAAGCCTTGCTGAAACTGCTAAGTGCAATTTTATTTGTAATTTACCTGTGCTTAATGTAATAGGGCTTTATATTAGCAAAAGATTGTGCCTTGTCTGTTAGAAAGGGGCAGATTTGAAATTGATACCTGAAAGAGAGCTATTTTGTCTGCTTTCTAGGGCTAAGAATTAAAAAAGGACAGCCAGTCCTCCTAGCTATTGTTTATTTCCTTCCCTCCCTCCCTGCCCCTCTACCCACCAACCCCTGGCTTTACTTTCTTATATACTCTTTCCTGGTCTCCTAGATAATTAAATTCAATTGCCTCATCCCCAATTACATGGTAGTTCCTTACAGCCTAGATATAACTTATACTGTCATATTGCTTGTAAAATTTGGTTTGCATATTCTACCTATTAATCTTTTCTGAATAACACATACTTTTAGTTCTCAGTTCAAATACCTATTAAACATCTTTGGCCTGGATTTATCAAAATGCACTAAATATCGCATGCAATAGAAAAAGGGGTGTGTTTTATGGTAATAGCCTATTTATCGCGCTTTCTTAGCGCTTTGCATAGGTATTACCGCAGAATGCGATGACTTTTTCGCACTTTGCAGTAAGTACCACAATTGTTGCAATTCCTACTTACAACCACTGGAGGGGAGAGTGAGAGAGAGAAAGAGAGAGGTAAGGTTTAGGTAGTAGTGTAGGGGTTAGAGGCCACTTTGGCATTCAGAGTGAGACGTACAAACAGAACAGTACACTCTTGTGAAGATTTGATGACCTTCGGAGTGAGGAAACTCACACAAAGATGAGATTTGTACAATGTTCTCTCAACCTAGCTTGATGTTACCCAGGTAGAGAGGCCATCAAGTTAGAGTGAGAGAACATTGTACAAATTGCACAACTTAACACAAATGAAAATATGTAGTTATTTCCTGAATTAAAACTGTGCGATATGGCTTCGCAGTTTGCGAAGCCATATCGCACAGTTTATAATAAAGTAAAAAGTTGTAATAAAGTAAAGTTGTAATAAAGTAAAATTGAAGGGTTGGGGTTTTTATTTTATTTTTTTTAATAAATGTGCCCCCCCCCCCCCCCCACACACACACACACTAACCCGCTTGGGGAGGAGACGACTGAGGGGGGATATGATAGGGATGTTTGGAATCATGGGAGGTCTAGAACGGGTAGATGTGAATCGGTTTCGGATAGTAGAAGGACTGGGGGTCACTCCATGAGGTTGGCATGGGGCACATTTAAAACTAATCGGAGAAAGTTCTTTTTTACTCAACGGACAATTAGACTCTGGAATTTGTTGCCAGAGGATGTGGTTAGTGCAGTTAGTATAGCTGTGTTTAAAACAGGATTGGGTAGGTTCTTGGAGGAGAAGTCCATTACCTGCTATTAAGTTCACTTAAAGAATAGCCACTGCCATTAGCAATGGTTACATGGAATAGACTTAGTTTTTGGGTACTTGCCAGGTTCTTGTGGCCTGGATTGGCCACTGTTGGAAATAGGATGCTGGGCTTGATGGACCCTTGGTCTGACCCAGTATGGCATTTTCTTATGTTCTTATGTTCTTATGAAAAACAAATTTTCCCCGAAGTTCGGGGAAAATCCGTTTCGGGATTCGGGTGCCTCGAACCACAACGAATTAGGCAATTTTGTTGAAATTGCCTAATTCGTGATAAAAGAATGCACATTTCTAATGTCTAATGCAAATACATTAAAAGCCTCATCTAGCATACACAGGGGCGGATTTTAAAAGCCCTGCTCGCGTAAATCCGGGCGGATTTACGCAAGGCCTTGCACGCCGGCGCGCTATTTTGCATAGGCCGCCGGCGCACGCAGAGCCCCGGGACGCGCGTAGGTCCCGGGGTTTTTTGAAGGGGGCGTGTCGGGGGCTGGACCGGATGACGCGGCGTTTCGGAGGCGGGACGCGGCGTTTTGGGGTGGGACCGGGGGCGTGGCGCCGGCCCGGGAGCATGGTCCAGGCCTCCGGACCAGCTCCTGGGTCGGAAGACAGCGCGCCAGCAGTCCGCTGGCGCGCGTAGATTTACGTCTGCTTTTCGCAGGCGTAAATCTAGGGACAAAGTTAAGGGGGGGGGGTTTAGATAGGGCCGGGGGGGTGGGTTAGGTAGGGGAAGGGAGGGGAAGGTGGGGGGAAGGTGGGGGGAGGGCGAAAGAAAGTTCCCTCCGAGGCCGCTCCGATTTCGGAGCGGCCTCGGAGGGAACGGAGGCAGGCTGCGCGGCTCGGCGCGCGCAGGCTGCCCAAAATCGGCAGCCTTGCGCGCGCCGATCCAGGATTTTAGAGGATACGCGCGGCTATGCGTGTATCTTATAAAATCCAGCGTACTTTTGTTTGCGCCTGCTGCGCAAACAAAAGTACGCAATTGCGCTTTTTAAAAAAATCTACCCCATAGGACATAAGTAGTGCCGGTTATCTGAGCGGCCTCTGATTCCTACCCCAGGCAGCAGCTGCAGGAAACAGGAGGGAAGGGGTGATGCCACAGCGAACTGAGCACAGAGCAGAGCAGATAATAGCTACTTTGCTCCCTAATCTGATCCCTCCCCCCCCCCACCCCCCAAATTCTTGGATAAGATGCCAGTTATCTTCCAGATAGTTGGGGCATTTAGTATATATTTTATTCATTAGAGTAAGGCTTTGTCAAAATGATGGCGGAAAAGACATTAACATGTATAGAGTCACTGCCCTGCCTCCCTCTGCCCTCAGGAATGCTCCTTTCCTCAGCAATAGAAAGGCATCATGTGACTTTTTGCAGCAGGTAGAAAAGTACACTGCTGCTACACAGAGCACTTACTTTTACCCACACAGAGGCAAATCAATGATCATAAGGTCAATTTAGTTCTGTAAATGCATTTTTAGCCATGTAAAATTCATAGAAAATGTATGTCTTTAAGGGTCCAGGGCCGGCGGAACCACTAGGCGAGCTAGGCCTTGCCTAGGGCGCCGAGACATAGGGGGCGCCGTGGCAGGCAGCCAGCCCCCGACTCGCCCTGCCGCCCCGCCAGTGTCACCCTCCCGACACCCCCCTAGTGGTACAGCGGAGGTCCCAGGAGCGATCTGCCGTTCCCGGGGCCTCCGCTGCCACTAAGCAAAATGGCGCCGGTGACCTTTAGCCCCTACCATGGTCTCCGGCTGTACCGATCTTCCTTTCTTCGGCCACGTGATCAGCTAGACTGGGTGCACCGATCTTCTTTCTGTGTGTGTGTGTGTGTGTGTGTGTGTGTATGTGATGTATATGTGAGAAAGGAATCTGCCAGTTTAAAAAAATGAAATGTGATAATACATATACCTCAACTTTTGTGCTGATTTTGTTGAAAAGTTGGATGAAAGATGAAATTACTAAATTTTAAGAATCCCTCTGCTGGAAAATAAAATTTAACAAAGTGAGTAGAGACAAATACTAAAGTGGGTAGAGACAAATACTAAAGTAAAAAAAAAATTAAAGTATTTAAAATGTTCATCTCAGCAAAATCACAAATTTAAGATACTGATGCCAGGTGGGTTTTTTTTTTTTGAAGCATAATTTAAGCATGAAGACTAGAATAGTTCCAATTTGAAACAGTTTTGCTTTTTTTTTTTTAAGCCTTTAGAAAATGTATATTTTTAAATGACTAAGACTGGAGTCTTCCCATTTAAAAGGGAAGCTGACTAAGGATGTCTTTCTGTTTCATATCTCCCACATCAATAATCATACGACTGATAGTTTGAAAAACACACTTGCTTTATTGCCTGAAAGCATAAAACAAGAGAAGGTGTAGGTGGCTGTCCCTTGGGAGGACAGAACCTGAAGGAAGGGTGTCATTACGCCTTCTGATAGGAATGTGGTTTTCTTATTTAATGGTTGGGAGCATCAGTTTCCCTTTTAGTAAAATGAAAAATGCTGTAAGTCCGAAAGCAAGGTGCTTCTGTGAGTGTAATGTGTATGTGAGACAGGGAGAGTGCTTCTGTATGTGTGTGGTGTATATGTGAGTCAGGGAGGGTGCTTGTGTGTGTCAGTGTGTGTGTGCGAGAGAGATGGAGCATGTTTTTGGCTGGCTTGTGGCTGTGAGAGAGGGCATGTGTGTGATTGAGCCTGTTTGTAAGTGAGATAGAACGTGTGTGATTGAGAGCTTGTGTGTAAGTGAAATAGAGAGAGCATGTGTGTGATTGAAAGCCTGTGTGTTAGTAAGAGAGAGCGAAAGCATTGTGTGATTGAGAGAGACTGGACAGAGAGGTGACTGGTATGTGTGTGTGTGTGTGTGAGAGAGAGAGAGACTGGTTGGGGAGATGAGTGATGTGTGAGAGACAGAAACTGGTCCTGAGGGTGTGTGTATGTGTGTGTGTGTGTGTGTGTGAGAGAGAGAGAGAAGAGACTGGTTGTGGTCCCTAAGGAAGAGGACTGTGAGGACAGTTTCAGCAGCTACTGCTGCTTCTGGTATGGCCTGCAAGGGAAAGGAGTAGGAGAACTGCTGGAGAGGGTAAGTAAAGGTGGCTTTTTAAGTTCATTTTTCTTGATTGACTACCATTTTAATTATTGGGTAGTATGTGATGTGTCTGCTGTTTGAAATATTTTATTGGTGTTTGGTAAAGCTTTCAAAATTTGCATTAATCTTTAATTATTGGATATTCTATTCATCAGCTGTTTTGAAATTATCTTATTTGTATGGTTTTATAATTATGATTAATGATTTTTATATTTTTATATTATTGATTTGTTTCACAAGGAATGGTGAAATTTTTGTTTTTCCATTGTTACACTGTATAGAGTCTGGCGTGATGCGTTTTACAGTTCAGTTTTTGTCTGCACATTTCTGTTTATACTTTATGTGGCTTTATTCTGTATTTGATGAGAGGTCTGTCTCTGCTCTGTAAGTGTGACCATGATGAGAGATTCTGCTTGCATATAGTGTCTGTATAGGGATCATTAGCAATCGGGTTTGTTTTGTTTCCTCAGTAGGTGGTGTATTGGTATTCTAGGACCCAGTGTAATATTTACCCTTGCTTTTTCAAAGGTAGGGTTATTGTTGTTTGAGTCCTTGGTGTTATTACTGTTATGTTACAGTGGGATTGCAGTATAGATTTTGAGTGTCTTTTTTGCGGGGTTTTGTGTTAGTTCACAATGTGCCTGGCAGTGGAAAGTGTTTGTGCTGCTGTTACTGTGAGGTGACACCAGAATTTGAAAATATCTTTTAGTATGATGAGCTGTAAGGGAAACATCGAAGCTCCATTGTTTGGGGGAATTTCAGTGGATGCACAGAGTTGCAGAACTGGAGGTACAGGATTTATATTGACATTCTGTCCCTTCCTATATATTCCAGACTTCACTCTCATAGCCATATAGAATTAGTTGAATGAGGCTATCAAATAATTATATAGTGTGAAACTGGCCAGCTTTTTAAAATTACCCAGAAGAGCCTTTGGACTTTTTTATTAACACTTTTTTTTAATAACCAATTTGAAAGCACAATCTATGCTATAGAGGTGGGTGTGATGAAGAAATGTCATTTTGGCTCCCCCCCCCCCCCCCTTCAAATTCTTCTGTCTAGCGACACCACTGATTTTCTGTGACCTTAAGCATTAGTACAAGAAGGATTAAGGGGGCGATGCTGGAGAGGCACACAAATGCATTGGCCCCTGGGTGCCGGAGACCCTTGGTGCGCCACTGGGTGCGAGTCATATGGGGCCGCAAGCGGTGGCAAAGAGGAGTGGAGATTTGGCGGGCCGCGAGCAGTGCCCAACCTGCTTGTGACCAGAAAACCACACAGTCAACGGGCGTGATCGAGAATGAGGCAGGAATCGGGGCCGAGACTGGGGGGTGGCGGCGCAATGGGGGGGGGGCGCAAGGGAGAAGGCTCGCCTAGGGCACCAAATCCCCTTGCACCGGCCCTGTAAGGGTCCCATGAGAAAATCAATTTTATTGTGTTTGTGTTCGGTTAAAGTTGTTAAGGGTCAGTTTTTGATGGGATACTGAGAGTAGGCCCTAAGGAAACAAAATCAAACCAGTAAATATCCTAAAACTCCAGTTCAAATATGGTTTTGGAGCATAACTGACACTGACACCCACACATGAAAGTAACAAAGTATGCTTTTTGGCACTAGAACTCTGTTGTATGGTATAGTGAGCATTATCTAGACAGAACACATTATTTTATTTACCTTAAACTAAAGTAAACAAAACTATTGTCCCATACCCTGTCTTTGTTTACAAATGCATATAACAATGTGTTATCCATTGCAGCATGGATCGGATGTCTTGTTTCATATTTAAAATACAAATGCAAGATGCAAAAAATGCTTGTTATGTTCCCAATATACTGAATATTCTTTTTTTTTTTGAAGGGGGAAGGGACAAATAAGAATTCACTATATTTATATTTTTTTTAATTTAAAATTTATATTCCACTTGTATCCATTATTCACGGTGGATTACAAGTTATCAATCATAAAAATAAAATTATAAAAAGGTTTCTACTGTATTTATGTGCATGGAACGATGATGGCCATGTTAATTAAAGTAGTTTTGCAGTAACTGGCCAATGAGAGCACTTGGTGATGTCACTCATGTTGCCTTTAGTTTTGTGCCTCCTCCTGTACCCCAGGTATGCTCTTGACCAGGTACAACATGCTCTGTGACATTTTTATCCTATAGTCTTCTTCTTCCTCTTGCAGTTGTGCTCCATTTTTAATGCACTGCCTTTATGAACTCGTGCATGCATTATGCTACACTAAAAACGTATTTTGAAGATCCCTGGTCCTGTGGTATAAAAGCTACAGCAGCACTTACCTTGTTTCTTTTGAAAGAACTCAACTAGAAACTTTGCTTCTTCTGTAACACGTTCTTCGATGCTCTTCTTTCCCATCCCGAAATCACGTAATGTGGTGAGCGTGAATTTACGCTGCTCTTTCCAATGTAGTCCATTAGAAAATACAAGACCTAAAGGATGTCAAAGGAAAGAGGGAAGAGAAACAGAGAAACACTGAAGGTGTCAAAGGACAGTTTGGCCCAATTACCCATCAATATATGCCTACTCTTTTTCTGGTCCTTTCCTATCCTTTCCCTGCCATTGAGGTCCTGTTGTGTCTGTTCCAAGCATGCTTACATTTTTTGCTGCTTTTGCTCCTATTACCTCTGCTGAAAGCCAGTCCCACATATGCCCATCACTCTTTTCAGTGAATAAGTTACTGACTTTCCATGTGAGTCTTCCTCTTCTGTTTCATATTGTAGTGGGTCCCCCGTTTCTGAGCTTTATCCTCAACTAGGGGTGCTATGGGTCCGGATTTAAGTTCAGACGTGGAGGAAGATTTCTCTTCTGCGGTCTCTAGCATTGTCAATTACAATCTCCATTACCACCTCACACTCTAGATCAAATATTTGCAGGAGGTGCCAAAATCAGGGAGAAACCAGGAATCACAGAAGGGTCCATCCATCCCCTAGCAAGTCCACACAGGGGTACACTTAATTGAGTGCAGCAAAGACTATTTTTTATTGAAAACCAACTATGGACTCCAGTGTTTTCTTTGTGTTCAAAAAATATATAGTGTTTACTGCAACTTAAAGAAGAGGATCCAGATCAAGATTACAAAAATAAAAATCAACATACATCCAATGATCAATAAAAAGCAAATGGTTTCTTGGGCCATCCTTCTTCAGTTCACCTCCCTTCCTGCTCTTGCACCTTCATCCTGATTGAAAATATCCTCACCAATAAAAGTGGGATAACTAGAGTGTAGTTCCAGTTCTGGCATGAACTGGACTGAAAGAAGAAAAATTTCCCCAAGCAAAAATAATAAACTGGTTTCCAAAAATATCAAACTCTTCTACTGTAATCCAAACTCTCAAAAATATGTCTCTTGAGATATCAGCTCAAAAGGCTACATCTTTATCTTATCTGTTAATTGGTCAAATGGGCATAAAGATCTCTGATTCCATAAGAACATAAGAACATGCCATACTGGGTCAGATCAAGGGTCCATCAAGCCCAGCATCCTGTTTCCAACAGTGGCCAATCCAGGCCATAAGAACCTGGCAAGTACCCAAAAACTAAGTCAATTCCATGTTACCGTTGCTAGTAATAGCAGTGGCTATTTTCTAAGTCAACTTAATTAATAGCACGTAATGGACTTCTCCTCCAAGAACTTATCCAATCCTTTTTTAAACACAGCTATACTAACTGCACTAACCTCATCCTCTGGCAACAAATTCCAGGGTTTAATTGTGCATTGAGTAAAAAAAAAACTTACTCCGATTAGTTTTAAATGTGCCACATGCTAACTTCATGGAGTGCCCCCTAGTCTTTCTATTATCCGAAAGAGTAAATAACCGATTCACATCTACCCGTTCTAGACCTCTCATGATTTTAAACACCTCTATCATATCCCCTCTCAGCCATTTCTTCTCCAAGCTGAAAAGTCCTAACCTCTTTAGTCTTTCCTCATAGGGTAGCTGTTCCATTCCCCTTATCATTTTGGTAGCCCTTCTCTGTACCTTCTCCATCGCAATTATATCTTTTTTGAGATGCGGCGACCAGAATTGTACAAGTATTCATGGAGCGATACAGAGGCATTATGACATTTTCCATTTTATTCACCATTCCCTTTCTAATAATTCCCAACATTCTGTTTGCTTTTTTGACTGCCGCAGCACACTGAACTGACGATTTGAATGTGTTATCCACTATGACGCCTAGATCTCTTTCTAGGGTGGTAGCACCTAATATGAAACCTAATATTGTGTAACTATAGCATGGGTTATTTTTCCCTATATGCATCACCTTGCACTTATCCACATTCAATTTCATCTGCCATTTTGTTGCCCAATTTTCCAGTCTCACATGGTCTTCCTGCAATTTACCACAATCTGCTTGTGATTTAACTACTCTGAACAATTTTGTATCATCTGCAAATTTGATTATCTCACTCGTCATATTTCTTTCCAGATCATTTATAAATATATTGAAAAGTAAGGGTTCCAATACAGATCCCTGAGGCACTCCACTGCCCACTCCCTTCCACTGAGAAAATTGTCCATTTAATCCTACTATTTCCTGTCTTTTAGCCAGTTTACAATCCATGAAAGGACATCGCCACCTATCCCATGACTTTTTACTTTTCCTAGAAGCCTCTCATGAGGAACTTTGTCAAACGCCTTCTGAAAATCCAAGTACACTACATCTACCGGTTCACCTTTATCCACATGTTTATTAACTCCTTCAAAAAAGTGAAGTAGATTTGTGAGGCAAGACTTGCCTTGGGTAAAGCCATGCTGACTTTTTTCCATTAAACCATGTCTTTCTATATGTTCTGTGATTTTGATGTTTAGAACACTTTCCACTATTTTTCCTGGCACTGAAGTCATGCTAACTGGTCTGTAGTTTCCCGGATCGCCCCTGGAGCCCTTTTTAAATATTGGGGTTACATTAGCTATCCTCCAGTCTTCAGGTACAATGGATGATTATAATGATAGGTTACAAATTTTTACTAATAGGTCTGAAATTTCATTTTTTAGTTCCTGAAGAACTCTGGGATGTTTACCATCCGGTCCAGGTGATTTACTACTCTTCAGTTTGTCAATCAGGTCTACCACATCTTCTAGGTTCACCGTGATTTGATTCAGTCCATCTGAATCATTACCCATGAAAACCTTCTCCAGTACGGGTTCCTCCCCAACATCCTCTTCAGTAAACACCGAAGCAAGAAATCATTGAATCTTTCCGCAATGGCCTTATCTTCTCTAAGTGCCCCTTTAACCCCTCGATCATCTAACGGTCCAACCGACTGCCTCACAGGCTTTCTGCTTCAGATATATTTTAAAAAGTTTTTACTGTGAGTTTTTGCCTCTATGACCAACTTCTTTCCAAATCTCTCTTAGCCTGTCTTATCAATGTCTTACATTTAACTTGCCAACGTTTATGCATTATCCTATTTTCTTCTGTTGGATCCTACTTCCAATTTTTAAATAAAGATATTTTGGCTAAAATAGCTTCTTTCACCTCCCCTTTTGACCATGCCAGTAATCGTTTTGCCTTCTTTCCACCTTTCTTAATGTGTGGAATACATCTGGACTATGCTTCTAGAATGGTATTTTTTAACAATGACCATGCCTCTTGCACACTTTTTACTTTTGTAGCTGCTCCTTTCAGTTTTTTTCTGACAATTTTTCTCATTTTATCAAAGTTTCCCTTTTGAAAGTTTAGCACAAGAGCCGTGGATTTGCATACTGTTCCTCTTCCAGTGATTAATTCAAATTTGATCATATTATGATCACTATTGCCAAGTGGCCCCACCACCATTACCTCTCTCACCAAATCCTGTGCTCCACTGAGCATTAGATCTAAAATTGCTCCCTCTCTCGTCGGTTCCTGAACCAATTGCTCCATAAAGCTATCATTTATTCCATCCAGGAATGTTATCTCTCTAGCGTGTCCCGATGATATATTTACCCAGTCAATATTGGGGTAATTGAAGACTCCCATTATTACTGCACTACCAATTTGGTTAGCTTCCCTAATTTCTCTTAGCATTTCACTGTGCGTCTCACCATCTTGACCAGGTGGACAGTAGTATACTCCTATCACTATAGTTTTCCCCAACACACAAGGGATTTCTACCCATAAAGATTCAATTTTGCATTTAGTCTCATGCAGGATGTTTATCCTATTGGACTCTATGCCATCCCGGACATAAAGCGCCACACCTCCTCCCGGGTGCTCCTCTCTGTCATTGCGATATAATTTGCTGGGGGCGATTGCACTGCCCCATTGGTTGTCCTCCTTCCACCATGTCTGTGAGATGCTAATTAAGTCTATGTCATCATTCACTGCTATACATTCTAATTCTCCCAGTCCTTCGGGATATCGGGGGTGTGCCCTTTCCTCAGGCTCTGTTCAGTCAAAATCCAAAAAAGTCTTCTTAAAATTCTCTTCCTCAAAACCTCTTTCCCAAATGCTTGAATTGTTTTCTGTGAGACCCTAGAGGTATCTCCAGCTCTCCAAAATCCTTGCTTTGATATCTTATGGAAATATCCAGCTTTCTAATCCATACTATTGAAACCCCAGGAATGTTTCAAGCTCCTCATTCTTCCTTTATCTCCTTTCCACTCTGCAACCCACTGACATTACAGTATATGCTTCATAGGTCTTTAAACCCCAAAAGCCTATCCCCCAAAATGTGTGGTTACAGCAATGGGAAGAATCAACAAATATCACAATGCTTCCTACTGCCCCTAGATAGCAAAAATCACATAGGAATAATGTTAGTGACTGGCATAGTCCCGTCACAATATGATGACCCCCTTGTGCATGAGCTTCTCAATTTATGGAGATTTTACCTTCTGGTATCTTATTAAAACCTATTAGACAGAGTGTATGAGTAGCTCCTTAAGTCTTTCCATGTATGATTTATGCTGCAGGCCATGCCCTATTTTGGTGTTGCACTGCATCTATTTTATCACTGTGCTTTTGCAGATGTGGTCTCCAGAACTGCATCATCTGTTCACTCCTTTCTTCTTACATTCATTGGGAGACGGAGGGTCCTGGCCAGTGTCCCATGAGCACTGCACATCCCCTGGCCCTGTGCTTGGGTTAAAGCTGTCAGCAGTAGACAAATTGAGTGCCGGTGAAGAAAGCACCCTTGCTATAAAGTTGCTTGCCTCTCTTCTAATATTAATATGTTCTCTAGAAGCTATCTATTCCTCAGCATATGAATGCCTCTCAGTTCCAACGTGTAAACCTTTAAACTTCTCATCTAACTTCACCTAGAAAGAAATATTTTAATGCATGGAAACCGTTTTAAAAAATCATCACAAATGTACATACAGACTTTGAAACCCAAAGACTGGCGATTCTCCAATTATGTTGTTTCTTAGGAGAAAGACTGCTGGTTGTATGCCCAAAACAGGTGAACTGGCAGTCTTATGATATTCATATTTATTTTATTTATTTATTTATTTAACATTTTTCTATACCGAACTTCATGACAAGCTTCATATCAGGCCGGTTTACATCAAACATAGGGATTAACTGAACATAACCATATAACAGGAAGGCCGAAGCGCAGGTACAAATAACAGGGAGAATGAACTTGGGGGCTAGTGTAGCCAGGAAATAAAGGACAGAGAAAACTGGAGAATGAGAACATATGAATGTACAGTGGCTGGGTCGGTCATTTAGTCTATTGGGCTAAATGAAAGAACTGTTGCAATGTTAGGCTTAAGGGAAGGCTTGGGTGAAAAGCCAAGTCTTGAGTTTTTTTCTGGAAGGTAATCAGGCAGGGTTCCAGTCTTAGATCAGTCGGCAGGTTGTTCCAGATGATGGGGCCAGCTGTGGAGAATGCCCGTTCTTTCGTGGAGGTTAGATGGGAGGATTTAGTTGGGGGGACTTGAAGGGTTCCTTTGTGTGCCGCTCTGATGGGTCTTGCAGATGTGTATAGTTTGAATGGGATCTGAAGGTCTAGAGGTGGTTGGTTGTGTATGGATTTGTGGATAATGGTGAGTGCTTTGTGCAGAATTCTGTATTTAATGGGAAGCCAATATGTATTACTGAAAACCCAGCAGTTAGTATATACACAGTAGTGTACAAGATGGAGTATCTGTAGTAGCTGTCTCTGTTCCATGTAAATTACAAAAGTAATTAGGTATTACCCAAGGAGAGTAGATTGCTCTTATTCAGTCAATTCTCCTTGAATGCTATTTACACAGATGCACATTTTAGTTTGATGTCATACTTTTTTCCCCATATCACTCAATGCATTATATTTCATTGGTATGGGTAAGAACTTTAATTAAATACAAATATGCAGGCCACTGGTCTTCTAGGTTAAATGAATATCATAGGAAAGCAGCTACACAAAAAGTAACTGTCTGCTCTGGTACCTGAGGATCATAAAGGGAAATGAGATTTGTACAAAAGTGTGGTGCACAGCCATACAATTTCACAAGATTTGTTTTTTTTTCATAAAGACTAAAATAAATGTCACTATACACCTTGCCATGCAGTGTAACAAAGTACGGTACACTCAGCATACTCTGGATTTGTGCACATTTCCTAAATGCATCAGGGAAAGGGTCGGGGAAAATACAAGAGGACTCCACTGCTTGTTAATGAAGATACATGAGGCCCTCTTATTTAAATGAGGCCACACATGGAGGGGAGCATTACCTTGCCTGTGCGTGAGTCTTTCAAAGACTGGTAAAATGGCTCTTCCACCGAAGTCTTCTGCCTGGCCGATCAGAGCATCCTTCAGGGTGTCATATCCATACAAGACTACAACGGGCAATGGACCAAAGAAAATGGTGAAGACCTCTCCATACTTCTCACCTAACTGAGAGGCAGACAAAGGAATTCATCAAATTACAAGTGAAAAATGGCATATAAGAACATAAGAACAAAATAAGTTTCCATACTGGGTCAGATCGAGGATCCATCAAGCCCAGCATACTGTTTCCAACAGTGGCCAATCCTGGATACAAGTACCTGGCAAGTATTCAAACATACATTATTTATTTATTTATTTATTTATTTATTTATCTTTTATTTATTTATTTATTACATTAAAGAGATCCCATGCTATTAATGCCAGTAATAAGCTGTGACTATTTTCTAAGTCAGCTAGACGAATAGCAGTTTATGTTCTTCTCCTCCAGGAACTTGTCCAAATCTTTTTAAACTCCAATAAGCTAACTGCCTTAACCACATCCTCTGGCAATGAATTCCAGAGCTTAATTATGTATTGTGAAAAAGAATTTTCTTTGATTAGTTTTAAAAGTTCTACTTGCTAACTTCATCAATTACCCCCTAGTCCTTCTGTAAACAACAGATTTACATTAACCTATTCTAGTCCTCTCATGATTTTAAAGACCTCCAGCATATCCCCCCTCAGCTGTCTCCAAGCTGAACAGCCCTAAACTCTTTAGCCTTTCCTCATAGGGGAGCTGTTCCATCCCCTTTTTCATTTTGGCCACCCTTCTTTTTACCTTCTTCAGTGCATCAATATCTTTTTTGAGATGCGGTGACTAGAATTGAACACAGAATTCAAGGTGCGATCTCACCATGGAGCAATACAGAGGCATTATGATATTCTCCACTATTCCCTTCCTAATAATTCCTAACATTCTGTTTGATTTTTTAATCGCCACAGCATACGAAACTGATGATTTCAATGTATTATCCACTATGATGCCTAGATCTTTTTCCTAGTTACATGATGTAACTAGTGCATGTGTTATTTTTCCCTAAATGTATCACCTTGCACTCATCCATATAAAATTTCATCTATTTGGACACCCAGTTTTCCAGTCTCACAAGATCTTCCTGCAATTTATAACAATCCACTTGAGATTTAACTGCTCTGCATAATTTTGTGTCATCCGCAAATGTAAGCATCTCACTTGTCGTGCCCCTTTCTAGATCATTTATAAATATATTAAAAAGCACTGGACCTAGTACAGATCCCTGAGGCATTCCATTGTTTACCTCTCTCCACTGAGAATACTGACCATTTAATCCAACTCTCTATTTCCTTTCTTTTAACCAGTTTGCAACCCATAAAAGGACATTTGTCTCCTATCTCATGACATTTTAATTTTCTTAGAAGTCTTTCAAAGGGGACTTTGTTAAATGCCTTATGAAAATCCAAGTACACCATATCTACCTGTTCATCTTTATCCACATGTTTATTACCACATTACCAATAACAATATTTTATACCCAAATCAACTCTGCTTCTGTAAAGGGCACAGTACATAGACTCTGCTTTGAAGCCAATATAGATTACATCATCATTCTTCTTGACCTTACTGCTGCCTTTGACACTCTAAACCATGAAAGACTTCTAGGCAGTTTACAATTTATAGATCTTAAAGACACAGTTCTTCAATAGTTTAATTCATTCATATCCAATCGCCCCCAGCAAATTAACTTACATACCAGTCATTCTGATTGGTACACCACTACAACTGGAGTCCCATAAGGCTCCACTTTATTAGCAATATTATTCAACATTTATCTACTTCCCTTATGTCACATCTTAACTGGTCTAGGCACAGACTTTAAGATCTATGCCAATGACATACAACTCCTCATTCCCTACACATCCTCCTGGCCCCACACATTTTTCCATAATTACTCTCTACCTAGAAACTATAAAAACTTGGTTATCTCATAACAGACTGAAATTAAATGCTGCAAAATCTGAAATAATACATCTGTGAACCATACCCAGCTCACCTTGTCCTCCTCCACAACTTATATTTGACAATCATCCAATTCCTATTGTTACTCACACATGTAATTTAGGTATTATTGTTGACTCCAAATTATCCATGATTGAGAATATATCTAATCTAGTAAAAACTTCATTCTACAAACTGAATCTTCTTAAAAGATTAAAACCTTTTCTCTTCCCTGTCGACTTCAGAACTGTCCTGCAAGTCCTTATTCTCTCAGGTTTAGACTACTGCAGTTCTCTGTACATTGGCCTTCCTGACTCAACAATTTGTCCACTCCAACTCATATAAAACACCACAACTCGCCTCCTAACAAACACTAAACTTAAGGAACACATTACTCCTACTCACCTTAGCCTTCATTGGCTACCAATTAAACAATGCATTCACTACAAAATCCTGATGCTAATCTTCAATCTAATTCACAACCCATCCACTGTCTGGCTTTGCTTATATCAACTTCAACATCACCTAAGATCAATTGCTAAAAATCTTCTCCAGGTCCCAATGGTAAAAGTTGCTAGGCTAGAAATTACCAGAAAAAGTGCCTTCTCAGTGGCAGTTCCCTTACTCTGGAACTCTATTCCAACTACACTCAGACTCATAACTAACCCTAAAGTCAAGAAGAAACTAAAAACCTATTTGTGTTTTATTGCCTTCGACACGCACAACCCAGAATAACTCCCTAATTTTTTATACATACTACCATTTGTTTTATTAATTTGAAGTTTCTTATCTTGTTTATTATGTATTTTTACCTGTAAACCACCTAAATCCTATTTTGCTGTCTGTCTTATTGCTTTGTTGTTAATGTTTTTATTTGTTACACTATGAATGTTTTATCTTGTAAACCGCCTACATCTCTATTTTTTGTATAAGCGGTTTATGAAAGCTTTTAAAAAATAAATAAATAATTGAAATTACCCCTTCAAAAAAATGTAGCAGATTTGTGAGATAAAATGTCTTTGGGTAAATCCATACTGGATGGTTCCCATTAGACCATGTCTATCTATATGTTCTGTGATTTTGTTCTTTAGAATAGTTTCCATGAGTTTTCCCGGCACTGAAATTAGGCTCACTGGTCTAAATTTCGGGGATACATTGGCTACCTTCCAGTCTTCAGGTACAGTGGACAATTTTAATGATAAGTTATAGGGATGTGAATCATTTTCCATATCGTCTTAACGATAGAAATCGTGTGGCAGGGCAAGAAAATCGTCTTAGGCACGATTTTTTAGTTAAAAAATCGTTAAAAATCGTTTTTTCCGATTAGTGCGCACTAACTCGAGTTAGTGCGCACTAACTGGGAGTTAGTGCGCACTAACTGAAAATGATACAATTTGACACTTTTCAGGTCAGTTAAGGTCAGTTTAGGAATGAATATGTATTCCTATTGGCTGCCCTCTTATTTATTCATGTTACCAAGTTTCCTACTGACAGTATATGGGGGATGGGAAATGGAAACAGTTGGTAGCTTGACAAAACAAGTAATGTGATCAGTCAATGTGACTAGAACTTGTGCCCTAACCCTGATACCAGGGGTATTGTGATCTTCCTGCACACAGTGCCCTATCCCTATTAATACCAGGAGTGTTGTGATCTTCCTGCACACAGTGCCCTATCCCTAATACCAGGGGTGTTGTGATCTTCCTGCACACAGTGCCCTATTCCTGATACTGGGGGTGTTGTGATCTTCCTGCACACAGTGCCCTATTCCTGATACCGGGGGTGTTGTGATCTTCTTGCACACATCCCGATATCAGGGATAGGGCACTGCATGCAGGAAGATCACAACACTCCTGGTATTAATAGGGATAGGGCACTGCATGCAGGAAGATCACAACACTCCTGGTATTAATAGGGATAGGGCACTGCATGCAGGAAGATCACAACACCCCTGGTATCAGGGATAGGGCACTGTGTGCAGGAAGATCACAATACCCCGGAGGAGTGAGGGTCAGGCAGCTCCCCCCTGTCTGTGAAGCCAGCCTCTCACTAGTAATGCAGGGAGGGAGCTGTCTCAGACTTCACCATCCTCCCCCCCCCCCTTACCCACACACCATTCACTAGCTGGGACATGGGGGAAGTCAGGAGTGAGGGTCAGGCAGCTCCCCCCTGTCTGTGAAGCCAGCCTCTCACTAGTAATGCAGGGAGGGAGCTGTCTCAGACTTCACCATCCTCCCCCCCCCCTCACCCACACACCATTCACTAGCTGGGACATGGGGGAAGTCAGGAGTGAGGGTCAGGCAGCTCCCCCCTGTCTGTGAAGCCAGCCTCTCACTAGTAATGCAGGGAGGGAGCTGTCTCAGACTTCACCATCCACCCCCCCCCCCCTCACCCACACACCATTCACTAGCTGGGACATGGGGGAAGTCAGGAGTGAGGGACAGGCAGCTCCCCCCTGTCTGTGAAGCCAGCCTCTCACTAGTAATGCAGGGAGGGAGCTGTCTCAGACTTCACCATCCTCCCCCCCCCCCCTCACCCACACACCATTCACTAGCTGGGACATGGGGGAAGTCAGGAGTGAGGGTCAGGCAGCTCCCCCCTGTCTGTGAAGCCAGCCTCTCACTAGTAATGCAGGGAGGGAGCTGTCTCAGACTTCACCATCCTCCCCCCCCCCCCCCTCACCCACACACCATTCACTAGCTGGGACATGGGGGAAGTCAGGAGTGAGGGTCAGGCAGCTCCCCCCTGTCTGCGAAGCCAGCCTCTCACTAGTAATGCAGGGAGGGAGCTGTCTCAGACTTCACCATCCTCCCCCCCCCCCCCCCCCCTCAACCACACACCATTCACTAGCTGGGACATGGGGGAAGTCAGGAGTGAGGGTCAGGCAGCTCCCCCCTGTCTGTGAAGCCAGCCTCTCACTAGTAATGCAGGAAGGGAGCTGTCTCAGACTTCACCATCCACCCCCCCCCCCCTCACCCACACACCATTCACTAGCTGGGACATGGGGGAAGTCAGGAGTGAGGGACAGGCAGCTCCCCCCTGTCTGTGAAGCCAGCCTCTCACTAGTAATGCAGGGAGGGAGCTGTCTCAGACTTCACCATCCTCCCCCCCCCCCCCTCACCCACACACCATTCACTAGCTGGGACATGGGGGAAGTCAGGAGTGAGGGTCAGGCAGCTCCCCCCTGTCTGTGAAGCCAGCCTCTCACTAGTAATGCAGGGAGGGAGCTGTCTCAGACTTCACCATCCTCTCCCCCCCCCCCTCACCCACACACCATTCACTAGCTGGGACATGGGGGAAGTCAGGAGTGAGGGTCAGGCAGCTCCCCCCTGTCTGCGAAGCCAGCCTCTCACTAGTAATGCAGGGAGGGAGCTGTCTCAGACTTCACCATCCTCCCCCCCCCCCCTCACCCACACACCATTCACTAGCTGGGACATGGGGGAAGTCAGGAGTGAGGGTCAGGCAGCTCCCCCCTGTCTGTGAAGCCAGCCTCTCACTAGTAATGCAGGGAGGGAGCTGTCTCAGACTTCACCATCCTCCCCCCCCCCCCTCACCCACACACCATTCACTAGCTGGGACATGGGGGAAGTCAGGAGTGAGGGTCAGGCAGCTCCCCCCTGTCTGTGAAGCCAGCCTCTCACTAGTAATGCAGGGAGGGAGCTGTCTCAGACTTCACCATCCTCCCCCCCCCCCCCTCACCCACACACCATTCACTAGCTGGGACATGGGGGAAGTCAGGAGTGAGGGTCAGGCAGCTCCCCCCTGTCTGTGAAGCCAGCAGGGAGGGAGCTGTCTCAGACTGGTATCAGGGTTAGGGCACTGTGTGCAGGAAGATCACAACACTCCTGGTATTAATAGGGATAGGGCACTGTAAGAGATGACTGTAGTAGATTGAATAAAGATCTGATGTTTCTGCTCTCCTCACACCAAACAAAAACAACACACAAGCAGAGAAGCCCTTCTTACAAAGCTGAGCTAGTGAGTTAAGTAGGAGGAAAAGTAAACATACTGGTGCCAGTGTGGCTACTTAAAAAATACACTTACCAACAATCAATTACATATATTTGAACTGTGTACAGTTCCAGCCAGGACCACCTTTCTAAAATGCACAGTGATTGGCAAATTCAACATGCACTAGCATTTCAGGTGCCTGCTAACAAAAATAATAAACAAACAAGTTCTAGTCACGTGAGTGCTGATCATTACATTACTTTTTTTGTCAAGCTTCCAACTGTTTCCATTTCACATCCCCCCAACCATATTGGTAACATCAATAGATAAGAGCACAGCCAGCCAATAGGAATACATACATACATATTCATTCCTAAGTGACCTTTACTGACCTGGGAAGTGTGAACACTTTGTTTCATTTTCTGTTGGTGTTCGTTAGTTTCCAGTTCCATTTCCCATCCCCCCAACCATCACCTCAGTGGTAACCTTGGTAATATCAATAGATAAGAGGGCAGCCAGCCAATAGGAACACATATTCATTCCTAACTGACCTTCAGTGACCTGGAAAGTGTTTATTTGTATCATTTTCAGTTAGTGCGCACTAAATCGAGTTAGTGCGCACTAACGGGGAGTTAGTGCGCACTAACTCGAGTTAGTGCGCACTAACACGATTTAACGATTTTTAACGATAAATCGTTAGAATTTCTATTGTATCGTGTTCTATAACGATTTAAGACGATATAAACATTATCGGACGATAATTTTAATCGTTGAAAAACGATTCACATCCCTAATAAGTTACCTCTCACTACTTGCGGCTCCTCCCGCTCACCTCGGACTACTGGCTGCCGAGGCGTCTGTTTGCCGTCCTCTCCGGCGTCCCCGGACTGGCTTTGGTGCTGCCTCCCGCCATGCTCCTCCAAGGTACCTCTAGGGCACGCGCGCGCACACCGCCCTCATCTTTATTTCCACGTTGGCGCAAACCTCAGGGGCATCCCCCTGATATGACATCACGCTGCCCGGATATTTAAGCCTACAGTATTTGCTAGCTCATCGAGTTAGCAATGGTAACTCTATGGATGGGATTCGCTCTCCGTACGAAGCTGCTCTGCCACTCCAGCGCTATCTGGAACTCTTACACCCTTCGGGGTTGCTAATGGGGTACCTGCTCCTAGGGGGCCTCTTCTGCTTCTTTCAGGTGCTATCAGGAAACTGGTACTCGCTCCTCGAGGGCCCATGTTCCCTGAGTCGCTGCCTGCATCTTCAAAACTTTCTGCTTGGAAGACTTCACTAACAGTTTCCATCTGTGAGTACAATTACCATCTATTCCACAGTACTGCTTCACTGGAACCAGGTACTTGCTCCTCGATGGCCTGCCCTCTGTTCCGGTGCCAGACCTCTCGTCTAGTAGAATCTCTGTTACTGCTACATGAGTACATTACAACTGAGTCTCCCTGCTCTAAGGGATCAGGTACTTGCTCCTTGAGGGCCTGCTCTCCCTGTCTCGGAGCTTCACCTAATTCTACCTGGGACTCTGAATGCTTCTTATTGTGTACTCATAACTCTCAGTCTCTTTCCACTTCAGCACTGCCTAGCAGAGGACTCGCTGTTCCAGCGTTCTGTGGGAGACCTGCCCAGCCGGGCTCAACATCCACTTCTCACTACTGCCACCTCTGGTGGCTTCCAAAACTGTTTAATAAAAGATTCAAATCTGTGTTTGTGTGTCCAGAGACTAGCTTGACACTTTGGTCCCTCACGGGACTGCCCCCCATGGGCATGGTCAGCTGCCACAGTGTCCAAGGGTCCACCCAAACATCAATAACCATAAGAGTAATAGATCTGAAATTTCATTTTTGAGTTCTTTCCGAACCCTAGGGTGTATACCATCTGCTATGGGTGATTTGCTGCCCTTCAATTTATCAATCTGGCCTACTACATTTTCCAGGTTCACTGTGATTTGGTTCAGTTCATCTGAATTATCACCCTTGAAAACCATCTCCAGAATAGCTATCATCTTCATTTGTAAATACCGAAGCATAGAATTCATTTAGTCTTTTCACGATGGCCTTATTTTCCCTAAGTGCTCCTTTTACCACTCAATCACATAACAGTACAACTGACTCCCTTGCAGGTTTCCTGCTTTGGATATATTTTAAAATATTTTTATTATGACTTTTTGCCTCTATGGCCAACTTCTTTTCAAAATATCTCTTAGCCTGTCTTATCAGTGTTTTACATTTAACTTGCCAATGTTTATGCTTTTTCCTATTTTCTTCAGCTGGATCCATCTTCTAATTTTTGAAGGACATTTTTTTGGCTAAAATAGCCTCTCACTTCACCTTTTAACCAAGCCAAGAGGCATATGGCCTTCCTTCCACCTTTCTAATTGCATGGAATACATCTGGTCTGCACTTCGAACATGATATTTTTAAACAATGTCCATGTCTATTGTACAATCTTAACCTTTATAGTGCACCTTTCAGTTTTTTTTCTATCTTTCTTATTTTATCAAGTCTCCCCTTTGAAAGTTTAGTGCTAGAGTTATAGATTTACTTATTGTCTTCCTTCCAGTCATTAAGTCAAATTGGATCATTTTATGATCACTATTGCCATGTGGTCCCACCACCATTATCTCTCTCACCAACTCCTGCATTCCACTAAGATTTAGAACTAAAATGGCTCCCTCTTTCATCAGTTCCTGAACCAATTACTCCATGAAGCAGTCATTTATTCTATCAAAGAATTTTTCCTCTCTATCATGTCTTGATGTTACATTTACGCAGTCAATACTGAGATAATTGAAATTCTCTTATTACTACTGCATTGCCATAATGGTTAGCATCCCTTGTTTCTCTTATCATTTCATTGTCCATATTATCATTTTGTCCAGGTAAATAGCAATATACTCCTATCACTATATTCTTCCCCAGCACACATGGGATTTCTACCCATATAGATTCTACTGTGCATTTAGTCTCTTGCAGGATCTTTATCCTATTGGACTCTATGCCTTCCTGAACATAAAATGCCAACCCGCCCCCAAGTTGATCCACCATATGATTGTAGTATAAATAGTACCTTCATTTAGTATTATCCCATTGGTTATCCTCTTTCCACCAGGTTTCTGACATGTGAATTATGTCTACCTCTTCATTTGGTGCTATACACTCTCCCATCTTACTTCTTAGACTTCTAGCATTGGCATATAGACATTTCAAAGTATGTTTTTTGTTGGTATTAATAACCAGCTTATCAGCTAACAGATAATTTTGAATCTTAACTCAGGTTGTTCTTTACTTATAGGCACATGGACTACTTTTGCTTTTATTGGAACCTCTCTGTTGGGATGTCCTAACTATCCGGTTTCATTAGTATATTTCGAAGATATCTCTCTCCGAACCATGGGCTGCTGAGTAATTATTGGCCTTTCCCCTTTGTCTAGTTTAAAAACTGCTCTATCTTCTTTTAAAAGTTGGCACCAGCAGCCTGGTTCCACCCAGATTAAGATGGAGCCCTTCCTTTTGGAAAAGAGTCTCCCTTCCCCAAAAGGTGGGCCAGTTCCTTACAAAACTGAAACCGTTTTCCCTGCACTGTTGTCTCATCGATGCATTGAGACTCCAGAGCTCTGCCTACCTCTGGGGACCTGTGCACATGGAACAGGGAGCATTTCACAGAATGCTACCCTGGAGGTTCTGGATTTCAGCTTTCTACCTAAAAATCTAAATTTGGCTTACAGAATGTCCTTCCTACACTTTCCTATGTCATTGTTCCCCACATGTTCCACAAGAGCTGGCTCTTCTTCAGCACTTTCTAAAATCCTATCTAGGTGACACTTGAGGTCTGCCACCTTCTCACCAAGCAGGCAAGTTACTAGGTGATGATTACATCCACCAGTCAGCCAGCTATCTCTATGGTAAGGCCTATGTTGAAAAAACAGAAAATTCTTCCTACTCAGATATCAAATTTGCATCTTATTTCTTCTGTACCCTCTTTTGGAAAAATTACTAGAGAAATGTATGCAGATACAGCTTGATTATTTCCTGCAAGAAAATAATAAACTTAATGAACTGTGCATTAGATTACAGGGAATATATTTGAGTGTGCGCAAAGGGTTAGGTAACTCCATGTTAAATGGAATACTGCCAAGAGAACATAAGGCATTGCTTTGCCAAATATGTAGCCTAAACGAAAGTTACTGTGAAGAAATAATATAGCTTCCGTGGCACCCTTATGATTGGCCACTAGATGTCCCTAGTTCCCCATAGATGAGTACTAGGAGTTAGCAGCCAGCTCCTCCCCTATGAGGTAGCTGAAGAAATGGACCTGGCTATAAGAGGGTCAAGGGGAGTTTTTGCAGGAAGAGTCAAGGAGAGAGTTCTATGGAAGAGAAGCCCTAGAGTGAAGGGTCCCTCCCTACAGGGAAGGCCTACAGCTTTTCCCAGATTCTTTTGGGGAATCAAACCTGTGCACATCCTGCCAGGTTAGGAGCTACACAGAGAAAAGTAAAGCAGCTCCTGGAGTCAGACTTAATCTGAAATACTGTGGTCTAGGCAAGAGTCTGGGTTTTGAGGAAGGCTAGCCTGAGTCAAGAGGCCAGGTTACTAATTACTGACAGCACTCTGCAAGAATAAAGAAAGAGAAATCTCCAACTACAAATCTAAGGAATATTTTGAAAATCCCCTCCCAGTATCTTTAGGCAGGATTCAGGTGCATTTTGGGGCTTCCTGTGAAGTCTGCGGGACTGAGGTAGGATTGTGGGAATCCCCCAGAGAACCTGTGGCCATCAGGGCTTGTCAAGACCAGGGAAACCACATCACTCCCCAGATCAAGGAAGTTAGGACTCACCCCGGAGCCAAGGAATAAGCACTTACACAGAGAGAGTAAAAGGATGAATTGAACAGACAGTTACCACACTTGGAAATTGGTTACAAGTTGCTCAAAATCTTTAAAATGTATTATTTGAACACCCATATGTGTTCAGCTATCTTGACTACACATCACCAAGGGCACATCAAAGAGTCACTCCACCAACTGGGCCATAGAAATAGCTACCCCCACAGAAAGAACTCACTCCTAGGGACTGAGGCAACGAAATAAAACCTCAAGAGTCAATAAATTCTTTTGTTGCCCTCTGAGGAGAAGCCCCTCAGAAAAAAGTGTTACATTTGAATAAAAGAAGCTGTTTGCTCACTGTAAAGAGGTATTATATCTTACAGAGAGAGAGATAGTTTATCTAAACTGATTTTACTATGCACAAACATCTGCTTTGCTTAGATAAGCCTGAAGAAACTGCAGTTTAAAGATAAAGACGTGCCTTCCTTGGAGAGACAATGATGCTCAATTCTACCCACCTCCATGTTGGGGGTGGTAGAATTGAGCTGTAAAGAACAAAGAAAATAGGACAGCACATATGTAAGTCAGATCTGTTTTAGAGTATAAAGAAAGTAAGCTATGACATGCAAGTGATACAGATGAACGAGACCCGGAACTGATCTGAACCCTAGCTCTGTGTCCTCAGACCCAGGAGAGAGAGTCTACACCCTACTCTCAGCAGGAATCACCAGAATTGCCATACCTGACTGAAAAGTGACTGGACAGGAGACTGAAGCCCACCTGATCGCTTGCAAAGCAATCACCAAAGACATATTCTTGTAAATTCTTTCTCTCTGCCTTGTTTCTCTCTCTTTCTCTTTTGGGCCATTCTCATAAGTGGCCCTATATAACCAGAATTACGCTTATCAGAATGTTACATTTGCATATATTGCATTTGTTATAACCATTGTTTTTATGAGAAAATACACATATATACAGTACTCTCTGTGTGTGGCTTACTTTTGCTGCACAACATCAGGTAGCACCAAAGAAAAATTGTTACAAGTGGAAATTTGGTTTTAGAAAAAAAAACATAGTACAGAGACTCTTTTATTGTCCCTTTTAGATTTTCTTTATTGTAAACTAGATCATGGAGAGACAGGTGTGCTAGACAATTGGACTTTACTGCTGCCTTTGATGTCCTAAATCATAACTTTATACTTGATCACCTATATAGTATAGGGATGGGTGGGACCATTTTAAGATGGTTTGAATCTTTTCTCCAATAGAAAGCATTGAGTGGGTTTAGATGGCAAAACAGAATGTGATGTGCCTCAGGGTTCTGCCCTCTCATCTGTTTTATTCAGTATTTATTGCAGTCATTATGGGTGATTTTACAGTCTTTGGGCTTAACAATTACATATATGTGTTGTGTCTGTGGACCCATAGGCCGAGGCAGGATTGGCTCTACCTCCAGGGAGGAATCCTGCAGGTTCCCACCATCAAGCAGGCAGACAGGCGAAGCAGAGACCCGTCAAGATCTTCACCTATACCAGCCCACATTTCCCTTGGGTTGAGCCTTTGGGTGCCGGGGCCAGCAGTACTTAGGTGGGGGTCTCTGTTGATGGCAGAAGAGAAGGTCCTTATTAGTTAGGGTCGAAGGCAGGCAGCAGTCAGGTATATCTGAGGTCCAGGCAGTGGTCAGGGGCAAGCAGTGGTAAAGTGTATCCGGGGTCCGAGCTGAGACAAAATTAGGTATCAATCTGAGGGAGGTGAAGAGGGATGGATAGGCAGGGCAATGATGCTAGGACAAGAACAAGTGGGCAGCAAGGTATAGGCTGGAATGAAGACAGAAGCCAACCTGAAGACAGCAGGACGAAAACTAAGGCAAGCTGGAATGGAACTGAAAACAAGGCTGGAACAAAGTCAGGAACACTGGGAAGCAACACGCTCTGATAAGAATTAGCTGGACCTGTTGATGAGGTGAGTTGCTGATGGGAAGCTACTCTTTTATAGGACAGCACTGGTGATGTCATCTCTAGGGGCCAAGGGGGCTTTTCCACCGCGGTTCCTTTAAAGCTGCAGAATGATGCGCACACATAGGAAGAGGCATGACATGTTGGAGTCGGCTGCGTCCTGCTACATGAGGGACCAATGGCTTCTCACCGTGTCTGAGAGTGGTGTCCCACAGCATGGAGGGTCAGTGGCAATTTTCCGTATCGAGGGACAGTGTAACCAGCCTGGGACTAGAAGTGAAGGTGGCAGTTCACAGAGTTAGCCCGCGGACCACCAAACGTAATAGTATGCTGATGACATAACATTCAGTTTTATTTGCCTTGTTCTAAAAATGATAGCATTCCACAAGTATTTCTAATTAGTGTTTGGGTAATAATTCTTGATTGTGTAATAATTGTTTATTATTAAACTTACAGACTTCACTTTTTTGGATAAGAAAATCCCTCCCCAGAAAAGGTATATATTTGACCCATGCTGAAGTTCAAATGTCCCTCTGTTTTGAAGCATGAAATTTAGGAATTATTAATGATTCTCAAGGTATATTTTCTGACATTTTGGTGGTACCTGCTGCCATATGATATAAGTAAGCTTCAGAAACGTTGATGGTTTTTATGCCATCCTTACTGGTGATGGTTCTTCCTTGAGAAGAACTGAAAGGAGTTGTATAGTTTAATGTTGTCTATTGTATGTGTGAAAAAGTTGCACATGAGTCTAAAGTCTACACAGGTCATAGGCTCTGCTTGGGAGGAACCCCCTTGTTGTAAGACCAGGTCTTGGTAACATCTTTATTCTGTTATATGCTTAATATGTAGTGTACTTGGATACAATTATCTGTATACATGTCCTATCCACATCAACAATTTTTTTTTTGGAAGAGTTCTCCACTAGGTGGCTCTTGATCCCTACCCTATAGTTAGGCAACCATGGGGGAGATACCATCCCTACAGCACCTCCCCATGAGGCTGTCTGAGGTGGATGAGTCCCTGACTATGGGGGGGGGGGGGGAGGCGGGTTATGTTGCGCTGTGATGGACGAGAGCACCAGGGGGAGCTCTCCAGCATGGGATGAAATGTGTGCCCTTGCGGTGAAACATCCTTACTCTGAGCCTTGACCAAACCTGCACTGATGGTCTCTGAATGGTCCTCCGACCGTTCCAAGCCCTTTTGGACTGCCGCTAGGGAGCGGCGAGAAGCAGCAGGTCGAACAGAGGACAAGGCAGATGAGGACAAGATACAGGACGAGGATTCAGATGATGGCTCAAGGCAGACAAAGACTCAGACATTGGAGTAGACGAAGACTCAGACTTTGAGGTAAACTTGAAAAGAGTGCTACGACGCCACGCATCCTACACACCCCAGCCGGGATGGTCGCGGACCACGTTGGAGGCGAAGCAGCAAGGCTGGCATCGACTCAATTACATCAAGATGGCAACTGACAGCCTGGGAGCGGGAGATTGCTCCCGGGACCTCCACTGGACCACCAGGTACCTGTAAAATGTTTTTGGGGGGGTCGGAAGGGTGGGGGAAGCAAAGGGATTAGTTTTAAAGGGTCGGGGTGGGTTTAGGGGTTATTTTTGTGTGCCGTTTTTCCCACCCTCCCCCAAAATGATAAGAGAACCCCCATGAACAATATTGTGGGGTTTTCCTATCGTTTTAGGGAGCCCCCGATTTCTGACTATTCTGAAGAGAAGGACTGGAATCCAAGGAGAAGGAATCCAAGGAGAAGGACATCAGGACAAACAGATGAAGGTAACCGGCCAAAACTCCAGGTGGCCCCGTCCTGACCTGAGCTTCGGGAACCCGGCATGATCGACGTATCAAGAAGGTCAACAGAAGGAGGACAAACTTCCGACTCGGCGTGGAAGATGCATCATGCAGGTATTCCAAAGTTAGACTTGAAGATGGACCACAGGAGGGAAGCACCGGAACCCTGAACATGAAGAAGATCAGACGAGAGTGAAAATCTGAGACAGTACTCAGATAGATGAAGAAGATCCAGTGCTCCCTCCATGTGACAGGGGCTGGCCAATGGCACGGATACCCTGTCACATGGTAAGGGCAAAGGGGCATCGGCGCCATTTTGATTAGTGGCAGCTGACAGCCTGGGAGCGGGAGATCGCTCCCGGGACCTCCACTGGACCACCAGGTACCTGTAAAATGTTTTTGGGGGGGTCGGAAGGGTGGGGGAAGCAAAGGGATTAGTTTTAAAGGGTCGGGGTGGGTTTAGGGGTTATTTTTGTGTGCCGTTTTTCCTGCCCTCCCCCAAAATGATAAGAGAACCCCCATGAACAATATTTTGGGGTTTTCCTATCGTTTTAGGGAGCCCCTGATTTCTGACGATTTTGAAAATATCGACGATATTTTCAATTGTCCGAAGCCCGATTCACATCCCTAGCAGAGGGAATAGGAAAATCAAACAACGAAAAATCCCTCTATAGATGAAATACCAATAGTATCTTAAAAGACTTTCTGTTGCGCTCCACTGCTCGCGGGTCCCAACCGCGAACAATCTCACTCGCCCCACTATCCCGGCCTGATGCCACCACAGGCCTCTTCCTTCTTTGTGGCTGAGGAGCCGCCGTCGCCCGACACTACTCGCCGCTGCCTTTTGCCAGCAGTGTGCCGACTCTGGCCTCTTCCTGCCTGCGCGGCCCTGCTGCTCTTGCCCCAGCCTGTTTAAGTGGCTGGGAGCTGCCCCCAATTTCTCCTTGTTGCGACATGGAAACCGCCGCCGACCCTGCTTCCTCATGCAGAAGGGGAGCTGCCGCTGATCCTCTTCTCACAGCAGGGACGCCGCCGACTTCCTTCAACTCTACCTGGGCCCTGCATAGGCACGTGCATGCGCCTCTTCTTGATATTTAAAGGGCCAGTGGCGGGAAAAGTCCTGCGGCCCCCAGATGATATCATCTTGATGTCCAGCCTTATAAAAGGGCTCTGCTTGTTCTCCTTGGGGCCTTTGCATTGGATCTTCACAATTACCTGTGGTCTCTCTCCGGTTAATGTCCTCCGTGGTCTCCTCGTGTTTAGATGGCTCTTCGTTAGATGTTCCTGATTTTCCTGGTCTTCTTCGTTGGATGTTCCTGATGTTCCTGGGCTTGTTCCTCCTCGGAACCCCTTTGTCATCTGTTCCATGTTCCTGATGTTCCATGTTCCTGATGTTCCAGTCCTGGTCCTGATGATCCCATCTCCGGCTCTCCATCCTGCTTCCAGGTTTCCTGTTCGTCCACCTTTCCTGGCATGCCACCGTCGTGGTCTGAGACCAGCCCATGGGGAGCTATGTAGGGCATTTTGTGGCACAAGGCCTGTCTTTACATCTGCAGTGCAAGTCTCCAGAAGGCTCTTGCTTTTAATGCCGAGATCTGTTCCTGAATCCGAGTTCTGAATCCTGAGTCTTGAATCCTGAGTCTTGAATCCTGTTCCTGGTCTTCGGAGTTCCTTGTTACTGCTTCCATCCATGCCCTAGACTCAAGCCAGAGCCTGTTCCGCTTCAGCGTGGTCCACAACCAGCCAGGGTCAACTGTGTAGGGTCCACCTCAGTGCAGGCCTCTCCTGAATCTTCATCATGTTTCCAGTTCCAAGTCTTCATCTTCTCGTCTGGAGTCTGCTTCGCTTCCGGCGTGGTCCACGACCAGGCATGGGCAGTTGTGTAGGGCGTGCTGCAGTGCAGTACAAACCCTGTATCAGTGCCTGAATCCTGAATCCTCATCTGAGTCTTCCAAGTTCCTCGAATCCTCGTCTGAGTCTTCCAAATTCCTCGAGTCCTCGTCTGAATCTTCCAAGTCCTTCAGTTCCATGTCTCATCTTGTCTCTGCCCTCAGCCTCCGTCAGGCCTCACTCACTCATCGTTCCCAAGCGGTGGGTCCAGAAGGGCTACCGAATGGCCGGAGGGCAACTCTTGAGACCAGCATTGCGTTGCTGGGTCTCACCTGTGCATGCAGGTCCAGTGGAGGTCTGAGCCTGTCTTGTTTCAGTTCCTTGGTGTTCCACGTCTCAATCCTGGTCCAGCCTTGTTCCAGCTCCAGCCCGTGCTTGGACACTCTCACCTCCCACAGTGTGTGCCTTGGGCTCCTCCCTGAGCTGCGCCGTGGCCCAAAAGCTCACATTCCCCTAGAGCAAGCAACCATACCCCCACTCTCGCAACACCTTCATAATGGGCACTACTTACTTATAGGACAAAGCCTTCATTGCCTTCTCATTAATCATAGGTCTAGTTCATACCATGAAAATTTTCAGTTTTTGAATATTTTTTATGCAAATAAAACAAGGTACTTAGCTTTGTCAAGTTGTCTCAATAAGCTGTTAAATAGCAATGGCAGTATTACAAACAGAAACCCCAACATGGTCCATGTTTCAAACTGAGATTCTGCATCAGGAGGTGTACACTCTGACCTTCATTGCTCATTAATAATCTATGGTCTCACCAGTCTATTGCCGAGTACCATAAGGTTCTTAAATATCTTCTTCTGTCGGCTTCTCTGCGAAATGCCAGAATCTCAATTCGAAACATGGACTATGTTGGGGTTTCTGTTTGTAATACTGCTATTGCTAACCAACAGCTTCTTGTTTTATTTGCACAAACAATATTCAAAAAATATATAAGACTGTACATTTTCATGGTATGAACTAGACCTATGATTAATGAGAAGGCAATGAAGAGTTTTGTTTTGGAACCAGACTCTGTCAGCTCACCCCAGGCTTGGTAGGATCTGCTTCTAAGTCTGGCAAAGAGACTTTTTAGTAAAGTTCAGATATTTTTTTATTTTTTCCTATGATGAGACCCAGTTCTTGTGATGGACAAGCCCTGGATCCAGAAGCCAGGGGCAAGAAGATCTGTGTGCTCCTCTCCTTACAAGTGAAGGGGCTAAAGTGACCTTAGAGGAAGTTATTTGAAACTTTGTTGGTGGGTTTTTCCAATTTTTCATTTATGAGGAAGTTTTGCCATCCTCACATTCAGGCCGATACAGTACAGTGTGCTCCGGTGGAGCGCACTGTTAACCCGCGATTGGACGCGCGTTTTTGACTCGCTAGCTTTACTTGCTAGCTTTACCCCTTATTCAGTAAGGGGTAATAGCGCGTCGAAAATGCGCATCCAACCCCCCCTGAAACTAACAGCGCCCGCAACATGCAAATGCATGTTGATGGCCCTATTAGTTATTCCCACGCAATTCAGTAAGTAAAATGTGCAGCCAAGCCGCACATTTTACTTTCAGAAATTAGCGCCTACCCAAAGGTAGGCATTAATTTCTGCCAGCACCAGGAAAATGCACAGAAAAGCAGTAAAAACTGCTTTTCTGTACACCCTCCGACTTAATATCATGGCGATATTAAGTCGGAGGTCCCAAAAGTTAAAAATAATTAAAAAAAATTTTTTTTTTTAAATTGGCCCGCGGCTCGCAGGATGAAAACCAGATGCTCAATTTTGCCGGCATCCGTTGTCCGAACCCATGGCTGTCAGGCTGTCCCGCAACTTTTACTGTATCGGCCTGATTGTATCTGGGTTCCAGTCAGTCTTGCTTCTGGAACAACACTTGGCCTTTTCCCAAGAAAGGTCAATCATTAAAGAGTACAGATTACTTGAGACAAGAGAGAAGATACAAGATCTTTGGAGAACCATCCCTAGGCTCTCCACCTTGGGGAAGCAGGACACCAGCTGGAGTTTTCGCAGATATACTTGGATCAGAACTCAAGGATCCCCTCACATCTAGCATTTCCTGCCCCACTATGACCTTACCTATTCAAGTTAGGAAGGGGTAAGATTCATCTCAGTTTTATTCAAAGAGATTGGACATTATTTAGAAATCATAGTAAACTTTGATTTGGAACACCTACATCTGTGTCCTGTCTGTTCCCTGTAGCACCTTCACATCTAATGCTTCTGTAGCACACAACAGAAAAGAAATTGCACTTATCCGCTTGGATTTTGAAGGTCAGCCTTTCACCAATAGAAAAGGGCCCATCCCTTGGGACAAGCAAATTGAGGGGAATAAATACCAAATGAAGACGGCCCCAAGATATAAATATTTGTATGGCCCTTTAGGATACAGCCAATCTTCTACAAAAGGGATATACACATTACTTGTAACAATTACAACTTTTCTGCACTCTCACCTTGCAGGGAGAACTTTGCCTCACTCCCCTGTGCCCTGGAATCAGTGCAGAACTGATAGGACTAGCTCACAGGTCTTGTCAGAGGCATGGACATGATGCAAGTTAATTAAAAAAAAAAAAAAGACTAAAACAGAGAAATAAAACCATGGTGTAAGGCAGTTCTTGGTGCAGCTGTTTATTTGTAAAACAGGGTAAATCTGAGGTGAAAAAGCAAACATTGCTGGTGCTTTAATTTTGGGTGGTATGACTGTGAGTGCTGGATTGAGGAGCCCCAAAAACCCCCCATAACTTCAGAGACAGACAAAAAGTAGTACAAGTGAGCTTAAATCCACAGTAAATGCACAGTCTTGGCAATCTTGTGCAACAGGGACAGTCAGTGATTCATGCCATGCCTGCGCAGAGCTTCAATGAGAATTGGCACAGCAGTGCCCTTTTTTACTGATATTCTTTATGGTGGGCGAGGCAAAGTATAAAATGTTTAGAAAAAAATATTACACTAATATCATCGTCAGATAAAATAAAAGGCCAAATAGAAAAGGGGGATCTTAATGACTTGTTAGACTGCTAAATAAATAATCCCCAAATACTGGTCCACAGAGGGAACTATCCAAAAGATGAAAACTATGCAAAGGGGAGCATAATTTACACCAATAAGATGGCAAATAGGCAGCCTCCTCCTGTGTCACAGAACATAATGTACCTACCTCCATAAAGGTTTTGTAAGGTGCTGATTTATCCAGCTGGTGCAAATTGCCAATCAGAGGCCAGGGAACTGGTCCTGGAGGCAGGTTTTTCCTCTTCCATGAAGACAGGAATAGAAGAAGCACCAATGCAGTGAGAATTCCCACAAGAAATAGAGAAAGCATTCTTTCTTCTCTTTGTGCAGCCTTGGTTTGAGGTTTACCTTAACATGAACCTGGCTTCATTCAGCACTATTTACAAGGCTCCTGCTAATCATTGAACCGGGGTGGGAGGGACATCTGCTGATACTAAAGGCAAGACTTCAAGCATTTTGTCTGCTGCTGATAGACTGTTTCATAAGAGAGGGAATGAGTAATGTAAAAATGCAGAGTCATCATTACCAATACCACACTTTAGGGGTTTTATTACTCCGTTTTCTCTCTTTTTTAAGAGAGCTGTGATCCCATTAGTTGCTGTGTGTGTCTGCCTGCCAGCCCAGACTGGCAATGGCTGGTGACACAATTGGCACGATTGAGCGGCTGTTGAACCTGTATATCCTTTGCTCCAGCCAATCAGGTTGGGTTTTTTTTGTTAATTTTATGTTTATTGTATTTTCACATAATTACAAAGCATATCATCTTTGTACAGAAACAAAAGAAACAAATCATAACCACATATTACAGTAGTAATCCACCAGAAACCTTTTTATATTTAGACCCCAAAAGATATTATGAGGGGGAGGAAACTATAGAAAGCCAGTAGCTGAAAATTATACAAACAGATTTCTCAAGGAAAAAAGCCATTAGCTTGCATTCGTTTTACCCATTAATACTTAAGCTAAGTAATTGGACTTTCAATAGGTGATGAAATAGTCATCACCCTTCTCTGGGAATTAAGCCACACTTTCAGTTGTTCAGGAATGAGAAAAAAATAAGTGTTATTTTTAACTTGATGATACATTTACCCGGGTATCTGAGCTGGTAAATTGCACCCATGGCTTTAGTTTCTTGCCGCAACACTAAGAAACCTTTCCTCCTCTCTTGTGTGGCCTTTGCCAGATCCAGGAAGATCTGGACAAATTGGCCCATAAAATTTGTTCCCATATACTGAAAGTAATTCATTATCAAACCCATATCTTGTTCATATATAAATGAGATTAACAGTGTGGCTTTCTCAATTATCTCTGTAGATGATGATTCAAGCAAGTCCGTCAAATTCCCCAGGTCCAATTGATTTTGTTTCATATTACCTCTTGAGCGAGAGAAAGGTAAAAAATAAACCTTATTGAAAGATAGTATATCTTCCAAGGCAATAGATAATGTCTCGTTTAGGTATCTACGTAGGGTAACTCTTGGCTGCTCCCCTACTATCCTGGGGAAATGTAGTAATCTTAAATTAAGCCGTCTTAACTGATTCTCCAGCAGCTCTGGTTTTTTTTATTAAGAATAGTACAATCCTGAATCGTGTTTGACTGGACTTTTTGAATTTCTTTCACTTGATTTTCAAGCATTTGTATTTTATTTGACTACTCAATCTTTTATCATGATCATGCGTTAGAATATCCAACTTTGTAGAAATCTGATTAATGCAACCATGCAGGGACAAATTTTGATGGGCCATCAATTCCCAGAGAGAGTCCAACGTAACCACAGCAGGTTTAGGTGGCATAGCCAACTCAGGTCGATGTTCATGGTTAGACGAAGAAACCAGCGAAGAAATATTTGTAGTAGGAATTAGAACAGTCTTACCGCCAGTAGCATCATCTGGTTTCACAATGTCTACCGATACCGGAGTGATGGTGCCTCCTTCCCAAGGTGTTTCTCCTCGCTGTACACTGCTTGGTTCTGCTCCCTCAATGGCTTCCTCCGAGCTTGTTCTCAGTATCGCCAACGCAGTTTCCAGCAGCAAGTTAGAGGATATCGCTGATGGAACCCTTAGCGTGGGGGGGGGGGCTCAACGAAAGTTCCCCAGATGAGACGGAGGCTTCCTTACCAGGCTCATCAACGGGGAGCAGCCCCTCCTGTTTCGGGCGAACAAAAGCGCATTCGGAAATGGTTCGCTGTCCCGTGGGGAGGGAGGGTGTAGAGGAATAAACTCTCATTTTCCCCTTTCGTTTAGGGGGCAAATCCGATAGAAATCTAGTCAGAGTAGAAACTTCAGTGGGAGCTTCTGAAATGTGCTGCTAGCAAGCGGCCATCTTCGCTCCTCCCCTAGCCAATCAGTTTAACTAAATAAAGAAGAACTGCAGACTGATTGTATTGTGCACTTTTATCTATGTGTATGGTTAGTTTTTTTCTAGGCTCTGGGATGTGTCCAGTGACCTGAACTGATCTTAAGAAGCAGTAGTTTTTTTTCACCCATTAGAAGAACTAAGGACTTTGAGTTTTGAAGCTACCTTTTAAAACAGAAAAATAAAAAATGTTATTAAAAAGGCAGTGTCTTGGTTTTCTTTCAAACTGTCTGGTTAAAGCTGACTTTTGCTTTATAGGTTGGACTTATTGCAGCGATGTCCATCCAGTGTTCTAACATTTTTCTGTTATAAGATGATGTCACAGTGATGAGTTGGGCCATCAGCATAATATTTACTCTTTCTCTCCCCATGTCTAAGAGAAGAGACTGCCAGTATCTTCTTCAGAAATGTGTTGTATTGAATTTGAAAGTGTGTGCCATCTATTCTCTACCCTGGAGTTGTTATGTGCAATATTTGATGTGTTTCTGCCCTTACAGGATGGTGAGAGCAACCACCTTCATCAGGGTTATAAGAGAACTCTCCATAGCCAGTCATGAGAGAGCTGGGGATTTTCATCAGCTGATTCCGCTTTGCACTTATTCTGGTGGGATTCTGCGGTGTGTTGGTGTTTATTTTTTCTTTTTCAGGATGGAGCATCTTGTTGTGGATGCCAGAGCCTACATCAGATGTAGAACCTATATGGGACCTGATCAAGCCCACACAGGAATGGATGGTTAGCTCTTCTCCTGTAAAAAATGGTTATGCATTTGCGGTGTATTGCAATGCAATATTTGTATAATTAATGTGATATTTCTGGACGAGTTTCCACCCATACTCAAATTTTGATTAAATGGGAGGGGGATGTAATGACCTTCTAGGCTCATTACCATTAAGACCCTTGAAAACTCCTTGTTAGCTAGTGCAGAATAGATTGGTAAAGAGTGGGAGATACCATTCATTTACAGCCCCTCCCTTTAAGGATTATGAGGAGACTTAAAGCCTATCTAGACCCTATAAATTTCCAACTGATTCTTCAAATGCTCTTATTCACAACCTCCCCAGGGCACAGGGGAGTGAGGCAAAGTTCTCCCTGCAAGGTGAGAGTGCAGAAAAGTTGTAATTGTTACAAGTAATGTGTTTATATGTCCCTTTTGTAGAAGATTGGCTGTATCCTAAAGGGCCATACAAATATTTATATCTTGGGGCTCTCTTCATTTGACAAGCTGCATCATTGGCGGGGACCCTCCTCCCTAGCCAGCCACAACATTAAAGAGAGATAATCCTCCCCAACTGCCTGGGGTGCCATTTAGCCTGGTGACGATCCCTAGACTCAACTCATTTGTTGCAGTCTCGGACGTTGGGATGGCTAACCCTCCCAGGTTCTTTGTCGCTGTAACACTCTTTCTTTGTACAGCAGTTCGCTGACAGACCCACACACACACACACGCAAATACATGCATTTACTAAAGAATGCCTTTGGAAATGATGTACACTCTGTGGTATGCACCTTTCCAATCTTGTTTCTGGTATGAGTGGGTGAGGTTGCTGCTTCTCTGATGTTAACTTTCAGAACTTGGGCTGTCCGGAAAGGAAAGGATTCAGAATTGGGTGGGAAGGAAGAATCAGTGAGACCTACTCCAGCCAAAAAAGGCAGCCCTGCACACTGTGCACTTAAGATCAGGGAAGAGGGGAGAATGTGATATGTGCAACCCGGGCATCCTTTCAGGTTACCATTAAGCCCTGGGAAATAGTACTCATGCAGGTAGAGATATAATTAGAGGGAGGATCCATTCATGTGCAGCCTCTCCCCTTGAGGGTGCTGGAATGGACATCCCACTCAGAGGTTTTATAGCAAAGCTCTGCTAAGGGCTCTGAGGGCAGTCTAAGTTGGCAGTTTAAGAGGAAAGTTGGAGATTCTTGCCTTAGTTATATTTTTGGCCTGCCTGGAGCCTGGGCTCCCTCCTGCCTGGATATCCTTCGGAATCAGGTTGAAGGCTACACTGCTGTATTCTTCTCACAAGGTGCAGAGTGGTTGTCCTGGAAATAATTAGCCTTTTGGTCTTTTATATGATAGGAGCTTGCTGGCTACCTCGGCCTTTCCTGAATTCAGGACACCCAGGGACAGGGAAGACCTGGCCCAGAAGTGGTGGTGACCCATTACAAGGGGCAACTCCAGTATTAGTTCCTTTTTGGGAACCAGAAGAAGTTAATTTTGAAGATCTAAGAGGAAGTATTTTTTGCCCCTCTTCCAGATCCATGCACGGACCTGTGAAGTTGCAGTTCCATCTAGGATCCCTCCCAACAGAGATCCCCATTGAGTTAAATGGGAAAGAACTACTAACTGTAAGAACCTATTTACAATTTGGAGTACAACCATCCAGAGTCTTTAAGCCCCTGGGGAGAGAGAGGATTTACTCTCTGTGTAGAGACAGGATTTTTGACCATCTTGGAAGGCGTTTTCCTGCTCATCTAAGGGTTGCCTGCCCACTGGGATGACCATCTCACCTAATTCAGGAGGGTAGAAAATTCCCTTGCCTACTTAATAGACTCCTGCACACATAGAGGGCAAAGAATTTGTAAAAAACAGCCAGGAGGTCTGGGTGCTGGAAACATATTTATTGTGCCATTAACCAATCAGTGTTTGCAGTAAAGAGTTTATTTTTGGACACTAATCTAGTGGCTCTAGTGTGTTTGTTTGGGCACACAGCACACAGTGAATAGAAATTACCCTTTCTCAGGAAATTTCAGGAAGGAAGTGAGTCACCCCTGCACTAGGACCTGAAAGGAATCCCCAAGTCAAAGAATCCATACCCTGGGGAAAAGGGACACCAAAAGAGCCAGCCAGGGTCCTTGCTCCAAAGAGACTACAAGTAAGTTTATGGCTCCACCTGTGTAGGATAGGCACACCAAGGTGAGGTTACACAGTGTGCAGTAGCGACCCCAAAAACAATACAATGTTAGGGATTATTAGGAAAGGAATGGAGAATAAAACAGAAAATATCAATGCCTCTGTATTGTTCTATGGTGTGACTTCATCTTAAGTATTATGTGCAGTTCTGGTCACCAGATACAGAGAAAGGTGACCAAAATGATAAAGGGGATGGAAATATTCCTCTATGAAGAAAGGCTAAAGAAGTTAGGTCTCTTCAGCTTGGAGAAGAGACAGCTGCCATGAGATATGATGGATGGAGATCTATAAAATGAGTGGAATGGAACGAGTAAACGTTAATCAGTTGTTTCTTTTTCAAAAAGTACAACGACCAGGGGTCACACAATGGAGTTACTAGGTAATACATATAAAACTAATGAGAGAAAATATCTTTTTACTCAACACATAATTAAACTCTGGAATTCATTGCCAAAGGATGTGGTAAAAGCTATTAGTGTAGCTGCATTTAAAAAAGGTTTGGACAAGTTCCTGGAGGAAAAGTACATTAATTATTATTATTAAGGTAGAGTTGCAAAAATCCACTGCTTATTCTTGGGATAAGAAGCTTGGAATCTATCTATTCCTTGGGATCTTGCCAGGTACTTGTGAACTGGATTGGCCACTGTTAGAAACAGGATATTGGGCTTGATGGACCTTTGGTCTGACCCAGTATGGCAAGTCTTATGTTCTTATCGGAGTGGTAGGTAGAATAGAAAGCACTGGAAAAAAGAGAATTTAAAGCCTGTCTGCACCACTTCTCCCATTAGCCCTCTACTCACTGTCTTGTCAAACAGAAAACCAGGATTGGGCTGTACTGGTTTGTGAGTTTAATTCTATGTCTAATGGGATGTGAATAAATTCCTGGGTTTTTTTTGTTTGAAACCCAATGCAGTCCAGTCCTTATTCTTCTGCAGACTGCACTGGGATGGGAATTATAAAATATGGACTGAAATAAGATCTCAAGATGTCACAGAGGGAAACTGGCAACTCTATGGGAACAGGGAGAAAAAGAAGTGAGATGAAAGAGGAAGAAGTGGGTAGAAAAGGGCTGGAGAGGTAGAGATGAAGAAAGATTAAGGGTAGGGAAGGGGAGAGGGAAAAAGGAAAATGATTAGAAATTTCAGTTTCAGGTTAGTCCCACACTGAACTTTCCCTTCCTCTGCTTCTTGTGGTTCAGTTCTAGAATCAAAACCATTCCTAAAGGAGTGGCAGATTGGAGGAGCCACCTGGGTCTCGTGTTTTGGGAAGGCCCACTCTTCAATCTTCTCCATTCTCTTCCACTGGCAGAATTTGATTTATTAATTTAAAACAAGTTTTTTCAATAAAGATTGCTCAACATGCTTACAGCAGTCAAATATATCAACATGGTATACAATATATCAAGGACAAACAAAAATAAAATCAAACAAAATAAAAATATGTAACAGACAAAACAAATGTAATAAGTTAATAAACATTATAAATAACACATAACATATGGGGCAGATTTTCAAAGGGGTATGTGCATAAGATATGCGTGTACCCCCCGAAAACCTGCCCCAAGCTCCCCCTGCACACACCGAGCCTATGTTGAATAGGCTCGGCGGCGCGCACAAGCCCCGGGATGAGCGTAAGTCCCGGGGCTTTCCTGGGGGGCGTGTCGGGGGCGTGTCACGGCGGTGCGTCATCCGGGGGCGGGGCCGCAGGCGTGGTTCCAGCCCAGGGGCGTTTCGGGGATGTGGCCGAGGCCTCCAAAACTGCTTCTGGGCTGGGGAATTGCGCAGCCTTGGGCAGGGCTTGGGCAGCCTTGCGCAGCCTTGGGCAGGGAAGTTACGCCTGCCTTGGGCAGGCGTAACTTTTCAAACAAACGTAGGGGGGTTTAGATAGGGCTGGGGGGGTGGGTAAGGGAGGGGAAGGTGTGGGGGTGGAGGGAACGGAGGCAGGCTGCGTGGCTCGGCGCGCACAGGCTGCCGATTTTGTGCAGCCTTGTGCATGCCGACCCCGGATTTTAAAAGATACGCACAGCTACACGCCTATCTATTAAAATCCGGCGTACTCTTGTTTGTGCCCGGTGCACGAACAAAAGTATGCGCTCACGTATTGTTTTGAAATCTGCCCCATAATGTAGTTACAAAACTATATGGCAAGAGGAGAACAGTACTTCTTATCTGAGTCTTCCTGTGTAACCAGAGGTTAAAATATAGAAATAAGGGGTAAATACTTTTTTATTTTACTGACCTTAAATTTGGGCTCTAAGAAAGCATTGCTGGGATGTGGCATGCTTTTTTTTCCAGTTCTCTCACTGGCGGGCCGATACAGTAAAGCGCGGCCGCAGTTACCCCGTTTCTAACCCGCTGTTTACTCACAATTTGGCCGCATAAGTCCAACCCGCGATTCACTATCCCTTTTAACCCATCCTTACCGCTTCTTTGAATAAACAGGTAACCCTTTCCACCCGCGGCACCCAAGTCAGCAAAAGCGTATGAACGTACGCCGTGACGTCACGCACGCCCGTTCATGCGCCTTTGCTGACGAACGCCCTTGCACTACGGGCATGCGTTCATCCATCTTCACCAGCGGGGGCTGCTGGAAGCCGCTGGAAGCCGCCGGCTGCCCCCGGGAGGAATGGGAGCCGCGGTGCATGCCTCCGGAGGAGGGCAGAGAGGACTGTAAGAAAAAGTAAGTTAACTTTTGTTACACTTTATTTACAATATTTTAATAGCATGTCGAGTCGCTTTTCGCCCTGCGCCTTGCTCGCCTTACGTTTTCTTTTGATTAAAGTTGGGATCCACTTCCTGGTACCTGTCATTTCAAATGACATTTGAAATGACAGGTACCAACGCACCCAGGATACTGTATAGGCGCTGTATAGCACCTATACAGTAAAATGGATTGCACTTCATGGACGCGGGTTGGACGCGGCTTGCATTTGCATGCCATTTAAATATAGTATCGAGCGGTAGGTGATCCGAACTGTGCGTGCGGCAAACGCGGGTGCGCCGGGCACTAACGCACCTCTTTCTACCGCCCGTTACTGTATCAGCCCGTGGGTATGTTACTGCATGGGGAAGATGTGCAGGCAGCTGTAAGAGCTCCTGCTCCCCTCCCTGTGCTGCTGAGAAGCTGATGACTGGGAATGCTGTTATGGCTCGTATGTCTGTATCCTGAGTTCCTGCAAGGAATGAGAGCTGCTAGAAATCTGTCAAAGAGAGCTGTTATGGTTCTATCTAAATGTAAATGCTATGAATTCTACATATTCAGTGAGGTTGTCATGGTTCCAGGAACAATTACTGAAAATACTGGAGAAAATGCTGACACTGAGATTGTTGTGGCTAGTGCAGTAAGAAAACAGTATTTGTGTTTGTTTTTGCATTGTGCTATAATAAATTAAAGAGACAGAGAGAAAATAAAAAGAAGTAGCTACAAGAGTTTCTTACCCTATAGCTATAGCTCAGGGACAGCCATCGGCCGATTGGTATTGCCTTAGAAGCAGAGCAGCTGGCAAGGTATGTACAATAAAGAAGCAGGAGAATTGACTTGTGAGTCATCAACCAGGAAGTGACCTGGACTTGGTACTTCCTGGTTTACAGAGGTCAGAAGAACTTTTAAAAGTTTATAACAATGGATCTGAGCAATGAAATGTTGTTGTTTTTTAAAAAGCAGATTCTACGTGGGGAAAGCCTGCCTGAGCTCCCACCTTGGATTTATAGCCTCGATTGAGTTTTGCCAAAATTGATTTTGAGGGGGTCCCAGAGCTCTTTTTAAAGTTAAAATTGTGACAAAATAAGCATTAGGGCCAAGTTGGAGGGGCTTATCCTAGCAATCATAGGTGGTCTGGGGTTTCAATGTGTCAAAAATACCCCAGAGTGCCTAAGGTGGAGCTGAAGATCCATATTGGCCATGTCAGAGATGCCTAACTAAATACATCCTGTGTTTTTGGAGGGGTTTTGTGATGTTTCAGAGGCTATGCTCTGGAGATGAGCAGAAATGGAGAAAGGGGATCCAAAACAGTGTAAAAGGGTGAAAAGTCTGGGACTAAAATGCCAGCAAACTCCAAAGTAGGAACTGGAGGACCCTTTACATATTTTATTTTAATGAATGTCTAAGTGAGAATTTTTAAATACATTATGGTGTTATAGGAAGTAGGTTTTATGGTAAAGAGGGAATCTGAAACACTGGAAAATGCTGTGAATCACTTCAAAATCCTTTCCAAATTATTTGAAAGAGAACAATTTGGATTCCCAAATTTTCTCAGTGCAAGAGAAAAAAATCAAATTCCATTTTGACACTGGAATCCTGAAGAAAGTGTCTGTGTCTATGCAAATAAGCTGGTGACATCATTTTGTGAGCCAGTGCTGGAAGGAAATTATGTGAAGGGACTAGTGGACTCATACATATAAGTTTCTACTGATAAATTCATATTCCATCTCAGCCTCAAACTATGTCTCAAAATTCCCAAATTTTCTTTTCTACAACTTCAAAGATGGGGGTTGTCCATAGGTCAAAAGTATATTAAGACTGGTCCTAAATGCCTCTTGGAATTATTTTTTGCTGAGGTCATCACAGGAGCACTGATCTTCCTGGGTGTGGCGGTTGGAGATTTCAGTTAGTCTGAGTTTGACTAAATGAGGGAGCAGAAGCACCTGGCCAGTTCTGTTCAGAATGCTACCAAGGCAAAAGTAGATCGGTGTAAGAAGTATATTTATTGATTTAAATAGTAGAACACAAATGCCCAACTCAGGCCAAGTTTCGCCCATACAAAGAGGGCTGCTTCAGGGGCTGTATAAATAAATTAATAAACAAATAAACCACGACATTTTAAAAATGAATTATTATAAAAGTAATATAACTTTTGTTAAAAACTGTGATCTGTATGGACATTCTCTTTTTGCACCTTCTATATGAACATAGGTAACAGATGTATTCAAATTTGTCCGTTTCTTTCATGTTTCATGTTTCATTACCTAAGATCACTCAGTGACAGTAAATCTTTCAAAAAAGAACTCAAAACCTGGTATTTCAACCTAACCTTCCGCGACGGAGTCGGCTAAGCCTTCCACATCCCTCTTCCCACCTCTGCCCCTCTTCCCCCCCTCCCTTTCATCTACCACCCCCCTCCCTAACTAATACCCGCACTCCTCCACCTACTTCCCCTTCCTACCTTCCCCCAACCCTTCCATGACTTCCCACCCCTCCCTTCTCCTTACCACCCCTTTGGCATCCCATCCTACTTCACCCCCCCCCCCCTCCCGCCCTCTCCTCCTTGTCACTGGTTCTTCAATTTTTTGCTACACAGCCCTCTATCCAGCCCGCCTCAGCTGATCCCCCCTGGCCCCACCCTAACTCAGCTCCCCGCTAGAGATACGGAGTGTTAATAGGAATGGTATAGGTGAAGATGGGGAGGGGGAAGTTTGAAAGCAGATTAGGGTAAGGAGGAAAATAGGCTATTTGTTAGGATCATAGAGGGGCAATGCTAAGGGGCACGAAAAGGGGCAGGCTCCTTTGTCGCTCTCCTTAGGCACGCGACGCCTGCGTGAGAGAAGATTTAAAAGCAGATTCTTTTAGCTTCTGTGACGTATTCCAGCTGGGGGAGGGGTTAGCAACCACGAGGTGGAGGAGGAGGAGAGGGTCCGAGCAGAGAGCTGAGCACAGGGGAAATCTCAATCCAAGCCCTGGATCCTGGCTTGGCAGACAAAAGACCAAAATGATACATCTAGTCTGCCCCGCTCAGTGCGGAGACCCCTGTGCCTTTTGTTTAGGGTTGTACAGCCACTCCATGCACGTTACCCCCATGCAGAAATGTCACACCAAACGTTACCACAGGTTACCCCATTTCTTCATTTGGCAATGCTCGGAACCTGTTTGGAACGCTCGGCTTCCATGAGCATCAACTTCCCTTTGCTTGCCAGCTGAAATCACTGCACTGTGGCAGCAACAGGAGTCAGTGATGCTGGCAGTATGAAGCCTCGACCAGGTTCCGAGCTGTCAAATAGTTCCTTACTGTAGGAAGCAGTGGCTCTCAAGTAAGAGGAGAAGTGAGAGGACCTGGAAAACTGGTCACGGAGAAGTAAACTCCGATTCATTAGATTGTACTGTAGAAGCTGATTTGTCCAGCATGCTTGAATCCTGACTGGTGAGCGAGCTACTATTGCACTCTGGCCATGATAAACTAAGGATGGAAAGGGCCCATGAGAGGGGAAATGCCTTCCCAATAGTAATAAACCTCATACAGTTATTGCAACAATTTTAAACTTTGCACATAGGGCAGAAATCATGAGGGCTTATTGGAAGAGGAGGAATATTCTGTATGAAGAATATAAGATTTTGATCTTTTAGGACTATTCCACATCAGTAGTGTCCAGGCAGAAGGCCTTCTCTCCTATTTGAGTGCAACTGATACGGAAGAAAATTCAATTTGCTTTACAATATCCAATAAAATTGAGAATGGTGTATGAGAAGAAGCCAGTAATCTTTGAAACAGTGAAAGCAGTGCACACATTTCTGCAGGATCTGGTGCGCCAAGTGACGTATGATATATTAGGTGAAAAATTGAGGTGCGGCCAAGTGACGTATGATATATTAGGTGGAAAATTGATTGGGTAATACTATATAATGGAGACCTGGACTTTCAGTAATGGTTTGTGGCCTTTGGAAATTTTTCCTGGGATTTCTTAATAAGATTTGCATTATTTCAGTTGTAAAGATTAATAATATGATAAAGGAGCATTGTGGATGATGAACTAATACATAGGTCATATCTGGGGAAAGTCTCCAGTAAAGTCAATGGAGTTTATTGTGGGAGAAATTCATAGCATTTGGCTACATTTTTACTTTTTGATGCATTGTTATCCCGTTATCTTTAGTGTAGGGAGATCCCCAGACAGAACCCTTTTTTTGGTTGATAGTTGTACAAGATATTTTGGGTGGGGGAGACCCTGTAAGTATCATGTTTGTCATGCTTGAGAAATGTTTGGTATGTTATTGCAGTACTAGCAAATGACCACTGGATGGCACTTTTAAAGTTGTGAGTATTGTAGGTAATGGGATGATGTGTTTGAATTAAGAAATGTGTGTTCCCTTAAGAATGTGGGATTTTTCTGACTGGGTAACCAAGATTTAGTGGGTGGTATAATAGTGGAACATTTTTGGTAGATTTGACCTCGTTTGGTTCCTGCCCTTCTCAGGGTGGGGTGTGTGAAAAGGACTTCCAGGGATGTGGCCATCTGGAGTTGCCAGCCTATGGGCTGGTAGGCCTGGGGACCATCACAGTGGGAGTGGGGCCATGCACGGGCTCTTCCTCTTAAGGGAAAAGGCCCGAAACCATAACGTGGAGAGGGGTTCTCTTTCTTCTCCCGAGGATTTGGCCCAAAACCAGGGTGAAGTGGCAATTATTGCTCCCCTTGAGGAAGGAGTTGGGGGTGAATCCAAGATGAGGAATGTCCCAAGTGGTCCGAGGCATGGGGAATGCTGGGGAAAGCCCACCTGTTATAAGACTGGACACGTCAGAGACAAAAAAGAGTTGTGAGTAGATCTGAGAATGGAAATTGCAGTGTCTCCTTTGGATGTAAGTTTTGCTATGATATGTCTGAGCTTGTTCAACTCTGTGAACCTCATTCCTGGATAGAAATGTTTGGGGAATGAGGTAATTGATAGGGAACATAACCAGCATGTTCCGGAGAGGTAACAAGTCGAAATGTCCAAAATAATTCCCTGATAGGGATAGGAGGCTGCCCTTGTAAGCCTTAAGTGAGGGTATGCTATGCTGAATAAGATGTGATTCTGACTGTTTGATGCCGATGAATGCTGAGATATTCTGCATGTACTGTACCTGTTCACCCTATGCCAATCATTGTAAATAGTTGTTGTCTGGTTCACTCAGAAATAAAGGTAATGGTTTGAAGTTTGAAAGTGGTTCTGCAGCATTTTGATGTAAGCTAGAAACCAATGGGAAGCATGGAACAAGAGTTCATGGAGAGTGTGGTTTAACTGCCACCCCTGCTGTCTCTGTACAGATCCACTTCACCAACTATTTATTTATTTTATTTATTTGTTGCGTTTTATATACCGTCATTTGGTGAAGCCATCACAACGGTTTACAAGATTCAAAAGGTATTCTCTTAACATATGTGAATTAAGGGTATAACAGGATACATATTATAAACGTAAAGTTATTCTTTTTATAGTCTGATATAAAATCATTTTTGAATGAGAAGGGTTTGCTTGGTGCTGGTTGATGACTTGTTTTTGCATGGTTTCGGTTGGTAATTCTGTTGGGTGTTTGGATGTTGTGATACTTGATTGTCAATGTAGACTTTGTAAAACAGCCACGTTTTTAGATCCTTTTTGAATGTTTTGAGGTTAGGTTGGGTTCTCAAATCTTTTGGGAGGGAGTTCCATATTTTAGGGCAGGCGATGGAAAATGTTCTTTCTCTGGTTGCTGTCAAGTGAGATCTCTGATAGGGGGGACTGTTAAGTGGCCTGTGTTGTAAGAACTACTAAGAACCTCCTAAATAAATTTGGAAGGGATGACCCTTAAACAGGGAAACCCTTTCCATCATTTTATGTATCCCAAGCAGGAATTACAATAGTATTATGACTAACTGTGGGAGCAAAGAATGCAGGATATTTTGCACTGAGAGCTGCAAGTGGAGTATTTTTCTTTGTATGTAACAGAGAAGGACCAGCATTTAAAATGTTGTTCATCCTGTTTTTCTTTTCCTTTTTGGGCATTTCATATAGTTAACTTAATATATGTTCTGAATGGACAACATTGTGGGTGCACAGGTTTCTTGGATGACTGCTTCTGCCTGGCGTTAATTTGATGGGTGCATTCAGTCTACAAATGCTGGAAACATCTGTACAGAAGAACGATACTGCTATTGATTATGTAGTGCCTTCTTTCTAAATAACTCCTTTTTTCTTCTTCTTTTTCTTCTCATCTTTTTATTTTTTAATGTTTAAGCATTATGCATTAAACTTTATTTAATGAAGAAGAGAGGCCTCTCCGCATAATTGGCATGACTATCACCTCCAATTGGGTAGATCAAGTTAATTTGGGTTTGGAGTGGAAGGGATTGAGGAGTGGGAGGAACCTGGGTGGAAGTTGGGATATGGAGGGGATTGGTGTTTTTTTGATCAATACTAGGTAATTTGGTTCAGTTCATAGTGGGGGAAAATCAGGATTAAGGATCTTTTGAGTGATCATGTTGTACGTGCTGGGATTTGCTTCGGCTGGGATCTAGACTGGGGATCTAATTGATAAAGATGAATATAAGTTCTTGGCTGGCTGTGTCATTTGGCTAACACTGTCTATTGCATTACATGGAATGTCTCTGGGATTGGGTCTGTAGTTAAACAGTTAAAAATATTCCAGGCTCTGCAGAGATATAGGAACAGGGCACATACTGCCCTGTTGCAAGAAGCCATATTAGATAACCTAGAATATCTGAAGTCTAAAAGTCAATGTACTGAAGAGGTCTTCTATGCATCCTCTGAGTTGCAAAAAGCAGAAGTTGGCATTTTGATAAGAAAATCAGTTCCCTTTAAGGAACATAAAGCTATAAATCAATCGAATAAAACATTTTTAGTAGTTGAGGGGACAGCCATAGCGTTACGTAATGTCTATGCTCCTAGGGGTAGATTTTCAAACAAGCACATGGGCGTCCATGTGCACGCGGTTCCTAGATGTGGTGATTTTATAACATGCGCGCATGACCGCACACATATTATAAAATATGATTCCTGCATGCACATTCGCGTGCATGTGCGGGCGGCTGGCCTCTCACAAGTGCAAGAGGAGGAATTTTAAAAAAACAATGGCAGCAAAGCGAGTAGGCCTTTCCCAGTTCCAATTAAGGAACGGACTGGGAGGGACCTTCCTTATCCCCCTAACTACCCTTCCTACCTTTTCCCATCTCCTCTCCTCTCCTCCCCGACCCCTAAACCCGCCCTAACTCCTTTAACATTTTTTGTTTTACAACTTATCTGCTCTAAGGAGCAGAAGTAACTTGTGCGCCGGCTAACTGCCGACATGCGCTTCCCTGTGACAGCATAAAATAGCACTGTCCTGGCCAGCCCCAACCATGCCCCCAGCTCGCCCAGTCTCCTCTCCCTACCCGTCCCTTTTGAATGGCCCGGCACTTCTGCGCGTACCAGGAGATCTGCATGTGGCTGGGCCGTTTCTAAAATGCGCTCGGAGAGTGCAGGGCCCAGCCATGCGCGTATATCTAGGTATCTGCACACGCAAGGCTTTGAAAATTCGCCCGCTGATGTTTAAGAACATAAGAACATAAGATATGCCATACTGAGTTAGAGCAAGGGACCATCAAGCCTAGCATGCTATTTCCAACAATGGTCAATCCATGTTACAAATACCTGGCAAGTGCCCAATCATTAAGGCCTGGATTTTCTAAAATCGCAGGCCTTAGTGATTCGTGCAGTACCGGGGGGCGGGGGGAGGTGAAGCGGGGGCAGGCCTGCGAAAGCAAGCAGTGATCGCACCACCGCAGGGCTATCACTGCCGGCTTTCGCAAACCAATAGCACCACCATGAAAGGTGGCGCTATTGGTCTGCGTCCGTCCTGGTGCCGCCCCGACTCCTCCCCTTCTGGTGATGACTCTGACCCAATCTAGCTATTGCACGCAAAAAGAGAGAAAAGGGACTTTTCACGTGTGAAAAGTTCCTATTTGCGTGCGAAAGCCATAGAAAATGACCCCCTAAATAGATCTCAACTTACTATTCCTTACTGATTAATAGCAGTTTATGGAATTCGCTAGGAACTTATCCAAACCTTTTTTATACCCAGCTACACTAACTGCCATAACCACATCCTCTGGCAATGAATTCTAAAGCTTAACTATGCATTGAGTGAAAAAAATAATTTTCTTCGATTTGTTTTAAATGAGCCCTAGTCCTTCTATTATCTGAGAGAGTAAATAACCAATTTACATTAACCTTTCATGATTTTGTAGACCTCAATCATATCCCCCCTCAGCCCTCTCTTTTCCAAGGTGAGCAGCCCTAACCTCTTTAGCTTTCCTCATAGGGCAGTCGTTCCATCCAACCCTTTTATCATTTTGGTTGCCCTTCTCTGCACTTTCTCCAGTGCAACTATATCTTTTTTGAGATGTGGTGACCAGAACTGCACACAGTATCCAAGGAGCAGTCTCACCATGGAGTGAATCAGAAGCATTATGACATCCACCATTTTATTTACCATTCCCTTCCTAATAATTCCTAACATTATTTGCTTTTTTGACTGCTGCAGCACACTGAGCTGACAATTTCAATGTATTATCCACCATGATGCCTAGATCTCTTTCCTGGGTGGTAACTCCTAGGATGGAATCTACCGGTACCTTGCACTTGTCCACATTAAATTTCATCTGCCATTTGAAAACTCAATTTTCCAGTCTCACAAGTTCCTCCTGCAATTCATCACAATCCGCTTGAGATTTAACTACTCTGCATAATTTTCTGTCATCTCCAAATTTGATCACCTTACTCATTGTACCTCTTTCCAGATCATTTATAAATATATTTAAAAGCACCGGTCCAAGTACAGATCCCTGAGCCACTCCACTGTTTACCTTTTTCCAATGTGAAAACAGACCATTTAATCCTATTCTCTGTTTCCTGTCTTTTAACCAGTTTGCAATCCACAAAAGGACATTGCCTAGTGCCTACTACCCCCTGACTTTTTAGTTTTCTTAGAAGTCTCTCATGAGGCACTTGTCAAATGCCTTCTAAAAATCCAAATACACTACATTAACTAGTTCACCTTTGTCCACATGTTTATTCACCCCTTTAAAAAAATGAGGGAGATTTGTGAGTCAAGACTTCCTTTGGGTAAATCTGTGCTGGCTATGTCCCATTAAACTATGTCTGTCTATCTTAATATTTGGTGATTTTATTCTTTATAACAGTTTCTATGATTTTCCCATCACTGAAATCAAGCTCCTTGGTCTATAGTTTCCCGGATCATCCTTGGAGCCCTTTTTAAATATCAGGGTTACATTGACCACATTCCAGTCTTCAGGTATAAGAGATGATTTTAATGATAGGTTACAAATTAGTTGTAATAGGTCTGAAATTTCATTTTTGCATTCTTTCTCAATCCTGGGGTGTATACCATCTGGTCCAGGTGATTTACTACTCTTTAGTTTGTGAATCTAGCCTACTACATCTTCCAGATTAACTGTGATTTGCTTCAGGTCATCTGAATTGTCACCCTTGAAAACTTTTTCTGAAACGTGTATTTCCCGAATATACTCTTCTTCAATAAACACCGAAGCAAAGAATTTTGTTTAGTCTCTCCACAATACTTCCCTAAGTGCCCCTTTAACCTCTCGATCCTTTAACGGCCCAACTAACTGCCTTGCAGGCTTTCTGCTTCAGATATATTTTTAAGTTTATATTGTGAGTTTTTGCCTCTATGGCCAACTTCTTTTCAAATTTTCTCTTAGCCTGCTTTATCAATGTCTTATATTTAGCTTGCCAATGCTTATGCTTTATCCTATTTTCTTCTGATAGATTCTTCTTCCCATTATTTGAATGAAGATCTTTTGAATAAAATAGCCTCTTTAACCTCACTTTTTATGCTGGCAATTGTTTGGCCTTCCTTCCACTTTTCTTAATTAATGGAATACATCTGGACTGGGCTTAAGATGGTATTTTTTAACAATATCCACACTTGTTGCACACTCTTAACCCTTGTAGCTGTACCTTTCAGTTTTTGTTTAACAATTTTTCTCATTTTGTCAAAGTTTCCCTTTTGAAAGTTTAGTACTAGAGGCGTGTATTTGCTTACTGTACCCTTTCCAATCATTAATTTGATCATATTATGATCACTATTGCCAAGTGGCCCACCACCTTTTCCTCTCTCACAAATTCCTGCACTCTGAATCTACAATTGCTCCCTCTCTTCTCAGTTCCTGAACCAATGTTCCATAAAACTGTCAATTATTCCATCTGGGAACTTTATCTCTCTAGGATACCCTGATTTTACACTTACCCAGTCAATACTGGGGTAATTGAAATTTCCCATTATTACTGTACTACCAAGTTGGTTAGCTTCCCTAATTTCCCTTAGCATGTCAGGGGAGAAGAAAAACTGATACTTCACGCATATCCAGCATAGCTCCCTGCTTCAACGGCAGGGGAGAAGAAAAACTGATACTTCATGCATATCCAGCATAGCTCCCTGCTTCAATGGCAGGGGAGAAGAAAAACTGATACTTCACGCATATCCAGCATAACTCTCTGCTTCAATGGCAGGGGAGAAGAAAAGCTGATACTTCACGCATATCCAGCATAGCTTCCTGCTTCAATGGCAGGGGAGAAGAAAAACTGATACTTCACGCATATCCAGCATAGCTCCCTGCTTCAACGGCAGGGGAGAAGAAAAACAACCAATAAGGGCTGAATAACATAGTCTGGGTAAAACAAATAAGCATGGGTGTAGCTTGCTTATTGCGGCGGTTACTACCCCTACTACCCCTAACTAATCAAGCTTGATATTTCACTTCACTGCTCTCTACGTTAATGGTGGGGGTGGAAGGGAAATAGAACCAAAGAGCTAAGAGAAACAGATAAGTATGAGAAAAAAATGTGTGAAGCTTGCTGGGCAGACTAGATGGGCCGTTTGGTCTTCTTCTGCCGTCATTTCATTTCTATATCTGTCTCATCATTTTGGTCAGGTAGATGGTAGTATACTCCTATCGCTTTACTCTTCCCCAACACAAGGGATTTCTACCTATAAAGATTCAATTGTGCATTTGCGGGGGGATTTTAAATCCATGGCACGTGGAAATCCCAGGAGATGCATGCATGGCCGAATCGTGCACGCGCTGATCATATTTTTGAAATGTCCAGCTGCGCATGTATCTCCCGGTATGCGCGGAATTGCCAGGGTCTTTAAATGGGACGATCCGGGGCAGGGTCTGGGCGGGGTGGGGGCATGGTGGGGGCCAGCCGTGACAGCTCTATTAGCACTGTCCTGGTGAAGCATGTGCCGGCAGCCAGCTGGCACGCAGAACTTATTGCTGTTCGTGAGAGCAGGTACGTTCTAAAATTAAAAAAATAGATTAGTTGGGGGGGGGGGGGTTTAGGGATCAGGACTGAGAGGGGAAAAGGGAGGAAGGTTAACTAGGGGGTTAGGGAAGTTCCCTCCCAGTCCACTCCTTTATTGGAGTGGATTGGGCTGGAACTGGGGAAAGGTCTACTCGAGTCAGCATGTATTTGTTAAAAAACTTTCCCCCTTGTGCGAGTCGCCATTCGCCCGCACATTCACACTCTGATATAAAATCAAGCGCGCATGTGCGTTCACCGGGAACCGCACGCACATGGACGCCCATGCGCCCCTTTTAAAATTGACCTTTTAGTCTCTTGCTGGATTTTTATCCTGTTGGACTCTATGCCATCCCGGACATAAAGTGCAACCCCACCACCAGGTATTCTTTATGTGAGGGGTCTGAGTAGCTTAACACAGATGAAAAGGAGAGGTTTCCTCATCCCCCAGAGGAGTTTACCATAGTGGTGAGGCTTGAGGAAGGATGCTGTCCTGCTCCAGAGGAATTACCCAAAAGGTGTGGAGCAGGATGCTTCAAGTAGGGGAATCATACTGAAGTATTGTCTCAAGAAGTCCTTTCTTGGCTGTGTCCGGGGAAACCAGCTGGGAAGGATGATAATGAGGGGACATAAGTGCAAAGTGGTTCATGAATGTTGCGTGAACCATGCCCTATGACAAGTGATGGTGTACTGTACTATCATGGAATTATGGTGCTTATGTATTGAATGCCTTTTGAATAAGACTTTTGACATGGGTATGCATGAAGAAAAAGAAACACCCAGCCCTCCCTTAGGGCTAAAGGAAAGAAAAGGAGTGGGTGGGATGCAATTTTTCTAATTGAGTTTGTTTTGTGCATACCTTCCCATGAATGAACCTCATTGTAAGCCAAGGCATATTGGGAATTATCTCAGTATCTCAAATGTATTGCTAATGCTCTTCTTAATACTTGCATTGTACCAAAGAGAGCTTTCTTCTGGAGTTCTTGAGTGTAATCTTAACAGGCAACATATCAAGATGCGCTTGAAAATTCCTCTTAATCAGACCACTGGCACCCAATATGATTGAGACTATTTCTGTATCTTTCTTTCACATTTTCTTGGCCTATGAATGCATCTCTTGGTACTTAAGGATCTTTGCTTTCTCCATACGATCCACAGAATAGTTACTGGGTACTGACACCTCTATCAGCAATGTTGTTCTTCTCCTTCAAAACAATATTTGGTTTTTGCTCATCAATCTTCCTATCTGTGGGAATAGGAATGACCCAGATGATTACAGCTTCTTTATTCTCCACTATTCTATTAGGGTTATGCTCCCTATGTTTGTTTAATATGTCAGTGTTATAATGTTTACACAGCTTTCAATGAATACACTGTGTTACCTTGCTGGGCATCTCTGTATATAGGCCTTCTGTTATCAGCACATCACATAAGAACATAAGAACACGCCATACTGGGTCAGATAAAGGGTCCATCAAGCCCACCATCCTGTTTCCATAGGTGGCCAATGCAGGCTATAAGTACCTGGCAAGTACCCAAAAACTAAGTCTATCCCATGCTACTAATGTTAGTAATAGTAGTGGCTATTTTCTAAGTCAACTTTATTAATAGCAGGTAATGGTCTTCTCCTCCAAGAACTTATCCAAACCTTTTTTAAACTCAGCTACACTAACTGCACTAACCACATCCCCTGGCAACAAATTCCAGAGTTTAACTGTGCGTTGAGTGAAAACGAATTTTCTCCGATTAGTCTTAAATGTGCTACTTGCTAACTTCATGGAATGCCCCCTAGTCCTTTTATTATTTGAAAGTGTAAATAATCGATTCATATCTACTCGTTCAAGACCTCTCATGATCTTAAAGACCTCTATCATATCCCCCCCTCAGCCGTCTCTTCTCCAAGCTGAACAGCCCTAACCTTTTCAGCCCTTCCTCATAGGGGAGCTGTTCCATCCCCTTTAACATTTTGGTTGCCCTTCTCTGTACCTTCTCCATCACAACTATATCTTTTTTGAGATGCGGCAACCAGAATTGTACACAGTATTCAAGGTGCGGTCTCACCATGGAGCGATATAGAGGCATTATGACATTTTCCATTTTATTAACCATTCTCTTCCTAATAATTCCTAACATTCTGTTTGCTTTTTTGACTGCTGCAGCACACTGAGCCAACAATGTTAAAGTATTATCCACTATGATGCCTAGATCATTTTCCTGGGTGGTAGCTCCTTATATGGAACCTAACATCATGTAACTACAGCAAGGGTTATTTTTCCCTATATTCAACAACTTGCACTTGTCCACATTAAATTTCATCTGCCATTTGGATGCCCAATCTTCCAGTCTTGCAAGGTCCTCCTGTAATGTATCACAACCTGCTTGTGATTTAACTCAATGATAAGGCACTGGACTTCGCAAGAAACAGGATTAAATATGCTGGGCCTTGCTGAGTCATGGGACCACAGAGACTCTGACTAGAGCAAGAGTAGGTGTAGCTCTAAGGGGACCTTTGGTGGCAGGGAGGCTGCATAATAGGTAGGATCCTAACAGCTCTATGGATTTGGCCATTAGTATTTCCCAGTAGATTGCCAAGGTTGTTCCCACAATTAAAAAAACAAAATTCAACCCAAAAAAAATGTATACAATGGTGTTGAACAAACATTAGCTGGAGGATAGCTAATGGCAACAGAAATTTTATTTTTGTCACCACAAGAATTAGTCACGTATGGCTATATGATACATTACATATATCATATATATCATATATCACATATATTATCCAAAGAAGACAAAGGGGTTATTTACATGTCACCCTTATGTCTACCATGAATGCATCCAAACAATAGTCACAATGTATCTGGTGTCCTGTATAGTAAATGAGGACCTTTTATAATAATCCATACAGCAGATAGATATTTCTGTGCTATGATGTACAAATTTGATAAAATTTTTAAAAAGATATACAAAGTCTCAAATCAAGAATTTGTTTTTAAATAGTTAAAAGTATGGGATATTACTACTAAGCTGTTATGGCAAAATAAAAACATTTCCACACAAAATGCAGTCAGTTATACATCCTAGCTCCAAAAGACAGATTTTTATGTCCGCATGTTTTGCCAAGTCAATCTGTGAGATACGAGACTTTCAAAAAGAAACGGGAAACAGGTATTGCTTTGGCACTTCTTGACTGGAGTGTAACATTGAAATCAACAAAGCTATGTGCTAACAGTGTTAGATTAGGAGTTACATGATTTAATAGCTGAAATTAAATATGCATAATGCCCACTAGTTTGTCCCATATGTTTTTTGGTGTTGCTGAAGACTGTTGATGATGGAGAGTTTCCAAGGCTGTCTTCTTCCAAATGATGTGGACCTGTGCAAAAATACACTAGTATTGGTCTAGAGTAACTGATACAAGAACTAGGATATTACAAAATCAGAAAACTGGAGGCTCAAAAATGTGTTATCTGTGGTTTGATTTCCAACATGCAAGAACAATTTCTGTCTTTTGCACTGACTGTAGCTCAGAAAGTTAGTGCATATAAAGGGAGTAATTTTATATCAGCTCAAATTAATTTGCAGGCTGCTAGTGCCCAAATTACACCAATTTTCAAAGCAAACTTATCCATGTAAGTTTGCCTTCAAAATTATCTCAGCAAAACTAAATGCACAGAATTACAACTGCTAGTTACAGAATTACATCTGCATAATTTTGCCAGAAGAGTTTACATGCCTTAGGCCTGATTTTCAAAGTATTTACACACTTAAAACTGGGTTTTACATGTACAAATGCACTTTACCCAGGTAAGCAGGCTTTTGAAAATTGCTACGATAGTATGTTACATTTATATGCATAACTCCTTTGAAAATTTACCTGATATTTATTAAAATAAAAAATGAGCACACAAGTCCAAACCCTGCCCAGACTCCACCCCCAGGAACTCCTCTCCCTATGTGCAAAAACGTTTATGCATATATAGGAATATTTTCAAAGGAGTAATACGTGTAAATGTAACGTACTATTATAGTAGTTTTCATAAACCATGTACGTGCAAAAAGTGCACTTATGCGGGTAAATCCTATGGACAATTCAATGGCATACATTGTAGCTATTTTTGAAAGCCCACTTACACAGATAAAGTGCACATATACATGTAAAACCCAGTTTTAAGCATGTAAATGTTTTTGGAAATCAGGCCCATAACATGCATGCAAGTAATTTTCTGTGAGTATTGATCATGCATTGCTCAAAAGGGCCATTTATACAGGTAAAGCACTACTTTACCTACAGATGTTCCTTTGAAAATTACATTCAAACTGGAAAACACCTGATGGCCTTTCACTTGGTTTCTGGATCACCAGTCTTAAATCTACTGAGATGGAAATAAAACAAGTAGTAACTATAGAAGCTTTTTGCTGTTCTATTTTCCTTGCTGGTCGGAAATGACTGTTGGCTTCACTTTCCAAATACGATAGGGGCCCTTTCACTTGAAGGATGTCGCTGAACTTTGGCATGAGTAATGACATGGAAGACAATTTCCTACCAAACTTCAACAAACTCTGGGGCCGATGCAATAAAGACATGTAGAGAGTGGGCACTGAGCAGTCAGTGCTCACTCTCTTAACGCGCCCCAGTTGCCCCCAAGGGGAGCGCCTTGCAATATTTAAATTAGGGGGTCGAGTTAGCAAGGAGGTGCTAACCTAGCGCCTCCTTGGTAACGCCGGTCACTAAAACTGATGCCGAGTTTGTCGGCATCGGTTTTCCTTACCAGCGGACAACCATGAAAACCGACGTCAATACACCCGGCATCGCTTTTCATGACCGGCGTATGGCAGTAAGGAAAACCATGAAAACCGAAGCCGATAGACCCAGCATCGGTTTTCAGGATTACCGTTCGCCGGTAAGGAAAACCGATGCCAAGTTTATCAGCGTTAGTTTTCCTTATCGGCAGACGGATGTCACAAAAACCGACGCCGATAGACTAGGCATCGGTTTTCCTTACTGGTGGATGGCAGTTACGAAAATTGACGCCAGGTTTATCGGCGTCCGTTTTCTACCGGCGGACAGCCGAGTCACGAAAACAGACACCGATAAACCCGGTGTCAGTTTTCATAACTGCCGTCCACCAGTAAGGAAAACTACATATTCAACGCGCGTCCAACACGGAGGGAATCTAATAGCGCTCATCACATGCAAATGCTTGTGAATGAGGCTATTAGGCATTCACTTTGATGCAAAAAAAAAAAAAAATGTGCATCTCAGACGCACATTTAACTGTCATCTATTAACACCTGCCTGGAGCAGGTGCTAATAGCTGTGTGCATCAAAAAAAAGTACAGAAAGGCAGAAAAAACTGCTTTCTGTACTGCCTCCTACTTAATATCACAACAATATTAAGTAGGAGGCAGTACAGAAAAGCTGAGTGCACCGTATTGCATCGGCTCCTCTGTCCACAGAGGCCCCTGCAAGATTCATACGGATGGATAGACGGAGAGATGCACCCTCGACAACAGGCACTCTTGATCTCATAAACGTGCCTAAAAATAGTGGGGGTCCATTTTCAGCAACTGTGCAGCTCAGCTAATTAGCCAGATAACTTTATCCGGTTCACTAACAGAGTTAGTGCTGCTGAGTATACTTAACTATCTTAAAAATAGCCAGATAAGTTTATCTGTTTATCTTGAGGACAAGTCTGTGGTCCAGTCCGAGTTAGCTGAATAACTTATCTGGCTAACTTGACTCCTCCCTGGAACGCATCCTACTGACTCCTGAGTTATCTGGCTAAAAACATAGGGGCAGATTTTAAAAGGGTTATGTGCATAATATACGCGCATAACCCTTTTAAAAGCCTCCTGTGCGCGCTGAGCCTATTTTGCATAGGCTCGGCGATGCGCGCAAGCCCCGGGATGCGCGTATGTCCCGGGGTTTGAAAAAATGGGCGGGGAGTGGGCAGGCCGGAGCCTCCAGACACAGCGCAACTTGCTGCTGTGCCCGGGATTGCGGGCCAGCCATACCCGGCGCGCGCAACCTATGCCTGCCCGGAGGCAGGCACAACTTAAAAATTAAAGATAAGGGAGGGGGGGTTTAGGTAGGGCTGGGGTGCGGGTTAGGTAGGGGAAAGGAGGGGAAGGTGGGGGGTTGGAGGGCACGGAGGAAGGCTGCGCGGCTCAGCGCGCACAAGTTGCACAATTGTGCACCCCCTGGCTCGCGCCGACCCTGGATTTTATAATATGCGCGCGGCTGCGTGCGCATGTTATAAAATCAGGCGTAGATTTGTGCGCGCCAGGTTGCGCACAAATCTACACTCGTGCGCAGTTTTTAAAATCTGGCCCTTAGCCGGATAAATCGCTTATCCGGCTAAGGGCCTCATTTTCCAAACGTATCGCACGCGGTAAGGGACGTTTCGCACGCGAAATGTCCCTTTTCGCGTGCGATACCAAAATGGGGGCGGAGTCGGCCCCGGAAGAGGAGGAGTCGGGGCGTCACCGGGGCCGACTCCGTGACGATGGCGCGCACAGCGAAAAGGTAAGTGCTTTTTCGCTGCCTATTTTCGCTCCCAATAGCAAACACCTCCTATGGTGGCGCTATTGGGTGCGAAACCGGCAGCGATCGCACTGCGACGGTGCGATCGCTGCCGGCTACGGCAGGCCCGCCCCCCGTTCGTCCCCCGCCCCTCATCTTCTAAAGTATCGCAGGCCTGCGATACTTTAGAAAATGAGGCCCTTAGTGTCACCCGCTGACCATAGCCAGAAATTCAGCGGCGCAAGTTAGCCAGATAAATCTGACTTATCCGGCTATATTTTTTTTAATATCGGGTTCACTGTGTATAAATAATGCGTGTGTTTGTGTTTATGTGGCAAGATAGAAGAATATAGATATAGATAGATATAGATATAGATAGTTTTGTAACTGTCAATAATTTCATTGCCTCTAGCAGAAATTTCTTTTTTTTTTTTCAAATTTTAAGCTGACAAGCAAAAACAAAAAGTAATTAATTAATTAAAAAATGTATCACCCGTGCTGGTATAATTTTTGTTGGTGCCTTTCTTATGGTTGATTGACTGGCTATTTTGATCCTTTTGAACCTACAGGGTAGCTCACACCATTTGCTTAATATAATTGTCAATCACAACCAGAAACACTTAACACCAGAATCTAGAAGGGAAGGTATAGTTGCTCAACAAGAAAAACTAAAGACGTGCATTTGTTGCTGCCTGAAATGAAAAAAAAAAAATCACTAAACTGGATTTAAATGAACTGAACAGAACTGAACCTTGGATGACACTGAAAAATCTCTTTCATCATTGAAACCAGTCTGCTATCCATCAGCCTGCAACAGGGAGGTGGGCTGTCCATGTCCATTTCCAGTGGCATCCGGAAGGTTCACACTGAGGAACCTAAACCTAATTCTACCAAGCTATGCCGTCCCTAATGGGGTCAATACTCAGGAGGGCTGCGTACACTGTTCCTCTCAACCTTGAGGCCACCGCATCTAATTGTATGTCCAGGACTCTGATAAATAAGAGCTTTTAGTCTTGGATGTCCACGTTCTGGTGCATTTCCAGGAAAGCAGGAGGGAAATGTCAGCAGCCAATCGATTGATTTTGTCTTTTGTCCTCACTTTATTTTAGGAATAATCGGTGAGACCTTCCACCCAACAAGAACCTTGAAGGGGTAAGAAAGATTATTAAGCAAACAACAACAGTAGCTCTGATGATGAAGTTACCACATTTATAAGGGATGAATGCCACTAAGCCCTTTTTTTTTTTTGTACCGTAGAACAACCAAGCTTGCTGGCTAGCTTCAACCATCACAACCTGCCAGACAAACTTGGGATACCCGTGTTTCCATGGCTGTCAGGTGTTTTTCTCAATATGGGGGAAGTATACGTTTAAAAAATAACTCTGGAAATGTATTTTTATTTGCATATTAAAAAAGATAAAAAGGAAAAGATACAAACTACACTTTTTTTGCCTACCCAGTGATTAAAGTCTTGGGGAGGCCTTTATGTATCTTTCCCTTGCAGTATTAAAATGTGTCCCTTCCTGACAATCACCGAGTGCAAGCATTTTTGGTGTACAACCAATAAGATTATTTTCATCCAAGAGTTTTATTGTAGTTTCTTGTATGGTGGTACCTTTGGCCCTCTATTTTGTGGTATTTCAGTAGGACTTCTAATATTGCAATTTAACTTCTTTGCCATAAATATCGGGCTCAGGGCCGCTGAAAGCACTAGGTGGACTGGGCAGCTGCCTAGAGGGTCAGACGGTTGGGGGTGTGGCCTAATGCTCCCACTGGCCCTGATCGGCATCGACTCGGGGGGGGTTACAAAAGGCTGCAGGGAAAACAGCTGACGTGGAGCCTGCGTGGTCTGTGCGGGGCCAGAAGGAGGCAGAGGAAAGAAGCAGCAGTATGGGAGTAGGCCAGCATGGAGGCACAGCGTTGGCATGAAGGAGCAGCAGTGTCACTGGGGCCACAGCTGATGAGAGGACAGGAGAATTTGTACCTTGCTCGGTGTGTGTGTGTGTGTGTGTGAATGTGTGTGTGTTACAACATAGCAATACAAATATATATATGTTACTTGTATGTGTGAAGGTACAGGGGTGCCAGTCTCTGTGGTCTGCCTACCACTGGCCCTGATTGGGCAGTCAGAATGAATGACAAAGTGGTTAATATGAAAGGTCAGAAACCAGGCAAGCACTATGTTGGGTTTGTCTGACAAGCTGCAAGCTCTGTAGTAACTTGATATCCTAGCAGAAATACAGGTGTTCATTTAGGATGTGCTTTGGTGAGACATGGTAGGATAGTGAAAGGCCTAGGAGGCTTCTGTTTTTAATTTGCTAGCGCTGGAGCTGGTGTTTTTCCCCCAGCAAGAGGAGGAGACTCTGGCCCCTTCCTTTTATTTTATTTTATTTTATTTTTTGTGGAGTGGGGGGGGGGGGGGGGGGGGAGTTTTGTTAGTATTGTTTTGTTTAATATGTTTCAAATAAATGAAACAAAATAAACCACAAACAAAATGAGAAAAATGAAAACAAAATGAAAAGCAAAACAAAACAACATTTAAGTGCCCACCCCTAGACCTCATATAATCCACTCTGGCAGACTGTGTAGGGGAACCTAGAGATCAGGCTCTGTTGGATAAAAATCAAAAATAGCAGCTGACTGTTCTGGAAGACTGCAAATGAGAATAACTAGAAGACCTAGTGGAAACGCATGCACTCACATAGCCAGGTCTATCTGGCAGACGATGCAGGGGATCTAAGGGGCAATTGTTTGGGCAAAAATCACGCTAGTATTGCTGGCTATTTAGATTATTATGGAGCCTTGGGCTTAGACATAGGAAGGGTGAGTGCTGGGAGGGAACTAAATTGGGATCTTCTATACTTCCTTCCCAAGACAGTAGAGAACAAAGGAGAAACAAAGTCCTGGATAACTGATTTTATGAGCTTTAGGAAATTTCTTACAACCTACCTGTTTATTCTGGCTTTTAAACTGAAAGGCCTATGTTTGATATATTATACAGCTGTGATGATTTGTAAGACTTATATTATGTTTTTATTATATTCATTGCTATTTTGTGGTTATGTCTATATGTGGTTATATTTTTATTGTTACTGAATTTTATTTGTTTGTTATCATATTGTGATAAACTGCATTGTTCACTTTAGGCTATGGAAAGCAGATTATAAATGTAATGATAAATACAATAAATAAGGAGAAATCCTACAGATCGCTAGCAGCTGGAATGTATCCTTAGCAGTATAGACAGGATAACTAGGCAGACTGCCACATGGTCTTTTTCTGCTGTCATATACTATGTTACTGTATTTGTTACAATAGGAAAATCCCTTTAATTAATACATTTAGTCCTTAATATCAAAAATATCACTAGGGAGTGTTGTTATTTTCATACATTTTAGACAGATTTTCAATTGTTCCCTGCTAAAATTAAGTTAATCAATCATCAAAATCAAAAAACAGTGTGGTGTGGGAGGAAAGATGCAAGGCCAAATTCAGCAGCGGTGGCAGCTGACCGGAAACAGAATAGTTACCACAGCCACGTTTTAAAGAACCCACCTGCCCGTCATCTCTCTCAGCTCCTTTCCAGCTTGGGGACCTGCTGACAACTGCTGAGGCAGGCATTGAGCCGGGCCTTCTCTCCTGCAAGCCACCTGCCAGCTCCCTGCTCCGTATCAGCAGCAGGGACAGCAGGGTTCCTGCACGTTTGCCTATTCCTATGCTGCCCTCGTCTGGGCCATACCCTGCTGTGCATGTGCAAAGCCTGGAGACCATGCAGACACACCCTCAATAACAGGCAACCCTCACTTACTGCAAAATACTAGATGCAATTTTGGGCAATGAAACAAAACTTAATAAATCTGCCAATATTGCGATGGCCCTGTGGTGCAGGAGTTGCCAGTCTTGATGGGGTCAGCAGGGGTTTGGCATGCTGCAGAGTCAATGACCACGATACTGGGAAGAGAATGGAAGGCGGCATCCACTGCTGTGGGCTGAGGTAGGTCTCAGAGGGGCTAGGAAGGTTAGAATCCACATGTTCATTCCTTACCTGTAAATAATGGTCACCAACATGGCGGCTTATGATTGGCCCACCCAGAATATCCAGTGATAAGCCCAGTAATTAGCCACTACAGCTGGACCAAAGGCACGAGCAGGATTCAAAACATGCACCGGAAATGGAACCACTGAAAAAGCCAGAAAAAGCATTCTTAGCTTTGGTCTAGTTTTGCTGAAAACATCACAATTTTAAGGGCCATGTCCTTCCTACATCCATTGTAACTGTTTTTTAGTTGTCTCTTGGACCTCACAGGAAATCTCAGAAATCTACTTGTACAGTAAAAGCTTTTGTCATGGGCATCAAAAGGAGAGACAGCCCTTTATCAACCAGGCCCTTTCACTCCTGTGCCAGGAGATCCTGCAGAACAATGGAATGTCCCATAATGTCCCATTAAGTCCCCTTAGTTGTAAAACTACAGTGTTGTTTGATCTACATCATCCTTACAATGAACTCTGATTCCTGTCCATGCTATTTCACTCAAATGGCTAGTAACAGACTACTTTTAATGGCCTCGAGCAGAAGGGCGCTGGCTATCCATGTATTAGGGTGAAACTGGAAACCACTACAGAACTGTAGACTCCCTAGGGCAGTGTGCGATCACTCGAAGATAACACCATTACTATACAGAGAGTTCAACCGTGGACTTCTCACACAAAAGTGTGGCTTCCTAAGGGTCAGTATTGTATTTAAAAAGTAACTTATTGAATTAGCTGTTAACTTAGCATAGATGACCTAGAAAAGGCAAAAGTATTTTATGTAATCCAAATGCATTGTTTTCGCTGTTGGCATTTCACATCATTTAGCAGTAACTGGAGCTACATGTTCTGATTTTTTTGAGTGACTGCCCTGACGAATACATGGATCCCATTCATTAAAATTGTTTTACTCTTATTTGCTATCATTCTGAAATAAACCAAAGACAGGAATAATCTGTTAACTGTGAAACTGCAGCACACACTGTACAGGAGCCGCAGTCCTGGTTAATATTTACACACACTGTAAATATCATCCTGGTGGAGCAGGAGACTGTAAGGCAGAGAAACAAACAGCAATATGTGGGCACAATGTTAAAAATGCATTCATTACCATAGAGGATGAGGAAGATATTAGATCAAGGGTTCCCAAAACTTTTCTCATGAGGCTACATTGCTCTGAAAATGTATTGCAACCCCTATTGCAATAAACCCTTCCCTCTAATATCCCCTTAGTCTTCCTCTCACCTTCTAACAAGTCTCTCTTCTTCTCCTCATGCCACCCCCAACCCTGTATTTTCTCTCAGTCCCACACTCTTTCTGCATACCTCCCACCCATTCTCTCTCCCCCAATCCTTGGCTCCTTATTCCCTTTCCAACTCTGTATCCTCCACCCAGTCCTTCTTCCCATAGCTTATCCGAAAGGAAGTATGAATTTGCTGGAGTAATAAAACTGCAGGAATACAATAAGGTTAAAAAAGAGTACCACGTAGGCTTCAGGCTTATAAGGACCAAACGCGCCCCCCCCCATCCCCCGCTTTGAATGATTTGGGACTCCCTAAGAAATGGGAAGCAATTCTTTCAGAATGTTCATCACAATTGATGAAATACATAATAGAATTTGATAGTCAAAGACATGATACACTCAAAAGAAAAGGGAGGAGGAATAGCCTAGTGGTTAGAGCAGTGGTCTATGAACCAGGAAACCATCAAGGTGAATTTCAGGAATGCCCATGCCCTGCCCAGACTACACCCATGCCCCACCCATTTTTCAGAACTTTTCATTTGTGCATATAGCAGCAAGTACATGTGTATGTGGCACCTTTAAAAAAATCCACTTGGCGCGCACCGGTCCAACATATTCAGACATCTTCCGGTTTGGCACAGGTCAGGGCTTTTAAAATTCACCTTTATGCATGCAAAATTTTATTTAATAGTTAATTAACTGCTGTGATGCAAAATTATGCTAAGCAGCTTATTAACTGAGAGCACATGGTAGAACTACGTATGAAATTAGCTTCGCAATGCATTTTGCAAAAAATGTCATAGCTAAACTTACATTCTATATTTTTTTACCCAGGCTTATTAAATGGAAATCGCAGTAGGAAAAACGTACATCAAACTTCTATGTAATGGTAAGAAAAAACCAGCTATATAGTCCTTCTGATCTCTATGACGTTGATATTCAAAAGCCATTTAGGACGGCTATATTTAAAGCCATATGCGGCTAAATTCTAGCTAGAATTTAACTGATAAGTCAGGGGGTGTTTCAGAGATAGGCAGGGAGCATTTCTGGACGGGCTAGAGATAGCTGCATAATTTATGCGGCTATCCTCTACTCGCGCCATAAGGGTGTCCTAAAGTTGTCCGGATATACCTATCTGGCTCACATTAAGATATCCCCATTCAGTTAGCCAGATAGCTATATCTGGCTAACTTAACTAGCCACTCTGTGGCTGAATATCGATCTCTATATATGTAAGTATGTAATTTGATATATGTTTGATATATGTGGCTGAATATCGCTCTCCTATATATGTTAAGTATGTAATTTGATACATGTTGATATATGTGGCTGAATATCGATCTCTATATATGTAAGTAATGTAATTTGATACATGTTTGATATATGTGGCCTGAATATCGATCTCTATATATGTAAGTATGTAATTTGATATATGTCTGATATATGTGGCTGAATATCGATCTCTATATATGTAAGTATGTAATTTGATATATGTCCGATATATGTGGCTGAATATCGATCTCTATATATGTAAGTATGTAATTTGATATATGTCCGATATATGTGGCTGAATATCGATCTCTATATATGTAAGTATGTAATTTGATATATGTCTGATATATGTGGCTGACTATCGATCTCTATATATGTAAGTATGTAATTTGATATATGTTTGATATATGTGGCTGAATTTCGATCTCTATATATGTAAGTATGTAATTTGATATATGTCTGATATATGTGGCTGAATATCGATCTCTATATATGTAAGTATGTAATTTGATATATGTTTTCTGAATTGGATTATAATCTGATTGAACTCTGTATTGTCTCTTCCTATTTGAATAATGTTAGAATACATCATTGAAAAGAACATTGGAAAAACCCACAAGCAGGTCTGGGGGCAGACTCTGGCTAAGCTAGATTAGTTTTATGAGCTGAGGATCGAGGTCAGAAAGGCCTGAGAAAACATGCTGAAGTGGGGACTGGGTCATCACCAGACCCTGGGCAAGCCCTGATCCTTTCCTGAGCAGGCTCCAGGCAGGTTCACCTGGGCCAGATTCGGTTTTTTGGGTCAGCCTGGGGGTTTTCAGAGCCACAAGAGGCCCGTTTTTTTTTGTTTTTTAATCATTTTGGATTTTTTTTTTCACATTTAATGCTTTTTTATTAGTTTGGTAAAACAACTGAGCTGAAAAACAAATATTAAACAGATTGAAAAACAATCCCCCCCTCCCCAAAATGAAAACATAAACCAGAATGAAAAATCAGGGATTACACGTGGCTACCATTTTTGTTGGTAAAATGTTTTTCACCCACCTAATTTGGCCTCCGTCTATGCAGCAAAAAGTAGGTGAGCTGTGAAACCATGGGCAGACTTTTTTTTATCACATTTAGAGAAGGTGTTCCCAGGGTCATGTTTAGTTCTGGAGAGGCACGTTTCCAGCAAAATTCCACTCACACATAAAACAGGTGCAAGTGACCGCAAGTATTTTGTACCTGCAGCACATTGCAAAATGAACGTGCACAGCCCTTTAGGCTTTTGAAACTTGGTTCAAAGTCCACGGTTAAAAAGCACTTGCGGAATTTATTCCAAAATGGACGGTGTGAACGTTGCCCCCGGACCATACAAGTGCCTCTTAATGTACGTTACACATAGAGGATGCAGTGTTTTGCTTACCCCCCCAGTGCAGCTGCCATGACTGTGAAGCTGATGGAGAATGGAGCCAGCTCACTCTTGCTGCGGTCACCCAGTACCCCCATCAGCACGGCGAAGATGAGGAAGAAGGAGAACGTCAACTCCACAAAGACCGCCTCCGATATGGTGCTGCCCTCTCCCACTATGCATGAGGCTCCTGTGCCGTTCGCAAACACTGCTTCATTCACCATGCTCTGCAAACGAAGCGTAGGCAGGAAACAAACAAAAGGTCACACTTATAAAAGGAATGAAAATGCTTTCACAGTTCTACGTGACATGCATTCTTACAGAAGATAAACGGCATAGGTAGCAGCAGTCCAAACTTCCCTACTCTGTTTTACTGTGGCTGAACCCTAAATTGGGGGTCGGAGAAACCTCTAAGAAGGAAAACTTAGGTAATTTTTCCAGCCCCTTTCAGCCTTATTTACTTATTTTAATTACATTTTAATTTAATTTATTAAAGTTTGTATTCTGCTCTTTAACAAGCAAAAAAAAAATGTTCACCTGTAACAATTCATTATAATCAGTAACAAAATAAAGCCAAACAATTAAACATAAATATAAAACCATTAACTTAATAGTTACTTCATTAACTGCAAGCATTGAACCTCAAGTAAATGTCTCTGTAATCCTACCACCAACACAAAACCATTTTTCTTACATCTTAAATTGAAACTGCTTGATTATAAGCCTGTTTAAATAGGTAGGTCCTGAGTGAACGTTTAAAGGTATCATGAGAACCAATAATGCGTAAATAATCTGGCAGAGAATTCCACAGCAAAGATCCTGCTACTGAAAATGCTCTGTCAAGTGTAATAGTCCAGTATACCTCCTTAAATGAAGGGTCTTCCAGCAGACATTTGTTTGAGCATTGGGAACATACTGGTTTAAACATTCTTCTCAGTATAGTTGACATCCAGCAGTCCATGTCCTGGTGTATAACTCTATGAATTATTGTCAGTAACGTCTATTGAATTCTATATTTTATTGGTAGCCCCTGCCAGTGTAATTGGTATAATACCACACTATCACCTACTGTAGGCGGTTAACAATCATACATATATATATAATCCAAAAATAAACAGAAATAAACAAAATACAACAGCGTATCGCCTTGCTTTTGATAATGTCAGTGTTGGTGCCAGCTTTCTATTGAGAGCTCGGCTGAGACCAGCATCTCATTCCATATACACAGGGAGTGTTGCCCTTAGTGTGCCATGTCGTGGCAAAATGTTAGCCCAATCCTTTTCTATCTCCCATTCCAGTGGATCTCAACCCATTCCTCAGGACACACCCAGCCAGTCAGATTTTTTTGGATACCCACAATGAATAAGCATGAGATAAATTTGCATAGGACGGAGGCAGTGCATGCAGATCTATCGCATGCATATTCATTGTGGATATCCTGAAAACCCAACTGCCTCGATGTGTCCAGAGGACTGAGTTGAGAAGCACTGTTCCATCCTAATGTAGTCTGACTCTTAAATCTTGTACAATTAATTGGGAGAAGCAGAGCCTTTGGAATCACTAGGCGGCCTAGCTGGGTACTTACAGTGTCACAGATTTAGGGATTGCAACAGCAGCAGCAGGACTGGATCAGGCCAGCATTGATTGGTGCCTGAACCTTGCCATAGTGGTGTTAGTCTGAGGCTCCAGACCTTGCCTTAAATAGTCTAACCCCCATTGGAGCCCACAGGAAGGTGTTTATCCATTTCCTGTCAAGGCCCCTTTAAGAATCGGCAACTGCTGCGCGCGCGGCCCTAGGAAGCTCGGCGGGGGTGGAGCCAATAGAGAGCAGGAGACTGGCCGACGCCGCGGCCATGTTGAGCAGCAGGAACTGCCGCAGGACGAGCCCGTCGACGCTGAAGAAGTCACCGAGAGCGGAGCGGTCTGCCGCGCCGGTGAGTGCTTGGCCCCCTGTCGTGGCTTGCCACCGCCGGAGACCATAACAGAGGGTCCCTGAGAGTGGGAGAGGCTAGTAGGGGTTTCGGAGGGTGGTTACCATGGGGTGGTGGGGAGCAAAGCGGATGCGCAGGGCACAGGGGGATGGAGGATGTGGGTTTTGGGCAAGGTCAGACTGGGGCATTTAACGCACAGGTGGGACGGAGTGCCAGGCTGTTGGAAAGGAAGGAATCTGATGGGGGGCAGAGGGCCTTTGAGTCTGTTACAGGTTTTGACGGAGAGGAAGTACCAGGTCCATCCAAGCGGGAAGCATGGAGAGAGAGAGAACCCGAGGCGCAGAGCGAGATAACACGAAGGATATCTTCGCAGATGAAGCGGAACGAACAGCAGGGAGTGAGAGAGAGAACGGCAGGGGTACCGACAGCGGCGTTCGCGGGAAGGAGCAGGTAGGCATGATCAGATAAAGCTGAGTGGTAGGATACAGAAAAAGAAAAGGAAGAGATCGGCTAGGAGTTCTTCGTCAAGCTCCTCGTCGTCGTCCATTAGTTCAACTAGTACTGGTCGAAAGTAGGTTTTCGGTAGTTGGGGGGAAGGTCCGAGACAGGATGCGGGGCACCCGGCCCTGGCGTCCTTACGGAATTGTGGAGGGAGGTTCCCTCGCGGTTAGTTAAGAGGATACGCAAAGCGTAAGTTTGTGGACATATTTAAATTGCTAGAGGGGAGGAGGGGGGGGCAAAAGAGAGAAGAAGAGAGCAAAGAAAGAAGGGGAAGGCAGAAAAAATCCGGACCCAGAATTTCAAAGAATATTGTTGAATTGGGTAGGGGTTTCCTTCGTTTGGCTAGTGTTTGTTAGTCATTTTGAGGTTTCACAATACGGGGGCGTTGCTGTCCTATGCGGACAGCATATTAGGGGCGTTTAAGGATTATGAAGGTTGGGCTTGGCTCAACTATGATGAAAAAATTTAGGGACAAGATGGCGGGGAACAAGTTCATGTCTTGGGGCTACCAGGACATTCATCTGTGGTTAACACAGATGACGAATAAAGGGGCGGGAAATATGAAAAGTGGAAATGGCAGGGGGCACAGCGAGAGGTGGAGTGGGGGGGATTAAAGGGGGGTAACTTCAAGGGTGATTCCTTTCGAGGTGCAGAAGTCCCCAGACAGCAGGTGCAAGGTGGTCAGTCCACAGGAGGAGGATCGGATGTATGTTGGAGGTACAACAAGCTCACGTGTTTTGTTCCCAGAATGTAAGTTCCGGCACGCGTGCTCAGTGTGTGGCGGGGGCCCACCCGGCAACAAAATGTGGTCCGAGGGCAAAGCCTGCCTCTGCAAGAGGTGGCAAGCAATGATGTATTATACCAAAAGGCGGAATCCCCGATTGTGACGGCAGCTTTGGTGGATTCGTTGCAAGATTATCCTAATACAGAGGCGGCCCAGGTTTTTTAAGACAAGGGTTCGTGGAAGGGTTTAGGATTCCTAACAAAGGGCCCAGGGGCAGGGGGGAGGGCAAAAAATGCGAGATCAGCTTATAAGTTAGCAGACGTGGCAAGGGAGAAATTAGGGGCGGAAATAGCATTAGGCAGGATAGTCGGGGCGCGTTCGGCGAACGGCCATTTCCCAGTATGCACTTGTCTCCGTTGGCTGTGATTCCGAAGAAAGCAGCTGGGAAGTTCCGTTTGATTTTGAATCTATGCGCACCCGGAGGGGTCTTCGGTGAATGACTTATTCCGAGGCAGGCTTGTACAGTGCAGTATGCATCCTTTGAGGATGCTTACGGTTAGTGCGTAGGTCATGAAAGGGGCGTTGTTAGCTAAGGCAGATATAGAGTCCGCTTTCAGGTTGTTTGCCGATTCATCCTGAGTCCTTCCCACTTTTAGGGTTCTATTTGAAGGTGGGTATTTCGTGGATCGTTGTTTGCCGATGGGTTGTGCGGTATCCTGCGCGTTTTTTGAGGCGTTCAGCTCGTTTTTACAATGGGCAACCATACAGTATAATAACAATACAAGCTGTTGCACTACTTAGAACAAAGATTGTTCTGTTTGTGGGGCCCAGAGGGACAGGGATGTCAGAAACAGTTGACGGGTTTTTTTGTCGGGTGGCTCAACAGTTGGGAGTGCCGATTGCTAAGGATAAAACTGAAGGGCCCGTTACGACACTGACATTTTTGGGGAAAGAAGAGATTCGGGTGGCAATGGTTCACGTTTACCAGTGGAGAAGGTAGTTCAGTTGCAAGGAATAATTCGATTGGTGCATGATGCAAAGAAAGTGACTTTGAAGCAGTTGCAGTCGCTTATAGGTTCTTTGAACTTTGCGTGCAGAGTCAGTATCCAATGGGTCGGGAGCGTTTATTAGACGGTTTGTCAGCTCGAACAGCAGGAGTAAAAGCGGGGCATCAATTTTATAAATACGGGTTACGGTGGCTATGAGAAGTGATTTGGCGGTATGGGACAGATTTTGAAGTCATTCAATGGGGTTTGTATGATTCAGGAAGAAGAGGTATCGAACGAGGAGTTGGAGGCTGTTTTCAGATGCGGCAGGATCGGGCGGTTTTGGGGTGTATTTTCGGGGTAGGTGGTTGTGCTGAGGCGTGGGCCGGAGAGTTGGGTGCGGTTAGGATTAGTTAAAAACATTACATTTTTGGAGCTGTTTCCGATCATAGTAGCGTTGGATATTTGGGGGGCAGGAGTTGCAGAACAAAAAGATTGGTTTGGTGGTGGTGACAACCTTGGAGTAGTCCAAGTCGTGAATAAGCAAGCGGCAAAGTGTTTTGGAGGTATCTGAACTGCTTAGGGAAATGGTGTTTTTATGTATGCATTGGAACGTGACGATAAGAGCAAAGCTGTGCTGGGGCAGTTGGAATGTGATTGCTGATGCTCTTTCTCGTTTCAAGTGGGATACATTCCGGAAAGAAGCACCTCAAGCCGAATCTGCGAGCAGAGGTCTTTCCCGAACACTTGTGGCAGATCGGCAGGGATGAACACCTGGGGATTGATTCGGCAATCGGTGGCGCCGACGACTTGGAAGTCTTATGTGTCTGGTTATGGAGTGGTAGAATCGGTTTTTGAGGGGTTTGGGGTGGGAAGGTGGAGAGTAAGCGAGAAGGAGGTGGTACAGTTCATTATGTGGGCAAAAAGGGGCGGATATTCGTTGGGATCTGTAAGGTGCCAGTTGGCGGGTTTTGCCTTTTTTCCAGAAGTTAAAAGGGGAAAGGGACCCGGCGAGGGGTTTTTTGGTACGCCGCCTATTGAGGGGATGGCGGCGGGGGTACGAGCATAGACGGATAGGAGGAAGCCTATTCGTTATCAAGAATTGCTTTCAGTTGGTTGGAGAATGGGTGTTGTTTGTCGGTCACGTTACGAGGTTTTGCTATTTCAAGTGGGCTTTTGTGTTTGCGTTTTTTGGTGCTATGCGAGTGAGTGAGCTGGTGGCTAAGTCAAAGAGGGAGAGCGGGGGGTACGGTTTGGCAGGTAGGGTGATGTATGGGTATACGAAAGCGAGGTAGGTTGTTGATACGGAAGTCGAAAACGGATCAATTCGTAAAGGTTGTTGGATTTCGTTGGTGAAGGCGAAGGATGCTGCAGCATGTCCAGTACGGTGTGCGCAGAATTTTGTATGGTTAGGGCGAGGGTGGGGGGTTTCTTTTTGGTGCACGAGGATGGGGCGCCGCTAACGGTATTTCAGTTCACGCGAGTATTGCGATGGGTGGTGGAAAGATTGGGGTGGGACGTGGCTGCATATACGACGCATTCTTTCCGTATAGGAGCGGCGGCGACTTCGGCAGCAGAATTGGGTTGGTCGGCAAACGGATACAGAGAATAGGCAGATGGAAGTCAGCGGTCTTTCAATCTTATGTGCGTGATTAAGTGGTGGGGGGGGGGGAAAGGGGGAAGCAGTAGGGTAATCGATTATTTTGTTTTACAGATGTTGGAAAGGTTGAAAATGGGCAAGAATGTGTCTGGGTTGTTGGGCCATTCTTATGTACAAATCGCGCTCAGCGAAGGGCCGGCAAGAGGCATACAGCGAAAATTTGAACTTGAAGGTCGACAGATGGAGAGTGCGATGGTTCGGGAAGGGGGGTATGCGGTGGGGGGAGCTCATATCTGTCCTCCAGGAGAAAGTGCATAAGTGGGGGTGCCCCGAGAATTTTGCTCATACATTTGGGAGGGAACGATATAGGTAAATTGACGTGTCGTAATTTGGTGACCATTATGAGAAAGGGACCTGGCTCAAATATTGAATGTTTACCGGGGACAAAAAATAGGATGGTCAGATATCATCCTCCGCCTAAGCATCACGAGGAGCCATATGGCGCAGCGGCGTTAAAAAGGTTAACAGGCAAGTGGGAAAATGGTTGGTACAACAAGGGGGATTCTGGGATTCGGCATGAGTGGTCCTGGAAGGTTATGGGGGGGGGTTTTTTCTAGGAGATGGTGTACACCTTTCTGAGGTGGGCATGGATCTCTTTAACAACGCCCTGGAGGAGGGATTGGAGCTACAAATTTCATAAGGTGCCGCAGTGGGGGAACACAGGCATGAGTTGCCAGTGTTTGTGGCGGGTAACCCGAGCCATGAATTGACAGTTATCTGTATTTCTTGGGGAGGGATGGTGGAGGGGGGGGGAAAATGCCCGTGTAGTTTGGGGCTGCTACACGGGAAGGCCTAACGAGCAAGGGGGGGGCCGATGCTCAGGCCGCATGCTTACCCTCGCTGGTGCCGTGGCAGGGTGAGTTAGGGGGGTGGCGGGAAGTGGTTGCCTTACCATCGGAACACGATGGTAAGCGAAGAGGAGCTCATCAGAGCAGGGGGGGGGGGGAAGTGGAAGGCTATTTGGGGGGGTTTTTTTTGGTTGATTGTATTAATAAGTTGTTGGCTCGGGTTAATTGTTAATAAACTGCGGCCTTGTGAAATGTTAAGCCAATATACGTGTCAGAGTGCTTATTTGTAAAGGGGGAAGGGAGTGGCGGTCAGCGATAGGACATCTTGTTTCACATGTTATTTATCTGTTTAAACATGTTCCAAAAACCAGATACTTCCTGGGGTCTCCCTCACCCAGAGCCTTCTGTATGCCCATCAGGCTCACAAAGGATACAACAATAACTGGGGGTGCCCCTACATACTAATTAAAAACTGGTTAAACTTGTGTGACGGGTGTATGCCAGTCACTAACATAATCCCTATGTGATTTTTGCTCTCTAGGGGGCAGTAGGAGGATTTTTGATATTTTTTATTCCTGTCATTGCTATAACCCCACCTTTGGGGGGATAGGCTTTTTGGGAGTATAAAGTACCTTGCAGTATGCTCAGTGGTTCAGTGGATGAGTGGGAAGGAGATAGAGGAAAAGTGAGGAGCTATAGATTTTCCAAGGATCTCAAAAGCAAGGTGGTTGGAGAGCTGGAGATTCCCCAAGGATCTTACAGAAGGCAATTCTAACATTTGGCAAAGAGGTTTAGAAGAAGAGATTTTAGAAGACTTTTTGGATTTTGGTTGACCAGTGTCTGAGGGAAGGGCATACCCCAGGTATCCCAAAAGACTAGATCAAGGATCTTTTTGCCCATTTGACAAGTTAACCGATGGGTTAAAGAGAAGGATGTAGCCTTATGAGTTAATAACTTAAGGGATTTGTATTTTTGAGAGCTTGTATTACAGTTGAAGTGTCTGACTTTTTGGAACTCAGTTTAGCATTTTTAATTGGAGATATTATTTCTTCCTTCAGCCCAGTTCATGCCAGAATTGGAGCTTCACTCTAGATATCCTCTACTGAGGATATCTTCAATCAGGGTGAAGGTACAAGAGCAGGAAGGGAAGTGAAAAGAAGAAAGATGGACAGAGAAACCATTTTCTTTTTATTATTTATTAGATGTATGTTGATTCTTATTTTTTTAATCTTAACCTGGATCCTCTTCTTTAAGCTACGTTAAAGAACTGTATTTTATTTCAACACCAACTACAGACTCCAGTGTTTTCTTTTAGTGTACCCTAGTGTGGACTTACTAGGGGATTGATGGACCCTTTTGTACTTCCTGATTTCTCCCTGTTGTGCTAATTTTGGCTTCCCTGCTCTTGTTTTTCACCTTTAGGCACCTCCTGGAAATATTTGATTTAGAGTATGAAGTGGTAACAGAGATTGTGATTGACAAGACCAGGGACCCTGGAAGATAAGTCCTTCCTCCCCATCTGGACTTGATTCTGGACCCCTAGCTATGGGTAAAGCATCAAAATGGGGGACCCGCTATACTTGATTATAGAGATGGAAAAAAGAGTTGCAGCAAGATCTAACTTAAAAGGACTAGTAACATATTTGTTCTGAAGATCATAAATAAGGTAATATTCAAAGCCTTGTCCGTGGATAAAATGGCTTTTTACTCGTGTAAAATGGATTTTTGAGATTGCCCATTCTCTCTATGTGGGTAAAAGCATGCGCGATGTTCCACACACTTGGGTACTTGCCAGGTACTTATGGCCTGGATTGGCCACTGTTGGAAACAGGATGCTGGGCTTGATGGATCCTTGGTCTGACCCAGTATGACATTTTCTAATATTCTTATGTTCACTTTTATCCTCATGCTGCCGCGGTGTTCCCAGGGACAGAGTGAGGTCAAAAGAGGGACAGCTCATGCAGTTTTGCATTATCAAATATTATGCATATTATTTTGCCCAGAACAAGTACCAACAAGGTGCAAATCTCTGCAGGTAATCTGGAGACCTTATTGGGAATGACATGAACGAATGTGCACTGATAAGAAGTATGTTTCGCTGATTCTGTTCAATTTGCCAATGTATCTATTTTCATATATGTTGTAATGATGAAATGGGGGTTCTTGCTTTGTACATCTATTTGTGTACAGTTAGTTTAATGCATGTTTTAAAAAATATAGGATTTTTCTGTGTCTGAATAAAGAGTTCAAACAAAAAAAATCTATATAGGTACTTTTTCCCACAGCAATAATCAAAACTAGCCAGATGGTTTTCCTTTGATTATTGATGCAAAACCTGTGGTTTCACAAGTACCTGTGGAGTTAGCACTAATACAAGCAGTTTGATTATTGTTCCCAGAGTTTCTATAAGTTATAAAAGGCAAGAACTAAATTAATTCACTACATTTATAGATTCCCTTGATTTTCCATTCGGTTTGGTAATACTACTTGTTCTACGTGACAGAGAGACTGTGGTAATCACGGCTCTGATATTCACATGTGGTGAATGTGTCAAAGAATTTATTTTTTTTTGGGGGGGGGGGGGGGAGCGAAGAAGAGCAGAGTTTGCAACTCAAAAAATCACTACAAGAAAGCTTGGAAAGTGGAATGTGGTCAATATCACCACCACTGTGGATAAGCTTATTTCTCAGCTGTTGCACGCTGCATAGTTCATAGTCACTTTTTCTGGAAAACAGGTGGTTTACTGGCAAAAACATGAACTGAAATAGCCATAACAGAAAAACATATGGTACTTAATCTCCAAGGAAGGAGATTGACAGGAATAATTTAATTTGGAACCCTTACTTGTTAAGGAAAATATTTTTTTAGTCATAGTGGATAATACATTTAAATCATCGGCTCAGTGTGCTGTGGTGATCCAAAAAGCAAACAGAATGTTAGGAATTATTAAGAAGGGAATGGCAAATAAAAAGACTGATGTCATAATACCTCTGTATCGCTCCATGGTGAGACTGCATCTTGAATACTGTATGCAATTCTGGTCACCGCTTCTCAAAAAAGATATAGAGGCAGATTTTAAAAGGGTTACGCGCGTAATATACGCGCGTAACCCTTTTGAACCCCTCCTGCGTACGCCAAGCCTATTTTGCATAGGCTCAGCGACGCGCGCAAGCCCCGGGACGCGCGTATGTCCCGGGGCTTGAAAAAGGGGGCGGGGGCGGTCTGGGGTGTGGGCGTGGTCATAGGCCTCCAAAGGCCCGCTAGGCTGGGGGATCACGCGCCGGCACTTGGCCGGTGCATGCAACCTACGCCTGCCCAAAGGCAGGCATAATTTAAATAATAAAGGTGGGGGGGGAATTTAGGTAGGGCTGGGGGTGGGTTAGATAGTGGAAGGGAGGGGAAGGTGTTGGGGGCCGGAGGGAATGGGGAAAGCCATCAGGGCTCCCCTAGGGCTGAGCGTGCACAAATATTGGCGTACATTTGTGTGCACCGGGTTGCATGCACAAATCTACGCCCGCGCGTAGGTTAAAAAATCTGGCCCATAGTTGCACTGGAGAAAGTGCAGAGAAGGGCGACCAAAATGATAAGGGGCATGGAATGGCTGTCCTATGATAAAAGGCTAAGGAAGTTAAGGCTGTTCAATTTGGAGAAGAGATGACTGAAGAGGGATATGATGGAGGTCTACAAAATCATGAAAGGACTTGAACAAGTTAATGTAAATCAGTTATTTACTCTCTGAGATACTAGAAGACTTAGGGGTCACTCTATGAAGTTAGCAAGTAGCTCATTTAAAACAAATCTAAGAAAATTCTTTTTCACTCAGCCTATATGGTTAAGCTCTGGAATTCATTGCCAGAGGATGTGGTTACAGCAGTTAGTGTAACTGGGTTTAAAAAAGGTTTGGATAAGTTCCTAGAGGAAAAATCCATAAACTGCTATTAATTAATAAGCAATAGTAGCTTGAGATTTATTTAATGTTTGGGTACTTGCCAGATACTTGTGACTTTGATTGGCCACTGTTGGGGATAGGATTCTGGGCTTAATCGACTCTTGGTATGATCCAGTATGGCATATCTTATGTATATCTTCTTGCATATTGTGCCAGATGGTGTGACACTGCCTAGCAATTTTAATTTTAATTCTGTATTTGCACAGTGAGTATATTGTATTGTTGCATATCCTGTTGTAACTGCTTGTTCTATTCATGTGCCTTAATAAAATAGTTTTTAAAAATACAATAAACTTCTTATACAGAGCTGTGCGTGTCTGTAGCACTTTAAAAATGATAAGTAGTAGTGGATGAGTACTTTCATATAAGAAATGGTGCACTGCATTAGTATGGTCAGTATTGGGCTGCCTGCTTTGTGTGTTCATATCTCTGCTACACCTGCCTGAGAGAGTCTCTAAGAATGTGGAACTGCTTTCTGTCATTCTAAGCAATTTTCCATTATTGTCTTTCTTTTCACTCAGTCATTAATGTATAAAAAGCATTTGTAACAGGAAAATGTTAAAAGGAAGAGAGGACTACCACTACCTCTTATCCTTCCTATAATGCTCCTAGATTCTGTAGCAGAAATCATATTTTTTTCTAGCCAGACAACCATTTTATCTTGTGCATTTCCTGTTTTCTGTTGAGGAGGTAGAATGCCTTAAATGTCCTCTGACTTTTCTATTAATTCAGTTGTTGTATTCATAGTCTTTTATTTGGATGAGAGTTTCTTTCCACCCTCTCAATCCATTATATAGTCTTCAGTTGATTTATTTAAGTTACCCAGTTAACTTGAAGCTCAGTTAAGCTAATTTAAGTTTGCTCTACAATCAAATGGGAGAGGTTCCCTTCATGCAAGAGGAATCTGTGATCATCAAGATCCAAGGGGAGGATGACTTCCAGCCATCCCTGAGAGGAAGAAGGAGAAAGGGACAAGAGGAGAGGAGTTTGGAGCCATCCATGGCACAAGAATATCTACAAGAGATTTGGAGGAGAGGAGCAAAAGATATCATCCTGATACTGAAAAGAGAGAAGAAGAATTTGTGTCAATTAGGAGTAAGAGGAGACAACGAAGAGGAAGTAAGAGATAAATGACTGTCAGGCCGGCCCGCTCTCCCAATGCGCACCCAGGCCACACTTCTGGGCGCACAATCAAGTATTTAAATGAGGGCCCGCGGTAAAAGGAGGCGCTAGGGACACTAGCGTGTTCCTAGCGCCTTCTTTTGACAGAAGCGGCGGCTGTCAGAGGGTTTGACAGCTGACGCTCAATTTTACCGGCGTCGGTTCTCAAACCCGCTGACAGCCACGGGTTCGGAAAACGGACGCTTGCTAAATTGACCCGCGGGCCATGGGCCGATTTTTTTTTTTAAATTTTAAATTTTTTTTTAATTTTGGGGCCTTCAACTTAATATCGCTATGATATTAAGTCAGAGGGTGTACAGAAAAGCTGTTTTTTCTGCTTTTCTGTACACCAGTGTACATGCAGTACACCAGTGTACATGCAGTGCCGGCAGAAATTAAAATGTGCGGCTTGGCTGCACATTTTACTTTCTGTATCGCGCGGGAATAACTAATAGGGCCTATCAACATGTATTTGCATGTTGCGGGCGCTATTAGTTTTGGGGGGGGGGTTGGCCGCGCGTTTTCGATGCGCTATTACCTCTTACTGTATAAGGGGTAAAAATAGCGCGTCGAAAACGTGCGGCCAATCGCGGGCTAACAGTGTGCTCCACCGGAGAACTGACGCACTGTACTGATTCGGCCTGTGTGTAATATAAATTCCATCTTTGATTCGACACCTGCAGTGGGAGGAAAGCCATCAGCTTGCCCTGCAACCAATGGGAGGGAAGAAATCAATCGGCTTTATCATAGTAAGCTTTAAACAAGACTGTAAGAAGCAACACATTTATTTGGAAACATTTGTACAATCTGAAAGTGAATCAAACAACTGTAAAGACTAAATCATCACTTTTTACCTTATCGGTAAAAAGAAATGTTGGAAACCACCCAAACTCTCATTTATTTCATTGACAAATGACTGTAATGCTCATCTATATTGCTATAATCTATGCTGTGTGCAAGGATTTCAGTATGGGGAAAAACCCAATAGCAATGTGAAGGTCCTTAAAATGAAACTCCCCCACCCCCAAGCAGAAAACCCTGGAATTACATCTCTTGGCATAACACTGTTCCATCTAACATTAGAAATTGGAGATATGGCCTCTGGAACTAATATCCAGGTTCAGCCATCACAGAGGTTACATAAACACAGCCTTAAACAAGACTGACTTGATAGCTTTGTGAAAAGCCAGCAAATCAGACAACCCACTCACCTTAAACAAGTCATTCCAGCGATAAGGGCCTATAAAGAAAAGCCTGATATTGAGTAATGCTCCGTTAAAGAAGCAACTCAACATGTAACAGGTTTTTCTCACTACTGATAACTCCATGTTTACCAAGTCCAATCCAGATTAATCAGTGTCCAGACTACATCCCTGCAGATAAGGCTGTGGATAACCAGGTCAGAAGCAGAGAGGTAGATATGTTCAAGCTCTCAGCCCCTGGATTCTGCTTTTTGTTGGAGTCTCAACATTCCCCATTCAATGCACCCTTTATTTTGCCTTCAGCTCCAGATTTGTGCTTTCTGTGGGGTTTCCTGGATAGGAGAAGCCCCTCTCCAGGCAGTGACACTATAATCCTGTGTTTAATGCCAACAGACAAAACAGTCATTCGATACTTCCACCCCACCCCACCAACTCCCACCCCATCCAGCTCAGTCTTTGCCTTCTCACGCTTGCTAATGACATAGTATAGCCATATTATAATTTCTTGGTAAAAGGTCTATTTTTCTAAGACAGAGAGCCTGCCCTAGGTCAGTCAGGACTTAGCATTTTCAGCATTTTTGCTTTTCATAATTCTTTTCATTGTATTCACACCTTCCAATTGTCCCTCTCTCTCTCTCTCTCTCTCTCTCTCGCTTTACTATTATTTATTTATTTGATTTTATATTCCATCTTTCAGGCACTTTAAAGTGTATTACAATACAGGTATTTCCCTGTCCCTAGAGGGCTTACAATTGGATAAACCAATGCAGAAAGGTGTGCTCAGCTGAGCTCAGTTTTACCTGCTCTTGAATGTGCATTTTCTGTACTCAAGACTTAACTGCCGATACAGCAAGGAGTTTTGCAAGCAGAAAATGGAGCCGATGCAAACAAAATGTGCCAAAATAGGGCGCTGAGGTGTTCAGTGCCCCCTTTCCTAACACGCACCCAGGGACCTCTCCTGGGGGCGCCATGCAATATATAAATTAGGGGTCATGTTGCCAAGGAGGAGCTGTGCGCTGAATTTATCGGTGTCCTAACCGGCACACAACCGTGGGTTAGGGAAACGGACGCTGGTTAACTGAACGTCCATTTCCCTAACCTGACCGCCAGCGCTCTTTTTTTTTTTTACATTTTTTAAACTTTTCATTCCTCAAACTTAATATTAAGTCGGCGAATGTGCCGATATGCAGTATTTTCTACTTTTCTGTACAACTTTTTGGGGTGCTCAGAAATTAACTCCTAATTTCTTGGTGTAAAAAATTTGCATTGGGGTGACTAACTAATAGCCTCATCGACATACATTTGCATGTGATGAGCGCTATTAGTTTCGCCCTCATGCGTTCACCCGCTCTCCCGCGACTTTTACTGTATCGGCCCGATGGAAATTCCACACTAATGAGGGCACTAGACGCGCGTTATGGACACGCTAATCCCCTTATAGCCCCAATATGTGTTGGAAAATGTGCAGTGAGCTTAGTGCCCTCACATGCAGGCCAATACAATACAGTGTGCTCTGGTGGAGCACACTGTTAACCCGCGATTGGACGCACGTTTTCAACGTGTTAGCATTACCCCTTATTCAGTAAGGGGTCGAAAACGCGCGTCCAACCCCCCCCCCCCCCCCTCCAAACCTAATAACGCCCGCAACATGCAAATGCATGTTGATGGCCCTATTAGTTATTCCTGCGCGATTCAGAAAGCAAAATGTGCAGCCAAGCTGTACATTTTACTTTCAAAAATTAGCGCCTACCCAAAGGTAGGCGTTAATTTCTGCTGGCACCAGGAAAGTGCACAGAAAAGAGGTAAAAATTGCTTTTCTGTGCACCCTCCGACTTAATATCATGGCGATATTAAGTCGGAGGTCCCAAAAGTTACAAAAAGTAAAAAAAAAAATGTGAAGTCGGCCCGTGGCTTGAAAACCGGATGCTCAATTTTGCCGGCGTATGGTTTCCGAACCCGTGGCTGTCAGCGGGTTTGAGAACCGACGTCAGCAAAATTGAGCGCTGGCTGTCAAACCCGCTGACAGCCGCCGCTCCTGTCCAAAAAGAGGCGCTAGGGACGCGCTAGTGTCCCTAGCGCCTCTTTTTACCGCCCGCCCTAATTTGAATACTGAATCGCGCGCACAGGAGAGTGTTCGCCCACTCTCCCGCGACTTTTACTGTATCGGCACGATGGAAATTCCACACTAATGAGGGCATTAAGGATTGTCTCCCAGGCTCCCAGTGCTGAGAGGGGTGCTGGAAACTTTACTCCTGGTCAGAGATGTTTCCAGAGGGTGCATCAGAAGTGGAGAGAGGGAGGGGGAGAAGCCTCAGGAGCACACAGCAACTTCCCGTTGCTATGTTTTAGGGTTTTTCGGGTCTTTTCCCCCCCAAATGCCTTGCAGCAGCCTTCCCAGCACCAGCCCTTCTACAGTGCCAAACGTCTCTGGCACCATTGTGATTTATTTTCTTTCATTCTCTCAGGGGGCTGCCGCGACCACCGAGTTCTGCCTTTCTCTCCTCCCCTCCCAGCCAAAGCTTTCTCCCGCCCATGCCCCTTCTGCTCTAAAGGGCGGATTTTCAGACGTGAGCATGCGCGTCCATGTGCGCGCGCTATAATAAAATTGGGGGTCGGCGCACGCAAGGGGGTGCACATTTGTGCAACTTGCGCGCGCCGATGCCCGCGGCCTTCCCCAGTTCCCTCCCAGGCATCTCCAATTTAAGAGCGGCCTGGAACTTCCCTACCCTACCCTATTCTAACCTTCCTACCCCTTCCCCTAACCTTCCTCCCCCTAGCCCTAACCTAGCCCCCCCCCCCCCCAAACATTTTGTTGTACCTCCTGCACCTGCCTCGGGGCAGGCGCAGGTTGCGCGCGCCAGCACCCTGCCGGCACGCGATCCTCCGACACAGCAGCAAATGGCCTCTAGCCCCGCCCTGCCCTGCCCCCTCCCTGCCCCTTTCCCGAAGCCCCGGGACTTACACGCGTCCCGGGGCTTTACACTCATAGCCGGGCCTTTGAAAATGGGCCCGGCGCACGTAGGCGTTTTAAACTCTGGCCCTAACTGCACATAGGTTTAAAACATGCATTCAGCCTGTGCTGAATGCACATTTTGCGCTCTGCACCCTTTTTTTTAAAACTCCCGATGCATTACCTTGCTGCATTCTTTACACTCATAGCCGGGCCTTTGAAAATGGGCCCGGCGCACGTAGGCGTTTTAAAATCTGGCCCTAACTGCGCACAGGTTTAAAACATGCATTCAGCCTGTGCTGAATGCACATTTTGCGCTCTGCACCCTTTTTTTTAAAACTCCCGATGCATTACCTTGCTGCATTGGGGGTTAAAAAAGAAAACTTTGATCTGTGTGTTAAGCAGCTGTTCTCTGGATTTCAGTGCATACTTAACGCACAGATTGTTATAAGATTTGAGTTCTTCTCTCTCCCTTCTATATCTAGACGAGGCTTTATCTCTTATCGAATGGGCAATTTTCTCCTTGGTTTTGGCCTTTGCTCTTCTAACCGCCCTCCCTGCTTCCCTTTGCTTTCCTTGATTATTCTGCCGGTCCTTCTCAAGCTGTGGGGTTGAGTATGTTGTTTGTTTATTTTTTAATGCTAACCTCTTTTCTCTTACCACTTCTGCTATCTCCTTGGAGAATCATTTGGTCAGTTTCTCATGATACCTTATTTACCGGTGCCTTCCTCAGAGATTTGTTGCCTTTTCAAGGATCCCATTTTATCCAAGACTAAAATTCCTCTGTACCCTTCAGCGCTCAGCGACCGGTGCACGACCACAGGGGCTGCAGTAATGTGTTTTGGACAGTAGGTGTCACCGTTTAACAAGCAAAGAACACAAGACAGCAGCAGGGACACCATGGCATGGGACATAAATGCATGGATATCATCAGGCTCTGATATCAAAAGCAAAATGTGATCATTTGTATAGCAAATGTATCCAAAGCCCCAGGGTATAAATTTACAAAATAATACAAAAATAGAGATAAATATTAAATAACAGTGGAGGTATATATATATATATATAGATAGATAGATATATAGATATATAGATATATAAATGGAATGGCTAAGTCTTTTATCTGGCATTCAATATCCAAATTATCAGTACAAAAATAATTTTGTTGAGATGGACTACATCCTTAGACAGACCAGAGTGAGCTTTATTAACATGTTTCTTGCATGACACATACCTTGGCCAAGAAAGCTCCCAGCATTCCTCCACACAGCTGGCAGAACCAGTACGGGAGGAGGAAGAGAGGAGAAAGGCCTCCTGATGCAAATACCGCCAAGGTAATAGCTGGGTTAAAATGGGCACCGCTGCAAAGGGAAAAAAATCACATGAGCAAAGAGGTATGTGAACATTTCATGACGACTCAATTCCTTCTTTGGTACATAAATTTGCACCTGGTACTGACAACATTAGTTATGGGAATTTTGGTGTACTAAATAAATATTAGAGATGATTTTCTTTCTAGGACACTAGGCAAGAAATGGAGTCAGCTGGTGACCACAGACACTAATCAGTGGCAAAGCAGCTTTAAACAATGATTGATGTCAACCAATGATATGGCAGTTTTCAAAATACTGGATGGCATCACAATGTGCTCTGATCTCCCTGAGATTTCAACTGGACTGAACTGGTCTGTTTCTCTTTAGGAAAAAAAAAAGATTGTAACTGGTGAATATTAGAAGCCCTATGTGTGAATATTGGCCCAGCTTGTGCCACACAGATTTTAAGAGGTGCCCAGGTACATATGTATCTCCCGGTATGCGAGTACATTTTTTTTCCATAAAACGGGTGAGGCATGGGCGTGGTATGGGCTTGGCAGTTGGCATGGACATTCCAGGAACTATGAATGAAACCACTCCAGCATGTATTCACTTAACTTTACTTCTGCTACATAAGGCATGTAGGTCATGAAACAAAAAAAACTAGGCTAGTCAGCTGGGTTTTAAGGGTTGGGGCTAATTGGATAAAAGGGAGGCAAGTTAGCTAGGGGGTTTAGGAAGTCCTCTCCTTTACTGGAGTGAACTGGGAACAAACTGGGGAAACAGGTAATTGCGTTGACGTGTGTATCTACTAAAATTCTCCCCCACTTATGTGACTGAGGCGGCATTTGCATGCAGATGCGCACTTCAATGTAAAATTGTGCGCACACGTATGTGCGTATACCCGGTTTTATGCCATGCGCAAATATACGTGCATATGTTATAAAATTGCAGTGTCCATGTGCACAAGCCAGAAAACATGCATGCATGCGCTCCTGCGCACAGGTCTTAAAATCCACCCTTAAGTATTGGGAGTGTCGAACATGTGAAAAGTTGAGCAGGGGGTCACAGGGGGTTCTACTGTCTGTGGCAGAAATTTGAAGGAAATTGGGTGCACAGTTCAAAGCTTATTAGTGAGGATAGACATGATGATCTCAAAAAGCTAGTTTCCCTATAGGAAGCTATTTTAAAAATGATGTATTTTTGGGGTAGAGAAACCTTAAGCAGAGAAGAAACCAACCTGATTCTCATTCTAACATGCTCACTGAATCTGGATAATAGGTGAACATAGCACTTCAAAAGATTTTTGGCTTCCCCTAATTTTTATTAAACTAGAAGCAGGGGTGGGCAAGTCCGGTCCTCGAGGGCTGCAAACCAGTCGGGTTTTCAGCATACCCCTAATGAATATGCATGAAATAGATTTGCATACAACTGAAGCAGTGTGTATGCAGGTCTCTCTCATGCATATTCATTAAGGATATCCTGAAAACCCGACTGGTTTGCAGCCCTCGAGGACCGGAATTGCCCACCCCTGAGTGCCCCTCTAACGAGTCAAGGTTAATTGTGATGTTCCTCTGCCATGGCGCTATCTCACTCTTTTCTAGTGGTAATCGCATTCAGGAGGTCCATGAAAATAACTTCAGGAGTCTGAACTTCATGCTACCCTGCAAACAGCTCTTGAGAAAGTCTGACCGAGTCCTGGTTTGCTCATTTCATCTACGGGCTTATTGTCCTGCTCATCTTAAGAGATGGATTGCGGCAAATACCTTTTCACATATGAAGAGGTGGAATGATGGGGGCCTGGCTCACCTCTCTCTACACCTGAATTTCTAGATTTCTTTGGAATCTGGCTCAGTTCTACTTATTTATCACAAGGGGTAGACCAAAACTGAGGTGCTGTGGGCCTTCTGGTTACTTCCCACCTTTCTCCCTTCTAGTGCAGTCATCACAGTGATAGTGCTTGGTAGAGAGCCACAGTTCCTTACAAAGGGGCTGATGCAAATGAGTACACTGTTTAACCCGTGGTTGGACGAGCGGTTTGGATGCGTGTCCACAGCCCCTTATGCTATAAGGGGATTAGCGCGTCCAATCTACGGCGAAACTATTATCACTCATCACATGCAAACGCATGTTGATGAGGCTATTAGTTATTCATCCGGATCTAAAAAGAAAAAATGTGCACTCAACCAAAACATATTTTACGCCTACAGCAGGTGTTAATTTCTGAGCAGCCCAAAAAGTTGTACAGAAAAGCAGAAAATACTGCTTTTCTGCGCATCTTCCGACAATATCATGACGATATTAAGTCAGAGGAACCAAAAAGTTTAAAAGGTTAAAAACCAAAACTTGCCAGCGGTCAATTATCCAGCGTCCATTTTCCTACCCTGTGGCTGTGCACTGGTTAGGAAAACAGACACTCGTAAAATTGAGCGTCTGTTTTCTTAACCAGCTGCCAGCAGGCCTCTCCTGGGCGCCCGCTGCCAAGGAAGCGCTAGGGGCACGCAATTGTCCTTAGCGCCTCCTTGGCAGCACGAACCCCTCATTTAAATATCGCATCGCACACCCAGGAGAGGTGCCTGGGCACGTGTTAGGACAGCGGGCGCTCAACACTGAGCGTCCGTGTTCTGTGCTCATTTATTGCATCAGCCCCAAGGTTTTCATTCAGTTCCACCTGAGGGTGTCGAGGCCATGAAATAGCTGTGTTTCCTTTCCCCTTTCCCTTTCATATCCCTCCCCCCCCACCATCTCCCTGCTGACTTTATACATTCCCACCCCCTGCAGGCCTGAGGAGCAGAAGCCCGTGAGATGAAGCCAGGTCATGAACAACACTGCCTTTGCTCTGGACTATCAAAACAGGGAGAGCTTAATGATTTTGTTTCAACTGCTAACTGAATAAACCTTTACATTTTTACCTGTTATTTGGCTAGTGCTGCTAATTTAATGGATTGCTTTACCAACGAATGTAAACCAATGGCAATTGTATTGCATTTTGCATTGCAGTTTTTGTACAACTTGATCCCAAACCACTGCGTTAATCACATGTTCTCTGCTCGAGACAGACTAAAATGCAATATATCACTACACTTGACAGATTAACCTAAATCCTCCACCACTAGATAATATAAAATTGCAATAGCAAGCTTTACACAAGAATTCATGGAATCAAGTGCCCTAATAAATTAATAGTCTCGCCTTCCCTAAGCTCCACGGCCTTTTAATTAAGCCTGACTATCTGCTGTAAACACATTTCTGCTGAGGTGTCATGAGCCAAAAAATAGAGAATAGAAAGCAAAAATAAGCTGCTTCACAATAATTTTTATTATAGGCACCCGCAAAGCAAATAAATGCCAGTCGCTGGTTTTATGCTGTGAATATCAGGCCCTTGCCTTATTTCCTAGAGATTGTCGTTTAAAACTGTTTGCACCAAAAGTGTATTGCAGATTATTATGAGAAAACTCCCTTTTTGCCACAAACTCAGAATGATTGATTTAGCATTATTTCTTGTGAGAGTTTGCCCTCTGACTTTCTCTTGAATATTATACCAATGGGCTTTTCCTTTTCCTGGAAAGTTTTAGTTAGACTTTGAAATGCTAATGTGAAAACATTTTTGCATCAGATCCTCTGGGGAAAGATTTTTCTGACCAACAGATATTTTGCATGACAAAGAATCTGCTTTTGGTATATCTTTACCTTATTTTCCCCAGCATAACTATCAGAGCTCCCAAGGCCAGCCCGCTAGCTAATGCCGGTGCCACAGTACTGCCGCCTTCCAAGTTCTTGAGGCCAGAGAGACAGGCCACAGCGATGAAAAGTGTTGTGCCCAGCAGCTCGCCCAAGCAAGGCTGAATGTACTTCTCCAGGATGCTCTCTTCTTCCGTTTCTCCATTCTGGCTCGTCAGCTGTTCCTTGGACCCGCTTTTTAGATTTTTCATTTCTGCTCCGGCATCAGATCCCCCATCATGGGCCATTCCCCCCACCATAAAAAAAAAGAAATGCTGCAGCAAATTTCTCTCTGAAACAGAACAACACAACAAAGAATGTGTAAATGTCCTCAGACTTCATAAAATGCCTTTCTTAGATATCGTTAGGGATCTGCGTTTTAATTTTTTATTTTATTTTGTCAGGGACTTTTAATGTTCTAACAAAAGATGTCAGTGGAGGAGTTGATATTGATGGAACACTCAGGATAAAAATCAGTGGAAAAGTCACTCCTCCACTGATTTCTTTTTTCTAACATTGACATTTCCAGGCAAAATAAAATAAACCGATATGATGTCCAACAACGAATATCGGTATAGAAAAACCTTAAATAAATAAATAAATAAATAAATAAATAAATAAAAATTGAAAACAAAGGTCCCTAGGCATCCTATAAGTTGTGAAAGTGTGTCTGAAATTGCTCCCAATAAAATAAACTTTAGAGAGCTCACAAGATTTTAGCCTACTTGGAAAGCAATGAAAGGTGAAAGACTCAGAAAAGGGAAGGCTGGAGAGAAAGGGATGGAGGAAGACAAGAATGAATCTGAGCAAAAAAAGAAAATGGGATATAGATAAGAGGAAATGAGAGAGACTGATAGAAACAGTTGTTGACTAGAGGAGATCCTGATCCACTCCTAGTTTTGTCTCATGGCATGTAGAGATTTGTGGTCCTGTATTTTAACTAGAGAAGTCGAAATTACAATTCCATGCATGCAAAGGAGTAAAACCAGGACTGGATTAACCTGTCTAGAGAAAAAATACAACTGAGCCGGTTGGCAGGCAGCCCCACAGACAAAAGACAGTCCAACAAACTATAGATGAGAATGAAATAAAGAAAAGAATGAAAGAGAGAAGGCAGGAGGGGCAGTATCTATTTGCATTCGTTATATTTTAATTTAATTTTCAATTTAAAATTTTATAAACCACTTTTCCCAAATGCAGATCTAACCAAAGCAATTTGCAGTCTAAAATATCAAGAAATAAATAACACATATAATACAACAAAATAACATAAGCAGATGTCTTTCTATGGGAGGCAAGATGGCAGCATGAAGCAGGGCGTGTTAGCTGCTCTATGATATCCTTACTCGATTACCCTTACTGTGCCTTAAAAGTGAAAAGGGAAGATTTGGATTTTTCCCCTCATGCCCCTCTTCACATGCAGCAGCTCATCCCATCTTACATGCCCTGCATGTCTGCACATACGGGGACTGGAGACTTAGTTGCAATGTCAGGTGAGGGAGCACCTGACTCACCTGTAGAGGTCATGCTCAGCCCCAATAATCTTCAACTGCCGCCTGCAGAAAGACTTGCCATTTCATTGCCATTGGAGGAACTGAGTGAGGACATCCTGCCGGTGCCTCCCCTGGAGGGGGCTGTTGGAGGCTTGGTGTTCAAGCAGTCGCTACCCTTGTCACTGCTCGGGGAATCCCAGGAGAGAGCTTTGTTGCCCATTTGTCTTCCTCACCGATTATGGATCGGAGAGAGCTCCTGCCATTGACTGAGTCTATGTTGATGGGTAGTGTGAGATCGACTCAACAAGATTCCCACAGTGACTTCTCTCTCTTGACCATCAGGCCAACAGTTATAATGTAATGTTGAAAGCTATCTGGGATCTACTAGTGGGCTTTGGTAGCTCTCTGACTCTATCAATAAAGACTGACCTTCGTTGTAATAAGTTTGAATCTATGAATATAAACTATGACTCCCAAATTTTTGTCATCCAGGAAAAGATATTTAATAGGGAATCTACTACTAAAGATATGCAAGCTTTTAATACATCTGTTAGTAAAGATTCTATCTCAATGTGTGGAGTTCCCGGAAAATCATGCCAGATATTTAAATCTTAGATTCCTTAAGAACATAAGAACATAAGAAAATGCCATACTGGGTCAGACCAAGGGTCCATCAAGCCCAGCATCTTGTTTCCAACAGTGGCCAATCCAGGCCATAAGAACCTGGCAAGTACCCAAAAACTAAGGGACGGATTTTAAAAGCCCTGTGCGCGTAAATCTGATCAGATTTACGAGCGCAGGGCACTCGCGCACCAGCGCGCCTATTTTGCATAGGCCGCCGGCGCACGCATAGCCCCAGGATGCGCGAAGGTCCCAGGGCTTCGTAAAAGGGGTGGGAGGGGCGGGTCCAGTGGCTTGGCGCCGGCCCGGGGGCATGGCCGAGGCCTCCGGACCAGCCCCTGGGTCGGTTGATGGCGTGCCAGCAGCCCGCTGGCGCGCGCAGATTTGCATCTGCCTCGGGTAGACGTAAATCTGCCGACAAAGGTAGGGGGGGTTTAGATAGGGCCGGGGGGGTAGGTTAGGTAGGGAAAGGGAGGGGAAGGTGAGGGGAGGCGGAAGGAAAGTTCCCTCTTAGGCCGCTCCGATTTCGGAGCGGCCTTGGAGGGAACAGGCAGCACGCGCCGGGCTCGGAGCACGCAGTTTGCACAAATGTGCACCCCCTTGCGTGCGCCGACCCCAGATTTTATAAGATGCGCACGGCTATGCGCGTATCTTATAAAATCCAGCGTACCTTTGTTCGCGCGTGGTACGCGAATAAAAGTACGCGCGCGCGCTTTTTTTGAAAATATACCCCTAAGTCTATTCCATGTTACCATTGCTAATGGCAGTGGCTATTCTCTAACGGGCGGATTTTCAAAGCCCTGCTCGCGTAAATCCGCCCGGATTTACGCAAGCAGGGCCTTGCGCGCCGGCGCGCCTATTTTTCATAGGCTGCCGGCGCGCGCAGAGCCCCGGGATGCGCGTAGGTCCCGGGGTTTTGGGAAGGGGGCGTGTCGGGGGCATGTCGGGGGCGGGGACGAACGATGCGGCGTGTCGGGGGCGGGACGCGGCGTTTCGGGGGCAGGCCTGGGGGCGTGGTTTCGGCCCGGGGCGTTCCGGGGGCGTGGCCGCGCCCTCCGGAACCGCCCCCAGGTCGGGTCTCGGTGCGCCAGCAGGCCGCTGGCGCGCGTGGATTTACGTCTCCCTTCGGGTGGCGTAAATCCATGGATAAAGGTAGGGGGGGGTTTAGATAGGGCCGGGGGGGTGGGTTAGGTAGGGGAAGGGAGGGGAAGGTGAAGGGAGGGCAAAAGAAAGTTCCCTCCGAGGCCGCTCCGATTTCGGAGCGGCCTCGGAGGGAACGGTGACAGGCTGCGCAGCTCGGCGTGCGCCGGCTGCCCAAAATCGGCAGCCTTGCACGCGCCGATCCAGGATTTTAGAAGATACGCGTGGCTACGCGCGTATCTTATAAAATCCAGCGTACTTTTGTTTGCGCCTAGTGCGCAAACAAAAGTACGCGAACGCGCTTTTTTTAAAAATCTAGCCCTAAGTGAACTTAATAGCAGGTAATGGACTTCTCCTCCAAGAACTTATCCAATCCTTTTTTAAACACAGCTATACTAACTGCACTAACCACATCCTCTGGCAACAAATTCCAGAGTTTAATTGTGCGTTGAGTAAAAAAGAACTTTCTCCGATTAGTTTTAAATGTGCCCCATGCTAACTTCATGGAGTGCCCCCTAGTCTTTCTACTATCCAAAAGAGTAAATAACCGATTCACATCTACCCATTCTAGACCTCTCATGATTTTAAACATCTCTATCATATCCCCCCTCAGCCGTCTCTTCTCCAAGCTGAAAAGTCCTAACCTCTTTAGTGTTCCCTCATAGGGGAGCTGTTCCATTCCCCTTATCATATTGGTAGCCCTTCTCTGTACCTTCTCCATCGCAATTATATCTTTTTTGAGATGCGGCGACCAGAACTGTACACAGTATTCAAGGTGCGGTCTCACCATGGAGCGATACAGAGACATTGTGACATTTTCCGTTTTATTCTCCATTCCCTTTCTAATAATTCCCAACATTCTGTTTGCTTTTTTGACTGCCGCAGCACACTGAACTGACGATTTCAATGTGTTATCCACTATGACGCCTAGATCTCTTTCTTGGGTTGTAGCACCTAATATGGAACCCAACATTGTGTAATTATAGCATGGGTTATTTTTCCCTATATGCATCACCTTGCACTTATCCACATTAAATTTCATCTGCCATTTGGATGCCCAATTTTCCAGTCTCACAAGGTCTTCCTGCAATTTATCACAATCTGCTTGTGATTTAACTACTCTGAACAATTTTGTGTCATCTGCAAATTTGATTATCTCACTCGTCATATTTCTTTCCAGATCATTTATAAATATATTGAAAAGTAAGGGTCCCAATACAGATCCCTGAGGCACTCCACTCTCCACTCCCTTCCTTAATTTTCCTACAGTGAATGGAGAAACTCTATTTATCACTCTTAGAAAATATTTTGCTGCTGTTTTTCAGTTTGATTCTGAAGATTCCCTTAATTAATAAAGTTTTTTCCTCTCTGTAATCGTGGATTTAACACTCAATATTCTCAGTCAGTTTCTTTCAGTATTGCTGATAATTTATCTAAATTTCTAGAAAGTTCAGGACTTGAGATAATAGAGTGATCCACTGTTAGTTTCTTTTATTTCTGAGCAAGATGTTAGCAAAATAATGAGAATGTTTAGAACTCTCTCCTCTTTTTTTCTTGGACAAACAATTCATATTTTTCCAGATTTTGCACAAAATATGCAGGAAAGGAGGAAACACTTTAAGACCTAAATTTTTTTCTATGGGTTGTTCCTTTACTCTCAGATATCTCTATAAGTGTATTGTTAGAGATTTCAAAATAGCAGAGACAAAGACCCAGTATTGAAAAATAATAAGGATACAAAAAAATGTTTGTTCTGCATACCTGGGAACATTTGATATCCAGGTGCCCTGAGATTGTTCTGAATAAGCAGGAGGAGGGATGGTTTGCTTGCAACTTTCTCCTCTCTCTCTCTCTCTCTTACCAGCTCTCAATCGCTCACATATACACGTGCTTTTTCTCTCTCACTTATATAGGCTCTTAATTACACATTGTCTTGCAGCGTTTGTCAGAGCAGTATGTGACCGGTGCAAGTTCAACAAAGAATTGCATCAATACTGTTCACATAAGTGATTGATGAATCACAAGTGACAAGCCCGGATTCGGTGTGTTCACTCATATTCCTTCATCCTAGGAAATCAGCAAAAGTATATAGAGCCAAGTTTCTGGCTCAACAAGCCCCTGAGGCAGCTCGGCAGAGCGAAACTCGGCCAGAGTCGGGCAAGTTCCAATAAAAGTCCATTTTTACCGATCCATCTTTTCATTCTTCTGTTGTTCGCCACATTGGATCGGTTACCGGTTTGCTTCCTTGGACCATCGGTTCACATAGAACATAAAATGCAGCTAACAAGCTTTACAGAGAACAATGAACAGGGCACAAAATTGAACACTGAACAGTAATGGGAGGGGGCGAAACAAAAGGGTAAACTGCAGATTATATTGCACAGATTACAATTACATGTTACATATTATAAAATGTAGAAACAAATATGTGGGTAAAATTAATTAGGTGACAGCGAAAAAAACATGCTATCTTTTCACGTTTACACACACACAGGCTTTCAATCACACACATACATGCTGTATTTTTCTCTCACACACAGACTCTCATTCACATGCTTACAAACATGCTCTCTCTCTCTTTCTCTCATTTACACACAGGCTCTCAATCACATACTCACATGCTCCCTCATCTAAACCAGCTCTCAATCACACACAGACACACATGCTATCTCTTTCTCTCATTTACACAGGCTCTCAATCACATACTCACATGCTCCCTCATCTAAACCAGCTCTCAATCACACACAGACACACATGCTATCTCTTTCTCCCATTTACACAGGCTCTCAATCACATACTCACATGCTCCCTCACCTAAACCAGCTGTCAATCACACACAGACACACATGCTGTCTCTTTCTCTCACTTTCACACATGTTCTCAATCACATACTCACATGCTCCCTACCTAAACCAGCTCTCAATCACACACATACTCTCTTTCACATATACAGGCTCTCAATCATTTACATACATGCTCACTCACACACATACACACACACACACACACAGGATCTCAAACACACATGCTTGCTCATTCACTCACTCTCCCCCCTCCCCCAAACTAGCGGCAGCAGCCTCTTCCCAATCCTAAAGGCAGGAGCAACCTCCTTCATCTTCAGCCCTCGCAGAGAAAGGAGTCCCATCGGCCGTGAGGGTTGATGTTGTTCCTCATTATACTCCGAGCTGCGCTGCTCATCCTTCAGGCCGCACCTCTCTTCTTTTCTCTGGGCCGATGCTGCCCGCACTAGTTTGGTCTCTTCTTCCTGCACACGCACCTGCTGCTCACCACTTCCTCTGCTGGGGTGTGGGAAGAAGAGAGCATGCCCGTGCCGCTGACTCCAGCAGTTCTGCTGCGTTCCGCCCGGGCTATCAGCATTTTAAGCCGAGGCGGAGGACTTATTTCGCTTGGGTAGGGGGAGCAGCTTGGTCAGCGGGGGACCGGGAAGTGTGGTGACACACCCGCGTGTTCTTGGCAACACACTGGTGTGTCGCGACACACCTGTTGAGAACCGCTGATCTAGACTTTGCCAAAAATGATCATTCCCTGCAGGGGAAAAGGGAAAGGTTTTTGTAATTGTAAATGTTACTCCCAAGGACCCCTGGGTACTATTTTCTCTGAATTATCAGCAAAGGATAGAAGGTCAGAAAAAAGGGTCTGTCTACATATGCTTTTGTCAGAAAGAAGATAGCATCTGAAAAGCAAGGCAGCAGCTGAGAAAGAAAGAAGCAGGCTGGAGCAAGAAACCGCAGAGAGAAAGAATCAGCATCAAAGAGAGAAAGAAAGCAAAGAAGGAAAAGCAGCAGGAACAGGACAGAGGCAAAAGCATTGCTCCTGCCATTCCACAGGACTGCTCCGGTGCCAAAAAGAAGATACTACAAAAAATAAGTATATTTGGTTTATTGCTTATGCTGAGTACAGAAGATAAAAATCAAGAGTTAGTTAATGGTAACTCTCCAGCTGAAGATACGTGTTTATTCAAATTCAGCTTATTAAGACAGGACAGTATAAACTTTATTGCTGAAGAATTTGAAAGTGAACATTTATTTGATGCCACCTGTTCTGTTGAGAGATCCAAGTCTATCTGTGGGAGCCCCTTAAAGAAAGAACTCATTATTGTTGTTACTCAAGAATAATTTAAGAATTTATCTCTGAGACAGTGTGAGATAGAGTTTTACCATAGCCAGTCAGTGGTAAAGGCTGCAGCCACCTCACAGACTGTTAAACTTTACCTAGGACAACTGTAGAATTTGATAATCCTTAGCAAAGGAAATCCAAGTTAACCGGATACCCCATCAAGCTACTTTTGTTTCCCTGTTACTGTGCCAGGGAAGAGAGCTGCTGCAGAAACAAGTAGGGTTGTGTATTTGTTTCCTACGTATTGGTAATCCGCAACGTATAGGGCCATATTCGTTGTATTCGTGGGGAAGCAAAACGTATCGCGATTCCCCACGAATACAACAAATCTTCACCGAATTATTCAGCCATTTAAAGGAGTGAATTTAAACAACCCCCACCCTCCTGACCCCCCAAGACTTACCAAAACTCCCTGGTGATCCAGCGGGGGTCCGGGAGCCATCTCCATTTTGAATACCGGCAGCCGAGGGCGTGAGTGCAGGAGATGGCTCCCGGACCCCCCGCTGGACCACCACGGACTTTTGGCAAGTTTTGTGGGGGTCAGGAGGGTCCCCCAAGACTTGCCAAAAGTCCCTGGTGGTCCAGCGGGGGTCCGGGAGCGATCTCCTGAACTTGGGTTATCGGCTGCCAGTAATCAAAATGGTGCCGATAGCCTTTGCCCTTACTATGTCACAGGGGCTACCGGTGCCATTGGTCGGCCCCTGTCACATGGTAGGAGCAATGGATGGCCGGCACCGTCTTGTGCTCCTACCATGTAACAGGGGCTGACCAATGGCACCAATAGCCCCTGTGACATAGTAAGGTCAAAGGCTATCGGCGCCATTTTGAATATCGGCAGCCGAGGGTGTGAATGCAGGAGATGGCTCCCGGACCCCCCGCTGGACCACCAGGGAGTTTTGGTAAGTCTTGAGGGTGTCAGGAGGGTGGGGGTTGTAGTTAATTCAATTTTAGCCAGGAAACGAATAAGAATTAATGCATGAACATATCGGGGGCCCCTCTTGCCAAATGCAACATATCTGCCCCCCAACGAATACGAATCTTGAATGCAACGTATGGCGTCCCTCTGCACATCCCTAGAAACAAGCATTGTGAATGCTACAGTCAGTGCAACTGCTGTCAGGGCTGGTGCTAGATTTTTTGCTACCCTGTGTGAACGATTACTGTGCTGCCCCCACCCCCAACTGGTTCATTCATTCTTTGTCCTGGGCCCACAAAAAAACCCACAAAAAACAGCTCCCTTCAGTGAGAAAAACTTTAAAAACTGACACCACCACCACCACCATCACCCAAACCCATGGCTGGTGCAAGGGTATTAGGTGCCTTAGGCGAACCTTATAGCCATACCCCTCCCCCCCCCCCCCCCCCCCCCCCGCTGCCCCATTCCACATAGTTAAGAGCTATTCATTTATATTTTACATGAAAAATATCAAAATACAGTATTCTGAGGTAAAAATATCACTTACATTATATTTACATGTGCTGCTGTGATCCCAACCAGAAATTCCTATAAAATACACACTTGGAACCCATATGCTATTAGGCATATGTTGGGTGTGGGCCCGAATACACTAATACACTTCCTATTAGGAAAATGCCTCACCTCAGTCACACATGCAGCATGAGCATATAAATAGACCCTCACCAAATTGTATTTATTTATTTTATTGATTTATTTAGGAATTTATATGTACCATCATTTCAAAAAAAGATCACAACGGTTTACAAAATTAATATTCATATTCTTGGTCTACATTCACATACTGTGTCAACATTCATATTCTAGGTCAACACCACAGCAAATACATATTCTGGTTCATTTTCATACATTTTCTAGGTCAACACAACTGCAAATACTAATTCTAATTCTATTAATAATACACTTTATATCGTTCATTGCTTATTGCTCGCTCCACTAACATTATCTCTGGCACTGACGTTGAAGTTATCAGCATATTGGTATTTTACGTTAAATCGTAAGCATTTCTAAAGATCCATGTTTTCAGTTCATGCTTGAAACTCTTTTTTTCTGTTATCTGACGTAGTGACTCTGGAAGAGAGTTCTACAACTTGGGGGCCCGCTATGGAAAACATTCGCTCTCTTGTTTGCGTTAGGTGTGTGTTCCGAGTAGAAGGCACCACTAGAAGTCCTTTGTTTTGTGAACTTAGGGCTCTCTGTGGTGTGTAATGTTGAAGTGTCACTCCTAATAAGCATGGATTAATTTTGTTGATATTGAAAATTAGAGTTAATACTTTATATTAATTTTGGATTGTACAGGAAGCCTGTGCATGGCAATCAGTGATGGGGATGTGGTCAAATTTCCTTGTCTGAAGTAGGAGTCTAGCAGAGGCATTTTGAAGTAACTGTAGTGGTTTTAGTAGTCCTGAGGGTATACCTAGTAAAATGCAGTTGCAGTAGTCTAAGTTTGAAAATATTAGTGTTTGTAAGACAGTGTGGAAGTCCTGTATTGTTAGTAAAAGTTTCAGCCAATGCAGTATTCTCAGCTCGGAGTATCCTGTTTTGATTAATTTGCTTATATGCTTTTTCATAGTAAAGTTCTCATCAATCTGTATTCCTAAGTCTCGTACTTGATCTGAGGAAGTGATATTTATAATTCCTAGGTCTAGGGTTGATGGTTTGATTATCGTGGTATCTCTCCTTAACCACACTGTTTAGGTTTTTTGGGGTTTAGAATTACAAATACAGAATAGAGCAACTATAAAGTAGAAATACAAACACACAGACAAAAACTGAACTGGAAACCGCAAGAAGCCAGACACTCTTTGCAGTGCAACAATGAGAAAGTAGAACCATCACCATTCTTCAAACATCAAACAATAAAATCAAGAAATAAAATAAATATATAATCATAATACTAAAAACATACTAATAATATTATTTGCAAAAAAGCTGATGAATACAAAATAAATAATTAAACCTCATATACAAGTTTCTTTTAAATGTCCCAAATACCAATAAAATATTTCAAAACAGCATACACATAACACCTGAAAAATAAAACTACGAAGGATTTTAAAAATTCACGCTCTCCATACCTGGGAACTTTTGATTTCCAGACACCCTGAGATTGTCATAGATTAGTAGGAGTGGGATATATAAACTTTCTCCTCTCTTTCTTATACATACACGCACATAAGCTTATACACACATACGCTCCCTCTCAGACAAACCCGCAGGTGTCTCCACCTCTTCTTTGGTTGGGATCTGCCAGCAGCCCCAGGCTCTAATCTTCAATTCAGCTGCTTGCAGTTGGAATCCACCTGCAGCCCCCATTCTCTCTCTCACACACACACATACAACCCAGGCAGCTCCCATTCTCTCTCTCTCTCTCTATCTCTGTCTGTCTCTCTTTCACACACACACACACTCCCCAGGCAGACTCCCATTCTCTCTCTCACACACACTCACCCCCAGACAAGCTCCCATTTACACCCACACACCCTAGACAGACTCCCATTTACATACACCCAAATCCCAGGGAGGTTCCTGTTCTCACACACACCTTCTGTCCATCCCAGGAAGGCTCTCATGCATGCATGTGCACACACGCATACACACACACCCATTCATTCCAGGCAGGCTCCCAACTCACATAAAAAAAGACACACACACCAATCCCAGGCAGGCTCCCATTCACACACACATGCACATATGCAACCCAGGCAGGCTCTCATTCATAAACCTACCCATCCCAGGAAGGTTCCCATTCACACACCCACTCATCCCAGGCAGCCTTCCATTTACACACACACAAACATTCCAGGCAGCCTTCCATTTACACACACACAAACATTCCAGGCGACCTCCCATTCACACACACACACACACACACACACACATCCCAGGCTGCCTCTCATTCATACACACACATGCACAGACACATAAACACACACATCCCAGGCAGCCTTCCATTCACACACACACTCACACACACACACACACATCCCCGGCAGCCTCCCATTCACAATCACACACACCCACCCATCCCAGGCAGCCTCCCATTCACTCACACACATGCAGACCAGGCAGTCAGGGTTCACAGGTCATTTCTCCTCCACTGCTGCCGCCAGCCTGTACCTTCATCTTTGTGGAGAGCAGCTGTTCTGCAGCTCCTCTTCATGTGCTAGCACTTCCTGTATTGTCATCTCATGATGCATGAGATGACAATACAGGAAGTGCTAGACCCGTGAGTGTTGAATTACCGCAGGGCCAGCACACGAGGAGGAGTTGCCGGACGGGCCTCTTATCTGATGTGGCCTCCTGCTTCTTCTGCTGGAGAGAATTAAAAAATGGTTAGTGTCTTTTACAGCAGTCCGGCCCAGCACCACTGGGTGTTTAAACCGTGCAATAGGCCAGGGCAGCACACCTGGTAGAGTGACATTGGGAGCAGGGAGAGGCCCATGCTGCCACCAGTGGACCCAATCCCACCAGTGGCGGAAGAAGCGGAGGCCCATGGTGCCGCCAGTAGACTTGATCCCACCAGTGGCAGAAGAAGCAAAAGACCCAGGCTGCTGGACTGCTGTGAAAGACACTAACCATTTTTTTATTCTCTCCATACCCAGAGAATAGGGAAAATCTTACTTATCCTTTTTTCACTTTAGCTAGAAATACAGTACCAACAAGTCTTGAGGACCATACGGGTCAGCACTGCTTTTAAGTACACTTTCGGAAGATTGTCGTAGAGTGTGGCGAGTACCTCCCCATTTTGTTTAATTAAAGCCTAAGTTACACATTAAGAAAGAAGAACTAAAAAAAATCACCAATCCAGCGTCCACATCAATTGCAGAACCTGGAGGGAACCAAAATACAGGATCAGGATACAGGAACCAGCTACAAAGGAACCAAGCTACAGACTTTGAGCTATGTATATTTGCACCACAACCTACAGACTAGCTAAACCAATTCATAGGAAAGACACAGGCTCAAGCAAAGAGTGTACACTTACACAGACAAAGAGACAGCTACACGACAACTCTGAGTAGACAAGGTTTAATATAGGAAAATACGAATAACAAGATACAGCTACATTCTTAATGTAAAATTACTTATTTTTTTGCTACTGCCTAGCAATAGGAATTAGGGACACCAGCAAAAGGACAGTGAATACAAAGCATTACATTATTGAACCTGCTGATCATATTTTGGGTTAATACTTAACACCTTAAAGTACTTACAGGATACTTACCTGACAGTTATTCTTGAACACTCATTCTTGATTGAAGGACGGTGAACATACTGCCACCTCAAGAGTAGTTACATCTTTATTATATATAAAAACATCTTGTATATAAAAGAAATGTTCAGCTTTATCAACATTGTTTATGGTTCTTTGCATCTTCTCGCTGTTTTTGCTAATAAATCTTGTTTACTATACAGCAGAAGAACTCCAGTCATTCAGTTCCCTTCCCCCCTTTCCCACTTTCACCTCTGCTCTCCCTCCCTACCTGCAGGAGACAATATTGGGTGGGATTCAGTCCCCTCACTTGCAGCACCCAATTGGAGAGGGGGCTTCTGAGAGTGTCCCCTGCCTGCTCCATCATAAGTCTCTGCCTTACATACCCTCGGGCCCACATACAGACACCACAGCGGAAGAGGCTTCCCCTGGCAGGGTGGGTTACAAGAAGAAACAAAAGCAGAACCCGTAGCCCCACAATAGAGCCATGCTAACAAAAATAACCAGATTTTTAAGCTTTTCCTCAAAGTCAGGCGGTTGAATTCCAGTCTGAACTCCCTCGAGAATTTATCCCACAAAGCAGGAGCAGCTGAGGAAAAGACTCAAGCTCTAGTTTTGCTAAACAAGACAAACAGGCCGAGCCAAACGTTCTGTTCTGACCTGGGAAAGTAAGAGAAAGCCAGAAGGAAATAAAGAGGATGAGCAGAAATAGTCAGGTAGTCTCTCCCGATGCCCGGATCACTGTTTCTCTCACTGAAAGTTAGCGGCTCTGATGCATTCTCTCTATGTACTGGAGCCTTCTCATTATCAATTGTACTGTCTGGTAACTTTTGGAGCTCCGTCTTGATACTTCTGGGAATCTCCAGGTAATAATTTTTTTATGTCTGCATGTCAAACTAGCCAGGCAATAAGCAAAGTTCAGTGAAGACACACTGTTCCTTGGCCAGACTGCACTGAGCAGAAGAGCAAACGGGGACAGAGAACAGGATACGGTATCCAGTGAAGAATTTCTATAGAAGATTGGAAGAATGGCCATATAATTAATATATAACCAATATACAGGGATCAACATTGTACAGCGCTACCACAAAGAGTTATAAATATTCTCTTAAAAGAAACACAAACGTATACACAAGGGACAAAGCAAAATACAAGAACAAAAGTGAGGTAATCAAATTTGCAGATGACACAAAATTGTTCAGAGTAGTTAAATCACAAGCAGATTGTGATAAATTGCAGGAAGACCTTGTGAGACTGGAAAATTGGGCATCCAAATGGCAGATGAAATTTAATGTGGATAAGTGCAAGGTGATGCATATAGGGAAAAATAACCCATGCTATAATTACACAATGTTGGGTTCCATATTAGGTGCTACAACCCAAGAAAGAGATCTAGGCGTCATAGTGGATAACACATTGAAATCGTCGGTTCAGTGTGCTGCGGCAGTCAAAAAAGCAAACTGAATGTTGGGAATTATTAGAAAGGGAATGGTGAATAAAATGGAAAATGTCATAATGCCTCTGTATCGCTCCATGGTGAGACCACACCTTGAATACCGTGTACAATTCTGGTCGCCGCATCTCAAAAAAGATATACTTGCGATGGAGAAGGTACAGAGAAGGGCTACCAAAATGATAAGGGGAATGGAACAGCTCCTCTATGAGGAAAGACTAAAGAGGTTAGGACTTTTCAGCTTGGAGAAGAGACAACTGAGGGGGGATATGATAAAGATGTTTAAAATCATGAGAGGTCTAGAACGGGTAGATGTGAATCGGTTATTTACTCTTTCAGATAGTAGAAAGACTAGGGGGCACTCCATGAAGTTAGCATATGGCACATTTAAAACTAATCGGAAAAAGTTCTTTTTTACTCAACGCACAATTAAACTCTGGAATTTGTTGCCAGAGGATGTGGTTAGTGCAGTTAGTATAGCTGTGTTTAAAAAAGGATTGGATAAGTTCTTGGAGGAGAAGTCCATTACCTGCTATTAAGTTCACTTAGAGAATAGCCACTGCCATTAGCAATGGTAACATGGAATAGACTTAGTTTTTGGGTACTTGCCAGGTTCTTATGGCCTGGATTGGCAACAGGAAACAGGATGTTGGGCTTGATGGACCCTTGGTCTGACCCAGTACGGCATTTTCTTATGTTCTTAAATACAAAACAAAATACAAGAAACCAAAATAAAAATGAGAAAAAGAAGAAAAGAAAGGGAAACTAGAAAAAATAAATAAAAAAAACAAAAACAAGAAAATGAAAAACAAGAAAACTAAACTGTTAAAAATGGTTAAAAAAATTCCATAACAACTTCAAAGGAATTTCAGATGATTCAAGATGAAATGCAGACAGTTCAAACAATAGTCAACCATGCAAATGTAATGCAGTTTAGTTCAAAGACATGGTAGTAGCTAATCACTTCATCCGTTCTGCTTCAAAGCCATGTTTCTCCAAGTTGAGGCTTCTTCACAAAGCAACCACGGATTCATGTAGCAACCGCTGCCCGGGGCTACATGACGCCACAGTCGCCTGTGATGTTTGTTATGTCTTTGAGATTCATATTTAAGTGAGGTCACTGGTGGGGTATGATAATTTTGTTCCAGTATGTTCCGTGGGACATTAACAAAATTACTTACGCAATGGAACGCATCAGGGTTCCCTGCCATGCTATGAATGATGTGTAAGTAATAAAACAAAAAAATCTAGCCAGCTCTGCAGGGTTTTAAGGGTCGGGGAGAAGAGGGGAGAAGGAAGGCTATTAAACTAGGGTGTTTGGGAAGAACTATTCTTTAACTGGGAATGAACTGAGAAAACTGGCACTGGCATCAGCGTGTGTGCCTATTAAAATCCCCCCCAATTACGCAGTAGAAGTATTTGCGCGCACAAGCATGCCCACTTAAAATTGTGCTCACTGCCAGGCTATTTTATAATGTGCACATATACATGCGTATGTTATAAGATAGCCACATCCCTGGGTTTGAGCTGCCGAACGTGCACACATGTGCGCCCGTGCGCCGGTATGAAAGCTACCATCCTTGATTATTGCAAACCTTTGTGGCTAGATATGGGAATGATACTGGATGTGAACTAAATAAGAGATTTTGCATGCTCCTTTACCCAAGAGGGTGGAGTACAAAAGAGGAAGATGACAAAAATTATTTTGGATAAGGAGCGATATTGTACGAGTAGTCATGCTGCATGGCTGGCAGCAGAGATATATCCAGAGGTGGATATATCAAGTAGACACAGTGGGGCGGATTTTAAGAGCCCTGCTCGCCTAAATCCGCCTAAATCCGGGCGGATTTAGGCGAGCAGGGCCCTGCGCGCCGGTGCGCCTATTTTACATAGTGTTGGCTGTCTTCAGAATCCAATATCCTTTCCCCCATCCCCACCCCCCTGCCGTCATAGAGGAGAGCGATGTTGGAATTGTGTCAGAAGCAACAAGGCTAATTGGTTAAGGGTAGTAATCCCCCATGCCTTCTACTAAGGGTACTAACTGCTGCTTCATGCAAGTTACCCCCATGCACCCTTTATTTCATTATTTAGGGATCCACAGTATCCACAGTATTTATTCTATGCCCTTATGAATTTGTTTACTCTTTTTGTCCTCACCACCTCTTCCAGAAGAGCATTTCAGGCATCCCTCACCCTCTCCATGAAAAAATATTTCCTTATGTTGGTTCTGAGTCTTCCCCCTGAAGTTTCATTTAGTGACCCCCTAGTTCTACTGTTTCCTTTCCAGTGGAATAGGTTCGAAGTTCATGCATTATTACAACCTTTCAGGTATATGAAGGTTTGTATCATATCTCTCTTGCACCTCCTCTCTTCCCGGGTATACATATTCAGATCCTTCAGCCTCTCCTCATAAGTCTTCTTATACAGACCCCACATCATTTTGGTCACCCTTCTCTGGACCGCCTCCATCCTGTCTCTATCCTTTTTCAGATACTGAACACAGTTCTCCAGGTGAGGCGTCACCAAGGACCTATACAAAGGCATTATCACCTCCTTTTCCTGCTGGTTATTCCTCTCTCTATGCATACCAGCATTCTTCTGGATTTAGCTATTGCCTTGTCACATTGCTTTGCTGCCTTCAGATCGCCAGACCCTATCACCCCAAGGTCCCTCTTCCAGTCCGTTCACATTAGTTTTTCACCGCCCATCACATACAGCTCTTTTGGATTACTGCACCTCAGATGCATGACTGCATTTCTTGGTAATGAATCCCAGCTGCCAAATCTTCGACCACTCTTCAAGCTTCTTAAATAACTTTTCATTCTCTCTACTTCTTTAGGCTTGTCCACTTTGTTGCAAATGAGACAACTTTACCTTTTATCCTTTCTGCAATGTCACTCACAAAGATATTGAACATAACCAGTCCCAAAACCGATCCCTGTGGCACGCCTTTTAACACCGCTCTTTCTTCAGAGTAGGTTCCATTTACCATTACTTGCTGTCTCCTGTCAGTTAACCAGTTTACAACCCACGCCACTACCTTGGCGCCCACTCCCAAGCTTCTCATTTTGTTCACTAGTCTCCTATGTGGGACCATATTAAAAGCCCTGCTGAAATCCAAATAAATCACATCTAGCACTCTTTCCTGATCCAATTCTCTAGTTACATGGCTAGGGGTGCCAAGCCATCACACTACAGATTTTCTCTTCTTCTGCCAGATGGTTCCATTTGTGTTTACACTAAGTCTGGCCAGCCTGCTTCCTCCCTGGCAGTAGCAGAGCTGGAGGGTACCATTTCTCTCATATGGCTCCTGGTGAGTTATGACCTTCTGACTGCACCTTTAGGTATCATATTCAACTGTGTACAAGAGCTCATTTTAGCATTCCTACATGTGGTGGAGACAAAGCCACAACAACTTCTGAGGTTGCTGCTAGGAAAAGAGTGTAATTCACGCTTATACCTCTGTTGAACTTTGCCCTTCTGTGGCCCACCAAAGTATAGTACTGGCTAATTGTGATACTGGCACCACTGCAAATTGCTCTGACAGTACAACCCGCCAAGGAGGTGACAGAAGCTGCTGGAGTCAATCTGTGACTGAGGAGAAACAGAAGCTGCTGCAGCCCAAGCTCACCACTGGGAGGCAGACAATGGAAGAATCCCAGCTCAAGTGGCCAGAGAATCACACCCTCCAGCTTGGAGATGAACTACTGCCCTGCTTGAGCAGAGAGACAGAGTTCAAAGTAGGATAGAAGAGACTGAGGGGTGGCAAAGGGAAAGTGATAAAAGTAGGGATGAAGGGGATTAATAGGGATGTGCAGCCAAAAAGTTTTCGTTGCATTTGTGATACGTATTCGTGGATGGTCGATTCCGTTTCATGCGGAAGTATGGAGAATTCCATACTTTGTCGATCTGTCAATACATTTCCCGGTTCCCATTAAAGTCAATGGGGAAAGGATCGCCTTTGCCCTCACTATGTCACACAAAATGGCGATCGGCGCCATTTTGAGTATTGGCATCGGACGGCCTGCGTGCAGGTGGTCGCTCCCGGACCCCTGCTGGACTTTTGGCAAGTCTTGTGGGGGTCAGGAGGCCCCCCCAAGCTGGCCAAAAGTCCCTGTGGGTCCAACGGGGGTCCCGGAACGACCTCCTGCACGCCGGCCGTCCGATGCCAGGACTCAAAATGGTGCCGATAGCCTTTGCCCATACTATGTCACAGGGGCTACCGGTGCCATTGGTCAGCCCCTGTCACATGGTAGGAGCACAAGATGGCGCCGGTGACCATGTGGCAGGGGCTGACCAATGGCAACGGTAGCCCCTGTGACAGGCTATTGGTGCCATAAGAACTAGCAAACGAGTGCAGAGATGGCTTCTGGACTCCCCGCTGGACCACCAGGGAGTTTTGGTAAGTTTTTGGGGGGTCAGGAGGGTGGGGGGTTTAAATTTTTATTTAGGAGGCCGAATAAAACAGAAATCTGTTTAATATGTGGGGAGTCGCGATGCGTTTCACCTCCCCACGTATTTAACAAATAGCGAAAAATAAGTTGCGGATTACAAATACGTGGAAAACGGATGCACATCCCTAGGGATTAAGAAGGAGAGACTGGTGCGGATGGAGAGGGTGAGAGAGATAGAACCTGGTAGGGATGGGGATATGAGAGAGCGACCGGTTGTTGCAGCCTCTGGATGCAAACCTCTGCAGCCGGTCCCTCGTTCCACCCGATGCCAAGGGACTCACCCCGTGCGGGCTTCTCCCCGACGGCCCCGGGTGCTTGACCTTGCGGAAGGGAGCCGCCATGACTGCGCCCCCCACGCTGCAGACGCCATCTTCCCTGCTGGGCCTCTAGGCATGCACATGTGCATGCCTTCCCCCTGTTTAAAGGGCCAGCAACTGGGAGGCTGCCAGCATCCCTGTTTGATGATGCGGTCTAGGGCTCTATTTAAGGCCAGCCTTACTGCTCCTTCCCTGCCTCAGCAACAGATCCCACTCTGCTTCAGAGCTGCTGGTTGCTCCTGCTTCGTGTGTTCCTGATCCTGCTACTGCTCTGCTTGTTCCTGTTCCTGCTTCTGCTCTATGTGTTCCTGCTCCTGCTCCATGTGCTCCTAGATCCTGCTCCTTCTTCCTTGTGCTCCTGATCCTGCTCCTGTTTTCGTCCCGTAATCCTTCTCCCGCTCCTGTCCCTGTTATGGTTCCTCGTCCCCTCGGTTTGCCCTTCTGGTTCTTGACTTGGCTCGTCCCTGGATTCCACATTGTCTGCCACCTGTCCTGAAAACTTGCCTGCTCACCATCTCTTCTGCTAGCCACCTGCCCCAACCTCTGGTCTGTTCCTGGATTCTCCTGTTTGCTGCCAGCCCTGACCTCTGCTACGTCTGACCTTCGCTTTCTGCCTTCAAGGATTGTCTTCGTATGGAGACCTGCTCCTAAGTCCTGTTAGCCCTGGCACCCAAGGGCTCGACTTATGGGGAATGAGGGCTAGTATAGATGAAGGTCTGGTTGGGTCTCCATCATCTGCATCCACCTCCCGACGACAAGGACCTGTAGGGGCCCCTCTCCTATAGGTGACACCAACCTCGTCTCGGCCCAGGTATCCACCACTCCACATAACAGTTTGCGGAGGCCATGCACCTGACAGATCTCCCTGGATCACGGGCCACTCCAGGCCTAGCTCAAAAAATAAAGCAGCAGCAGCAATGCTTGGAGATGTTGGCTAGAACCGTGGAGCACTTAGTGGCTCGATTGGATGCCTTGACCTCCACGACTTCTGCCAGTTCTGCTTCCCCGGTACCACTTGCACCATTGACCGCAACCACGACTCTCCGCTTGCTGGCTCCACCTCACTATGCTGGGGATCCAAAGCAGTGTAGAGGCTTTCTCAATCAATGCTTTATCAATTTCTTCCTCCAGCCGGCTCAGTTCCCCAGTGACACGGTCAAGACCACGGTTATCCTCTCCCTGCTGGATGGGAAGGCCTTGGCCTGGGCATCCCCCCTGTGGGAGTGGGGAGACCCCTTGCTGCAGGATTTACAACATGTCGTACAGATCTTCAAGCAGGTCTTCGATGAACCAGGTCGCCAAACTGCCGCAGGCAGTGTTCTAAACATCAAAATCACAGAACATATAGAAAGACATGGTTTAATGGAACAAAGTCAGCATGGCTTTACCCAGGGCAAGTCTTGCCTCACAAATCTGCTTCACTTTTTTGAAGGAGTTAATAAACATGTGGATAAAGGTGAACCGGTAGATATAGTATACTTGGATTTTCAGAAGGCATTTGACAAAGTTCCTCATGAGAGGCTTCTAGGAAAAGTAAAAAGTCATGAGATAGGTGGCGATGTCCTTTCGTGGATTGCAAACTGGCTAAAAGACAGGAAACAGAGAGTAGGATTAAATGGGCAATTTTCTCAGTGGAAGGGAGTGGACAGTGGAGTGCCTCAGGGATCTGTATTGGGACCCTTACTGTTCAATATATTTATAAATGATCTGGAAAGAAATACGACGAGTGAGATAATCAAATTTGCAGATGACACAAAATTGTTCAGAGTAGTTAAATCACAAGCAGATTGTGATAAATTGCAGGAAGACCTTGTGAAACTGGAAAATTGGGCATCCAAATGGCAGATGAAATTTAATGTGGATAAGTACAAGGTGATGCATATAGGGAAAAATAACCCATGCTATAATTACACAATGTTGGGTTCCTTATTAGGTGCTACAACCCAAGAAAGAGATCTAGGCGCCATAGTGGATAATACTTTGAAATTGTTGGCTCAGTGTTCTGCAGCAGTCAAAAAAACAAACAGAATGTTAGGAATTATTAGGAAGGAAATGATTAATAAAAGGGAAAATGTCATAATGCCTCTGTATCGCTCCATGGTGAGACCGCACCTTGAATACTGTGTACAATTCTGGTCGCCGCATCTCAAAACAGACATAGTTGCAATGGAGAAGGTACAGAGAAGAGCGACCAAAATGATAAGGGGAATGGAACAGCTCCCCTATAAGGAAAGGCTGAAGAGGTTAGGTCTGTTCAGCTTGGAGAAGAGACAGCTGAGGTAGGATATGATAAAGGTCTTTAAAATCATGAGAGGTCTTGAACGAGTAGATGTGAATCGGTTATTTACACTTTCGGATAATAGAAGGACTAGGGGGCACTCCATGAAGTTAGCAAGTAGCACATTTAAGATTAATCAGAGAAAATTATTTTTCACTCAATGCACAATTAAGTTCTGGAATTTGTTGCCAGGGGATGTGGTTAGTGCAGTTAATGTACTTAGGACTTTTCAGCTTGGAGAAGAGACGACTGAGGGGGGATATGATAGAGGTGTTTAAAATCATGAGAGGTCTAGAATGGGTAGATGTAAATCGGTTATTTACTCTTTTGGATAATAGAAAGACTAGGGGGCACTCCATGAAGTTAGCATGTGGCACATTTAAAACTAATCGGAGAAAGTTCTTTTTTATTCAACGCACAAATAAACTCTGGAATTTGTTGCCAGAGGATGTGGTTAGTAGAGATGTGAATCAGAACCAGAATCGGTTCTGAATCCGGGTTCGGGGACTATCGGGAAATTTTTTGCGTGTGGTCCAATCGTTTGTTTTTTTTATCGGCTGCGCCCGAACCGATAAACAAAAAACCCACCCCGACCCTTTAAAACACATCTTTTAGCTTCCCCCACCCTCCCGACCCCCTCAAAATGTTTTTAAAGTACCTGGTGGTCCAGTGGGGGTCCCAGGAGTGATCTCCCACTCTCGGGCCATTGGCTGCCACTAATCAAAATAGCGCTGATGGCCCTTTGCCCTTACCATGTGACAGGGACTATCGGTGCCATTGGTCGGCCCGTCATATGGTAGGAGCAATGGACGGCCGGCGCCATCTTTAAAAATGGCATGGGCCACCATTGCTCCTACCATGTGAAAGGGGCTGGCCAATGGCACCGATAGCCCCTATCACATGGTAAGGTCAAAGGGCCATCTGCGCCATTTTGATTAGTGGCAGCCGATGGCCCTTTGCCATTAGTGGCAGCCATTAGTGCAGCCATTTTTAAAGATGGCGCCGGCCATCCATTGCGCATACCATGTGACAGGGGCCAGCCAATTGCACCGATAGCCCCTGTCACATGGTAAGGGAAAAGGGCCATCGGCGCCATTTTGATTAGTGGCAGCTGACGGCCCCAGAGCGGAAGATCGCTCCCGGGACCCCCACTGGACCACCAGGTACTTTTAAAAAGTTTTGAGGGGGTTGGAAGGGTGTGGGAAGCTAAAGGATTTTTATCGGCTCAGGCACAGCCGATAAAAAAAAAAACGATCGGACCGTACGCAAAAAATTTCCCAATAGCCCCCAAACCTGGTGGAGGAAGCTAAAGGATGTGTTTTAAAGGGTCGGGGTGGGTTTAGGGGTTGTTTTAGTGTGCCAGTTTTCCCGCCCTCCCCTAAATAATAAGAGAACCCCACAAACAATTTTGTGGGGTTTTCCTATCGGTTTCGGGGAGCCCCCGATTTCTGACGAGTTTGAAAATATCGTACGATATTTTCAATCGTCAGAAAAATGATTCACATCCCTAGTGGTTAGTGCAGTTAGCTTAGTATAGCTGTGTTTAAAAAAGGATCGGATAAGTTCTTGGAGGAGAAGTCCATTACCTGCTATTAATTAAGTTGACCTAGAAAATAACCAATGCTATTACTAGCATCTGTAACATGGAATAGACTTAGCTTTTGGGTACTTGCCAGGTTCTTATGGCCTGGATTGGCCACTGTTGGAAACAGGATGCTGGGCTTGATGGACCCTTGGTCTGACCCAGTATGGCATGTTCTTATGTTCTTATGTTCTTAATACCTCGAGTGAGGTTATCAAATTTGCAAATGGTTCAAAATTATTCAGAGTATTTAAATCACAAGCGTATTGTGATTCATTACAGGAGGACCTTGTTAAACAAGAAGATTGGGCATCCAAATGGCAGATGAAATTTAATGTGGACAAGTGCAAGGTGTTGCATACAGGGAAAAATAACCCTTGCTGTAGTTACACGATGTTATGTTCCATATTAGGAGCTACCACCCAGGAAAAATATCTAGGCATCATAGTGGATAATACTTTGAAATTGTTGGCTCAGTATTCTGCAGCAGTCAAAAAAACAAACAAATGTTAGGAATTATTAGGAAGGAAATGATTAATAAAAGGGAAAATATCATAATGCCTCTGTATCGCTCCATGGTGAGACCGCACCTTGAATACTGTGTATAATTCTGGTTGCCGCATCTCAAAAAAGACATAGTTGCGATGGAGAAGGTACAGAGAAGGGCAACCAAAATGATAAAGGGAATGGAACAGCTCCCCTGTAAGGAAAGGCTGAAGAGGTTAGGGCTGTTCAGCTTGGAGAAGAGACAGCTGAGGTAGGATATGATAAAGGTCTTTAAAATCATGAGAGGTCTTGAACGAGTAGATGTGAATCGGTTATTTACACTTTCGGATAATAGAAGGACTAGGGGGCACTCCATGAAGTTAGCAAGTAGCACATTTAAGATTAATCAGAGAAAATTATTTTTCACTCAATGCACAATTAAGTTCTGGAATTTGTTGCCAGGGGATGTGGTTAGTGCAGTTAATGTACTGGGTTTAAAAAAGGTTTGGATAAGTTCTTGGAGGAGAAGTCCATTAACTGCTATTAATCAAGTTAACTTAGGGAATGGCTTCTACTATTTCTGGCCTTAGTGGCATGGGATCTTCTTAGTGTTTGGGTACTTGCCTGATTTGGCCTCTGTTGGAAACTGGATTCTGGGCTTGATGGACACTTGGTCTGACCCAGCATGGCAATTTCTTATGTTCTTATGGGTGTCGCTCTAGGGCATACCTAGATATGGCATACCTAGATATGGCCCAGAGATTTTGGAATTCTAAAGGAATTTCCAGGTCTCTGAGCTAACACTGGAGAACCCTGGGTCTTGCTGCAGAAACAGACCCAAGTGGGCCTGGGAAGAATAAATCACCCAGGTCATGTGGGTGGGAAGGAAGAGAAACATCAACCAATGGGCATGTGAGTGTGTGGGGGGCATGGATGTGTGTGTAGAAGAGGTAGAAAAGTAAGTGAATGAAAATGTGTGTGGGAGAATGAGAGGAGTAAGCATGTAAATGAGCACATGTTTGAGTGAGAACGAGCATGTAAGAGTGTAAATGTGTGAGAGAAAGAGCATGTATATGTGTGACAGTGTGAGAGTGAGCATGTGAGTGTGTGTGCATGAGACAGAAGAAGGTCTGTGCACATACACCCCACCTCAATAATCCACTACAATCTCAGTGATTGGAAATTAAAAATTCCCAGGTATATTTATGGACATGTTTCCTTGACTGCTACCATGGTGCACAAGTGCACAATGGTGCACATGTGTACCCCACCGATCACAGAGAGACAAACATCATCATCAGATAAACGAGTGCTAGGATTGGGCTGGGGAGAGGGGTCTGAGTGTGCCGGGGTGGAGCTCAGGAGGAGAGGGAGAGAGTGATGGGGTCAGGTTGGGGAAGGGTCAGAATGTGCTGGGATCGAGCTGGCTAGGAAGGGGCATGTGAGTGTGTGGGGAGGAAGGAAGAGAGTGCTCGGGTCAGGCTGAGAAGGGGGTAGCCCATAGGGTTGGGCTGGGAGAGAAGATGAAGAGTAGGTGGGGTCAGAGGGTGCTGTAGAGGGGAGGACAAGAATGCTGGAGTCCCGATGCAAAGGGAAGGACGAGAGTGCTGGGATTTGCTTGCAGAGAGAACTTTGAGCACTCCCAACGTGACATATCCTTTAATGTTTAACAGGTATCAGCTGGTAAAAAGACAGTAACATACAGGCCGATTCAGTAAAGTGCGCGGGAGAGCCGGCACTCCGAGGCGAGCGCCCGCTCTCCCAACTCGTGCCCAGGCCACTCTCCTAGGCACGCAATTCAGTATTCAAATGAGGGCCTGCGCTAATAAGGAGGCACTAGGGACACTAGTGCATCCCTAGCACCTCCTTATTGGCCATTTTGGTTTGTATCTGCCATCACTTACTATCAGGCCAATTCAGTATGGTGTGCTCAGGACGAGCGCACCGTTAGCCCCTGTTTGGATGCGCGTTTTCCACGCGCTATTATTACCCCTTATACTGTAAGGGGTAATAGCGCATGGAAAACGCGCGACCAACCCCCCCCCCCCCCCCAAAACTAATAGCGCGCATCACATGCAAATGCATGTTGATGAGCCTATTAGTTAGTCACGCTCAATACAGAAAGTAAAATGTGCAGCCAAGCCAATTAAGTCGGAGGCCCCAAAAATAATAATAACTGAAGTCTGTCAAACCTGCTGACAGCCACGGTTTCGGAAAATGGATGCCGGCAAAATTGAGCGTCCGTCTTCCAACCCGCGGGCCGCAGGCAGATTTTTTTTTTTAAGATTTTTTATTTTTGGGGCATTTTACTTTCTGTATTGAGCGTGACTAACTAATAGGCTCATCAACATGCATTTGCATGTGATGCGCGCTATTAGTTTCGGGGGGTTGGTCGCGCGTTTTCGACGCGCTATTACCCCTTACTGTATAAGGGGTAATAATGGCGAGTCGAAAACGCACATCCAAACGGGGGCTAACGGTGCGCTCGGCCTGAGCACACCATACTGAATTGGCCTGATAGTAAGTGATGGTAGATACAAACCAAAATGGCCCATCCAGGCTGTCAACCAAGTATTTAGGGTTTTAACTCCATACAGGTTACCCTGTCATCTTCTTTTTAAGTTGTAACAGCCTCTCTGTGCCGTTTACTCACTCACCTTCTGTTTAGGCTTGTAATTGCCGATCCATGCAGATTACTCTAATAACAAATAATTCAGTTCTTCTGGTTATTTCTTATAGAATATGCAAACAAGTCCTTTTATTTATTTATTTATTTATCTGGAAAAAATGTCTATACCACTTTAAACCCAAAGCGGTTCCCAGTAAAACATACATATGATTAAAACTAACAAAAGAACACAACTACATAATCAATATAAAATAACATCGTATGACACCTCATTAATACATTTAACTGTCTTAGGACTTATTTGCCATAGAGTACAGTGAGATGTATTATTTCTCTTCATTAAAAGCCTGCTGAAATAACAAAGCTGTGCACATATTCTGAAACAAATAACCAGAAGAACTGAATAGCTGACTACATAGACTCTGGAGTCTGACAACTCTTATGAGCCTTTTATTTTTTTTTTAGTAACAATTTGTTTCTCATGCTTGTTCCATAGAAACTACACTACTGCATTTCTGTTTCTAGGCGTATTCTGTATTTTTGTTATTAGATGGTAATTCGTGGCCTCTAGAAAAAAAGCTTATAGCATCGTTCATTAAGTCTTACAGCTTTAACTGAGAAGCTGCATAGGCCTCCCTACCTGTTGTCAAACGATATCGTACTGGGAACTCTCTGGGTGTGACAGGAGCACTTTTGTTTGAAAAGATATGCAAATACGGGAGGTGTCAGCTGCTACTTAATTTGAGAAGGGGCAATAAAACATGATTCAAGACAAACCTCTGTCGAGTATACCTAGGGGCGGTTCTATAATGAGGTAGGGTGAGGCGGCCGCTTCAGGTGGAAAAATTTGGAAGTGGCAAAATCTGTCCACCCAAACTCCTCTAGCGGCCGCCTCACCCTGCCCCCAAGGACCTGTGGGCTGCCAGCAATGCTCCCTCTATGCTGCGCACGTGCGCGGCCACACATAACTTTTCTGGAGGCCACGCACAACTTTTCTATCCCCATGCAGTAAAACCGGCAGGGCCGTTGTAGAGCTCATGCCACCACGGCCCGAAGTACAGACGAGAGCCCCAAAGTTCCAGGTGTCCCGCAGTATTAAAAACTCGCAATAGCAGCACTTTCTCTATGCTGATCTTGCGATGCACGAGATCAGCACAAAGGAAGTGTTAGCCCTGCAAATGTTTTATATTGCAGGGCCTACACAGAAAAGGTAGCAGAATAGGCTTAGGTGCCAGTAGCAGCGATTGGCTCCTCCCCAACAGCCATGCAGCGCAGTGAGAGAGGCTCCCGGCAAAAGAAAGAGGGGGGACCTTCCTTAAGTATGTGTATGTGTATGAATGGGAGCTTGCCTGTGTGTGTGTGTGTGTGTGTGTGTGTGTGTGTGAATGAATGGGTGCCTGCCTGGGGTCTTCATGTGTGTGAGAATGTGTGCCTGCCTGGGAGTCTATCAATCTGTCTGTGTGTGTGATAATGAATGGGTGTCTGCCTGGTGGATTGTGTGTGTGTATGTGTGTGTGTGTGTGTGTGTGTGTGTGTGTGTGTGTGTGTGTGTGAGAGAGAGAGAGAAAGATGAATGGGTGCCTGCCTGGGGGTCTGTATGTGTGTGAGAATGTGTGCCTGCCTGGGGGTCTATCAATCTGTCTGTGTGTGTGAGAATGAATGGGTGTCTGCCTGGTGGATTGTGTGTGTGTGTGTGTGTGTGTGTGTGTGTGTGTGTGTGTGTGTGTGTGTGTGTGAGAGAGAGATGAATGGGTGCCTGCCTGGTGTCTGCATGTGTGTGAGAATGTGTGCCTGCCTGGGGGTCTATCAATCTGTCTGTGTATGTGAGAATGAATGGGTGCCTGTCTGTTGGATTGTGTGTGTGTGTGTGTGTGTGTGTGCGAGATGAATGGGTGCCTGCCTGGGGGTCTGTATGTGTGTCAGAATGTGTGCCTGCCTGGGGGTCTATCAATATGTCTGTGTGTGTGAGAATGAATGGGTGTCTGCCTGGTGGATTGTATGTGTGTGTGTGTGTGTGTGTGTGTGTGTGTGTGTGTGTGTGTGTGTGTGTGAGATGAATGGGTGCCTGCCTGGGGGTCTGTGTAAAAATGGGTTCCTGCCTGGGGGTCTCTCAGTCTGAGTGTGTGTGAGAATGAAGGGTGCCTGTCTGGGGGATTTGTGTGTGAGTGTGAAAATGAATGGGAGCCTGCCTGGGGGTCTGTAGGAACTTGCCTACGTATATATGTGAGAGAATGAATGGGATCTTGTCTGTGGAGGGGGGTGTAAGGGAGCCAGTGAGAATGAGTGCATGTGTTTGTGGGTAAGAGAGACAGCATGTATGTTTATGTGAGAGAAGCATGTGAGAGTGAGAGCCTGTGTGTGTGAGACAGCATGTGAGAGTGAGAGGCTGTGTGAGAGACAGTATGTGAGAGAACCAGTGTGTATGTATGAGTGAGAGATAGCATGTGAAAGTGAGAGTCGTGTGTAAGCCACAGCATGTGAGAGTGGGAGCCTATATGTGTGTGTAAGAGAGTATTTGAGAGAGAGACAACGTGTGAGAATGAGCGCCTGAGTGTATTTGAGGGAGGAAGGGAAGAAGACAGGAAGAGAGAGAAGAAAGAGAAAAAAAAAAAGAAATCCTGTAAAAGGAATTGGAAAAAGATCAAGAAAGGGAACGTGGAAAAAAAAGCTTGGGACCAACTGATTAGAGAAACAGAGATCAGACAACAAAGGTAAAAAAAAAATATTATTTTGATTTTTTTGTGATTGGCATATGTTATCTTTAGGAATGTGCGCATTACATATTTGTATTTTGTTCTTTCTTCAGTATTCCACTGTTCAGAGTCTGCTTTCTCGAGCTTTCCATTTTATTTTTGTTTGCCTGTTACTGTTTCTAATTTGTAGTCCCTTATTCTGTGTTGGGTAAGGGTCTGTGTGTTCTGCATGTGTGTATGAGGTGCAATATAGCTACTGGCATGCAGTTTTTATGTGGGGCTTTGGAGCAATAGGTGATGTATTAGTGTTCTAGGGCATAGTATAATATTTGCATTGCTGCCCTGTCATAGATAACGATGCTGCTGATTGAGTCCTAAGATAGTGCTGGTATGGGTAGTATGGCAATGTTCTAGGTGTCTTTTTTTTTTTTTTTTTGCAGGAGTTTGTGTTACTTCTCAAAGTGTTTGGCAGTGAAGACTTTGCAGTTACTGAGATAAATGTATATGTAGAAGAGGAGGAGTACTGAGTGAGTGTGCATGAGAGTCTGGGGAGTGAATGAGAGGCATTAGAGTGAGTGGGTGTGTATTTGTGAGAATCAGCATGTATATGTGAGAAAGAGTGTGAGAGTGAATATGCAAGTGTGTGTATGTAAGCAAGTTTGTGTGCATTCTGCTCTAATGTTCCCTCTAAGGGCTGGGTTGCTTTGAGCATAAAATAGATAGATTTTTGGCATCAAAGAAAGTAGTGCTCACAAGGTAATGAAACTGAAAATTTTTGCTCATAAGCAAAAATGTTTGCACACAGCACCCCAATTCTTAGGGGGAACATTGACTGCTGGAGGAGCCCAATCTACCCAGCAGTGAAGAAATCTACCCAGCAGCAAAGAAAAGGCTCCGCAGGCACTGGCGGAAATCAACCTGTCGACGACCGAAGAATAAGCAAAGGCCCGGCAGGCCACCGGCATAGCCCAACCTGCCTGGCGGTAAAGAAAAGGCCCAGCGGCAGCTGAAGAACAAGCAAAGGTCTCATGTGCCACCAGCAGAGCCCAACCTGCTAGCAGCAAAAAAGCAACAAATGACCCACAGGCCTCTGGTGGAGCTCAACTATCCAGTGGCAGATAAACAATGAAGGACCTGCCCAGTAGCAAAGTAGGAAAGGCCCTGCTGGTGGCTGAAAAAGAGACTAGGCTAACAGCGACAGAAGAAAGCACGAGGCTACAGTTGACTGCTGAGCTTATCTGCCGACAGCCTGCCAGCGTGTAAGTGAGGTAGAGGGAGTGGGTATGCGTTTGAAGAGTGTGTGTGAAAGTATTTGTGTGTATGAAAGCATTTGTGTGTGTGTATGAGCATGCAAGGAGAGTGAGAGCCAGTGTTTGTGTGAGAACATCTGTGTACATGAGTGTGAATAAATGTGTGTGTGAGAGAGAGAGAGGGAAAAGAAAGTTCCTCCTTCCTGCTACCACATCCCCCTCTCCCACTAATCCACAGAAATCCCAGGATGACTGCAAATCAAAAGTTTCCAGGTATGGATTTTCTTATTCTTACTAGATTTAATTATTGGGTACTATTTCATGTGTCTGCTATTTGGAAATATTTTATTAATGTTTTGGAAAAATGTTACAATTTTTATATGAGATTTTAATTATTGGTTGTTATGCTATTCATCAACTGTTTTGAAATATTTTTTCTTTTTATTAGTATGGTTTTACTTGTGTGATTGTTTCATATTTCTTGATTTTCTTGTTTTGAGGAATGGTATTTCTGTTTTTCTAATGTTTCATTGCATATAGTAAGGCTTTTTGCAATTTTCAGTTCAGTTTTTGTCTACATGTTTCTGTTTATACTGTATGGTCTCTTTATTCTGAATTTGGTGAGGTTCTGTATGTGGTCTGCATGCGTAAGGGAGGTGAAGTATCCTGCTAGTGTGAAGTTTCTATTTTAGGATCTATAGCAGGCTGGCTTTTTCCATTTTCCTAATAGGAGGTGTATTGGTTTTTAGGATTTGGTGTGAAATCTGCAGAGTTGCCTTTTCATGGTTAAGGTTTTTACTGTTTCAGTGATGGCAGCTAGTGTTCTTTCTTAGCACGGCAGGTATACTACTGTAATTGTAATTCAGTTTACTTATGGCTTTCTGGAGGCCATAGCCCACACCCGACATGCATTACCATAGGCCTAATACCATATGCATGCTAAGTGTTTATTTTGCCTTTTTGTAGAGCTTTCTGGGTGGCACCACAGTACTGCATGTAAAAATAATATGCATGTTGCTGTGATATTTTTATCTCAGAAAACTAACCTTTGAATGTCTTTTCATGTAAAATTGGCTATTATAAATGCAAAGTTTATTTATTGTGTTTGGTGAGGGCTGGGAAGGAGTGGGGGGGGGGGGAGTGCAGGACTCTTAAGATTCACCTAGAACACCTGATACCCTTGCACTAGGCTGGTAAAGAATTTGGCACACACAGACCCCTATCATTTACCCATCCTCCCACTTCCCCAGGGGCAATTGCTGGGGAAACATGGGAGACAGGTGGTAGGGTTCCTGGAAGTGTGACAGGGTTGCCAGCTTCCTAGAAATACTGAATTATCACAGTCACTCTGCTGCTCCTCTGGGAACTCTGGCCCCTGCTTTCCTCCTTCTGCAGCATTTCAGATCACAGAAAGGACCAGACTATAAAGAGATCCTACCTCCCTTGCCCCTCTAGATGATTTGACCCGTACCGTGCTTTGGGTGGGGGGTGGAGGGTACCATCTCAACCCTCGCCTCAGGCAGCAGATTCCCTTGAGCTGCCCCTGAGTAAACCCATGGAATAAAGTTTTATTGATCCCCATGACCCAAGATCAGATTAAAACAACCCAGAAAAATCAAGATATATACGTAGATATGGGTGTGAATTTGATATGACTGGGAAATTGGTTACTTGTGTTATCATTTTTTACATATTGATCGCATCTAATCTTTAAGTGCAATTTGCCAAACCTCACCCCAGGACCTGACTTACAATGCTGTGTTTCCAGGTTGACATATCCGTATGTCGTAATTGTAAAATCATTGTGTTTTTCTCTGTGGATCAGAATCCAACACCCAGATTTGGCAATTAAGCCACAATACGTCCAGGTCTCTCCTTTTAAGCACACGTTTCATACTCTTTTCAAAACTTCCTTCCCATTTTTCGTGGGAACTACACAAAGAGCAATGAAGGGCTTGCATGGGTCAGTGAATCCCATTGGTCATGCCCCAGAAAGTGCCGTGGAGGTACAAAAGTGGTCTAGAACATGGTTAACCAGAGCTTTCCCCTATGAGCAATTAGTGTTAGCAAACCACGCACTATGGCGTCATTATGCCCTGTACAATTCTTTCCTGGAATAGTTACTACCATATGGCGAAGGGGATGTGTAGGAAGTGACAGGAGTGAGGCAGGTGGCATGATAAAACATCATCAGTCTGTCACTCGTTTGGTGGGTCAGAATTGAATATATACAGAATATTGTTAATGAAATAAGCATTTTCCAAACCTTGACTTTCTTGACTGCCTTTCATCTCACTTTCTATCCGTATTCTATATCCTTGCAGTTTTTGCCAGCATGTCTCTCTCTTCAGGACTTTTATCTGTTTTGTAAAGCGTGCCTTCTCAGACAGACAATGAGTGAATTTTCAAAGAGCTACATGCATCAAAATTAGCATATTTGTGTGTAAGTAGCCTGTACTAGCGAACTCTGTATTTTATAAAACTAGAAAGTATGCACATGCATTGCATTTTACGTGCACATATACGCATGAAAAACAGGCGTGATCTAGGGTGTTCTGGGGCAGGACCATCAGTTACACATGTAAGTTGCTATTTTAAAAGACTTAACACGTATTCATTTGGCAAAATACTCACATAATTTTGCACCTGCTTATTATCTTGCAGAATTAAGAACATAAGAACATAAGAAAATGCCATACTGGGTCAGACCAAGGGTCCATCAAGCCCAACATCCTGTTTCCAACAGTGGCCAATCCAGGCCATAAAAACCTGGCAAGTACCCAAAAACTAAGTCTATTCCATGTTACCATTGCTAATGACAGTGGCTATTCTCTAAGTGAACTTAATAGCAGGTAATGGACTTCTCCTCCAAGAACTTATCCAATCCTTTTTTAAACATAGCTACACTAACTGCACTCACCACATCCTCTGGCAACAAATTCCAGAGTTTAATTGTGTGTTGAGTAAAAAAGAACTTTCTCCAATTAGTTTTAAATGTGCCCAATGCTAACTTCATGGAGTGCCCCCTAGTCTTTCTATTTTCCAAAAGAGTAAATAACCGATTCACATCTACCCGTTCTAGACCTCTCATGATTTTAAACATCTCTATCATATCCAAACTTCTCTATCATATCCAGACTTATCTATGGTGCACTGTTAGCTGGGTGGGAGGTCTGGGTGAACTGGGGGCAGTTCAGGATGAAGAACCAAGAGGGTCTTCATGACCTGGAGAAGGACTGGGTGAACTGGTGGAGGAACTGGAAAATTGGTCATTTCAATTGCTCATGCATGTTTTAAAATATAGCCACATGCACACGTAAATCGGGTTTTACGTGCGTCCTACTTTATTTTCACGCGTAAAATATATGGGTGTACATTTTTTAAATTAGAAGGAAAGATAGGCACGTTCAATGCGTTAAAATACTCGGGGGGTGTACTTGCATGTATGTTATAATGCGCGTGTATCTGAATCAGAGATTGTAGATCTCTGCACAGCCATATACGCATGTATATGTGACCGCACGAAGTTGTTCGAAAGTTATCCTCCCTGTCTTCCTCATTTCTTGAATTTTGCTTTGTTCTGATTTTGTTTATTCACTTCCTTTGTCTCCTCCTTGCTTAATATCTGAGTCTGTTTTCTCAACGTTATCTCTGCCATGCTTTTTTAATCTTTCTTCTTTTGGCTTATGTACATGTTCCTTCCTTCTCCCTTTTCTCATCCTTTTACTTTAGGCCTCATTTTCAGGTGAATTTTAATGTTATGTAGCGGGGTGTTTTAGTGTGCCTTTGGGCCTCAGCCCGACCCCAGACGGATCCAGGGCCAAACCGAGGGTTGACGGTGTGTCCCAGCATGGCGGACGGTCTTACCCTCTGCCAGGCCGGTAAGCTCCCATGGCCAACAACAGATGATGTTGGAATGTAAACGGTCCTCCGACCATTCCGAGCCCTTTCGGACCTGCTGCATGGAACAGCATGGAGCAGCAGGCCTGGCCTGAGGTCGAGGGCAGACGGGCCTTGACACGAAGACATGACACCAAGGTCGATGCTACGGCATCGCAGACATGACACCAAGGCTGATGCGGACGGCTCACAGACGAGGGTTAAAGCGAAGACATGACACCAGGGCTGATGCGACGGCATCAGAGACGAGGAACTTGACGAAGTCCAGACGAGACGAGAAGCTGGGAAGGAAGACATTGGCACTGTCTCTCAGGGCGCCCTACACAGCCCACCTTCATGGGCGAACCCAATGGGCTGGTCACGGACCACCCTGTCCCACTGCGCACCCTACACAGTAGGGATGTGAATCGTTTTTTGACGATTTAAAATATCGTCCGATATATTTTAAATCGTCAAAAATCGTTAGGGCCACGATACAATACCAATTCCCCCGATTTATCGTCAAAAAATCGTAAATCGGGGGAAGGGGGAGGGCAGGAAAACCGGCACACTAAAACACCCTAAAACCCACCCCGACCCTTTAAATTAAATCCCCCACCCCCCCGAACCCCCCCCCCCAAATGCCTTAAATTACCTGGGGGTCCAGCGGCACACTAAAACACGGCACACTAAAACACGGCACGCTAAAACCCACCCCGACCCTTTAAATTAAATCCTCCACCCCCAAATGCCTTAAATTACCTGGGGGTCCGTAGCCTTAAATTACCTCCGTAGCGGCGGTCCGTAGCTAAATCGGGGGAAGGGGGAGAGCAGGAAAAGCGGTACACTAAATCCTGTGGTCTTCAGCCGGCGCCATTTTGCAAAATGGCCGCCGCAAAATGGCGGCGGCCATAGACCAAAACGATTCGACGCAGGAGGTCGTTCCGGACCCCCGCTGGACTTTTGGCAAGTCTTGTGGGGGTCAGGAGGCCCCCCCAAGCTGGCCAAAAGTTCCTGGGGTTCCAGCGGGCGTCCGGGAGCGATTTCATGCCGCGAATTGTTTTCCGTACGGAAAATGGCGCCGGCAGGAGATCGACTGCAGGAGGTCGTTCAGCGAGGGTTCCGATCCCCGCTGAACGACCTCCTGAAGTCGATCTCCTGCCGGCGCCATTTTCCGTACGGAAAACGATTCGCGGCAGGATGGCGCCGGCTGAAGACCACAGGATTTAGTGTGCCGCTTTTCCTGCTCTCCCCCTTCCCCCGATTTAGCTACGGACCGCCGCTACGGAGGTAATTTAAGGCTACGGACCCCCAGGTAATTTAAGGCATTTGGGGGTGGGGGATTTAATTTAAAGGGTCGGGGTGGGTTTTAGGGGGTTTTAGTGTGCCGCTGGACCCCCAGGTAATTTAAGGCATTTGGGGGGGGTTCGGGAGGGTGGGGGATTTAATTTTAAGGGTCGGGGGTGGGTTTTAGGGGGTTTTAGTGTGCCGGCTCACGATTTTAACGATTTTCACGATACTTTACACACCCAAACGGCAACAATACGATTCCCTCCCCCTCCCAGCCGAAATCGATCGTTAAGACGATCGAGGACACGATTCACATCTCTACTACACAGCCCGAGGAGGCTGGTCACGGACCACGCTGAGAATGGGACGAGCGCAGGGAAAAATCCAGTTTAAGTGGGACTCCAATGACGAAGCCAGGTGACGCCTGAAGCACCACAAAGGCTGGCAGGACATGACGGCTCAGGAGCACAGGACACCAGTCCACTGCCGGCATCTCCCATGACGAAGCTGCGTCACCAGGAGATCCACGGCCGGCAGAACAGAAGGCTCCGGAGCACTGACAACACAGGAGCAAACCACCAAGGAAGCAGGAACATCAGGAAGCGGAGGATCAAGACGAGACACCAGGACACCTGGATGAGGACCTCAGGCACGAAGACATGATTCAAGACACAGACGAGACAAGGAGCTCCACGAAGAAGACAAAGGCCTGTCGGAGCACTGGACAGCAGGAGCTTCCAGAGACGAAGTTAACTCCGATGCAAGGCCAGGCTGACTGCATAGGGCTGCAGACCGGTGACTCCCTGGGAGGAGTTTGGATGGCCCACACCTAGCTGGCCCTATAACTACGGAGGAGTGCTGTGGGCCGGCCCCTAGGGAAAAGGGCATGGCTCAAACCAGGAAGTTCATGCAAACACGAGCAGCCTCAGGCAGGCCCCAAGAACACAGAGGCCTCCCAGGCCCTGGAGCAAATCCTGGATAGTTCATAGGCGAGACCCCAGCTTTGGAGCAGCCTCCAGGAAGAGGTAAGGAGCCTCCCGTAGCACTGCTGCAGGAGGGTTCATAACATTTAAAAGGCGTGAGCGTGCCAAAATTAGGAGGTATGCACGCATGTAGCATTTGTGTGTGTCCACATGATTTTAAAAGGTTCCCACAAATGCGTGCAAATGCTGATGTGTGCATATCTCATGTCAGACAAAAAAGAGATATGGTGTGGACAGGGTGTGGGAGTTTCAGGGCGGAGCCAAGAGAAGTGCACGTAAAAAGGTTCTGCTAACGAGGAGATGTTGATGTAGGTGCTCATAGGTCCTTAGTGTCAGTAACAACAATCAAGCCGATACAGTATAACCCGCGGGAGAGCCGGCGCTCCGAGGCGAGCGCCCGCTCTCCCGACGCGCGCACAGGCCACTCTCCTGTGCGCGCGATTTAGTATGCAAATGAGGGCCCGCAGTAAAAAGAGGCGCTAGGGACACTAGCGTGTCCCTAGCGCCTCTTTTTTTACAGGAGCAGCGGCTGTCAGCGGGTTTGACAGCCGACACTCAATTTTGCCAGCGTCGGTTCTCAAACCCGCTGACAGCTATGGGTTCGGAAAATGGACGCTGGCATAATTGAGCATCCGTCTTCCGACCTGTCGGCCGCGGGCCAATTTTAAAGTTTTGGGTTTTTTTAATTTTTAACTTTTTTTTAAATTTTGGGGCCTCCGACTTAATATCGCTATGATATTAAGTTGGAGGGTGTACAGAAAAGCAGTTTTTTCTGCTTTTCTGTACACTTCCCCGGCGCCGGCAGAAATTAACGCCAGCACATTTTGCTTTCTGGATCGCGCGGGAATAACTAATAGGGCCATCAACATGCATTTGCATGTTGCGGGCGCTATTAGTTTTGGGGGGGTTGGCCGCGTGTTTTCGACATGCTATTACCCCTTACTGAATAAGGGGTAAAACTAGTGCGTACCCCTTACTGGATGAGGGGTAAAGCTAGCGCATTGAAAACGTGCGGCCAAACCCGGGCTAAACGTACGCTCCACTGGAGTGCACTGTACTGTATCGGCCCGAAAGGGGGTCTGGAGGACACAGCTGTACACTGGGAAAACTGGAGGATGAACTGGTAAAACTGGTCATGGCATGGACACACGCCTGTTATAAAATTCTCCCGCTTCCGTGGCTCAAACATGACTTTACACAGCTGTGTGCACTCACTTGCAAAACTGATCACACTCATACGCGTGCCGGGCCTATTTTATAGCTAGGGACCTTCATTTTCGGTTTTAATTGTTCTTTATTTTTCCCCAGGAATATAACAGGGTTTATTATGACCAGGAGAAAATCAGCTGAAAAAAATGACTCACTATTTTTCCGGGCAAATATCGGAGTTTATTTTGGTGGACAGAAGCCAGAACAATAAAATTCTCCTACCCACCCACCTAGCAGCATCCCCATCTCTAACCCCATTCCCTTCCTAGTAAGCCCCTCCCTCTCTCCTCCCACCTCACCGACAATCTCCCTCTCTTCCCCCCCACCCCCCTGCTCTGCAGCACTGCACTTCTGCTTCTGTGCAGGGCAGGGAGCCTGTCGGGAAGTGCTTCTGGTGGACAGTGTCTACTTCAAACACATTCACTATGGTCCCAGACAGCACTTTTGCTGCTTGGGGGCATGAGAAGGTAGGACTTGAAACCCGGCATGGGTGACACTGGAGGGTGAGAGCTTTCACTGGTGGAGGGTGGGACTTCAAACACAGCATGGGCTTTGGCCCACACTGGATTCCAGCAATGGCTGATGGTCTTGAAATGCTGCATCTGCAGCTCTGGGGCAACTTTTTAATCAGCCTAAAACTAGGGGGAATATCGGTTTAAACTGATTGTCGCCTTTTGAAAAAATCCAGGAATTTATGGGTGAAAATTGGTTTAAACTGAAAATGAAGGACTCTATTTATAGCATATTTATTTATTTATTTATTGAGTTTTATAAATCGTCATTCGGTAATGCCATCACAACGGTTTACATATTTCAACAGGGGCATAAAAAGGTTACATATTTTCAAATGTGTGCCCATGTTATAAAATGGCTATGTATTTGGGTGTGCGTCCACAGACATGCGTATATATATGTATGCCCACGCATCTGTTTGAAAGTCACCGTTCCTGTCTTTTTTTGTTTCTGGATGTTTTCTTGTTCTGTGAAACCCTATTTTTTCCTCTCATTTCTTTGCTAACATTGGGGCCGATGCAATGCAGTGCGCTCAGCTAATGCAATAGGGGGATTAGCGCCTATTTAACGCGCATCCGACACGGAGTGAATAAGTCAGCGCTCATCACATGCAAATGCTTGTGAACGAGGCTATTACTCATTCACTCCGCATTCCGTAAAAAAGGTTTGCGTCTCAGACGCATATTTAGCTCTCAGTTATTAATGCCTGCCTGGAGCAGGCGTTAATAGCTGAGCGCATGTAAAAGAAGTACAGAAAAGCAGAAAAAAAACAGACGGCTGGTTTTGAAAACCAATGCCGAGTTTACCGGCGTTGGTTTTCATAACCGGCAGCCGCCGCAGGTTCGTGTTAGCAAGGAAGCACGCGACCCCCTAATTACAATATAGCATGGCGCCCGCAAGGGGCACATTAAGAAAGCGGGTGCTGCTTTTCAGCGCCTGCTTTCTGCGCTTTTTTTTTGCATCGGCCCCATTGGGTCATTTTTATTTTTGTACACTACTCTCTATCTAGCACTTTTCCCTAAAATAAATGTGCTTAGGTATTCACTTTGTCTGTGCATTGTCTGTGGGCACATTATCTGCTGAATCATTCAATCTACAGCAACCAAATTTTCAGGACAGGTATAAGCTCTAAAAAAAGAAAAAAAAAAAAAGAAAAGAAAAGCTAGAAACCAAAATAACATTTTATCATAAAACTTATGGATCTAGTCCAAAATTGAAGAAAAAACCCCCCACTTTTTCAGATTATACTTACAGATCTAGCCCAAAACTGAAACATATGAAAAAAAAGATTTTTTTATGAAAAAAAAAATGCTCATACAAATTGCTCTGCAGTTCTTTTCTTTACATGTTAGGCTTCTCATCCAGAGTTGCTGAAATTACTCCTCAGTCCTCCTTAAGCCAGTTTGATTTTCAGGATATCCTTGATGAATTTTCATGAGAGATATTTATATGCATTGGAGCTAGTGTATATAAATTTATCTCATGCATATTCATTAAGAATATCCTGAAAACCCAGCTGACTGTTCAGGGGGGGGGCGGATTTGAGCACCGCTCTTCTAGCCCTGCTGATCATGCATGCATAGCTCTTCCTCCCACCCACAATGTCACTTCTATCAGATTTTCAAGGGCTGTTCTCAGAGCTTAGAATTCACTCTATTTCTCCTTTTGTTATTGCGCATTTTAAAATGTTATTAGAGACATGTCTGCCTGCAGATTCAGATTTTTATGATGTAACGGCATGCACGCTTTTTTAAGCTAGAGGTTTAATCTTCCTGCTTTGCAAATAGTCATAACATCATTGTGTACCTGATGAGATCAAGAGGCAGGGTGTTAACACCCCATATTCTACATGTTCCTCTCAGCCAAATGACAAAGAAGGGACCATACCTCAGCTCATAGGTCAGACCCCATACTTGAAACTTAGCCAAAAAGTTGCTCTACATTTCATCTCTTTTGGAGCCCCTCCTTTCTATCCAACCAGGAAGATGTCTACCGAAGAGTGTCTTCCAGGGCTGATCTTAGGAGGGTGTGGGGCCAGGGGCCCTGGAATGCTGATGTGCATGGCTCCACCCTCAAGCTGTTAGGAAACTTTAGCGCTGGGGATGGGGATCCCCAAAGTGCAGGGCCCAGCGCAGTCTGCTCTATTTGCTACTCCCAGTCCCGCTCCTCCTAAGGATTGCTCTGGTGTCTTCTCCATCACTCATGGCACTGTGCTCAAGCATATTGGGGGCCAAAGGCCATTAGTGTTGACCCAGGGAGAGCAGAAGCTCCGAATGAATCGTGTAAGAGAGAGGAACCTGAGGTTCCTGTACTTTCCTGTCTGTGGCTTTGCTTGCTTTGTCGCTGCTTTAACACACTATTAACATGCCACTGCTAGGAGAAGATGTTTTCCTGCTAAGCTTTGCACCCAGCTGTTGATAGGAAACCAGAGACCATGACTGTGAGCTATGGCATATGCATTGCCAGGTTGAATTACTCTTAGGGCCTGAACTGGTCAGAAAGAAGGGAAGTAACATCATAAGCAACCTGGGTAACTGCAAAGTAACCCTATGATCAATGCAAAGTAATTGCAAGATAACCTTAAAATAACCATGAGATAAGTAAAATGTAATTGTAAGATAATTGCAGAATAAGTGGAAAGCGATTATAAAATCATAGATCATAGGTGATCTGAGCGTGCTAAACTGAACAAGAGAGGATGGCAGGGAAAGGAGAGTGAGAGTACAGGGTGATTGTCTTACAACATGAGTCACTGGGAAATTTCAGACTCAATGCATATGGAAGAGAAGTAGAGATTGTGGGTATTTATTTAGGCAGATTTCTTTTTTAAAATGATACGGTTAAGATGCTGGAGGATAAGGATAGAGCTAGGGCATGTCCTGTTTGCCTCTGAATCTTTTAATAGTCTGAATTAAAACACAAAAATTAGCCTTAGTACAGCAGCACTAGTTACTAGATTTTTCAAAGTCTGCACTTGCCTATTTCTTGATTCAGCTGCTTCCACCTTGGGTCTTATTGCTGGATCTTCTTTCTTTAATTTCCTAGTTTGTTTAATTTCTTATGTTTATACATTTTTTTTGCAATAAAAAGAGCTTGACGCTCTTTTTTATATTACATTACATAATCACATTTTACTTGCATTAGTGCGAAACCTAAACCTCCATGGGGGCTCAGTTAATGTTCAGCACAGCAGTTCCCCTGATTTACTTAGAGTCATAAGGGTGTGCGTAGCTAAGATGGAGGGGTTTTCATTCATTGTAAATACTAATATTTGCCTTGGAAATAAATTTTAAAAAATCAGAAGAAAAGTGAGGAGTAATAATGATTTGGCCTTTTCAATTGCCAATCAAACTGTCCAAACCATTTTTTGTTGTTACTGCTGTTTTAAATAAATTTGTTGGGGGACAGAGTAGAGATGGTGGCATGGTGGTAGCAGGAACTCTGAGCTGCCATGTTTCTTCATTCTTTCTACCTTGGTTCAGTATGCCGTCCAAGCAAAAGGGGAGAATTTGGGTTTTCCCCTCTGAAGTCCAGCTTCTCCCAGGTCAGCATTCCATCGCAGTTTGCTACTGTGTCTCCTGCTTTGGGGCTGTGACCCTCATGCTTGTGAGAGGAGTGTCAAGCTCATCCGGGGAAGTATCTTTGAGTTCCCTTGATCTTCCACCACCGCCAGCACAGCGTCTCACCACACCCGGGATGGCACTTGCGTCTCCGATTGATGACCTCATTGGAGCCGCATCAGAGGGAGTTGCTGCGGGTCAACTGTTGGGAGCAGCAGTCTTACCCCTGGAGGATATGAGCTCCAGCTTTGAATGTCTGGAAGGTTTGCAAATAGATATTTTCTCGATTGATGAGTCCATTATGCCTGATTCTTTGGTTACTTCAATTCAACAATCTTCATTTTTACCATCTAATTTTGGTGATTCACAGACTATAACTCTACCCCCAAACCAGCAGTGGTTACTTTGGACTCCATTTGGGAGTTAGTGGCAAAGCTGGGCTCAGAATTTCATGACTGTTCTGCCAAGATCTCTTCCAGTTCTTCTAGTCTACACTCTCTAACTCGGGATTGTAATTCCCGGTTGGTGGCTCATGCTGATACGATCCAGTCTCTGGAAGAAGACATGAAAAATGTTCAAACAGCTAATGCCGTGATGACTCAGGTATGGGGTGCTTTAGCAAGGAAAGTGGAATTTATTAAAAATTGTCTTAGACATCTCAATACGCGTTTCTTAAACTTTCCCATAATTATTGGGGAATTGCAAAGAGTGACCCTGAGAAAGTATTTAATTGAGATATTCCATATTTCCCCAGAAAATATGACCTCTTTTTAAAAGAGCTCATTTTCTTTGTTTTCTCACTCTACTGCTAGTGGAATGCATTCCACGCCAGATCTTGATAATTTAACTTCATTCTTGGAATCTTCTACTACTGAGATTGCTGCACAATGGCATGCGGTGACATTCACACTACAGTAGGGGATTTAGTAAATGCATCTCATGGTATAATCATCTTCTCGTCTCAACCACCCCTTGGCATAATCACCTTACCTCTCATCCCTTTCCTGTCCCCTCCCCCTTCCCTTCCCCCCAGCATAATTGTCTTTCCTTTCCTCTCCCATCCCCCACCATGGCATAATCACCCTTCCTTCTCCTTATGCTCAGTTCCCTATCACTTTCCTCTCACTATCTCCCATCCCATCCCCTTGACATAATTATTTATTCATTTTCCCTCCCCTTCTCTCCTACCCCCAGGCATAATCACTTTCCCTTTCCCTCCACCCCCCCCCCCTTGGGAAAGTGATAAAAGAGAGAATGGAAATCTGTCAAGTAGGGGGAGCCAGGTGAAATGCTGGAGTGCATGTGTTTATTTTGTGAGGGACAGCCAGAGAATAGGGGCTAACTTTGCTGTGACTTTTGAATTTTTATGACCCTAGGATTTCACAAGATATCTGAAAGATGGCGCCGGCCATCCAGTGCTCCCTCCATGTGACAGGGGCCGGCCAATGGCACGGATACCCTGTCACATGGTAAGGGCAAAGGCCATCGGCACCATTTCTATTAGTGGCAGCCGATGGCCCGAGAGCGGGAGATCGCTCCCGGGACCCCCACTGGACCACCAGGTACCTGTAAAATGTTTTTGGGGGGGTCGGGAGGGTGGGGGAAGCAAAGGGATTATTTTTAAAGGGTCGGGGTGGGTTTTTTGTTTATCGGCTCGGGCGCAGCTGATAAACAAAACCGCGATCGGGCCCGATGAAAAAAAACCCACATGTGAATCGAACCGGAATCCAAACCGATTCCGGTTCCGATTCACATCTCTACCATAGGGGCCTAGGAGATCCTTACACTGGCCCTGCTGTTACTATGGGATGAATTTTCTTTTGCCTCAACCTTATGTTCTTCATGGGCCGCATGTCAGAACCAGCAGGGCCTGAAGGGAAGCCCTGCCTTCTGCTCTACATAGTGCAGTCGGCAAAGCACATGGGACATCTGCTTCAGACGGATGTACGGGCCTGCCTTGTGCCCCATCTTGAACTATTATATTGACATCACTGATGACTGGCCTAGAAATACTGTTCCTATTGGCTCCACCCCCATGTTGCTTCCTGCTGCTTGGCTCCTTGCTATTGGCCACTGCATGCTTTGTCAGCTTCCATTGGCCCTGCAGCTGATGCTGCTAAGAAAACAAAGTCAGTTAGGGTCAGGGATTCCACTAATTCCTTGATGGCCCTGACCGCAAGCCTCGGTTGCTGAAAGAGCAATGCTGTTGGTATCATAAGACATTAGTCTTATTCATAATCATTAGTTTACGAATAAGACGTTTACGAATAAGACGTTAGGAAGATCTGTTAGGTGGTACAGATCTTCCTAGATCTTGCAAGAATAACTTAAGAGAGAAGAAAGGGATTTCTTGTTTTGAGTCAGGAATTCCAGTGTTATGATTGGTGACTCGCAGGTCAGCCCCATGAGCCGCCTCACTCACCCTGATGCTGGCAAACTCCTCTCATAGCAGAGATGCCGCCAATGACCAGGCGTCACCCATGGCAAGGACGCCACCGCAGCAATACACTCGGACTTCCTCCTAAGCATACCTGGGAACTCTCCGGATTTGGCCTGGAGACTCCAGAATTCTGAACAAATTGCCGGGTCTCTGGGTCAACACCCAAAAACTCCAGGTGCGGAGGAAGAAAGCAGGCCTTGAGCATTGCCGATGGACCTCATCCCACCAGCGGCAAAGGTAAGAAGAGGCCTATGCATGATCCAACAGGGAGCAGGAAGGAGCCCATTCAGCTGTTCTTATTGTTCTTATCTTTGCCACCGGTGAGATGGGGTCCATGGGCAGCCCTCTTCTTTCTTTTTCGGACTGCCACCCCCCGGGGGTGCTTCCCCATGCAATTGCATGGTTTGCACATCTGCAAGTACCAGGCCTGGGCAGAAGGAAGAGAAAAGGCTTTGTGGCCCCAGTGGGCAGGAGGAAAGAAGAGGCCCAGCAGAAGCAGAAGAAAATAAGAGGCCTCCATCTGCCTGCTGAGCTCATCCGTCTCACCACCACAAAAGAAAGGGGAGACTGAGCCTGATAGACAGCATGTGTGGGTGTGTATGTGACAGAGCATGGGTTTGCATGAGCAAGAGCATCTGTATGTGTAGGTATGAGACAACATCTATGTCTGTGTGTGCATGTGTGTATGAGTGCATATGCATGTTTTAGAGCATCTATGTGTCTGGATGAAAGCAAGTACACACTAAAAGCCTGGGACACCCACCTGTTGGACATAACTCAATTCCTCGCTCAGCTGTCACTCTCCCTCAACCACAAAAAAACTGAAATCCTTCACATCTCCAACAACCCCAACCACAATCTCAAACATCAAAGCACAACAACCCTCCCGAACCAACAACTAACCCTTACAGCAAGAATCCTCGGAGTCACTCTTGATACAGAAATCAACCTCAAAAAGCACATCAACACTATCATCAAAGACGGATTCTTCAAGCTCCAGACCCTCAAAAAACTCAAACCGCTGCTCTTCCCACATGACTACAGAACTGTCCTCCAGACCATACTATTCTCAAAGCTTGACTACTGCAACACCCTTCTGCTCGGCCTCCCCGCAGCCACAATCAGACAACTGCAGCTACTACAAAATGCAGCAGCCAGATCCCTCGCAAACAGAAAGAAATTGGACCACATCACTCCCATCCTCAAGGACCTCCACTGGCTACCCATCACCTTCTGAACACAACACAAAGTTTTATCCCTCATCCATAAGTCTCTCCACAATGACAAATTGAACTGGTTAAGCATGCCCCTACGATACCACACACCGCAATGAACCCTCCGATCCTCTAACACTGGTCTTCTCCACATCCCCACCCCAAAAGAAGCACATCTAACCATGATTAGGGAACGTGCACTTTCCATAGCCGGACCTTCTCTCTGGAACAACCTTCCAGCACAACTAAGATCCGAACTCTCAACACAGCTCTTCAAAAAACACCTAAAAATCTGCCTTTTCTGGCTAGCCTTCCCCCAATGATCATACCCCCAACCACTTTTCCTTTTTAGCCCTGCCCCTGTTACTCATTTGGCCTAGTCCCTGGTCGCATGCCAATCATGTTCACCACGTTTCATTTTTAAGACTTTCTAATCCCATTAAGATGCGTTGGAAGAGTTTCGTATCATCGATATTTATTTTTATATTTCTATATTTTCTTTATCTTGTTGCCTCGTTAGATATATGCAAGAACTTCAAGTTTCATTACATTGCATTGTTAAAGATAAGTTTCACTGTAAGAAAAAAGTACCCCCCCCCCCGCTTATTTCCTTTTCGTTATCTGTAAACCGATCTGATATCATTGATCTAATGTCGGTATATAAAAATGTATAAATAAATAAATATATGTATATGTATGAGAGAGCATGCGTGTGAGAGAGAGCATATAAGCATGCCTGAGAAAATGTGTATGTATGAGAAGGCATATGTTGTGTGTGTGAAAGCTAGTGTGAGAGCATCTGTGTGTGAGTATGTGTGTGTGTGTGTGAGAGAGAGAGAGAGAGCGGGTGTGTGTGGGTGAGAGCATGTGTATGTATGAGAGAGCATGTATGAGAGCATCTTTGTGTATGTGAGTGCATATATGAGCATGAAAGAACTTGTATGAAAGAGAGGAAGGAGAAAGTTCCCCTGTTCTCCCCTGTCCCCACCTCCCCAACTAATCCACGGAAATCTCAGGGTAACCGGAAATCAAAAGTGCTTGTGTGACCAGCATGCAGGCTCTTAAAGAGGCTGTGGAGGGAAATCCCCCACGACACCCTTTGATGACATGACTGGCTCCTGCCTATTTAACCTGAGCCCAGACACTTCCTCAATGCCTCAGCAACAGATCCCAGAGCATGTTGCTTTTGTGTGTTGTTTCCTGCCTCGTCTCTGCTCTTGTCTTCCCTGCCTGGCCTTATTTGTGTCCCTTGCTTTGTCTGTTCATGCTTGTTAATCCTTGTCTGTCTGTCCTTGTCTCCCTGTTCCTTCAGCTAGACTTCCTGAACTTGACCTGGCTTGGCTTCAGACCACCCCTTGACTGCTGCTCACACTTGACCATTCGCTTTGGACTTGACCTTGCCTTGCCTGATGCCTGCTCGACGTCTGGCCCATTCTTCATTCTCACTGCCTGCTGCCTGCCTCAACCTCTGGCCTGACCATTATTTCCGCTGATTGCCGCCTGCCTCTGCCTACGCTCTGCCTTGGATTCTTTCCTCCATCTGGCCCTAGGGATTCATCTGCCTGTTCCTGGAACCCAAGGGCTCAACCTGCAGGGAATGCAGCTGGTATAGACAAAGCTCCAGCTGGTCCCACTACAGGGCAACACTGCCAGCTGACAAGCTGGGCCTACTGGGCTTGGTCACTAGGCAGTGCCAACCATCCCTCAATACAAGGGATCCACTTCTCCACCAAGCTTTGCATCTAGTCTTTTAGGAGCATCATTTACCTTCAGATATCCATGTAAATGTATTATTAAGTTAAATTCTGATTGCTATATACTTTTTGTTCTTAAACAACTGAGAACCTTTATAGACTCTAGGAAATTGCTTCTGTCTTCTTCTTCCTAAGATGAGAGTCCTAGACAATTAGATCATGAGTAGTTTTCTCAGGAGTTACATATACATGCTATAGCCATTTCTTTTTTTTTTTTAATGGAATTTTCCATGTTTTCTTGGTACTTGCCAGGTTCTTATGGCCTGGATTGGCCACTGTTGGAGACAGGATGCTGGGCTTGATGGACCCTTGGTCTGACCCAGTATGGCATGTTCTTATGTTCTTATATCCTTATTGTGTTTTTGACACCCCTCTAAATTTTGATTTGTGTTCAGAATTGAAATGTTTCTTTTCCTTTGCCTGTATTTTTCCTGCTATATCTCTTTCATTCATGTTTTTTTGTGCAAAATGTAATTACTTTGTAATTATTATAGATAATCAATAAATATAAAGTAAAAAAAAATTGCTAACAAATATGACAAAATGCCAATGAAGTAAACCAAACTACAGAACCCAAAAAGGGGAATTTTAGCCTTTAAATAATATTATTGCTCTATCCACCAATCTTTCTTGTATTTTACACTACCTCACTATACAATCTAATGTTTCTGAATTCTTAATTCTTAGTAATCTCTGACTCTGATTTGCTCTGGGTCCCTCATTGCCTTTCAAAGAGACATTTTTTCCATTTTACAATGCAGATTCTATACATATGATAAAGTCTAATTTATTTTTGCTGAATCAGCCAGGTAAGGCTAAAGGGGAAAATGCATAATCTTTTAAGTTATAGAAATAGTATTTTAAGCTTTATGTCAATAAAATAATAGATGTAAAATGTGTTGCAGAAGTCTGTATAAAAAGTAGCCATATAACAGTAAGACAAACTAACTTCTGATAAGTAAACTCAGTAAACTGAGAGAAAAAGTTTAAATTCCCTCTCAGAATGATTGGCAGTCGATCATCTTCACTTTTGATCTAGCTCCCCTATCCTCTTTATCCTAATATTTTAATTCTTTCAAACTTTTGCCGCACCTTTGGAATAAAAGGTATCCACCTTTTATTATGGCCATGCTCCCTGCGTTCAAAAATCTCCACTGCCGAACTCTTTCTGCTGCATTCATGCTTTGTATCTGTCTCTGTGATGGTTGCATTGACTATACAATGGCTATAAAAGTTCATCACTCCATTGCCTACTACCGGTTAATTGGATTGACATTATTTTTCTAACAGAAACCTCTTTTGTTAAGTTCTCTCCAAGGACTATCAAAGTCCACAGATTTCACCTCAAGGTACACAAACACCACCTGTCCATATGATCTTGACTCCTTTGTGGTAGAAAACTATAAACAAGGAGATAGGTTTATTTGTAATGTTTGGTTTCCTGATCAGGGGAAGCACTACAGTATTTTTTAGATTTATGGATATCACTACAACTATATTCATGCAATAGGGCAATTTTCAAACTGCTCAATTTGGTGCAAAATCCACAAATACTTTATGCCAGCAGACTTTGCATTAAATTGCAAAGAGAAAGTACATATGTACTTTCCCTTTCAAAATTGCACCCATGGATTTTCACACGAAAATGTGCAGGTAGAATTGTTATAGAAAATAGCATGGGTAGATCTGAAAATACAATCTACATGTATTATTTTCTGATCGCACCCAAAACACCTCTCCAACATGGAAACCTGCCATTTTTTAAAGATGTATTGAGGGAAAGTAATTTTAAATCAGTTTACCTGGATAAATGCCTTTGAAAATTTCCCTCCTAACTGGAGAAATGAATTATCTAAATAAGTGTCATTAGCACCATGGCTTTGATGAGAGTGTTGAATGTAGGCTATGACGGCAGCGTTTAGAAATGTCATTCCAGATTCCACACTGAAACGGAAGGAGAACTCCGATTTTGAATCGGCAGCCACCCAGACTACTTCAAATGCACTAAAAGCCCCACAGAAATAGCATCAGGAAAGGATTAAATGTCGATAGCTCCTCCTGCCTCCGAAAGAAGTCCCGCCATTCAGTGTGAATGCTTAACTCAGCACTTAGGCCGATGAGCCCAAACAGGAGGAACCCTGACGGAAAATGGTCACAACGCTCCTGTGCCTTTTGCCATTCCTATCAGTCGGAGCAGCCATAAGCGAGCCCTTCTGGATCCCTGCCAGCGTGTAATTTGGTTCCCAGGCTGGAGGTGAGGACTGATCAATGGGCATCAGGTCTCTGGCCAGCAGCTGAAAAGATAAAACCTCCTGCAGAAACCCTGAGCCAGGAGAATCAAAAGCCTAGGGCAGGACTGCGCAACTGCAGTCTGCCAAATATCCTCAGCATACGGCATCTAATTTCCAGCATTAATCCAAGGAAAACCATTACCTTCTGAGCTGGATTTTCAAGCAGGGTTTATATTGGGGAGGCACCTGTGATATTTTTTTCAGGCAATGAATACAAAAGGTCTGGGAACTCACAGTCCACAGCGTACAGAATAACAGCTGTAAAGCTATTTATTAGAGGGAAATATCCCCATCAAGCACTCATGGTGACATTAAAGGGTGGGTGTCTTTCCAATGTCCCCAAAGCTCACAGAAGTTAATATTTTCCCAGCTATTGTTCAGTCTTTTTTAAATAGCTGCAATAAATGGCTGGAGTGGACATGATTTCACACTTCAGGTAATTCCTAAGCAGTTTCACTGCAAGTCATTGGTGTTTTTTTATTCAGTATTGTGTCTTCCTTTTCCTCAGTGATCCATTTATGAACTTCATGTTATGAAAAAAAAAAAAACCAAGTTACAGGGCAACATTTCAATTATATCCCACACTAAGGAGCCCCACCTGGTCTTTTGGAGGGTGTGACCTACTCATCTTCTCTGCCTGTTGGTCCTTTGAGTTCCTTATATAACTTTGCGCGTCTGTCTGATCTGGTTTGCCTGCGTTTGTCTCCCTTCTCTTGTGCAGCACTTTTAAGCCCCTGATACTCTCTGTAATAGCCAGTCATAATTCATCAATACTTTCCCCTTTGGGATAGTTTTAGATGCCATTCCTTCATAACAGAATTCCCTACAAAATGGTACAGTACACAGACTGCAGTTTAAAGAAATATAGAAACTGAGCTCTTGGCTATATTAGCTAAAAAGTTTCATCTGTTCGTTTACCTTGATACAAGGAGGGCTGACTGGGTCTCCCCGCAGTTCTCTGCTTAGCAGTGTCTTAAGAGTTTCACTCCACAGAATCCCTTTATATTTCCATCTGCACGTTTCATAGTGGCTCCTCTGCCCCCTCTTTTATTTGTTTGATCAATGGTTTAAAACCATAAGGTCAACTCCTCGCCCTTAAATCTGCCATGCACTGCTATTGTACAGAGTCACAAGACTATGGTGCCCTCTCGTTTTCAAAGACTCAGCATTTTTTGCAGCAGCTCTACACTTGATTGGTGAAGCAATGAAATCTTTGCTTTGAGATATGCCCCAGTGTTTCTGCAAGTATTTTAATAAACTTTTATTGGCAAGTGCAACAGTGCGGTTGTAATGATCATATCGCTGCTGTGGGATTCATATGAACAGATGCATTCACAGCTATACAGTGTCCATTTCCGTAGTGCTTTAAACCGGTTGGAGTCGGTCCAGAGGGTGATCAGTGGTCTTTGTTCTAAAGCATATGGGTATAGACTTAAAAATCTACTACTATTTCTTAGCATTTCTGTAATGCTACATGACATATGCATCTAAACATGTATACCTTGGAGGAAAGGCAGGATAGGAGAAATATGATAAAGATATTTAAATACCACCAAGGTTTAATACAGAGGAGGCGGGCCTCTCTTAGAGGAGATTCTAGAACGAAGGGTATGGCAGTGTTTTCCAACCCTCTCCTAGGGGCGCATCTAGCCAGTTTGGTTTTCAGGATTACCACAATTAATATAAATGAGATAGATCTGCTTGCATTGCAGACCCAGAGTATACAAATCTATCTCATGCATATTCATTATAGATATCCTGAAATCCTGATTGGTTATGTGTGTCTCCAGGAGAATGTTGGAAACACTGCCATACCCCTTGCTCAAAAGCCTCCTTTGGAAAACACTTGGTTATGAGATAAGGCTAAAAGGGAATAGACTCAGAAATAATCTAAGGAAATATTTCATTACAGAGAGGGTGGTGGATGCATGGAACAGCCTCTCTTTAGAGGTGATGGAGACAAGGACAGTATCTGAATTCAAGAAGGAATGGGATAAACTCAGATGATCTCTGAGAGAGTGCTAGGGATTGTAAGGCTTAGCAGTTGGTGTGGATGGGCAGACTGGATAGGCCATAATAGTTTTTTTCTGCCATCTATATCGTCGTTCAGACATGCCATCACAATGGTTTACAATTTTAAGAGATACATATGTTTTTAGAAATACATATTGAAATATAATACAATGGTATTGATATAGTATAAGGTAATGCATATATGAGGAGGAGACAAAGTGGATGGAAGGATTAAGAATGGTTTAACATATAGAAATATGATACAAGGTAAAAATATGATACAACAAATAGAAATATAATACAGGGTAATAATATAATACAAAGGTATTGCATGTATAAGGAGAAAAATAATACAAGGTAATAATATAATACAAGGTATTGCTAATACGAGGAGGAAGGGACAATGTGGATAGAAAGGAGTAGAAAGGATCAGCCTAATACACTATGAAACAATGTGGCGCAAAAGGAGGAGGATACCAGGGGGAGAAAAATTCTATTCTGAGTATGCCTGTTTGAAGAGCTATGTCAAGGTTTTTCTTGAATTTGTGAGTACTTGGCTCTAAACGGAGGTCAGGTGGCATGGAGTTCCAGAGGGCAGGGCCTGCGGTGGATAGGGCTCGTTGTTTCATAGAAATGAGGTGTGTGGTCTTGGGGTGGGGGTTGTATATAGACAACCTTTGTATGCGGATCTAGTGGGACAGTTGGAAGAGAGAAAACAAAGAGAGTCTTCAAGCCAATCGATGTTGTGGGTGTGTAGGGTTTTGTGTATGATAATGAGAGTTTTGTAGGTAATGCGGGAGGAGATGGGGAGCCAATGGAGTTCTTTGTGAACAGGGGTAATATGGTCGGATTTACGGGTGTTGGTGAGAATTCTGGCTGCAGCATTTTGTAGCATCTATAGGGGTTTGATAATGGTGAAAGGGAGGCCAAGGAGGAGGGAGTTGCAATAGTCCAGTTTGGTGAGAATAATTGCTTGGAGGACAGTGCGGAAATTGTGGAGATGAAGAATGGGTTTGAATTTTTTAAGGACCTGCAGTTTAAAAAAGCCTTTTTTTATGGTCGCATTGATGTGTTTTTTCGATTTGTAGCAGCTGTGAATGAAGGCTCAAGGCTCTAGGATCCCCGTACTGGTTCCAATCAAAATGGAAGCCCAAAGGAGCAGGAGGGAACAACTAGATCAAAATAAAAATGAAAAACCCCTACATTTAACAGAGACTCCCAGCTCATGGTGTTGTGTGTTGTTATCAGAGTGAGGACACACTTTTTCACTTGGCCATAGGTGCCAAATGGGTTGGCTACAGCTCTACTTATAAGGTATGGCCCTGCTTATGAGCACTGATAGTCTTTCCAGATCCAGTGGCTCAAATCATCTTGGCCCTGTAACCCTCAAGTTGCTAGAACACTGTGGTATTCCTAGCAATCCCTTTTGAACTCCTGAGGACCAAGCTGGAGCCTCACGGGAAAGGCCATGTACCAGGCTACCAGTTATCTGAGCCTACCTTTTTTTAAGTCACTCTTTGGCTCCCTATGGAAGCCACCAGCCTCTAACCTGCCAGACCTCAGATCAAGGCCCACCAAAGTATATTTGCCCTGATACCCCCAAAATAGGATATCAATACATGGCTGGATTTCCATGGGGGGGGGGGGTAATTTTATAACAGCTCACGTAGGACTGAAGTCTGCATGTAGAAAATACACATGAAGTTCAGCCTTAATTTTCGAAGCAGACTTACACATGTAAATCCACTTTGAAAATTGGCAAGTATATGTGGAATCCTGTGCAATATATCTGCACATATTTATGGCTGCCTAGGAGCAGGTGTAAATATGCACATATACATAGTTTCAAAAATCAAAAGTATGTGTGGAAGCAATTTTCAGAGAAGCATTTCCAGTTGGGGTGGAGAAACCGTTTACTCGCGTACTTTCAAAAATCAAAAGTATGGTTCCAGTCCAACTCTATCCCCCTGGGAATGCCTCATGTGAAAGCACCCGGAAAATTATTTCTGAATATATTTTGACTGAACAATCTAGGGGTTATTTCCAAAAAGCGCATCTATGCACGCATACGTAGGTAAATGCTTTTGGAAGTTACCCCCTTTAAGTATTTCCTTAATATCTCCCAAGAAAAGAAAGCTTTAGCTCAACAGCACAATTACAGTAACGCAAGTTTGTACCTGAGCCCCAAAATTGTTCATTTCCAAGCATTCCGGTAAAAACTGCATCCATGAACCCTATCATATGTCAAATGTTGTGGAAACTGAATAATTCCATTTTATAGCCCCTATTCTGTCCTATACGATATCTAAGAGTTGTAGTAAACGGTGTTTTACTTACCTCTTATGACCCTATTAACTTGCTGGTTTAAACATAAGCTTTTTTAAGTATTTCAGTAGAGACCTTTTCATTTATAACTTACAGCCATCTTGTGGTCAACAGTGGAATACACAAATATTTACTTGGGATGTGTACTGGGGAAAAGGTGTAGTATAGTGGTTCTCCTTCATTTCAGGCAACTGTAAATTAAACCTAATTTCCCTGAAGCAAATCTCCAATAAAAGGTTGCATCCAGCACCAGGAAAAACAGCTGATTGATTTGGTACTGGCAAAACAGCTGGTTATATTGGTATAGTACCCAAGAGGTTAGGGGGAGGGTGGGTATCGGCTAAGGATGTTCATGGATTTTTTTTTTTTGTTTCGTTTTATTTAATTTGTTTTTTTTCATTTTTATTCATTTCAGAAAATGGCACACACTGACCTAGATTTATCATTTTGCTATAAATTTTGCATGAATTCTGCCTGCGATAAAAAAAGGGATATACACATCACATTTTTGGCAAGAGAGAGAGAGAAAGAAGCTCTTTATAAGGCTCTCATATAAGTAAACTATTTATACTAGTTACTCAAGTTACTAGTAGCAGGGGCAACTAGTAACTTGAGATGAGGTTTTGGGGGGCAGTTTTACATGCACAGTCAGAGGTACAAACAGCACAGTACACATCAATGAAGATTTGATGTGATTTGAGTGAGGAAAGGAACACAAAGATGAGATTTGTACCAATATATACTGTGTTGTTCGTACCTCTGACTGCATGTAAAACTGCCCCCCAAAACCTAGGCCACCACCAAAACCTCACCCCGAGTTAATAATTGCCCCTCCTAAGTGGTATAAAATGTTGACTAATATGTGTACCACCCCAGAGTCTCTCTCTCTCTCTCTCTCTCTCATTCTCCTTCCATCTTACTCTCTGAAATGGGATTTGCAATTTTCAGTGCAAATCCCATTTCGGGCATATTGCAAAGCATAACTCCAGGAAAAAAGGTCTAGTTATTTCCAGTGTGAAAACCCATGAAAACATGCGTTACTCTATTGCATGCAACGCTAAGCACCCCTCATTTTAATTTACTCCACCCTAACTCTACCCAAACTCCTCCCATTTGGGAAACATTTTAAAATTTGCATATGCATCTCGCGATGCGTTATTTATCGTGGGCATTGTGGCCCTAATGCCCGCGATAAGGCCCTAACGCAATTTGATACATGACCCTGTTTGCAAAACAATGTGCACTATTTTCCAAAATGAATGAACCCAAAGATTTTCGGGATTTTCAGGGGGACTGTGCATTCATTTTGGGTAAAACGATCCAAAACATAAACATTTGAGTCGGTTTGGATTACCAATTGCTTTAAAACAACCGCACCTCCCTAGTATTGGCAGAGCAGCTAGAATCAAAGGCCTGATTGGGCCACTGGCTTGGAGCAGTGAATTGCAGCTCCTGCAGAAGAATTTCTGGGAGTCCCAAGAGCAGATTTCAGGCCTTATATTTTAGGCAGTTAGTGTTAATTTTAATTTGGTGAATGGGTCCCCCCACCTCCACCATGGTTGATTACAAGGATATCCTGCAGCAGAGAGTTTGATATGGGTGTGCAATGAAAACATTTTACTTCATTTTGAGTTTCTTTTTATTTGGTTAGGTTTGAGGGTTCCTTATTTTGTTTTGTTCTTTTTTTTCATTAAAAAAAATAAAATAAAATGATTTTATCTCTGTTTTAATGAATACTAAACTATATTGAGGACGAGGCTCATGTGATGCAGTGAACCCAGGAGGACGTTGGACTCCAGAGGCCTGCCTGCCACCCCACTTGTGAACAATCTGTTACGCAGCTCAGTTTTAAAAAGCTGTATACCATGCAAATAAGCATCAGAGAGTGCAGTGCTTCACTTTGTTTCAGAAATCACCACTGATATGGTCACAAAACTGACCCAAAAAAGACAAAGATAAAAGTTAGCCACCTGAACATATGATGGCTGATGGCAAGAAGAAGGTTACAACATTTTTGGCACTGAATGAGGTCTTGCTTGCTGAAGTATAAAGGCAGAATTGGCTGCTTAAAAAACTGATTTTGGGAAGGTACATGAGCAATTTGGAACACTAAACGCTGCTATATGGACATTGGTAAATGGATCGATTCAGCGGAACAGAGTGCTCAAGGGTGAAGAGGATACAAAAACACTAAAAACAGAAATGCAGGACTTGCAAAAAGACAGTAACTTTTAAACAGACGCATGGGCGCACATGTGCTGACGTTTGTCGGCCGGCGCCCAGGGATGCGGCCATTTTATAACATACGCGTATATGCACGCATGTTATAAAATATCCTGAATGAACGCACATATGTGCACAACTTTAATTGGATGCACGCCTGTGTGCGTAAATGCCTCTTCTACCACGTAAGTGGGGGGGGATTTTAATAGATACGCACCAACGCCATTACGTTTTCCCAGTTCGTTCCCAGTTTGCCCAGGTAAGGGATAGTACTTTCAAACTCCCCTAGTTTCATAGCCTCCCTTCTCCCCTGTTAGCTCCTATCTTTAAAACCCTGCTGATCTGCCTATATCTTGTTGTTTTACTACTTACACGCCATCCATAGCAGAAGTAAAGTTATGCGGCCGGGGACCCTGACACGCACCTGTGTGCGTAAGTATTTACATGCAAATTTCAAGGTGAAGTCCAGGAATGCCCATACCCTGCCCAGATCAGGCCCCCATTCCATGCCTTTTTCGAAATTTGTCATTTGTGTACGTAACGGCAAGTACACGAGCAGCTTTTAAAATACGCTGGGCTGGCACCGGCCCGACTTGTGCGCGTATCTCCCAGTTTTGGCACACACCGGGCTTTTAAAATTCACCTTAAAATGAGCAATAAAGTGGATGACAAATCGATGAGCTTGAAAATAGATCTCATCATAGTAACTTGTGCTTTGTGGGCACAGGGGAGCAAGTGGCAGAATATGAGCCAGAAAACTGTCTTGCCCTGGAGCTGAATCTGCCTGAAATGGAAAAGAAAATCCTATTTAAGAGGGCTCATAGACTTGGTCGCAGAGTAAACCAGCAGAACAAGCTATGAGTCGTTATAGTTAGATTGCTGAAATATATTCAGAAAAGCTTAATCCTGCAAGAGTACAGAAAAAAAAGGAATTGCACATCCAGGAAAACAAGTGTTACTTTTCTAGGATTTCTCCATTGAAATTTCCACTAAGCAATAGCATAGTGAATTTGCCTTTATCTGTTCCAAACTGTTTAAAAAGAAGGCAAAGTTGTCATTTCAGTAGCCAGCAAAGCTTAAAATGTGCCATGAGGGGCAAACCCAATTTTTGACACTGCTCCAACTGTAAAGTCTTTTTTGCAAAGTGTCCTACGAAAATCTTTGAGCTGGAAGAATATAATGCTCTGTATGTAAAGTAGTATGACAGCTATTGCATTTGGGAATTAATAATGGAAGAAGCTTTCCAGCTTATTTGCTTATGTTGTTTTTTTCTGGAATGTATTGTGCTGGTTCTTGGTTTGAGATTAATCTATTATTGTTTCAAAAAAAGTGTTAAACTGAAGAGCACTTAAACTGAGATCTAAAGGATTAGACTTAAAAATTGCTTGGCACCAAGTGAGAAGTCATTATCTCTGCTTGTAGCTGCATTTATAGGGAAGAGCTACCTGGTGGAATGGGTGGGGCTTCTGATAAGTCTCCAATCTTTTGTTGTTCCCATAACTGAGAGAAGCAGTAAAGAACTGAAGACGTGGGGATCTGGAGAACTGGAATGATTGCAGATGGTGTCCTTCAATAGACAACGTGCTTGGCTACCAGCAGCATAGAAAAGGAGCCTGCAATAGAATAACAGACGGTAACTGGCTATGGATGGAAAGATCCAGGGACTGGCACCCAAACGCCTTGTGCAGTGGGCTCTTAATATTTACGGGAAGATGTTGCAGGCAGTTTGTTTTTTGTCGGCGGTTGGGTTTACTTTGAATTTTGTATTCAAATTGGACGTATGGAAAGCATGCGGGAGATGGGAAATGGGGGGACGTGTGACAGCAAGAATGGAAGATCTAAATGACATCACGGGTAACCTATAAAGCAAAATTGGTGTTGAGCACCATGTGTCTTTGATTGCTGCTCCTCAGGGTGAGAGGCAGCGCCCGGGATACAGAGAGAATGGTTTCTGCCATTTATATGATTAATTTGATATGGTGACCTACCTTAAGTATGCATCTTGGAATGTGACTGGTCTTAAAACTCCAATAAAGAAAGAAGAAATGCTGTCTAATTTAGGGAAATTGAAAGCACAATTAGCTTTTTCATCTCACAGATTTCGGACATGTGAAGCCAAAATTGTGTAGGGTGTTGCAGGTATTTTTTAGCTTTGAGCAGTTCCAAACGTTTTGAAGCAGCAAGTTTACAGCATAAAAGTGTTGCATTTCAATTGGAAAAGTCAATTTTTGAACCAGAAGGTAAAGTCTGTGGTGATTTTGGGGGAAACTTTATGGGAGATGGATGGTACTGGCTTCCATATAGGCATCTAGCAATCATTCTCATTCCTTCTTTACAGAAATTAGTTTCTAAAATTGCATCACTGGGAAAGTATCCAGATTTCAACTGTGTGACTGAATCTCAAATTAATGTCATCCAGGCCCTCACAAAGACCTACAGGAGGATAAAGGTATCCATTTTCTATGCAAACAACTGAAATTAATAGATGCTCGACTGCTCAATCCTACAAATAGACTTCACTCATATAACCAGTCAATCCTACTCTGGTTATATATTGACTTCCGAGATACTGTTCCCCAGAGTTAAATCAGCAATATCTGGTTATTTCAGACCATTCCCCTGTAACTTGTGTCATTGAAACTGGGATTCCAAATGTAAGGGACACATTCTGGAGAATACCTATGTGGCTTGGGCAGAATGAGGAGTTTAATTTTCAAAAGGATTTATCTTCAAAAACTCTCGTTTATGCATGTAAATTGCCTTTTGAAAATCAACCAGTTGTGCATAAAATTATGCTCGTAATCTGGTTTCCTGCCTACTTTTCCGTGGACTAAGGATAGGCCTTCTAGGAGGCGGAGCTGGGATTTATGTGTATTCTTTTTTATTTTAAAGTACGTATGTAAATTACCCCAAGGAAGTTACCCCCTGCTTGGAACAGGTGTAATCTTGCGGGAGGAAATTTTTGTGCATACTCGGCCAATTACCCGAAGATTTTGAAAGCGAATGAATGCGAATAAGTTTGCCTTAAAAATACTCAGTAAAGGCTGAATACATCGACATTTTTGCTAAGATTATTGCAAATAGATTAAAATATATTTTGCCTTCATTCATAACACCTGCCCAGATATGATTTATACTCAACAGAAGATCTAGCACTAACATAAGGAAGTTAATTGCAGCATTGGAGATGAGTGCTTCAAGAAGAAACTCCTCTGACCATTGGTCTGGATGCAGAGAAAGCCTTTGGTAGGGTCTCTTGGTCTTTTCTGAAATATTCAATGCAAAAAAAAAGGGGGGATTTTGGGGCTTGATCATGGATTTTATTATGGTTTTATATTCAAATTCAACTGCACGGATTAGTGAAAATGAATGTACATCTTTGTATTTTCGGCTTGAGAGGGTTGCCCATTATCTCCTCTTGTGTTTATCCTGACATTAAAATCCCTTGTAAATAAATTGTAAAATCCATTAAATCATTGCTCTTTGCTGGTGACATCTTGCTGGTCTTATCAGAATCTAATAGGGATATGCATTCATGAGACATGAAATAGGAAATGACAATAAAATTTCCTATTTTGTTTTGGGTCATTTTCAAACCAATATGATTTAAATTCTGACAAAATGATGTCAGAATCTCATTTTATTTTTGAAACTGAAAAAGAAATCCCCCATCAGGCCTAGGCCTAGGCTCAAGGCTCTTCTCCATCATACTTATAGATGCCCGGAGTTTTTTGCTGCATTCTCTGAGTCAGCTTCCCCCTTTTGTTGAAGAGGTTGCAGCCTTCTGGGTACCTGTTTTCACAATTGAATGACATGTCCATCAGTTTTCACTTCTGGGATGAGGTAGAGGCAGAATTTAGGGTAACATGGAAATGTAACTTCATGCTTCCTTCAACTTTGAGTTTATTGGGATTGTGTAGGAATGTATCTACATCAGTTTCTATGTCTGATAACGCTCTCATTACACAGTGTTTACTTACTGCCAGACATACTATTGCTATGTTCCTTGTATATCTCAATGGAAAAAGCGGTTGAAATTGCTATACCAAAGAAAATGATCTATTCTCTTTGAGGGAAGATGGATAAATGTGATATTGCATGAGGAAGATTTTGGGAATACTGGGGTTTTGCTGGATGATTTGCTTTGATGGCTGGAGATCGACTTTGGCCTAATTGTCTTCTTTGTATCCTGCTTCATCTTTATGTTATGCAAGTCCTATAAGCTTTACACTGCTGAATCCTTATGTAGCATTCTTGCTGTATGATGCATTAATTTTTCATTATATCTGATGTATGTGCCATCTGTTAAATATAGAGTTAAAAAATATATGATACAAGATTTCATATTACAGATTCCTTGGAGATTATATAAACTCATGATTAGGGATTATACTAATTCTTTTTTTTTTTTGCGATAGGCACAAAACATTTTTCTAGGATCAATTTATTTTATTGTCTGGTAGTCTACAAATTACAGAGAATATTGCACCAGTTGGGTTAATGAACCACTCTCCGGTTTGGATGAAATTATACTTCCAGACAATACAACCCTATAACACTAGATGGCATTGAAAACTAGTCTTCAGGATAATAAGAAAGCACAGGAACAACCTGAATTGGAAATCATGCAATAATTTGTAGAAAAGGAAGGTGAAGAGTGTATGACACAATTGGTTTGGGAAGCTGGAAGGGCTTACTCAGAAGTGTGGGAATTCTAAAAGCATCTGTAATGAAAAATATAGAAAGGAAATGTAATGGCTTTAGATCAGGAAATCAAAACTAATGAATGGATACATAATAATTTTTCCTTCCAGTTGCCAATTTTCAATAACTGCCTAAAGCCCAGGATGAGTTTAATCATTTATTTTCTAGGTTTGTGAAAGTAAAAAAAAGAATCATTTCATTTTAGAGTAGCATTAAAAGATTTTAGCTACAATAAAAATACTATGTTTTGCTGCATCTTTTAAGATGGCAATTGACACAAAACAAAACATTTCATTGTGTGTTCCATGTTGTTTAAAAAACACATTCCTAATATTTTGAAAGAAATTGGAATATGCAGTACATCAGACCAAGTGTAAATATTATGGGACCGATGCAAAACAGTGCACTTAGCCGAGCGCACTGTTTAACCTTCTGTTGGATGCGCGATTTGGACGCTCGTCCACAGCCCCTTATGCTATAAGGGGATTAGCGTGTATAAAATACTTGACCAACCCCGGCAAAACTAATAGTGCTCATCACATGCAAATGCATGTGATGAGGCTATAAGTTATTCACCCCTAATGTAAAAAAAAAAAATGTGCGCCCGATCTGCACATTTTTATGCTCGGAAATTAACGCCTGCCCAGAGCAGACATTAATTTCTGAGCAGCCCAAAAAGTTGTACAATGTGTGTCACCTGAGGAAGCTGAAATGAAATAATATATTGACTAATACCCACATGAGACAGACCAGCTTATTTAGAATAAAGAAAGATGAGCATAAAACTTTGTAAAAAAATCAATTGATACCCGCCATTTGATAAGTAAAAGCACCCAAGACAGTACGAATCCCAGCTATTACTCTACTCGCCCTCCTTCTTCACAACAAGCCCACCATGAAAGATTCAGGTTTGTTCCTATATTCGTAAATTGTTTGTTTAAGATACTAAAAGGACCTCTCCACCTGACCTATCTGAATGCCATCCAACTCCGCCCGGCACTTCTGCAACTCTCTCCACACACAACTAGAGCAGCTCACCTTGTGTTGGCGTTCCAAATTTGCTATCTTTCTAGTAAGAGAAATGTCACACTGCAACCTCTGCTTCTTGAGATGACTAGCACGCCCCCCTCAACACCACTTTAAGCATAACCACACCAGGCTATAGTCCTGGAAAGAATGAACCGGAAAAAATTCTATAATAGTTAAATCTATCATCTCCTTAAAATCTTCCCTACCCAAAAGAGACAAATTAAGTTTCCACATGCTGCCCCTACACCCAGCAGTACCTACCTTCCTTCAGAGGGAGAAAGATGGGATTATGATCCAGCAAGGTAGCTGACAAGATATCAGACTCCTCCAAAATAAATTCTAATTTAGCAGAACAAAAAAAGAAATCTATATGACTGTAGGGCTGGTGAGAAGCATAGAAACATATGTAATTTCTTCCAGTCGGGTATTGCTGTCTCTGAGCCCCAAAGTTTTTTTACAGATTTAATTTTTTGGGGATTTTTTTTTTTCCAGAAAATAGAGTTCACTCAAGTTTCATCTGAGCCTGTTTCTGTAGGTGAGAGGTTGGAGGCAATTAAGAATCTTTCAAATTTTAAATCTCTTGCGGACAATAATGGGCTTCCCAAGGAGTTTCATAAAAAAATATGTAATTTATTATTAGCCCTAAGTTGACATCCTTGTTTAACAAGTAGCTTTTGATTCAAGAACTCCTGCATTCTATGTACCAAGCTATTATTACATTTAATACACAAAGAAAATAAAGACCTTTCCAGTTAATGGAATTTGAAAATATGAACTAAGAGCCCGATTTTATAACATAGCATGTAAGGCTGAAGTCCACGTCTACAAAGTTCACAGCCATAATTTTCAAAGTGGACTTATGCATGTTGCAGGCACATGCGAACCCTTGAGCAGCATATGCATGCACATTTATTCCTGCATGAGAGCAGGGGTAAATCAATTTTGAAAGTATGCTTGTAAATCTACCCTTTGAAAGTATGCTTGTAAATCTACCCTTTGTAGCAAAGATCCTGGAAAAACTGGTCAATTCGCAACTCTCTACCTACCTCGAAGATCATGAAATACTTCACCCCACACAATACGGGTTCCGCAAGACCTTAAGCACTGAAACTCTTCTCTTATCACTAACTGACCATCTCACCATGGGCTTGGACAAAGGACAATCGTTCCTACTAATTCTACTGGACTTGTCGGCAGCCTTCGATACGGTCAATCATGCCACCCTCCTCAACCGCCTTTCAGACATTGGAATTACAGGCTCTGCTTACACTTGGTTCAAGTCTTTCCTCTGTAACAGAGGCTACAAAGTTAAAATCAATAATAAAGAATCTCCCCGCTACAATTCCTCACAAGGAGTTCCTCAAGGCTCCTCACTATCCCCAACCCTTTTCAACATATACCTTCTTCCTCTATGCCAACTGTTAACCAACCTACAACTAAAACATTTCTTATACGCCGACGACGTACAAATCTTGATACCCATCAAAGAAACCATCTCTAAAACCCTCAAATACTGGGAAAACTGCCTACAAGAGATCAACCAACTCCTCGCTAACCTAAACCTGATTCTAAACTCGGCCAAAACAGAACTCCTCCTCATCTCCCCTGAAAATAGCAACTCCCCACACTCTGCAACAGTTAACACCATTGCTACACATGCTAGAGATCTAGGGGTAGTAATAGACAAACACCTGAACCTAAAAGCATTTATAAACAATACAACCAGGAACTGCTTCTACAAGCTGCAGGTAATCAAGAGAATGAAACCACTACTACACTTTCATGACTTCAGAACAGTCTTGCAATCAGTAATTTTCTCCAAGATGGACTACTGCAATTCAATATTGCTAGGTCTCCCAGCCTCATACATAAAACCACTTCAGATGCTACAGAACGCGGCAGCCAGAATTCTGACAAATTCCAGAAGAAGAGACCACATCTCGCCAATTCTATCTAATCTTCACTGGCTGCCAATACACTACAGAATCCTACACAAGTCCATCACCATCATCCACAAATCCATCCACTCACAGGCCCCTCTCAACCTCCAAATCCCCCTCAGAATGCACTCATCATCCAGACCTATCAGAGACGCCTACAAAGGCTCCCTGACCGTTCCTCCAACTAAATCTACACTCCATAAGGCACTCAGAGACCGGGCCTTTTCTACAGCGGGCCCCTCTCTTTGGAATACCTTACCACCGGACCTTAGACTTGAACCCTGCTTACCAACATTCAAAAAAAAACTTAAGACTTGGCTATTCAGGCAAGCCTTTCCGGAGTCAAATATCCATTGAGAGACCTCACTGCACAATGTTAATATCCATAAAGAGACATCACTGCACAATGTAAATAAGTTACCTCTGTAAATTTTTACGCTACTATCCTTATTTCCTTCCTCTCCCACTTCTACAACCTTGTTTTATTGTAACTTTTGCTTCCGTTGCACTTGTTAAAAGAACAGTTTTTGCACCCCCTGTTATATGTAAACCGGCATGATATGATCTTATCATGAATGCCGGTATAGAAAAACCTTAAATAAATAAATAAATAAAATAAAATAAATGGTTTTCCCTCCCTAACTCCGCCCCTGGGAATGCTTCCTTCTTAAATGCATGAAAGTGTTGGGTGAAATTGCTTTCAGGCATACTTTTATGTGTACAACCCCTGGGGTAATTTTCAAAAGGCCTATATGCGCATGTAAAATGGAATTTTATGAGTGTGTATATGCTTTTAAAAATTCAGTCTTATGATTTTAGCATTGAGATTACAAAGGTTGATTAAAACTTACATCCTAATCAAGAAGGTTGTATTAGTGGTACATCCCCTGCATATCCATTTGAGAAAAATTGCTCACTTGATACGGAAAGCTTCATTTTGAGGGATGCCAAAAAAAACCTTTGGGTTAACCTATTAGGTTTATACACTAGTCAGCAGATGGAGACAGAGTAAGAAGCTGAAATCACAGATATATAGTCCTGCCCCAACATCAGCCCACCAGTATCCTCTGGAAAAGCCAAACTGTGGACAAACTAATTAAACTTGAAAATGATTATTAACAATCAACCACTCATGCTTCCACCAAGGGAACACTGAGCCTAGCCAAAAGAATAAACCAATTTTAACATTTCTCTTAATGATAAATAAATCAAAACTACAAAAAGAACTTGCCATTCTATTTCTTGGTTCAATCTGATTGGATGCAATGACCACCATTTATAAATAAAAAATTGTTCACAGCGCTGTAAATACATAGAGATGTCAACCCTTCCACCCCCATCTAAAAAACAAATCTGTTGTACCACAAAGAATTTTAGTTGCTCAGTGGTATGAGACATCTGTAACCAATTTTCAACAAGAGGCACTTCCAAAGTTTTTTTTAGTGCAGATATAGCTTTTATGTTCCCCAATTCGAGGTTTAATCTGCTGCTTCATTTGACCAATATAGATCATGTTATAAGGGCAACCGATTACATAAATAGCCTGTCGAGTACAGCAATAAAAGTCATAAGGCAAAACATACTGAAATTTAAATTTGGGGGTGCTCAAATGTTTGCATTGCAAAACAGTTGTTACACACAGTATATGCCCTGTTGCGCGCCCCATCCGCGCCCGGCCCTCACACGGGCCTGCTCGCTTCACTAGCTCCTCTGCAGGTCATGGGTCAGCCTCCCCAGCAGCAGCCACGAGCTTCTCTAGGCCTCAGCGTCCCGCGGTGGTGGTCGCCGGGCCTTCTACTGCGCACCAGGCCTCACGCCGGAATTTGGCGTCTCCAGTGGCGTTAGCCACGCCCCTATGCGCGTACGCATGCGAACCATCCGGCCTCTTGTAGGGCCAGGGGCGGGTCCTAGCTCTGCGGCGCTGATTGATGGAACGATATAAGGAAGTCCCTGCCTGCACTTCCTTGCCTTGGCAATCGGGTTGGCACTGTAAGTGTACTAGTTTGCCTCTGCGTTCACAGTCTTGTTCCAGTCTTGTTCCAGTCTTGTTCCAGTGTCCTTCTGTTCCAGCGTCCTTCTGTTCCTGCATCTGTCTGTCCGTCCTCCCAGGCAGTACCCTCGGACTGACTCTCGGGTACTGACCTCAGCCTGTTCCTTGACCTTCCTGTCTGCTGCCTGCATCCTGACCTCTGCCTGCCTTGTGACCTCGTCTGACCTCCGGAACCTGACCTCTGCCTCCTTGACTATTCCTAGGACTGATCCTCGGATTCTGACCTCGCTTACCATTGACCACATCTTCTGATTCTGGCTCTGTCCCTTGCCTTGTCATCACCTACACTGTTTGGGTCTTCCTTGCCTCTCCAGGCCAACAGCGTGAAGTCCAACCGTGCTCCCTTGCTGATTGTGGGCACGCCTCTCTACTAGCTCTCCGGGAGACTCTGCGAGGCCCACCTAAATCCAAGCGGCCCGGGTCCCTACGGGCTCCACCTGGGGGGTCCTCGGGCTTCCAGTGGTGAAGCTCATCCTAGCCTCTGTCTCCTCCTGTGCTCCGCCCCCTGGGGGCAGGTGCTTCCTGGTCCCTACCAGAGAGCCGTTCTCCACTGCTTCAGGACAAGGGTCCACCTCCAAGCGCAACAGGTTGCCAAGGTCATGGTGGAGTCTCCCACCTCCAGGGCCCTACCGGGTTTGGCCTCCACTGTCCAAGAACATCGCAGGGCTTTGGTGGAAGAGCTTCGTTCCCAGCTGCGAGATACAGCTCTGGCTAATCCCGTGGGCCTATCGGCCTCTATTTTATCCAAAGCATCATTGGTGCTCCCTGCACCTCCCCGATACAATGGGGACCCACGCTCCTGTCGTGGCCTCCTCAATCAGTGCTTCATGCAATTTGCACTGCAACCATCCTTGTTCCCGAAGGAATCAACCAAAGTGACCTTCATCCTTTCCTGCCTGGAAGGGAAGGCTCTGGCACAGGCCTCTCCCTTATGGGAATGCTCTGATCCTATGCTTTCCAAGCTACCTGAGTTTATTGCTCTCTTCAAGCAGACCTTTGGAGACCCAGATAGCCAAGCTGTAGCCAGCCACAGTCTACTCCATCTCCGTCAAGGGTCTCGGACCCTCTCTGAGCATACGGTGGAGTTTAGGACCCTGGCTACTGAGCTCGGGTTGCAAAAAGATTGTCTGCAAGCCATCTTCCTAGATAGACTCTCCAGCACTCTCAAAGATGAACTCTCCGTCCGTTAGACTCCCACGTCTCTAGAGGACCTGATTTCCCTAACTAGGAAGATCGAACATTGACTCCGGCAAAGGCGCCTAGAAGTAAAGGCTTCCCGCTCTCCTACACCACATCCCACATGTGTCCAGAGTCCTCCAGCCAAGATTCCAGCACCACCACCTTCTCCCGTGGTGGAACCTATGAAGGTGAACCGTGGCCGATTGACTCCAACTGAATGCTTCCTTCGGAGGAAGGAGGGTCTTTGCCTTTACTGTGGCACTTCCGGACATCTTCGGCAGTTCTGTCCAGCCCGTCTGGAAAACTGCAATGCCTGAGCCCGGCGGGGGTCCCGAGCTTAGGCGCTACTGTCACTGGCTCCCAACTCCTGCTTCCAGTCTCTCAGGGCATCCAGGCCCACTCCTTCGCCACCACTGCTCTGGTTGATACAGGAGCAAGTGGCAGCTTCATCATGGATAACATCGTCAAACTTCTGAACATTCCTCTTCAGCCATTAGATGTGAGCCTCCGCATCGCATCCATTCAAGGAGAACATCTTCCAGGGCTCATCACTCATCGAACACTGGCTGTCCGTCTTACTGTGGGCACTCTCCAAGAGGAGGAGGTGTCCTTCTGTGTGTTAAAACGTTCCACACATCCAGTCATCCTGGGGCTGCCTTGGCTCCAGATCCACGAACCCCAGTTCGATTGGCATTCCCTGCAGTTGGTGCAGTGGGATTCCAAATGCCAGAAGACATGCCTATGTCAAGTATACCCAGCAGTCGCTGTCATGAAGTCTACCACTCTATCTGGTTTGCCTACTCAGTATGTTGAGTTCGAAGGGGTCTTCTCGAAGCAGAAGGCGGATACCCTGTCTCCTTTACGCAAATTCAATTGTTCCATAGAGCTTCTGCCAGGCACAACAGCCCCAAGGGCAGAACCTACCCATTGTCTCACCCAGAAACTCTAGCCATGTCTGATTATATCAAAGAGAACCTAGAAAAAGGAGTAATTCATCCCTCTGATTATCCCGCAGGAGCGGGCTTTATCTTCGTTAAGAAGAAGGACGGTGGTCTACGCCCTTGTATTGATTACAGAGGGCTCAACGCCATAACCCACAAAGACCGTTACCCTCTGCCCCTTATCAGTGAGCTGTTTGACCGCCTTCAAGGGGCACAGATCTTTACCAAGTTGGATCTGAGGGGTGCGTACAATCTGCTATGCATCCAACCCGAAGATATCTGGAAAACAACATTCAATACGAGGGATGGTCACTATCAATATACAGTGATGCCCTTTGGGCTATGCAATGCCCCAGTGGTCTTTCAACGCCTTATGAACAAATTCCTCCGAGACCTCTTGTACTCATTCATAGTCGTATATCTTGACAACTTCTTGATCTTTTCCAAGGATCTTGAATCCCATCGAGATCATGTTCGGATTGTCCTCCATTGTCTAAGAGAAAATCATCTATATGCCAAGTTAGAAAAATGCCTCTTCGAGCGAAATCGCTTACCCTTCCTAGGGTACATCATATCCGATCAAGGTTTCTCCATGAATCCAGAGAAAGTCCAAGGGATCCGAGATTGGCCCCAGCCAGTAGGCCTATGGGCCTTATGTTTCCTTGGTTTCACCAATTATTACCGGAGCTTCATTCCCAATTATTCTACCCTAGCTGCTCCGCTTACCGCCATGACCAAGAAAGGGGCTAACACACATGTGTGGACACCCAAAGCACAAGCCGCCTTTCAGACGTTAAAAGAAGTCTTCTGTTCCAGTCTTTGTCTTCAGCATCCAGACCCAAGACATCCATTCATCGTTGAAGTCGACGTCTCCGCAATTGGAGCGGGAGCTGTCTTAAGTCAGTTTTCTCCAAAGGGTAAATTAATACCTTTTCATTCTACTCCCACAAGTTCTCTCCCACAGAGTAGCACTACACCATGGGTGACCGAGAACTTCATGGGTTGGAAGGGGTGCAACATAAATTTACCATTTTCACGGACCATAAGAATCTTGAGCACCTGAAAGAAGCTCAACTCTTGAATCCTAGACAAGCTTGATGGGCGCTCTTCTTTGAACGATTCAGTTTTGTCCTACGTTATTGTCCAGATCCCAAGAACCTCTGTGCTGACACACTGTTGAGATCCTTTCAACCAGAGGATGTTCCTGATGTTCCCAGACACATCATAGATCCTGCCTGCATATCCCTTGCCGTGACCACCTCAGTTCCAGTGGGGAAAATCGTCGTTCCACGTAGATTATGTGAACGAGTTCTGAAATGGGCCCATGATTCCAAGTTGGCAGGACACCCGGGTCATACCAGGACCCTAGAGATGCTACGGAGATATTACTGGTGGCCCAACATGGTACAAAACTCTTGTAACTATGTGGATTCATGTCCCATCTGCACCCAACAGAAGCCACCTACCAGAAGGCCTTGTGGCCTATTCCAGCCACTTCCAGCATCTACCGAACCATAGTCCAGCACCTCAATGGACTTCATCACAGATCTGCCTCCATCTCAGAACAATACCGTAATTTGGGTCTTCATCGACCGTTTTTCGAAAATCGGTCACTTTATTCCCTTGCCGGGCCTCCCATCGGCCCCAGAACTAGCCAAGTTGTTCCTGAAACACATTTACATCTCCATGGACTCCAAAAAAAAATAATATCTGACCAAGGACCACAGTTTGCCACCAGACTTTTGCACTCCTTATGCAAGAAATGTAATATTACCTTGCATTTTACGTCGGCCTATCATCCACAGGCCAATGGTCAAGCTGAAAGGACTAATCGGACCTTGAAAACATTTCTCCTTTCCTACGTGAATGACCAGCAGGACAATTACCTGATTTGCTACCCTGGGCTGAGTTGTCGCAGAATACCCACGTCGCTGCCGCCATTGATGTATCTCCGTTCTCCGAGGTATTCAGACGACAACCTTGGCTGCCACTTCCAGTTCCTCTGACTGTTCCTTCCCCAGCGGCACAGTTCATGGCCCACACCATTCGTCAGGTGTGGAATCAAGTCAAAGAACGCCTTAACCAGGCCGCTGAATGCTCCAAGTGTACTTCTGATGCCCACAACTTCTGACCAGGACGTACTTCCATCTGGTCAGAAGGTGTGGTTAAGCACCTGACACATAAGGTTGAGACTTCCTTCTCATCGCCTGGCTCCCAAGTACATCGGTCCATTTCTGTTGCTTCGAAGAGTGGAAGCAGTGTCATATCATCTACAGCTATCACGTGCCATGGGCGTCCATAACACATTCCACGTCTCACTGTTGAAGCCTTTGATCCTCTCCTGGCCCTCTCGTAGAGATCCTTCACCTCCACGGATCTCCACTGAACCTGACTCATCTCTTCAGGTAAGAGAGGTCCTCGATGTCCGTCGGCGTCAAGGTAAATGGGAATACCTCCTAGCCTGGGAGGGTTATGGGACCGAGGAGAATTCATGGGAACCTTCCCATAACATTCTCGACAAAGAACTCCTTAAAGCCTTCCATAGAACCCATCCTGACAAGCCTCGGCCGCATAGAGGGAGGCCTAGAAGGGGGGGTATTGTTGCGCACCCCGTCCGCGCCTGGCCCATGCATGGGCCTGCTCACCTCGCTAGCTCCTCTGTAGGTCACGGGTCGGCCTCCCCAGCGGCAGCCCATGAGCTCCTCTAGGCCTCGGCATCCCGCGGTGGTGGTCACCGGACCTTCCACTGCGCACCAGGCCTCACGCTGGAGTTCGGCGTCTCCAGTGGCGTTGGCCACGCCCCTATGTGCACGCACGCGGATCATCCGGCCTCTTGTAGGGCCAGGGTCGGGTCCTAGCTCCGCGGCACGCCCTGATTGATAGAACAATATAAGGAAGTCCCTGCCTGCACTTCCTTGCCTTGGCAATCAGGTCGGCACTGTAAGTGTACTAGTTTGCCTCTGCGTTCACAGTCTTGTTCCAGCCTTGTTCCAGCCTTGTTCCAGTCTTGTTCCAGCCTTGTTCCAGCGACCTTCTATTCCTCCATCTGTCTGTCCGTCCTACCAGGTAGTACCCTCAGACTGTCTCTCTGGTACTGACCTCGGCTTGTTCCTTGACCTTCCTGTCTGCTGCCTGCATCCTGACCTCTGCCTGCCTTGTGACCTCATCTGACCTCCGGAACCTGACCTCTGCTTCCTTGACTACTCCTCGGACTGATTCTCGGATTCTGACCTCGGTTACCATTGACCACGTCTTCTGATTCTGGCTCTGTCCCTTGCCTTGTCATCGCCTACACTGTTTGGGTCTTCCTTGCCTCTCCAGGTCAACAGCGTGAAGTCCAACCGCGCTCCCTTGCTGATTGTGGGCACGCCTCTCTACTACCTCTCCGAGGCGTCCCCCGAAGATGACGTCACCCGCGATGGATATTTAAGGTCTCAGAATTTGCTAACACATCGAGTTAGCAAGGGTTTCGCTACCTAAGCTACTGTGCCTCCTCGGACTTACCAGAGGTACCCGCTCCTCGGGGGCCTCGCTCTCGCCTTGTTTTTTCAGGTGACAGTCTGGAACCAGTACTCGCTCCTCGAGGGCCCTGATCCCAGACTTGCTTCATATACTCCTTTGCCTGGAAGTCTTCACTACCAACTATATCAGCTACATCAGTGAGTTACCATCATTCTCTCTGAGCTTTCCCTGGAACCAGGTACTCGCTCCTCGAGGGCCTATACTTTCTAGCTCATGGGCTTCATTGGGACATTGTGTGAGTGTTACCATCTGCATATCCTGCCTATTCACTATATCTCAGTCTCTCTTCAGCTCAACCTCTAGGGATCGCTGCTTCAGTATCTGAGGGACTACAGCCCAGCCTGGCTTACCAGCTCACTACTGCCATCTCTGGTGGTTCAGTATACTGTCTAATAAAAGAACTAGTGTGTGTCTGTCTCCTAACTTTGAGCCTGACCGGTGGTCCCTCTCGGGATCAACCCCTGGGGGCGTGGTCATCTGCCACTGGTCCAAGGATCCACCCTCAACTCTCATATATAACTACAGATCTCGAAAAGAGTGCTAACCACTATCTGATTGCTCGTCCCATTAGGCATCAGATCAATAACAGATGGCTAACTCCTAGCATCAGATCCTGAACAGAGCATCAGATCAATAACACCTGTACAGGATCTCCTCAGTGTCTGATCTTCCATCTACTTCCACAGTACTGGTGTGAGTACAAAACCTGCTCTTCTACCTTTGTGGCACAGATTCTCGGGTTATCCCGCTTGCGGGCCACTACCGGATCCCTCCAGTCTTGTGCTACATCCCATCGGCCTCCAGCTTACCCCGTGCTGCGGACCACTACCGGAGTTGCCAGCACAAGCTACTCCTAGAGAAGGTATTCACCGGACTACTCCACACTGCTGATTATTATCGGACTGACCAGCTCAGGTCACTCTCTCTGGACTGACTCTATTGATCTGCTCCTCGGATCACCATTAGCTGTATAATAAAGTTCGTTCCTCTGTTGTCCATCACTGCTGAGATCTGTTGTGGTAAGGGCCCACAGGGCTCCTCCCTGTGGGCAAAGTCTTCACTCACTACGACCCAAGGGCGCCCACTATTAGTTCAAGAACACACAGAACGCAACAAGAGGCTCCTGATATGCAAACAGAGCTCGTTTGTGAACCTGCTTAATACATTTTTTCAAATAACCTCTTTCCTGAAATTTTCCGGTCATTTGTGTAGCTTGCACCTTAAATTCATCCACCGTAGTACATACGGTAGTCTCATGGGAATATTTTCCCACAGATGTTGAGGATGATAACTTGAAAATGATAACAATACATTTCTGAACATGGGTTTGCTGTATACGGTTCTACACATTGCATCCGCAGTTTTATAAATGAAAATATCCAAAAATGCAATATTCTGTTTATGGCTATGAATTGTGGTCTGCAAATTAGGATTTGCTGTATTAATCCACAATTTAAACCCATGCAGAGTGTGGTGAACACCAAACCAAATAGAAAAATATTGTCTATAAATCTTTTCTAAATTTGATATACTGCCTGTATAACTTATAAATGTGTTTTTTCTCAAACCTAGTTACATATAAACATGCAGTTAATGGGGCCATACCAGACCTCATCTCTATCTCTTTAATTTGCTGATAATATTGATCCCAAAATGAAAAAAACTCTAAGTACTATAGAGGCCAGGTCACAAATAAAGGATTGATGAACATCAGTGACAGAGGTATTCTGCAGGCTTAATTTGTGAACAAAATGAGAAGCTTGGGAGTGGGTGCCAAGGTAGAAGTGTGGGCTGCAAACTGGTTGACTGACAGGAGACAGTGTGTAATGGTAAATAGAACCTACTCTGAAGAAAGAGCAGTGTTAAGTGGAGTGCCACTGAGATCGGTTTTATTTATTTAATTTATTTATTTTAAAACTTTTCTATACCGTCGTTAAGTTAAATACCATCACAACGGTTTACAGAAGGGCACGATAAAGAGAAATATGGGTGGTATAGATTACAAATTACTCGTGTGCCATCATAGTACGGTAACAATTTAAATTAATAAACTTAGGTGTGTAAGTTAAACCTGATTGTTAGGAACAAATTAGGCAGTTTGATTTTAACATTAATGTGCTTATGTAGGTTACTAAAAACTTCTAGCTTGGTGCATCCTTATCGCTCAACTATTTTTCTCCTTTTCTTTATCTTTATAAAATGCTTGTTTAAAAAGCCAGGTTTTCAGATTCGTTTTGAATAATTTCAGATTTGTCTGTAGTCTTATTTCAAGTGGTATGGTATTCCAGAGAACAGTTCTGTTCAATATCTTTGTAAGCGATATTGCAGAAGGGATAGAAGATAAAGTTGTCTATTTGCGGACGATACTAAGATCTGCAACAGAGTGGACACACTTGAGGGAGTAGAGAAAATGAAAAGTGATTTAAGAAAGCTTGAAGACTGGTCTAGGATTTGGCAGCTGGGATTCAATGCCAAGAAGTGCAGAGTCATGCATCTGGGGTGCAGTAATCCAAAAGAACTGTATGTGGTGGGCGGTGAAAGACTAATGTGGATGGACTGGGAGAGGGATCTTGGTGTGATAGTGTCTGTTGATGTAAAGGTGGAGAAGCAATGTGACAAAGCAATAGCTAAAACCAGAAGAATGCTGGGCTGCATAGAGAGAGAAATATCCAGGAAGAAAAAAGAAGTGATAATACCCTTGTACAGGTCCTTGGTGAGGTCTCACTTGGAGTTCTGCATTCATTACTGGTGCCCGTATTTCAAAAAGGATAAATACAGTAGGGATGTGAATCGTTTTAGGACGATTAAAATTATCGTCCGATAATTTTAATATCGTCTTAAACCGTTATGGAACACAATACAATAGAGATTCTAATGATTTATCGTTATAAATCGTTAGAATCGTGAGCCGGCACACTAAAACCCGCTAAAACCCACCCCCGACCCTTTAAATTAAATCCCCCACCCTCCCGAACCCCCCCCAAATAACTTAAACATTTCCTTGCCAAATCCTACCTCCTTCAATCCCCCACCCTCCCGAACCCCCCCCCCCCCCCAAATGACTTAAATTACCTGGGGTCCGGAACGGCAGCGGTCCGGAACGGGCTCCTGCTACTGAATCTTGTTGTCTTCGGCCGGCGCCATTTTCCAAAATGGCGCCGAAAAATGGCGGCGGCCATAGACCAACAGGATTCGACGGCAGGAGGTCCTTCCGGACCCCTGCTGGACTTTTGGCAAGTCTTGTGGGGGTCAGGAGGCCTCCCCCAAGCTGGCCAAAAGTTCCTGGAGGTCCAGCGGGGGTCAGGGAGCGATTTCCCGCCGCGAATCGTTTTCCGTACGGAAAATGGCGCCGGCAGGAGATCGACTGCAGGAGGTCGTTCAGCGAGGCGCCGGAACCCTCGCTGAACGACCTCCTGCAGTCGATCTCCTGCCGGCGCCATTTTCCGTACGGAAAACGATTCCCGGCGGGAAATCGCTCCCTGACCCCCGCTGGACCTCCAGGAACTTTTGGCCAGCTTGGGGGGGGCCTCCTGACCCCCACAAGACTTGCCAAAAGTCCAGCGGGGGGTCCGGAAGGACCTCCTGCCGTCGAATCCTGTTGGTCTATGGCCGCCGCCATTTTTCGGCGCCATTTTGGAAAATGGCGCCGGCCGAAGACAACAAGATTCAGTAGCAGGAGCCCGTTCCGGACCGCTGCCGTTCCGGACCGCCGCTGGACCACCAGGTAATTTAAGTCATTTGGGGGGGGTTCGGGAGGGTGGGGGATTTAATTTAAAGGGTCGGGGGTGGGTTTTAGCGGGTTTTAACGATTTTAACGATATATCACGATATTTTACCCCCCCCAAACGGCAACAATACGATTCCCTCCCCCTCCCAGCCGAAATCGATCGTTAAGACGATCGAGGACACGATTCACATCTCTAAAATACAGGATATAGGCAGTCCAATGAAGAGTGACCAAAATGGTGTGGGGTCAGCATCAGAAGACTTACAAGGAGAGGCTGAAGGATCTGAATATGTATACCCGGGAAGAGAAGAGAAGCAGGGGAGATATGATACAGACTTTCAGATACCTGAAAAGTTTTAATGATGCACAACCATCAAAACATTTACCCTTTAACATCTTTACAGACCACAAGAATCTGTTGTACCACCAGACAGCCAAAGGATTCAACCCTCACTAGGCCCAGTGGTCATTATTCTTCACAAGATTTGATTTCTGATTGACCTATTGACCAGCACTGCCAAAGCCGAGGCTCTTTCCAGATTCTTTGATCCTGCAGATGCTGCCTAAAACCCTCAGTATCTGGTTGCCCCAGCCAAGATTGTGGCAGTCACCTTGAATTGATGAGGTATTCCAGGTTCCACCCAGAGAATATCCTTCCATTTCACTGCCAGAGCTTTGGGTAGGGTATAATCAGACATGGCCACCACTTCCCTCACATCGGCACTCTTTGCCACTCTAGTTTCATTGTCACTGCCAGTATTTCTTAGGTACAGGCTTTCAGTCAATGGTATATGTAGAGCTCTCAGAAAGATCCCATTCATCCAGACTCCAGCTGCCAGTGCTATAGGCTGACTCTTCACTGCTTATTCTTCCTCTGAGTGCTTTAAATTTTGCTTTCAAGGAATACTGCCATGCAGTCAAATATGGAAGAAGCCCTGCTGTAGGCACATTCTGGTTCTTTCTAACCCTAGTCCCTGAAATGTTTTAGTTCCTATTAGGGCAAAAATAGACTCTGGTTGACCTTCAACCAGTACAGTGCTAGGGCATGAGGCTCGAGCTCTTCCTTTGAGCCACTGGGTCACTGTGCTAAGGGAAGCTGAGCAAGAAGAAAAAGCTTGCGCACAGCCCCATGAGGATCCATATTGGTCCTAGGAACTCCCTTAAGCCCAGGCCTGCAACCATGCCCCTAATGATCCAGGAGGCCAATATTCAGTAGGCCGTTTAGTGAACAAGCTATCCGGCTAATGTTAGCCATATAACATCTCCTGTATATTCAATGGGATAAATGTCCTGCTGAATATACCTGTTTAAAGTATATTTAAAACCTGGTTACGTTTGAATATAGCCAACTAGGTTTTAAAGATTTCTGGCCTTGTGTGGCCGGATAACTTTCTGTTTATCTGGAAATCTTTAAAGACATCTGGGAAAATAGCGCCAGTTCAGTATTAAAAATAAAAAATAAACAAAGAAAGAACTGAAAGGACCCGCGGCTCCCATCCTTATCGGTAAATTGTTCTGTCTCACCCAGCACTCCTGAAATACATTATCAAGCAGTTTCTTCCCTTTCTCTGTTTGCACAGTTAACATTTCTATTGCGCCCCCCCCCCCCTACGGACTTTGGAATCCCCCCCCCACAGTGTGAAACTATTTGTTAGCCCTCCCCAACCCACATCCCCCCCCCCACCCGGACCCCCCATCCCATCCCACCCTCTCCCCTGGTGACAAAAATCATCCCTGCTACCCACTCCCAGCAGCTCCCGCACTGCATCTGATAGGCAGTGCTGGAAGAGTAAACTACACTCCAAGGAGCTCCCAAGAAATGCTGGAAGCATAAACTGAGTGTAGTTTTCACTTCCAGTGCTGCCTGTCAGATGCAACGCTGCAGCTGCCGGGAGAGAGGGGAGGGTGGGGAAAAACAGTATAATAATGTAATTGAGGGGCAGTGGGCAAGACAGGGCAATTTACCAATAAGGATGGGAGCCAAGGGCCCTTTTATTTCTTTCTTTCTTTTTATATCTTATAAAGATATCTGGATAAGTAGCAAGTTTATCCGGTTACATAAGGCAGGATAACTAAGCTAGCTGGATACACGTAGCCAGATAACTTTAAACAAGTCAGCAGGATGTTTATCCCATTGAATATAGTGGACAGGTTAGCTGAATAACATTAGCTGGATAACTTGTCCAATAAACATCTACTGAATATTGGTCTCAGTGTGTTTTACTAAAGATAAAGGAGGCAGTATTCAATCCTGTCACCCATCAGCAGCAAACGGAGGCAGAGGCAGGAGGGGTGGTGGCGGCGGTAAATGCACCAGGAGGCAGTCTGTGGTGGGGGCTGCAAAGAGAAACAAATGCAGAAACCACAGTGGCTCCAAGCAGAATAAACGTCTGCTACTGCACATGGCTCTGTGCAAGAGGCAGGACCCGAGGGTTTGGGCAAATCAGAGGCAGCAATAGGACATGCAGTGCTGCCTGCAGGGAAGACATCATTGATAGAAAAAAAATTGCAGTGGCTGCCACTGAGACTCAGGGTGCTAATCCTTGGACTTGCAGCTCAGTGCCTGTGTGCCCAGTGCTAACAATGTCCCTGGTATAAATTATATCAACATGATAGGGCACATTGAATTAGTGGGAAGGAGGTACTTTATGTAAAAGATGGCTGTAGGAAGAGCGGTGATCCTCCAGGCCTGGAGACAACGAGTCTGATTCCAGCCTTGCTTAAACAGTATATCTTTATTACAGCTTCACACATGCACAATAGTAGACTGCCTTTACCTTCAGACAGTGTACTCTCTCTACTCACAGTTTAATGCTTTGTCTCAGTTCAGTGATTGGACAGTGTTACATTACAGGAACTGCCTTCCTCCTGGAGACCCAGACCTGGTCTCATTTTCCCTACCTGGATCATGCTCTTATTCCCCAGGCTTTGGTTACACCCTCTGAGCCCCACCGGCCCCACCGGATCCTGCCCATAGAGCATACTCTCCTTAGTGCCTTTAAGGTGGGGTCTAGCCTGGTCCTGCACAGCTAAGTAGGGGAACACTGGGAGCACTGCCTCACATACCCCTTCCTCATCTTGGACCCTTTGGGCCAAGCATCCCTACTCTCTCCTGGATCGCATCCAGGAGAGTCCAAAACATCCCATTCTCCTTCCTCTGACTTCCCACCAACTATGCTTAGGAATGGGGACATAGTGACATACTCACCCCCATCTCTTAGGGTTACCCTCAACAGTGTCATGACCACATCCAGTATGCCATTCACATAGTGTACATCCTCAGTCCTTAAACTGAGTGCTTTGCTGGCTCTGGGTTCAAATTCCACCCTTTCGGAGCTTTATGGACCAACTGGTGAACCACAAGTGCTAGTTCCTCTATAATCAGCTGCACCCACTTCTTGGTATCAGGTATCTCTGATGTAGAGCCCCTCCTTGGATCCTCTGTATCCTCAGTTGCTTGAGTCTCCACAGTGCCTTCCTCTGAGCTCTCCGTGAACTCTTCCTCCAGGTTCCCCACAGCGCCTCCCTCTGGGCTGTCCGCGGTTTCCTCCTCTCTACACTCTGTAGCGCCTCCCCCTGGGCTCTCCATAGTTTCCTTGTCTGTAAACACTTCAGTGCCTCTCTCTGGGCTTCTCACAGGAGTTGTTTCTGGACTCCCAGTAGTGTTTGGCCACCCTACAGGGTCTTAATCAGGACCTCATGTAGCACCGACTTCCAACTTCTCAATACTGCCCCCTTCTGGGCAGCCTGTGTCATCCTCCCCAGAGTTCTCTGTGACCCCTTTCTCAGGGTTCTTCACAGCCCCCTTCTCTGGGCTTCTCACAGGAGCAGTCTCTGGACTCCCAATAGTGTTTGGGCACCCTATAGGGTCTTCCTCAGGACCACCTGTAGCACCAATCTCAGACTGTTGCCACAACACAGTCAGCTTGCTGGACCCCTCTGCCAGCTACTCATCCAGTTCCTTCATGAGCTGTTGGTATTCTTTGTCTAGCCAGTCTAGGCATTCACTCTCTTGTCTGGCCTGGACTCTTGGGAGTGGGTTCCCTCACTCGATTACCCTGGCTGACCTTTCCAGCTGCCAAACCTCGAGCCTCAGGTCCTCCCTCCAGCTCCTGGGACTGGGAAACCCACTACAAAGAAATATATGCTATTCTTTCCTTCCAGCCAGTCCTCTGGCTGCTTTTGCTTCACCGGTTGATGTAGTACCCTGGCTGCTCCACTCCAGGTTTTCTTTCTGACTGCACACCTTCCCTATAGAGTGGTTTGCTTGCTGGAAAAGGGCCTCGCTCTGTTTCCATTCACCACACTCACAGCCCACTCTGGCAGCTTTTCCCAGAGCCACACCCTGTTCAGCACAGCCCTGCTGCACCAGTGTTCCTTCCTAGTTTCTTTTTTCACAGCAAAAAAAAAAAAAGCCTGCATAACTAGCAATAACTAAATCACTTTTAATTTCCATCTACCTCCAGCCAGGCTTCTCCGTTAGCCCGTACTAACCTACCACTTGCTGACTGTCCCTGCACCCAGGCCCACTCACAGTTTCCTCTCTACCTGAAACTTTTAAACTTTGGTGGTTTTTTTCTTCAGTACAGCTTCTGAGCCACACCCTTTCATAAGCAACCATGTTCTGTGCAACTCTGCGCTCCGTACTTTTAGAGCCACAGGACCTCTTCACACTCTTTCTGTACTCCAAACAGACACTTTCCTGGAGGCTGTTTTTTTTTTTTTCTTTGAAAAGCTTTAGAAAAAATCCCACTCTGACACCATATATGGGAATGAGCGGTGATCCTCAAGAACTGGAGACAAACTAGTCTGATTCCAGTCTTGCTTAAAACAGTATATCTTTATTACAGCATCGCCCATGCACAACAGTAGCTGCCTTTATCTTCAGATAGTGTACTCTCTCTACTCACAGTTTGTACTACTTTGTCTCAGCTCAGTGTTTGGATAGTGTAAAATTATAGGAGCTGCCTTCTCCTAGAGACCCAGGCCTGGTCTGGTTATCCCCAACTGGATCCCAGCTCTTATTCCCCAATCTCTGGTTATGCCATCTGAGTCCCACCTGCCCCACAGGATTCTGCCCATAGAGCATATTCTTCTTAGTGCATGTATGGTAGACCAGTTGTCTAGCCTGGTCCTGCACAAGTAATTAGGGGAAAACTAGGAGCACTGCCTCACAATGGCACAGAGTCAAACATGATAAAAATCCTGTAGGAAACAAAATGCATTGTGGAATAATCCTTATGGATAGAAATTTGATGTGTGACAGGTAAGAGTATAGTAATGGGTGTATACTACCAGCTGCCTGGCCAAGATGAAGAAACAGACTGTGAAATGTTACATGAAATGAAAAAAGAAAATATATTTGGCAACACAGTAAGAATGAGAAATTTCAATTACCCCAATATAGATGGAGTCAATGTTTCATTGGGAAATACTAGAATGGTTAAATTTCTAGATGTCATAAATGACTGTTTTATGGAGCAGCTGGTCCTAGAACCAACGAGAAGGGCAGCTACTTTAGATATAATCCTCAATGGAACACACGACCTGGCGCAAGGGGTTATTCTGTGGGGCTGCTAAGCAATAGTGATCATAATGCAATCAAATTTGACATGAGCACTGGAGAGAGGACCTTAAGTAAAACTACTGTTATAGCATATAACTTTAATTACTGGGAGTCTGGAGTGTTGGAAGAGTCCCTGAGAGAGTTTCAGATTCTAAGGAGACCCAAAAGAGAAGGGAATTCTGCAATCCTGGATGATTGTAGCAAGGCGCTTTTAGGAAGAATGGTCTGCCTGTGAAAATCCACAGACTGTTGGTTGATCAAGCAAAATCTGCCAGAAGTTTACCCAAGAGAAGAGAGAAAACAACATTCAGCTACCCAAAAGGTACTGGGAGGGCCCAGGAAAGAATGGTCAAAGAGCTAACCTGTTTGGGAGATTGGTAGAAGAGACTGTGTTACTATGAAGTGATTTTGGACTTTGTTTGCTGTGGAGCACTATCCATTGGTGTTCCAGTTTGTTTGGACTTTGTTTTTCCTGCCAACATTTAAGTAAAGACTTATTTTGAACAACAGTTTTGGGTGATTTTGTTTTGTGTGTGTGATTGGACTGGTATGCAGATGAGTCCCAGAGAGAGACAACATTTCAAGGACCTTGAATTGACTTGCTTTTCCTCCTTGTGTGTGAACTCCAGCAGGTCATGGGGTCTTGCATGGTCCTTGCCCATTTGCCCCCATTCCAAAGAGTTGACTAGGAGGGGGACTACACAGATGATAAATATGCAACAGCTTTAGCTGCTCTAAGGAACTTTTTTGTATTTAAAATCAATATAGTGCCAGAATACTATACATTTTACTAGTAGGGACAGAGGCAAGGAGAAACCACTGATCAATATATTGCTGCTCCAAGAGAAATGGGTGTTACTTGCAATTTTAGAAATATGGCAGAGGACATTTTTCAGGATCAGATAGTAGAGAAAACAGTGATGCCTTGTACCAGGGAATGCCTCTTGCTTAGGTCTGACTTAACATTGCAAAAAGCTGTTAGATTGTCCAGCCGTGGCCACCCGCGGCTGCCTCCTCCTACCTCCTCTCCCGGCTCCTGGACCGCCATCGGCATCAGCACACCGGCAGGGAAGCATCCCTGGTGCAAGCCTCTGGCCTTCTCCTCCTTCGCTGCACCGGCCGCTGACTCTGTGTTGCATTCTGTGGAGGAAGGGATGTCCTCCATCCTCCCCTTCGCGGCACAAGGCTGAAAACCGACACTTCAGACTGCCCTTGCCGGGCCAGGCCCTCCCTAGGCGCACGGCTGTGCCTCCTGCTCTGATTTAAATGGCCAGCACCAAATGGAACAGGACAGCCCCTTGAATTGACATCGGGAGCCCAGAACTATATATGGGAGCCTCCTCTTCTTGTTCCTCGACTTGGCAACGAGTCTGCCTCGCTTCAGTGAGGTCTTCTGTGCTTCGTTGGTAGCGAGGTTCCTGTTCCTGCCTTCCGAGTCCTGCTCCTGCTACTGTGCTTATCCTCTGGTTTCTTTGGACGGATCTTCTGGCTTTTGACCTCAGACTGGCTTCGGTGATTCTTCTGGCTTCTGACCTCGAACTGGCTATCGGCGATCCTCTGGCTTCCAACCTTGGGCTGACCATCATCATCATCATTTCTTCCTGCTGCAGTTCCACCATCTTCATAGGGGTCCACCAAAGACCAGCCGGCCCCACGCACCCAAGGGCTCAACCCGTGAGGAACGGGGGTTGGTATTGGCGAAGCTCCAGTCGGCCCCTGCATCAGTTCAGCCTCGGCTCCCGATGGTAGGGACCTGTGGGGTTTACCCTCACATGTAGCGCCAATCCCTCCTTGGGCAAGGGGTCCACATCTTCCTCAGTGAACGCAACAAAAGCCAAGCCTGAACCGTGGAAAGGCGGGTAATAAAGATTTTAAATAAGAATAAAATGAATAAAACTGCCAGATAGACAGAAACTGCAATAGCAGAGACAAAGCTATGATAGAACCAATCCAAACTATGCAGCCATTGTTACTGCAGACAGCAGCAAGGTCCTCGGAAACATATCAAGCTAATGCTAACATGAACTACAGCCCCCAAAATACATTCAGACAATGTGTTGTTGTTGGGGATCAAAACAACAGACTGCAAACTATACCAATTATCCTGCAAAGGAGGCTCAGTGTAGACAGTGTGAAAAGAAAGGACATGTTGTTAGGGTATGGGGGAGCAGAGCCTCAATAACCTGTCACTGAATATGCTGTACCAGAAGTTACTGTTTTAAGCTGGAATGATCTTAAATAAACTTTTATAGTGGAGAGAGAATGGCTTGCACTGTTACACCGTCTGGCCTCCTGGACATTGAACTGATGTTGGATAATGGCTCTGTAGTCTCCATACTGCCCAAGTCTGCATACATGCAATAACAGTAGCTCACCATTTGCTGCACCTACTAAGCTACTCAATGAATCCAACTCTAGCCTTTGATTGTTGAGCAGCAAAAGTAACATTTGAAACAAATTGTATAACTGCTAATTTCTATGTGGTACCAGAAGGGATTCCCATTCTGGGCAGAGACCCTTTTGTAGCATTGCATGTGCAAGTACTTAATGGAAATATTACCTCCGTTCCACCAAGCAATACAGCAGTGCATGCACCCACTGCAGACGCTTTGCAAAGGAGTTTGTTCATAAAATTTAAATTAGATACACTACGAAGCTGGTAGCGAAGGATGCTATCTCACGGGAATATAAAAACCTAGTACAAAATGACATTGAGCCTACTGATTCTTCCTGGTGGGTTTCACCGATTGTTGTGATACAGAAAAGTACAGGAGATATTGGTCTTTGTGTGGACCTGAACTGCAGGGAGCGGTGCTCTTCCTCACCCTCGATTTACAAAGCACTTATCAAGTCTTATTAAATGAGGATAGTATTGATCTTATAGTGTTCATCACACATAAGGCTCTGTTTCGCTTTAAGCGTGTTCCTTATGGTTCCGCTCCCAGTGCATTTCAAAAACTGATGCCACGAATCCTTAAGAATCAGCCTGGAGTAAAAGTATTATCTGGGTGACATCATTGTGATTAGGCAGATCCTGGCAGAGCATGATAAACACCTGCAGGCTGTCTTACAGCACATAACAGATGTAGGACTCAAGTTGATTCTTAGCAAATGTGTATTCAAACGGAGTTACCTGTTTTTGGGCACATTATCTCATGGGATGGATTGAAACCAGATCCGGATCATGTCAGAACATTTTCCTAAAGTCATGCAAACATTACATTCCATCTTAGGTCTTATATTTTGGTATGCTAAAGTTGTGCCCCATTATGCCTCTGCAGTAGAGCCTCTATTTCTACTATTACATAGATCTGCAACGTGGACATGGACACCAGCCGCACAAGCCAGCTTTGAGAAGGTGAAATTGCTGATTATACATAGCCCGGTACTGTCCTTATCTGACTCAGTGTTACCTACTATTGTTGTTACTACAGGTGCCTCTGACTTCAGCCTTGGGGCTGTTCTCACTCAAATACATGGAGACAGGACTGAAAAGACAGTTGCTATTGTTTCCAGAACATTATGGTGTGGGGGGGGGGGGGGGGTGAATCTTATTCTACAGTGGAAAAGAATGCCAGTGCATGCGTGTGGGCTTCAGAGAAATGGAAAACGTACTTCTAGGGTTGCAAGTTTACATCACAGACTGATCACAATCCACTGATGAACTTGCTCACCACGACAGCCTTGGGAAGAGCAGAAATGAGGATTACCAGGTGGTCTGCAAAATGTTTGACTTTTACATATGAGAAGGCGTACATACTGGGCACTGAGAATGTTAATGCAGATTGTTTATCCCGACTGGCGACTGCCTTTGCCATCTTCAGATACTACACAAGGTGATGGAGATGGTCACTTCCATCGCATCTGCTGTGACAGATGTGCCTAAAGAGCAGTTCAAAGCTGCTGTCAAATACACTGTTAATTGTGGGCTTATGCAGTGTTGATCAGACTCTGTTACCTTTCTTTAGTGTAAGACAGGAATTGTCCCTGCAAGATGATATTGTGATTCGCATTACTTGCCGTTTTGTTGTTCCAGCAGAATTACAAACAAGATTTGTACAGTTGGCCCACGATGTGTATCAGGGCATTGTGAGAACAAAACAGCACTTACCTAATTTGTACACGGTGGCCTAGAAGGGACACACAAGTTGAAGCTGCTATCCAAGCTTGTGTTACATGAGAAGACAGTGACCATATGCTTACCATCTTTAAAGCCTGTCCCACTTTCTGATTCAGCCAGGGAAAAGCAGGCCATTGATACCATGGGACCATTTGTTGAGCTTGCTGACTGTCATTATGCTATCAGTGTTATAGATCATTTTAGTAAATGGCCTGAGGTTGCATTTATGCCACAAGCTACTTCTACTGCTGTTATCATATTTCTTTCTATAATTTTCAGTAGAGAAGGAAACCCTAAGGAACTGATTTGGGTTAATGAAACTTAGTTTAGCTCCACAGAGTATGAGACTTTTCTGTCAGAATAAAATATTCAGCACAGATGCTCTTCGGTTTACTATTCACAGGCTAATGATTTAACTAACAGGAGTCTGAAGTTTATGAACTACCAATCTGGAAGGTAAAGCATGGAAAACCTTTCTCAGAGAATTCTTGCGAGTGTATAGGGTAGCAGGGAATGCCACATCACGAGGTCATCAGCTGACTTACTATATGGAAAAGCACACAACATAGAGTGTGCCTAAGACAGAGCTGCCTCAGCATGATGCGACAAATTTTGTAATAGAAACAACAAAAGTGTAAGACTTATGCAGATCATCAACATAAAGCCAGGGAACCAGGAATTAGGTATGGTTCACTTGTTCAGGTTAGAAAATTTGGCATCCTTCGCAAAGGAGGCTCACTTTACCCTTGAAGGTATTAGACGGGTTAGAACAGTAAAACCATACATTGCCAGGTGGCTGGATATGAAATGCTAGGAATCTTGCTCCTGCTTATAATGTTCTAGTAGCTGATACTCTTCTAGGTTATCTAGTTAGCACCAATGACCTCAGTTTGTTCAACTGGTATCTCTGCTTAATCAATATTCCCATGATTCAGGTGACCACCTCTATGAGCTAAAGATTATGCTATGTGATGATTTACAAAACTCTCTTGCACATCTGGAGTTTGGCAGAAACAACAGAACAACCCAGCTGAAAAGTTTTTTTGTGGTTTTGTGGTCAAAATCCAAAACGCTATGGGGTAGATTTTCAAACATACGCGCGCACACATGGACGTGCCGATTTTGTAACATACGCACATCGGCACGCACATGTTATAAAATCCGTTGGCCGTGCGCACATGCGCGCTGGATTTTATAATCCGCACACGCATGTGCGGGTGGCGTGTGCAAGGGAGGGGTGAATTTTTGCAATTTACGCGTGGCGACACAGTCGGGCCTTCCCCAGTTCCCTAACCCCCTACCTAACCTTCCTTCTCCTTCTCCTTCCCCTCTCCTCCCCACCCTGTAAAGCTAACCTACCTTGCCTGGATTTTTTTATTTTATTACTTGCTGCTCCTCTGGAGCAGAACTAATTTACGCACACCGGCCAGCTGCCAGTGTGCGCTTCCCTGGGACAGTGGCTAATGACCGCTGTCCCGGCCAGCCTCCATCCCACTCCACCCCTCCCTACCAGGACACACCCCCTGGCCCGTCCCTTTTCTCAGGGCCCAGCACTTATGCGTGAATCGCTACTTATGTGCATGGCTGGGCCCTTTTGAAAATACTTGCGGCCCTGCGTGCACCACACGTATTTTCAAAAGGGCCCAGCCGCACGCGTAAGTGGCGATTTTTATGCGCGTGGCTGATTTAAAATTCAGCTGAAGGTGTGGCGTAAACGTAACACTGTCCATTCCTCAGCAAATACCATCCCAACAGTAAAGTATGGGGGTGGCCTCAAGGGCTTCCCTACTCTGTCTTGTGGCCTTCGGACTTCTAGATTTTCCTAGCCAGCCTTGTGCCCTGTTCAAGCTTTCTTGTTTATTGTTACCTGTTCTAGTCCTGTTCTTGTCCAGTCCTTGTTTAGTTCTGCCCTTGCCCAGTCCTTATCCTGCCCTGCGCAGACGAGTCCATTGTATGCTACCCCAGACTTTGGTCTTGTCGTCTAGCCCAGCCTGCCCTTGCTTTCGGCACTTGTCTCCAGCATGTGCTTTGTTCCAGCTCCCAACCTGTACCATGTATCCAGTTCCCAGCCTGTACCATATTCCAGTTCCCAGCCTGTACCATGTATCCAGTTCCCAGCCTGTACCATATTCCAGTTCCCAGCCTGTACCATGTTCTAGCTCCCAGCCTGTGATGTATTCCAGCACCAGCCAAGCTTCCAGCTAAGTCTTGCTGGCCACCAGAGCCCAAGGGCTCAACCTGTGGGGGGGGGGGGGGGGGGGGGGGGAGTATATGCAGAAGACCATCTCCAATCCGGTCCTGCAGTCCTATGATGCGTCTGCAGGGGTGATCCCAGATCCCAACTTGCCCAACATAACAACCTCAGAGCTCTATGGGTATCAGCAGTCAGTACATTTTACATCATACCCACATAACCATTTGGCAAAAGATAATAGCACACACTAGACATTAAGCCAATGTCTATAGACTTATCAAATATTTCCTTCAGCCCATCACAGGGATTCAATACTCCAAGAACTAAACCCTTCTCTCTATACACCAAAGGTTGGGTTGTCACAACAAATTGGTTTGAAATTTATTTTCCAAATCTATTAAAATCTAAAAATAAAATTAATCTTCAAGTCCTGACCCTACTCCAATATTACAGGCATATCAGCAATGATATTTATTACTGACATAAAGCTAATTGACTCTACGCACAATTAAGCTCTGGAATTCATTGCCAGAGGATGTGTTAAAGGCAGTTAAAAGAGGTTTGGACAAGTTTCTAGAGGAAAAGTAAATAAACTGTTATTAACCAGGCAGACTTAGGGAAAGCCACAGAACATCCCTGGGCATTAGCAACATGGGATCTAACTACTGTTTGAGATCTTGCAATGTACTTCTGACCAGGATTGGCCACTGCTGGAAATAAGATGCTGGGCTTGATGGACCCGTGGTCTGACCTAGTATAGCAGTTCTTATGTTCTTATGAAATAACCGTTTTGATAGCTTTCCTAAAAATAATCAGATCATCTAAAACTGAATCTCCCTTGGGAGCTGCCTTCATAGCACAGGGCTAAAGTTGGAAAAAGCCATTTTCCCTGTATTTATAAATGTAATTTCAGATGGGTCAGTGACTTAAAAAAGACAATAATCAGATGAACATTGGCAGTGCAGTGGGCTATATTTCACAGCCCTGCAATATAATGGTGCCAGCCGCCTCCGAGACATGTGCTGGAGAGACACCATGTTCAATAGTGTCCAAGCATTCTTAATCTTCTCTGAATAATAAGACTTCGTTTGCTAATCTAAGAGGATAACTTTCAAACAACTGCGCGCGGCAGCATACAGGCGCATATATGGCCGTGCATAGTTTTACCATAGTATTTAATAACCTGCGCCTATGATATATACGCATTTTATAAAATACATGTATCTCTATCCCGCAGTATACACGCATATGTATTCTTACGCACGAATACATGCAATGCATTCAAACCACATATACTATTGCATTGAGCAAGTATACTTTTTCTACCTATTTTAAAAATATATGCATGCATATTTTACAAGTGAAAGTAAAGTAAGATCCGATTTCGCATGTAAGTCAGCCTAGTTTCAAACATGCACGCGTAAAATTAAATTGGCCAGTGTACCTATTTGTCCACCAGTTCGCCCAGTCCTTCTTCAGGTCATCGAGACCTTGCTCAGCCTGAGCTCTCCCCAGTTCACCCAGACCTCCCACCCAGTCAGTACTGCACAATAAACATGCCCAATTTTATAACATGCATGCGCCGATGCCCGCAGCCTTCACCCATTCCCTCCCAGGAACTTCCCAACCCCCTACCCTGACCTCCCTTCCTCTTCCCCTAACCAACCCACCCCTTATCCCTAATCTAGGCCCCCCCCAAAAAAAATATTGTTTTACCTGCTGCGCCTGGCCGCTGTGCCTCTGGCCCCATCCCCCAGACCGCCCCTCCCTGCCCCTTTCCCAAAGCCCCGGGACTTAGACGTGTCCCGGGGCTTTACGCACATCTCTGGGCCTTCGAGCTGCACAGCCCCAGCTTCCAGAATCCCTGCACCCTTTGTGGTAGAAGAGAACCGGAAGGCTCATAAGAACATAAGAACATGCCATACTGGGTCAGACCAAGGGTCCATCAAGCCCAGCATCCTGTTTCCAACAGTGGCCAATCCAGGCTATAAGTACCTGGCAAGTACCCAAAAAACTAAGGGCTGGATTTACTAATGCCGCAAGGCATAGTGAATCCCGCGGTATCGGGGGGCGGGGGTGGTCCTGCGATAGCCGGCAGCAATCGCACTTCCGCGGTGTGATTGCTTTCGGCGCGAAACTGACAGCGATAAAGGTGCTTACCTTTCGGTATCGGCACAGTCTTCGCAGCATCAGCCCCGGTGCCGCCCCGACGACTCCTCTTCCAGGGCTGATGCCGCCCTGAATCTGCCCCCATCTTGGTATCGCACGCGATAAGGGACTTTTCGCGTGCAAAACGTCCCTTATCGCGTGCGAAACGTCCCTTATCGCGTGCAATCTGCTTGGTAAATGACCCCCTAAGTCTATCCCATGCTACTGATGCCAGTAATAGCAGAGGCTATTCCCTAAGGGGTAGATTTTTAAAAACACGCGCACGCGGGACCTGGCTGCTCGTGTCTTTAAAAATCTACAGGCCAAACCCACATTTAAACGCAGGAAGGGGCAGGGAGCACCGTCTCTGACAGGCAGATCATGCAGCAGCAGCCACTGATCTGCAGCAGAAAAGTACTTATCTGCAAAGTATTTTTCACTGTTTTTTCTATTTTTGTACAGGTTTTAAATGCCAGTGAGGTAATGCTGGAATCTTCTGACACTGGAGTTACGTTTCCAGCACTAAGAACATCCTGGCCGGGCCAATGCACCTCTCTGCATTGGGGAGCCCTGCTTAATGCCCTCATTTGCATGGGATTTCCATGCGAGGGCACTGAGTAGCGCTCCCATTTCAGAACCCTCATTTTGTGGATGTAAAATTCCTTGTTGCAACAGCAGTAAAGTTTATGCTCACAAAATAAGCATTCAAATGAGGGGAAAGCTGTAATTTGGCCAAACCCCACAGTGGTTCTGCATCAGCCTGGGAGATAGATGCATAGATAGATTAGACAGCTGGACGGATTGATCAATTACCAATACTTTATGGACTTGTGCTATGCCTCAAGGGAACAAAAAGTAAAACACGATAGCTGATACCTAGATAAATGAAAAATAAAAATCAATCAGGAATCAGGGTATTAATTAGGAAAGTTTAACTGATCTTTTCAAAGTTTAACTAATCTTTTCAAAGATTAACAAAGTTAGTATTGCTGTGGGTGCCTCTGTTCCCATCCTCTCACCCCATGGTCTACCCTATCCAGCTGACTGTGCAACTCTTGAGGCCACTTCCACCATGTTGGGGCAGTCTTGGTCACTACTGGCCAAGGCCAGTTTTGGTGTGAGGGGTGCAATCACCCAGGGCCCCATAGCACTCCTTTGCAAAGTTGAATAATATCACTGAGGCTTAGCTTCAGGGTACCTGGTACTGGCTGGGACTACTAATAGTTTCTGCCCTGGGTCCCCAGTGTGTCTAACTCCTGCCTGAAAATGGGGAGCGTATGGGTACATCTGAGGGCATGAGAGAGAGAGAGTATAAGGAAAGGTACCGCATGGTGTGCGGCTCGCCCTTCCTGCACTTCTCCCCCACCCCCAAGTTTTGTGCCCTGGGAAATTGCCCATCTTGCTCACCCTTTGCAATAGCCCTGGAAGGAACCAATTGTAATGCTGGGAGGGCTAACTGGTTCCAGCTCCTCATCAGCTGAGCATTTGAGAGTCCTGATTTGTAAAGAGTTTGACCATAGACCCAAAATAAACAAAAACCTTTGGAAAATAGGGGTCCCTGTAATATATGGCGATATAATAGTAATGAAAAAAAAAAAAAAAAAAGCAATAGTCAACAGTACCAACTGTCCATGCATAATGTAAAGATTTGTGTGTGCATCCTGTTATAAAGGCAGGAAACACATGATCTATAGAGGATGTGCTTCCAGAGAAATGTGTGCTCTGTGACAGACAAAATCTTGATTACTGATGTACCGAGAAATGATACTACAAGTGAGACTGAACAGTCAGAATTTCTTTACAGAAACACTGGTGATTCTACCAGTGCGAGGACCTATAGCTGTCTATAGTAAAACTGAATTGTGTTGTCTCAATGTATTAAACAGCAGCATGCTAGGGGCCACATTGGTCCTGGAATAAAAATGGATCCTTTGCAGAGATGCTGAACCTGAGCTTATGAGACCACACATGGCACTCAAGTGAAGCGCCATGTCGGAAGAAATGACCAGTGCGGTCTCAAAAGCATCTGAACAGTATATCGCTCAAAAAAAAACCCACTGCAATTTACAGCTGCAGTTGAGTTCCCTGACTTTTTGTTATATATTTTTATGTTGGTTCAAACTTCTTAAAATAATCCAAAATCCTTCAAAAATACAATGAAGTTTGCTTCCTTGAAAATAAATCTTGTAAAACCTTGAATCCAAACAGTAGAAACCAGAGATGGTATTTTTCAGCCATGGGCCAAGATAAGATCTGACAGAAAGCCTGTAAGTAAATTTTGGAAATTTCTTTTGTCCACTGATTTAATTTCCTGAAAGGGGGAAAAAATATCCACAGAAATTATGTTATTGGTGCAGTGTATGCTCCTTTGGTAAATCAGGGCTTTGTCAGTGTGTTTTTTATTTTATTTAGAACATTGTATTACTTGTCACATTGACCTGTTAAAAATCTGAGCAAGGTACAGCACAAATATATAGTAACATAGTAATGACGGCAGATAAAGACCAAATGGTCCATCCAGTCTGCCCAGCAATTTGCTTATGGTAGTAACTGCTGCTCCATGCAGGTCATCCCTTGTTTCTGTTAAAGGTAGTTAGTGACTGAAGGAATATTAGTAAAAAATAATTGCATAAATATGCAATTATTCAAGCAATTATGAAATTAGCACCTTATAAAATAATGCAGACAAAAATAAAGTAAATAATATTCCTTTGGTAAAACAGCAACTAGTCAGTGTTATCAGTGCAGTGTGCACTCCTTTGGTAAATTGGCATCTTGTCAGCATTATTGCTGCAGTGTGCACTCCTTTGACAAATCAGCATCTTGTCAGTGTTATCAATGCAGTGTGCGCCTCAGTGATTTTGTTGTAATGTACACGCCTTTGGCAAATCATCATCTTATGATCATTATCAATGCAGTGTGCAATCCTTTGGTAAATTGGCACTTTGTCGATGTTATCAGTGCACGGAGTGCCCGTTTGGTAAATCAGCAGCTTGTCAGTGTTATCAGTGAAGTCTGAGCTCCTTTGGTAAATTGGCGCCTTCTCAGTTTTATCGGCCCAGCCTGCACTGCACACTCCTTTGGTAACTCAGCACCTTGTACACTGAGTAATGGCTTCACTCGCAGGACTCAATCCAGCCCTTTCTGGGAGGTTGGGCTCCGCCCATCAGCTTGCTAAACTAAGCTATCTGAAAGTTCCCAAGCTGCTGAATAAAAGCCCAATTATTCAATTGTGTATATGAATGGGCCACACACAAAGTGAGCAGAACGCAGGGCAGGACAGCTCCTGCACATATCCGTGAATGAAACTGCTGGCAAAGCACCAAGGGGGAAAAAAATAGAAAAAAAAAGACCAGTAATGAAAGAAAAGCACAATTTTACATAAAATAGAAGATAGGATGTGAACAGCAAAGGAGGACTATGTCTTCTGGGATCCCTTAGACCTCTTCATGTGCATTAACCTCCTTGGTCTGCACTCCTGTCTGCTCCCTATTTTGCTGGTCCTTGCCTTTGCTATCCTAACAGGGATGTTTCTGTCAGCGAGGATTCAGTCTTAGGTTGAGATTACGGAAGCATTGGTGCTCAGGAACTCATGAAGCTTGCCAAGAACCTCAGCTTGGCTCTTTGCACACCAGCAGCGGAGAAGAACAGAGAAATAAAGTTTACAGTTGAAGCCTTGAAGGAGAGACTCCTATGGAGCTGACTCACACATTCAGTAGTTCACGGAATGACAAAGGTTGGGTACTGCTGAGCTACTACCTTGCAAGTGAGATGCTCTTAGTACCAGGAACAGCCACAGTGTATCTCTTGATTAAAGATGTTACACTTTCCTTTTTGGCTAGTGATAGACCATTAGATTAATCAGGTAACTTGTACATATTACCACCTTGTTCTGGATGGCATATAAAACATGAATATTTAACTGGGCATGCAACCAAATGACATTTCTGGAGTTCATGACGTGATATTTGGAATGAGTATTGGGCAAAATCAGTTTTATTGTATTTTAAATTCCTGGGACTGAGGATCAGGGATGGCATTGGGGAAGGCTGAAGGATTGAATTGAATTTGTGCGTGGGAAGGGTGAGTGAAAATGTTATATCTTAAAGTGAGTTTTAACAAACATTTGTTTATTGTAAGTAGTGTCTTTTAATTATGTTAACATTATAAACCACCTTGTGTCTAAGGCGAGATATCAAAATGAAATGAAATACCGGTAAATAAATAACAGACTTCAGATGTTTGTAAGAGGCACTTTTCATGCATCCCTTCTCTTCATCCACTGTAGTGATCACACTCTGCACAGATTTGAGGCCCTTGCTTGCCATGTGCACAACAGAACAGAGCCTTGTTGTAATCACTTTCCTGTGGGAAATGTGAAAGAAGATGAAAATACATATTTTTTTTCTAGTCTACATTTTTTTCAAATAGAAAGGGATAAAGGACTGCAGATGACTGCATGGCTACATTTAAAGAGCAAACGCTAATGAAACTTCAAGATCCCATCAGGAAAGAAGGATATAATAAATTGATAATATTATTTTAACTATTCCTGCGCCTACAGGTACAGGATATGCTCAGAAGTAATGCTACAGGTGTTACGGTCGTGGACCCTTGGGCCGGCTGAGATGGTAGATGGAATACTGTGGGAACCCACAGGAAGCGTCACAGCCGGGAGGCGGCGCTGAAGAGACTCTGGAGAAGACTTCACAACTGGAAGCCCAAGGGCCCCCCAGGAGGAGCCCATAGGAACCCGGGCCTCTTGGACTTAGGCAGGACCCTATGCGACCAAGGATCTGTGCAGCGTCTGGAGAGGTAGATGGAGAGGACAGCTGGGCCCAGGAGGCTGGAAGAGTCTTCACCTCGGAAGCCCGTGGCTTCCCCGGGAGGAGCCCGTGAGAGCCCGAGCCACTGGGACTTAGGAGAATCCTCTGGGCCAGCGAGTACCAGATACCTGAGGTGGTGGAAGAAGCTGAAGTTGGAGTCCAAGAGCGAAGACGGGTCAGAAGCCAGAAATAAGAGATCCAAAACAAAGCCAGGGACGAAAGCTGAAGACAGAGTCGTGGGACGGAGCCGGGTCGGAAGCCAGAAGTCAGAGGACAAACCAAAATCAGGAGCGGAAGCTGAAGACAAAGTCAGGAGACGAAGCCAGGTCAGAAGCCAGAAGACAGAAGACAAACCAAAGCCAGGGGCGGAAGCTGAAGACGAAGTCAAGGAACGGAGCCAGATCAGAAGCCAGGAGTCAGCAGAGACGAACCGGAGTCCAATGCAGCAACTAGAGACACAGAGGAACTGAGCGAACCTCGTTGCAAGGCGAGGTACATCTGTGGTTGCCGGGTTTAAATAACCCGGCAGCGTCTGACATCACCAGGAGGATGTCAGACAATTCCCGCGCTGGTCTCTTTAAATGCAGAGCCCCGGCGCGCATGCGCGCACCTAGGGGGCAGGGCCAGCCGCGGGTCGTCGACGGCATCTCCCTCTCATGGGGAGCGCTGCGGTAGGCTGCGTTCCAGGCCTGGGCAGCCGACGAAAGTCTCCTGCGGCCGTACCGGGCCGCGTGGTAAGTGGAGGTCCTGGGGCACGGCCCGGGACCGTAACAACAGGAAGACTGAAATGAAGTAAAGAAATTAATATCAGGTTCCATGTTTGATTAATCTTATGAGGTAAAGAAGTAGTGCTCAAACTGGTCCTTGGACCACCCCCACCTTCCCAGCCAGACAGGTTTTCAGGATATCCCTAATGAATATGCATGAGATGTATTTGCATGAGCTGGTGCACTGCATCTATTATATGCAAATATATCTCATACATATTTAATGGATGGATGTAGGTGGATGCTGAGGACCAGATTGAGCATCACTATGGTAAAATGCAATACACTATTGCCTTCCCACCTGTTATGAGTTGGCTTATTTGGAAGGGGCTGTTTGCCACTATTAGGGACATCCAGTTCATGTTACTAGTATCAGATGATCAGTGATGTGCTCGATGTTATTTTCGTGGACTCTTAGGCAGAGGTGGAGTTGATGCAACCTGCAGGTCCCCACTGTCAATAGGTGGATTCAGATGAGGCAGAGGCCCAACTAGAGCTTCACCTCTACCAGCCCACATTCCCCTCAAGTTGAGCCTTTGGGTGCTGGGGCTGGCAGGTCTTAGGTATGTGCCTTTACTGATGTCACTGTGTTGAAACAGAGGTTGCACAGATGAATCTGGAAGTAGGTAGTGGTCAGTGGCAGGCGTCACTCAAGAAGGTCCAGGAGACAGGCAGTAGTCAGTGGCGGGTGGCATTTAAGAGAGTATCCAGGAGTCAGGCCGAGGTCAATACCGGGTATCTGTCTGAAGGGAAAGGTGGGATGGATAGGCAGGGCAGGGCAGGTCAGGCGAGGAGAAGCACAGAAGGCATGGCACATTGGCAAACAGAAGATATGACCACAGGGGCTGATGAACAAAGACAAGGACCACTGGAACTGACGAACAAAGGCACTAGAAATGGAGAAAGAAGGCATTGGAACTAAAGAACGAAGGTACTGGAATGCTGGAACCGAAGATAGGGAATGCTGACAACATGCACTACTTAGCACGTAGGAAGACCTGTTGCCCAGCAAGGAAGGGATGCACTGTAAGTCTTTTATAGGCCTAGCATTGTGATGTCATCAAGGAGAGCCACTGGCCTTTTCCTGCCACGGGCCCTTTAAAAGAAGAGACGTCGGGCATGTGCGTAACTTAGGGATCTTCCTGCTGTGAAGATCATTGGTGGCATCCTGCTGCACCGAGGCTCAGCGTCCCACCGCCTTAGAGGGCAGCAAAACTCAGCAGTGTCAGGAGATGAGAGGCGAGGCCTGGCCTGACGGGTAAGTGTGGCGGTTCATGAGAGGAGCCCAAGGATTGCTAAACACAACAATGGAAAAGAAAGAAGCTAGGCTGACATCACTGACTGCTGTAAAAAATGGCCACTCCCAGTAGGATCAAGGAGCCCTAACAATCGAGCTAGCTCATAATCCTTTGTGTGCATTTGTGTGTTGGTAGACGGGGGGGAGATCTAAGAAACATTGTCCTGCCAATAGCATAATTTTGTTCAGCTGGGCAGTAAGCACCCCTGAATTCTGAAGAGGTGAATTTCCCATTAAAATATTTTTCTTTATTTTTGTAAAATAAAATCAAAATTCCCTCTCTATTCTAAATAAAATTGTGACAAATCTTCTGATTATTCTCTAAACCTGTTTGCCTAGTACTTATAAAATGCAAGCACTATTCTAATATTGTTCATCTAGCTAGAAAATAAAAGCAAGGATTATCTAAACTTACCTAAGAACATAAGAACATACCAGGTCATCAATCCCAGTATCCTGTCTCCAACAATGGCCAATCCAATTCACAAATACCTGGCAAGTACTCAAACATTAAACAAATCCCATGCTACTAATGCCAGCAACAAGCAGTGGCTATTCTCTATTGATTAATAGCAGTTCATGGGCATCTCCTACAGGAACTTATCCAAACCTTTTTTAAACCCAGCTACACTAGCTGCCTTAACCATATCCTCTGGCAAGGAATTCTAGAGCTTAATTGTGTTTTAAGTGAAAATGAATTTTCTCCTATTCGTTTTAAATGTGCTACTTGCTAACTTCATAGAGTTCCTCCTAGTTCTTGTATTATCTGAAAGAGTAAAGAACTGTTTTATATTTACATTTACTGGTTCAAGTCTTTTCATAGACCTCTATCATATCCCCTCTCAGCCGTCTCTTCTCCAAGCTGAGCAGCCTAACTCTTTAGCCTTTCCTCATAGGGGAGCCATTCCATGTCCTTTATCATTTTGGTTGTCCTTCTCTGTACTTTCTCCAGTGCAAATATATCTTTTTTGAAATGTGGCGACCAGAACTGCACACAGTATTCAAGGTTCTGTCTAACCATTGAGAGATACAGAGGCATTATGATATCTTCGGTTTTAATTGCCATTCCCTTCCTAATAATTTTTGTTTGCTTTTTTGGCCATCACAGTTCACTGAGTCGGTGATTTCAATTAACATCCACTATGACGCCCAGATCTTTTTCCTGGGAGGTAACTCCAAAAATGGAACCTAACATCTTGTAGCTTCAGCGTGGGTTATTTTTCTGTATATGCATCACCTTGCACTTGTCCACATTATATTTCATCTTCCATATAGATGCCCAATCTTTCAGTCTCGCAACATCCTCCTGCAATTTATCACAATCCACTTGTGATTTAAGTTCTCTGAATAATTTTGACAACTACAAATTTGATTACCTCACTTGTCCTACCTATTTCCAGATCATTTATAAATATGTTCCCTGAGGCACTCCACTGTTTACCTTTTTCCACTGTGAATACAGACCATTTAATTCTACTCTCTGTTTCCTGACTTTTAACCAGTTTGCAATCCACAAAAGGCCATCACTTCCTATCCCATGATTTTTTTTAGCTTTTTTAGAAGCCCCTCATGAGAGAATTTTTCAATTGCCTTCTAAAATCCAAACACACCATATCTACCAGTTCATATTTATCCATATGCTTATTCACCCCTTCAAAAAAATGTAGATAACTTGCCTTATCTATAAAATATCAAAGACCTCCAGTCTACTGGATAAATAATTTTTTGTCATGTAAGTCCAGGGCCACCACCACCAGACTCTTCCTCTTCTCTTGTCTGGCTAAGCCATAATGTGGTGTTGGTGGCTAATGATTGTCCCTTAATAAATGCAGTTTGGTCTTCTCCGGCAAGATAAGGCAATATCATCGCTCACCGCAATTGAAGAATTTTAGCTAATATTTAGATAACTATGTAGAGGAGAGAAATTGGTCTATATGAGTTTGGTTCTAAGCTATCCCTACCCGGTTTATGCAGTACCATTATTGTCGCATTCATCATAGCATGCTCCTTATCTGGAAATTCCCAAGAAAAGAAAAGCATCAATTTGTGGGAAAACTGCTTATAGAAATCTATATAGTATCCAGTAGGTCCTGGACTTTTGCCCAATGGGAGACCCATTATCAGCTTGCAAACATCTTGCACTGTCACAGGTGAAGCCAACCTGGCTGCCTGTCTCTCCGCCACCTGAGACATTACCACTCCCCTTATCCTGTAGCTAGCCTGCCCCTAGGTTTGTATATAGCTCTTCATAATAGCCTTTGAAAGAATCATTAATCTTCTTAATATCATGAGCAATCTATTCTAGCTTCATTCTAATACTATTAATTGTTGCCTGAGCTTTCCTTTTCCCTATCATCCTAGCCAACAGTGTTCCAGTCTTGTTCCCGTGTTCATAGAACTTTTGCAGGGAGAATTGTAATGCCCTCTCTAGGCCCTCAATTTGTAGCTGCTGAAGTTCATCTCTTGCCTTCTGCAAGTGCTTATAGACTCGCTGGGAGCAACTTGCCTTATGCTGATCTCTAAAGCCCTAATATGTCGCTCTAATTACTTTTTTTCTTTCTGTTCTCTTACTTTTTTCTGGTAACTCACAAAACTAATAATTTTCCCACGAAGCACTGGCTTTAGCGCCTCCCATATCACCACTGGGTTCTGTTCTGCCTCATCATGTACCTTACTATATTCCTTTACTGCATCTTCCATCATGCCGCAGAACCTAGCATTCCCTAACAGCGCTTGGTGAAACCACCATTATTTGCTAGCCAAGCACTCTTGATAGAATTTTAATGGTAGGAGGACTGAATTGTGATCTGAAATATGACTAGTTAGAATATCCATAGATCCTGCTAGTTGTAAAAGGCTGCTCATACAAAGAAATAATCTAAACAACTACACAACTAATGTCTCTGAGAATAACATGTATAATCCCTCCTGAGGGATTCTGAATTCTCCAAGCATCTAACAGACCCATCTTGGCTATCAGCAATCTAATCCCCTCCACTTGACCCCTGGCCTGTCCTCCCTTGGAGGATCTATCTCTCATGGGATCCAGGCATGTGTTCCAATCCCCTCCGAACATGTAGGGCCACAGAGAGAAACTTTTCAATGCCCCTACTAACTCACTATAGTATTCATTCTACCCCTTATTTGGACCAAATGCACAGGCCAATGCAAATTTTTCCCCCTACAGCAAAAACTCCAAAGCAACATATCTGCCCTTAAGATATACAAGTTGTTTATTAACCGACGGCAGTAAGATTTTATATACCAAGATGCAGACCTCACACACACACATAGTTTGAGAGATATAGGAGGAATTGCAAACCTGTCCTACCCACTCACGCTGCAGTTTAGAATGTTCCATGTCACTTAAAAGAGTCTCCAGCCATAGGACCCACTAAGTTTGCATCACTCTTTTTCACATAGTCTAATATACGCTTTTGTTTTGTAGGTGTGCCTGTTCCTCTCACATTGAATGAAACTAAGTTATCCTTAAGACATGACATACCCACTTAAATTTATCATCTTAATTTCCTTGATGGATTTATGAATATGGCATTTTTGACATGCTTCTGCTGTGATCTCCTCCTCTCTGGTCTATTTAGTCTCCCACCTGACCTGAACTGCAGCCACACTTGGGTATAAGGAGATCCTCTTCTCCACATTACCACCATCCCCTCATCCCTCAGATTATCTCTGTCCAGGTTGCACCTCCCCTCCCTTCCCTACAAGCAAAGCATCCAACTACATACTTCCTGTTCCTTCCTCTCCCCTTCTTCTCTCCTTGCTGCTCCTCCCCTCCCTCTCCTCCCTTCCCACCTAGACCCCTGTTTCATAACTGGTATCAAGCAGGATACAAAGTTTCACCAAAGACATGTTCTCACTTCCGGTCCAAGGTTCTCCTTTCATTTGGGAGGTGATGACAACTCTCTGATATGAAGAAACAAAGACAATCTTTCGTCGTTTGTGTAAAAAGCAGTCTTGTATAAAGTTGCCAAAATAATCACATGAATGAAAAGCTCCATGTCAGCATTGTTTCAGGCTTGCGGCTTTTACTTAATCGGTGTGCATAGCAGTAGGCTCAGGTTCATGATGCACATCCTGTTTAGAACCACTGGTGATTACCCTATAGGAGCTTACTATCATAGGCTCCCACATGGAGGAGCTAACACCCTTTCTGGTACAAATTCTGTCCCATCCGATTCAGATGGAACAATCCTCTTAGTAGATACATACATAGCAGAAACAATTTAATGTGAACAAGTGTAAAATATTACACATAGGGAAAATTAATCCCAATAATATCACATGATGCTAGGCTCTGTGTTAGGATTCACTACCCAGGAAAAGGAGCCCTTTAAGATATTGTGGACAATTATCTTAAAATCTTTGATTTAGTGTGCAGCAGTGGTCAAAAAGGTAAATAGAATGTTAGGAATTATTTAGAAAGGAATAGAGAACAAAACTGGTTGGAAAAGTGTGAAGAAAAGGAGGATGATATATTTTATGATGATTTTTGCCATTCTTGGATTTTATTCTTCAAGTTGCAGTAAATATTTTTTATTTGTCTATTGCCTAATGTTTTATCCCTCCTTAAAAACCTGACTGAAGAGAGTTTTCCTACGTGAATATGATTGGATGAGTGTGTGAAAAAGATCCCCCATATCATCAAGGTCCCCAGAGGCTTAGTCTTCCATCCTGCCAAGTGGTCCTCCTCCCTGCTGCACCCAGGCTTAGAAGTTTGATGGTTGAGAGGAAGATTAGAGACCCAGGAAGGTGATATTGGCCCTGGGACTTGCTGTAACCTCTGCATTAGGTATTCTAAAACCAACAGAGGCTTACCCAGTTATTAGTCAGGAAAACTTAGGTAAGCCAATGCTTAACCCTGGGAATGAGAACAAGAAATAAATCAATTATTGGGTATCTGTCCCTGCTCTCCTTGGGCCCTGTTTCCATTCCCGCTGATCACTAATGTAAGTAAATACTTTTGCTTTAATTATTCACAGGCAGAGGGGGAGAAGAGTGAGTGTATGTGTAAGCATGAGGGAATGTGCAAGTGAATCAGTGATTATGTGTGTGAGTGTGACTGAGTGTGCGAGTCAGTGAGCATGTGTATGAATATGTGTCGGTGAGATTGCAAGTGCATCAACATCTGTGTCTGTCAGTGAGCAGCGAGAGAAAGTAAGTCAGCATGTTTGTTAGCATGATTGAGTGTGTAAGTCAATTAATATATGTATGAGCGTGAGTGTATGTGTGCGAGTAAACATATGCTGGTGGCTGAAGAGGATCAGTATTGCTTTGGAAAATCTTAGGACTTAAAAAAGTTTGGGAAAAGTTGAAATAGTGGGGTATATTTTGTGTGTGTGTGTGTGTGTGTGTGTCTGAGATAGACCATCGGGTGATATATATAGACCATTGAGGCGGGTGTTGTGATATTTTATGGGGGGGGGTGATTTTTAGAGGAGTGAGTGATGAGTGAATGTGACTATATGATATTAGTGGGTTAGGGTTGAGGGTATGGGTTGTTATTATTGAGGGCATGTCTGGACAATTTGTACAGTAAAGTCATTATAATATATGCTTTGAAGATGAAGGTATATGTATATGATGATATGTACTGTCTGATATGATGTTGTTATAAGATTGTGTATTTAAAATATTTTGTATGTATGATGATAAGTGCAATACAATAAAATGTTCACAGTTTTGGAAATTGAATAATAAGTATAATAAATTTTATTAACCATGTAATAACAAATAAGAGTGATTAGTTATATGATTCCCTATTGTGTTGGGTATTGAGATAAAAGCAAGCCAGAGAGAGTTATTATTATTGTATCAGATTCAAAAGCAAGCATCGGGTGGTAATAGTTTAGAATTTGTGTGCACCTAAGTAAAAAGGTTGAAAAAGGTTAGTTACCTTGAAAGGGTGTTAGAGTATTTTGTTTGATTTGAGTAGAGGCCAACATTTGTTAAACAGAAAGATTAGCAGTGAGTCACCCAGGCTTACTAACTAAAGTTTAAATAAGCAAAAGGATTGTGCAGTACTAACTTGCCTTGAAGCACAAGATATATTGTAAGGGAAGAACTCAGTAACTCTTAATCCAGTAGGAGCATTAAAAGGAGAAGATCATCTTGCTGGGGGATGAAGAGGATCAGTAAGAATCGCTTTGGGAAATCTTAGGACTTAAAAATGTTTGGGGAGAGGTGAAATAGGGAGGTATATTCTTTAGTGTGTGTGTGTGTATGTGTGTGATATAAAAAGCAAGCCAGAGGTAGTTAATAGTTAGAATTTGTGTGTGTCTGAAATAATAAGCAAGCCAGAGAAAGTTAATTCTAGTGTCTGTCTTACCATCCCAACCACCCCTAGCACATCCTTTGATTTATAAACAAGAGACACTTTCTTATTAAAAATCAATCAAGCTCTTACCTAAACTACACACCAGCCCATTGTAGGTAACTACCAGATTAATAGTGAATACACCAATAAATGTAAAGGATGCTAATTGTAGGCATGCCTACTCCCATAGCAACCTAAACTTAACTAGGAACTCAATAAAATTAAGATGAAAGCAGCAGTCCAGCAGTAAGCAGGGCCTTCCAGTCTTTTGCATTGAGTGTCACATGTATGTTCTTTTACCTCCTGGTGAGAGGTTGTATGTGTGCACCCAGCAGTGCAAAGAGATTCTGGCTCTCAGAGAACAATTCCAATCTCTGGAGGCTAGAGTGGAAGACTGGAGGAGCTGAGGCAGACAGAGATGTATATAAATGAAACTTTCAGGGACATAGTAGCCAAGTCCAAAATCCAGTCTGGAAGCCCTGGTACTGCCTAGGATTAGGAAGACTTCTTGATTGTAGAGCACTACCCTGGTATACCAGGAAGTGATCCTGTACCAAAGACCTGCTCTCTAGATGATATGTTGTCCTCTCACACTAAGGATGAATCTCCCAGGGCTACTGCCCAAGAGGGAAGGGTTAGTTCAGCCATTATAGTTGGTGATTTGATTATTAGGAATGTAGATAGCTGGGTGGCTGGTGGACTTGAGGACCACCTGGTAACTTGCCTGCCTGGTGGGAAGGAGGCAGACCTCATGCGCCACCTAGATAGAATTTTAGACTGTGCTGGGGAGGAGTCAGCTGTCATGGTATATGTGGGCACCAATGACATAGGGAAATGTGGGAGGGAGGTTCTGGAAGTGAAATTTAGGATTTTAGTTAGAAAGCTAAAATCCAGAACCTCCAGGGTAGCATTCTCTGAAATGCTCCGTTCCACATGCAGGTCCCCAGAGATAGGCAGCAGGGAAGAGGGATTTAGTTTTATAAGAAAATGGGAAAGGGGGAGTCTTTTCTGAAAGGATAGGCTCTACCTTAACCAGGGTGGAACCAAGAGGCTGGCACTAACCTTTAAAAAGGAGATAGAGCAGCTTTTAAATTAGAACAAGAGGGAAAGCTGACAGTCGCTCAGCAGCACATAGTTTGGAGGGTGGCATCTTCAAACAATACTAATGAAACAGGAAAGTTAGGGCATCCCAACAGAGAGGTTCCAATAAAAGAAAAAGTAGTCCATGTGCCTATAAATAAAGAATCACCTGAGCTAAATAATTCCAAATTATCCCTATCAATTACAAAGTAGGTTGTTAATACAAAAAAAACCCAAAAAAACAAAACATACTTTGAATTGTCTGTATGCCAGTGCCAGAAGTCTAAGAAATAAGATGGGAAAGTTTACAGTGTATAGCAGTGAATGATGAGATAGACATAATTGGCATCTCAGAGCCCTAGTGGAAGGAGGATAACCAATGGGACAGTGCTATACCGGGGTACAAATTATATCACAATGATGGGGAGGATCAAATTGGTGTGTGTGTGTGTGGGGGGGGGGGGGGGGGGGGGGCGCTTTATGTCCAGGATGTCATAGAGTTAAACAGAATAAAGATCTTACAAGAGACTAAATACATAGTAGAATCTTTATGGGTAGAAATCACATGTGAGTAGGGTAAGAGTATAGCGATAGGAGTATACTACCATCCACCTAGCTAAAATGATGAGATGGACAATGAAATGCTAAGAGAAATCAGGGAAGCTAACCAATTTGGCAGTGCAATAATAATGAGAGATTTCAATTACCCCAATATTGAATTGGTAAAAGTAAGATTAGAACATGCTAGAGAAATAAAATTCCTAGATGGAACAAATGACTGCTTCATGGAACAATTGGTTCAGGAACTAATGAGAGAAGGAGCTATTTTAGATATAATTCTTAGTGGAATGCAGGATTTGGTGAGAGAGGTAATGGTGGTGGGGCCACTTGGTAATGATCATAACATGATTAAATCTGAACTAATGAATGGAAGGGGAAATTATGTAAATCTACAGCTCTAACATTAAACTTTCAAAAGGGAAATTTTCATAAAATGAGGAAAATAGTTAGAAAAAAAATGAAAGGTGCAGCTAACAGGCATGGACATTGTGTAAAAATACCATCTTAGAAGCGCAAACCTGATGTTGTTGTGGGTCCCAGCCGTGGAGGACCATGGCTGACCCGCGTGAGCCAGCTCCTGATCCTGCTTCTGATCCAGCTCCGCTCCGGTCCTCACTCCTTCCTTCGTACTCCAGTTCCTGTGTTCCTCCTCAGCTTGATCTCCTGATTCTGACTCTTGGCTTGTCTCTCATCTTCGTTTGTCTGATGCCTGTCCCGACCCCTGGCCTGGTTTCTTCATCTCTGCTTGCCTGCTGCCTTCCCCGGATCCTCTGACTGAACTCTCGTATTGCATCTTCGCTGCCATCCCTGACCCGGACTCTTGACCATGTCTTTACCTTGCCTCTCCTGTTTCACCAAGGCAACCCGCACCTAAGCCCTATCGGCCCCTGTACCCAAGGGTTCAACCTGCGGGGAACGAGGGCTGGTATAGGTGAAGCTCCAGCTACCGGCGACAGGAACCATGTAGGGCCGTCCATCTGTGGTAGCGCTAACCCTCGTCCCGGCTTAAGGGTCCACAACCCTAACAGATGTATTCCATGCCTTAAGAAAAGTGGAAGGAAGGCCAAACGATTACTGGCATAGTTAAAAGGCAAGGTGAAAGAGGCTATTATAGCCAAAAAAAATGTATTTCAAAAACTGGAAGAAGGATCCATCTGAAGAAAATAGGAAAAAGCATAGGCATTGTCAAGTTAATTGTGAAACATTGATAGGGCAGGCTAAGAGAGAATTTGAAATGAAGTTGGCCATAGAAGCAAAAAGTCATAATAAAAACTTTTAAAAATATACCCAAAGCAGGAAACTTGCAAGGGAGTCAGTTGGACTGTTAGATGATTGAAGGGTTAAAGGGGCATTCAGGGAAGATAAGGCCATCACGGAAAGACTAATAAATTCTTTGCTTCTGTGCTTACTAATGAGTATGTTAAGGCGATACCAGTTCTGGAGATGGCTTTCAAAGATGATGATTTGGATAAACTAAACCAAGTCACGGTGAACCTGGAAGATGTAGTAGGCCAGATTGACAAATTGAAAAGTAGCAAATTGCCTGGACCGGATAGGAGGTTATGACCTTTTGTGGATTGCAAACTGGTTAAGAGACAGGAAACATAGAGTAGGATTAAATGGTCAGTTTTCTCAGTGGATAAAAGTAAACAGTGAAGTGCCTCAGGAATCTGAACTTGGACTGGTGCTTTTCAATATATTTATAAATGATCTGGAAGGGATACGACAAGTGAGGTGATCAAATTTGCAGATGACACAAATTATTCACAGTAGATAAATCACATGAGGATAGTGATAAATTGCAAGAGAACTTTGCGAGACTAGAAGATTGGGCATCCAAATGGCAGGTGAAATTTAATGTGGACAAGTGCAAGGTGATGCAAATAGGGAAAAATAACCCATACTGTAGCTACATGATATTAGGCTCCATATTAGGAGTTACCATCCAGGAAAAAGATTTGGGGTTCAGAGCGAATAATGCATTGAAATCTTTGGCTCAGTGTGCTGCAGTGGCCAAAAAATCAAAGAGAATGTTAGGGATTTTTAGGAAGGGAATAAAACGGAGGATGTCATAATGCCTCTGTATCACTCAATGGTTAGACCATACCTTGAATACTCTGTGCAGTTCTGGTCGCTGCATCTCAAAAACGATATAGTTGCACTGAAGAAATTACATAGAAGTGCGACCAAAATGATAAAGGGCATTAAACTGCTCCCCTACGAAGAAAGGTTAAAGAGGTTAGGGCTATTGAGCTTGGAGAAGACATGGCTAAGTTGGGATATGATAGAGGTCTATAATATCAAGAGAGGACTAGAACAGGTAAATGTGAATCGTTTATTTACTCTTTCAGATAAGAGAAGGACTAGGGAGCACTTCATGATGTTAGTAAGTAGTACATTTAAAACAAATTGGAGAAAATTCTTTTTTACTCAACGCACAATTAAGCTCTACAATTTGTTTGCAGGAGAATGTAGTTGAGCAGTTAGTGTAGCTGGGTTTAAAGTTTTGGATTTGTTCCTGGAGGAGAAGTCCATAAACTGCTATTAATCAGGGTTAACCTAGGGGTAGATTGTATAACATACGCGCGTATGTGTATGTGCGTGCGGTTCTCGGCGTGCACACATGGACGTGAAAATTTTATAACATGTGTGTGCGCCAGCACACACATGTTATAAGATTGGGTGGCTTACAATCCCCCCCGGGCGCAAGGTGGGGGACTTTTGCAATTTTCGTGCGGCAACGCAATCGGGCCTTCCCCAGTTCCTTCCCAGTCTGCTGCTTAATTGGAGCGGACTGAGAGGGAATGTCCCTACCCCCCTACAACTCCCTCCCTCTTCCCCTCTCCTCTCCTCTCCTCCCCACCCCCTAAACCCTACCTATCTATCCTTTTATTATTTCTTTTACTACTTACTTCAGGGCCCGAGCTGAAGTAAGTTGCGTGCGCCGGCCGGCTGCTGGTGCGCAAATCTTCAGGACAGCATTCAATGGCGCTGACCCGGCCTGCCCCCCGCCTCGTCCCTCCATACCCAGACCCTGCCCCCCCGCTCGTCCCTTTGAAGAGGCTCGCCACTTGTACGTGTACCGGGGTTTATGTGCATGGCTGGGCCTCTTTGAAAATTTGTGTGGCGCACAAGGCCCGGCCATGCACGTAAACCCCGGATTTTACATGTGCAGGCCTTTTAAAATCCTGCCGTTAAAGAATAGCCAGTGCTATTACTGGCATTTGTAGCATGGGATCTATTTAACGTTTGGGTACCTGCCAGGTACTTGTAACCTGGATTGGCCATTGTTGGAAACAGGATGCTAGGCTTGATGAACCCTAGGTCTGACCCAGTAGGGCAACTTCTTATGTTCTTAATATGTATGTGTATAAGAGAGAAAGAAGAAAATTAGTGTACACCCGCACTCCCAACTAATTCACAACCATCTCAGGGTGACTGGAATCAAAAGCTCCCAGAAATGGAGAGCAGGAGATTTTAAAATATCTTTATTAGCTTTAATTATTGGATTTTTGTTGCGCTGGAGGTGGATTCTTGGGCTGAGGTGGGGTTGACACAACCCGTAGGCAAGAACATATGGGTCCCCACCATCAGCAGGTGGACCGGCCTGAAGCTAGAGGCCACTGGAGCTTCACCTATACCAGCCCACATTCCCCTCAGGTTGAGCCTTTGGGTGCCGGGGCCAGCAGGACATAGGCGGGCCTCGAGATTAGGTGCAGGTAATAGGTGGTTCAGCCCAGAGACAGCAGCCAGCAGGTCCTATCCCAGACGGGATGTGGAACAGAAACTCAAGCACCAAGGAACAAGGAGAGACTGAAGGTGCCTGAGCAAAGGAAGGACAAAGCCTTAATAGTACACGTCCAGAGGATAGAGACAGAGGCGGCACTGTAGAGCTTGAATGGAAGCTGGCGGCACTTGGAAGGTGTAGTAAGCAACGCGGAACTCTGGACTCAAGAAAGTCTATAGCGTAGTCGTTTGTAGCAATGGTCAGGACATGGAGAAAGCAGGCATGGTCAAACATAGCAATGATCAAAGCTTGAAGAAGGTAGGTGTGGTCTGATGTAGCAATGGTCAGGGCACGGAGAAGGCAGGCATTGTCAGACGTAACAATGGTCAAGGCATGGAGAAGGCAGGCGAGGTCAGACGTAGTAATGGTCGGGGCATGGGCAAGTGTAGTGGTGGTCAGGCTTGGAGAAGGCAGGCAAGGTCAGGCGTAGCAGTGGTCAGCTTGGAGAAGGCAGGCAAGGTCAGGCGTAGCAGTGGTCTAGCTTGGAGAAGGCAGGAAAGGTCAGGCGTAGCAGTGGTCAGAACCAGGAAGTCAATCAGCACACAGACGAAACAAACACGGGCCTAGGAACTAGGAATCCACAGGAACACAAACAAGACAAGTACGGAGGCAACAAGTACTCAGTAATCTGGAACAGGAGACCTGTTGCAAAGGCAGCGCTACAGTGCGAGGCCTGAGCATTTATGCGCTGAGGGATCTGACGTCAGCATCCGGGTCCACGGCCAGGTTCCCGCCGTGGGCCCTTTAAAAGGTTCACTGATGCACGTGTGCGCGCCTAGAGAGGGTCGCGGCGCTGCCGGTGGCGTCTCTCTGCAAACCCAGCGGAGAGGCCCGAAGGATGGAGGCATCTTGGCTGGAGGTCCTGGGAAGTGGAGCAGGATCGGAGGCGCTGGTGGAAGTCCGAGATCGGGGCTGGCGGCCCACTGTCGCTAGCGACGGAGCGCTGGAGCCTGAAGACTGTGAAGAGAGGTGAGAGGGCTGTACTGTGGGGCTGCAGCAGGCGGCGAGCGTAACAGTTTTATGTTTATTGTTTTGGAATATTTTATTGGTGTTTGAGAAATATGTATATGAGTTTTGGTCTGCCTCTGAATGTATGCATATGTTTCTTTAGTATGCTTCCACTCTAAGCAATATCTTTAGATATTGCTTAGAGTCTCTATAATTTGTAGAGTTCTTTTTCCTGATTTGTTTGAATGTTTCTGAATTTTTAATTGAGTCTGTTCCTGTTTACTCTAATTTGCTCTCTGTGCCTTTCTCCTTTTCCTATTGGTCCTTTGATCCAAGGAATGCCTGGGACAGTTTATTTCCTGAAGAGACTTTCAGTTGGAAGAAGGCTTTCGGTAGGCTAACAGCTTATTCTCATCCTCTTTCAAGCTCTGAGAGGCATCATCTTTTCATCTTATATTTATTATTTCCCACAGCTACTGTCAATTTTCAGAGAAATTTATTACAGCTGTATCATCAACCTATTTGGCTACTCATGGACCTTCTCATTTACTGTGAGTGTTGAATTATTCTTCATTTTAATGTTTTTTTTTGTAACTAAGAACTGAATTTATCTGATTATCTGCAGTTGGGGAGAAGTTTAGCTGACTGTCTAGGGGTTCAAGCTAGACATCAAACGCTGAGGGCAATACAAGTTTAATTATTGATTGTTCTGTTCATCAGCTGTTTTGAAAGTATGTTTTCTTTTTATTGCTTTGATTTTCTTTTATGATTATTATTTTATATTTCTTGATTCTATTGTTTGATATTTTATGAGGAATGCTGATGTTTCTGTTGTTCCATTGCAACACTGCACCCATCCTGCTCGCGGCTGAGAAATGCAGACACTTGGCAGGTCACGAGCAGCGCCCATCCTGCTTGCAGCAAAGAGAAGCAGACACTCGGTGGTAGGGATGTGCAGAGCAAAAGTTTATGTTCATAAGTCCATAAGTCGAAAGGGGGTCCCATTTGCGGTCAATATGGACATATGGAGAATTCCATAAGTTGAGTCTATGCCCATCTGTGCAAATAAAAATTTAAACCCCTCACCCTCCTTAATCCCCCCCCCCCCCCAAGACTTAACCAAAACTCCCTGGTGGTCCAGCGGGGTCAGGACGCCATTTCTGACCTCCTTTGCGAGGAGCACGTGACGTCGGCGTCACGTCGGAGTGACGCGGCGTCACGTGATTCCCCGCGGGTTCGCTCCGGGACCCTCGTTCGACCCAAAAGGAACTTTTGGCCAGCTTGGGGGGGCCTCCTGACACCCCCAAGCTGGCCAAAAGTTCCTTTTGGGTCGAACGAGGGTCCCGGAGCGAACCCGCGGGGAATCACGTGACGCCGCGTCACTCTGACGTGGCGCCGACGTCACGTGCTCCTCGCAAAGGAGTTCAGAAATGGCAGAAATGGCGTCCTGACTCCTCGCTGGACCACCAGGGAGTTGTGGTAAGTCTTTGGGGGGGGATTAAGGAAGGTGAGGGGTTTAAATTTTTATTTTGGATCAACAATCGCGATTTCCAACGTATTCAACATAGCTATGTTGAATACGTTGGAAATCCGATCGTTTTCGCCTCATCACTTTTTTAAGTTAAAAAAAAAAAAAGTAGCGTTTTACATTTAAGTTCAAAACGAATGCACACCCCTACTCGGTGGACCATGAGCAGCGCTCATATTGCTCGTGGCTGAGAGAAGCAGAGTTTTGGTGAGCCAACAACATGCAAATGCATGTTGATGGCCCTATTAGGTATGCGCGTGATTCAGTAAGTAAAATGTGCAGCCAAGTCGCACATTTTACTCTAAGAAATTAGCGCCGACCCAAAAGTAGGCGCGATTCAGTAAGTAAGAAATTAGCTTTTCTGTGCACCCTCCGACTTAATATCAAGGCGATATTAAGTCGGAGGTCCCCAAAAGTAAAAAAAAGTAAAAAAAAAAAAAAAAAAATTTTGAATTCGGCCCGCGGCTGTCGGGCCGAAAACCGGACGCTCAATTTTGCCGGCATCCGGTTTCTGAGCCCGTGGCTGTCAGCGGGCTCGAGAACCGACGCCGGCAAAATTGAGCGTCGGCTGTCAAACCCGCTGACAGCCGCCGCTCCTGACAAAAAGGAGGCGCTAGGGACGCGCTAGTGTCCCTAGCGCCTCCTTTTCCCCGTTTTTCCCGCGTCACCTCATTTAAATACTGAATCGCCCGCGCGCGCCGGGAGAGCGGGCATTCGTCCGCTCTCCCGCGGTCTTACAGTATCGACCTGTTGGTGATTTAGGCAGTCACCTAGGGCACCAGCCATTAGGGGGGGCCATTTGGGGCCACTAACGGAGCCTATCCCGCTCGTGGCAGAAAAGAGTAAAAACTCGGTGGGCCACAAGCAGGGGCCATCCTGCTCGCGGCTCAGAGAAGCACACAATCGGCGAGCCACGAGTAGCATCTCAGCAAATGAGGTTGGGACTAGGGCCAGGGTGGGACTGGGGGGGGGGGGGGGGTGTCTAATACCCTTGCACCAGCCTTGCCTGCCCACTGAAAATGCAGGCCCTGCCCTATGAACGGGTGATCATGAATTTTTTTCAAGGCTTCATGCGATCATTCATTCTTATGCATGCAAATTAAATGAGGATACCACAGCCCAGATTTGTTATGCAATTTTTAATTTTTGTATTTTTCTTCAATTAATGATGGTATAGATTTTTCCATCTAATGATAAACTATTTGTGTCTCCTGCATTTTGAGTGCTTTTGTGAAAGATTGGCATTTTGAGAGGTTCCCTGCTGTTATTCAGTTGTTGAAATTGATTGCTCTTTTCAGACACTGCCTTGTTTGTTGATGGTCGTCCCCATGGGAGTGAATGCTGCTAATAAACAGCAGAGTGAATGCCAGCTAGGGTGAAAGAGTTTTAGGCTTATGCAAAATATACATGTATGTATAAAAATTCCTAACATACTTTTTAATATATTTAGAGGTGTGTGTGTGTGTGTGAGAGAGAGAGAGAGAGAAACAGAGATATGGTGAGGGGGATACCAGGGCACTCCCCATAGCCAAATGACCTGGATCTGGGCTACGGCTCCCAAAATATCTTTAAAAACGTGTAAGGAATTTTTAGACATCTCCACGGGCACTTCACATAGCCAAGCGTTTCTAATACGTTTTTGAATATATTTGGGGAGTTGTAGCAAAAGACCCTTCAGGTCACTTGGCTCTGTAAAGTGCCAGTGGAATGTCACGGCGTTCCCCTCCCCCCTGGCCCTTTTCGAGCCCTGTCAGTAGAATGGAATCGCCGACCCAAGCAGGAAAGAAAAACCTACAACTCCCACCGTGCTCTGGGGCTGCCGCGCATGCAGAGAGGCTAGCCGGCTCGGGTTCTGGAAGAAGGGAGGCGGGGAAAGAGAGAGAGAGAGAGAGAGAGCGAGAGCGAGACAGACCTGTGCATCCGTACGGCAGATGCAAGAGGAGCTCGTGCCAGGGATCGGTGGGGTTTAGCCCTCGGTGTAACGCGCACGATGGGGAAAAAAGCCCACTTGAGGTGAAGGATGTGAACCGCAGGCAAGGTCTTGTCTTGTGCTTCGCTGCAGCTGCCCCTGCTTTTTTTCTGCTGCAGGAGAAATGTAATTACTGCTGAGAAAGAGGGTAGCTTCTTGCTCTTTTTTTTTTTTTTAATTTAATTTTTATTTTTTTGGCCATTGGGTCCCTATCACGCAGCGAAAAGATGAAGAAGCAATTCAATCGGATGCGGCAGCTGGCCAACCAGACGGTGGGCAGGTAAGGGCTCGGGATCTCGCTCTTTCTCTCTTATGTTAATGTTAACCTCTAGCCTTCAATGCCTTACCTCCTCCACCGATTTACATTCTACTGATATTTTTGCAGACACAACCTCCCCCCCCCCCCCCCAACACCTCCCCACCTCCTCCCACCTAGAGAAGGTGAGTTCAATGGGAAATGGAGGCCTCATAGGTTAAGATGCACATTGCAGAAGCGGGAACCAGCTATAATGTTTATATACGTGTTACATCCACAGTACATGTGTGGGTTGTGCACAGTACTATGCATCGTTCATGCCTATCCGGTCTGCACTTGTGATGATACTTCACTTGTGATGCTGCTTATCTTGCAAGTAAAACGTGTCTGTACCCTATTATTCATCTGATTTTGTGGATCGTTTTTAATTGTGTGGTTCCCCAGAGGACAGGGAAAGTGAGTTCAAAATGAATCAACAGCATCCTCCTCCTCCTCCTCTGCTTTAGCCCAGCCTAGTCTTCCATTTCTCCTTTATCTCTGATCTTCCTGTTGGCGTAAGAGATCTGATTTTCCAGCAAGGGAAACTGGTTGGACTCGGGGCATCCCGAGCGGTGCAGCAAATACTGCAGACAACAAACAGCAAATGAAAGTTGCCGCAGGCGTTGGAGTACTGTAACCCTGCGTAAGACGATGCCGTCGCATTTCTGTGCCTTACATCCTTGCAGAGGAAAGCTCAAATGATGCAGGATATTTCCACAGATTATTTTTCGATCGCTTGCATTGTGTGTTTAAACCTCGGTGCGTCTGGAGGGTTATTGTAGGTATGTGAAGAATGTCAATTAAAAAAAAACAAAACAACAACCCGCAATCATAATCATGGTATCCCTGCAGAGACCCACTGGGATTGTGGTTCAAAAACAGAATAAACTTTCACATTAATGGTATTGTGTATTTCTCTTGTGGATGTCAGGATGTTGCAAAAAGACTGAAGTGTAGCTGGCTAGCTCAATCTGAAATCTGACCTCTAAAATCTGAGGAAGGAGAAGGATTTGATGAACTTGGAAGGGGGTTGGGAAGGGGGGGGCAGGGGGCTTGGCTGTTTGGTCGAGTTTTGGTTTCACCATCATCTTTCTCCCACCAACCCATTCGCATGATCAAATCAGAGTTTGGGAATAAGGGGTGGGGGGCGAAAAGACATGGAGAATATGCACTTATGTGAGCTTGACTTCATGTGTGCTCTGGGACTGTGTCCAAATGCATGGTTTTGTTTATTGTTGTAGATTTCTCAGCGATTTTGCAATAGCTTTCTTTTTATGAAGCCCGCTGGACATATTTTCTTTTCCTAATGAAACGTGCTCTTGTAGCTAAGGGGTTGTGGGAAGGCGACTAGATGGAATCTCATTCAGCATCCTGCACATAACAAGCCTCATAATGTCACCCCCTGGAGTAGCATATTTAGAGGAATATTTCATGTTGAAATGATTATATGTGTCTCATGTTTTGGGGGATTCCAGTTTGCCTTTAAAAAAAAAAGAAAAAGAACAATAGCCTTCTTGGTGGGTGTGCTTGCATTCTCACGCTTTCTAACAGCCCAGTCTAGAACTTGGCGCAGGGTGGCTTAGATGTGTGTTACCTACAGCCAAAGCAGTTTTGGTCTGGATGCCCTTCTTCCAGCCCATCCTGTCTGCCACCAGGCTGTATTCATTTTTTATATTAATTTCATTTCCTTACCTGACCTGGATTATTGAATAGTCCTGAGACATGCTGCTCTTCTGTGTCCCTTGTTGTTGTTTTTTTTCCCAACCTTTTGGGGGAAAATGAGCAGAAATATTCCGATTTTGGTTCAAGAAATGTTTTCCTGTGAAATCAAAGAAAGCAGGGGGACCTCAAAATCTGGTTTTCATGGTCTTACTCTAACCAGTTAATTATATGTTTAGGTTTTGAATCTTTCCTCTATGCTGGTTCAGTATCTGCACATAATCGCTTGCTGTAAATTAACAAGTGCATTATCATCATCTATGTAAGCTTTAAGCAGTATGTTCCTCATAAGTGTCATTGATTTAAGAGCAGCGAAATAATTTCCTCTGGGGTTTTTTTTTTGCAGAGTTAAATAATTGAATTTTAATAGCAGACCAAATGTCCTGGATCTCTTTGTTTTAATATTTTGCCATTTGAAGGGATTCTTGGTGGCCAAACACACATCACATGTGTTCTGAATCTCTGAAATAGTGCTAGTGAAAGATTGGATTCTTTGGAGGTTATGATACCTTGTGTTGGACTGACTTGAAAATGATCGAGTTGAAGCAGTTGAAGCTGAGACTTAGAAAATGCATAGATCCCTTCATCAGATTATAGATTGTGTGATGAGGATGCGCCAATCTTCTTAAAGTGAAATGGCCTTTTCTTCCTAGTTCTGACTAGAGAAATGCAATTCCTAGAAATTTGCAGGAAATCTGTCAAGTGAGGTAAGCCGGCGCGGAAGTTTAGTTGCATGAAGATGGGAAGAAACCGGGGAATGTAGATCTATTGCAGTTCAGAGCGAGCAGTCTGTATTGATAGCTGAATTATTGCCCAGGTAAGCATTGCGCTGTGCGGTAGTGATGTGGCAGGATTCAAGTTCCAGAGCCTTCACAGTGCAGAACTGCTGACGCTGGGTGAAGAGGCAGCAGAGCTTTCTATGTGTTTAGCTTATCAAGTCGCTTTGCTTTTGTGCCAGATACTAATGTATTTTATTTTCCCAAGAACTTATTTTCTGTTCCAACTCCTCCACAGCATCTTAGAATGTGGGGTCTTTTCCCAGATGTCCTGTTTCATGGTAGGAACTCCCATTATGCACTTCTAAATTGTTATAATATTTGAATCCTTCTCTCATGTTCTCTTCCCGGCAGCCCATATGAAAGGGTGGAAAGGGTTATTTTCCAAGACGTTGTGACTTTCAGGAGACCCCAGAAGAGGAAGGGGAGGACTCTCACGATCCTGAACCAAGGGATTTTCAGTGGAACCAAGAATTTGACATTGACATAAAGATGTCTTTGAAGTGCAGCATCTAGATATAGTAAAAAAAAAAAAAAAGGGGGGGGGGAGGGGTTTGAGGTCAGTAGGTAAGTATTGCACAGGGGTTTTAAAAAATATTCACTGAGGTAGTAGGTCGAGCTGCCATACCACAGTGTTTTAATTCCCTCCCTGCCCCCAGCTCCGATCCTAACACACCAGGAATGATGAAGCCACAGCTCCTGACTTTTTTTTTTCTGTCATTACACTGTTGCTTAGCAACAGACTCCATGCATTGAATTGCATACTCTGGCCTGCTGTGTACTATAAATACTATAGAATGCGCCCCCCCCCCCCCCCCCCCCCCGAAAATGGTGAATGTTACTGATGTTATATCAATCTAATTTCAACCAATTGGGTCACAGGATGAACTAAGATCTTAATAATATTGTATTGTGGGGAATGAGGAGCAATATTGCAAAATGTTTCTATTCAGTGGGCATAAATTCTGAAATCTGTTACAATTTTTGGGTGATGCTTTTGAAAGGAAGTGGTTAAGAAGGGATGAAGACCAGCCAATTGCTGTGAACTTTAAAAAGTCTGTACAGAAATACACATAATATGAGAAACAGCTGTGGTTGTCCAGAGCAGTATTTCTCAAGCAGGTCCTGGATTTACCTCAGGATATCCTTAGTGAAAATGCATGAGATTGCCTCCATTCCATGCAGTTGCATCTCATGCATATTCATTGTGGATATGCTGAAAAATAAGACTGGCAGACCAGCTGCTGGTCCACAGTAGAATTTGTCCTGTGTTGAAGATGCGGGGAAGGATATCACGAGGCACTGCTGGTAGGGTGACCCCTGCCCTCCAGGTACTTTCCTCTACCCCATTGCCTCCTGTGGTTGGCGGCCAAACATTCATTCTAGACGAATGAGAAGTGGAATTGTGGCATCCTTAGGCAGGAGTGGATTTGGTTTAAGAATTACCCACTGGCTGAAAAATGTAAGCCAAGTTTTAATTTCTTGAGAGGTCTGATGACGATTTTGCATTGTGCCATATTCCATTGATTTGATCCTTTTATTATACTGCAGTGGATGGCAGTTAAATTGAATATTGGGATTTTAGGGTGGGTTGGTTAGGTTTTACTGTAGCAGATTGTATATGCTTTTGCATTTGGCATTTTTACTGTAACCCACTTTGAGGCCCTAACGAATTTCGGAATATCAAAAGTACATAATCAAATAATACCACGATGTGATCCTTTCCAGGGTTTGAGAGAACAGAAGAGTTGCATTTATAGCATGCTATATATAGTGCAGGGGTGGCTAACTCCTGTCCTCGAGAGCCAAAAACAAACCAGGTTTTCCGGATATCCACAATGAATGTGCATGAGATAGATCTGCTTGCACTGCCTCCATTGTATGCAGATCTGTGTTATGCACATTCATTGTGGATATCCTGAAAACCTGGCTTGTTTGTGGCTCTTGAGGACTGGAGTTAGCCACCCCTGTATAGTGCCTTAAAGGCAGAGAGGTCTGGGAGGATTTATCCATGCCTGAAACGTTTTGAGACAACAAACAGCAAATGGTATTTTCTAACCTTACCTCTGGTTAACGTTGTAATGTATTAACTAGGAAAACGTGCTTTAAAAAAAGGTTGCATGGCCATTGGAATAAATGGAGTTTGTTTTCTTTATTCCAGTCCTACGTGAGAAGAGACTTACAAATTAAAATTAAACCAAATGATAAAAAGAAATTTAAATGTGAATTAAAAACATGGCTATTCAAAAACATTTATAATTTAACATAAAAATATCAGAATAGACATAACTACAAAAATAAGAAGGACAAAAGATAATAAATTATGAAGAATAATCAAATTCTAAATAATCAGATTCTAAAAACAACTCACTGGCTAAGACATGAAACTATCATTTCATTTCAGTTATCCATAATCTCTGACATGTAATAGATCAATTTTAATAGGTACTGGAAAATTTGACTTGATAATGCCTGCCAATGAGTACCACCTCTGTAACCAATCATTGATTGTTTGTTTGTTTGTAGAGTTATAATTATGAATGTCTTTTTGTAAACCATTGTGATCTATACATGGAATGATGGTATATAAAATGTCAAAACAAAACAAATAAATAAACACATAGGATCCTATTTATTTGTATGGCTTTATATCCCACCTTTCCAAGCATAATATTTATTTATTTATTTATTTATTTATTTAATAAAATTTGTGAATCGCTTTCCAGAGTTTACAATGAAATCTTCCAAAGCAATGAACATAAAATCATCTAAACCTAAACATAAATTAGCATCATAAAGTCATCTGTACATTAAGCTGTCATCTCTTCAAATCAAAATCACCTCAGCTTTGGCTGTTAATGCCATTCTATGTTGATCGTATCTCAGACGTCATCAGCCAGCTCTTTACCTGACGCTGCAACCTTTCCTCCATGATTGGCAGTGGGAGATCGCTCCATAGCTTAGGAATTGTCATGGAAAATGGTCCATTCTGTAATTTAACATGTCGGTAAACTTTAACGGACAGAAGCTAAAGGCGATGACAATATTGTGAACGCACATTTCCAGGTGACTTGTTTCCAACTCAAGCTATGAGACATATGTGGAGGACAAGTTCCACGCAGGATCTTGAATGTGGATGCAAGAAGTTTAAACTTGCACCAAAGTTTTATCAGCAACCAGTGAAGCTTCAGCAGGAGAGGGGCAGTTGATTCCCATCTAGAGCAGCCCATAAGAGTCCTAGCAGCCATGTTCTGAATTACTTGGAGCCTCCGCATCATAGTACCAGGGAGACCCCTAGTATTACAATAATCTAGAACTGCCATTACAAGAGCATATACCACTCATTTTAGTGCTTTAAAGCTCAAAAATGATTTTCTGTGCTTTAAAGCAAAATCAAAATGGTTAATAACAATAAAACAGTACTATATTTATTTAATTATTTAATTCTTTTCTATACCGACGTTCATGACGACAGTCATATCACATCGGTTCACATCGAACAAAGGTGAATTAACATTAACTTAATTGTTTAAGAGGGGAGGTAAGTTACAATGTAAAGGAGGGTTTCTAGAGCTTGGAGGGTAGAAGAAGTTGAAGAATGAAGTAACTATAAATATATACATAATATATAAAATCATTCAACCTGTACACTGAGGATATTGAATTCACTGTTCCCAAAGCTGCAGGGTTGGCATATAACTCCATATCAGGGGGGGGGGGGGGGCAGTGGAGCCCGTCCTGGCTTTGCCCCATTGCATGTAGGGAGATGTGATCCTGTGGTTTGTTTTTTTTTTCTTAGTGACATCAGTTTGGGAAATCAGAATTCCATCTTCCAGCATGCAGTGGGGCAAAGCCAGGACTGGCTCAGTTCATCTCCCATGACTATGGAACTCTGTGTCCTCCCTGTACGAGCAGCCGCACACTCAGCATGGGGCGCTGGAGTAAATCATCGTTTTCTGTCATTTTTCCAGAATATTTATATATTGTGAGGTCTGCGCTTTCAGCTGACTATGGGGGAATCATTCTGCTGAAGAAAGTTGAAAGAGTCAGTGGTTGATTTGTTGATGCTCCCTTGGGTGGCATTTTCTTTTCCAAAACCAGCCCCTTTCCCCAGGAGACTTTGTTTTATTTGAGACTATAGAGATTTTGGATTAGTGGGAAGGAGAAAGCGGTTATGTTTGTAAGCATTATTTCCTGAGCCACTGAGTTAGGTTTTGATCGAAATCTGGATGACAATTCACAATAGCTGCTTTTTTTTTTTTTTTGTTTTGTTTTTTTAGCTTTAAGCCTGAGCACTAGAGTATGGGAGGAGTGCTTGGCTTGCTTGTAATTGCAGCTGTTTGTCTCAGAGATAGATAAGAATTGATTTCCTTGGCTGCCACTGGAATGTGCTCCCTCTCTTTGGCAGCCTGTGAATCGAGCCCATCAAGGATCTAAGTTTGTCAGCAAAGCGCAGGCCTATAGCTGAGCTCTGCTTTTGCTGCCGGTCTAATTCTGTATCTGCACATAGGGAGTTTCCCTTTGAAAACCCAGTGGTGGGTCTATGCCGTGCAGAATCTTTTTTTTTTTTTTTTTTTACCCCATGTCCTTTGCAGTTGTGGGGATTTAAAATGAAACAACCGTGTGTACTTCTCCGGGCCTGGCCTAACTGTGTCTCTGAAAATGGCCTCCGTTTATTTTATTTTTTTTCGGTCTGGAAGGTTTCTACTCCTTTGGACTTCCAGCTCAGTCAGAATCGATCTCTACAGGGCTGTGGTTCCAGGAGCCTTCATTTGCAACTATTGGGGTTTTTACTTTTCATTTTTTTATAACCCCCCTGCAACTCCTTCCCTTCTCAGCCAAACATTGCAATGACAGCCAGGGGCCACAGACCATGCTTGACTCCCTTTGGAACCTGGTAGATGTGCATCTTTAGTCTGGCCAGTAGGTGTCACAATGGAGCAATGGGCAAGACTCCGCCCCCGCCATGGGCTAGGAACACTACAAATCCAGTCCCAGGTGGCCTGGCCAATAGAAGACTTGAGCTGCTATTTCAACCTGTGTCCTTAGCATGGCAGTATTCAGCACTGCCACTGAACTACTGGGCTGGCCTTGAGTGTATTATTAACAGTAATAATATTGATCTAGTGGAACACTTAAACTGATCTACTAGTATGGTACTCCTTTTTTTCTCCAATTGAAATTTTATTTTTATAACACTGCAAAAGTGTCGTAGTGAATCTTGGACGTAAGTCTGACACAATGATGCTCCATTGCTAGAAATGTTTTATTCACAATTTTTCAACAATAATCCCAACCCAAATGCTCCCAACCTCCACCCCCAACAATGCATATTAACCTTGCCCCAATAATTGGATAATTCAAAAATAACATCATCAAAACTATCACAGTTTCAGCCAAGTTGCAAAGGAAGGCCAGATCTTCTCAAATTTAACCAAAGCATTATGTTTGCAAGCAGTAATTTTCCCCAAATGATAAATAAACTCTCTGAAGAGGTTTACACACATGCAACTGGGCTGGAATTGGATCCTCTCATCCACCAATGTACCATTTCGCATTGTGATCTGGAGAATCAACGATTGCTCATAGTCGGTAATGTTAGGAATAGGCAGGCTTAAAAGAAAAACCTAAAGGTCCACTACGAAAGAGATACCAGCATTCTCAGTAATTAACCCTAAAATCATGGTACAATATTGAAAGATTGCTGGGCATGTCCACCAAATATAGAATAAAGTACCATCTCCCCTGCAATCACGCTAACATTTATTCTTCATGTTCGGATACAGTTTATGAAGGCACTCCGGTGTTAGATACCAATGGAACAATAATTTAGATTCATTTTTATCTAAATATGAGGAGACAGAACACTTACCCATGGTAAGAAAACAATGGTCCCTTTGGGATTCATTCTAGAACTTCATCCAATCCTCTTTACAAGGCCCTGATATGATTCAGTTTGGACGTTATTTCCCCATTAAACATTGCATAAGTCTTTGAAATTATGCCTCCAGTGCGATCAGCTTTATCACACATTGCCTCTAGTAAAGTCTTCCCCTTCAAAAAGTTTGACTTCACTCCCAACTAGCCTACAAAATGCTGTACCTGACTATGAGAGAACTTGTCACTTAGCGTAAGAGGGAACCTCCTCTGCAGTAAATCAAAAGAAATAATAGTCCGCCCTTCTCGTGCGTCTTAGCCTGGTATTCCTTTTAAGCTGAGTACCACAGATTCAGAAAATGCAGAGTCATTCTCAATGTATTCCTCCTAAGCTTTGCATCTCGAGTGAATTCTGTTCTTTTACAGGTTCCTTTTTGGCAGCGCTGGGAATTAAGATCTCCCAAAAAAGCAGGTGCTAATGGGGAATGGCTAATATGTTGTTGCTTTGCTCTGGAATGATCAGGACCTGTGAGAGGGTAGCACAGTCCCTCCTGCCCCTCCCCCCCTTCATCGAGTATAGTGTGTTCTTGGCAGAAATGATGTGAAAACCCATCCATTCAGGAACTGGTAGTTGAAAGTCACTTTAATTTACCTAAGTTACTGTTCTCTCCAGCTACCAGACTGTAACAGATTCAGGTCAATGTGCCATGTCCCTTAAAAATGTGAGGATTTATTAGCTAGGATGTCAGATGATTGTACGGCTTATTAGAAGTTTGCTTTACAAACAGTGTAGTGAACACTATCCTCACCTTTACTTGCCATGGAGGTTGGCCAGCTCTAATCCTTCAGGGCAACAGCAAACACAGTTGGTCTTTGGGATAATTAAGAAAAGCAGATTCATTGGGTACCTGATGAAATTAGATCAATTCTAAACAGGTATGTTATCGGTACTCATTGTGGCTAGCCTGCACACCATACCTCTTTGTGGCCTTTCTGACCTAGAGTTGGCCATTCCTGTTTTCTGTATTATCGCATTCTGCAGCTGAGAATGCCGCATGATCGGGTGCTGAGGCACTATAGTGCTTTATCAAGGGGGCGAACATGGGACCTTCCAGGAATGATCATTGTATATTCATTCTGTATATTTATAATGTTATATTTCTGTACTTTGGAGCAGCAGTACCTCATGCTATCTGCAGAAAATGACATTTGTACTTTGTGGAACGCTGGCTGGGGTAGAGGGAGGATTACAAATGAAGGCGTTTCCCTGGTCTATTTTTTTTTTAAAAGACAGTGGGAAAGTTAAATGCTTGCTGGCTGCTTGCATTTTCCATCTCTTCTCCGCCATTTCTCAGTTGACTGGTCAGGGGTTGACATCAGTTGGGGGTCACTCAAGAGCGCTCTTGAGTGACCCCTGCCCAGTACCAATGTAGTAAGGAGGGTTTACTTGCATTAGGCGCCAACGGGATCTCATATGTGCCTAGAGGACCCCTGCTAAAGAAAGGACAGGTGAAATAATTGTATTTGGGAATCTGAAAAGATAGGTCGACTAGCACCTGAATCTCTTGCCCTCTCCCTGCATGGCTCTGGGTGGGGCTGGAACAAATTATGAATGAACTGGAAGCCATCAAGCGATGAACAGGTTGCTTGGTCAAATGAAGCTGCTGTTCTTGATCCAGAGAAGAGAGGAGACATGACTCGGGATGCTGAAGGTGACCCTTTCAGTCTCTGGCTTTCTTCTTTTTTTTTTCCTTCAGGACCACCATAGAGCAGGGTTTCTGAAATCTGTCATGCAAAACCTCACAGCTAGTTGAGTTTTCAGGATCTCTGCAATGAATATGCATGAGATCAGTCTGCATATACTGGGTCTCCTCCTTCCCCACTCGCTGTCATCCCCACCCTGATTCTCTCACCCCCCTTCTCAGCCATTTCGTTTTACTCACCATCTCTCACATTTTCCCCGTCCTAGCCACTCTGCTCCCAAATCCAGCCCCCTCTTACTGATCATTCAGGGGCATAGGAAGAGCGAGGGCTGGAGAAGATGGAAAGATTCAGATTACTATCTTGGCATGACGGGCCTTCTACGCGTTATCAAAGTAATACATAGGAAGAGTCATTCTCAAACATTCCAGCTGAATCTTTGCTGCAACTGTGCACTTAAGGGGGCACCAGTTTCCAAGGTGGCCTTGTGTGCAAAATCCGCTGTGAGAACTATCCCACTTAATCCACAAGCTAAACCTGCTGTTTGGTGCCCACAGAGTTTTCCCGAAAATCTATGTGTATATATGGTCAGATTTTTACAAATTATGCATGTAAATCCGAACCCCCTCCTCAACTCTGCCCCAGGAACGTCTCCACTCAGAACAGGCACATCTCACATGCGTGCAGGTTTTCCCTCATATCCCATGGGCTGTTTTTGTAAAAAGTCACTTCTGCACGTAAAACACTGTTTCAACCACCGAAGTCCCTTTGAAAAGTGCCCCCCAAAGTGTTTAAAGGGAAAATATTTACAAGACAGTGACAATAATGAGATAAAATGACAGGGGAGAGGCCGGACAGGGACAGCTCCCAGGTTCTGGTATTGATCCGTATTGTCTCTGGTGAGATTATGCTTCTCACAAGACACCACCTATTTTGCTGCTATAGCTGCTGTTTCTCTGTTTCCCCCAGGATTATACAAAGTTTTTCCTGCTCATTGTTTTGTGGGAATTCTTTGATTTTTCTCTGTCGGCTTTGGGAAATGTGCATCTTATTTTGCACAGTACAGGAGGAATTGCATTTCTGCTTTTATTTCTCCAGTGTTACATGGCTTGGGTCTGGCTCCTTGGAGGTTTGCCCTCCTCGCAGGCAGGGAACTGGAGGGGAGGGGGCTGGAGCAGAGACTGTATGATCCCAGGACTCAGCTGAGAGCAGAGTGGGGGGCAGGAAAAGGAGAGAGGCACCGAAAGCACAAGTTGGGGATCTGTGACTAATTTATGGAGGAGAGGATTTCAGAAAGTAATGCTGGAGGTGAAGAGAGGAGTGAATGCCGAAGGATGGGTGGTGCAGAAGGGTGTGAATGTTGGGGAAGAAAGGAGGACGTTGAACGCCCGATGTAGTACGAGGAGGGGGGAAATGCTGGTGAGGGGAGGAGTATGAGGAGGGGGTGATGAATGCCTTCTTCACCATTTCCCTGAAGTTAGCGATGTGGATAGGGGCTCCGACACCTTTTTTTTTGCCTCCCCAAGGTCTGTACTGCCAAATGATCTGTAGCAGGTGGGAGAGGGCTTGGGGCTGGGTGGGGGAGTGAAAAGGGTAGGAGAGAGCCAGAGTAGGAGGCACCTGAGAACCGTGTAGGATGTGCGTTGTGTGTGTGGAAGCTTGTGTGGGAGTGCAGGGACCCTCCTTGTTTGGAACACATGCTTGATCTCCATCCAACACAGTCTGGCTATAGACACAGCTTTATTACCGAAACCGCATTGACAGCATTACTTTCTGAAATCCGTCTTAACTTAACTTGGATAGAGGGATATTTGTACTTTTGTTTTTTAGGTATGTCATCTGCCTTCGACATGGTTGACCATCACAGTCAGTTTCACATCTGGCAGAGACTGGGATATGCGGGGTTGCTCTTAATTGGTTTCAGTCTTTCATAGCTAACGGATCATTTGGAGATACCTGGACTTCTAATGCGTCTTCTCGATATCCACTTACCTGCGGAGTACCTCAGGGCTCTAGGCTATCACCTACCCTTTCCAACCTCTACTTTTTTCCCTTTAGGTACTTCAGTTCAGTCTCGGTTGTAGATCATTTTTTTTTATGCAGATGACATCCAAATGCTAGTAAGGGTTTATCCAGATCCTGCAATTTCTCTGGCTGCATTTAATGAATGACAAGAAAAATAACTAGCTATACAAATAATGTGAGCTGCAAGAAGACTAATACTAAAACTATATTGTATTGTTTAAACATGGAGATTAATATAGAGATAAGACCTCAGTATTGGCAAGAGATCTGAATTAACAGAAACTTCTGATGGCCAATTGGTCCAATCATCGGTCTTGTAATCTCTAGTTTTAATTTTATTGTTGAGTATTAACAAACTTACATATTATTTTATTAATTTAAACTTTTTTATAATTTAAACTTTTTTTTTATAAAATTGATGTCTATTGGCACTAGTGAAGCAACATTGTGAATTTCAATAAATTGAATTTGCTTGATGTCTAGCTTAATTCACATTGTGCATTTAATGAATGCCCAACCAAGACTGCAGATTGGCTATTTTCATTCAGACTGAAAGTCAATCCTGAAAAATCAGAGGCTTTATGGTTCACCAGATCCTCAGATCGGGTAATGTTACCGACTCCTTAGATGGCTGCTACTAACATAGCTCGTAAAGATTCTGTTTGTACATTGGGGCTTAATTTAGATCCAGCCCTCAAATTGTCATTTCACATGTCTGATATTGGTCAACAGGCCTACTAGTTTTTACACTTAATTAGACGACTTCGGCCATTCTTAGATGTTAATGACTTGAAGACTCTTGCATACTCTTTCATTTTAAGTTGACTAGACTTCTCTGTTCCATGGTCTTTCTTCAAATCATATTCATAAACTTCAAATAGTACAGAATACTGCAGCCAAGTTGATTTTTGGTAAAAGGAAATTTGATCACGTCGCTCCACTTCTGTATGACCTACACTGGCTCCTTGTTAGCAGCCGCATTCATTTCAGACTCTGTTGTCTAACATTTAAAGCCTTACACTGGGGGGGGGGGGGGGGCTACCTCCATATTTAGCTATGTATCTTACTCCCCTATCAGCCAGCATGAGCATTATGTTCTTCCTAGCTTGAGCTCTTAAAAGTATCAACCCAAAAGGAAATTTGTCTGGAGATAACTCGAGAACTTAGGTTTTCCTACTTTGTCCCTACTCTTTGGAACTCCCTTGCTTTATCTCTTTGTTCAGAAAAAGAATTTTATATATTTAAAAAAGGCCTTAAAATCTGGCTTTTTCCAAAAATCTTTGAGACCTAGCTATCAGTCTCCAGTATAAGTCCTGTTTGGATATTCTCTTCGGTTTTAATGTACATGTTTTCAGTGCAAGGGTTTTATGCTGCTGTGATATTGATATTTTCTTTGATTTTAATTTACTGTTTTTAGAATAATGGTTGTATGCGGTTGTGATCAATCTCCAGAACTGGACAAGTTTTATCAAAACTGCTTTCAGTTTTAAAAAGTATACAAACTTTTTACAGAATCTTAGGCTATGGGATCAATCTCTAGTACCACTCAGATTTTATTTACAGATTTACACATTTGTTTTATTATTTTATTTTATATTATTTTTCTAGTTTCAAGGGGATTTTTTTTGTATTTTGTTTTATTTTTAGTATATGCAATTTGTGTTTCACTATTTTTTTAACCTATATTAATTAAATGTGTTTTAGACATTGCTGTCATAGAATGTGATTATTCCTTTATTGTTTTATTAACCATTTAGAAACTTCGGTTATAGGAAATGCGTGATATTAGAAATTACTTTTATAGCACATGATTATTGCTTTATCAATTAATGTAGAGATTATTATATGATCATTATTTTATTGAATGATTTTTACCATATATCACCTTGATTTTATTATTGAAAGGTGATTCATCTAATAGAAGAAAGTAAAGTGAAGACCTATGGAAGTGTGCAAAAGGAGTGTGAGAGAGAGCCAGAGATGGGGCAGAGATGGAGATAGAAAATGTGTGTGTGTGTGAGAGAGAGAGACAGCGATGGTGAAAGGGCAGGAAGGGGGACAGAACTATAAGAAACATAAGAAAATGCCATACTGGGTCAGACCAAGGGTCCATCAAGCCCAGCATCCTGTTTCCAACAGTGGCCAATCCACGCCATAAGAACCTGGCAAGTACCCAAAAACTAAGTCTATTCCATGGTACCATTGCTAATGGCAGTGGCTATTCTCTAAGTGAACTTAATAGCAGGTAATGGACTTCTCCTCCAAGAACTTATCCAATCCTTTTTTAAACACCGCTATACTAACTGCACTAACCACATCCAGATCACTAGTGGTGGTGAAGTGGGTGAGGGTGACTGGTGGTGATGGGGGGGGGGGGGGGGGGAAAGTAGTGGTCTGGTGTGGAGAAAGAGAACCAGAGATGTGATAGGGGTGGAGGGGGTGAGAGCCAGAGCTAATGATTGAGGAGGAGTGAAGGGTGTGTGTGAGAGAGAGAGAGAGAGAGAGGATACTGAGGGGAATGGGAGAGCATGCAAAGGGATGTGTGTGGGTGGGAGAAAATTAGAGAGAGCATGGTGGACGGAGCATGAGAGGGGATAATCGGAGGGGAAGGGTGGTGAAGGAGTCCAGAACAGGAATGATGAGATGAGGGAGTCAGACTGTGATGGGTAAATGTGAAGGGTGGTGGTGAGTGACATGAAATGGTTGAGAGGGTTGAGAGAGTCAGTGTGGAGGATGATGAGGCATGGTGAGAGCGACAGAGAGGGGGTGGCTGTCGGGGGAGAAAATGTTTTAAATTGCCCTCTGTAAGGCCAGCAGGATCTCAGTTACACTGGCGGTCTGTGTTTTTCACAGGATTATTCTTGTTGGGCGAAGGAAGCTCATCGTGATTGTTGAATTTATTGAAATCTCAGGGGGTGGGGTGGGGTACTCTAGGTCAGAGCCTGCACCCACAGGTCGCTTTACCTAACAACTAGAGATGTGAATCGGAACCGGAATCGGTTAGGATTCCGGTTCTGATTCACATGTGGGTTTTTTTTCATCGGGCCCGATTGCGGTTTTGTTTATCGGCTGTGCTCGAGCTGATAAACAAAAAACCCACCCGACCCTTTAAAACTAATCCCTTTGCTTCCCCCACCCTCCCGACCCCCCCAAAAACATTTTACAGATACCTGGTGGTCCAGTGGGGGTCCCGGGAGCGATCTCCTGCTCTCGGGCCGTGGGCTGCCACTAATAAAAATGGCGCCGATGGCCTTTGTCCTTACCATATGACAGGGTATTCATGCCATTGGCAATCTTTAAAAATGGCGCAGGCCATCCAGTGCTCCTACCATGTGACAGGGGCCGGCCAATGGCACGGATACCCTGTGGCAGCCGATGGCCCGGGAGCGGGAGATCGCTCCCGGTACCCCCACTGGACCACCAGGTACCTGTAAAAATTTTTTTGGGGGTCGGGAGGGTGGGGGAAGCAAAGGGATTAGTTTTAAAGGGTCGGGGTGGGTTTAGGGGTTATTTTTGTGTGCCGTTTTTCCCGCCCTCCCCCAAAATGATAAGAGAACCCCCATGATCAATATCGTGGGGTTTTCCTATCGTTTTGGGGGAGCCCCCGATTTCTGACGATTTTGAAAGTATCGACGATATTTTCAATCGTCCGAAGCCCGATTCACATCCCTACTAACAACGCCTTTGTCTATATCTGTCCTACACACACACACTTGAATTCTGTCACTGTTTTGGTCTCTGCCCTCTCTTCTGGTGGGCGATTCCAGGAGTACCCGCCACTCTCTCAGTAAAGAGGATTTCCTCGCCTTTCCTCGCAGCCTCCCTCCTCCCAGCTTCATATAATGTTTCTTCATCTTTGAACGTCTTCTTCAGCCCCAGCAGCTTTTCCCCCCATAGCTGACCCATCATTTGTTCTTCAGGCAGTTATCAAACTATAAAAAAAACCCCATCTGAACAATCTGCTGTCTAGTTTAATCTCCAACAAATGAGTTTCCCTGCTATCTTTGGGTGAGGGTTGGTAAATACTGATTTTAGTGGAAGGTTCAGGGACGGGGTCGCTGCAGGGAGCAGGGAGGGGGGAGGGGGAGCAGGGAGGGACTTCTCATCCGCTTGAACATCAGAGCACGGGATAGAAATATCGTGATGGTGAATAAATAGCAGAAATCAGAGTAGCTGAGATATAAAATGCAGTGCACAGCTGCTCAAGGGACTCCTTAAAAAAAAAGAAAAAGCTGAGATGGATATGAAGGCAGGAATGTGAATTCTCTGCCAGGTTTATGGCAGCTCCAGCTGTCTTGAACCGTTTGGCTGCATTGGGCTGGTATGGGATGGGACGGGTGCAACTTTAGCCGGTGCTAGATGGTACAAAGATTTATTTTTGTTCGTTTTACTGGGCCTTTCATTCTAGGATTTTGCTTAGAGCAAGAGCACCAGTTCTGGAGGGTGCGTCCATCTCGCTGTCTGTCCGTCTGTCGACCCACATGAGCGTGGAGTTGCAGGCATGCATAAGCAGCCGTGGGGGCCTCGCTAAAGCGCCTGTGCACGCTGCACGCAAGGTAGCCAGGGACCCGGAAGGAGAGCAGGGGGAGCAGCAAGAGTTAGCGCCCCAGTAAATGACGCTGTTGAGCGATGGTTGAGACTCTCCTTATCTCCTCTCAGTGCTGTGAGCACTGCCTCCGCAGCCCCACTCCGTTGGAGGTTCCATCCTTGTGACCTTAGGAGCCATTTTATCATGGAATGGGTGGTGGATGCTTAGAACCACCTCTCCGGGGAGGTGGTGGAGGCAAAATGAGTAAGACAGTGCAAGCAAGCATGAGATAAGCACAGAGGGAGTGAAGGTAAAGCTGTAAATGAAGTGGCTTTCCATGGTATGGGAACAGGAAGGAAATCGAACAGATTAGAGGGGGATTTCCCGTCCTCACCTGCCGTCATGTTCTGTGTTCCTGTGAAAACGAAGGGACAGCTTCCGTACCTGAAATATGTGGATAGGGGCTTTTAAAATTTTATTTATTTATTTATTTATTTAAGTATTTTTATATACCGCGGCACGTTCGGAACATCGCCTCGGTTTACAAGTAACATAATGCAGCAACAGGCTTTACAAAGAAACACATAGAATAATAGAAACTGACTAACAATGGAAATATGTACAGCAAAAATATGGTGATAATAGCAATGCTTTACCAGGTAATGAGCAAGTGGAGATATTAACAGAGTCATCAGGGGTGCAAATGGAGCTATTAACGGAGTCATAGGGGAGATATTAACAGAGTCATAGGGGGTTTTCTAAGGGGAAAAATGTAATGGGAGGAGGAATAGCCTAGTGGTTAGAGCAGTGGGTTGCAAACCAGTGTACCAGGGTTTGAGTCCTGCTGTCACTCTTTGTGACCTTGGGCAAGTCACTTTACCCTCCATTGCCTCAGGTACAAATCTATATTGTAAGCCCTCTGGGGATAGGGAAATACCTACAGTACCTGAATGTAAACTGATATGATATTTCAGATCAAATGTCGGTATATAAAAATAAATAAATATTCAAGAGGATTTATTGGGGGTTTTACCAGAAATGCAGTGAATGACGGCAATAACAGGAAGGATTTAATAGAGAGTCTGCAGGAGGGGAAACTGACAGAGTAATGAGGGTTTTTGTTTTTTTTTTTGGGGGGGGGGGATGAATTCATGGGGGAGAAGCATTGCAGGAGGAATCAAAATATGGGACGTTTCTTAGAAGAGGGAACTGTTGGCAACTCTATCCCCAGCCCCTGCCAACCTAAGGAGTGGGAGCCAGGTCCAGAAATAGAACCCAGGACTGTTGCCTGGCAGTGCACACATTGCTGTGACTGGGCCATCGGCCTGGCCCCACAACAGCAGAGAGCTCTGCTTTTATCTCAGTGTCCTCAGAAGCATTATGGGATTGACCCCCTTCCCCTCCCTTTTCTTTAATGAGGGGTCAATCATCAAAAGTTTTTACATGGGTAAGCCATGTTTTGATTATTGCCTGCCCTCCCCCTCTCTACTTGGTACAGGTAAAAGTACAGTATGCATACATTTATCTGCATAAAAAAGGAGCGGGGTTAAGTCGGGAGCGGGTAGGGGTGAACATGCACGCAGAGATTGCATTTTCAAATCTCCGTGTGCACTTTCGCATCTGCTCCCACGCAGGTGCAAAGCATGTGCCGGCCCTCAGTTCCAAAGGGAAACTCTGCGGGGAGTTTCTAATCTAAAATCGATTTTAGCATGCCTTTCAGCAGAAAATCCTGTCCTCAACGCGTGTTAAAAAAACAAACCCAAAACATCCGCATAATAATACAACACACAGATAAAATAATTCAGTACAAATAATTTGTAAAGTGAATACAGCATAAACAACAATACATTCCGTTTGAAACGAGTCTTCCGTTGGCGCAGTTTCAGAATTGTCCTCCCCATGTTTTATGTGTGGATTGCGTGAGAGATGAGTGTGAGGAGGCCGTAATCGTAGAGCGTGGCTGGAATCCTCCTCCCTGAGGCTTCTTTCAGGCAGACCCGCACAGGGGTGGGCTGGGAGACTTTATTGCTCCTTTGTGCTTCGTGTCCCCTTCGTTTCGTTGGCTCTCCCATTTGAAAAGAAATCTGATTCCAGGGCCGGCCCGGTGCCTCAGTACTGGTGCTGTGCGCTGTCTGGCGGAGGACCTGGGTTCAGTTCCAGGACTCTGATCCCCAAGGGCTAGTGGCGACGCCTTGTGGCCAGACTCGGAGGGTGGTGGGGGGGGGGGGGGATCCACCCTGCCATATTCGTCGGAGAGCTGCGGTCTCTGGACCCTAGCTGAGGTCCTAGCTGCAATGACTGGGCTAGGTGGAGGAGGAGAGGGGGGTATCAAATAGGGGAAAAACCTTACAGGCCTCCTTTGTACTCCATTTCCTGTGCAAATGTTTACTTGTATTTCTTAATAGTAATTATGCTTTCTTTCAGCCTTCTCAATGTCATTGATTCTAAGAAGATAAATGTTTCGTAATATTGTTTGTTTGAAGTGTGAGTTTGGGTGTATGTCCTCTTTTCAAGTTTCCCTTTTATCTTTCCCTTATTTAGCCTCTACCAGGCTCTTTCTTGATTCCTCCTCAATTGTGGCTCCATTATAAGGCTTGATTTGGGAAGCATATTCCTTTTCTGTTGGTACTGTTTGCTTGTGTGCGCATTGATTAGTGTAATAGAAATTAAAATTAAAAAAAATAGGAGGACAACCCCAGGTAGCTGAGAATAAAGGCTCAAGAGCCCTCCAGCCCAGAGGAGGTCGGTTCTAAATGAGGTCCACAGGAGCAGGATCAAAGTGCTAGGCCAAAAAAAATAAAATCCTCTTTTTTTTTTTGTGTTCACTCTTCTTTATATGTATAATATTCCCACCACATGTTTCAATGTGATGCTTGCACAGGGCTCCAATGAGGCTTCGCACAGCAGTGCCTCTGATTTGATAGCGATGGGACCGGCTAACCAGGAGGCACTTTCAGAAGCATTAAGCACTGATATTGCTTTAGGATTTAAACAAATCAGAATGAAAAAAAGGGGATAGCTTACTTGGCTTATCAGCCAGTACTGCTATTTCTACATATGTGATATTGCAGAACTATAAAACAGTGAATTTCATGCATGGCTGTAACTTTGATGGTCCGTGTAAGCAGGAGACAGAGGCCTCTCTTGATATATACAGCATGTCAGATAAACGCACCATAAGAGGGTGGGCCCGGTGGCTTGGTGGTGGTGCTTTCCACTGTCATGTGGAGGGTCTGTAGTTCAGCTCCTGACTCGCATCTTCCGCTTCCCAGGTCGGCCTGGGGATGCTACGGAGGGAGTGCTCTCAGCTCCCGGGAAGGGGCAGGGGGCGAAGGGAGTCAGTCACTGTGAAATAGCGACACCCAGTGCTCGCATTCAGGGCTTATGATGTCAGGGTTCAAGGAGGAGACCTGGTGCATGACCTCTGACCGAGGATGGTCACACCGAGGACTGCCGCTCCAGTGACTGGACTAAAGTAAGGTAGAAGGTGAAATAAAAACAAGGAGCAAAGGCTCATGGCACCAGATCCCGGGCTTGGCGCCAGTTGAGCTGGAAGCCCAAAGGAGCAGGAGAAAACTGTAGCACAGCTGCTGTGCTGGATTTGCTTCCATTCTGTAGAGAGCCGGGCGTACATTTATTTATTTAAAATTATTTATACGCTGCCCGATCACAATAACTCTGAGCAGCTTGCAAAAGTAGCATTCCTAAAATTAAAACATCACCATACAAATACAAAATGACACAAAATGCATCACTCCGCTCTGGGCAGCATGATGGAAGTGGCTTCAGAATCTCATCAGGGTCAACCGCTTTCAGGAAAGGCCGTGCGAAACAGAAATGTGTTCTCAGCTGATTTTTAAAAGGATTCTATGCGAGTGGCTAATTACAGTTCTGCTGGTAAGGGTGTTCCACAGTTCAGGAGCAGCAACGGAGAATGACCTTTCGCGAGCCTCCGTCAGTCACACACTGCGCTTTGAGGGGACCTCGAGCAAACCTCTTTGTGATGAACACAGTGATCTTGAAGGTTTGTGAACGGTGTAACATAGAATTAAGGCAAGGTAATTTCTCCGTCCAAGTCATTTTAAAGACCAGGCGGGCTAGAGCGTACCTAACTCTCTGTTTATTAATTGGTAATCGATGGAGTTCGCAGAGAGTGCCCTCTTATTGAGCCCAGAAAGGAGCCAGGTGGTAGGATTCTGCAACAGCTGTAAGGCCCGCGGTGCATAGGTGGGGGAGACCGATGTACAGTGCCTTGCAATAATCTGCTGTTCATGTCAGAGAAAGGGGAGAAATTGGATTTGCAATAATGGCGTCTCCCTCTTTCATCACCGCAGTGGTGAAATTTGAAGATGTGCCAGATATTATCTTCAGCAGTAAACCTTCATGGGACAGAGCTGACCTTCTCACCACAGCACTCGCCCCCTTCCCGAGCTGCTTTGAATGCAGCATGAGAGGAAAAAATGTCACAGCCCCATTGTGTTCAGTATTTATCCATTTGTTCAAATCTGGAGCTTTATTTAGATCACATATAAAACACTTCCTCGGTTTTTAATTTAAAAAACTGCCCAAAGTAGTGTGCAAACTTAAAACAATATAACACATCAAGCATTAAACAAAATACATTAATGCACGTTTAGACAATTGTTCTGTACTTGTGGATCGCTGGAATGGGGAATGGGTGTTTACGGTTACGGCTTCCATTCTCCGAGCAGGTTTTAAGTGGGTGTCCAGGATTTCCTCTAACTATTACAGGGAAATGCAATACAAGTTTCTTCGGCGAGCCTATATATCGGCCCAGGTGGCGTACTGATCCAACATTTCACCTTCTGCCGCCTGTGGAAAGTGTCAGGAAGTAAACAGTATGCTGTCCCATTCTTTTTGGGCATGTCCCTTTATTAAATGTTTCTGGAGTCGTATTGCCAGATATGGACCTGCTAGGGGTCTCGTTTACCATATCCCCATTATTCCTTCTCTTTGGCTGTATCCCTCCCTTGCAGGTTAGGGGTGCTGGACCTCACTTATTTGTGCAGAAAGCCTGCCTGATGGGGAAAAAAGTGATACTTTTGAACTGGAAAGGCACAGATGCTCCATCCTTTTGGGCATGGCGAAACCATCTACACCACATGCTGCGAATGGACGGTCTGGCTTCTCGCTATTCTCCTCTTCAGTGACGAAGGTTTTTGAGGATAATGGGACCCCTACATCTAGGCACTCCCACACAGATCCAAGAGTTTGATTTTGAATGACTAAACAGTTCCTCATTTTCTTTTTCCGTGACCACTAGTATCTTTAGTGGACCTGTTAATTTTGTTGTTTCTCGCTTAGTGGACACAGTGTAATATTGGAGAATTTGTGTATTGTAATAGAATGGGGAGGGGGAGGGGGGAAGAGCGGGAAGGGATGAGGGGTAGAAGAAGGGGTTTTGAATGCATACTTTATTCCATTCCTTTGATGTAATTTCTCCGAGGATGAAGCAGAAACACAGCATCCTCTGTTCTGTTGTTTGTTCATGAAAACAATAAAAACATTTCAGATAAACAAAATGCATTAAAACAGAAATCCCCTCAAGAAACACAGAACAAAACAGGCAATCAAGGATAAAACCTTTGAGGAGTGAAGACCCTAATGAAGAGACTTAAGGAAGGCTAAAGAGGTTAGGGCTGTTCAGCTTGGAGAAGAGACGGCTGAGGAGGGATATGATAGAGGTCTTTAAAATCATGAGAAGTCTAGATGTGAATTGGTTATTTGCTCTTTCGGATAATAGAAGGACTAGGAGGCACTCCATGAAGTTAGCAAGTAGCACATTTAAAACTAATCGGAGAAAATTCTTTTCCACTCAATGCACAATTAAGGTCTGAAATTTGTTGCCGGAGGATGTGGTTAGTGCAGTTAGGGGCGGATTTTAAGAGCCCTGCTCGCCTAAATCCGCCCAAATCCGGGCGGATTTAGGCGAGCAGGGCCCTGCGCGCCGGTGAGCCTATTTTACATAGGCCTACCGGCGCGCGCAGAGCCCCGGGACTCGCGTAAGTCCCGGGGTTTTCTGAGGGGGGCGTGTCGGGGGCGGGCCCGAACCGCGCGGCATTTTCGGGGCGTGTCGGGAGCGTTCCGGGGGCGGGCCCGGGGGCGTGGCTACGGCCCGGGGTGGTCCGGGGGCGTGGCCGCGCCCTCCGGACCCGCCCCCAGGTTGCGTCCCGGCGCGCTAGCGGCCCACTGGCGCGCGGGGATTTACGTCTCCCTCCAGGAGGCGTAAATCCCCCGACAAAGGTAAGGGGGGGGTTTAGACAGGGCCGGGCGGGTGGGTTAGGTAGGGGAAGGGAGGAGAAGGTGAGGGGAGGGCAAAAGAAAGTTCCCTCCGAGGCCGCTCCGATTTCGGAGCGGCCTCAGAGGGAACGGGGGTAGGCTGCGCGGCTCGGCGCGCGCCGGCTATACGGAATTGATAGCCTTGCGCGCGCCGATCCAGGATTTTAGCGGATACGCACGGCTACGCGCGTATCTACTAAAATCCCGCGTACTTTTGCTTGCGCCTGATGCGCCAGCAAAAGTACGCCAAATCGCGCAGTTTGAAAATCTACCCCTTAGTGTAGCTGGGTTTAAAAAGGTTTGGATAAGTTCTTGGAGGAGAAGTCCATTAATCAAGTTGACTTAGGAAATAGCCTCTGCTATTACTGGCATCAGTAGCATGGGATCTGCTTAGTGTTCGGGCACTTGCTATGTACTTGTTGCCTGGTTTGGTCAGTGTTGGAAACAGAATGTTGGGCTTGATGGACCCTTGGTCCTACTCAGTATGGCAGTTTCTCATGTTCTAATGTTCTTAAGCATTGGAGAATCAAAGGCTGGGTCTCTTGTGTGGCTTGTTTGAATGTAGTTCCTTGCTAAGAGCAGGTTAATGTGTTATTTCCTGGATCCTGTTCAGTTATTCGAAAGGGCTGAACTGAGCTCTCTATATACCTTGTTGAGTTCAATATGCCTTTTTAGGATCTCACTATGTGGTGTTAAGTCTTTCCCATTGACACAAATAAGAATGTGTCTCCCCAAATCTCTTTATTGAGTGAAGTTTGAGACACAATCTTGACAAATACAGAGCAGATTTACAGTCTCTATCGGGCACAGGCCTGTGGGGGAATATTATGCACATGGATCTTTGCGAGAAGCTCTGCCCAGTGTCAACGTAAATGGTGTCTCGCACCTTCAGTCTCTTTATTTTAGGAAAAGCATTTCAACCTTATGCCTGTGTGCTTTTCTGTAACTTGAGCAAGCCCAGAATGAAAATAACAATAAACAAACATCCCCAGAGGAGATGGAAAATGCTGATTAAGCAGTTGAATGTCTTGTGCTGTGTGCTAAGGGTAAGGATTGATATTCACCAGCAGTATAAGGGTCTTATGTCAAAGCATTTGTCAACACATTTCTATGTAACCAAGGGTTATGCTGTGGAGAATCTGGAAAGGAATGGTAGATAATTCTTGGCCATTCCATAGGCAGTGTGTCAATAAATGGTTCCCATATTTTAGAAACGTGTCTATTCCTTTTGTTGATAAAAGAACACCACTGGGAGAAGTTGCACAGTCTGCATCCAGACATCCATCACAAAAACAAAGCAGGGACTGAAAATATTCCAGGATCCCAAAATTCAAGAAAATATTGTAGGTATCATATATAAGTGCCAGCATATCACTGTGTGCCTGCCTCTGCGAAATCTTCTAGGCGCCGACAGCAACTACACAGTTACCATCATTTACCTTCAGAATTTTTTCAAAAACCTTTTGACATGCATATAAAACCATTAACCAGTTCAAACAGAGGTAACGTTTTTCTTCATCAGCTGCTTCAGTGTGTTTCTGTCCCGCAGACAATTTATTACTTCAAAACAATAGAGCAGCAAAGTTGGAAAAAAAAAAGCTTTATGTATTTACAGGTATTTGTATAAATAAATAGCAAAATATACAACCACTTAGCTCTGACAGTGAAAAAATCTCATAGGGCCGGTATGTGATGATCCAGGCTACTTGACACCACCATTGTTTTGGCAGTCCATGTGTTTGCCTCTGGAAATGCTTAACTGCAAGCCTAAAACCTAAGATAGGATTCAGTAAACATGGCTTATTGTAGTGTTTCAGGGCTGCTAAATAGAATGTGAAGCACGCTGTCAAGATCTTGAATATTGTGAATTTCAGTATCTCGTCTCTCAAATTCAGAACAGACCTGGGAACAAACTTCAGCATTTTAAACACCTCACTGAATTGTGAATGGGCCAATAACAGTCCAAAAAGCCAAAAACAACAATCAATCAAAGGGTGCCTTCCTCACCCAATAGAAACATACTCTGTGATGTCTAACCTGAAAACTATGTGCAGGTACTTTTAAAATTATCCATTTCACATCATAAAAACATAATGAAAGCTTCCCAAAGACTGTGCTTTAAACAATCTCCAATGGGTCGGTTTCTTTGTTCAATCCATGGGGCATGACAGTGTTCAATATGTTAATCCATCTCTCTTCATATTGTATCTACTGCTTGTTATAGTCACCTCCACGTACGTTCTGATGGGGCACCTCAAAGACTGAGAACACCAGATCTTCAAAAGAATATTGAAATTGTTGGCAGTGTTCAACTATCGGTGCTCCACTGAAAGCAGCTTCTGTGCTCAACCTGTCTTACCCAAATAGCTCTTTTGAGGGCCAATGCAATAAAAAAGCACATAGAAAACGGGCACTCATATTGAGCGCCCATTTTCCTAACGCGCACCCATCCACCTCTTCTGGATGCGTGATGCAATATGTTAACGAGGTGCTGCGCTAAAAAGGATTCACTAGGGATCCGTTGTGCATCCCTAGCATGCCCTTGACATTGGGCGCCTAGGAGACGTGGCTGTGTGCGGGTTAGGAAACAGACACTCGTAAATTGAGGGTCAAGACTTATTTTATTCCTGATGCTGCTTTCAGTGGGTTCCTCTTACTTTAGTATCGCGATGATATTATATAGGAGGAACCACAGAAAAGCAGTATTTTTGCATTTTTATGGAGGCTTGGGGCACGTCAAGACTTAACGCCAGTTCCGGAACTGGCATTAATTTTTGCATGTTAAAACGTGCGCGTCAGGTGCACGGTGATGTTTTTGCATTGGGGATAATAGCTAATAGCCTCATCTGCATGGCATTTACATGTGATGAGCGCTATTAGCTATGCGCTAGTTTGGACGCATATTTTGGACGCGCTAATCCAGTTATTGCATAGGGAGTTATTCTAGCACATCCAAAATGCGCGTCCAGCTGCATGTCAAGCTGTTCTTGAGCGCACTATATTGCATCGGCCCCTTGGACTTTCCTTTATATAGCCTCATATAGGGGCATCAGGTCACATACACAGCACCTACAATATCACATGAAGACAAAGTCATGATTTTATGATTACATTTTTCAAGAAAAAATAATGTCTCTCCATTTAAAGGATTGTGGATGGACTGAGCAATGTCTGCCTGCTCCTTTAACTCCAGCAGCAGAGGTGGCACCATTCCTTGCTGAAGGATCATAAAAAAACTACAGTATGCTCTCTGACATTTTGTTCTCTCTTCAAAGCAAAAAAGTGTCAACTATTGGAACACCATATGAAGTTTTAACACATCCCAATGGCATGTAATATTCTGTTGTACTTGATGGATACCAAGCGAGAATGGTAAAGCACAAACTGGCTGGGACTCAACCTGCTTTTGTGCTTGTTCTAATAGTAAAAGCCAATTAGCCCATTGTGTGAGTATATACGCGCATGTGATCAACTTCCATGCATACCCCTGTTCTAAGAAATTCATATTTCCAAGGCCTGATCCTTACATTCTGTAACAGAGGAGCATAATCTTCGGAGTTGTTGGAACTGCCGTACTAAAAAATTTTCTTGCAGTTTCCTACTGTGGCAGCTTGAAAATGTCAACATATTATTCCGGTACATAGCTTCCAAAAAAATTGAAAAACAAAATAAGCCCTCTACCAGGTAGATGGTAATATGGAGAAAAGATCCATACGTTGGACTTGCTTGGGAAGAAATTTTCAAATTTGTGCACAGTCATTCAGTTGTCTGAAAAAAATCTTGAAACTTGACTGGTCCATTGGTCCATAACTTCAGAATATCATCAATGTAGCACTGCCGTAGTCTAATATGTTGTCCTAAATGGTGATGATAGTAACCCCAGCTGTTTTAAAACCCATATAAGTTGGCCCACATGGGTGGGGGGGGGGGCATAATGGCACCCATTTTGGCCCCTGTCATTTTTTGATAATAAATACTATGGAATGTAAAGAAAGTTTCATTCAACTCCAAAGTTTCTAAATCACATAAAAACATGGTTGGAAACCTCATGTCGCCCTCACATACATCAAATGTAGCATGTAAGGTCCGAATAGTCACATCCTAAGGGATATTTGTGTGCAAAGATTCTGTGTTCATAGTGGCTTAACAAACTGTAGAGGTTTCGGTAAAGCCTCTAGTTGCATAATCATGTCAGCAGCATTCCTTGATATGAAGGCAACTTGACATTTGAGCCATCAATATGTCTAGGATCACAGCATTAATCATCTTGGTGGTCCAGGTTGTAAAAGTAGGAAGGCCAGGGTTTTTCCATCCCTGGCTTCCAAAATGTTGTCACACATAGCATTTACTTACGTTGTGGCATAGTAAACATGGCTCCCATTTTATTTCACTGGGGCATTCATATTATTTGGAACATGGTTTCTTTCAAACAACAGGCCCATAAGCTACACACCTTTTATTAGGCAAAAGGTTCTATCTGTAACCCCTGGGTGAGAAAACCCAGATAATAGAACCAGGGGCACACAATAATAGTTCAGAACCCATTTGCAAAGTTATCAAAGATGTTCAATAAATCTGAGTGTCCAGGGCTTCCTGTGGAGGAAAGCTTAATTTGAAGGCCTTTTTACAATGTAAACAGCACTGATTATCTCCAACAGTCTATAGCAGCAATAATCCCACTGGAAGCTAAATTGTGTCCAGTTTAACTTTACTGATAGTTGATAAGATGATTGAAAAATTCTTGACAGCTCTTTGTTGTTAAATCCAATTGATTTACAGGTTGAAATTAATAAATTTGTGACCCTACTCTGTTAGTAAAAGTCTTTAGATTTTATAATGATTTAGTTTCTTCATCATTCCAATGAATTAGATTTAAGTAAGTGTAAACCTTCTCCCAGTTGCCTAACAGAATGAAAAGTCCCAGTTTTTCATACCTCTTCTGAAGTTTTCTCTAGTCTCCTAGTTCTTGCAGTACCAAGTTGGCACTCCCCTCCCAAGTGTAGCACACCTTGGTCAGCAGTGAAAATACTCTTGAAAGACACCTTAATAAGTCCTTCTCTCTGGCAATGGATGTGAATCCATGCCTCAGCTATGACGCAGCTTCTTCCCAGGTTCTTTCTAGATGAAAGGCACCTCTTCCTTAGACTAAATGGAAATCTGAGTCCTTGGGCTCTAGGGTACTCGGTCAATAAAGACCCAGACAGAAATCTTAAAGGTGACTTTTCAAAGAGTTGCGTGCGCACAGCTCAGCAGATGTGTGTGCCAGTAGCACAAATTCGCATGCAAGTAATGGTGCATGAATCCCTTTGTTCATTTAAAAAAGAGGCAGGCCAAGCTGGCGCTGGGCCAAGATTTATGTGTATAAGTTACTATTTTATAACCTACCAAAGGGATGCACATACGGCTGTGATCTGTGCATATTTATACCCGCTAATTATGTGGTGTAAGTGAGAATAAAATTCTTTATAGCCGAATACTGACTGGGTAAGGGGTCTGGGTAAACTGGGGGAATGCAGGCTGAAGAACCAGTAGGGTCTTGATGGCCTAGAGGTAGAATGGGCAAACTGGTAATTTCCTTCACACGCGTGGGTTACAAAATTTGATGATTTACTTGAGTAAAAGCCGACAAGTGCTAAGGAAAATACACTTGTAAAAGCTTAAAATTAGGAGCACAAGTACTCGTGTATGGAAGATGTGGGCCCTTTATCTGGAAAAATTTTGACTTCTCCAGGTAAGTGGCAGCTTTATAGCCACTTAGCCAGATAAGTCTCAAGAATCACTACTTATCCGGCTAAGGGGGTCATGCGATAGCATGCTGAGGGTGGAGTCGGGGGCAGCGAGGAGGCGGACTCGGCGGTGTCTTCGCTGGCGGCAATAAGGTAAGAAACGTTATCATCGCCAGTAGCGTGCCCAATAGCACCACCTTTCACGGTAGCTATTGGGTGAGAAAGCTGGTAGCGAAAACACCGCAGTGGTGCGAAGGCTGCCGGTTTTCGGCTTTGGCAGGCCCGCCCCCGGTTTTCGCAGGATTCACCATTCTGCGATAGAATGGTGAATCCAGGCCTAAGTAAGGTAGCCAGATAGATGTTAAATTACTACGTATCCGGCTATGTTGAATATACATGCCTTGTATCTTTTATATACATGAACATGTTGTTGGGTATATTTTATGTGTGCGAGCGTCCAAACAGCTGTGTATATGGGTGTGCGCATGCGCTTGTTTTAAAGTTATCCTCCCTATGAAAAGGGTAACCACATGAGAGACAGGAAGGGTGGAAAAAAATGTCCTTCTCCCACAACAAAAGGTCTACAAACTCTGGACCAAACACAGGGTTAAGACACACTGGAGATAATATTCAGTAAGCCAGTTAGTGGACAAGTGATCCTGCTAAAAAGTTAGCTGGATAATTTGTCCCAGATATTTAGCAGGATAAACGTCGCGCTGAATATACTTGCATAAAGTTATCTGGCTATACGCTAACCGGCTATGTTTGAATATAGCTGTTTGTGAGGCTGGATAACTTCCTACTTATCCGGATATCTTAAAAAGCTTTCTGGGTAAGTAGCGTTGTTTAAAAAAAAAAAAAAAAAAAAAAAAAAGATGTACGAGAGCCTGTGGCCCGATTCCCTCCTTCCCCGACAAAATTTCACATATGGCCCCTTCCCCCACTCTGCAGTCCCTCCTAAATGAGTAAATACTGTCCCAGGGCTTACAGTTTGTCCCCCGTTCTTGTCAAAAATCAAAATTGGGCAGCTCCCCCCCCCTCATCGGATGACCCATCCACCAGCATTCCCAATGTGCTGCCCTGTCCCCCCCAGGATTTCCCTGGACCTTCCCAGACACACACCCCCCCATACCTTTAAATTCCCTGCATGAAGCGAGCTACACACTTCTCAGCTGCCGACAGTGTCAGCGCTGATGTCAGAGGCTGCACTGAAAGCATCAGCTTAGCCGTAGCTTACACTTCCAGCGCAGCCTCTGACAGATCAGCGCTGGAAGTGCCAGGAGCAGGGAGGTGCACCTCGCTCCCAGAAGGCATTTAAAAGTATCAGGGAAAGGGAGTTCAAGGGTGGGGGGGGGGGGGGGGTTTCTGGGGTGGGGGCTCGTATTTGATTTTTGATAAGAACAGGAGAAGGGGAAGGCCTGACTGTGAGCCCCAGAACAGTATGTTCTCATTTTGGGAGGTGGTTGGGGAGAGGAGGAAGATGCACAGCTCAAAGGGGCCATATGTAAAATTTTGTGAGAGGAAGGAGGGGATCTGGGCCACAGGCCCTATCACACCTTTTTTTTTTAAACAGTGCTATTTATTTACCTGTATACCTTTTGAAGATATCCGGATAAGAAGCAAGTTATCCAGCCACACAAAGCTGGATAACGTTAGACCTGCTCTGAAGCAGGTCTACAGTGTTAGAACTTACGGTACTCTGCTGCCTTCCCTAGCTGTCCAACTTACCAGTGTCCAGCTTCTTCCTCCTGCAAGAACACCGCCATTACACACACACACAGACGCACTTACCTCAGGCATCCGCCAGTGGACGCCTTAAGCGCGTGTATGCCTAGGTACGCACATAATATATGCTCCTAGGCAGGAAACTACTGCAGTCACCCTTGGTTGACATTACCCGTCTCTGGCTATTTAAAGCCTTTCAGCCTTGTATTCCTTGCCTTGGCAACAGGTCTCCTGGGTAATATGCTCCTCAGTCGTATTGCTTCTCCTTGCGTTTTCTACCCTTGTTCTTGGTTCCTGTGTTCCTGCTTCCCTCTGTGTTCCTCTGCTTTGGTCTGTGATCCCTGCCTGGTCTGGTTCCTCTGTGTTGTGGTTGGTCCTTGTCCTTGTCTTGCTCCGTCTCCCTTGGATTGACTTCCTGGTACTGACCCCGGCCTCTGAACTTTCTGATTGCTTCCTGGACTTGACTGCCTGCTTTGAACCTGACCTTCGTTTGTGTGCTGCCTGCCCCAACTTCTGGCCTGACTTCTGGATCTTCGTTTGTCTGCTGCCTGCCCCGACTTCTGGCCAGTCTCCTCGATCTTGTTTGTCTGCTGCCCTCCCCAACCGTCGCTTGGACTTGGACTCCTCCTACGACCTGCCAGCCATCAGAACCCAAATGCTCAACCTATGGGGAAGATGGTTGGAATAGGTGAAGCTCCTTTCAGTTCCACTCGGGGTTTGTCCGCCAGCTGTCGGTGTGTACTGGACGGGCTTGCTCCAACCACTCTGTAGCAGAAGGGTCAACTTTCTGAACATAAAGTTATCGGACTGATTTAGCCGGATATAGCTGAAAATTGGCTAAGTTAGCCAGATAACTAAACCCCCCCCAGAACACCTCCTTTTCCTCTGGCTAAATTATTGCTGAATAATGACCTATCTGGCTATAATTTAGCCAGATAATTGGCTGAATATGTCAAAACGTGCCATTTAGATGGCTAACTTGTGAGTTATCCATCTAAATGGCCTTTGAATATCGAACTCTTTGTTTCCACTTCTTTACCCAGGTCTCTGTGAGGAAGGCTGTCCGAGTTTTTTCCCCAGAAAGAAAAAAAAACAAAAAGTGGGACTGCATAGTCAGGGCTGTTCCACAGCAGGGCAACTCAGGAAAAACTGAACTAAGAATCCATACACTAAGATGGTGGCAGGAGTTTATAAAGACTCAAGCACACACCATGTACTTCTCCTGCATGGGGGGAGCCCAACCCCAATGTCTCCTCTCTAATTTGTGTGTACCCTCAAGAATGATTGGTTCACTCCTTACATAGCCACAACACTGTGATAATCAAGGCTGCTTTAACAACTTATGGGGCCCCGAGCAAGCTTTTGTGGATGGTCCCCTTTTGTTGACGACCACTGCATAGATGTGGGATGTGTTGGGCCAACTGTCTGCACGAGATTAGATTATTCAAGACTGGATGGGCTGTTTGGTCTTCTTCTGCCGTCATTTCTATGTTTCTATGTTTCAATTTGAATGTGTCGGTTGTTGATAGACCTTGACAGATAACATCTGCCTTTTTTATTTTTTAGATATTGCATTTAGGGCCTTTCAGGGTGCCCAGGGCAGTTGCCCATCTTGCCTAAAGATGGCCATGGTAACAGTAATATTTCTCTGAAGGCAGGTGACAGACTTAGATAACGAATGATCCAACTTCACCCTGGAGAGCATTGGCTGCACCTCAGCGAGGTGTCTTAAATCACTAATCTAGGTGTGCCTTTGTAAGGGAACAACCTTTTAATTCAGTATCTGTAGTATAAAGGAGAAGAGTAGCTTAACAAAACAGAAACTCTCTTGGTTGTACAAAGAACCAGATCTCATTGAAATCACAATGGCGCTTGCGTTGCCTTCCAGACTGGCAGCAAACAAGGTTGACACACCCCGTAGCTGTCCTCTTGCCAGGGCCTAAATGTGGGACAGTGGCCTTTTAGGACACAAAGAGAGTTCCAGGAGGAAGCAATGTAACATGGGAAACCTTCTCTCTTTGTTCTTAGTCCATGAAAGTGTAACATTATTAGCACTGCAAGGTCATGATCAGTGTTTATGGTTACACTAATAATATGGTAGGAAAAAGTCATCTCAAGTTTAAATTGGGGTCCCTTGAGAGGTATGCCCTACCCTTTGAGTGCTGACTGAGAAGTAATGCATGTGATTTGTACAACTTTCTGTCTGGCTGTGGTTGTGAACAGTAATCCCACTCTGTCCTACCTTGCCACCTTTTATGTTCTCTGAAGGACCAGTAACAGTATTGGCCGCCATGTTTTTTTTTTGGTGGGGGGGGGGGAGGGGAGCAGCTTTTGGCATGGTGTCAGACGTACTGCCTGGCCCATATTGTGGTTTTTAGTGGCCTGCCCACTGGCTTCTTAAACAGCCTTTGAGGTCTTGTACAGTCACTTGAATACTTTCTGGAATTCATCACGCGCCTTCATTGTGCTTGGAAGTTAAATGTGGTGAATCATTGTACACTCTGAACTCCAGTATTAACATTTGTGATGCAGATTTCTGTACTAGTGATTTCAGACCGCTTCTTTTCACTAAAAGACATAAAATAATACATTGATTGAAATTATTGCTTGAGCCAGTGCTTTATAAGACTTAACATTGTTGGGGCGGGGGTGAGTAGTAGGTGCGTCACGCCCCTTCCCTGCCCATATTCAAATTCCCCCTAAAACCTACTTAAGCCCGGATTTTTTCCTGATCAGAGCCTTGTTGATTTTAAGCATGCTTCTATAACAAATATATTTGGTGAAGCCTCTTACGTGTCTAGCCTGTGTGTCCTGACTACATTGTAAGCTTCATGGAGCTGGGATTTTTGCTTGTGTTTATCTGTTCAGTGCTGCATACATCTAGTAATAGTAGTTTACTAGTATCATATATTAGTATTGGCTTATCTTTTTTTTTTTTTTTTTTTACAGTGTGGTCCCTTAAGTGAAAGGTTTCGAATTCCTGGCCCTTGCAGCCAGATAATTTTGTCACTCCTGCCATAAATCTTTCTCCCCACACTCGTATGGGAGCAGCTTTCCATTGATTTCCATGGGTACGCATTCCTTGAAATACGTCCTTGCAGAGTCGTGCCCAATCCTGTTCTCTCTCTCTCTCTCCAAACCAACATTGCAACCCACAGACTTGTGTTTACTTTGCAATTTTCCATGAATGGACCCATGCCCATATCTGACCGACGTTCCATCCATCCATCCATCATATGCCATTGCCTAATAAGGCACAGGTCAGGCTGATTTTGCTTTTTTTGTTTTTACTGTGGCGAAGCTGAGACATTTTATTTCTACAAAGTCAAATCTAGCCACTAATGTCCTAACGGAGGTGATCTACAAAGAGAGTAAAATTGAATCCAGATGTATGCAAGTCCCAGGGGAGGTCAGACCAGGTTCTTTTGGTACTTTTGTTTTTCCATCTGAACTAAATCTGGAATAGTATTTCACTTTACCTTTCACATCTGAGGATTTAGGGTTTCCATTCTTTCTTACTGTGCCATGCAATTAAACGTGTCTTGCTTCAAACATGGGATACCTCATTCTAATTATAGGCGTCAAATCCAGGTGTTCTCCCACACACCTCTAAGTGGTTCACACTTGTGTACTTTTATACTTATTTATAAGTCGATATATCTGGCTGTCTTCCTGACTACCTTCACTGGGGTGTCCCAGATTTCAGAATAGTTCATCTCTTAATTTCAGAACACTTTTCCTAGCAGAAATTCCAGAGAGACAGGATTTGCTTAAATTCTTTACAGAGGGATAGTTACAGGATCCTCTTCTTACACACCAACTTATGCTGCATCCACTGCATCTTGCTTTATTCACATTGTTCCTGTTCAGGAGGATTTCTTCTAGCGTTAAACCACTTTCTTAGTCTCCTACAGGCCGATGCTATAAAATGCACTCAGCCTAGTGCATTTTGGACACGCTAGACTAGCACCCGATGCAATAAGATTAGCGCATCCAAAATGCATACCCAAACAAATGCAAAGCCAATAGCACCCATCACATGTAAATTCCATGTAGATGAGGCTATTAGCTATTTACCCCCCCCCCCCCCCCGATGCAGAAAATCGCTGGGCACCCAACGCAATTTTTTTAACGCGGCAAATTTAACTCCAGCCTCAGAGCTGTTGTTAAATCAATCCACTAGTCAAGGGCTCAGGAGAAATTTAAAAAATAGTGGCCTATGTGGTTCCTACCTGTTACGAGCCCCACCCATGGCCATCCCGCGCATGGGCCTGCTCACCTTCATGGTTCCACAGCAGGTCCCGGGACGACCTCCCTCGCGGTGGTTGCCAGCCCTGACAGGCCCCGGCGTCCCACTGCATGCCAGCCAGGCCTCACGCCGAGGCTCGGTGTCCTCTGCCATGTTAGCCATGCCCCTACGCGCACGCGGACCACCCTGACTCATGTAGGGCCAAGGGCAGGTCTTAGCTCCGCGACGCGCCCTGATTGATCCCTCGATTTAAGGAAGTTCCTGTCTGCTTTCTTGCCTTGGCAATCGGGTTGGTTCTGTTCTAAGATTGCCTCTGTGTTTGTTCCTGTTCCTGACTTGTTCCTGCATCCTAGTTCCTGCGTTCTGCTTGTTCCTGTGTTCGTCTGTCTGTCTACCCAGGTAGTACCCTCTGACTGTGTAACTGGTACTGACCTCAACTTGCTCCTGACCTGCCTGCCACCTGCCTCAAGACCTCAGCCTGCCTTTGACCTCCGGTACCTGACCCCTGCTTTATTGACCCTTCCTCGGACTGACCTCTGGATCTTGACTTTTGTCTGCCTGACCTTGTCTCCACATTCTGGCTCTGTTCCTCGCCTTGTCATCACCGATGGTTCTCCTTGTTCCAACAAGCCTCCAACTTTGAACCCAATCGCGCTCCCCCCTGTGTCCATGGGCACGCCGGACTTTCATTCTCTCAGGAGACCCTGCAAGGCCCACCTAAGTCCAAGCGGCCCGGGTCCCTATGGGCTCCTCCCGGAGGGACCTCGGGCTTCCATTGGTGAAGCTCTTCACAGCCTCTGTCTCCTCCAGTGCTCTGCCCCCTGGGGGCAGTTACCTCCTGTACCTTTTCAGAAGACGTTCCTTCACTGTCCCAGGACAAGGGTCCACCCCCGAGCGCAACACTACCTTTATTCTTAAACACCTACTGCTTGTGGTGTTTAAGAATAACGGTAAAATGTAATGGCTTGGAGAAAAAAAAAATACTGGACAATAATATATGCGCACAATAGACACACTCCAGGCCGATTTCTCCCCTTGCTATTGTGCGTGTATATTGGATGTCCAGAAATCGACCTGAAGTGGGATAAAACGGATGCTTGGATTGAGTGTCCGATGCAATTGTGGACACACAGCCATGTCTCCTGGGAATCTGATGCACTTGAGCGCTAAGGGACACATAATTCTTCCCTAGCTCGTCCTTTTTAACACAGCAGCTCATTAAAATATAGCATTGGGCACCCAGGAGACGTGGCTGTGCGTGCGTTAGGAAAACCGGTGCTCAATATGAGTGCCCATTTTAACGCACGTCTTATTGCATTGGCCCTCAGTTGGGGACAGATGTTTTTTCTTTGAAGATATGGGATCCGTTTTTTTTTTTCTCTGTTAGAAGCAAGTCAGTTGTCCCGTACTGCTGTCTTTCTGTGGAGAGACACTGCTCCTCTTCCATGTCCCTGGAGTTGTCTCCAATAATAGAAGGGACTTCACATTATATTGTATTCCTCATTCTGCTTACTAAGGCTTGGCTTCCCTGTTGTCACATAGTTAGTAAAGGGTCTGAAGTTACTATCCCTGTCTGCAGCAGTTTACACGGCCATAAGAAATACCAAACTGGGTCAGACTAATCTGACCAAAGGTCCATCTAGCCTGTCATCATGTTTCCGACAGTGATGAGCAGTGGATGGTTGGAGGAGCAGAAGCAACATACAACAGTGAGATCTGGGAAGGAGATTATCAAAGCCGGTGTCTGTGACCATCATTCATGGTTCTCCATCATAAGCAGAAGTGCCACCAGGAAATTCTAGAGAAGGGAGGAGGTATGGCTCTAGAGAATTTCTCACAAACGCATGTTTTAGTGGCCTCTGAGTGTGGCCACCATCTTGTGGCATTGGACACCTTAACAGTTTTTCTTAAAAGACTCAGTTAACGTCATGTGTGGTAGCTGCAAAGAAAACAAAAACAATCTGTCAGTGACTGCATTTGAGAAGCAATGGTGTAGATCTGTGCTTCCTAACCCTATCCCAGAGGCATACCTAACCAGTCGGTTTTGTAGGATATCTATTGGGAATGCACGTTAGAGAAATGTGCATTTATTGTAGACCCAGTGCATACAAATCGATCATGCATATTCATTGTGGCTGCCCTGAAAACCTGACTGGTTGGGTATGCTGTTCTAGACAGACCTGATTGGTTGGGAACCGCTGTTCTAGACAGAGGGCTCTCAAGCATTAGTCCTTGGGTACCACAAACAGGTCTAGTTTTCAACGAGGCCAAGCCAATCAGACTGACCTTGTTTTCAGGCCATATGAAGGCAAATGCATCAGATGAATATTTATTGTATCTGTCCTGCAAAGCAGACGTGTCTGCAGCCCTTACTGAGAGACCCATTAGAAAAGTCTAGACCAGGGGTTTTCTATAAATAAAATTTTGAATTGAACAACGAGGTAACACTTTTAGAAATTAATAAATTGGCAATGAAGGTGATCATTATCGATGATCATCGAGGCTCACATGTTAATTAAGAAGTCATGGCACGGTCATTCAGATGCATAAGTGTACAAGGAACATTATTGGAAGAGAGTGATATAGTTCTAAATATAGTTATTCCCACATAATAAAGATGACTGTATAGCTCCATAACCAGGGGGACAAACTGAGCCAGTCCTGGTTTAACCCACATTGCATGCATGGATCTGTGGTCCTGTTTTTCCATAGGGAAATCCAGATCCACCATCTCCTTTCATGCAATGAGGCAACATTGTTCCCCTTGACATGGAGTTACATAGTCACCTAACTCTAATTATCGGTACATAGACACACTAATGTAATTCAGTTCTGTATACGGACACGTAAAGATATATCAATTCCACCACAAAAAAAAAATAGAACCCCATGTTTCGTCTGAGTATGGACCGCAGCTTTGAGAAAAAAAAATCAATGCCACAAGGGCAGCTCTTCTCATCTGACGTAATATAAGAACATAAGAACCTGCCATACTGGGTCAGACCAAGGGTCCATCGAGCCCAGCATCCTGTGTCCAACAGTGGCCAATCCAGGCCATAAGAACCTGGCAAGTACCCAAAGGTAGTGGGAAGGATGGTTTTACGAAGCCATTCACCTGGGTAAAATGGCCTGTCTGAAAATTGTCCTCCTCCAGAGTCACTAAACGTTCACGCGGGCTTATACGGCACATTTATATGCTTTTACTTCCTCAGCCCCTCCTTTTCTGGCCATCTGTACAAATACATGGCAAGACGGCAGACGCTTTTAGCGCATGTAGGTCATACTAGGCTGTTTTCAAAGGAAAGCTGCCTGGGCAGTTCCTCTTTGGAAGCTAGCGACCCATTACGCACAGTAAGAGCACCTGTGCACTTTGCAGCAACGTGGGCTGCTCAGAATAGCCTCTGTAGGGCAGTCTAAAGCGTGAGCGAGCAGGAGCTGCACTCAGTCCCAGTGAAAGGCAAACACATGGACTGTGAGATGCTGTATCTGCTGTGAAGCAATGCCAGAGCCCACAGATTCTGTAAATGGAAAACTAGCTATTGGTGAAAAGCAGTGTTCCCAGAAATCTCCAAATTAGCATAGTATTCAAGCAATAGCTTTTTTTTTTTTTTAAAGGGCTGTGCGACTTTTAACTTGGGAATGCTTTTTACAGAAGAGCCATAAGCAGTGCCCCCAGCCTCCTGCAATTGTGCAGCAAGCATACTTGAAAACCTGCCACAGAATCAACATTTATGAAAGCTTTCACACCTCTTAATTCGATCTTTTGATGAAAGCTGCAGGGTGCCTGCCTGCCTTCAGTCTCTGCTCCCCTTGCCTCCCAAACAGTCTGCAGGGCTCCCTCTCCTTCTGTTGTCCCCTCCCCCCACTCCCTTCCTCCTGTTCTGAACAGAAGGTTGGAGATGGGAGGTGAAGTTGGAATGGACAGAGAAAACAGCCAGAATGCTTGATCCTTCAAAGATCTCTTAAATCCTTATCAAAGCAAAGATGATTTTGATAAAATTCCTGGAAGAATTTCAACATTATACAAAGGTTCTTGCGCCTGCATATGTGTTCAACCGTTCACCAGACCTGGATGTGTTTTGGAAGTCTGTAACTGTTGGTGTCCCACAGCTGGCAGAGCGGGGCATTCATTTCAGTTCATGGAAGACTTGATGACTGCTGACAGGTTTCAAACTTGTGATAATTCAGCACCTTCGTTTTCCATTTTTATTTTATTTTGCATGGTAATTTATTGGGGGTTTTTTGTGTTTGCAATAAAGACAAAAACAGGAGAAATCAGTGGGAAATAAGGTTGCCAATTTTTCCATAGACCAGGACTGGACACTTGAGGACTGGGAGGTGGGGTGGGAGATGGGAGAATGGGGGAATGGTACCCCCTTATTTGCATAAATTTTAGATCCTGCCAGTGAACTTCCTAAACAGTGTATCTATGTATCTGCAGAGCCACTGGGAGCTGAGGGCTGTGCTGTGCACCACCTCCTCTCTCTATGCTGTCCAATCACAGCATAGGAAAGGAGGCAAGGATACGGCACAGCTCTCCTCCGATAGGCTCCGACTTGCCTTTCTCTTCCTCTAACTAAGAGGCTGTGGGAAGAAAGAGGATCCACCTGCAAAACTGGACTTTTAGTGTCCGGTCGGTACTTCTGACTGGACACTGTACAGAATGCCTGAAAACCTGACTGTCCGGTCCAAAACTGGACAGTTGGCAACCCTAGTGGGAAAAAAATGACTCTCCATTTCTGCAGGCAAGTATAATTTTTGCTCTTGTTGTAATAAACACTGATAAATTACTGGATAAAATAAAATAAAAACTGTAAATGAAGGACCCTACATTTATCTAATATATGTGCACATATCTGCTGATGTTGAGGGCAGGTGAGAAGCATCAAGGAAGAGCCTAACCCTTCAGGCCATAAAAATGATTGCATGACCACTTCCTGATAGGGTTCTAATACAGACGTGACCCAGAGAGTCCACTTATTAAAGATGGTCTCTGATGATAAATAAGAACATAAGAAATTGCCATGCTGCGTCAGATCAAGGGTCCATCAAGCCCAGCATCCTGTTTCCAACAGAGGCCAAACCAGGCCACAAGAACCTGGCAATTACCCAAACACTAAGAAGATCCCATGCTACTGATGCAGTTAATAGCAGTGTCTATTCCCTAACAGCCGATACAGTAAAGTTTGCAGGAGAGCTAGCAAGCGCCCGCTCTCCTGGTGTGCGCACAGGACACTCTCCTGTGCGGGCGATACAGTACATTAATTTATTTAAATTAGGGTCGGCGGTAAAAAGAGGCGCTAGGGACACTAGAGCGTCCCTAGCACCTCTTTTCGGACAGGAGCGGCGGCTGTCAGCAGGTTTGACAGCCGACGCTCAATTTTGCTGGCTTCGGTTCTCGAGCCCTCTGACAGCCACGGGTTCGGAAACCGGATGCCGGCAAAATTGAGTGTCCGGTTTTAAACCCATGAGCTGCGGGCCCATTTCAATTTTTTTTTTTTAACTTTCGGGACCTCCGACTTAATATTGCCATGATATTAAGTCGGAGGGTGCACAGAAAAGCAGTTTTTACTTCTTTTCTGTGCACTTTCCTGGTGCCGGCAGAAAATAGCGCCTACCTTTGGGTAGGCGCTAATTTCTGAAAGTAAAATGTGCGGCTTGGCTGCACATTTTGCTTTCTGAATTGCGCGGGAATACCTAATAGGGCCATCAACATGCATTTGCATGTTGATGGCCCTATTAGGTTCGGGGGGGTTGGACACGTGTTTTCGACGCGCTATTACCCCTTACTGAATAAGGAGTAAAGCTAGCACATCGAAAACACGTGTCCAATCGTGGGTTAACAGTGTGCTCCGCCAGAGCGCACTGTACTGTATCAGCCTGCTAGTAAAATTGATTAATAGCCGTTAATGGACTTCTCCTCCAAGAACTTATCCAAACCTTTTTTGAACCCAGCTACACTAACTGCACTAACCACATCCTCTGGCAACAAATTCCAGAGCTTTATTGTGCGTTGAGTGAAAAAGAATTTTTTCCGATTAGTCTTAAATGTGCTACTTGCTAACTTCATGGAATGCCCCCTAGTCCTTCTATTATTCGAAAGTGTAAATAACCGATTCACATCTACTCGATCAAGACCTTTCATGATCTTAAAGACCTCTATCTTGTTCCTGAGAAGCAGCAAACTGTAGGGGTAGTTCGAGGGCCACAGGTGTTTAGTCGCAGGTCTCACCTTAGGAGATTTGTTCAATATGCTTTATTTCTGGATGCTTTGTTCAAACATAGGCATAGTCCCTGGGCCTTTCCCATCAAAGATGCTAAGCAGACTACAATTGTCAGACTCTTCTGTGGGGAGCCCAGTGGTAGATCCTCCAATGTAGCAAGCTGTGCCCTGGGAGCTGCAGAGGAGCACAGTGAATGGTCCCTTCAGTTTACCGCATTGCATTTCTTTCCCTTTGGGTGAATGAGCATGTAAACTCCCATTACTCAGTCCTACCCCAGGAAAAGATCTCTGGGTGCGGCGGTGGAGTGCTGGCCTGACAAGGTCCCAAGCATCTCCCTCTGCTAGGGCCCGCCCCCTTTATGTCATTGTTTCTCTCCTGTTACAGCTGGGAAGATACTTGTAGGCCCTGGAGCTTCCCTCCATCCTCCTCCACCCGCCCAAAAGATAGGAGGCGAGAGTTTCATCAGTTCCAGATGGAAATGCAATTATGGGAATTTATATCACATAACATTAAAAATATACATTCAGAACATTGTATAAAAATATCTCAGTAAATGCAAGGTAAATAAAACACGCCTCTGAAAGGTCCCCATCACATATTATTGAATTGGTATGGCGTTCTGTAGATTCGTTCTTATTTGATAGTTTAGAAGTATAGCTGTAATATTTTGGACTTATGTTTTGTTATTTATAATGAATTACAGCTAAACTTCTAAACTATCAAATAAGAACGAATCTACAGAACTCCATGCCCATTAAATGCGAGTAGTTAAGCCTCTCCTTCGGTTGGGAACGCAGTGGAAAATAGCCAGGATTTCTTGGCCTTTGTGAAGGAGCGGAGGAGTAACCCAGAGGTTCGAGCAGGTTAGAGCGGGGTGCTGAGAACCAGGGGAGCCAGGTACTTCTTCCGTCATGGTTTCTTGTGACCTTGGCAAAGTCACTTCACCCGCATTTTCGCAGGTGTATTCCCAGGTTTGGAATAGACTGGGAAGGCAACAATGCACGTAGTTTTGGTTGGCGAAAGTATTTGCAGAAAAAGCAGGTGCAACTCTACGAGCACTTTTTTTTTTCCGCGTGCAGTTTTCGAGAGGAAATTACGCGTGCGTCTTTGAAAACTGGTGTGAAAGCCACGGGTACAAGTGCCTGCAAATGTTTCACCTGCCCACACTGTTTTGAAAATGTTCTCCAAAGAGTAACAAGAATAATTTAAATTGGGCCTTGTAGCAAACTGGCACCCAATGAAGTTTTGTTGTTTTTTTTGCACGTGGGCTTGTTATGATCTCTTTTAGACAGCTACTTCTGATTAATCGTGCAGCACAGTTCTGGATCAGCTAAAGTGTTTGCATGCTTCGAACAGGCAGGCCCCCACAGAGGGAGCTATAAAGGTCCTGCCTCACTATAACAAATGCATAGACTGGAGTGGTCAAACCTTTTGCCAGGAAAAAGTGGTGTAGCTGCTGGAGGCAATGAAGATGATAAAAGCAAAGTGTAGCTGTTGCCTGAATTTGTGAATTCATGGATGACAAATTATCCACAGTTCCCAGCAGCTTACAAAGCTGGATGCTATTTTCTAGCCAAATATCATCCAAAATGAAACTAGGCAAGTGGGATAGTGGGGGAGAGGCAGCTTTCCTAATCCACAAAACTTGAATATTGGCTAGGTTTAATTGAAGCTTATTTAATTCCATCCCTTATAGTATTTTTGCAAGGCAAGTTTATCTCTAGCCACCTTCAGCTCGGAACTAAGGACACCCCAGGCTGGATTGTCATCAGCATAGATATAGCAGTTAACAGCCCCATTGTGCAGCAATCTCCCCAAGGCCTCTAAATAAATACTAAATACAATAGGAGCTAAAACCAACCCCTGGGTCCCTCCAAATGCCAAGCTCCAGGAAGAGGAGGAACAATTTCCAATGACTTCTTTGTGTGATTTTTCATTTACAAAGGTTGCAAACTATTTAAGAACTGGCCCTCCCATCCCCATTTCTAAACCAGGATCTAGAAGGATTTTATGATTAACTCTATTGTAGTTTGGTGATAAATCTAACATTACTAATAATGACCCTCCACCTCCATTCCTTATCTAGGTCTCTCCTTGACTCATCTAGGAGAGCCAATAACATGGATTGTGTGCTGAAATCCTGTTTGAATACTGCCTGATAGGTATCCAGCACATTATTCGTTTATACCAAATTCTTTAATTGTAACACAACCACTTTCTTCAATAGAGAAATAAGATCTATAGCTTTCTAACATTTTCGTATCTAGGGTAGATTTATTTCATAGAAGACAGATAACTGCTGATTTTAAGTGTAGAGGTAACCATCCATCAACTAAGGAGGAGCTGGAAATGAAGCCGATATTCCAAATAAAGCTGAGTGCCTAAAATTAAGCACCTAAATTAGAAGCCTGTTTTCAACATCTAACATAGGCACCTAAGTTTGGCAGAAAACAGGCCCCTAATTTATATGCCTACAACCGAGGGGCCTAAACTAGGTTTATTTATTTGCCTAAATTTAGGTGCATGGCACAGAAAATCCACACCGAGGGGCCGATATAAAAAAAGATGTTCTGAAAGCAGGCGTTGTCACATGTCAGTGAAAGGGCCAATCACCTTTCAGAAGGCTGTCCTGAAAGGGGCTTGGTTCTTTCACTGACAAATGTCAGTGAAAAGGACCAACGGGCAATAAGTGAAGGAGTAAATAAATTAATATTAAGTGCCCGACACTTTAATATTGATTTATTCACTCCTTACGGTGCCGGCAGTCAGGTTCGGAAAATGGATGCTGAATTTATCAGCGCCCATTTTCCTAACCTGTGGATGTGCGCTGGTTAGGAAACAGATGCCGAATTTATCGGTATCGGTTTCCCTAACCGCGCACAGCCAGGGGTTCAGGAAACCAACGTTTGTCAACTGAGCTTCGGTTTCCTGCACCTGACTGTGGTGCTTTTTTTTTTTACTTTTTTTTTTTTTTTTTATTATTATTATTATTATTTTCCTAGCGTGTAGCAGATGGACTCAGGACCAATGGGTATAGTGTGCTCCTGATAGCAGTTGGAGACGGAGTCAGATTTCAATCTGACGTCAGCACTACATATACCCGTGCAGGAGGCTTTGCTCTTCAGTTTTTTTCCATCTCCTTAGCAGTTCGGGACTTCACACATGCTTGCACAGCGTTAGAAAACCAAACTCCATAGGGGAAGCCCTAGAGTACCTGGGAGTCCGGTTCGACACCAAATGGAACAAAGTCAACCATCCCCCTACAAGGAGAAGGAGATTGATGGAACAACTACGAGCATTGTTGAATTCCACTCTCCCCACGGCATGGGACTATCTCCAAGTCCTCAGACTCATGGCATCAACCATAGAAGTCATCCCGTGGACAAGGGCCCACATGCGGCCCCTACAACATTCCCTACTGTCTCGGTGGAACCGGATGTCTCAAAACTACTCCGCCCCCCTCCGGCTACCAGCGAAGATTCGGAACCAAGTACAATGGTGGCTACAAGAAGACCATCTGAGCGAGGAAACAAGCGTATCCCCACCGGAATGGACCTTGCTCACCACGGATGCAAGCCTGCAGGGATGGGGAGCCCACTGCCAGGAGCTAACAACTCAAGGGCAATGGGACAAAGAAGAGTTGGCATGGAACATAAACCGACTGGAAGCCCGAGCAGTCAGACTAGCCTGCCTACGGTTCAGTCACAGACTCTGGGGCAAATCAGTCAGAGTCATGTCGGACAACGCCACAACAGTGGCCTACATCAACCGCCAGGGGGGAACCAGAAGCCAGCAGGTGTCTCTGGAAATAGAGCCCCTAATGAAGTGGGCAGAATAAAACCTACAAGGGATATCAGCCGCCCACATCATGGAAAAGACAACGTCACTGCAGACTACCTCAGCAGAGAGAGTCTGGATCCAGGGAAATGGACACTGTCTACAGCAGCCTTCCAGCGGATAGTAAACCACTGGGGAACCCCAGCCATAGATCTTCTGGCAACTGGGTCCAACACCCGGGTTCCCAAGTTCTTTAGCCGAAGATGGGAACCGCTGTCCCAGGGAATCGACGCCCTCGTCCAGACCTATCCTCAGGAGGACCTACTGTACGCCTTCCCTTCATGGCCACTACTGGGTGGAATCATCCGCAAGATAGAACACCACAGAGGGCTGGTACTTCTAGTGGCCTCGGACTAGCCAAGAAGACCATGGTACGTGGACATGCAAAGACTTCTGGCGGGAAACCCTCTATGCCTACCTCCACACAGGGATCTACTCCAGCAAGGACCGATCCTCCACGAAGACCCAACAAGATTCTCACTTACGGTCTGGCCATTGAGAGGTCTCACCTCAAAAAGAGTGGATACTCAGGACCAGTGATTGACACACTGCTCCGAGCACGCAAGTTCTCCACCTCCTCATATATACGAGTATGGAGAATATTCGAAGCTTGGTGTGATGACTGCGACATCCTTACATGGACAGTCAAAATCTCCATGATCCTGGAATTTCTGCAGGACGGCATGAACAAAGGGTTGTCCCTCAACTCCATCAAGGTGCAACTGGCTGCCCTGGCCATATTCAGACCCAGGGTGGACGGCACCAGCCTAGCAGCCCACACAGACATCTCCCGCTTCTTGAAAGGGGTCAAGCACATTCGGCCACCCCTAAAGTGGCCGATACCCTTATGGAATCTCAATCTAGTGTTAGACTTCCTAGCGGGAGCTTCGTTCAGACCAACTCGCGGCTCCTGACCTTGAAGATGGCGTTCCTCATGGCAATCTGCTCAGCCCATCGAATCTCTGAAATTCAAGCATTATCATGCCGGGAGCCGTTCCTCAGATTCACGCCAGGATCCATAAAGCTGCGCACTATACCCTCCTTCCTGCCAAATGTGGTTTCTCACTTCCATCTAAACAAACCATCTCACTGCCATCTCCAGACGAGCATAAGGACTAAGAAGACTCACGCCTTCTTCGCCACCTAAATGTCGGCAGACTCCTAGTCCGATACCTGGAAAGATCGGAACCTGTATGAAAGACGGACCATCTGTTCGTTCTTCACAGCGGGAAGAAGCAAGGGGAAGCGGCCTCGCGGGCAACCATTGCCAAAGAAGTAATCAAGGCTGCCTACGTAGAGGCAGGCAAGCCTCCACCTCTACAAGTCAAGGCCCATTCCACAAGGGCCCAGGCAGTGTCCTGGGCAGAAACCAAGATGCTGTCACCCGCAGAGATCTGTCAGGCGGCAACATGGTCCTCCATCCATACCTTCTTGAGATTCTGTCGCCTGGATGTTCAGGCCAAGGAAGACACAGCATTCGCAAGGGCAGTACTAAATGGGCCATGTGCAGCCTCCCACCCAGTTCGGGAGTAGCTTTTGTATATCCCATTGGTCCTGAGTCTGCACACTAGGAAATGTAGAAATGACTTACCTGATAATTTCATGTTCCTTAGTGTAGACAGATGGACTCAGCACTCCGCCCATGGCTGCCTCGCAATCAAGAATCCTCAGGGGAATCCTCAGGGGAATCTCAGCCCGAGTGCAACACAAGCACGGGTAAGCCAACCCTTATCTCTAGTTCAGACACCCATATTACCAGGTGTCAGCGCTTCTCGGTTGAGTGCCCTAGCGGTCTCCAGTTATAAACCACGTCAACCAATCCGAGTAATCAAGTATCAAGTTAATCAAGTTAACCAAATTAATCAAAATTATCCAAACACACATATATCCATAATAGCTTTTCGAGGAGAAAACTGGAGAGCAAAGCCTCGTGCACGGGTAAATGTAGTAGAGATGTGAATCGGAACTGAAATCTGAACCGATTCTGGTACCGATTCACATGTGAATCGGAACTGAAATCTGAACCGATTCTGGTTCCGATTCACATCTCTAAAATGTAGTGCTGACGTCAGATTGAAATCTGACTCCGTCTCTAACTGCTATCAGGAGCACACTATACCCATTGGTCCTGAGTCCGTCTACACTAAGGAAAATGAAATTATCAGGTAAGTAATTTCTACATTTTAAAGATTTCTTCGTTCTACTTAATATCACAGCGATATTAAACAGGAGGCTATACATAAAAGCAGTTTTTTCTGCTTTTCTGTACTACTTTTAGGAGTGCTCAGCACATGCATTTGCATGTGATGAGCGCTATTAGTTTCACTTCGCGCTGGACGCGCATTGTGGAGGAGCTAATTCCCTTATTGCATAAGGGGATTAGGTAGCGCCTATACATCCCAAGTCCAACTGCACTGGCTGAGTGTACTGTATTGCATCGGCCTCTGAGGGCTTAACTTACTTCCCCTGACCTGGCCCCACCCTTTTTTTTGGATCCTAAATTTTGTCACTCAGCACAGGGGGAGATTTTCATTTCGATAGATTTAGATGCCTAATTCCCTAAGTTAAGAATTGTGAATATTGGCCTGTGATTAATAATTTCCACAACAAAATCTTTTTTAAGAGTCATGAAGGTCACAGAAATTGACCTAGTATGCCTCAGAAAATTATATGTGTCATTCTTTCCCAAGGATACAAAAGAGTAGTATACATTTTTTGAGTCATTCTTCTACTCAATATCTTGTAAAAATATTGATACTGTAACCTGTAAGTCACCCCAAATCCTAGCAATTTTCTTAATAAAGAAATTGGCAAAATGGTCACTGTCCTCTGTTGTAGCCCCTTCTCTAATGTGCATGTATAAGGAGCATGGAGTAAACTATATTAAAAAGCTGCTTAGGACAGTTTTGACACTCCCCAAGGGACAAGGAAAAGTAGTTCTTGGCTATAGCAATTGCTACTCTTTATAACTTGAGATGATTCACCCATTCTGCTTCACTAGCCCCCTTGTTGCATTCCTGCCAGCATCTTTCCGACCTACGCCCATTATGCTCCATGATTCTTCTATGAACTCTGGTGCTTTCTCTTTGGACGATGCAACCTGTATTTTCCATGGGGCTGTTTGGTCAGTGGCTTTACTTATTTTTTTATGCCAGATCTCTAAGAACATAAGAAGCTGCTGTACTGGGTCAGACTGAGGATCCATCAAGCCCAGCATCCTGTTTCCAACAGTGGTCAATCCAGGTTACAAGCACCTGGAAAGTACCCAAACATTAAATAGATCCCATTGTACTAATGCCAGCAGTGGCTATTCCCTAAGTCAGCTTGATTAATAGCAGTTTATGGACTTCTCCAGGCACTCATTAAAACCTTTTTTAAAACCAGTTACACTACCTGCCCTAACCACATCCTCTGGCAAAGAATTCCAGAGCTTAATTGGGCGTTGAGTGAAAAAGAATTTACTCCAAGTTGTTTTAAATGTGCTACTACGTCATCTAACATTTATAGATCTAGACTCAAAAGTCTCCCACAGCAGCTACCTAATTACTTGGAGTCATATCCTTTTGGGAATGGAATGTGACTGTTTTGTAGTTTTCCAAATAGAGGTCATAAAATTAAGCTTAATACTAATCAAAACATGGTTGGTCAAGGATGCCATGATAAGGTCCAGATCTATGACTGCCAGTTTCACAGAATCACGTCCCTAAATCGTGATAAACCATAGGAGCAATTGGAAAGTTTTCAGTTGTTTAAAGTTGCTATAGCCAAGGAAAATCCGACCAGTACCAGGAGGAAGGATCAAAATATGGGATTAATTTGCTAAGCCACAATAAGGATATAATGCATGAAAAACAGCATTTATTGTGTGATATTTTCCCCCAAACCCACCCCTATTGTAATAAACCACTTTGCATACATAATGTATGCAAATGCATGCAAAGCAGCTCCTTATTACCTAATTCTATGTAAAGAAAATAATGCAGCTTGTCATAGCCCTGATATTTCCCGAAAGATAGCTACAACTCAGGAGTTGTATCTAACTCTGCGGGATGGTAACGTAAATACCGATGCTCCTGGCCTTAAAATTAAAGGACCAGAAATAGCCCCTCCCCCCCCCTCACACACACACACAATGTGTAAAATCCATCCCCTGGAGGTCTGGGTATACCCTAGTCTGTAGAGGTGGCCAGCAGGGGGAAAAGTTAAAAAATAGCACTCAAATGTTGTACAGTGATGTTCCACCTCCTTCCAAAATCCTACCCCTTTCACATAAACATCACCAGCGCCCCCATTTCTGACCTCCACTCCACCTTAACTCACCCTCCAGCTTCTTCACCAGACACCAGGGATGTTTTCTAAGATATAGGAGGGTCCGGTGTGGGGGGCCACTAGACTACTAGGACTTCTTTCTATGGAAGGGGAATGGAACTGGGGGGGGGGGGGTGACATTTGTGAAAGGAGAGGGGTTTGGAAAGGGGACTGGGTGTCACCACATGACTTTTGAGTGCTATTTTTCTACTTTTTCCCCTGCTAGGCTGCTTCTACAGGCAGCGAGGATGTGGGTAGAGGTCTAGCCAGACCTCTGGGAAGGATTTTAAACATTATTGGGGTGGTCCTTTTAAGACTATGGTGGCCCCGGGCAGAGAGGTCCGCCATCATGTGTTTTTCACAAGGCTTTTGGCCCATGAACACTTTTCACTAGCTCTTCTCTCAAATTTGCACTGCTTGTTTTGCTTTCTTACCTATTTGCTTTGTTTGCTTTCCTTCTCTGCTTTTAAAAATAATTTGTATTTTTTATTTTAGGTTTTTATTTTCTGTGTAAGTTGTTAAATTGGCCTCCCTGGCTTATTTTTTCTATAACTCATTTTGAGCTTATATTTTGGAAGAGCATGTAATAAATACTGTAAATGATGATGATGATGACATTTACCCACAATATTTTTTCTCATGGCAGTTTACCCCAAGAAAACATATCACGAGGAACCACTGCAATACTATTTTTGTGGGAAGGGAAAAATACAGTGGGAACACCCCCCTGTGCGATATTTGTCCTCTCCCTATTTTCCAGTATTAATTGTCCATATTTGAATGCTATTTCAGCTGTTATTGATTATATAAAAACTACCTGATTGAAGGTCTTTAGATTCTTTATGAGAATCTACCTTCTTGATCCAAAGCATTCCATCTACCATAACGCCATTTTTTGTCGGCCTTTTAGCTAAGATTCAAGTGCATAATAAACTATGAGCTAAGAGTGGCCTCTTTTTGGCCTTTCGGTTAAGGACCTGTACAGTGTGTATGGGGGGGGGGGGGGAACGGGTAGATATAACACCCAGCCACCTAACTCCATTAGGGGACATGAAAATGTAATGAACAATGTCAAAGAAGGATTAAACAAAACACTTCTATGAAATAATTGCTTTTTACCAGGGAATTTTAAGGCATGTAATCACATCTAGAGTGTCTATACTGTTCCTAATCATGTCTGTTTTGATTTTATCCTCTTCTGTGGGTTAAACCATAGCTGGTTTCTAGGAGTGAGCAACAAGGAATGAACACCAGATAATTCCTGGTAATCTGGATTAGCTGCTATTGGAGACAGGATGTTGGGTTCCATGGTTGGTTTGAGCCAGCATGGCACATCTTAGGTTGTTATGGTGAGGTGCTTAGGGGGGCTATATATTCAGTAGCCGTGGGCATAGTTTGACCTAATTATGGGCCTCATTTTCTAAAGTATCGCAAGCCTGCGTTACTTTAGGTAATGAGGGGCGGGGGGTCGACCCGGGGGGCGGTACTGCGCTAGCTGGCAGCGATCGCACCGCCGTGGTGCGATCGCTGCCGGTTTTGCACCCAATAGCGCCACCATAGAAGGTGTAGCTATTGGGCGTGAACTCGGACGCGAAAAGGCCCTTACCTTTTCGTCGTCCGCGGCGTCTTCGCGGAGTTGGCCCCAGTGACGCCCCGACTCCTCCTCTCCTGGGGTCGACTCCCCACGCGAAACGTCCCTTATCGCGTGCGAGCCACTTGGAAAATGACCCCCCATGTGTTTTCTTGGCCTGGTTGCCCTGTCTACACCACAGCTAAGGAAAGACTAAAGAGGTTAGGACTGTTCAGCTTAGAGAAGAGACGGCTAAGGGGGGATATGATAGAGGTGTTTAAAATCATGAGAGGCCTAGAACAGGTAAATGTGAATTGGTTATTTACTCTTTCGGATAATAGAAGGACTAGGGGGCACTCTATGAAGTTAGCATGTAGCACATTTATTTATTTAATTATTTATTTCATTTTATTTTTATTGCATTTTAACTTTTACATGCAATAAGTCATTGTGAAGGAAAAACAAGTAGTATAAAAGAAAACTTTCTAATACACATATCCACCACTATTAATCTTACAGAGGTAATTATATTTTATATCACTTTTAGTTAAGTAATCTAAGTGGGGGGTGGTGTTGAAATTCAAAGAGCGAAATTTATACATCCATAGACAAAAGGAAATTATACGGGGCTGATTGAGAACGCCTACACATTGCCATTCCGCACTGGTTATGTCGCATTAGGGTGTGAATCCAGAAAAAATCGGAGCTGTGATGGCTCAAAGAATACATAAGTGGAATTTTGAAATTTAATAACTCATTTACATGGATAGCGCAATACGTATCTTGAGCACTTCGACACTGCTTCCTCTCTCATTTCTAGGAATTTCTTTCTTCTTTCTTGCGTTACCCTTGTAATGTCTGGAAATAGCTACACTTTTTGCCCAAAGAACAACTCGGTTCTATTTCGGAAAAATAATCTTAATATATTATTTTTCTCCGTAGGAAAAGCAAACGTCACAAACAACGTTCCTCTCAAAGTAACCTCGTCCTCCTGGGTTAATTCCAAAAAATCAGTAACATTCATTTGCTGTTGCTGAATTTCCTGACTTCCTTGTTCTCTCTCCGTTCTTTTCTGGGGCAAATAATAAACCTTTGTAATTAAAGGTGTCGCTTCCAGAGGTATTTTTAAGATCGTGTTCAAGTATTTCTTAAACAAGTCAATAGGTAAAATTTGACTTATAATCGGAAAGTTCATTACCCTCACATTCAGGCTACGCAGAGAATTTTCTATATTTTCAATTCTCTTGTTTTGAACACATTCACTTTGTAAAAGATTCTGCTGAATTGAAATTCTTTCTTCATTGTAAACATTACTTTTATTTGTTTCAAAAACAGATTTAGATAGATTTACAATCGCTGTTTCAGTTTAACAAGAAAGGGAGTTAAAGCTTGTAATGGATCACCCCTGTTCGCAGCCACAGCGTCAGAGTCCCTTCGAGATTCCAGCGTTAAAGCAAGCGGGTCTGATGTCGTTCAGAGCAGAAGGTAAATAAGTTCCCAGTTGAAATCCTTGAGGTTGTCGTTCGGGGGGGACTCTTCCGTCCCTCCTCCGATGCAGCTCCCAGTTCTACCTCCTCTAGAACTCCAGGCTCAAGCGGGGTCTCTGGTAGAATTTTTGCCACTGATTCTCCCTCTTGCCTCTCTCGCTGGGGTAGGGACTCAGCGAGATCTCATTGGCCAATGGTGAGGACGCTCGCTCCGCGTCCTGACCCTCCGCGGCCTTCACTCCTGGTTCTTTCGGCGTTGAGATGAAAAAGGTCTGTATTAATGGCTGCTTTACGTCCAGACTCTCAGAAACCACTAGGCTTTCACGAAGCCTAGCCTTTCGTTTAGTATGCGACATTAGGAAACACAGATAGGCTGGAATTTTAAGGAAATAAGTATAAAGAATCAGACAGCTCCTTCCCCAACCTCTCAGTCAGCCGCCATCTTGACTCCACCCCCCAGCATGTAGCACATTTAAAACGAATCGGAGAAAGTTCTTTTTCACTCAATGCACAATTAAACTCAGGAATTTGTTGCCAGGGGATGTGGTTAGTGCAAAAAAGGTTTGGATAAGTTCTTGGAGGAGAAATCCATTACCTGCTATTAATCAAGTTGACTTAGAAAATAGTCACTGCTATTACTAGCAACGGTAACATGCAATAGACTTAGTTTTTGGGTACTTGTCAGATACTTGCAGCCTGGATTGGCCACTGTTGGAAACAGGATGCTGGGCTTGATGGACCCTTGGTCTAACCCAGTATGGCATGTTCTTATGTTCTTATCAGCTGTACATGCTGGACTGCTTATACAGCTTTTGTTCTGGTCATCACCATTTCCTGCCTTTAGTCCATCCTGTACATTAAGGCTAACTCTCAGTTATCAGCTGTAAAAACTTGACTGTCTGCAGGAGATCACACCTTCTCCTTTTTACCCTTGGATGAGATATGTAGTAAGTGAGTCTGCCACCATCTACCCTCTCATCTCCCAGTTATGTCTGAGAGCATTCCGATCTCCTACCACTGCCTCATGAAGATTGACCCTGCTACTTCTCCCTGGGAGCTCAAAGCAGTTGTACTGCTGTTTGGTACAACTCCAGTTGTGTTGTCCTCCTTTTCTGGCCCTGTACTGCTCCAAGTAAATGAACATATAAGTTTCCATGCTTAAATCAACATCCAGACCATTTCTTTTATCCTACCTCTGCCTCATCTTTGCTCTTAATCATTGCTCTGTTAGCCTCGAGCATGCCCACATTCTGTCACAATATTGAGTTTTGACACCTCTGCTGGCAGGTTATTCCAAGTATCTCTTACCCTTTTAATATAAAAAAAAAAGCATTTCCTTTTATTTCCTCTAATCCTCCCTCCAAATTGAAGGACAAAGGGTCATGATATGAATTAACTTTTCCCTTAAAACTGCTACCACTTTGACACCTGTTAAATATTTGAATGTTTCTAGTATAACCACCCTCCCTCTTTCCTCCATCAAATATATTTCTGAGTTCTTGTTCATCTAGATCAGGGGTGGGCAAGTCCAGTCCTCGAGGGCTGCAAACCAGTCGGGTTTTCAGGATACCCCTAATGAATATGCATGAAATAGATTTGCATACAACTGAGGCAGTGTGTATGCAGGTCTCTCTCATGCATATTCATTAAGGATATCCTGAAAACCCGACTGGTTTGCGGCCCTCGAGGACCGGAATTGCCCACCCCTGATCTAGATCTTCTAGGACCTGAATGCTGCAGCTTTCCTGATAGCTGTCTCTTTTGGGATCTACTCCAATGTCCTGCCTATAGGACAGGAAAATGCTATCCCGAGTTTCCAGGCATCTGTTCTAGGTCCAAAGTTTCACTTGATACCAGTGCTGGACATACCTTGTCTACTAATTCATGTCTAAGAAAAATCCTGCCATAGAGATTTTTTTGTCATGTACAACTGTTGAGAAAAAGAGAGAGAATTTATGCTCACCTGCTGTACAATAGATTTTGGTAAAGACCGGATGGAAGAAAGGTTTGTGCTTCCTTGATTCATCTGCCAAGCACTGTATGGGTGTATGTATGTGTTTATTTATGCTATGACACCCTAAATCAAGGCGCTCTTCTGCAGACTGCGAGTTCTTTCCCCAGTGAGTTTACAATCAAGTGGATACTTGAAGCAGCAGGAAGTAAAGGGTCAGGTATTCTAAGCATTTCCCCACAGATCCACAATGGGAGAAGACTCGTGGTACGGTCACGTCCAAAGTGACTTGCCTGAGATTACAGCATGCGGCAGTGGTTCAGGGTAACCTGCTGCCTGAGGTGAGCAATGAGATGGCAATTCCCCTCCAATTGCAGGAGGGTAAGGGCGGTAGCCCCTTGGAAATTTGCTGAGTGGGGGGGGGGGGGGGAGCGGATTGGTGGAGGTGTGCCCCTTGGATTTCCGACCCCACTGAAGCAAGGCCGCCACAGGAGCTCATCTCCATGGCAGCAAAAAAAAAGGCCTGCCGAACAAAGCCGCGGCGGAACTGGAGCCCATCCCTGTGGCGAAGGAAGAAGAGGTTTACGGGGAGGCACGGTGCATGCATGTATGAATGGGAGCCTGGGTGTGAGTGTTTGCGTCTGTGTGTGAATGGAAGCCTGGGTGTGGGTGTTTGTGTATGGGTGAATGGAAGCCTGGGTGTTTGTGTGTGTCTGTATGTAAATGGGAGCCTGGGTGTGGGTGTTTGTGTGTGTGTGTGTGAATGGGAGCTTGGGTGTGGGTGTTTGTGTGTGTGTGTGTATGAGTGTGAATGGGTGCCTGGATGCATGAGTGAGAGCTTGTGTGTGTGGAAGAATGGGAGAGAGAACATTTGCATGTGATTGAGAGCTTGTATGTAAGTGAGAGAGCATGTGTGTGTGATTGAAAGAGAGAATGGTCAGAGGTGATGTGTTTCTGTGTGAGAGAGAGAGAGAGACTGGTCAGGAAGATAACTAGTGTGTGTGAGAGACAGACTGGTCAGGGAGGTATAGGTGAGAGAGGCAGAAACTGGTCAGGGAGGTGACTGGTGTGTGAGAGAGAGAGAGAGACAGAAACTGGTCAGGGAGATGACTGGTGTGTGTGAGAGAGACAGAAACTGGTCAGGGAAGTGACTGGTATGTGTGTGAGAGACAGACTGGTCAGAGAGGTGTCTGGTTCCTGTGCATGAGACAGAGCATGGTCATGGTGACTAATTGGTGTGTGTATGTGTGTGTGTGTATGTGTGTGTGTATGACTGGTTGTGGGCCCTAAGGAAGAGGACCGTGAGGACAGAGCTTCAGCAGCCACTGCTGCTTCTGGTGTGAGCTTTTGGCTTGCAGGGGAAATTGGAGAGCTGCTGGAGAGGCTTTTTAAGTTTATTTTTCTTGATTGACTGCCATTTTAATTATTGGGTATTATGTGATGTGTCTGTTGTTTTGAAATATTTTATTGATATTTGGACAATTTTTTATAATTTTTTTGTTTTTAATTGTTGGATGTTATTCTGTTTGTCAGCTGTTTTGTTACATTTATTAGTATAGCTTTACAATTATTTCTGTGTGGGGATCTGTAGCAGCTTGGCTTATTCTGTTTTCCTAATAGGAAGTGTATTAGTGTTTAGGGCCTGGTATAGGGAGTTTGTTTTTGCTTTTACTGAGATGTCATCAGAACCAGAATATCTTTTTTGTATGGTGAGTTGTATGAGTAATGCCCTAGTTATGCTCTGCACCCATTGTTGGGGATTGAGGGGGTTCCTGTGGATGCAGAGTGTATGTTTACATTTATCCCCATGACAATCACATGTTCAGTGTGTCCCGCATGGGAGAACCATCTGTCAGGTGTATCCTGGCCAAACAAAGGTTGAGAACCACTGCCCTAGAGAATGGGATTGGGAAAGGGAGGGGGCTCCTGCAGAATGGGGAAGGACTGGCAGCAAGCAAGAACTTTACACTATGATGCAACAGTGCTGAACTGGGGGCGCTCACTATGTAAGCAGTACAAAAGTAGCATTTATTTATTTATTTATTTATTTATTTATTTAGAGTTTTTCTATACCGGCATTCGCAATGAGAATCGCATCATGCCGGTTTACAATTAACAAGAGGCAAGCATGTCAGAGAGAGTGCATGTGTATCTGTGTCATTGAAAGTGAGAAAGACACACACACATCATACACACTTTGTGAGAGAGAGTGTGTGTGTATGGCTATCTTTCTTTTTGACACAGACACACACCCTCTCTCCCAGTGTGTGGGTGTGCTTTTGTATCTGAGAAAGAGTGTGGGTGTCAGTGTGTATGTATCAATAAAGTTCCTGCAGTCTAAAACTCTGTTTGTGATTGAGCGTGTGTGTGTCTTTCACTGGCTGGCAGTGTCATTACTTGCAACTGGTTTAAGAACCAGACTGAGGATCCAGGATATATCTCTATAAGAGAGATAAGCAAATATGTAAGGGGCCCAACCAATTTGCATGGATGGAACAGGGACTGCAGCTCTGCTCACCCCTGGTCTAGAATGTCCTCAACTTCTTAGTTATTTAGGAAAGATGAAGTTTATTTTGCAGATATTTTGGCTCAGTTCTACCAGGTTCCAGGGTTGACTTGGCGTGCTTTTGGGAGCTGTTGTCACATGTGCTGCAGGGAAAGTGCATGAGGGCATCAGATACCCCATGGGCCAGTTTTGAAAAAATCCCCTGGGCCGATATTTTCCTGCAATCCGCCCCTGCAAACTGTAATATAGTCCAGGTAGAACCTCAGGACCTTCATCATTTCAGCCTGCTACCCATCTTCTAATGGCTTGGCATGCCTTCTGAGTCACTCTTAAAGCTAAGTTAGCAGAAATGAAATGGCATGCACATATTAATGATAACTAATTGCAGTGCATTCTGTTTTCAGTGGCTGCATAGTATAAAACTTTTTCAGTTTGCTAGCAAAACCCAAAAGCGACACCCGAAGGACTCACTCTCTCCGCCTCTTCTCAGCATCAGATCAAGCGCAGGGTCTGGGCTATGAGCGGAGGATGATCCTTTCTTGGCCTTTTGGCTGAGATTGGGAACATGTACAGTATGGGGGGAGGGCGTTAATGCCCTGCCAGCTGCACCTCACTGGGGACAGAAAACTGTTTGGACCCTAGTCAGATCTGAAGGAATAAATCTTCCATTAAAACAAAGCAAACAGTAGCCCCCCTGGCCCCACTATCTCTTTTTCTAACACCAATTTACAGCCTTCATGTCCCAACAAACAAGATTCACGTAAAATTAGCCATTCAAGGTTTGCTTTCAGGTTTCATTCTCAATTCATTTTTTTTTTCCACAGGCAGATACTCGAAACGGTGTTGTGTGATTAAACCTTTGAGTTAAAAAAAAGGATCTGTTCAGAACTTCCATGTTTCATCACAGTGCATATGTTAAATCAGTCCTAAAAGCATCCAGCCCATGTTGCTTCCCTATGGCATGTAGTAACTTCAGCCCCTCACAATAAACATTCTCTTAAAGTCTGTAATTGGCAATTACCGACTTATAATTTTCTCTAATTGATTTTTTTGGAGGGGATCTGGCAATTTCCTCCTGCTCCTTTTGAGCCTCCAGCTCACTTGGACCCAGGGCTGGGATCTGGCACCATGAGCCTTCATTTCCAACAGCCCAGTGATCCCCCCTCCTAGCTCCCTCAAACCAGTTATTGCAGTACCAGTCCTCAGCCGTGGGCCATGCACCAGGGCTCCCCGGAGTCATGGGATCTACGTCTGGCCTCCAGTTGCTGCCATTGTGCGATGACGGACTCTTTCCAACAGGGTAATGTGAATGCTGCCTTCTTGGCATCCCCAGGTCCAGTCGAACCCAGGCCCTCCTCGTAGCAGTGCTCACCAAGCCACCCGGCCAGCTTCTCTGATTGATTTCTGTAATCATTTACGAAATTTGTCTCAGTAGAAAACACCTAATAATCAAGTCCATCCAGATTTTATGTGTAGTTTTATATTTAGTTATTTATTTTAAATTCTTTATTTATAAGATGTTAAAGTACAAACAAAATTAACTGCTTGCCAGAGAAACTCATGGATTACTACAATGAAGATCAAAAGTAAAAGGAAAATACTGATTAACATGAACGGTTAACAGTTACAATGTAGATATCCATATCAAAGCAGAGAAAGCCTGATGAGAGGAAGGAAATAACAAAGGGGAGCACACTAAGAAAACCATAATCGAAGAAAGGCAATAACATCGGAATAACCAGCAGTATAATACTTATAGTGCTAAGATACTTGAGATACAGGTATAGGAGGTAAGCGGACTACGGGCCTCTATAAAGGATTGTAATTGTTCAGGCAAAAAGAAAATAAAACATTCTTCACCCCTTTTAATGACACATTTACAGGGGTAGCGAAGTAGAAAGGAAAACCCAAGAGAAGTAATTTCTTACCAAAAAGATAGAAAGCCTTTCCTCTTAACTTGTCTTGCTTGAGCTAAATCAGGAAAAAAATCCTCACAGGTTGACCGTAGAACAAAGCGGGAAACTTCCTAAAATATGTATTTATTTAAAATTATTTATATAGGGGCAGATTTTAAAAGAAGCGTGCGCGTCCTATATGTGCACGTGCTACCCGGCGTGCGCACATACACGCCCAATTTTATAACATGTGCGTGCAGGCGCACGCATGTTAGAAAATCCGGGATCGATGCACGCAAGGAGGTGCACAATTGTGCACCTTGCGCGTGCCGAGCCGCGCTGGCTTCCTCCATTCCCTTCCCCCTAGCCTGATTTTCCCCACCCTGTCCCCTAACCTTTCCCCCCCAGCCCTACTCTAAACCCCCCCCCCCCCCCTGATCTTTATTTTACCTTTTGCGCCTGCCTCCAGTTAGGCGAAAGTTGCGCACGCTGGCTGATTGCTGGCACATGATCTCTGACACAGTGGCATTAATGTGATGCCATCAAATAGTTTGAAAGCTATCTCCCCACTGGCTAGGACTCATAACCATATGCACATTTCAATACCAAAGAAGGAAAATGGGCATCAGAGGAGCCAACATTTCAAAATAATTGGGGATGCCTCTCCCTGGGAACAGTGAAGAAGTTTTGTTCAATATGGGAGTGCTCAGGGGCCCACTGCAACCCCAGAGGCGGCACCTATGTTGGATGCCATGAAATATTCACATATCTCCTTGTTTTTTTTGGGGGGGAGGGGTTGTTGTTGTTTTCCAGATTGTAAATTAGGGACTCAGCTTTTCTGATGTCCCACATGGAATCTTTGTTCCTTTCCTTTCACCTGACCAAGTCACTGTGTTTTAAGTCCATTCCAAACTGTGCGATGTGTTGGGTTCTTCACAGTTATGTTTCTCTGACTGTTCTTTAAGATTTTTTTTTTTAATTTATGGGTGGGGTTAGCCCTCTACCAGCAGTTGCATATTGAAATGACCTCAACCCACTGTTTTGTGAAAATGATGGTATGAAGATTTAATTGAGACATTTTCTTCTCCAATCAGGACCAAACTCAGGCCTCCTATGGCTGCAAATTCTGTAAAACACATCGCCCGCCTCCCTTGAAGTCTTACTTTACACCTGTTTATAACATTGAGAAGAAAAACCCACCACTGTTATACAACTGGTAATTTAATCGCATATCCAGGCAAATCCTCCCTAGCTCATTCTGCACCTACCTGATGAAGGGAGAGTAGCGCACGATAGTAACAAATGGTTATTTGCACAAAAAGGAATCACTTACAACCTCTTTGGTGACCTTTATTTCTCTGTATACCAGTGGACTAACATGGCAAACACACTACTTTATACCATACATTTCAGGGAACTTATAGATCGCTGGGGCACGTCAAGAGGTGATCTCGGCTCATTTGGGTTGATGCCTCCTCTCTTATTACACTAATGATATTTCCTCATCATCTTGCCAGACCAGTCCAGACATGTAAGATTTGTCCATTCTACCAGCAGATGGAGGCAAAGAGTGAAAATTTTGCACTATTGTTCCTATTCCCTATATAGTCTGGTACAGCATGGGAAGTCATCAGTAGTTCTCTGCCTCCAGCAGATGGTAGGACTCTTATCGGACTCAGAAGGAAAATTAAGTGAGCTCCTGGGGGTGGTAATAACCTATGGCAGATTGGATTCCCCAGTGGTAGCCAGGACTGAGTCAGGGAGGCTCATCTTTCTTCCATGGAGCATTGGGGTCTCTTTGGAGCCCAAGATTCCCTGCTTTAAGAAGACAGTAAAAAGGTAAAACCTTCCAATCTCAATTGACCAGCAGTGTAGACTCGGTTCCACTTCTGATTCTCCCTAGGCTTCTCCCACTGCTTCCCCAACAAGAAACAGGTATGGAAGGGGGAGGAAGTGCAGAAGGTGCAGTGCGCATCAGCAGCCTAGCATAATGGGCTCCTTCTATAAGGTCTGTGATGGGTGCAAAGCCTGAAAGAAGGAGCAGGGAACTTGGTGCTGAGGAGGAAGGGGGTGGTATAGTAGTTGGCATCGGAACCCCATGCGAGTCCGGCAGCCATGTTCTCTATATTGCTGCTGTCTGGAAACCCAGCTGAGGCACGTTCCAGGCACTTATCAGCTGCATCAAAATTCTCACACACAGTCCTGCGAGAGTTGCAAGGAGCTGAAGGAGTCCTTGGACACTAGGGCCAGGAATTCTCCACAGAATTCATGGTTCTTAGGCACATGTCTTATTGTGAGATAAATGGTAGCAAGGGGGGAAGGGATCTTCTTAGGAAGCCACCTCTGGAAGAAGACCCATGGCTGAAGAGACCCCGGCTGGAATCAAAGCTTGAGTCTCCAATAAGGGAGTCATTGCTGTCCCTGGATTACCCATACTAAGGAGAGAAAAAGAGATTAGCTGAGTGGGACTCATGGGAGGAATCAGAGGAAAGGAGCTGACCTCTTCAGCTGGGAGGATTCTGCTGTGAGAGGTTATTTAGAAGAGATGAGCTAGGAGCCCTCATTGTGGCTAGCTGAAAAGCAGCCAAAGGATGTGACACCTGAAGCGGATCCTATCTTGGCAGGGATAAAGAAGCTAACCGAGGCATTTCCCATGCATCTGGCTATCCAAGATATTATTCGGTCTGAGTGAGACAACCCAAACTCAGCACTATGGTTTAAGAAGCCTATGGAAGTTTTGTATCCACTCCAACAGAATGAGAAGAAATGCTTATTTAGAATATCAGAGATGGTAGCAGCAATCACACAGACTACTATTCCGGTTAAGGAAGGCACATCATTGAAAGATTCTCAGGGCAGAAAGTGGAATACCTGCTCAGGAAGTCATTTGAATTGAGGTAGCCAGCCTATTGCTTCAGGCATGTGGAGGCTATGTGGCCTGAGCAATAATGACTCACTGGATCCACCAATCTCGGGCAGAGATGGAGAAGGAGATATCAAAAATGGGTAGTGAGGAGACAGGCCGCCTGGTATTAGATGATACCTTATAGGGATGTGCATTCGTTTGCGACGAAATAGAAAATAAAGACGATATTTCCTATTTTGTCGCGTTTTGGGAGGGTGACGAAACGATAAGAAAACCCACAAAATTTCGTGTGGTTTTCTTATCATATTTCAGGGAGGGGAGAAAGGGCACATAAAAAACTAAACCCACCCCAACCCTTCAAATTTAATTAATTGCAACCCTCACCGTACCAACCCCCCCAAGACTTGCCCGCCCCCCCCCCCCCAAGACTTTCCGAAAGCCCCTGGTGGTCTAGCGGGGTCCTGGGAGCGATCTCCCCCTCTCGGGCCGTTGGCTGCCACTAATCAAAATGGCGCTGATGGCCCTTTGCCCTTACCATGTGACGGGCTGTCGGTGCCTTTGGTTGGCCCCTGTCACATGGTAGGAGCAATGGATGGCCCGCGCCATTTTTTTAAGATGGCGCTGGCCGTCCATTGCTTCTACCATGTGATAGAGGCCGGCCAATGGCACTAATAGCTCCTGTCACACGGTAAGGTCAAAGGGCCATCGGTGCCATTTTGATTACTGGCAGCCGACAGTATGAGAGAGGGAGATCACTCCCGGGACCCCCGCTGGACTACCAGGGACGTTTGGTAAGTCTTGGGGGGTTCGGGAGGTTGCAATAAATTAAATAAGGGTTGGGGTGAGTTTGGGTTTTGTTTTGTTTTTTTTTACAACCCCCGTTGTAATTTGGGGTGGGTTTTGGGCTTCGTTTCAGGATGGTAGACAAAATAAAATAGGCCCGAACCGTAGGAAACAAAATTTCCCGCGGCGGGCTGATAACAAAGGTCAAACCGAAAGGTTCGGCCGAATCACATCTTATTTATTTATTTATTTACATGCTTTTAATATACCGACGTTCAGGACAACAGTCTTATCACACCGGTTTACATTAAAACTGAACCTGGGAAAGTTACAAATAACCAGAAGAATAATCAGTATAATCAAAATAAGTTATAAATAACTGGTGGAGAGATCAAAAAAACGAAAAACTTAAGTAAACCTAGTGAAGATACCTAGAGAAAAGGTGATTAGAAATTAGCTCTGAGATTAACTTAGCTTAGTTTTTTCAGGAAGAGGGGGGGGCTGTCAGGATAGAGGCTCTAAGGGGGAAGGGGGGAGGGTGGGATAACTAAGAAGGGGGGAGAGGATAAGTATGGGTAGACATGGAGTGATAGGGATTTAGTTATCTTATATATATCTTACCTTATATGATCTTATTAGAATGTTGTCTAAGCAGGGATGTGAATCGTGTGCCCGATCGTTTTAACGATCGGGTTCGGCTGGGGGGGGAATCTGATCGTTAGAGATGTGAATTGGGATCGGTTCCAATTCCAACTGACATCACTAATTTTTTAGTGAGGCCCACGCCGATAAAAAAAACCCCACCCCGACCCTTTAAAATTACCCCCTTAGCCTCCCCCCACTCTCCCGACCCCCCCCCCCCCAAAAACGTTTTACACATACCTGGTAGTCCAGGGGGGCTGCGGGGAGCGATCTCCCGTTCCCAGGCCATCAGCTACGCTAAAAAAAATGGCGCCGATGGCCCTTTGCCCTTACCATGTGACAGGGTATCCGTGCCATTGGCCGGTCCCTGTCACATGGTAGGAGCACTGGATGGCCGGCGCCTGGACCACCAGGTAATTTAACATTTTGGGGGGGGGTTCGGGAGGGTGGGGGAGGGTAAGGGATTGGTTTTAAAGGGTCGGGTGGGTTTTTTTTTTATCGGGCCATCGGCGCCATTTATATTAGTGGCAACCAAAATGGCGCCGATGGCCCGAGAGTGGGAGATCGCGCCGGGACCCACCCCCCACTGGACCACCAGGTAATTTAACATTTTGGGGGGGTTCGGGAGGGTAAGGAATTGGATTTAAAGGGTCGGGGTGGGTTTAGGGGTTGTTTTGGTGTGACGGTTTTCCCGCCCTTCCCCCAAATAATTCCCGTGCCCGATTTAACGATTTTTGATGATAAATCGGGGGAATTTGTATTGTATCGCGCACTCTAATGATTTTTGACGATTTAAAAATTATCGTGATGATTTTTTTAAATCGTCAAAAACCGATTCACATCCCTAGTTGGCAACAGCAGTGATGGCCAGCTTCTAATGCCAGATTAAGCAGGCTGGTTTTCAAAGGGAATCTGCTCTCTGGGGAAGAGGTAGAAAAACTGGTGAAGGATTTAGGGAAATCGAAGCCCCAGAGGATAGGTCCAGGGCACTGTTAAAGCTTCCTTAGAAATTGCTTAAGTGATTCATTTATTTATTTAACTACTTTATGTACCATTTAAACAGGGTTCAAAGCGGTTTACAATATCATATACATAATAAAGAATGAGTAAACTATATTACAATAAAAAAGGACAAGACAAAAATTAAAAACAAAATAAAAGCAAACAAAACATAAAGCATTATAAATCTGTAAGAACAAAATAATTAAAACAAGAAACAAATGTAAGGCAATATAAGCCAGACAGACTCAATAATGTCTACAGGAGAAGACTACTCAGTGAAGGAATAAGCATTTTGAGGAAGTAAATGAGGGGGCACAGATTGAAAAGTGAGGAGTCCTACAGGATCCAGGGGCCAAGGCAATTCAAAGGACCGCTCCTCACTAGTAGGAGGGTGGTTACAATGGTACTATGAGGAGTGGACCTGCATCACAAAAGACCAGTAGGTCTTGGAAATCATTCAGAGAAGATATGCCCTCAAACTGAATACGCCTGTATCAGAAGCATTTGTCTCACCCCCTTACAAGTCCTCAGGAAAGCAACAATAAGACTGCTTTGACTGAAATCAGTGTGCTGGTCTTGGAATTGGAAATAGGAAGAGGTATTCCATTGGTTCCGTGGTATCAAAGAAGGAGTGAACATTTTAACCCATTTGGGATTTAAACAGGGTCAATCATTTATTTATTTTATTTAGTTAGTTATTTATATGTTGCCTAAACAAAGGCACTAAGTGGTGTACAAGTCGACATTCATAAATCAAGACAAAATAATATATATACAGAAACTGACACAAAAAAATAAACCATTCTGATCCTGGACTGGTACAATAAACTTCTGCTGGAGAGAGAGCAAAGAATTAAGGAAAGGCCAGTTCCTTCAGGGTGATACATTTTCAGATGAAAATCCTGAAGTCAAAGAAATTATCAGTAAGAAAAGGAGAATTGTGGTCATCCTTACATTTATCTGAGGCATATCTCCACATTCCCATCAGGGAAGAATACCTAAAAGGTCCTACATTTCAAGGTACTATGAAGACATTATCAGATAAAGGTTGTGTCCTTCAAGCTAGCCACCGCAACACGAATGTTCACAAAACAATGGTGGTGGTGGCAACTTTCCTCTGTAGGGAAAGCAATCTAGTATACTCTTACATAGACAATTGGTTAATCAGGGTCATGTCCTTTCAAGAAAATCTTCAGTTAACTTAATGAATCTGGCAGCTGTTGGAAAGTTTAACTTGGGTAGTAAACAAAGATAAAAGTCAATTACAACCCTCGCAGTTGTTCACATACCTAGAGGCAAGGTTCAGGATGAGCATAAAGAGAATATTATTGATAATGGAAAAGATGAGTAAGCTGCAGGAATAGGTGAGGAAATTCCTGGCCACAAAATCACCATGAGCTTGGTCTTATTTGTAGGTGCTAGGCTCAGAGATGGTGCAGGAATATTTGGTAATGCAATCCCCCTCCGCAAACTTACCTCAGCACTCTCTTCTATGTATGACAGTGGCTCCAGAACAGTTTTCCCTTTTTTGGAGGATATTAGCTCTGGCACAACACCCCTCTGGATCTTGTGTTGGCAGGATTTTGCTGCCCCCAACTTTGATGCTCTAGGTTACCTCATGGTTTGCCTAATGGAAACCCAGGCTAGGTTTGATGATGGCATAGAGGTAGTGCCAGGGGCAAGGAATTGTATGCATACCCTGCGGAAGGCCATTCTGTCGAGATGGTCTCCACAGAGTCAACCCTTTGAAGCAACTTTTCCCATCTCACAGCAGAAAAACCTGGAGTAGCGGCTAATCAAAGCCAGCCTAGAAGTAGCTGCCAGCCTAGAGTCTCCAACCTGAGTTATGGTAAAGACAGATATGAGCACAACTGGATGGGGCACTCTCTTCCAGGGTCAGGAGCACAAGAGCTGTGGTCCAGGACGGTGTGACGTTATGGCCAATAGACTGCTTGGAGACCAGGGCCATCAGGTTGTCCCTAATCAATTTTCTTCCATGGATAGTGTTATGCAGTGATAGCTTATGTGAATAGACAAGGAGGTACCAGAAGACCCAGATAATGCGAGAATCAGTTAATGGCCTAGACAGAAGCACATCTGCAGGACATTTCTGCAGCATATGTAGTGGGAATATAAACAAATTATTTGAACCAACAGACCCATAAGGATGGGAACTAGCCAAGGAAGTATTTGACCAGGTAATGGTCAGATGGGGGCCAACCATCTGATGACAACTCACAGGAATGCCAAGGCAAAATACTTCTTCAGTAGAAGGGAGCCAGGAGCCAGAGGGCTAGACATATTGGTGCAATATTGGTCACAGGACAGCCTCCTGTATTTATTCCCGCTATTGGTGGGAAGAGTAATCCAGAGGATGACCGACCATTCTGGAAAGATCATTTTAGTAGCCCCAGACTGTTTGAGGCATCTGTGCATGCATACTGGTGATGCATCCAGATATGGTGCACTTCTTTAGGGGAGTACAGCCATTAACACCACCATGGGACCTGAACCTTGTACTGAAAGTGTTGCGATCCCGGGTCGGCCCCGGGACCGCCACTCACCCCCACGCCGAGTCCGGTCCGCCTCCACCTCCGTTGGGCCTGCACAGGCCTCTGACGCCGCGCTCCTGCTCCGGAGGAGCAGCCGGCGTCCTACCGCAGCTGGCCCCGCCCCCTAGCCGCGCGCGCACGCTAGGGCTCCCGATTTAAAGGGGCCAGAGCGGGAAAGCACTAATTCCCTGCAGATGACGTCAGACGCTGCAGGGCTATTTAAGCCCTGCAGCTGGAGCCTTCCCTTGCTTTGCAACGAGGTTCATCAGGCTCCCTGACTTCTAGTTGCTGCGTTCCTGGCTTGCTCTTCACCTACAACCCGGCTTGAATCCTGACTCGTCCTTCGTCTTCTCCCTTGGTTCTGGCTTCGTCATCTGACTTCTGGTTCTGACCGGTTTCCGTCCACGACTCTGCTTTTCGGCTCTTCCCTTGGTTCCGGCTACTACGTCTGACTTCTGGCTCTGACCTGGCTCCGTCCACGACTCCGCCTCTTGTCTCTTCTCCTGGCTTCTCGACTTGGCTTTGTTCTTGGACCCCGTCTCGGACATTCGTTGCTCCTTGGTTCCTGTGTTCGCCGGCCCCGAAGACTCTCCTAAGTCCCAGCGGCCGGGCCCCTACGGGCTTCTCCTGGGGGGGCTCCGGCTTCCAGGGTGAATCTCCAAAAGTCCCAGCAGCCAGACTCCTACGAGCTCCTCTCGGGGGAGTACCGGTCTCCAGGGTGAAGGTTCCTCAGTCTACAGGGCCCAACGTCGTCCACCCTCCGTCCCATTGCCGAGTCCTTGGTCGCATAGGGCTCCACCTTGTCCCAGTATCCAAGCCTTCCTCAAGTCCGTCGAGCCGCCTCCTGGTCGGGACGTTTGCTGTGGCCCTCCACAGCGCTCCATCTCCTGTTCTGACCAGCCCAAGGGTCCACGATCGTAACAGAAAGCCTTGATGGAAGTCCCATTCGAGTGACAAAGGAGCCCCACTAAAGGATCTCACTATGAAATCGGTATTTTGAGTAGCTATTGTTTAGCAAGGAGAATATCCAAGGTCCAGGTATTGTTCTGCTAGAATCAATACTTGGCTTTCGCAAAAGAGAAGGTCACCGTCAAACAGGTACCATTTTTTTGCCCAAGGTGGTGTTGGAGTTCCATCTAAACCAGGAGGTATCTCTACCCTTTCAGCAAGTCAGAATGTGTAGGTAGGATGAAGGGCCTACATTTCCTGGATGCACGAAGGACATTGTTGTATTACCTGAAATCCACAAATTTGTTTCATAAGTCAGACACTTTTTATTCTGTTTGGCGGGGCCCAGAAGAATGAAGCAGCATCAAAGGCAACCACTGTAGATTGATTAAGGAGTCAATAAAAGCTGCCTATATAACTAAAAGGAGGCCAGTTCTGGAGGGGTTGAGATCTCACTCTGTAAGGTCAAAGGCCACATCTTGGGTAGAGTACAGACTGGTCTCTCCAGAGACATATAAAGCAGCAACATGGGATTCATTAGACTTGTTCACTAAGCATTACAGGATCAACTTGTAGGTGAAAAAGGGACATGGACCTCAGAACAGGGGTTCTCAAAGCAGACTTGGCCTACTTACACCTGGGAGAGTCACTTCTTAGGTACATCCCACAAGTCTGGACTGGTCTGGAAGGAAGAATTTTACCTGTTAATTCCTTTCATCGAGTCCTGCCAGCTCAGTCCAGAGCTCACCCTGATTATAATGAGAAGAAGAATGCATTTAAAAAATGGAAAGTAAGGAGAAAATGGAAAGTGGATCCATTAAAAAATATATATATATTTCCCTCTATTCCTGGACAGGGATTCAGCCCGGGGAAAGAAGAACAGGGAGACTGCTAAGTTCTTTTCTTTTTTTTGTTTTTGATAAAGATTTTTTTTTTAAATTACTACAGGGGAACTCATCATAAGTAAGCTTGGGTAAGATTCTACGGATGACTTCCCCTGCTGTACTAGATTATACAAGGAAGAAGAACGTTACTGCAAAGTTTTTGCTCTCTGCCTTCATCTGCTAGTAGGAGAGACAAATCCCATGTCTGGACTGGTCTGGCCAGACTCAAGGAAAGGAAATTATCAGGTAAAATTCTAATTTCACCATATAGTATCATTTCACTGAAGAGTGTGAGAGTGGGAGGAGTCTGTGTGCGTATTTTTTTTTCAATTAATGATAAAACAAGTTTATAAAGCACCTTCAAATGTTTAATTCACAGCTTCTTTCTCACATGTGAGTAGTGTTACATCCATAGTTGAAGTGAAAAGCATGTCTCATTAGAGCTGGGAAGACAGAACTGCTCAGCCCAGGTTCATGGTCTAGTTGCCTAATCAGCACAATAAAATATTTCATAGCATAAGCAATACTACATGCAGTACTTAATAATAATCGATATTAATATATATAGCCTTGTATTGCAAAATGTAAAGAATATTTTTTAAGGTGTACTTCTCTTTCTTTTACACAGCTCTGGTGAGACGAGCATGGTACACACCTTCCTTGTGGTGTGTATTAAAGCCCATTGTTACAGTGTGTTCACGACACAACACTCCCTTTATTACTCTCAGAGTTCCTGGCTTCTGATACTGCTGTTCAGAGAAGGGAGTGAACCTGTCTTTCCTGTTGTCCTACTTATAGATCCCCTGACTCTGTGCCTTGTCTGTGCTTTACAGGGAAAGGCTCATGCTCTGACTCCAAGAAGACCCAATGTCCCCCAGTTATACAGTAGCCTTGGACTTAGAAAGGATTTAACCCATTTTTGTGCCTTTGAGAAAGTCCTATATGGATAAAGCGTGATATCCTCTAAAACTCAAGCTTACCTTAAAAAGATTTCCCTGCTGCTTCAGGGATTGTCCATTTAGCTGCAAACAAGCAGTCCCTGACAGTAGGTTCTCCATTTACCATGGTGGGACAGATTACTACTACTACTAGTATAATTTATTACTGTTACTTAACACTTCTTTGATGCTATTCAACGTATGCAGCACTGTACAAAAAACAAATAAGAGACAGTCCCTTCTCGGGAGAGCTTACAATCTAATGAAGACAAATAGGATAAGAGACTTTGAGAATTTCATTTATTAAGAAAATAGTTAAAATCAATAAGGCTGTGACTAGGATAATCAGGGGTCAAGAATTAAAGACAGCTTCAAAAAGGTGGGTTTTTAGTTGAATTTGAATAAGGCAAGATAGGAATTGGGATGCACTAGCTCAGTAAATCTGTTCCAAGCATGCGATGCAGACAGTTGGAAAGCTTAGGGTCGGGAGTTGGCAGTAAAGAAGGGCATAATTTTAGGAGCGACTTGCCTGATGAGCGGATTGGAGAAGATGTAGGGAGAGATAAGAGAGGAGAGGCAGGGTGGACCAGAGTGAAAGCTCTTCTAGATGAGTAAGAGGAGCTTGAACTGTATGTGGAAACTGATAAGGAACCAATGAGAAGAGGGGCTATTGGGGTGCAGCAATTTTAAGTCGCACAGCTGAATTGAGGTTAGATTGTAGTGGAGAGAGATGGCTTGCTGGGAGACCTGTGAGGAGCAGGCTGCAGTAGTCTAAGCGGGAGGTGATGAAAAAATGGATAAGGGTTCTGGTAATAGGTTCAGAAAGGAAGAGGAAGATTTTGGTGATGTGACAGAGAAAGAAACACCACATTTTAGCAGTGTTCTTGGATATATGTAGAGAAGGAGAGAGAGGAATCAAAGATGACCCCAATGTTACGGGATGAGGGGACTGGGAGGTTGACAGTTTTATCCACAGAAATAGAGAAAGAGGGAAGAGGAAATGTGGGATTGGGGGGAAGATAAGGAGTTCTGTCTTGGCCATGTTGAGTTCATGGTGGCAGTGAGATATCCAAGCAGCAATGTTAGACAAGCAGGCTGAGATTTGGGAGTCATCAGCATAAAAGATGATACTGAACACCATGGGAGGAAATCAGAGCACCAGAGGAATGAATATAGTGAGAGAAGAGAAGAGGGCCCAGGATAGAGCCCTGAAGCACACCAATTGATACTGGGAATGGCAGTGGAGAAAGATGCACCAATGGACAAATTAAAAGTGCGATGGATGAGGTAAGAAGAGAACCATGACAGGATAGAGTCCCAAAATGCAAGTGAGGACAGAGTTTCAAGAAGTAGGTGGTGATCAACAATGTCAAAAGCTGCAGGTAGGACAAGGAGGGCAAGGATTGAGTTAAAGGCCTTTGGTTTTATCCAGAAACAGATCATTGGAAACTTTGGCGAGGACTGTTTCTGTGGAATGTAGAGGGTAAAAATGAGACTGGAATGATTTGAGAACAGCTCAGGATGAAAGAAAGTCAAGACAGCAGAGGTGAACAGCACATTTGAGTAGTTTGAATGCAAAAGGGAGGAGGGAGAGAATACGTAGCAGGACAGGTGAGGGTTTTGTGAGGAGTGGTGCAATCATAGCATGTTTTGAAGGCAGCAGGAACAGTTGCAGTGAAAGTGATTGATTGAGGATGTGAGAAACGGAAGGGATGTTTGCAAGGGAAATAGAACTGAGGAGCTCAGTGGGAATGGAATCAGAGGAGCAAGTAATGAATTTGGAGGAGGAACGATGAGCAGTTTCCTCCACTGTGATTTAAGAAAATGAGAAGAAGGTGGCAGGGGCCAGAGGAAGGGGTGAGGAATGATGTGGGGGATGGGGAGGTAGTGGTGACCTGCTTGAGAACGCGAGACTAGTTTTGTGAATCTTATGTAAGTGCCTATAATCAGAGCAGAAAGCGAAGGAGGAGTGGGAACCAAAGGCAGTTTGAGGAGGGAATTGAATGTGGCAAAGAGATGGTGAGGGTTGGATGCAAGACAGTTTGTCAGATGGACATCGTAGTGTTGCTTGGTAAGTACTAAAGCAGACTGGAAGGAAATCGGCATGGGCATGGGATTTTAACCAGAGATGCTCTGTAGAGTGGGCACAGGAAACAAATTCTGGAGGTGAGCCAAGGTTTGGGGGTTGGTGCACCTTAAAGGACAGGTAAAGGGACGTGCAAGTGTATCTGAAGCAGAGGAAGGTCTAGTGTAAGAAGGAACTGCTTCATCCACTGACTCAGACATTGTTGCTGGAGAAGAGAAGAAATAAGATAGTGCTATGATCTAGTTATTGTAATGTAAACCGCTGTGATTATCTTAGAATGGCAGTATATTAAAATTAATAAATGATAATAGTGGAGAAGATACAAGATTTGATAGCCTGAGGATTACAGAAAGTGTTGGTGGTAACCGCCAGAGGAGGCTGTGGGAGACAGTGGTTTAATGTGAAAGTTATCGGATGGTGATCAGACCTGATGAAGCACAATGTAGGAGCTTCCTTCAGCAGCAGGCAGCCCTCTTCAAGGTAACGAGGTTACAGTCTGTTTGGGGATCAGAACTAATTACCCAGGTTACCTTCAATTATTATCTTATTGTTATTCAATTATTCTTGTTATTATACTGGGGAGGTTAAGGGAAGATTTTCTTGCATCTAGTACAGGAGTGGCCAACGCCAGTCCTCAAGAGCCACAAACAACCCTGATTTTCAGGATATCCACAGTGAATATGCATGAGAGCGATTTGCATCCACTACCCTCATTGTATGCAATTATATCTCATGCACATTCATTGTACATATTGTGAAAATCAGGACTGTTTGTGGCTCTTGAGGACTGGAGTTGGCCACACTTTGGCTAGTAGTGTCATTTGCCTCAGAATGCTGCATGAACTAGCCAGCATGTGACGAGCTATCTGGTGGTTTGCCAAACAAACATCAAGCTTTTGGATCGGGAAGCTAATACAGCGCTTAAAAAAAGGAAAACCATCCCACCCTCTTTTTTTGTATGCCTTTTCTGGTTGCATTCTTCACCTCATACCTGTCCCCTGAGAGAAATGGGGGAATACCTGGGCAGAGTTGGGGGACGAGAGATGCTTCGACTATAGAAATTGGAGATTTTTAAAAATGTACATTAAAGCAAAGATTGTGGTTTGAGAGAAGAGATATCTAGATAAGAACTCCACCCTGCTTCTTTATCTCTGGCTTCAACGGATGGTGCTTTTGACGAAAAATACGAGGACCCTAGACTTGGAGAAATACAATGAAGGCAGAGCCAAAAGAAGTAAAATTTGTTGTTGAAAAAAATCACATCTTTTTGTGTCTTCAGCAACTCTCCTTCTTATCTTTCTCCAGCGCGGTGAGCCATGAGGGCAGGAGGCAATTCTGAGAGGTTTTTGAGAGGGATGCAGGACAAAAAAAGAGGAACTCTTTGTTCTTTGAAAATGGAAATATTTAATTAGGTACTGCATGAGAGAGAGGGAGAGAGACAGAGAGAGAGAGAGAGAAAGGAGTGAGGGGACGTGCTTTATCATTGCTTGATGACTGTTGAAAGCCAGATGCCCAAACCGCATTAGTAATTGTATTTTCCCGATGAGGGCAGGAAACAGTCTCTGCCCTCTGAATACAGGACTTAGAACAGGGAAGATCAACAGGAGACTCGTCTTCCACAGTCCAGGCTCAGAAGCAAAAGCCCTACAAGCATGGTATTGGTAACCCACTTCATAACTATCAGTCGTCAGAGCCAGCATTAGTTTTGGGATGGTTTTTTGTGGCCTTTTGTCAGAGAAAGGAAATGAGGTAGGGAGGGAATAGAGAGGCAGGATGTTGAGGCAAATATATAGGAACAGGGGTCCCTAAGTGTAGTAAAGAAAAGAAAACCAACAGGCATATTTCTGTGAATTGAGGGGCTTAGCTGGTTTCTGAAAATAGCAAAGGCAATCCAGCCTTTTCTTATTTGGATTTTAGATTCAAATACTCAGCTTTCCAAGCCCAAGCTGAAATCAAGTTACAAATCAGGCACAGTAGGTAGTTTCCTGCTGCAGAGGGTTTACAATCTAAGACCTAGATTTACAAAGCCATGTTATGGTTATAACACAAGCTAAACAACGTTTAATGATTATTAAATGCTGTTTATTGCATGATATGCGATATTTTCAAAGATGTCCTCCCCTTTTAAAATCAGCTGCTTTGAATGCATTTGCATGCATAAAATGTCCTAATGCATGCAAATCAGTTAATACATAGGCAATTCAATGCAAATAAAACATCACGGCTGACTTAGAAAAATGTCAGCCCCATTATTTTAGTGCATTTCAAAGAGGTGTAATTATTTTTTTTCCCAGGGATATCGGGATGCTATTGCATATCCCAATGTTCCTAGGAGGCCTGTTAAAGGTATAGGCCTCAAAATAACTACACCCCTCTAAGTTCCCTAAATGTTCCTCAGAGGTCTTGGTAGACCCTCACCCACCACAGGAGCTGCCTGTCGAGGAGGGGCAAAATATTGCAGGAACAACCCCTGCAATATTTTGCCCCTCCGGAGATAAAATATCACAGCCTTGCAAATGACCTCCTAGGTTGGTATCTGAGGCAGTGTAGGTGAAGTGACAACCTACACAAATGACCTCCTAGGTTGGTATCTGAGGCAGTGTAGGTGAAGTGACAACCTACACAAATGACCTCCTAGGTTGGTATCTGAGGCAGTGTAGGTGAAGTGACAACCTACACAAATGACCTCCTAGGTTGGTATCTGAGACAGTGTAGGTGAAGTGACAACCTGCCTCAGATACAACCTCCTAGGTTGTATCTGAGGCAGTGTAGGTGAAGTGACATACCCAAGGTCACAAGGAGCATCATTAGGTTGACCCCTCCCTCCCCCTCCAGTTTTACGGTGCATCTAAGGCAAAAATCAATAGCATTTGAAAAGCTTTTTTTTTTTTTTTAGACTAGTAAATTTCCTGCAAATCTGGGCTTCAGTCCCACATAGAACCTGTTCTGTTAGTACTAGTGGCTGTGGTTACAGGAAGGCCCCCAAGGCTTCTATGCTGAGGCAGCAGGGCCTTTCCTTGTCCCCCCTACACGAGTGACTTGTGAACAAAGAGAAGGCTCGATCAAAGCTGAGCGGTTATTTTCCATTTCCAGATTAAAGCCAGGTGGCACAGAGCAGGCAGACTGGATGCTTACAGGGGGAAGAAAGGAAAGTCCCAGCACACTGCCTTTGACCTGAAAGAACAGTTTTATCAGCCCTTTTCTGGAGTCTCCTTTTACAAGACAAAGGGAAGGCACAGCTAGAGAAAGGAACTCACCCAAGCTTGCAGGCTGCCTTGGGAAGAGTGGATTTGATTATCACAGAAGCTCTTCTGCATAGCACTGCAGTTCAATGGTCTGTCCCGGTGGTTCTCATCCCAGTCTTCGGGCCACACTCGGCCAGTCGGGTTTTCAGGCTGTCCACAATAAATATGCATGAGATAAATCTGCATACATTGGAGATCCCTCATGCATATTCATTGTGGATAGCCTGAAAACCTGACAGCTAGGGTTGTTTTTTCACAGCAATGGCTTGAGAGCTACTTGTCCATCCACCGCAGAGGCCAAGCCTTCGTTCTACATCTTTGCTGCCCGGCGTGGGGGGGAAGGGAGCAAGCCAGGGGTGCTGCAGGCTTTTACTGCATGCTTCTCCGATGACACTCGCCAGCAAAGAAGCGAGTTTAAAAATAAATAAATAAATAAAAGCTAGATGACTTTTTATGATCCTTAAAAGAATTTCCAGTCAAACGTATTTGCCGTGCACACGTGCTTGGTACATGCGAGTTAAAGGAGGCAGCCAGTATTACAGTGGACTGCTTCACGCTTGCACACCGCTTCTGAGACCCACAGGATCTGCCTGCCAAAGAGACGCACGCGCCAGCACACACACAGTGGCTTCTTTTAAATAAAAGATCTAGCCACTTAATAATTCATGTGAGGATATCAGAGTTATTTGCAAGCCAGCGGGCGCAATGTAGGGTGAGGGGGGCGGGAGAGGTGGTGTAGTTTTTTTTTATCTGATTTGAGTTGTCTGTCTGTCCTCAGCTGTCGGCCTGTGACTCTAACATTTCTAGCTCCTCTGGTGCCACTGCATAAGCGCGTGGTGTGTGCAGAAGGACTGGAGGATAGGAAACTGATGTCTGCCTCAGAAGTGCAGTTCTACAGGTTGTGCCATCCCCTTTAAATTACCCGTCTTCTTCAGAACCCTGGAATCTTTTGCTTTGTACCAGTAGGGAAAACTAACTTCAGGCGCCAAACATAAAATTGAATTCCTATATTTGAAATCTGCTGAAAAAAACATGTTAAAAAAATTGATTTTCCAGTTGTCCCTTTTCCTGATAGAGTTGATTTGACTAAAATTTGGTTGTCTTATTCTTCTAAAAATGTAGAGCTGTTCTGAAGTCTTTTCATTGGGGGGGTTAAAAGAAAACAGTCCTTTCGCTGTATCTCGTGCAACATTTCCAAAGTAATCTGCCGCATCAATGTTACTGCCAGTCTGGGTTTGGAAGCCCTGATGGCAGCAGCAGTACCTAGAAGAGCGTCATAAATTGCATCTCACTCACACACACACACATGCACGCTTTCTGTTTCTCATTTGCATGCGCTGTCAGTATGCGTGGACACAGGCACCCTCTTATACATATATATGTACTCTCTGTAGGTGTGCAAAAACACCCCATCACATATATGCATTCGCTACGCAAACCTCTCACCTGTGGGCTTTCTGCACACGTGCACCCACACGCAAGCTCTCATGTACACACAACACATGCATGCCTTAAGTTCTCACACACACATATATGTGCTCTCTCCTGCATGTTCTCTCTCGCCACACACATGGGCACACTTACACACGTGCTCCCTTTCTCTCTGTGACACAAATGCATAGCATTTTCTCCAGGACCCATAAAGCTACTAGAACTGTGCACTACACACTTCCACTTTCACATGCATGTGCCTCTCTCTCTCTCTCACACACACACACACACTCTGCATAGACTGTATGGATTGAGTCCTGCTTTTCCTGGGGCAGTGCAGCGGGGGAAAGAGAAGGACTGTGATTTAAGCAGTCCCTTACAGCTTGCAGTCATGTGGCATCCCTAGTGAAAAGTGAGCTCCCACTCACTCAGCCCTTGAGGTTTTCAGATTAAAGACACATTTTAAATGCTCTGACTCAGAAAAGTTGAAACATTCCCTGTGGGTGTGCAGTGCTGTATACCCTTAAATGGAGAAATGAACTTTCAAAGAAAAGGCTTGGTTCTGTATGCTTTGGGATTGACATGTGCCAGGAGAAAGCATCTGCTCCCCCCTGGCGGTGCTGCAGGCCCCATGGAGCATGTCAGGGAGCAGCCCGTTCCTGCAGCTGCTCCTGGATTTACACCTTGAGGGCTAGGGAGCAGCTTGGCATGCAGTATCCCGGAAGCAGACCCTGCAGTCCACAATGCTGTGTGTACTAAAGGGAGAGTAGTTTTACTCCCTTTCCCCGCCTTGATGCATTTTGCCACCTTTAGTCTTGATGTCACATAGAAAAAAACGGGACTACAAATATAGCAACATTCTAGTGAGGGCAGAAAAGGACCAAATGGTCCATCCAGTCTGCCCAACATGCTTCTTATAGTAGTATCTACCATGCCGTGCAGGTTACCCCCATGTTTCTCTTAAGGGGTTCCGTGCATTTATCCCCAAGGCATATGATAACCCATTAAAAAAAAAAAATTATTGCTAGCAATATTTTTCTGGGTGATGAGCCTTGAAAATTCAGACAGTGTTGGTTGACATACTTTGGTTAAGGACTTGGCCATAGAAGTAGTCCTGAGCTTTTTCCCTTATGTCTGTATATCAGTACCACAGACCGTAAAAGTCATGGCCCGTATTTGTTCTCGTCTGAATCCATAGTAGTAAATTAGTAGTGCTGGCAGAAAAGGACCAAATGGTCCATCAGGTCTTCCCAGCTAGCTTAAGGTAGTAACTGCCACTCTGGGCAGGTTAATCCTATATTTCTCTTAAGGGTAGTAACTGTTGCTTTGTGCAGTTATACCCATAAAAATTTCAGATAGTAACATTTTTTTACTGGGTGATGAGCTTTCTTGAAAATTCATACTGTTGTGTTGCTTGATGTGCTTTGCTTTTGAACTTGGCCATAGAAGCAGTCCTGTTCTTTTTCCCTTATCTCTATGCATCAGTATCCCAGACCGTAGAAGTCAGGGCCCTCTTGGTTGTTGTCTAAATCCAATTCCTCTCCCCCCCCCCCCCCCCGGCCGTCTGAGCGGGGAACTTCTGTAAAGGGTATTAACTGTTGCATCCACAAAGCCTTTCCTCTGCACGCTATCCATTTCTATCCTCTAGCTGTCTAAGCGGGGAGCAATGTTGCAGTTGCTTTAAAAGCATCAAGGCTTATTGGTTAAGGATAATAATCCCATGCCTTTTGCTAAGGGTAGTAACTGCCACACCAGCAAGTTAACCCGCTGCACCCTTTTCTCTTTTCCATCCTCTAGCCTTTAGAGATTCACAGTGTTTATCCCATGCCGCTTTGAATTCTTTGACTGTTTTCGTCTTCACCACCTCCTCTGGAAAGGCATTCCAGGCATCCACCACCCTTTCCATGAAGAAATATTTCCCGATATTGGTTCTGAGTCATCCCCCCTGAAGTTTCATTTCATGACCTCTAGTTCTTTTGTTTTCTTTCCAACAGGAATGTTTCAAAGTTTGTGCATCATTAAAACCTTTTAGGTATCTGAAGGTCTATATCATATCTCTCCTGCACCTCCTCTATACATATTAGGATCCTTCAACCTTCCTCATAGATCTTCCGATACAGACCACACACCATTTTGGTAATCCTTCTCTGGACTGCCTCCATCCTGTCTCTATCCTTCTTGAGATATGGTCTCCAAAACTGAACAAGGTACTCCAGGTGAGGCCTCACTGAGGATCTATACAAGGGGATTATCACTTTCTTTTTCTTACTGATTATTCCTCTCTCGATGCAGCCCAGCATTCTTTTAGCATTAGCTATCGCCTTCTCACATTGTTTACTCATCTTCATATCACCAGACACTATCACCCCAAGATCCCTCTCTTGCTCTGTGCATATCAGTCTTTCAACCCCCCCCCCCCCCCCCCCCCCCCCCCCCCCCCCCCATCATATATAGCTCTTTTGGATTACCACACCCCAGATGCATGAGTCTGCACTTCTTGGCATTGAATCCCAGCTTCCAAATCTTCAACCATTCTTCAAGCTTTCTTAAATCACTCTTCATTCTCTCTGCTCCATCAGGCATGTCCACTTTGTTGCAGTTCATAATCTCACCCGCAAACAGACAAACTTTACCTTCTATCCCTTCCGCAATGTCACTCACAAAGATATTGAACAGAACAGGTCCTAACACGGATCCCTGTGGCACTCCACTTAATACTGATCTCTCTTCAGAGTAGGTTCAATTTATCATCACATGTTGTCTCCTATCCATCAACCAGTTTGTAATCCATGCCACCACCTTGGCACTATCTTCCAAGCTTCTTATTTTATTCACAAGCCTCCTGTGCAGGACCGTATCCAAAGCTTTGCTGAAATCCAAGTAGATCACAACAAGTACTCTTCCTCGATCCAATTTTATAGTCACTCAATCAAAAAAGATTTGTCTGACAGGACCTTCTCCTGATGAATCCATGCTGCCTCGAGTCCATCAATCCTCCTGACTGTAGATAGTTCACTATCCTTTCCTTCAGCAGCGTCTCTATTAATTTTCCCACCACCGAGGTGAGGTTAACTGGCCTGTAGTTTCCAGCCTCCTCTCCGCTACCACTCTTTTGAAATGGAACCACCACTGCTCTTCTCCAATCCTGCAGCACCACTCCTGATTCCAGGGATCTGTTGAACCAGTCCTTCAGCGGACCCGCCAACACATCTCTGAGCTCCCTCAATATCCTGGGATGTAATCTCATCCAGCACCATGGCCTTGTCCACTTTCAGTTTACCTAGCCCCTCCCATACATTCTCTTTTGTAAATAAGAGTTTCGTCTATTCTATCTACGGTCTTGTCAATCAGCAGCGGTCCTTCACCAGGGTCTTCTTTAGTGAACACCGAACTGAAATATTTGTTTAATATTTCTGCCATTCCTTCATTACTCTCCACACATTGCTCCTTGTCACCTTTCAGTTTTACTATTCCATTTTGGGCCTCCCTTTTCTCTGATATATATGAAAAATGTTTAGCACCTCACTTTCCCTCTTTGGCAGTCCTTTCTTCTGCTTGAACTTTTGCTTTCCTGATTCCTTTCTTCGTCTCCCTCATTTTCATCAGGTATTCTTCTCTGTGTTCCTCCTTTTGGGATCATTTATACTTCTTGAATGCTATTCTTTTTACCTTTATTTTTTCAGTCACCTCCTGTGTGAACCAGATCGGTTTCTTTTCCTTTTCCTTTTGTTTACTTTTCAAACGTACAGATTTGTTGCCTTTGTAATAGCTCCGTTTAATTTAGCCCATTGTTGTTCCACCTCACCCATTATCTCCCAGTCTTCTAGCTTTTCCTCCAGAATCATCCCCATTTTTTATAAAGTCCATATTTTTGAAATTCATAACTCAGGTTTTTGTGTGACTTCTCTGTATCTTATTTGCAATATCAAGCCATCCCGTCTGATGAGCAGCTACCCGGACATTAGAGACATTTTCCCCATTTGTGAGCACCAGGTCAAGTGTCACACTTTCCCTCATGGGCTCCATTATCATTTGTTTGAGCAGAGTCCCTTGGAGGGCATCCTCGTAGATCCCACAGAAGGGATACTGCTGTCTGTATCTGGAATGAGCAACACGTCTCTCTTCTTTCCCACCTTTTGGATGTCTTCAGCCAGATCTCTGTTTAGTTCTTTTGTTTTGACTCGGAGGTCCATGGACCACATTAATGTAAATGGAAGCACCATCCTCTTTTTTTTTTTTTTAGAACGGCTCATAATGCTTCTTCCCTAACTCCATTCCTTGCATTTCAGTTGCTTGAATATTGTTTTTGACATAAAGAGCTACTCCTCCCCATTTTTCTGTCCTCTCTGGCCTTCCTTATCAAGTTATAGCCAAGGATGGCCGTATCCCAATCATGAGACTCAGTGAACCAGATCTATATAACAGCAACAATGTCCAAATCCGCTTCCACCATTCAGGCCTGCAGGTCTGTGGTTTTATTGCCCAGACTACAAGTATTTGTGGTCATAGCTTTCCAAGTTTTCTCCCATGGTTTGCTACTCTTCCTATCTTCCTCTTCTATTTTAAGCTGATTGAGTTTGTTGTTTTCTCTTTCCAGTTCCTTGGAGGTGACATAACAATTTCATTGGCCATCTCCTGTTACCCCCGCCCTCTAAATGCCTGATAATGTATGATCTGAATTTCTCGCTTAGCATCTTCTTTCCTGCCAAGGACAAATGTAGACTATCCTTACAGTATAACCTTTTACTGCTCTGTTCATGGCCCCAGCCTCCGATGTAACAAAAAATACTTGCTTTACACCATGTTTTGAGCCAGGCATTAAAGTTATCTATATGGCAGAACCTTTCCTTCCCGATTTCCATGAAAAGATAATACTTCTGAAAAAGCAGTAGTCCTTGCCTTGTGTCTAATCTTCTTCCCTGGATTTTGGAAATCAGCAAGTACCAAAATGAATTGGAGTGCTAGCTCCATACCTTGAAATGGCCAAAATCTTTCCTCTAGAAATCAGATGACTTGGCAGCTTTGAGAAAATAACTTTCAAATCTGAGGTAGATAGTGCTATATATTTGCACTATATGGAATCAGAGGGCTTTTCAGCTTTCTGAGTCTATCATTGTGACGTGCTTTGTTAGTTATTTTAATATTCCCCATTCAGCCTTTTGAGGCTGAGCCAGTCCTGGTTCCTGTCCCTGCACCTCTGTACCTGTGATTCCAAATTTCTCTAAGAAAGGTAGGATTAGATCTCTATAGATGCATGGGAGGAAATAACCAGGACTGGACCAACCTGGGTCAGGTGGCAACCTTGCATGATATTTTTTTGCATCCACTGCTTGAAGAGCTGCTTTGCATATGAATCTCCCGGAGCAGCCAGCACTCTCTTAGTATGTTAAGCCCCCATATTTGATAGCAATTCCCATATCTTGGTTTTGTTCTCTATTTGTTTTCCTTGTGAGGCCCCCTTTAAGCTTATAAAGGAAGAATGCATTTAAAAAAACAGGCAAGGAAGAATTAGCGCCAATGTGGTGGCAAAGAGTAAGACAAATCATTCAGGATTATCTAATGCAGGGGTTCTCAAGCCAGTCCTCGGGGTCCACCTAGCCAGTTAGATTTTTAGGAGATCCACTATGAATATGTATGAGATGGATTTGCATGCTAAGGAGGCCGTGCATGGCAAATCTACCTCATGCATATTCATTGTGGATCTCCTGAAAATCTGACTGGCTAGGTGTGCCCCGAGGATTGGGTTGAGAACCACTGGTCTAATAAATATTCGTTGTGATTGGTCAGAAACCTGGACTAGTTGGGGAGTGTCACTTTCATCCAGTGACTGTGTGAGGTCTCATCACTGCGATGTTTGAACTGAGGACAGCTCAGGTCAGAGGACAGATGTACTGACTGTGGGACTACTCTGAGAACACAGGAAAAGACTGGCCCAAGGGGAATGGCCTGGAGGATAGCCTCCGAAATCATGCCCCTGAGGAACTGGATTGGTTGGAAGACCAGTGAAAAGGGGTTTTTTTTGGGAACAAGGAAGTTAAAGGCTGCCCAGATTCTTGCCAAGGAACTTTGGCCCTGTGTTCGTACTCTGGACTTGACCTTCTTGCCTCCGATCCTACTTGCTGCTGCCACTGCTGTTGCAACTACTACTACCTACCATTTCTAAAGCGCTACTAGATGTATGAAGTGCTGTACAGATACACCTAAGAGACAGTCCCTACTCCATGGAGCTTATAGTCTAGTCAAGTCAAACATGTGTGGCAAACAAGTGTCTCCAGGAAATGCATTTTGACTCGCTCTGCAGCAGGACCCTACCTGTCTGTGGACTTCATTGAATCATGGCGAGACTCACATTTTTGGTAACCTATTGCAAAATCTAAGCTGGCTTATTTGTATCTGCTACCCAGTGTAACCTGAGGTAAATGCCTCGACTTGGACCTGACTTGCTTATCTGTTTGTTCTTTAAGAACCATAGAGTACAGTACATCCTGCCGAATGTTCCAGGTCCTTTGAACAACACTGTAATTAAATAAGTTCTCTAGAATTTAAAGTGAATGTATTCTTCACCAGATTCTACCCATGCCCTAAAGTTCTGTCACGCACTGGGTTTGATTGGCTTTGGTATCAAATGACATCACACAGCATAAACCAATCAGATTCACTCTGTGTGATGTTACCTATGATGCTGCTGAGAATATTAGCATCCAAGGTTCAGGGAAACTACAGCAGACTTTTAACATACATTTTACTGACAAATTATTTTAAAATTTTGCTTGCTGTAGAATGGTCTTCACTGATTGCCCTATGGGCTTTAGACACTTTGCTCATGTCGTTGAAAGAGCATTTATATTGGCCTTAAGCTCCCGCCCCCCAACCGAGCGCTCTAGTCCATTTGCTCAAAAATCAAACTGTTTGTACTTAAAATAGCTTGCAATATCTGAATGGTGCTGCTTCAGATCATCTTCAAGTTGTTGTCTTGTAACGTCCAGACTGTTTCCTCCTTTGGATTCTATGCTGTTGTAAAAATGTATATTTTTTGCTATAAAAAATTAACTGCTCTGAGGGCCCTGAAAAGCCACAGGTGGCCTCCTCGGGTTGAGTACAGTATCTCTTGGTTTGGCAGCGTCATCGGTTATCTCTGTGGTGTTGTGAATCCATTTAGTTGCCCTTCCTGGCAATCCGGTATCAGATGTCTGGTAGCCTGCTTTGATCCAGGAGAAAACTGGAGTTTTTGTAGTTCTGTATGAGACCAGCTAGTCCTTCAGACTTGAAGGCTAGCTTCCAACATGTTGTGTCAATCTTGTACGTGATGGGCTATCTGCTAATGTGGGCTCTGCTTGTCATCCTGCTTGAGGTTTACACTCTATTGTTTCCGTGTTTTATCCGATTTCTCCATACTCAAGATATTTAATACTCAATAATTATTCTAATATTTAATAATTAACTGGCAGTGGCTGCTCCCTGGGACTCCCTTTTAATGAGGAAGGCAGGTCTCTTGGGAGTAGTATTTCACAGATAAACAATAGATGCTTTAGAAATAAAATTGTTCCAGGCATTCCCTCTCCCTCTTGACCTGTTCTTGCCACTTAGTATTTGCAGCACAGAAAGATAAGCTGAAATAACAGAAACATTTCCCCTTAGAAGCTTGATGCTAAAAATCTGCTAGCAAGAACAACTAGGTCAGGGTAGGCAACTCTGGGTTGTGAAAGCCACTTTTAAGATAGGTTTTCAGGATAACCACATTGAAAGTTTGTCAGCCATATTTGGTTATCCTGTCTGTGATTATTGAGGACTAGACTTGCCTTCCCTTGTTCTAGTCCTCCAGGCTCTTGTGGTTTTAAGGGTAGACAAAATATGCAAAATAATCTGGTTCTTAGATCAGTTATATGCAAATGTGGCTCATGAATATTCATTATGGGTGACCACAAAAATAGAAATGGTGACAAGCTCCTAGGGCCATATTTGGGGAAAACTCTGTAAGTTCTGCTGGTGCATAGAGACCATCTCCACTGATGTCCAGAGCTGATTTCTCTTGAACTTTTGAACATTTGGGTTTGTGAAACTGAATTGTTCAGTCTTCTAGGACCTCCTGTGTGGGCGAGGTGCCAAGGACGAGCAGTTTGATAAATCACTTACTTTGTGAATAATTTGGTGAGAATTTGCCTTTCACAAAGACTTTTGCTGTAGAACTTAATCTGGATTCTTTTGTGCAGTCAAAATTAGATGACGTGGTTAGAGCAGTGAACTGAGAGCCAGGAAAGCCAGGGTTCAAATCTCCTCCTCCTCCCACCGAAGATCCTTGTGACCTTGGACAAATCAAGTCACCCTCCTGTGCCTCAGGTACCAGCTTAGAGTGAAAGCTCTCTGAAACAAAGAACTGTGCCTGAATTTGTAACCCACCTTGTGCACAGGCTTTGAAAGGGGAGTAAGTAAATGCTAAATCCAAATGAAAAGGCAAACACCAGTTGCATAAGATCCTTGAGAAATGAGGAAGTTGAGAAGGATGGTGCATTCTCACACAATAAAAATGTAAAAAATGCAAAATCAATTGTTCATTTGTGATACACGTTTCTTAGGTGGAATGTATCAGAAATAGTTCACAAGAGTGGAGTACGTTAGAGAAGTGATGGTGAGTGAAGTCTGGCCCTTGAGTACTGCACACTGGTCTGGCTGTCAGGATCCCCCCACTCCCTCCCCCTGTTATGCAACTGAACATGTCCCTGCAACTAGGTCTCTGAGAATTAATTGTGGGAACATTGCAAACCAGGCCTGTTTGTGGCACTCAAAAACCGTTTGCAATCCCTGCTCTGGCTTTTTGTATGCATCTGACTCTGGTAGCCAGCGATGATGCTTGCTTACACCAATGATTATTTTTAAGTTTCTTTCTCTCTGAGATAAACTCCTCTTCATATATGCAGTTCTGATTTATGTCTGATTTTTGATCAACTTCGTTGCACATTCTGAAGTTCCTTCTTAAAGTAGTATTTCAGGCTAGCTGCCGGCATTATTAGAAGGCTGTCTGTTTCAAGCTCTGTTCAGGAGAGAGGGCAGAAACATTGAACATAAAGGTGGATAAAGACCATGTGGCCCATCTACATCTCCTTCCTTGCCCACTGAGGTCCCTTGAGCTTGTCCCGTGTTTTCTTGAATTCTGATACGGTCCTTGTCGCCACGTCTTCCACAGGGAGGCTGTTCCATGCATCCACCACCCTTTCTGTAAAGAAATATTGTCTTAGATTATTCCTGAGTCTACGCCCTTTCACGCTCATCCTTTGACACCCCCTCCCCCCTTGTTCCAGAGCCTGCTTTCTGTTGAAAGAGGCCCATCTCTTGTATATTTACTCCTTAGGGGTAAATGTTCTCCATCATGTCTCTCCTTGCCCTCCTTTCCTCCACAGTACATGGATAGCAGTCAAAGCACTGGCATGCTCCTGTGGATATGTAGTCGCACATAACCTGAATGTAATCTGCTTTGAAATGGCAGACTAGTGCTGAACATAAATTAAAAACAAAAACGTTGCTTTAAAATGTAGAAATTGAAGCCAGACCTATGACCTGGGGCCAGTGCTGTGATGTAGGAGGTTTGAGTCTCCTGTGTGCAGCACACTTGTACTTTTCAGGAAAGATTACCGAAGCGCACCACAGGAACAAAATCTGCTGATTGTAGAATGTATTGCAAAATCCAGCCCTTGGAGGCAGCTTTTCTACCGGCCCTTGACCATAAACACCATTCGTAAAGCTTGTTCAGTTGTCTATAGAATATGAAGAGGAATGAAAAAAAAACCAAACCTACAGAACAAGCTCAAGTCACCTGGGTTATAATCCTTTATTGCAGCTGTAAATAAGGCAGCCCACACCCTTCCAAGGACAAAATAACGTTTGGAAAACAAGTCGACAAGTAATTTCCTGTTTACACCCACCTGTTACACACCTGGCTGGCCTCTGATGGGCCTAACAGTTTATTAAATTATTTATTTATTTATTTAAACAATTTCTGTTCCGCCAATCTCAGTGGATTACAATCAACATACACAATAAAGCAAAACAATAACAAACTTAAGAACATAAGAAAATGCCATGCTGGGTCAGACCAAGGGTCCATCAAGCCCAGCATCCTGTTTCCAACAGTGGCCAATCCAGGCCATAAGAACCTGGCAAGTACCCAAAAACTAAGTCTATTCCATGTTACCATTGCTAATGGCAGTGGCTATTCTCTAAGTGAACTTAATAGCAGGTAATGGACTTCTCTTAACCCAACACAAAAAAGTATATGTACCAAATCAGCTAAAGATCTAAATTGCCTTGCACTTCTAAAATAAAAAAAAAAAAAAGATTTATAAGAACGTAGCTGCCAAGATAGGTCAAATGCTCAGTTTGGGAAAGCTATAGAAAAATATATGTCTTTAAAACCTTCCTAAACAGTAATAGATTCTTCTCTGCTATAATGGCTTCTGAAAGCTGTTCCAGAGAGCAGGAAGGAAGGCTTTAGGGATCATAATAGTTGCAGCTTGTAGTAGGATGACTGGACTAAAGAATTGATATGAGATTGCATAGAAAGGGAGGAGTCTATTAATAGCCTTAGTTTCTGAGCCTTTGATCGAATTAGTATAGCAAGCCCATCAAACAAAAACTCTACAGGGGCATCAACCATTTCAGTCCTGGATATCAGGACTATCTCTGTTTTTTGTTTTTTTTAATGTTCAGGGCAAGCACGTTACAAGACAACCACTCCTTGATCCTAGATAAGCAGATTGGCAATTTCTCTAATACAGATTCCAATGTAGGAGAAACTGGGAAAAAGAACCGGATGTCATCAGCAACAGCTTATATGAGACATCCAAGCAGGAAAGAACAGAACATAAAGGGGCAATATAGATATTAAACAAAGAAGGAGATAGTGAAGAACCCTGTGGGAGCATCTAATGGATATGAGGCAGAAGAAGCATTACCGATCATGAGCCTAAAGGATCGATCTGAGAGGAAAGAAGAAAACCAAGAGTACAGTGGAGGAGACACCTAAAGCTTCCAACCACCCAAGTAAAATCCTGTGGTAAAGGATGTCAAAAGTTGAAGACAAATCCAAGAAAACCAAAAAATGTTTAACCTCCGCCTCAAATCCCAGATGAATACTGTCAAAACTCTTAAGTAACAATGATTCAGCGCTATAGTGAGTCTGGAACCTGAATTGATCCTCATCCAGAAAGTTGTTGTCTTGTAGTTACTCTTGTAGCTGACCTAAGACAGTTTTCTCAATGACCTTAGGAATGATAAAGTAAAAATAGGTGATAGTTTAACAAATCTGAAGGGTCTAGATTAGCCTTCTTGAGTAGTGGATGTACTGCTGCCACTTTCAGTGGCAGTAAATCTTCAGTAAGTGAAGCTTTGGCAAATTTGGTGACAAAAGGACCAATGTCAGTACGCATAACCTTAATCAATGCTGAAGAACAAGAATTGAAGATTCGAAAATTGTCTTTCGACTTGCTCAGGATAGAGACTACTTCCCTAGATGTTGCAGGAATGAAATCTTGCCTCACATGAAAAGTAGTATGCAGAGGGAAAGAGATACTGGCCAAATCTGGCATAAGAGACTTGATAGCCGAAGCTGTCTTGTCCAAAAAAGCTGATGCAAAAGAGTTGCACAGAGCCTATGAGGCAGTTAAAGGATTATGAACCGGAGGCGCTGTTAATGCATGAACTACCCTAAACAACTCTTGGGGTGAGAAGTTGCCGAGGATATCAGAGTAGAGAGCCAAGAACATATAGTTTGGTCAATAGACTAAGAACATGCCATACTGGGTCAGACCAAGGGTCCATCAAGTCCAGCATCCTGTTTCCAACAGTGGCCAATCCAGGTCATAAGAACCTGGCAAGTACCCAAAAACTAAGTCTATTCCATGTTACCGTTGCTAGTAATAGCAGTGGCTGTCAACTTAATCAATAGCAGGTAATGGACTTCTCCTCCAAGAACTTTGTACTTTTGAAACTTCAATTTATAGCTAGCAAGATTATCTTCAGGTTTGTTCCTGCGCCAACAACATTTGGCAACTCAAAGACCATGCGTTAAGATCCTAAATGATCCAAGGCAAGTAAGAATGGATCCGGTTCAAGGCCTCCCCGAAAAGGCGCCGAAGGTGTGCACGAAGGAACATACTCCTTAGTCACATTCCATCATGCATGTGACTGAGGTGCACAAACCCCCAGTGTGCAGCGCCCCTGGTGTCACTGCGGGCTTGATAAAGGGCACCATATGATGTCACCCAAGGGGTGAATTATCAGCAGCAACGAGCAGAGACAATAGGGAAAGCAGCAAACCTGAGAAAATAGAAAACAGCAAGTCAGCAGCTTGACAAATGAGAACTCAGTTGCAAGCAAGCAGCTATAGCAGGAACACAAGCTGCCGTGAAACTCCAGCCTTGCCCCAGGCTTGATAAAGGGCAGATGGAGGAGCTGATGCCATGCAGAGCTCCTGACATACCCAGCTCTGTGAGAGAGGCTGGGGCAAAAGAGGCTGGACCATTATGGGGAGGAAGCCAAAGTTCCTTAGAGATATACCAGGCCCCAAAATATGGTGGAGAGAACAGTAGTTGCTTGGGGATGCCTTTAAGCCTTGGTGACTAGCAGCTTGTCTAAGTATAAATACTCATTTCAAATAAAAGAAAAAGAGAGAAATGAACTGATACATTATATGCTACAGACACTGTGGCTGCAGCCAATCAATTCCGTTTTATGTCTTTCAATTTGGGATTTCCTGCTGAGGAAACAAATTGAAGACAAGTTTAATTTTTTTTCTTCCTTTTGGTTTGACTGCTGGTGACTGTGGCTATGCTGGTTCTTTCATCTGAGCTCCTGGCTTTGCCCCAGGCTTCGATATGCACATGCAGTGTTTTCTCCATTATGGGGAAGGCTCAGGAAGCGTTCAAGCTGAGACTGAATTCAGTAACTCCAGGAAATAAAAGAATAAAACAAAATGACAGTCACAAAAAGTGAGATTACCGTGTCCCAACCTGTCTCAGCAGAAGGTTTCTGCAGATGGCCTGTACTCTGCAGTAAGCATTTGCCACGAGTTTGGATCTTTTGGCACATCAGCCTGACAAAATTGATTCTGAGGCTAAATGGGATTTTGTTTGTCTTAACCTCTTTGTGCCCAGTTCTGGGTATTGAGGGGGGAGGTGATCACCACAGGGCCTGTGACCTTTTCTTGGCAGGATAGTGTGGAGGTCTGCCATTGCCTTCTCCAGGTCATGGCACCTGCACTTCCCTGGTGATCCCTCCCCATCTAAGTATTAGCCAGGCCTGACGCTGCTTAACTTCTGAGATTTAATGCACACAGGCTCTCCCAGGCAAGGGTTGCCGGGGCTTGAAAGGGAGTAAAATATATTAAATCCACATCTTTTCAGTGCTCTCTGCACTCCTTTTTTGTTGATGTCAATCCGAAAATGAAACCAAAACCAAATACAGTTGAGTTTCTGGAAGGCCCATCCCTACCAAAGACCCCAGACAAGCCAGTTAGGCAATTGTGAAGAATGGAGTTATAAAAACGAAAGGGACTTCACCAAAAGCCGCTTTTACTGGACTAGTCATGATATCTTATACCCGCATATTTTTTCCTAAGGGTTTTGTCTTTTTTTTTTTTTTCATGATTTAGAACTCATGAGACACAAAGCAGACACAGCCCTTCTCCTCCCTCCACTCCCCTATACCGTGCTGCCGGCGCGCACTATCCCTGCTCTGGAAGGACCACTTCTGTGGGCAAAAGGGTAATTCAGACTCCACGCCTGTGCAATTTTGTAGCGGACTGTGCACCACCTCATTTCCCTCAGCCAAAAAAATAATTTCGGATGATAATGACTTTTGGTCATAACTCACCTGAGCTACATTTGCATGGGTGACTTGGCGATTACTTTAAATTTTCTGAATGTGCAGGTTAGAAGAGATGGACACATGGGGGAACGGGACAGGTACAAGAGTATTAGGCACCCTAGATAAACTTTCAATATTGTGCCCTCTCCCTCCATTAACTTTCAGATCCATAATCCAGCCCCCCACCCCCCCAAGATTTTATTACTTAAACTCAACAACCATGATGATCCCACCAGCACCTCTCCCAGAATGATCTTGTAAAAACATGTAATTGGATGTAGGGAGGAAACATTTCCAATGCCATTTACAATACAGGACTAAATACTGATTTACCCATGTATTGTCCACCCTTAAAGCACTTAAAAAGTATACATGGTTCAAAGGGAACGTATGCTCATACTTTCCCTTTCAGAACTGGTGCGGAATTAGTTGGTTAAATCTTTTGAAAGTCTAAGTGTGTCCCTTCTCCAGTAAGTCAACCAAAACCAGAAATAACTCTTTTGAGGCTTCCGTCGGTAACTTCTTTCTTATGCCGTAATTACCCAGAAATGAATATGCACATATATTGGACACGGGATAGTAAACATAAAAAAGGGCCAAAACCACACACGCCTGAAACCCAGAAACTGTAGCGCCAATTGCCAAGGCTTCAACCCCCAGCTACTGTCCATTCGTGCTTCTTTCGCATGCATGAATGTGTCTGCTTCTTATGCTGTAGAAATAAGTATTGGCACTGGCTTGGGTCTTCCCCACTGGGGGTTGCTCCTGTGAATATTAATACTTGGCATCCCTCCAAATGAAGCAGTATAAAACCAGAGGGATAGGACTGCAGTAACCAAGCCATGGTGCATCAGGAACAGAAGGTTTTCCTTGGCAAAAAAAAAAAAAGCTGTACTTCCAAGAATGAGTAGGCCAATATATCGGAAAGCTCCAGGGTGGGAGACTTGGGGAGAAAAAGGGGACGATACCAGAATCTCCCACTAAAAGGCTTCCGGGAGCTTTCAAAAGGCATGATAAAGAGAAATACATTTTCAGGGGCCACAGACGAGGGAGTCTCCTTTCCCAATATGGAGAATTGGTCATCTCTGGGAGTGAGAAACTTGCAGGCAGTGTAGGATGTTTCCTTCCTCCATGTACTTGAGTGCTGCAGAGGCAAAATAATAATAACATACTCTCATCGGATATTTATTTATTTAGACTTTTTATATACCGCGTTCCATGAATAGATCACAACAGTTTGCAAAATGACATTCATAGCTATAAATTCAACAGACAAACATAAGCAAAAACAAAGCGAAGGGTTACGATGTTGCTATTCATATGTAGGTATTAATTTCCATGAATCTAGAGAGGGTTTCTGGGGCAAATGAAATTACGACAAGTGCATAATGCTAGAAGTGTTGGTAATCACAAATAAAATGGTGGTTTTCACATGTTAGTCTGTGGGTTGTTTAAGAATCATGCATTCTCTCATTTGATTTGTTCTTCATGCTGCGATTATCATTTGTCTTTCTTGAGTTCATATATTCTGAGTTTTAAGTTAAATTATTAAGCGTTTATGAATAGCCATGTTTTTAACTCAGTGTTCTCCATATCAGAGATGACCTTTTGATAGTGACTGAACTTGTGGGATCCAGACAACTCCTAAGTGACAATTGGCTGGAGAGGGCTGGATAGTCCCAGATCCTTCACCATCCCCCGCTCTCAGACGTGATGTGGAAGAGAGAGAGCTTGACTCAGGAAAAAGAAATAAGAGTTGTAGCCAAAGGAAACTCTGACTCTAAAGGTGTTTGGAAGGATCATTTTCCTTTAGGAGTTTACTTTCAACTTTTCAACACGTTTCCTGTTTTTCTCTAATCACGATGACAAAGTCAATGCTGGTGCAGGGGAAATGTTCTGTTTTATTTCCTTCCTAGCAATTTTTGTGCTGGTTAAAGGCGCTGGGTTGACAATATGAGCAACCAAACTCCTCCACATTAACACATGAGGATGCACTCCAGGCACTGCAGCATCCTTACATGGCACCCAGGCAGTGGGCTTCAGTGATCTGACCAGCCACTTCAAGGCAGAGAAGATGGCAGGATGGCAGAAATTCTTCTAAGATTTTGGTGGTCATATGGCCACCTACTGATTGAAAACTGATGGCCCCCATCCTTTTTATGATTGCCACTGGATTTCTAGTTCAGATTTTCCTTCTGAAAATTGAAGAGACAGAAATTGCATACAGTAGAGGCACTATGAACTCATTTTATCCTGTGGGAAGGCCCCACATAATTAGTAATCTCTCCCTGTTTAATGGTTTTTAAAGCAGTAAATCGGCTCCTAATTTCCGCATTTGCGATGGATAGTTTCTGCGGTGGCTGGCTTTGAAAGCCGCTTGAAAACTCAGTCATGCCTGAGGTAATTGCTGTGAATCCCAAGCCATCTATAAATCGGCCACCGTATCCCATGGCAGAAGCATTAGTGATAACAGCGGAGTCCACGTTGCTGAACATTCAAGTTCAGTTTCAGAAGCAGTCAGCCCTTCTGTAAAGTCCCTGCAGAGAAGTAACCATACATACTAATCGGTTGCATGGATTCTGCGTTTTGCTGAGGTCTGAAACATTTTGAGAACAATTTTCAAATTAGTCTAGCCACAGTATAACGGATTCATGCACCTAGATTGTTCTCTCTGAAAATTGCCATCTTTAGCCCAGCCAAAAGTATGCACAGGATTCCATAGGTGCTGATACAATAAGGGGGGCTGATGTTAGTGCAGGTTTTTACTCCTGTTTTAGCACACATTTTTCTGGTATAAGTTAACTCTGATATGTAACGGGGGTTTTAACGCTTAAAAAAATGCACTGGATTAAAAATCTGTGCTGTTTAGCACAGGTGCATGCAAATCCCATGTAAAAGAAGGCATTTGCTCTTCCTCAGCAATGCAGGGAGGTATGTTAAAGGTCAGACAGCTTAAGGCACATTTCTGGTGGCCAGTGTTGTCTATTGTTGTGCCTAGTATGGTATTCCACCTCAGACCCAGGAACCTACAGCTTAACAATGCATAGGTTCTCTGGGGCAAGCACCTACAGCTGAACAGTATGCCAAAGTCAGGATGCACAATACCAAAGTGCATACTATTCAGCTGAAGGTGCCTTCCCCAGAGAGCTTATGTTTTGATCCATTGTAGGTGCAAGCCCAAGAAAGCTTACGTCAGAAAAGTAAACTCACATTTTTTAACTTTCTGTGCCCAGTGTGGTAGAAACAGCTAGACCCTACCACATGGGCACAGCAATAGAAATGTGAGTTAACTTTTTCTCTACCTCAGGCCAAGGAGTTAACCTGGAAATCCATACTGTTTGTTAAAGTGCTTTAAAACAGGAGTAAGGAAGTAAGTGTTTGAAGTTGGAAAACATGTGAGTAAAATGGCCTTGCATGTGAGATTGGCACTGGGCACCTCAACTTGGGCACAATCTCACAAGCAAGGCCATTTGGACAAGGCATGCCAAGTGAAAGCAAAAATGGGCAACTACAGCTACTAGGGATGCTAAGCACTTACTGATCAGCTGAGGATGCCCTCTCTAGAGAGCTTGCCCTTTGATTTCACTTGGCATGCCTTGCCCAAATGTTCTTGCATGTGAGATTGTGCCCAAGTCAGGATGCTCTGTGCCAGTCTTGCATGCAAGGTCATTTTGGTCACATTCCTTCCAGCCTCAAGCACTTACCTCTTTACTCCTGTTTTAAAACACTTTTTAGAGCACTTTTCTGTATTAGTGCGGATTTTTCAGTTTAACTCACATTTTAGCAAGCTATTCTTCATTTAGCGCTCTTTTTAAGCTCCTATTTGATTTGCATCCCATTAGCTTATTGCATCCCGCGGAGACCCCTGTTTTAACGTGCGGGTTAAAGTAGAACCCATGCGAAAATTTAACTCCAGTTTCAGCTTGGGTTTTTATTACATCAGCCCCATAACGCGGAGGACAAATCCTCCACTGCTGCATACTTCAGTGAAAACCTGAGTTCTGTCCCTCCTGTCCCCGGAAACGTCCCCCAGCAGAACTTTGAGATGGTAGAACTCTTGCATGATAGAAATTCGGAAGTCAGGAAGTATTGACGCAGAAAGCCAACAGCCATCCACATCATTCTCTCCCATGGACTTAGTGGAAAGTTCCAGTAGCCGTGTTGGTCCTGGAATCATCTGGATTTTTGTCCTGCTGTAATACCTTTTATTGGAGCAGCATAACTCCTACCCAGAGATGATGCTGTATCTGCGATTTTGAGGGCACAGAGGCCTCTTATCTCTGTCCTTCAGTGATGCCAGCCTCGGTAAGGTTGTACTTTATTATAGCAAGCAACCTCGCTGCTATTTCATTCTATTTCCTTTATTGTATTTAACCTGTGGTTTGGTTTTAAAGTGAGCTGAGTCACTGATTTTTCTCACATGGCTTCTGGTGGATCCCTAAAAAACGCCATAGTGGACCACAGTTTACCTGTCATGAGCTTGGGCTACACACAGTTTGAGAAAACGCTGGTCAGTTTTCCGCTGGCATCAGGCTGGCAGTGATGCTGCTAATTTTCTTCCGTAGTCAAATGCATGCCAAGGAGTTTAAAGAAGATGGAAATCCGGGAGGCGGGATGAGTTCCTCGTTCCCATTCCCTGTCTTCCCTTTCTAGCTGATTTTCTGCAAGACGTTCTTTTCCCTAATTGTTTACAAATGTCAGCTTTCCGAAGCACCCATCATGCCAACTGCCCATTTTTATTATTTTGAGCGATTTTCTCGGAGACAGCTCCTAAGAGCCGCCCCTTCCCTCCCCGGCTGGCGTTTGCACAGCTCCGCGGTGGAAGTGCCAGCCCGGAAGCTGGGAAGTTCCTTCCAAGGGAATCTTGGAAGGGATTGCACAGCAGGTGGGCAGATTTAGCAGAGCAGAGAGCACAGTAGCACTTGACCTTGTATTCACCCCTCCTCTCTTCCTAGGTCTCAGACCTCTGCCATTCATCGGATGCTTCCTGGAGATCTTGAGGGCAGATGCAGAAAGAAAATGTAAGGTTTCGGGTGACAGGGTGGTAACACTTTAGAAAAAAAAAAAAAGCATCTCTCCTGCTTTGAAGCTCAGCAGTTCCAGTTTCTCATGGTCCTAACGGCTCTGTCAGCCCTGGGATTCATTCCTCCCGATCTGGTGCTCATGTTATTTGTGTTCACTCTCAGCTACCCGGCACCACAGGATTTTTAGATCTGTTTTTCTCGTTGAACTAATAAGATGCATCGGTGAAGCTTTTCCCCCTTGCAGAGCGTTCAGCTCATTCTTCGACTTCCTTTTCTGCAGGAGGCTTCTGTTGTTGCTCCTCATGCACCCCCCCAGCTGTCTTGGGTACGCTCTGTCTTCTCAGAAATGTGCCAAAATATTCTTAGCCAAAGCAAAAAAAAAAAGTACAACCACATGGGGACATTAACTCTCATTGTTTTACAAGAAGTCTCCTTGGTCTTTTCACGTTTCCCATATTATCACGGTCCAAGTAAAATTTGCATTTACTTTTCATGATCTCTCACCATAATTCCTAGCTTAGCCCCTTTCTCCGGGATCATAGAGGCTGAATTTTCAAAGTCAGTTACGCACATACCAATTGGGTTTTATGCACATAAATGGCTCTTCTAAAATAGCTCAGGGCGCAATGCATGAAGAAGTATGTGCGGAAGCCGATTTTGCGCCTACTTTTCCATACACTGGGAGGGCTGGAATTCTGAGTTGCTTGCATACGTTTTTTCCTTGCAGAAGTTACAACTCGCACAAGTTTATGCCTCGCAAGGAGCAGGCGTAACATTGTGTGGGTTCTTTCGCCCGTGGTGAAAAGGAACTTACCCTATCACTTTCAAAGCAAAATTATGCACAGAAATTCTCTTTGAAGAGGTGGGGTAAAGTGTACATGCAAAATGACCTTCTCCCCAAAGGTCATTTTAAAAACCATTCCCTGCAGATAAAACTGCTTTACCCATGAAAATGGGCTTTTAGAGAGTTGCCCATCCTATAGGGGGCGGGGTCTGAAGCTACGTACACAATGTTGAACTTTCAAAAGTATCAGGCCGATTCAGTAAAGTCCGCGGGAGAGCGGACGAACGCCCACACTCCCGGCTCGTGCACTGGCCCCTCGCCGGTGCGCTCGATTCAGTATTGAAATGAGGTGGTGCAGTAGAAACGGGGAAAAGGAGGCGCTAGGGACACTAGCTCGTCCATAGCGCCTCCTTTTAGCCCAAAGCGGCGGCTGTCAGCGGGTTTGACAGCCGACACTCAATTTTGCCGGCTTCGGTTCTCGAGCCCGCTGACAGCCACGGGCTCGGAAATCGGACGCCGTCAAAATTGAGCGTCCGGTTTTCGGCCCGACAGCCGCGGGCTGAATTCCAATTTTTTTTTTTTTTTTAAACTTTTTTTACTCTTCGGGTCCTCCGACTTAATATCACCATGATATTAAGTCGGAGGGTGCACAGAAAAGCAGTTTTTACTGCTTTTCTGTGCACTTTCCCGGTGCCGGAAGAAATTAGCGCACACCTTTGGGTCGGCGCTAATTTCTGAAAGTAAAATGTTCGGCTTGGCTGCACATTTTATTTTCTGTATCCCGCGTGCATACCTAATAGGCCCGTCAACATGCATTTGCATGTTGAGGGCGCTATTAGGTGCCGCGGGTTGGACGCGAGTTTTCCTCCCCTTACTGAATAAGGGGTAAGGGAAAACGCGCGTCCAATAGCAGGCTAACTACTGTACTGTATCGGCCTGCAAGTGAGTAGTTTTTGCTGTAAAATATACCCCCTCAAATTAGCAGGTGTAACTGCTAATTACTTTCTTGGGGTAATTCTCAAACAGGCCGATACAGTACAGTGCGCTCCGACTGTCAGATTTTGACAGCTTAGATTTTGCATTAAATCCTACGGCTAAGGACCTTGCAAAAAGATGATTGCCACCAAATTGTCCCAAGATTATTTGTGAAATAAGAAATGTGCTTTTTGCACATCCTTACACTGCATTATCTTTTCAACTTTCAGGCCGATAGAGAATGGTGCGCTCAGGTTTACCACACAATTGGCTGCACGTTTCCGACCCGTGTCTATTACCCCTTTTACTGTAAGGGGTAATAGCACGTCAAAAACACGTGGCCAACCCCCTGAAAACTAATAGCGCTCGTCACATTCAAATGCATGTTGATGAGCCTATTAGTCGCCTGGGATACTGAAAGTAAAATGTGCGGCCAAGCTGCACATTTTACTCTCAGAAATTAATGCCTGAGCAAGGGAAGGCGTTAAATTCTAAGGAACCCGGAAAAGGGTATAGAAAAGCAGAAAAAACTGCTTTTCTGTACACCCTCCAACTTAATATTATAGCGATATTAAGTCAGAGGAACCAAAAATGTAAAAAAAAAAAAGAAAAAAAATCTGCCCAACAGTTGGCGGGTTAGAAAAACAGACACTCAATTTTACTGGCATCCGTTTTCCTAACCTGTGGTTGTCAGCGGGTTCGAAAACTGACGCCGGTAAAATAGAGCGTAGGTTGTCAGGACCTGGTGACAGCCACCTCTTCACTAATAAGGAGACACTAGGAAGGAGCTGTTGTCCCTAGTGCCTCCTTATTAGCGCACCACCTCATTTAAATAGAGAATCTCGCACCCAGGAGAGGTGCTTGGGCTAGCGTTGGGAGAACGGGCACTCAACATGGAACGCCGGCTCTCCTGCATTTTTTACTGTATCGTCCTGTGTGTTGTGCCCTGCAGGTCTGCATATCTGTGTCTGCAGTGCCACACCTGTTGCTCTAGCAGACACAGATATGCAGTCACCCCTGGAGTGAAGCACCCGGCAGCCCCTTCTAGCACCCCAGTTTGTGCAAAAGCATCCGAGGGAATGTGGGAAGAAGGAACAGTGTTGTCATTACCACTAACCACTAATAGCTGGAGAGTTAGAATGTTTAGTTTTATACGAGTTTATAGACATTGTAGGCAACTCAGTAGCATGGTGGAAGGGAGGATAAGCAATGAGTATAAGTTACATCAACGTGACAGGGAAGATCAAACTGCTGGAGGGCTGGCACCAAATGTATTGACTGGGTTAGTGTCTCTTTGGGGAATGCTGGAGAGGTTAAGTTTCTAGATGCCATAAATGATTGTAAAAACAGGTTAATTTCTGTAAAAAAAGGGTTTTTTTTTCTGTAAAAGTTGGTTTAAACTGAAAACAGAGCCCTAAGGATACTGTTGAGGAAAGATGGTTCTTCCTCTGTTAACTTCTAACCAAGTAGTAAGCCCTTGGAGCAAGGATCTGCAGTGGGTTTGCTGTCCACACACCCCTCCCGTTCCCCCTACTGTATGACCCTGATTGAATCACTGAAGCTCCTTGTATGTGATTTTAGTTTATGAACTCTTTGAGAGCAGTGACTTTGCAGCTTGTTATTAATGGCACTATGTAAATACAGTTCACTTAGAATATGCTGGGCATAGAGATCTGCTCTTTTTTTTCACTAAAGTGACTTATTAATAATATTTTAAAATATAATATTAAAAAAAAGATAAGAAGGAAAAAATTTGTCACGAGTAAAAATCATTTTATGAACATCACAGAAAATGAAACAGGTTTTTGAAGTTTTCAGTATAATAATGTGATTGACCAGTAGGGGGACAGTCGCATGTTGCTGCATGATCTGTGATTTCTTTTGCATATGGCAATATGCTCAGGAGATAAATATTAATATCTGGGCCTATCAGCCACGAAAGGGCTTCAGGAGAAAGTTAATGCAGTTTTGCTATTCCTCCAAGGAGGAACTGCAGTCCATGTAACTGCACTGTGACTTGTCCTTTTCTGGAGATGTGCAGCTCGGCCTCTTGATGTTCTAATGTAAGGCACTCTAGAGAAGTCGGAGCTAGGATGTGCAATGTTTGGTTTTTCTAATGAGGTTTTTGATTGGTACATTTGCCATTCTTCTACCCGATTCGCCAGTGTTCTGGGTCTGAGTGAGATTCTGGGAGGGTGGCAGGCAGCATGCTTTTTTAGAATGGGGATGGGAGCTTGAGTCGTCAGCAAGGCATATGGTCGATATCTTGGTTGATAGGTAGAACTGTCATCGGACAGGAAGGATGCAAACTCTCTTGCGGTTTGCGTGTCCCCGCAAATGTTTGGCGGCAGATTGTTTCCGAGAACAGGGAACTACGGGGTTAATGTAGGTGTCAGTGTTCCAGTTATGATATGCATCATGTTATTCAGCTGTGCACTGAGTAATTTTGTGTAGACTTTGGCGACCAGGCTAGAGCAATTACTCTGCCTCTGAGTGAACCAATGGTGGGGTGGTTTCTCGGCACATCAACCGAGGTGCTCCCATGTCATTCCTTCAAGTTTCCATCTGTGGTTTTGGGTGGTTAATCACTCCCAGAGAGATGCTTCCGGACCGGGCTTGACCTTCGGGGTAAATGGCAGAAAGTGGTTCTACCGGTGTATCCATTTTGTAGGATTCTTTGCTCTAGGTACAGCTGCCCGGTGACCCAAGTTCAGGAAGGGGGATGTAAGGCAAGAGGCTGGATCTTTTAAATTCTTGGCTTGCATTAAGCTCTGTATGTTTGGAAAATAACATTTTTATTAAAAAGTTATTCTCCGTCTTTGTCAGGGAGTCTACAACAGCACATTTGCCTCTCACTATTAATGTTTATTCTGTGATTAAGGGTGGATGCAACACAGGAAGAAACAGCTCTCCAGATGATGAGTTTTCCCTGTTTTCTTCGGAGTTGCTTATGTAAAGAGTCCATAAGAACAGATGGAGTAACACAATCTGCGTTTTATGTGTGCATTACGATCCTCTCATATGGGAAATGTGCACGTTCCTTCTGAGAACTGTTTAGAGCTTCCCACTGCTTTCTGTGAGGAGCAGACGCAGGATTGTAGTGAGTGGGTTTAAAAGCGATAACTGTGATAGCAATGAGAAGCAGTCATTTTTGGTTGTCTTGTCTCTCGTTGTTTTACCAGTCCCGCACTACTTTGCACCAGCCAGTTTCAAATGGTCAACTAGCAAAGGATTAGAGGGTTCAAAAGCACCTATGCTGTAGGATTGGTCGCTCAGGGGGGTTTGGCAGAGTCTGTCACCTCTGGGACTGCAAGGCTCAAGGAATGGCATAGGAATACAAAGTCTGTCACCAATAGGACTGGAGAGCTCAGGGGACAAGCACTGCCCCTTCTAGGACTGGAGAGCTCAGAGGAAGGGCATAGGGATGCAAAGACTGTCACCTCTATGGACTGAAGGCTTGAACGGATGGGAGGTGGGATACAGAGACTAGGACTGGAGGGCTCAGGGGACAGGTTCAGGGATGCAGAGCCTGTCATATCTTAGACTGATTGGCTCAGGGGTCTGGCATGGGGATATGGGGATCTTTCATTTGAAGTGCCCAGTTCAAGCCTGGAACAGCCTCACCGCCTAGGCCTTCTTAGTGTTAGGCAGTTTATAAATGCAATAAATGTAAATGTCTATATGTATATCGTATACATAACACACACGCTCACTAAAGTTGGTATGTTATGTTATGTGTGTGTGATATATGTAGGGCTTCTGATTTTAGGTTTTAACTGATAAACCTCCCAAAAAAACACCCTCAATGCAAAAAACGCCCTCAAAGCATACTTCCCCTATTACTCTCTCACCTCTCCTTAGCCTGCCCTGGATCCTCTGCTTTTCCATGCTGACGACTCCTCGGCTGCACAAATGTATGCAATTGATTCAACAGGAAAAGTTGCCCAACAGTAGTACCTGGCCCGCAAAAACACCACTAAACATTGGTTTTTAAGTAACACCCCCCCCCCCCCGAACCCCTAATTAGCTGGCAAATAAGTACCTAAGCTTACAATTTATAAACCTAAAATCAGAAACCCTAGATACTGTATTTGAGTTTCCCTTTCTGGACCATCCTGTGCCTTTTTTTTTCAAAGGCACAGGGAGGAGAGGTGAATTTTCATGGGGAGATTCTTTAAGAATAAACTGAACGTTCTTTTGGTCGCTGAAGCATAACTGGCTCTAGGGATTTCTGAGGAGTGCTGTCCACAGGCGGGGGGGGAGTTTTAAACTGAACGCGGGTTTTGGAGTTGTACCCGCAGGACTGCTCGCGCATTTTCAAACAGGAAGTCAGCCGGGCAGAGCAGATATTTCATACCAGTGTCCATTTGGACCGGTTTGCAAAATAAAGACCCAGTGCATTTTTTCCCTCCCCTCACCTAACCTCGCCCCTTCCCCATTTCTTTTTTGATGCTGCTAAAAGTTACCTGCGCGGGTACTTTTTTTTTTTTTTTTACCTGCAACGAGCGCTTCAGGGGGGGCCAGAATTTTCAGCAGGGCTTTATGTACGGGTGAACAGCCTTGCAAATTGGCCTCAGAATGACCATCGTTTCTTGGAAGGAGGCCCGGACATAGTGAACAGATCTTGATTTGCTTGGCTCGCTGTGAAACGCAGGATCTGATGGTAGGCAAGGTCCATCCAGTCTGCCCGGTTGGCAGACTGGATGGACCTTGCCCCCCCCCAGTTGTTCGATCTCGGGCTTTCCCGTCACGTTCCCCTTCGTGCCATGCTCTGAAAAGAGCCGCCAGCACGAACTGCAAGCCCGGCTTGTTCCAAGTACCAGCAATTAGCATCTCTCAACTCTGTTTTAAATAAACATAAAAAAAAAACAAAAAAAAACCGAACCCACAACATTAAAACAAATTAATTAATACTGAGAAAGGGTAAGATTTTGGCTGGTGCTGACATCCAGAATGAATAATTGGTACAATAAGAACTCAGCACCAGTCATGCAAATTAGTTTTAATTACAGCATATTATTAATCATCAGATTTCTCTCTTTTTTTTTTTTTGGTTATATAGTGGTCTCGCCAAGTCAGCAGTTTCATGGCCAGATTTCCACCCAGGAATTTGATGCCTTGTCGTATGCCATCAGACAGGCAGTGTGCAGAGCAGCTGAATTGAGAGATATAGTAGAGCTCTTTGCCAGATTAGTCCACTTAACTGCATGGAAGTAAGGTCAACAACAATTAGTGACATACACTCTGTGGAAGGTGTTCCCCTTTTTGTTGTACTTGACTAGTTTTCAGCAACTACACTGCCTTCGTCAGATCAGAACAAAATGAGCACCTGATGTTGCCTGAATGATTAAGTGATCCACAGACAGCACTATAGATATTGACGAGAGAGAAAGACCCAAATGGTCCATCCAGTCTGCCCAGCAATCTGCTTAGAGTAGTACTTGCCACTCCACGCAGGTTATCTCCATACCTTCTGTTAAGGGTAATGTCCTCTCCATGCAGCTTGCTCCCTTGCAGATTACTTTGCAGTGGTGACGGGGAATGGGAAAAGTGGTGCTGGGGGGGGGGGGGGAGAGGAGGAGGGGAGGGATGTGTTAACAGAAAGGTGAGAAAACGGCCTGGATCAAGTCTGGTAATGGGGGAGGAAACCTATTAAGTCCTTTTATGCTTGCTTCTTGCTCCGAAGGGAGCCAGGGTGCATGGTCCCTGGCCGAGGACTGTCACAGCAATGCCCAGTCTTAAGCAAGAGACGGGAACACAAACATCATGGTAAAATCCCTGAATGCAGGCTCGTGACACCAGATCTCAGCCCTGCTTCGGAATTAAACTGGATGCATAGAGGAGTAGGCAGAAATTACCACCTCTCCTATGCCCCCCCCCGTTTAAGTGCATGATTAGGCTGCTGCCTTCCATAACACTTAGTAGATGGCAGATCTTTCAACCTCTAACATCTAAGCAAAACAGCCAGTGCCGCCTGCAAAGCTACTGCAGGTATTCAGACAACTGCATGTATCTTGTGCAAGATGTGATCAGTGATGGGTCAGTACGGTTATACACTATACAGAAGCGCTGTTCATTCAGAACTGACTGCACCAAGACAGCCGTGCTGTGCTAGCATTTTGGGGCTAGAAACGTATTATTTATAAATGACAAATAGTAAATAGTAGTAATAGAAATTTACACTCGTGGACCAGTTGGCATAAATTTAACTGGGTCTTATCGCACTGAAGTTGTTTTGAAGTTTGATCAGGGGCATTAACCTAACCAGAGAAGAAATCATCACATGAAGGACAAGTGACCCTAAGAAGCGGCCATGACCTGCTAAACACGGTTCCTACCTTGTTCCGTGCTGCTTTTCTCCCTTGGGGGGGGGGGGAGGGGGGCTACTGGATAACTCTTTCGGGAACTCCATATATTTGCTCTTCCATAATTCCTGTTGTAAAAAGCAGGTTAATTAGCACTCCGGGGGAGCTATTTTCAAAGCCATGTACCCAGCTACATTGGCAATCTGCAAATTGCCTTCCTCTGACCGGCTGAAAGTACATGCAGGCTTCCACAGCATGCAGACTTCTAGCCGGATGGAAGGGAAGTGTTCCCAGGGGTGTGTTTGGGGTTGCATTGGACAGAAATTCTGCAGACTGGATTACCAAATTTATGCACGCTGATTTTACAGCCAAAATCTGACCACGGTAAAAGGTGCAAAGCCTGGGGATCCTTTGCACCTGTGGTCAGTTTTAAAAATTAGGTGCCGACTTTGCACCTAGGCAGGCGGTTCTGAAAATGTCCCTTAAGTTGGCCAGTTTTAGCGTTATTATTTGCTAAGTCTGTAATTTGACTGGTCTATGTGCCTGTTCTGAATGTAGTAATTGTGCTTTTACCAAAAATAAGTGTGTACAAGAGTGTTGATAAGTGTGACACTTAGGCAGTTGCTAATTGAGTGATTGTATGGGCTTTTATTGCGCCTTATCCTTAATTATTACAAGGTTTGCAGTGCCATGCCAGTGGCTTTATCTAGACATTCTAAAACATGTCGCCAGTGGGTGCCCTTCCCCCCGCCTGCCTTTATGTGGATGACAATTGTTATCAGAATGGAATTGTATAAAGATTTTGACGCTATGCCACAGATACAGAAACTCCTAGGGTTTCTACGTAGGAGTGGGTTTTAGCTCCTTTAGACAAAGGTTTGTAATCATTTGTCAATCAGTTTAGGGAAGAAAAAAAAAAGGCTTAACTAGAATGTCATTGTTCTGTCTTCCTAATCTCTCATTATCCAACACACTTTCCAACCCATGTGTATGTTCTAGGAAAGCTGCAGTGAAGACGGAAATGCTTGCCATGGCGCTGCACCTGGGAAGGCTGCAGTGAGAGCTTCAGTTTTGTGGCGGTATCCATTGGAAGATGGTTTCAGCAAACTCTCGCTGAGACAGCTTTTTTTTAGAACTCCTGGAACAGAGGCTCACCTTGTGCAAAGGTTCACTTAACTTTTTGAACATTTTTGACCTCTGAAAATGATGCCTTTTTTTTCCTTTAAAAATTAGGTCTTGTAATTTTGAAGTAAAAGTCCTCAAAACTCCCCATAAGGCTGTTCCCAAATTTGGATGCAGGTAACTTTTTGATTTCTGAAGCTTAAAATATGAACCCACCTGGGCATACCGACTTCCCCGCCACCTTCACCTTTTGGAGGTGGTGAGGAACCAGAGCCTGAATTTGACCTGTGGATCTCCTGACCCGAGCGACATTAAGTAGCGATGTCCTGTCAAATATTTCCTCCCTCCTCTAGTTAAGAATAGCTGTTGTTTTCACATCAGGATATAATCATAGTGGCGCGCTGTCAGACCTGATTTGGATCCTAACAGAGTGGTAGCCTGTACCCCTCTTCCCAACATTATTTCTCCTTTGGGCATCTGAGTCTATCAGAGCATTTATAAGGACAGCTTTACTTCGCTTGAGTCCCATGGATTCAGTATTATTATTTAATATGATATTACTGTAATAAGCTTTAGATTTTCTGTGCTGCACAGAGTGTAGGCCTCGATATTTTGGTTCCCACTTTGGTTACACAAATCCTGGTTTATGCCAGATTCAGTGTGGAACCCTCAGGGAATATTTTGAGACTTGTTGCCTGGTAGTATATGAGCCATTCCAGCTTTTACTGTGAGTCTAATTAGGTATACATGGGTTGCTTAGGTGCACGTTAAAATGCTTGGAGGTCGATATTCAAACACCAGATAGCTGGATGGGTAGGACTTAGCCAGCTACTAACGGCTGCTGAATATCCGGCTATGTTCAATAACTGCTAGATAGCCAGATAAGTCACTTATCTGGCTAATTGGTTAGCTGGATACTTTGTATTGGGGCAGTGTACTTAGCTGGATAAGTTATCTGGCTAAGCTAGCCTTAGTCGTGTAACTTATTCATCTAGTTTAGACCTTCTCCTTCACCCTAGCTTGATCGACGGGTGAGATAACATAGTACAAAATTTCATCTTTTTGAGACTTTCCTCACTCCAAATGACATCAAATCTTCACCAAGGTGTATTGTGCTGTTCGTAGTCTCACTCTACATGCGAAACTGGCCCCTAAACCCTAAACCTCCACTAACCTCGACCTAGTAGGTGGCCCTCCTATAGAGATATAAATAGGTACACACAGTGAGGCCCTCCTCTTAAGCTCTCTCTCTCTCTCTCTACTCTACTTTACGCCACTCTACTTCTCTCCTCTCCCCTCTTTCTCCCAACCTCCCTTCCCAAGCCCACAAATGGCCAAAATGCAATTCCAAAAATGTATTGCAAATTGTGTTATGGCCATTTCGGGTATATTACACAGCCTAACGTCAGGAAAAAAGGTGTAGTTATTTCCGGCATTAAAACCATGTGATAGCATGCGTTATGCTATCGCACGGCGCTGTAATACCCCTCATTTAACTAAAATCCACCCAGACTCCTCCCTGATCCCACCTCTCTAAAATATTTGCATTTGCACCATGCATTATGAACAGTAATGCAAGTGTTATGGCTTTAACGCATTATCACGTGCGTTAACACCATAACACATATTGATGAATGACCCGGAAAGTGATTGTCAATACCTGAAATAGTGACAAATGGGCAAATGTTTAAAAAAGCTGAGCCCCTAAGTTAGGTTGCTAAGTTAGGTGCCTATTTTCAGCAGAACTTGGACTCTTTAAGTTTTCAGATGAAAATTCATATAAATATAGGAATCCAAATTTTAGGACCCTAAATGTAGGTCTGCTATTTATTTGCTTTGATTTAGGATCCTAAATTCGATGCCTAGTACTAACTTTTTCTCCTTGCCCTAACTCTACCCCTGTAGCTGCCCACATTTTAGGATATTAAATTTAGGAATCTAGTGAAATTAGGTGTCTAAATTTAGGCACCGAGCCCCAGTACGTTTTCAAAAGGGTCAGTTTAGGAGCCTAACTCCAAATGTTAGGAGCCTAAACCCTTTGAAATTTGGCCCCACTCTGCCTACTTGCAGTATAAATGAATCTTAAATTGGGGTCACAATTATTTAACCATTGGAAAAAATTGAGGTCCTAATTACTCCCTGTCGATAACATCAATATCTCTTGATGTTATCTCTTCTATTTACTGATGCCAAAGTCTTATATTGGAATTAAAGGGAAATTAAGATCTTTGCTGAAACTTACCCACATAAGTGGGCTGATTCTGTAAAGTGTGCTCGGCCTTGCGCACTGTTTAACATGGGTTTGACCATGTGTTTTTGAGGGGTGTCTGTAACCCCTTATACTGTAAATGGTTTAACGTCTCGAAAACACACGGCCAGACCTCCTGAAAACTAATAGCGCTCATCACATGCAAATGCATGTTGATGGTGCTATTAGTCAGTCACCCAGGATTCAGAAAGTAAAATGTGTGGCCAATTTGCACATTTGGAGAAAAGCAGAAAATACTGCTTTTCTGTACACCCTTCGACTTAATATCCTAGTGATATTAAGTCGGAGGAACCAAAAATGTAAAAAAAAAAAAAATGTGCCAGCGTCCGTTTTCCTAACCAATCACTGTCAGCAGCTTCAGAAAACCGACATTTGTTTGAGCATCAGTTTCCTGAACCTGCTGACAGAGCCACCTCTCCTGGGCCAAGGAGGTGCTAGTGGCACGTAATTGTCCCTAGCGCCTCCTTTTAGCGTGACCCCTTATTTAAAGGAGAGGTGGCTGGGTGCGTGATGGGAGAGCGGGTGCTCAACATGGAGCGCCCATTGTCCCGCAATCCTTTCTGTATCGGGCTGTTAGCAACATCAGGGGCCATTGTGGCTCCCAAAACAGTCCCTTTAATTTGGAGAAAAAACGTCCCATTAAAAGAGAAAAATTTCTTCTTCTGTGCTAGTGTGGCCATCTGGCATACAGAAGTAGAAACTCTAACATCCATCCCAAGATCAGGGATAATTTGAACGGCTGCATCTTGAGGAATATTAATGTATATTCAGTATTAATTGGTACTAATGTAAAGCTACTACAGCTAATAGGTAGGCCTTCACATACCAAAATAATCAGCCGAATCTCTAATTTATGAAAGCACAAAATGAAGAATCTTTGGATGAAACAGCTGGACACTCAGGATAATTAACAAGGTTCTCATGTATCTTAGGTAATAGATACAAAATGGGCATAACAGGAAACGGAACCTTTAATGACCTTCAATGTCAAAAAACATCTTCATACGCTTTATTTAATATAGAATACCTCTCTTAATCATTGCCTTCGGGTCACACTCAAGAGTTGATAGAATCTTGAATCCACTAGCTGACGTAAGGCTTGAGTCACATAACTGGATTTATTCATCATATCAAATCAGCCTCCATTGTCTACAAGTTTTATCACAAAGCCTGTATTCTTGGGTAATAAACTAAAGGCTTGTCATTCCTCATAAGATAAATTCTTAAACTTCGAAGTAAAAGTATGATTAATCATGTCTCTACGTATCAGTTGGAAAAATGTATTAATGGTATGGTCCATGAGACCAGGAGGTATCCAGATTAACCTTTTAGATACTAATGAACGATCAACATTCAATACATCATTTGTGAATGATGGTCAACTAATTTATTGAATTTCTCCTTAGTGCTTATCACATTAAAACTACAGCACTCATTGTAGCACTAGAGATATCAGCATAATGTTATTAGCTCTCTCACTTCCTTCCTGTTTTTCCATTTGCTTTCTGCTTCTGATCCACAGTACGGTCCCATAGAGTGCAACACTTGGTAGCCTGCTGAATATGGACAGGCGATCTCACTGAATTACATAATGATATCCCAGAATTAACAAATTGGATTGTCTAATGACCTAATGTCATTCCCAGAAGAATCAAGTCTGGAGGTTACTTACAAAAAGGACAAACACCAGGGTAGTTACATCTAGGTGGACACATCACATGGAAAGAGGATTTGGGTGCAGCACCTCATAAGATCCTTCCCTACTGCTCACCTTCTCTGTGACTTTGGGCAGGTGACCTTGGGGATAATTTTCAAAGAATTTAGGTTCCTAACTTTTGGAGGTAGGATCCTAAATTGGCTCTTTTGAAAATGTACTAGGGCTGAATGCCTAAATTTAGAATCCTAAGAAGTGGGTGACTACGGGAGTAGAGTTAGAGATGGGAAGCAAAGGCCTGAATTCAGCATTCTATTGCAGAATGGTGAATCCAGCGAAAATGAGGGCGGGGAGGGGGAGTGGGCCTGCGAAAGCCGGCAGCCATTGCACCACCACAGTGTTATCGCTGCTGGCTTTCGCACCCAATAGCTCCACCGTGAAAGGTGGTGCTATTGGGCGCACTACTGGTGATGATAATGTGGCTTACTTTATCGCCGCCAACGAAGACATCGCGGAGTCTGCTCCGACGCCGCCCCAACTCCTCTCCTCGCTGCCCCGACTCCTCCCCTCACCACCCTGACTCATCTCCTAGCAAGCTATCGCACACGATAAGCTTTACAAAATGACCCCCAAAGTTAAGAGCTTAGCACTGATTTTCAGAACTAGGCACCTAATTTAGGAGCCTAAATCTAGATAAATGAATAGCAGGAATGCATTTAGGAGTTCTGCTTTTTTTGAATATCGGCCCCCTTGTCTTTCCATCTTTCACTTTTTCATCTACAGTTGGTTAAGAAGAGGTCTGTATTCAGTGGGCCGGTGAGCAGGAAAGTTACAGTGTAATGTTACCTGGTTAATTGGTGGAACATATCCGAGCAAATGTTTCACTGAGTACATCTGAGTAATTTAAGACATATTTTCCCCAACCAGATTTACCCGGCAAAGTTTATCTGGGTAATACTGAATATTGGCGCTACCTGGATACATTTTAGCCATGCCACTCACCCTGTTTCTTTTTATCTGAGTACATTTTGTTGAGTTAATGAGCTATCTGGATAAAATTTACTTGGGGTTCAGGGGAAATTTTCAATTCTCAGCGTCTCAAAAAGTTACCCAGATAAAGCCTTTGAATATGGACCTCTATATTTCTAATCTGGGCTAAGCCCGTGGCTCAGCTATAATACAGAAGACCCATGCCAGACTCCTTTTTTAGGAATGATGGGTGGGTGAGTTGTGGAGAGAACGATGTTAAGTGGAGTGCTACAAGGATTGGTTTTGGGACCAGTTCTGTTCAAGATCTTTGTGCGTGACATTGCGAAAGAGATAGAAGATAAAGTTTGTCTATTCATAGATGATACTAAGATCTGCAACAGAGTAGACACTCCTGAAAGAGTAGAAGGAATGAAAGTGATTTAAGAAAGCTTAAGGAGTGGTTGAAGATTTGGCAGCTGGGATTCAATGCCAAAAGGTTCAGTCATGCATCTGGGGTGCGGTAATCCAAAAGAGTTGTGGGTGATGGGGGTGAAAGACTAATGTGCACGGATTGGGAGAGGCTGAAAAAAAGTGTGAAAAGCAGAATATAAATCTAAATAAATAAATAATAGTGTCTGGTGATCTGAAGGCAGTGAAGCAATGTGACAAGACAATAGCTAAAGCCAGAAGAATGCTGGACTTCACAGAGAGGAATAACTAATAAGAAAAAGGAAGATGATAATGTCTTTGTATAGGTCCTTGGTGAGGCCTCACCTGGAGTCCTGCGTTCAATTCTGGAGACTGTATCTGAAAAAGGATAGAAATATGATGGAGGCGGTCCAGAGAAGGGTGACCAAAATAGTGTGGAGTCTGTATTGGAAAACTTATGAGGAGAGGCTAAAGGATCTAAATATGTGTACCCTGGAAGAGACGAGGTGCAGGGGAGATACAATGCAGACCTTCAGATACCTGAAAGGCTTTAAAGATGCACAAACGTTGAAACTTTTCTGTTGGAAAGGAAACTGTAGAACGAGGTGTAATGAAATGGAACTTCAGGAGGGTCGATTCAGAAACAACATCAGGAAATATTTCTTCATAGAGAGGGTAGTGGATGCCTGGAATGCCCTCTCAGAAGAGGTGCTGAGGATGAAAACAGTAAATCGATTCAAAAGGCCATGGGATAAATACTGCAGATTCCTAGAGGCTTGAGGTTGGAAATGAAGAAAAAGATGAAGGGGGTTAAACTGCACGGAGTGGCAGTTACTATCTAGAACAGCAGGCATGGAGGTAACCTGCATGGAGCAGCAATTACTACCCTTAACAGAAAGCTTGGGGGTAACGTACATGGAGTAGCAGTTACAACCATAAGCAGCTTGCTGGGTAGACTGGATGGACTATTTAGTGTTTGTCTGCTGCCATTATTACTTTATATGTTACTATGGGTCCTGGGAAGGAGAGAGGACCACTGCTCTGCTGGCAAGGGAGGCAAAAAGGTGTTCAATCTTGGAGAAGACTCCCCTTCTAGTCTTTGGCCAACCCAAGGAACTGTGTCACCAAAGGCAGGCAGGAAATCAGAAATAATCAGTTCATCCCCGCTTTCATCCTATTCCTCTTTCCTTTGTGGAATATCTAGCTAGTTCAGGTCACAGAGTATGCTTCTGAATTTCTTTATAGTTAGAAAACATGAGAAGATCCTTCTTTGATTATGATAAAAATTCAAAATGTTTTTGAAGCAGCTCACTAGCCATGATTCAGGAGTAGGTGCTTTATCATTATGTTTCATCAGGAAAGAAATGGTAGTCAGATAGCGATCCAGTTAGCCACCGCTGTCTCCATCTGGTACACGGCAGGATCCAGCTGTTTCCCCACCAACTCTTTGGCACAAGCTACCTTTACGGCCACACTGCCACTTGCCAGACTGCCGGTGCACTGGCCCGCATCCAATAACGCGTGCAGAAAATCTCCTCCCATTCTGCTTGGAGTTCGTTGGGCGCGTTTGCTAATTTTCTGATGCCTTGTTTGACAAAAAAAAAAAAAAAAAGGTGAAGGGCAGTGAAAGAGAGAGGAGAACCTCAATAACGTCAGCTTCCTTTTTCCCCCTGGGCTCCCGTGGTGGTGTGAAGGTAATGATGCTCTTGTGCAGGGCTAGAGAGAGTAGGGATGTGAATCGTGTCCTCGATCGTCTTAACGATCGATTTCGGCTGGGAGGGGGAGGGAATCGTATTGTTGCCGTTTGGGGGGGTAAAATATCGTGAAAAATCGTGAAAAATCTAAAAATCGCAAAACCGGCACATTAAAACCCCCTAAAACCCACCCCCGACCCTTTAAATTAAATCCCCCACCCTCCCGAACCCCCCCCAAATGAGTTAAATAACCTGCGGGTCCAGCGGCGGTCCGGAACGGCAGCGGTCCGGAACGGGCTCCTGCTCCTGAATCTTGTTGTCTTCAGCCGGCGCCATTTTCCAAAATGGCGCCGAAAAATGGCGGCGGCCATAGACGAACACGATTGGACGGCAGGAGGTCCTTCCGGACCCCCGCTGGACTTTTGGCAAGTCTCGTGGGGGTCAGGAGGCCCCCCACAAGCTGGCCAAAAGTTCCTGGAGGTCCAGCGGGGGTCAGGGAGCGATTTCCCGCCTCAAATCGTTTTCGTACGGAAAATGGCGCCGGCAGGAGATCGACTGCAGGAGGTCGTTCAGCGAGGGTTCCGGCGCCTCGCTGAACGACCTCCTGCAGTCGATCTCCTGCCGGCGCCATTTTCCGTACGAAAACGATTCGCGGCGGGAAATCGCTCCCTGACCCCCGCTGGACCTCCAGGAACTTTTGGCCAGCTTGTGGGGGGCCTCCTGACCCCCACGAGACTTGCCAAAAGTCCAGCGGGGGTCCGGAAGGACCTCCTGCCGTCCAATCGTGTTCGTCTATGGCCGCCGCCATTTTTCGGCGCCATTTTGGAAAATGGCGCCGGCTGAAGACAACAAGATTCAGGAGCAGGAGCCCGTTCCGGACCGCTGCCGTTCCGGACCGCCGCTGGACCCGCAGGTTATTTAACTCATTTGGGGGGGGTTCGGGAGGGTGGGGGATTTAATTTAAAGGGTCGGGGGTGGGTTTTAGGGGGTTTTAGTGTGCCGGCTCACGATTCTAACGATTTATAATGATAAATCGTTAGAATCTCTATTGTATTGTGTTCCATAACGGTTTAAGACGATATTAAAATTATCGGACGATAATTTTAATCGTCCTAAAACGATTCACATCCCTAAGAGAGGTATATCCGAAGCAGTAAAGGAAACAGTGGAGCTGCTAATGGTTCTGATGCAGCAGTGGATGTAGTGACAACCTCGCGCTGCTGTACTGAGCACAGCAGCTATTTCTCGGGACATGCCTGATATTAAATCTAAATGCATATAACAAAATGTTGGAGTCCGTCGGACTTTTTCCACATTTTTTTTTGTTTTCTAGAGAGACGAGCAATTGGACACACAGTAACAGGCACAAAAAAGGGGTTATATTAGCACCAGTTTGAAACTTGTGAGCAGCAGAGCCAGTTGTCAAGGTTTCATGAGCAATAGCGCCAGTCTTCAAGGGTTGAAGCCTTGATGATTGGCACTGCTGCCCACAGCTTCAAAATAGTGCTAATTCAACCCCTTTTTTTCTGGCGAGAAAACATATACTGTAGGCCGCTAAGATCTTGCTGCTAGTAATTTCTGATTATGCTATACTTAATGTATCCATAACAGATCACAGTGGGGTTTGAATGTTTTCCATGGCCAGTTGGTTAGGGTATGGACCTGTAATGTAAACATGTTGCTAAGCACTGGTCCTCTCATGCTTAATTACCTGCACAATGCAACACTAACATTTGGTACAGGAAAGGCTGCACAATCCATTTTGTCTGAATTATGGCCCTGACCTTGTGAAAGTTAGTGAGATTACAGGATGGAATTATCCCATTCGCACTCCTGGAAACGTAGTAAGAGCTGCAGAGGTGAAGAAAGCATGGTCTGTGTGGGCTCCTCTCTATCCTTTCACCCGACCTTACTCTCCTGTCACTCCCTCTCTGCTCCTCTTTACCTTCTCCATGATGCAACCTCAACCATAGCTGAGTGTCCTCTTCATATCAGAGGGAAGGGGTGACCTAATGAGCAGGGTTCCACTGTGGTCACCAGGGTCTGAAAAGGGTGTGTAACAGTACTGCCTGCTGCCACTAGCTAGAGGAGATGCCTCTTCAGCTGAAGTTCTTCTAGTGCTGGCTAGTTCGCATCTGTACATGCTGTACATTATGAAGATGGGACAAAATATTTGTTGACTTTTTGTTCCATGGCCAGAATGTTTTCAGCTTTCCTTGTACCATGCTAGATCTCCCAGGCATTTTCAATAGGAGAGAAACACTACTCCAAATCTGGAGATGGGTTGGGCATTGGCATACACTTTAGATAAATTTCCTCGTGTTCCTGATCATGCCACACAGACTGCACTCTCCTCCCCCCTCACATCCTTTTCTGCTCCTGGCCCCCTTCCCCTACCACCGTACTAAGTCTCTAGCTCAAGTCTCATGTCTCATTTGCTTAGTTTCTCTCAGCGGTTTCAAGTCTGTTTTGTATGGCACAAAGAACGTATCACATATATCAAGAGTAATTTGGATGTCACAGATGACAGTGCCCATGCAGTGGCTCCAATTGGCTCATCTTGGCTGTGAGGTCATAGCTGACCTCACAGGCGGGGCATGCATCACAGATATCACCTCAGGTAGCGTCATCCTTAGCACTCTCTTGAGCATGGTTGCTCCCAGGAACACAGTATAGATTCATGACAGCATAAGCAAGACAAAATGGTAATATCTGTAAATGTTATTATGAGGTGGTTATCTCTGTGTGCCATGTTTAATTTTGAAATATTGCTCAGTGGCTAGGAGCCATGAGAACAGTTTTAATGCAATACATAAAACCCAGAAAAAGGATCTTATGCTGCACTTGTTTTTGAGAGCAGGAATATGAATCAGTCACATGGTAAAGAGCGAACATCAGCACCAGGACCTTGTGCTCCTCTGTCTCCCTACCAAGGTGCATTTTGACACCTTTCAGAGGAGACTTTACTGATTTCCTAAGGAGCTTTTTCAAAATGATCAGTGTGAGTCCATAGCTAGGTTCTATTAAACCCACTCATACTGTGAGTGGCATGACCTCTGTGACGCGGTTGGGTGCAGGACCGCACAGCTGATGGCTGACCCTTGGAATTTTTAGCTGAACATGCTGGTGCCCTTAAGTGAGAAGTTCAGACAAAGAGATCGATTCTACAGGAAGCCTGAGCAGGTGAGCAGCAGATCAGCTCCCTTCCCCCATCTCCCGTTTCAGTGGCTGCAGGGCCAGCAGCCGTATAACTGCGTAGGCAGCAGAGTATGTGTGAATCCCCGCAAGTGGAATTAGTAATTTATTGACTTATTTAAAACATTCCTATGCCGCATTATCCAAGATCCTAAGCGGCTCACATCAAACATACATAAGCACCATGGTAACTACCTCTTCCAACCCTAAGTCCTTCAACAGGTGATACTTAACACACTGCTGCCAGTATGATGCTGGAAAACAGTGGCATATTTCTTGCCTGTGTGACATCTTTTGGTCTTACTCCTAGGTATCCTTTCTTTTTTTTTTATCTTGATCTGGTTTATGTGGTATATTTTTACACATTTGGGAAAAATGGGGTGCACCTCCCTTGTTAAAAAGACATCTTTCCCGTTTCTATCCCTGCGGTATCTTTCATTTGTTTGCATCTTAGTGATGCCTGCATGAGTTTCTAATGAGGATCAACACAACAAGACCCACCTCTCCCCCCCCCCCCCTCATAAAATCATAATGGTGAGAAGGACTATAAGTGGTCAAAACTTTCAAAGCCTTTAGTACTAGCAGCTCCTCAGAGGTGCAATAATAAATCAGTTTTAAAGAGGAATGGCCATAGTTTATTGTAACTGAATTACCAAAATTGTCGTTGCCACCTTTTTTTTTTTGCCTTAAAGAAATAAGATTGCTGAGGCTCACTTTCTGAATATAGTTTAATTCCCGTGGCAAGATAAGTGTTTGAAGGTTTTAATATCTCCTCCTCCTGTACATCTGCTTCCCCCATACGAATGCACCAAGGGGCTACTGTGCCAGCGATGAGCTGAGAGTGGGTGCAAATACCACCCGGGTACATCTGAAGAGTGACTTCAGGGGCAAAGGCTATTAAACAAAACGTTGGTGGCATGTTTCTGTTAAAATGTGCATGGCTTTAATTAATGTATTAATTTATAAATTTTTTATTTATGCATTTCAAAATTATAACAACAAAAATATTATAATGTATACAGATAAAGAAATATTAGTTAAATTACTTAAGTAATAGAATCAAAACATATCAAATAATAGAATCATATCTGTTTTTTCTCTAAGGTAATTCAGGAGATACAGATTATATATGAGCGAAATAAAGGAAATTAACTAAACCAATGAAGAGGGGAGAGAAACTATTTGCCCTCCCCTCTCCTAGTAATCAGAGATAACAGCAGAACTCTACTTTTGCTCTTAACCAATTTTTGTGCTTGGGGGATGGGATTCTAGAAAAGCCTGCAGTGAAGATATCACATGAAAGACATATTTATGCTCCATAAACCATATTTCGCATCTACATGGGAATCTTAACATAAATCTGGCACCTCTGGCAAGGACTTCTGATTTTAATCTAAGAAAATCCTTCCTTCTTATTTGAGTCGCCCTTGCCAAATCTGGGTAAATCCAAATCTGTTGCCCATGGAATTTCTCCAAACGATGTCTCAAAAATAAAAGTAAAACAACATCTCTTTCAGTTGGAAATAAAAATGAGACAAATAACAATGCTCTTACAGATATTTCAGTGTCAATCATAGTTTCTAATATCTCAGAAACATTCATGGATACCTCTGGCTATATATTTCCCATATGATTTCCTGTTGGTGTTTTTTGAGGTAAATAAACTTTCGCTAAAGCAGGAATAGACTGGATTTAGCATTTTCAAAATATGTTGTAAATATTCCTTATTAGCAAAAAGAGCACTGGATTGGTCCTGTGTATCAAAATGAATAAACAAAAGGCACCACCTGTAGATAAGTATTTTTACCGTGGCTCTAAATATACCAAACAAATCCAAAGGATATAACAATGTGTATGTAAATAAATACACTGTTTTTTAAGATGTCGCATCAGCAAGCCTGGCGATGTGTTCAACCATCCAAAGTTGAACTGTCCGGTCTGATAATCATCTGCGGCTCTTTAACGGCTGTGAAGCCTGTAAAGGAATATTCGAAAATACCCAACTGGAAATATTTTTATAGTCTGTCTGAAACAGCTACAAAGCCCCGATGGCTTTCCCCGTTCCCCCCAAGGCCGCTCCGAAATCGGAGCGGCCTCAGAGGGAACATTTCTTCCGCTCCCCCCACCTTCCCCTCCCTTCCCCTATCTAACCCACCCCCCCCCAGTCCTACCTAAATCCCCCCCCCACCTTGTTTCAATTATTTATGCCTGCCTCTGGCAGGCGTATCGTGTATGCGCCGGCCAGCTGCTGGCATGCCATCTCCCGGCACAGCCGCTGTGCCGGAGGTCTCGGTCCTGCCCCCGCACTAGCGCCATGCCCATGCCCCGCCCCCCTTCCCGCCCCTTTTCAAAGCCCCGGGACATACGCTCGCCCGGGGCTTGTGCGTGCCGCCGAGCCTATGCAAAATAGGCTCAGCGCGTGCAGGAGCAGGTTTTCGGGGTTACACGCGTAAGTTTCGCACGTAACCCTTTGAAAATCTGCCCCTTATTGCATATGGGGTTATGGATGCGCGACTAAAACGTGCGTCCAACTGTGGAATAACCTATGCTCTAGCCTGAGCGCATGGTATTGCATTGGCCTATATATGAGGGAAAGAAACATGCCTATGCTTTTCTGACTGGTAGCAGCGATGCTCACGCTGCTAGTGCAGTGGGGGGGAGTCGAGGTTGGAGCTCAGTTGCGGGCACCTTGATGGTGCTTCTGCTTGTTTGTTGGTAATAAATATATTAATGTTCCCTCCGCAATATCTTTCAAGCTCTCTAGCCTGCAGCCACACTGCCTCCTTCGTCTGCCATTCGGAGATTCTGTGACTAAAGCACATGGGCACCCAGTTGTGGATGTTTCAAAGTGCAGTTTCTGCTCCAGTCGGATTTGGGGTTGGTTTTTTTTCTCTGTTTGTGATGAAGGATAAGGGGAATGGAACAACTCCCCTATGAGGAAAGACTAAAGAGGTTAGGACTTTTCAGCTTGGAGAAGAGACGACTGAGGGGGGATATGATAGAGGTGTTTAAAATCATGAGAGGTCTAGAACGGGTAGATGTGAATCGGTTATTTACTCTTTCGGATAGTAGAAAGACTAGGGGGCACTCCATGAAGTTAGCATGGGGCACATTTAAAACTAATCGGAGAAAGTTCTTTTTTACTCAACGCACAATTAAACTCTGGAATTTGTTGCCAGAGAATGTGGTTAGTGCAGTGTTTAAAAAAGGATTGGATAAGTTCTTGGAGGAGAAGTCCATTACCTGCTAATAAGTTCACTTAGAGAATAGCCACTGCCATTAGCAATGGTAACATGGAATAGACTTAGTTTTTGGGTACTTGCCATGTTCTTATGGCCTGGATTGGCCACTGTTGGAAACAGGATGCTGGGCTTGATGGACCTTTGGTCTGACCCAGTATGGCATTTTCTTATGTTCTTATCTTATGTTCTTATGTTCTGCTGATTCGGGTACTCTGTTCCTTGAGAGTAGGACTATGCTCAGATGCAGTGCTCCATGCACAGTCTTCAAAAATAGGTTCACTGTCATTCTGATGAAGGTCGTCTTTATACCTTATTAGAGCTCCCTGCTCAGCCTACTTGGGGCATGGAGAGTGCCTAAAATACCTTCCTGATGGGCTTAACAAGGGATCAGAGGTGAGCAGCATCAACCATAACAAAAAATATTATGAACGAAGGTGTTATTGTCCCAATGTTAGTCTGCCTCATTGGGGGGGGGGGGGGGGGGGGGGGGATGGAGCAGTATTTCTACGAGTCCCACTTTCCAGCCGCGTGTACTATGAGCTTAATTAACCAAACTTGAATAAGCAGAAAGTTGTTAGCTATACCTTGAGCAGGTAAAAAAAAAAAAAAAAAGCAACTTCCAGTGTACTTAATCAAGCTCAAAGTACAAGCTGAAATGGCTGAAACAGCTCTGCACTGGGAGTCTTAGGATATTTCTTGGTGTCGCACAGCATCCTCAGTGCCATACCACAGTGTTCTGCACCTGCGGGGAACACCTCTGATGTGCTAGAGTGCTCATTTTCAGTTAAAAAAATCAGACTATGTAGTTGGTAAGAGATGATCCTTATATCAGGTTAACGAAGTTTTTGGGACTACACAGGTCACTTTATGGGTTGAACATGGTAGCCCTGAAACTTGGTATCTTTAAACCTGTCTTAGCACTATAAAGGGACTCACCTCCCTGCCCCTTCTAGCCAACTGCTTATGTTCTTTGCACTCATTTTAATTTTGCTGGACAAACATAATTTTCTTAAAAATGATATCCAACCATAGGAGTCAAATTGAACATTTTTACAGGGCCTCTGGCTCATGTGCAGAGAGCTCTGGCTCTTCCACATTAACACTCAGATCTAAATGTCCTTAGATTGAGAGTTTCTTTAAAAACATATTTGAGAGCCCAGGAATGATACACAAGTTGGAGATAAAAACACAGAAAAGGGTTGGTGAGCTTTTAAGAGTACAAGTTAAGGGGTACAGACAAGATTTGTTGCCTTTTCTGGAGCAGAGCTGTCTTTGTAATCCGGCTGAGAGGGAGGCGCACATCCTGCCAAAAGGACTGCCCTCCCCAGGTATCGAGGACCCAGAGCAGGGGATAGCGACAGGAAGAGAGGGCAGAGCTGGAGCAAGAGTATTTGGCACCCTAGGCGACCCTTCGGACATGCATCTTCCTCCCCACAGTACCTTTCAGCAGCAGCTCCAGCACAGAGTTCCCTCTGATCAATGGCAGTGGCTCCAGCATAGCGCTGCCTTCTTTGGCCCAGAACTCCTCTGGGCCTCATGCTGGTGAGATTTGGCTGCCCTCAAAATGTTGGCGCTCTAGGCCGCCGCCTAGTTTGCCGAATGGGAGCGCTGGCCCTGAGAGAAGGTCATGCAGCAATTTGCCTCATTGGGGAGAACAGGAACAGTTCTAATTCATTGAGACATGATCTTCAGGCTGAGAAGGTGGCCCGATGGTTTTTTGAATCACTGAGGACAGATGCAAGAAGTCTGCGTTTTTGTCCCTGCAACACTGAATTCCTCAAATTGCAGTGCTGTTTCTCTTGTAGGTTTGCAGTGGGTTAGTAATGATAAAAATAATAAATTGGTCTGTTTCACCTGTTTTAAATGAGCCGAGTGCAAATACTATTGAAATTATAACCATTCAGAAGCAAAGGAGGTGATGAGATGCACTCTTATCTTTGGGCTGAAGCATTAGCATGGATGACCCTTGTCAAACAGGCTGATTCAAGAAGGGAGCAGGTTTGAAAGGCTGCCCCATGAACCTGTGGTGTTAAAACACCACACTATGCACCCTCAGGAGCAGGAAATAACTTTTTCTTAAACTTAGGACAGCAGTTAGGATAAACCTTACTCCCGGAGACATTTTTTCAAAGGCAAAAGGACCAGAGTAAGTCTTTCTGAAAAGAAGATGTGTGTTGTGAGTCTCCAGAGAGATACACACCAGCCTCTAATAAATGATTTATAGCACTCGGGCCGATTCAGTAAAATGCGCGGGAGAGCCGGTGCTCCGAGGTGAGCGCCCGCTCTCCCAACGCGCGCCCAGGCCACTGTCCTGGGCGCGCGGTTCTGTATGCAAATGAGGGCCTGCACTAATAAGGAGGCGGCTGTCAATGGGTTTGACAGCCGATGCCCAATTTTACCGGCGTCGGTTGTCGAACCCGCTGACAGCCACGGATTCGGAAAACAGACGCCGGCAAAATTGAGCGTCCGGTTTCCAACCCGCGAGCCGTGGGCAGAATTTTTTTTTTGGGGGGGTGGGGGCCACCGACATAATATCGCTGTGATATTAAGTCGGAGGGGTACAGAAAAGCAGTTTTTTCTGCTTTTCTGTACACTTTCCTGGTGCCGGCTGAAATTAATGCCTGTCTTTGGGCAGGCGTTAATTTCTGGGAGTAAAATGTGCAGCTTGGCTTGAGCACACCGTACTGAATCGGCCCGACTGTGACAAATCCCAGGCCAGTGCTTTTACAAAACAGGGTTGGAAATGATTTGCAGGCTGTAGTGTGACTGATATCAATATCTCAGAGAGGAGCTGGATGGCATGGAGCACTGCTGGCACAGTTCATTTGGGAGGAAAACAAAAGTCCTGTTAACTCGGGATGGAAACAGCTAATACACATCTAAGTCTTGGTTTGCCTAGTCTTTCCCCATCTACTGCTTGAAGGACTTGACTTCTTGGTGATAACGAGCCTGAAATAGACTGAAGATTTTTTGGATGGAAATCCTTCACCTCTCCAGAAAAACGTCAACACCCAATCCTGACCCCGCAACACTGTCCAAATACAACATGCCCAGGACAATTAGAGACCTCGGAGTCACCTTGGACAAGGAACTCAACTTCAAATTTCATATCAAGACACTGATAAAAGAAGGATTCTACAAACTTCAAATCCTCAAGAAACTCCAACCCCTACTTCACCCCCCGGACTACCAGACAGTTCTGCAATCCCTCCTTTTCGCTAAGATAGATTATTGTAACGCCCTCCTAACAGGGCTCCCCGCAACCACCCTCAAGCCCCTCCAGCTTCTTCAAAATGCAGCTGCACGGTCTCTAACAAATATCAAAAAAACAGATCACATTACGCCCACACTCAAACAACTACATTGGCTGCCCGTCCCTTTCAGATCTCAATACAAAACCCTCATGCTCGTACACAAAGCAATCTATGATGATAAAGCTAGTTGGTTACAGAGACCACTGACCCCCTTGCAACCCCACCAGGAATCTCTGCTCAACCAACACAGGCTTACTCACCACTCCCTCCATTAAGGAAGTGCAACGAGTCACCACAAGAGAATGTGCTGCATCTATAGCAGGCCCTCACGTCTGGAACAACCTTCCACCCTTTCTCAGAACTGACCCCTCTACGCCCTCCTTCCGAAAGAACCTCAAAACCTGGCTCTTCCAGAAAGCATACCCTCCAGATAAATCATTTCTGACATTGCCTCCCATCCCCCCAGATAAATAATTTCTGCCCCCGCTCCCCTGGCCCTGCCAGCCCCCCCCCCCCCCCGCCTCTGTACATAGTAAGTTAAATCAAAACATATTACTGTAAATAAGAGTTATTTTATATATTACTGTTAAAGTTATTTTGTTAAGCAAGTTATCCATAATTAGTTAATCTGTTACACTGTACCATGTCATTATAAGGCCTGCCTTAGGCATCATGTTGTATGTAAACCGATGTGATATGTCAAATCGAATGTCGGTATAGAAAAATAAATAAACAAATAAATAAATAATAAATGTTTATGTTTTAAAGTTTGTTTCATGTGTATGTGTCTTTGTATGTCTAATGTCCTTTGATTTAAAATTTAACTACTAAGTTCCTCTGCTGCAAGTGATTTGGTGAATCATGGCTATACCTTGGGAGTTACTACATTTTTAATGGTAGGTATTCTGAGAATGTATTTATCATTTCATTAATAGTTTTTGATGGCATGCTGTTTCACTTGCACAGTAAATGGTCGTAGCATACATGCTAACCTTTAGTGTATAGCCTCTTCTCTTAAGAGGTTTCAAATGTTGACTAATGCAAGGCCGGTCTCTTCTTCATCTGTTGCTGGCCTCTGTGGCCCATGGCTTCTCCCTCCAGTTCTGACAACATAAGCTGCCCATTGTCTCCAAAGCAAACTCCAGGTGGTACAATGGAGAGAGTAGAAGTTGGGGCACTTGGGTGGAGGAGGGCAAGACCCTAGAGCTGGTAGGGAGAGAAGGTGGGAGGCTTCTCAGCATGATTGCAGTAGGGCTACTAATTGGATTGAGATTCAAAAGCAAAATGTAAGATTGCAGTGTTTTTATATCAAAGCAAATGTTAGTTGTTCGTTTTATCTTCTCTAAATCTGAAGCATCTTAATTCTACCACTTTCGCAATAGTGGGGTCTAAATCAATAAGGAAATCTGCCTTAAGCATTAGTTCCTCTGACTTTTCCAATTTTGCTTTAAAACCTCCCAGCAATAGTGGGCCAAGGGAGGGCCCATACTGTGCAATTGTATTATTTTATTTTGAATCTGGTTTTTGTGATTGTGATGATCCTCAGCTGGCTTTCCTTCCACCAGCTGTTTACATACAGTTCACTGGAAGGGGCCTAGCACAGCCTCAATATCATTCTGGGGTGATTCTCCAATAGCACCCCAGTAGGAAATTGTTCCAAAATATTTTGGGACCCATTCTCGTTACCCCCTGGGATCCTTCTTTCTGCATTTCCTTATAAAGCAAAAAGAGGGGAGTTGAGGGCAGTTTCAAAGATGATTTTGCCACTAAATATGAGAACTTTTTTACTGAATTAAGGCCCTTGGTTTAGCGTTGAAATATCAGCCAACCTGGACTCTTCCTGGAGTATTGTGTTTGGTTTGGAGGTGGTGGTAGGAGTGTTGCCACTGACGTCAAACCTCTCCTCAGAACTTGTGAAATTGTGGTTCTGAAGTGCCCGTGAGCTGCTGAAGTCTTCAGTAACAGCCCAGAGCAGTCTGCACAGCACAAATCCAGGGCCAAGAAGTCTTGTATGGCTATGGACCATGTTCTTGGAGAGCCTGCACACCTAGTACAAAGGGGCAAACTGGAATTGAATATCAAGTACTTTATTAGCAGGAACAGCACCTAGATCCCAAAACTGGGATTTTTCTGTTTATTTATTTTATTTATTTCAAATTTTTATATACCGGCATTCGAGACAGCAGTCACATCATGCTGGTTCACATAAAACAGGGGTGCAAAGTAAACATAACTATAACAATGGTGCTGAAAAGGCAGTTACATATAACAGGGTGATAAGAACTTGGCTGAGAAGGAAGAGAAAGGACAGGATTAATTCACACAGGTAAACGATAGACGATATGGTTAATCAAGATATGGTTAATCAAGGTGTAGTTGGAGATTAGTTGACCATGTTGGTGTCCGGGAAAGCTTGTATGAATATCCAGGTCTTTAGTCTTTTTTTGAAGGTTGAGATGCATGGTTCTGTTCTGAGATTTGAGGGGATGGAGTTCCATAACGGTGGAATGGCTGTAGAGAAAGCCCGATCTCTTAGTGTGCAGTGTCTGGTAGATTTGGACAGTGGTACCTGTAGCGATCCTTTGTATGCATCTCTTGTCGGTCTTGACGAATTGTGTAGTCGGAGAGGGATCTGTATGTCAATGGGAGCCAGTTGGTGGATGATTTTGTATGTGGTAAGAATGGCCTTGTATATTATTCTAAAGTGTATAGGTAGCCAATGGAGGCTCTTTAGAATGGGGGTTATGTGGTCCCTTCTCCTGGTATTTGTCAGAATTCGTGCAGCTGCATTTTGAAAACATAAATGGCAACACTACAATGGTTAGTTTCATGAAAGTAACTTTTACAATTCAATTTGCTTGTTCCTCCTGCCTCTGCCACAGGAGATTGTTGTAGTGTATGGAGGTTATGTGGTGGGAGGGGAGGAATGATATAGGCTGCATGTGATGGATATCTGGGAGGTAGGTGGAAAGGGATAGAATGTGAGTCTTCGTAGGGATGTGCAGACAAAAAATGTTTTGGTTCTTTCTTTTTTTTTTTTTTTATCTTGGGGACTTTTAAATTAGTTTTTTCTGTTCGTTTTAATCTTTATTTTGGTTCGGTTCATTTGCCGAACTGAAATAAACATTAAACCTTCTCTCCCAAAATAGAAAAAATTAAACTGGGCCTCCCCCAGCCCCTCTAATCCCCTGTCCCTGCCAATAAGCCAGGGTCAAGGCCTACCCAGCTGGGGCCTCCCTGAGCCCTCCCGATCTCCTCACCACTACCCCCTAGAAATGAGCCAGGGCTGAGGACCTCCCCTGCTCCCACTTACCCCTTCCGTGGGGGTCTTGCCAGAAGAAGAGGCTCTTGTCCTGCCTCCTCACTTTAAAAATGGACCGACCAGCCCTGAGATTGGTGCCAAAGTTATTTCAAAGTGGCACTGGTCTCATGACTAGCAGGTGCCATTTTTAAAGAGATGCAGTGGGGTAGGAGTAAGCGCCTCCTTCTTCTAGCAAGACCCACACAGAAGGAGTAAAAGGGGGCTGGGAAGGTCCTAGCTCTGGATCATTGCTGGGAGGTAGGAGAGGGGTCGGAGGGGCTCAGGCTTATTGGCGAGAGGTCAGAGGGACCCATGAAACAGTGGCAGTAGCCTAGAGAGGCCACTTTTTAAAAAAATATCTATATCAAAAAATCCAAAAAGTTTGGTGTATTTTTGGGCAAGGATATTTTCGATTCATTCCATTCAGAACGGATTGAAAATGGCCTGTTTTCAGTTCAGATGAACCATTCATTTTAGATGAATGCACTTCCCTGAGCCTTTTGTCTTGTCATAAGGGAACCTTTTCTGCAGCTTCCTGCGGTTCCTGCAGAAATTATTAAACAGTAAATTGGAAAGGTTCAACTTCTTCGCTTTTCAGGTTTTGCTTCTGTATGTATTCGAAGAGCCTTCTGTGGAAACAGCGATAACTTTTATTGATGTTTAACCAGTCTCTGTCTTGCTGCCTTGGGTGTGCACGAGAACCTCACCTGCTGCATTTCCAACCCACACTGGAAGAGTGACAGAAATCTCCAGCTGCTTAGCCTATATGTTTGGCCCTTCTCCTCTGCGTCTCCTCCTGGTAGGACATAAAACATGGCATTGGCTTTAGCTATTCATTTTTGCAGGTAGGCTCCATACTGGGAGTAGCAGATAAGGAGGAAAGGGTAAAAGAGTTGAATATATGTGAAGTATTTTATTCTTGCCTTGCAGTAGCTGCTTATAGTCCGAGCTGTACAGTTTTTAATGAGCAAACTTGATTAATTAAAAAACTCTCAGTACTGAGCCCAAAAACATAGAGCTGGATTTTAATCTAGAATCTTGTATGTATAGTAATATTATTACTATTGGTATTCTTATATGGCACCCATCCAGGCATCAACCGCAATGATCTACAGAGATGTTAAGTAACTTGCTGAAGGTCACAAGGTGAATACCAGGCATGGGATGGAATCCTTGGTTTCTAGATATTTTAGCTCTGTGAGTGTCCATTACCAGTGCATAGTGATAGAGGTACTATTGGTAACCAATGGCACTTTCTAACCCATGGGGCAGGTTGGTGTATTTTCTAAAGTTTACATCCATCTGTCCCCATGCTGTCTCAGATACATAACTGGATGGAGGCAAATTAGATCTAGGAAAAAGCCCTCAGTATGTTTGGAACTGAAGGCTTTGTTACTGGATACTGCACCCTAATGGCATAATCTTCTTGACCTCAGGGTGAAAAGATAAGCTGATGGTATTGTTTTGAGTGAGGTCAAAGATGTGGGCATGCTAGAGATTAGATTGAAATCAGTGAATGTCACTTGAGATAAGGGAGCGGCCAGCTGGTCTGCATTAGGACTGTGGCCTGGCACCCAGGAAGTGAAGGACCTGAAGGCGGGGCTCATATTGGCCTCTCCATAAATCAGCCATGCCCCGATTTGCTAAAATCCATAATGATAGCAATTTCTATTTATTTAGAAAGCTTGGCATTTTGTTTGAACCTGATTTATCTTTTCACATGGTTATAACCATTTTTGTGACCATTTGATTTCCATACTGTTTTGCAATCAGTAGTATTTGCTCTATTCTGTAATTCTGTTTCTCTTGGGCTTCCTGTAAGTACAGTTAGGGCTCTGCAGATTGTGCAGAATGCAACTGCTTATTATTTCACTGGTATTGTTCTGAGAGACCAAATAAAGCCGGTGCTTCATCCATTACACTGGCTAGCAATTATATGGAGATTAAATTTAAGATCGCTACCATTTCCGTAGTAGGGTTGCCAACCGGCTCCAGATTTTCAGGACAGGTTGATCCAGTCTTGGTTTTACCCCATTGCACTGGGACTTATTCTGATTTACCTATTGCATTCCCTAAGAAAATCAAGACTAAGTACCTGTGTGCAGGGGAGTAAAACCAGGACTGGATTAACCAGTCCTGAAAACCTGGAGTCAGTTGGCAGCCTTAGACGGTAAAGCATTGAACAATGAGGCCCCTTTATGAATCAGTTCAGTTTTGAGAATATATCAACCTTCTCAGGTCCTTTGTTCAAGTAATCAGGGCCTTTTGGAGTTGTTTCCCCAAGCTGGTACGTTTGGTTGAGACTTGGGGAAAAAAAACTTTCTGTTGCTGGTCCAGTGTTTTTGGAACTTGCTCCCAGTTTCATTACGGTCTTTTGAGTCCAACAGGTTGTTTAAAAAGCGTTTTAAGGCAAATTTTATTAGTAGACATTTGAATCAGAAGTATAGGTTACAAGTCAATTAAAATATTTATGTAATATTTTGTCACATTGGATTAATGCATGTTTGATCATATTCATGTAGCACCACCCAGAGGTGTGGCCTGTGTTGCAATGGATCCCCCTTCTGTAAATAGATTGCCGAAGAGAACTGGCCCTGTGCTTCGGCAAACACACTAAAATAAATCATTCCGTTTTTATTACTGCAAGAACAAACTGTATTAATAGAGATACATGAAGAAGAACAAGGTTAAACCACAGATATAAATATCAGCAACCATAAACAATACACAGTTTCAGAGCAATGTTCTTCACATGAAATAATTAACCATGGACTTTGAGTGTCTTTATGCTTAATAGAATCTAGGCCTAGTATACTTTAAAATTACCAGCGAGCTCGCTGAATTCTTGCGGATACATTACTGTGCCAATCATTGGGCCCTGTATTACTCAGACACCAATAAATAGTCCTCCCTCTCCCTCCACAGCAGTACACCGTAGTGTATAATGTTCCTTGACTATCGGAAGTTAGCAGCGACAAGAAGTGCCTTTGACTTTCTGGAAGCGGCAGACAATATGGTAACACAAAGCAGTTGCAACTGGGATGTGTAAACATAGGTGTCCCTTCATCCCTGGGGGTCGAGAGTTCCAAAATCATTAAACAAACACCATAGAACTAGATTTGCTCATAATCCCAAAGTTTATGGGTGATGCAAATTATCAAATGTCTTTTAAATAATGAGGCAATATCTCAATGGAGAAGCAGCAACTTATAAATTAACCAGATTCCTGGGTAAGGGTTTATTCCACTGTATCTGGGTCAGCAAATACTCACGCTTCCCAATACTGGATGGTGATTGGCTCTCCTCTACTGGATCCTGCGTCTTTACTAGACACATCTGCTAGCAGTGCAACAAAGCCACTTTTAATACAATTCTCAGAGACTTGGCAATGCTCTATTCCAGCTGTTTACATTGCCTGTCTGTCCTTACACCTAGCTGCCCAACTCAGCAGGTCATTCATGGTGCCTGAAATGATTTACACATCTCTCAGCACAGACAAAGGCAGCCTGTTTCCAATTGCCTGTTAATCTTCAGTTTCTACAGGAGACCTTCAGGAAAACAGAGTTGCTTACCTGTAACAGGTGTTCTCCGAGGACAGTAGGATGTTAGTCCTCATACATAGGTGACATCGTCATATGGAGCCCTATGTGGATAACTTATGTCAAAGTTTCTGGAAACTTTGACAAGGCACACAAGAGCATGCCCAGCATGCCCTATACCATACATTCGTGTGGGGCCCCTCTTCAATTCGTAACATACAATTATGAAAAAATAAATAATAGGAGAAACCCAGTTCCACGGGATGGCGGGCGGATTTCATGAGGACTAACCTCCTGTTGTCCTAAGAGAACACCGGTTACAGGTAAGCAACTCTGCTTTCTCCAAGGGCAAGCAGGATGGTAGTCCTCACACAGGGGCGAATCCTTAGCTACAGGCTGCTCCCCAACACAAAAGGGACCAATGGGCACAACAGTACTGGTGCTGTTGGTAACACTGTCCGCTCCAAGTAGAAGGCTAATGCTCATTTTCAGTCCAAACTGTGCAGTGCTCATTCGCCTTGGTGCGAATGGGACTTGGGAAAGAAAATTGTCAGGACGATTGATTGGTTAAGATGAAAATCCATCACCACCTTAGGCAAGAACTTAGGGTGCAAACACAAGACCACCCTGTCATGATAGAACTTAGTATAAGGTGGATAAGTCACTAAGGCCTGGAGTTCGCTGACCCTGCACACTGAATTGACTGCCACAAAAAATATGACCTTCCAAGTCAGGTACTTCAGATCACAGTTGCACAGTGGCTGAAAAGGAGCTTTCATCAGCTGAACCAACACCACGTTGAGGTCCCAAGACAAAGCGGGAGGACTTAGGGGAGGCTTCAGTTGAACCAGGCCCTGCATGAAACGTACAACTATGGGCTGAACAGAAATGGGAGTATCATCTACACCGTGGTGGTATGCACCAATCGCAATAAGATGAACCCTGATAGAGTTGGTTTTTAATCCAGCCTCCAGAAGGTGTAGAAGGTAGTCAAACAGTTTTTGTGTGGGGCAGGAGAATGGATCTAGGTCCTTCTGCTCATACTACACCTCCTCCACTTCAGTCGATACAACTTTCTAGTGGAAGGCTTTCTGGAAGTCACCAGGTCCCGAGACACATCCTCAGAAAGATCAAGCGGCTGCAGGATTAACCTCTAACATCCAGGCTGTGAGCAATTAGGCCTGGAGGTTGAGATGCCTCAGACTGACCTGATTTTGCATGATGAGATCTGGGGGAAATCCCCAGACTGATCTGTTTTCAGATGAACAACTCCCACAGGAGAGGAAACCAGACCTGTCTTGGCCAGTGAGAGTGCTTGGCCCTCTTGAGGGCGGATTCGACCACCATTGAATGGTGGGGTAGCTGGTGCTTATCGAATCTGGCAGCCTTTATGATGAGGTAAACTCCATCTGCCTTTTTATTCATGGGAGACACTGTGAGAAGGTGTTCCCAAATCCTCAGCAGCATTTCTATAAGGATCTCGTGCACTAGGACCGCCATGATCTCCTTAAAAGGCTCCACGAACTAAAGAACCTCAAGCATTTTGTGCTTGGCATCTTCTTCAGTCAAAAGCTGGAATGGAATGACCTCCACCAACACCCTGACAAATGCTGCGAAGGTTAAGTCCTCATGTGTAGACCTCCTTCATTCCTCTGGAGGAGAAGGTCTGATGGGATACCATCCGAATCCTCGGAGGAGGATTCTGTCTGATCATCCCTCCAAAAGTCATAGGGACCCTCATCCTCACTGTATACCACAGGGGATAGGGCCCTAGGTGCTCGGCCCACATCCAGAAGTGCAGGCACCAATGGAACTGGACTGGGGATTACAGGCCTCGTGTTTCCAGTGGCCTTGGCAGAGCTTCCTCCTCAGAGGAACCTGCGATGACCACCGTATCGGTAGGGGGAGGCTTCAGTGCTGCCCCGGGAACTAACACCAGCTGGGTTGGTAAGGCACCGATGAGCTCATTGAGCTTTTTTCAGAAGTGTTATGAGGACATGCGGCACTGGTTCCGGTGCCATTGGTGCCGCGGGATCAAAGTCCTGCAGTGCCTACTCCACTGCTAGCTGGACTCGTCACTCCAGCTCCTCCTCAAACATTGCCAATGCCAACACCAACTGGGAGGAAGTAGGGGTGGCCAGGTCTTCCTAGGACCCACTAGGTGATCAGCAACTGGCACCAGGACCAGTGGAGACCATTGCAGACCCCCAGGCATTGATAGAGGTTGAACACTCCTTACCACAGGGTCACTTCAGGGGCATCAAGGCTAAAGCTAATGGGTTCCTGTGCCCAGCATCGACAGGGACCAGAGCTGATGCTTTTTGGACTTCTCACGATGCTTGGCCTGGTCTTTTCCCTGTGCCGAAGTTGAGAATGATGAACCCGATGTCCTTGGCCTAGAGGAGATTGACAATGGTCCGTCTCCAGCATTTCTATCCACCGGCGACCTTGACAGAACCGACGGTCCTGCCGATGTCAATGGCATGGTGTCTATCGGTGCGGCTCTGGGGTCCTCCAATGCTGATTCCAATGACTCGGACTTCCTTGACCTGAAGAGGTGTTCCATCTTGTGGAGTCTATACCAACATCCCTTCGGGGTCATCTGGGCGCTCAAGCAGTAACCCTGGATGTCATGTGATTTCCCCCACGCAGAGGATGCAGACTTCATGAGGATCGATTGACATGGTCTTCGGGCACTGGGGGCATTGGCAAAAACCAGACGCAGCTGTGATGGGGCAAAATAAATGGGGAAAAACACGGAACAATGGTGGCGGGCGGCAATGGAAGATGGGCATTGAGGCACCGCCACCATGGGGGGAACTGACTGCTTAAAGAAACGTATCCGAATTACCTGCCTGGGGGCACTAAGGGGAGGCACCAAGAAGGACACAGCAATGGACCAAAGAGAAAAAAAATCTCGAAAAACCGCAAATCAAAGTTTTCCACAAGGCAAAAAGCCAAAATTTTTAGAGCTCAATCAAACCGTGAGGCTGACAGCTCTGCGGAAAAAAAGAGACTGAAGAGGGACCCTGCGTGGATGCATGGTATAAGGCATGCTGGCCATACTAAGTTTTCTGCATCAGGCTCCATCTAATGATGTCACCCATGTGTGAGGACTAGCATCATGCTTGTCCTTGGAGAAAACAAATTGCAGAGATCAGAACCAAAGACTACTGTTTTCTAGTGTCTCTCTCTCTAACTGATTGACGCTCAGCAAACCCGACTGTTTCAAACTCTTTCTCCTCCTCCATTGGCTCCTAGAGTCAGATATCCTGAAGCATAGGGATACCCCTTCCTTCATTGGCTGTCTGAGGCATGGCACAGTCACATGACACAACAGCAGAATAAAGCAGCCATGTTGAATAGGTCCGTCTTGTTTCCAACAGCAGTGAATCACCAGTGCTCTGGCAGTTCCCCTGTGACAGGCAGAGCAAGGTAGGAGGGTATTACATTGATTTTGTGTATGTTGTTTGTTTTGGCTTTAATTTATGGATGTTTTTATGTTCCCCACCACGAACTGTGTATTCAGATTTTTTGTTTTATGTTCTGATTTTATTATGAATGTACATTTTATATGTCACCTAGAGCCTGACATCAGGGTACCAATAAATAATAATTGTAGAGCATGTGAGTAATACATTTTTAATAATAATAATAATAATAATAATAATATATATTTTGATTTATGATGTTTCCTTTGCATACAATGTATTCAAAGCGAGTTACAGCCAAACATCATTACAATAAAAATAAAGGACTCCCACCCAATGCAGCCTCTTTAACAAAACACAAATGTATGCCTGATTCCCTGAGATCTCTCTGGATTTGGACCAGAGACCCTGGAATTCTGAAGGAATTGCTGGATCTTTGGGCCAAAATCCAAAAATTCTGGGTGCTCCTCCTCCTTCCTGCCAGCGCGAGCCTGGAAGAAAAAGATGGCAGAGCCATGCAGGCAGGAAGGAGAGGGAGTGTTGACCTGAGCAGAGAAGAAAGAGAGACAGCGTCTGTTCTTTGGTGACAAAAATGTGGCCCTTAGCAGGACTGCCATGGATTCTATCTTGCGGTGGCCTGAGAAGATCAGGGCTGCTGTGGAGTCCATCCCCCAGCAGGCAGATAAAAGGAAGCTTGGCAGCAGGGCTGCCACAGACATCATCCCAAGATGGTGCCAGAGGAGGAGCTCTAGAGGCAAGGGGGAGGCCAAGGCCCTGCTAGAGTGTATGTGTGTATATGTTTGTGAGAGTGAGAGCATGTGAATGTGAGAGCCTGTGTATGAGTGAGAGCAAGATAGCAATGAGAGTGAGAGCCTGGGTAGATGAGAAAGAGATAGCATGAGAGAATGAGAGCCTTGATATGAGTTTGTAAGTGTGTGTGTGAGAGAAAGAACATATGAGTGAGAACCTGTGTATGTATGTGTGAGAAAAAGCATGTGAAAGTGAGAGCCTGTGTATGTGTGTGGGTGCAACAGCATTTGGGAGTGAAATGTGTGTGTGTGTGTGTGTGTATGTGTGTGTATGTGTGAGAAAAAGCATGTGAAAGTGAGAGCCTGTGTATGTGTGTGGGTGCAACAGCATTTGGGAGTGAGAGCCTGTGTGTGTGTGTGTGTGTGAGTGAGAGAGAGAGAGAGACACACACACAGAATGTGAGAGTGAAAGAGAGAGCATGTGTGAGTGTGTTTGAGGGAGGAAGTTAAGAAGTCAGCTAGAGGAGAAACAAAAAAAAAAAAAGAAAATCTCAAATAGGAATTAGGAAAAGACTGAGAAAGGAAAATTGGAAAAAAAAAAAAAAAGACTGGGGAACCAACCAAATAGACAAATAAGATCAGACAATTTATTTTGAGTTTTTAGTGATTAGCATATGTTATCTTTGGGAATGTGCTTTTTCTTCAGCATGCCACTGTTGAGAATCTGGTTTCCATTTTATTTTGTCTGCATGTTTCCCTTTCCCTTATTCTGTATTAGGTAAGGGTCAATCTGTGTTCTGCATGTTTAACTGAGATGCAGTATTTCTATTAGCATGTAGTTTCTCTATAGAGATTTGTAGCAGTCTGGCTTCTTCTTCTTCCCCAGTAGGTGGTATATTAGTGTTCTAGGGCATGGTATAATATATGGATAAGGTAGCTGCTGTTTGAGTCCTTAGTGCTGTTATGAAATAGTATGGCAAGGTTCTAGTTTTCTTTTTTATTTTTTTCAGGAGTTTGTGTTACTTCACAAAGTGTTTGGCAGTGTAGTATGTTCAGTTTGCTGTTATTGAGATGAGTATGCGTGAGGAAGAGGAGTAGAAGTGAGTGTGTGCACATGCATGAGAGTGTGTGTGCATGTGTGTGAGAATCAGCATGTATATGTGTGAAAGAGTATGAGAGTGAACATGCAAGGGTGTTAGTGTGTGTGTATGTGAGAGAGTTTATGTGCATGCTACTATCGGTGTGCATATGCATGGCCTCCCTCCATGCTGCAATTGGTGTGCATGCACACAGCCCCTACCCCCCAAATACGCAACTGTCTCAGGATGACTAGAAATGAAAATTTCCCAGGTATCCCGATTCCCTCCCAACTGCGCCCCCAAGCATCCCATGTGTGCAGCTTCATTTCTAATTCCTTCCTACTTACCCACCATACATCCTTCCCACCACATCCTGACAAGACAGCATTAACCTCCCACTCCATATAAATAGACTTAATTAGCAAGGTTTTAACTGCTCTCTAAAACATCATTTAGCTGGTTAAAACTCTTATATCCTTAGGGAGATCGTTCCGGTGCCTAGGGCCTGTACCATCTAAGAAGGAAGAGGACTCATAAACTTCCAAATTGTAGAGTGAAATAAAAATAATCTGGAATCCAGTTGGTTTAATTTGTTGTAATTATTGGGTTAGTACTGCTGTTTTAAATAATTAGATTTCTCTTTTCAGTACATAGATTTCTCATGTATTCTCTCACTTGGTTGTAAAATTGAATATTAACTATGAAAACAGGAACTCCTCAGCAGACCCCCTCCAAAAAGAATAACCTACCAGCACGCATCATCTTTCCTTGCCCTTCTGTAGAGAAGATCAGAGCAGAAGCAGAAACATGGCTGTCATCAGCTGAGTGACTCAAGAGGTGTTAATTGTGGTAGATCATCCACCCTGCAGGATAGAAAGAGCAGTGCCAGGGACAGAGTCATTCAGCCTCAGGAAAGCTGCGATCAAGGGAAATTGGGGATGGTGTTGGGATGCAGCCTCTGCTTTTTCCAATTAATTTTTTTGCAAAAGTCTTTGCCTGATTCCATTTCATTGAGGTAAATTGAACTGTGGCGAACTGGGCACATGTTTTCCCTTTCTGGTAGCGAGCTGCTTGCATCAGGGATTAACCCCCCCTCCCCCAAGCGCCCTCAGCCTGGCCCGTGATCGCAATAAGGGGAGGAGGGCGTGTGATGGCCATAGTTGCAGGGCAAACTATCCGATGCCCCCTGGTTGTGAGTGTAACATTCTCGCAGGAAGACGATCACTGTTCACCCACATCATTTACCTCAAGGATCTGTGGGTCTGAATAACAGTTGTTCGTCCAGAAAGCTGGATTCACCCTTGTCATCCATAATCTCCTGAAGACAGAAGGAGATAGTGACCTGCCCAGATGCATACAGAGTCAGAGTCTTAAACTCATGACCCAGGATTAGTCCAAGGCCTGAACCTCTAGGCCATGTCTCCTTCTGTATCACTGACCTCTTTATAGGCATTGAAATCTACAGTCAAGCTTGCGCGTTATCAGTGACTATATTTCTTTGGCCATGTGTCAGCTTTTGGTCTGTGTGTTGACGCAGACCTGTCTAGTTTAAGGGAAGCATCAGGAGCTGATCATTTACAAATGGAGAGGTCAGTGAAAGTGTAGCTCCGTCAGGTTGAGGGAGTGGGAGCAGGCAACCGGCACTTGCTCGCACACTAAGGCTATTGGAGCCAGACAGGATGCAGCCCCCAGTTTCCTACTGAGAAATTCCTTTTTCCGGTGCTTTCCTCGCTGGGCTGCTGCACTTGCTAGCGTTCTGCTGCTTTATTGCTAAAACCTTTTTTAACCTTGAAAAATACTGGATCAGGAGTCAGAAATCTAAGTGCAGCAGAAAAAAAAAAAATCCTACTCCGTAGCATAATCTCTCATTTATCTAAAGATTGCATGAGTGCAGGGAATGCTGCTTGGAGGCAGGGGGATTAAGGCTGATAGCTGGTCACTGGATGTAGGTTCCTTCCTGCCCAGTTCTATGATTTTATGAAAAAGCTCTAGAAAATACAAGCTGCTTGCCTTTTGAAATAAACACAACACAAATGACTGAGGGAGGGCGATTGAATTCTAGCATGAAACTGAGCAATCTGATTGGCTGTTGGATAACTACAGGCTTATATATAAGAACATAAGAATTGCCATGCTAGATCAAACCAAGATCCATCGAGCCCAGCATCCTGTCTCTGACAGTGGCCAATTCAGGTCACAAGTACCTGATGGGTCCCATAAAGTAGATCCTATTCTGTTTTATATATAAGGTTGACCTATCACCACCCAAAACAGTAGTAACTTTGGCACTGTTATGTTTTCCCTTTTTGTATGAGGCAGCCTTTAACTTGGGAATCCCCACATGTTTTATTTATTTATTTATTTATTTATTTATTGTTTTTATTGTTTTTATATACCGACATTCGATCGAGATATCACATCGGTTTACATGTAACTAAAACAAATAAGGCATGACTTGCTTATTTTACATTATAACATGGTAACTGTTTGTAACATGGTAACAGGAGGGATGGAACAAGAGATTAAGCATGGTATTTGAGGAGAACCAACAATAGGCTGAACATGTGAGGACTGCTATCCTGTTTGTCCTCAGAGAAAGGACACGGGTGGTGCCATGAGTTAGCCTCACCTTGGTGGTGGGAAAATTAATGGAGACTCTACTGAAGGAAAGGATAGTGAACTATCCACAATCTGGTGGGTTGCTGGACCCAAGGCAGCATGGATTCACCGGGGAAGGTTCTGTTAGACAAATCTGATTGATATTTTTGATTGGGTGACTAGAGATTTGGATCAAGGAAGAGCGCTCAATGTGATTTACTTAGATTTCATCAAAGCTTTAGAATACGGTCCTGCATAGGAGGCTCGTGAATAAAATGAGAAGCTTGAGAATGGGTGCCAAGGTGGCAGAGTGGATTACAAACTGGTTGATTGTCAGGAGAGAGCGTGTAATGGTAAATGGAACATATTCTGAATAGAGAATAGTATTAAGTGGAATGCTACAGGGATTGGGTTTGGGACCTGTTCTGTTCAATATATTTGTCAGCGACATTGCAGAAGGGATAGAAAGTAAAGTTTGCCTCCCTAGATTTATCAAAATGCTATATTTATAGTAGAAATAGCACCAGTGATTAGGGACTCGTTTCCGGTATCGGGTTCGGGTAAAAACCGCGGGAAATCTTCGTTCCCGCGGTTTTTACCGGTTTTTGTCAGCTGTCTCGTGCCGAAAAAACCCCAACCCACCTCGACCCTTTAAATTTAATTCTTTCGAATCCCCCACCCTCCCGACCCCCCCCCCAAACTTTTTAAAAGTACCTGGTGGTCCAGTGGGGGTCCCGGGAGCAATCTCCTGCTCTCGGGCTGTCAGCTGCCAGTAAACAAAATGGCGCCAATGGCCCTTTGCCCTTTCCATGTGACAGGGGTATCCGTGCCATTGGCCGGCCCCTGTCACATGGTAGGAGCAATGGACGGCCGGCGCCATCTTTAAAAATGGCACGGGCCATCCAGTGCTCCTACCATGTGACAGGGGACGGCCAATGGCACCGATAGCCCCTGTCACATGGTAAGGGCAAAGGGCCATTGACGCCATTTTGATTAGTGGCAGCCGACGGCTCGAGAGTGGGAGATCACTCCCGGGACTTCCGCTGGACCACCAGGTACTTTAAAAAAGTTGGGGGGGGGGGGATCGGGAGGGTGGGGGATTCAAAATAATTAAATTTAAAGGGTCTGGGTGGGTTTGGGGTTATTTTTAAGTGCCCTTTCTTCCCGCCCCCCCCCCCCCCAAAACGATAAGAGAACCCCACTAAATTAATCGTGGGGTATCCTATCGCTATCGGGGACCCCCCGATATCTGCCGAGATTGAAAATATATATACATATAAATATAAATATATATAATATATATATATATATTTTTTTTTTTTTCAATTGTCAGATAAACGATTCACATCCCTACTCACGATAAAAAAAAAAAAAAGGTCCATGGCTAGGCTAATTTCCCTGCTCCCACATCACATAGGTAATTTATCGCACTGATTAATCCACCGCAGATGTGTTACTGCAAAAAGGGTTTTATCACAGATGAGAGAGAGAGAGAGAGAAAGAAAGTGAGAGAGAACCTCTGTAGATACAATATGTCACTTTACTATTAATACTACTGCAAGAGAAGTCACTTTTAACTCTGAGTTAAGGTTTGGTGGGCAGGGTAGGTTTGGGGGGCGGTTTCACAGACACAGTAGGACGTACGAACAGCACTCTCTACCTAGCTTGCTGCACTCTACCTAGCTTGTTTGAAGTTAGGTAGAGAGTGCATTGTACAAATCAACTTCTCTTATGCTTTCATTGATTCAAACAGCAGAACATCTTCAGTGATGTCAACTCTGCTGTTCGTACCTCCTACTGCGTCTGTGAAACTGCCCCACCAAACCTACCCCCACCCTCCCAAACCCTGTCTTCGAGTTAAAAGTGATTCCTCTTACAGTGGTATGAATAGTAAAGCGACATATTAGTCTCTACAGCCATTTTCTCTCTCTCTTTTTCTCTCTGTCCCCCCCTTCCCCCACCTCCACTTCCACACAGAAATGGCATGTATGATAAAAATGTTACTCTATCGTATTTGACATTAGGAGCTGCTCATTACCATTAACTCTACCCAGACTCCTCCCACTTGCATAGCAAATGTGTCATTTGCATACTAGCATGCATTGCGCTATTTAACACGTGTTACGGCATTAACGTGAAATGATAAATGACCATGTCTGTAGGCAGATGATACTAAGATCTGCAACAGAGTGGACATACCTGGAGTAGAGAGAATGAAAAGTGATTTAAGAAAGCGTGAAGAGTGATTGAAGTTTTGGCAGCAAGGATTCAATGCCAAGACGTGTAGAGTAGTGCTTCTGGAGTGCGGTAATCCAAAAGAGCTGTATGTCATGGAGGGTGAAAGACTAATGTGACCTTGGGGTTATAGTTTCTGGCGATCTGAAGGCAGCGAAAGAATGTGACAGCCATAAGCTAGATAGCTAAAGCCAGAAGAATGCTGAGCTGCTTAGAGAGAGGAATAACCAGCAGGATAAAGGAGGTGATAGTACCTTTGTACAGGTCCTTGGTGACGCCTCACCTGGAGAACTGTGTTCAGTTCTGGAACTGGTATCTCAAAAAGGAGAAGGACAGGATGGAGGTGGTCCAAAGAAGGACAACCAAACTGGTGTGGGGTCTGTATCGGAAGACTTATGAGGAGAGTCTGAAAGATCTAAATATGTATATCCTGGAAGAGAGGAGATTTATATGATATAGACCTTCAAATAACTGAAAGATTGAATGATGCACGAACTATGAACCTTTTCAGGATATGAAACCCCAGAGGGGAACGACTCAGAACCAAAATTAGGAAATATTTCTTTACAGAGAGGGTGGTGGGTGCCTACAATACCCTTCTGGAAGAGGTGATGAGAACGAAAACAGTAAACAAATTCAAAAGGGTATGGTATAAGCACCGCAGATCCCTAAAGACTGGAGGTTAGAAGTTGATGTGTTGGGAGTTAGCAGTCTGCTAGGGAGTTAGCAATCTGATGTGTTAGGAGTTAGCAGTCTGCTAGGGAGTTAGCAATCTGTAGTTATTTAGGAGAGTTGTGGGTGGATCCTTGGACCAGTGGCAGATGACCACGCCCCCAGGGGAAGATCCTGAGAGGGACCACTGGTCAGGCTCAAAGTTAGGAGACAGACACACACTAGTTCTTTTATTAGACAGTATACTGAACCACCAGAGGTGGCAGTAGAGCGCTGGAATGCCCGGCTGGGCTGTAGTCCCTCAGATACTAGAACAGCGATCGTGGGAGGCTGAGCTGTAGAGAAACTGAAATATAGTGAGTAGGCAGGGTATGCAGAGTTCATGTACCGAACCTGATGGTAACACTCACACAATGTCTCATAGAAGCCCAGGAGCTGGAATGTATAGGCCCTCGAGGAGCGAGTACCTGGTTCCAGGGAAAGCTCTGAGAGAGCGATGGTAACTCACTGATGTAGTTGGCAGTGATGACTTCCAGGCAGAAGAGAATACGGAGCAAGTCTGGGAACGAGGGCCCTCGAGGAGCGAGTACCGGTTCCAGACTGTCACCTGAAAAACAAAGGAGAGAGCGAGGCCCCCGAGGAGCAGGTACCCCTGGTAAGTCCGAGGAGGCAGAGTAGCTTAGGTAGAGTAACCCGAGCCCTTGCTAACTCAATCTGTTAGCAAATTCTAAGCCCTTATATATCTGTCGCAGGTGACGTCATCTCAGGGGGATGCTCCTGAGGTTTGCGCCATCGCCGGTACTTCAGTCAGGGGCATGCTGCATGCGCGCCCCTAGGCCTCCAGGAAACATGGCGGGTTGCAGCGTCTAGCCGGTCCAGGGACACTGGAGGACTTCGGCAGAAGGACGCCAGGCAGCCAATCTTCCCACGGGCGAAGAGGGAGGCGCCAAAGTGGAAAGGAGGGCGGAGAGAGGGCGTTGGGGACCAACGGACACAACAGAAATGAAGGAAAGGGTGCATGGGAGTAACCTTAACAGAGGGCACGAGGATTACTACCCTTAACCAATTAGCCTTACTGCTTGTGACACAATTGCAACATCATTCTCTGCTTTGACGGTGGGGGGAAAAAGGGGAATTGAATTCAGAAGACAATCAACACTGGACCCCGGCTTTTACGGTCCGGGTACTGATACATAGACTTTAGGGATAAAACCTAGGACTGCTTCTATGGCCAAGTCCAAAAGCAAAGCACATTCAAGCAGCATTGTCTAAATTATTAGGAAGGCTGCTCACCATGTAAAAATGTTGTAGCAGTAATTTTGTTATGGGTTTGACCAGCAGTTCTCAATCGGTGTGTCGTGACACACCAGTGTGTCGCCACACTTCCCGGTCCCCCGTTGACCCTGCTGCTCCCTCTACCTGAGTGAAATAGGTCCTCCACCCAGGCTTAAAATGCTGATAGCCTGGGCGGAATGTGGCAAGAAAGCTGGAGTCAGCGGCACTGGCATGCTCTCTTCTTCCCACCCCCACCCCCACCCCACACGGCCCGGAAGAGGAAGTGGCGAGCAGTGGGTGTGCGCACAGGAAGAAGAGTCCATGTTAGTGTGGGCACCATCGGCCCGAAGAAGAGAAGAGAGGCACGGACTTAAGAATGAGCAGAGCGGCTTGGACCAAAACAAGGAACAACATCAGCCCCTGTGGCCGATGGGACTCCTTTCTCCACGAGGGCTGAAAGTGAAGGAGGCTGTTGATGCCTTTAGGTTTGGAATTGGAGGAGGCTGCTGCCGCCGCTAATTCGGTGGGGAGGGGGGAGAGAGAGTGAATGAATGAACAATCATATGTGTTTGAGATCCTGTGTGTGTGAGTGAAACAGCATGTATATGAATGATTGAGAGCCTGTATATGTGAAAGAGAGTATGTGTGTGTGACTGAGAGCCTGTGTGAGAGAGAGAGAGCATGAATGTAAGTGTATGATTGAGAACCTGTATGTGTAAGTTTGTGATTAAAAACCTGTTTGTGTGAAAGAGTATGTGGTGTGATTGAGATCCTTTGTGTGTGAGAGAGATCATGTGTATGAATGATTAAGAGCCTGTGTGTATAAGTAAGAAAGAGAGCATGTGTATCTGTGTGTGATTGAGAGCTGGTTTAGGTGAGAGAGCATGTATATGATTGAGAGCCAGTGTGTAAATGAGAGAAAGAGAGAGAGCATGTGTGTGTGTGAATGAGAGTCTGTGTGTATGTAAGTGTGAAAAGACAGCATGTGTATCTATAAATGAGAGAGAAAAAGCATGGGTATATGTGAGCGATTGAGAGCCAGTGAGAGAGAGAGAGAGCTTGTGTGTAACTGAGAGAGAGGAGAAAGTTGCAAGCAAACCATCCCTCCTCCTGCTAATTCAAAACAATCTCAGGGCATCTGGATATCAAACGTTCCCAGGTGTGCATAGCAAAGCATTTTTTGTATCATTATTTTTCATTATTGGTCATTTGTGTCTGCTATTTTGAAATATTTTATTGATATCTAGAAATTTTTTATATGAGTTTTTAATTATTGGATATTCCATTCATCAGCTGCTTTGAAATAATCTGTTCTTTTTGTTAGTATGGTTTTGCTGCTATTGATTTTAAATTTCTTGATTTGTTTTATAAGGACTGGTGATGTTTCTTTTCTTCCTTTATTACACTGTATACAAAGACTCTGGCTTGTTGCAGTTTCCAATTCAGTTTTTGTCTGCATGCTTCTAGTTATACTTTATGGTCTCTTTATTCTTTGTTAGGTGAGGATCAGCACATGTGATTCAGGTGAGGTTTTCTGCTGGCGTGTAGTTTCTGTGTAAGACTCTATAGTAGCCTGGCTTGTGTATTGGTGTCTTAAGGCCTTGTGTAATATTTTCAGTGTTGCCTTTTCTTAAGTAAGGTGGTTACTGTTTGAGAGCTGGAAATTGGTGTTGTTTTGGTGTGGGATGTTTACTATTTATGCAATTTCTGTTCAGAAAGAATAAGTATCTTTCCCTTGTGTCATTCTTAACAATAAAAATAATACTGGGCCTTTAATTTTTTTATTTCCGCCATGAATTGTAATGAGCAGTGTGTCACACATGGGAGGGTGGTCTGTCAGGTGTGTCCCGATGGGAAAAAGGTTGAGAACCACTTGGTCTGACAGTTGCTTGGCTTTGATTGTAAATATTGCTACCCTTAACATAAGACTTGGTGGTAACCTGTACGAGGCGAGTGTCACTACTCTTACAAAAATTATGGGAGTAACCTGCACGGAGCGGCATATATTACCATAAGAAATTTGCTGGGCAGACTGGATGGACCATTTGGTCTTTTTCTGTGGACATGACTATGTAACAGGAGTTCTCCGATGGACAGCAGGATGTCAGTCCTCATGACTCTCTCTGCCTCCTCTTGCTTTATCATAGACTGAGGAGCTCTGCCTGGGAGGCAGGGAGGGGGCTACAGCTGCACATGCTCACTGGAGCATGTCAGAAGCTTCTAGAATCTTTGAAATCAAAATTCCCTGCTGGGCTCCAGCAGATGACATCACCCTCACATGTGAGGACTGACATCCTACTTGTCCATTGGTGAACTCCTGTTATAGGCAAGTAACTTAATTTTATTCTCCATTCCTTTTCGGATCATTCCTTACATTCTATATCAACCAACTCACCTTTATCCATATGTTGATTTACAGCTTCCAAAAATTCTAAAAGATTGGCAAGTCAAGACTTCTCCTTGAGTTATTGGTTGTAATAATGTCTGTCTGTGTGTGTTCTTTTTTTGATCAGTTTTATTCAAAATGCTATCCAAATACATTGAGCAAACATTATAATGTACTTTGTTGGCCTCACAATAAATCATATTTTCACAGTATGGGGTAGCTGCTGAACAATCTGTGCATGGCCACACTTGAATTATGCATGGCCCTTACTGGAATTTTAGCATCACAGTTACATCACTGAACAGTGAAACCTAGGGATCTGGGTTCTAATACTACCCCCAATTACGGGTGATGTGATTCTAAGCTCTTTGTTAAGCAGTTCTGTGACCTCTACGGAACAGTTCAACACCCAACTGCATCCAGTTGTTTCGGCTTTAGCAGGAAGGAGACAGCTTACTATCACTCTTCAGGAATGGGCCTTACGGAACCGCACCCTTCCAGGAAGCAAATTTTAAAGAAACATCAGAGGCAAGCAAGAGAGTTTCCAAAAAAGGGAAAACAGGTAGGAGAAAGAGAGAGCATTCGCCTAAAGGAGGGGGGAAGTCTTACAGAAGGTGTACATGTGCTCCTCCTTTCTTTTTCCGCATTTCTTTAAAGGTTAGAATCAAGCTTTGGGCAAATTTTCTGCCCATCTATACTTGGATACAGTTACAAGCACAGAAAGCTCAATTGTTTTAGCTCCTTGGTAATTGCTCTCCATTTCCACGTCCCTGCTCAGAGAGTCACAATTCCTGGAAGCCTGTTCGCTTCCTGATTGCAGAACGCAGAGGTTTAGATGGGACGGTGTGTGACGCCGAGCGTTTACCACCGCAGTGTAACGTCTTTTCATTTTCTTGGGTGCAGGTAGCTAGGTTAGACTGTAGTGTCACAAGACCGCAGGGCTCATTTTGTCCTGCTCGGTTTCTTTATCTTGGAGAGCTCTGACTTCATCCTCTGTTCCACGTAGCCAAGAAACCCATGCTTGCCCCGCACAGTTTTGTAGGAACTGGCTTTTTGAGATTCCGGGTGGGGCGATATGAAGCTGATGGAAGCCAGATGCCGGGTGGACCTGTGGTACCCCTGGGCAGCGCTGTCACTCCAGAAGGAGCTCAGGTTTTCTGCTACCAGTTGTATTCCTCATCCCATCTTTGATGCTTCATTTATTGCCCCTTACTGAATACTGAAAGGCAGGAGACCCAGCCACCACCCCCCCCCCCCCCCTCTCCAGGGCTTTCCGTCTGCAGTTTGGCATTCTCTGAGGAGGGTGTTGCTTGTATTTCTGTATCTGGGAGACAATCTGTGGACATGGAAGCGACTGGAGAATTTTTTTTTCCAGTCCCTCCCTTCTGCTGCAGACCTGAGGCTTTGCCGTTTATTCCCCGGGTTTCTGGTTTCCTGGCAGTGAGCCCAAGAACCCCGGCCGCCGGTGAAAAATGTCTTTTCTGGGTGGCACTTGCACGCTGTGCTTATGGGCCCAGCTGTAGTTTTAACAGGTTATAGCCCATGATACACGGAGCACGGCAGCCTGAAAAAAATCAGGTTTGTTATGGGAACCTTTGCCCTTACAGGTGAACAGTGAGAATAAATCCGACATGTCATGGAGCACCCTTAAATAGACGATCGGCATTTTCAGTGCCGGCACTAGCCATAAGCAGACTAAGCAATCGCTTAGGACCCCGAGCAGCTCAAGAGGATCCTCGCTTGTGTTTTTTGTTTTTTTCTCTCTCTGCTCCTTCCTCTCCCCCCGCCCCTCTCTGCTTAGGGCTCCCAGTAAGCAAGCACTGTCTTTGGGCATTTGGTTTAAGAAGATCTAAGATTGCTTATTTACTGGGGATTAGCTTCCAAAGAATAAAGGACAGTTTTCCCGCAGTCTGTTTGATATTCTGTGGCAGAGTCGTTTGCATTTAGCAGACACCAGTGCTCCAGACGCCCGCCACGGTGATCACAAGGAGGCGCGCCACATTTTGGGTGGGGGTGTAATTTGCAAACCTAGCCTTATGCGCATTAATGATCTTTTTAAGAGGGTCATTTTCAAACAGCCTGCATCAGTGGTAAAGTCTGCATGCACGTGCGTTAGGTTCACTTTGAAAATCCTTGGGTCACTGGGCCAAACGCACACCCACTTTCTATCGTATAAAGTTCCGCACACTGGGGCAGATTTTAAAAGCCCTGCGCGCGTAAATCCAGCTGCATTTATGTGCGCAGGGGGGTTACGCACACCGAGCCTATTTTGCATAGGCCCGGCGATGTGCGCAAGCTCCGGGACACGCGTATTTATTTATTTATAATTTTTATATACCGACATTCTTGTATAATATACAAATCATACCGGTTTACATTAAAACAGGAGATGCAGGAAAAAAAGTTACCTTTGTCAAATACATTTAACATTAATAACAATGAAAATTGTTAACAAGGGATAACAACTATGAAAAAAGAGAAAGGTAAACAAAAGTGGAAGAAACATAGAAGTTAAAAAGAAAAAAAAACAAAAAAAGGTAGCATGTGAGCATGTGCACCCCTTTGTGCACAAAGGGGTGCACAAAGCGGAGTGTCCTTTTGTCGCGCACCTTCGGCGCGCGACGCCAGGTGGAATGGCGCCGTTTACCGGCTCGACGCTGGGCTGGATGACATCACAAGGGGGCGGGTCTCATGCTCACTGTTTTTCTTCATAGCAATCTCCATTCACATTTTAAAGCTGATTTTTTTTCTTTTTTTTTTTTAGCTTTTCTCTTCAGTGAAGCATCTCAAAAGTGCCCGGTGCTGGTGGGGAGCCCCCTCCGCCTCGGTGCCAGGTGGAATGGCGCCGTTTACCGGCTCGACGCTGGGCTGGATGACATCACAAGGGGGCGGGTCTCATGCTCACTGTTTTTCTTCATAGCAATCTCCATTCACATTTTAAAGCTGATTTTTTTTCATTTTTTTTTTTAGCTTTTCTCTTCAGTGAAGCATCTCAAAAGTGCCCGGTGCTGGTGGGGAGCCCCCTCCGCCTCGGTGCCAGGTGGAATGGCGCCGTTTACCGGCTCAACGCTGGGCCTATGTCCCGAGACTTTGAAAAAGGGGCAGGAAGGGGGCGGGGCATGGGCAGGGCACCGGTCCGGTCCACAGGCAGGCGTAAATAGCAAAATAAAGGTAGGGGGGATTTAGATAGGGCTGGGGGGTGGGGTAGATAGGGGAAGGGAGGGAAAGGTGGGGGGGAACGGAGGGAACGGGGAAAGCCATCGGGGCTCCCCAAAGGCTCGATGCACGCAAGGTGCACAAGTGTGCATCCCCTTGCGCGCGCCAACCCCGGATTTTATAACATGTGTGTGGCTGCGCGCGCATGTTATAAAATCGGGCACAGATTTGTGCGCGCCAGGTTGCGTGCACAAATATACATCGGCGCATAGTTATTAAAATCCGGCCCACTCTGCGGAGGGCGTAATTTAAATGTGTACATGCATTATTATTTTTTTTAATAATCAAAAAGTTATGCACGTGAGTGCCAACTCTGTCTCTGACTCCGCCCCCAATTCTGGCCACTCCCTGCCCCACCCCCAGAACGCCTCTCCTCAGTGCACGTGAAACTGGATTATGTTCGAACTTTAACGCGTGTCGAGCCCGGATCAGACTTTAGAAAGGCCCTTTATGTGCGTTACACCAAGTTTAAGTGTGCAGATTAGGGTTGCCAACTGGCTCCAGATTTTCAGGACAGATTAATCCAGTCCTGATTTTACCCCATTGCATGCAGGGAATTGTACTTCTGATTTCCCTATTGCCGGTCCCAGAACCCACCCCACCCCACAAACCTCACCCCGAGTTACTAGTGCCCTCTTTTACAGTGGTATAAATAGTTAACTTTTTTGTGATCCTCTAAACAGTCTCTTTCTCTCTCTCTCTCTCTTCCTCTAGCAGCCCAGGCAGCCATTTGAGATAAAAACCTTTTCCCTATGTGTTATCAGAAAATTGGTCAACCACGCCTCTTTTTTTATCGTGGGCTATATTTTTGCTATATTTATAGCAAAATGATGAATCTATATCTAAGTAAGACATGGAAATAAACATGTAGTAGGCCAGACTGACAAATTGAAGAGTAGCAAATCACCTGGTGCAAATGGACGTGCAATTTTATAACATGCGCCAGTTCCCGCCCAGTCTGCTCTTTACCTACCCCCTGCCCATACTCCCTCCCTTTTCCCCTGTCCTCCCCGACCCCTTAAAAGCTCCTACCTTTTTTTTTTTTTCTTTTGTTTACGAACTTACTCCAGCTCCTGAGGTGGCGTATGTTGCGCGTGCCGGCAGGCTGCTGGCGTGCGATCCCCTGGCACAGCAGCAAATGGCCGCTGTACCGGCCACCTCCAGCTCCACCCCCGCCCCCTGGACCGCCCCTTCCCGCCTGGCCCAGCCGCATGCGTAACCCTCGTATTTTGTGGACAATTTAAAATCTGCCCGTTAGGGAATAGCCACTGCTTAGTACTGGCATTAGTAGCTTTTGATTTATTTATTATTTGGGTATTTGGCAGGTACTTGAATCCTGGATTGGCCACTGTTGGAAACAGGATGCTGGGCTTGTTAAACCCTCGGCCTGACCCAGTATGGCAGCTTCTTATGTTCTTATGATACAAGGCTGAATCTTCCTGCTGGTTATCTGGTGAGAGCTTTTAGGGGGCTGTGGGGGAATAGGGTGATGTTTTTTTAATGACTTTGGTTAGCAGGGATGGGGGGAGATTGACTGGGGGGGAGGGCTGTCCTACCTGATTTATTTGAAGATCAGGAGGGTGGGAAGAGGGTTGCTGTCCAGTTCCTGAATTTTGTTTTTTTGAAGATCAGTCGGGCCTGTCCAGTCGCTGTTTTTTCTTTTTTTTTTTTGCTTTTTTTGTTAAATCTGAGAGAGGGAATTGGGAGGAGGGGCAAGGGATGTATGTTTTAATATCGGCTCCAGGTGCAGATTAAGTCAGTTGGATATGAGTGCACCATCCTTGCCCCTAGGCTGGCCTGCTAAGTTAGCCTGCTAGCCCTGGAAATGAGCTCCGGTCAACTAACTTTCTTTCCCTAATTTAGCCCTGTTTCTAGGACTGCCAAACATTTTGAATGCTTAGAAACGAGCCCTTGCTTGGCCCAGCTAAGATGGCCTTGAAAATTGAGCCCCGTTTTCTTTTTCTCCTCCTCCTGCTTCAGAGTTTCAGCCGGGGACCTTTTCTCACAGAGCCTTCAGAAGGCAGCACGCACATGTTATCTGGTCACTGTTTTATCTAATAAGCCCGGCGCCCGGTTTATCCGGGCCCCGGGACACTGTGAGCTCTTCAGCTCTTAAGAAGCTGTTCTGTTTTCAGCAAACTGGTTTATGCCTGGGAGAGCATATTTTATGGCAGGTTTTCCCTTCTGAGCCCTGAGTTCCACGCTGGGCTGCGGTGATCCGACTCAGAACTTCGAAGGCGGCCATGAAATTCTGTGAAAGTACCACTCCGTTCTTTGCTCTTCTCTTTCACATCACAGAAATTTTATTTTTTTTTTGTCCTAAAGGAGTTAATACTTGGGTCTAATACAGAGATCAACTGTTATTCCATGGGAGATATGACAACCAGATATTCCCCCTTGACCAAACAAGTGAAGCAGAGGACCATGCCTGCTAGTCTGAAAAATAATGGTATTTTTACTCTCCCTAATGGCACTGCATGCTTATCTGAAATTATCTCCGCCATTCCTCGAGGACACAGAAAAGGATATGAAAATACGCTGCCTGGAACGGGGCCCTGGTAGCATCTGCTGTGCACTGTTATCTGCGGAGGCAGCACTCACAGCCCCTGAAAGGGAGAGAGTAGCAGTCATTGCATGGTGACACCTAGTGGCTGGACCTAGGGCCCTGCGATTGCCTGGTGCCCGACTGAGCAATGTTGCTGCAAGGGCTTAAGTGAGTTGGGAGAGAGAGAGATAAATAGGGGAGAACCCCTGGTAGTTAACATATGGATGATATGGGTAAATATTCAGATAGGTTCCAAGCATTGGATATTTATTTATTTAACATTTTTATATACCACAATTCATGTAGCAAAGTTACATATCATTTCGGTTTACATTACAACCATAACAAGATATAGCCAGAAAGGTTTTTGCTTGCTGTACGAAATACATTTGCAGCCACAGTCTAGCTGGCAAAATCTTCACCTGCTAGATTCAAACCTGCTATTAAGGCATGCAAGGTTAGGCGGCTAAAATAGCGAGCTAATTTCCATTGCTTGACCTAACCCAATCCCTGGAAATCGCTACATTTATATGTTTGAAGTTGGGTGTTGGCCTGGCATCCTTTCAAACCAGTTAGTTTGTGGGTAAGAATCCCTTTTGTTGGTTTCCTTGGTCTATTTTATTTGTTTGTTGAGCTTGCTAAACACATTGTAGTTTTTACTGCAGCTGTGTGCTGCTTTGGGCGGTCTTTTAATAGAGATCGGGGAAAGTGGTTTATAAGTCTTTTAAAATAAAATTTAAATAAGGAAGGGAGAAGGTGCGTTCGGAGGTGCAAAGGCATACTGTGGGTTTCTGGTACCCGGAGTCAGTGCTTGTATCTGTGCCTCTTCCTCCACCCCAGCTGTCCTCATAGCAATGGATAAAGTCACAGAAAATCACACGCGTACAAGCGCCATAAGAAAATTAACTGTGCGTTGTGAGCTTCTCTGCGCTCCTAGTGACAGAGCTGGCAGTTAGAAAAGGGGATCCCCTGTGCTACTAGGGCAAAAGCTGACTTCATCCTAGAACCCTGTAGCGGTCCTCGGAAAGAAAATCCTACAGCATGGGAACATCCTACTCAGCCACTAGTGCCCCTGAGGTTGGACAGGAGGGCTGGAATTTGAAAAGACTGGAGAAAAGGTAATGGGGCGGGATCCCCTTGAAATGAGAAAGGAAACCCACCAAGTTCAGATTCTCTGAGGGGGCACACACAGGAAACACTGCTAGGCTGATCACCCCTAGGCAGAACTAGATATGTCACAATAGCTTTTTGTTTGTACCAATAAATCACACAGCAGTACTCGAAAAAGAAGGATCCAGTCAATCATGTAATAAAGCAGATAGCAATATAATCTTCAAGGGCCCTTTCCAATATGCTCAAGGTAAGAACAACATAACTACAATAAACAGCAATAATCATTGAAAATAAAAAAAAGTTTTATGAGTGCAGAGCAGAACTGTGACTTGTCACTTTACAATCCACGTACAAAAAAACCATATATTCAGATTCCACTGCCATATGCTTTGTGAAGTAATACATACCACCTAAAAAGATAAAACCTTATCACAGCATACCATAACACTACTAACGCACAGGACTTAAACAATAGCAACTTACCTTTAAAAAGGCAACACTGCAAATATTACACCAGGCCCTAGAACACCTCCTGTTTGGAATGTAACATAAGAATTGCCATACTGGACCAGTATCCTGTTTCCAACGGTGGCAAATTAGGTCACAAGTACCTGGCAGGATCCCAAATATTAGACAGATTCCATGCTGCTAACATGCAGGGATAAGTAGCGGCTTTGCCCAAGTCTTCCTTGTTAATAACGGTTTATGAATTTATCCTCCAAGAGCTTGTCTAAATCTTTTCAAACAGCGCAATGCAAACTGCTTTTACTGCAACCTCCAGCAATGAATTACAGAGCTTAATTGTACATTGAATGAAAAACTGTTTTTCCCCATTTATTTTAAATGTGCTACCTACCAACTTCATGGAGTGTCCCAGAGTCTTTGTATTTTTTTGAAAGAATAAACAACTGATTCACATTTACCCTTTCTACTCCACACATGATTTTATAGACTTCTATCATATTCCCCTCAGCAGTCTCTTCTCCCTGCTGAACAGCCATAACCTCTTTAGCCTTTTCTCATAGGAGAACCATTCCATCCCCTTTATTATTTTCGTCACCGCTCTCTGTATCTTTTCCAGTTCCAACTATATCTTTTTTGAGATGTGGTGACCAGAATTATACACAGTACTCTAGTTGTGATCTCACCATAGAGTGATACAGAGGTATTATGGCATTCTTCATGTTGTTCTCCATTCTTCCCTAATAATTCCTACCATTCTGTTTGTTTGTTTTTTGACTGCCACTGTACCCTGAGCCAAAGATTTCAAAGTATTGTCCACAATGATTCCTAGATCCTTTTCCTAGATGGCAACTCCTAATATGGAACCTAATATCATATAACTGCAGTATGGGTAACTGTTCCCTCTTTGCATTTGTGATACAACACCTCAGAATAATTTTATGTTTTCTGTATATGTGATCATCGTACTCATCAATTCTTTTTCCAGATCATTTATAAATACATGTATTAAAAAGCACAGGTCACAGTACAGATCCCTGGGGAATTCCATTTACCTTCCTCTATTGAGAACACTGACTGACTATTAAGTCCTAATCTCTTTTTCCTATCTTTTAACCAGTTTGCAATGCACAATAGGACATTGCCTCCTATCCTATGGAGAGGGACTTTGTCAAATACCTTATGAAAATCCAAATACATTAAATCCATTGGTTCACCATTATTCACATGTTTATTAATCCCTTCAAAGAAATGTAGCAAATTGGTAAGGCAAGACTTTTTTCTTTTGGATAAATCCATTAAACCATGTCTTTTTATGTATTCTGTGATTTTGTTCTTCAGAAATGTTTCTGTGATTTTTTTCCCGGCACTGAAGTCTATAATTTTCCGGATCACCCCTGGAGTCCTTTTTTGATCAGTGTTACGTTGGCCACTCTCCAATCTTCAGTTATAATGGACGATTTTAATGATAGGTTGCAAATTACCAGTAAGCAATAGATCTGCTATTTCATTTTTTAATTCTTATGGTTTATGGTTTATTCCACTTAATGAATCGCTGTATCTTAGAACTTTTAATTCAAAGCAATGTACAATAAAATGTATTAATTGCTAATGTTTAAAACACATAATAGAACACATAATATAAATATAAAATAAACATTTAAAACAAAGATCTATGTTTACTAAATTAAAAAAATATAGTATATAAAATCATAATCTAAAAACCTTGTACATAATTCATAAGAAATTATAAAGCAAGAAAACACTCAACAAATCTCTGTAGTGTATACCATCTGGTCCAGGTGATTTGCTACTCTTTAGTTTGTCAGTCTTCCCTATTACATCTTCCAGGTTCACTGTGATTTGTTCCAGTCCCTCTGAATCATCACTATTAAATATCATTTCTGACACAGGTACCTCTCCTACATCCTCTTGAATATAATTTGTTAAAATTCAATAAAATATAAATTTAAAAAAAACTGAACTGGAAACTCCAACAAGCCAGACTTTCTATGCTGTACAGTAATGGAAAACATTAAACAAAATCAAGAAATATAAAGCAACAATAATAATAAATCACGCTAATAAAAAGAATACATATTTCAAAACAGCAGACTAATAGAACACCCAATAATAAAAAAGTTTTATAAAAAATATTTTAAATTTCCCAAATACCAATAAAATTTTCCAAAACACCAGTCTCATCAAATAACATCCAGTAATTAAAACTAATATGGACAAAAAAATATCTCTTCCTCTAATGCAAGCAACAGCAAATTCCTCCTTGGGTCAGTGTGGCATCAAGATACCCTCTCTCTCCCATGCTTGCAGGGCTGATTCTACTTTTGTTCTGATCATGTGGCCAAGCCGACTAAGCCCCGGCTACTCTTTCCTTCCAGCCCCGCGGAACTGGGGCCAGGGCCAATGCTACTCCATGTGACGATTGTGCCTCCTTCTTCCCACCGTGCAGGCCCACGTGACACAACTTCATCTTCTGAGCTCATGTGAGTAGGAAGAAGGAAACTCAATCACTGTGGGCCTGCCACCTGAAGAGTCCATTATGGTTATGGTTCTGCTGTTTAGCAGTCTTTCAGAGCAGGGCCAATAGAAGCTCTTGGCCGCTTAGACATTCCACCAGCCCTGACTGGGTGGCCCAACTCCCCACAATCTCCCTAAACCAGCTCCTGGGCTGGTCTGATGGTGCCTCACACAGCCTGGCACCCAGAGGTTTTGCTCCCCTCCCCGCCTCTCCTCTGCCACTGCAGAGGAGTGAATGGTAAGGGGGTTGATTTGGGAGAAATGTACCATTCCAACTGTGGATGGAGGAAAGATTCCTGTTGAAGGATCCAACCAGAAATATACCTTTGGGTTGGGCACCAGCACAAAGAGACCTCTTATATCCTTGCTTCAGAGATTCAGAATTACCAATCCTATGCCTCCTATGTAGACCGTTTGCATCCCTACCTGTGCACTAGCAGTTGAGAGGCTCTGGTAGAATGATGATCTCGCAAAATGTGGCATGTGTAAAGTTCATTAGTAAAATGAATTCTAACAACTGAACTTAAATGGTGCCAGTAAGCTTGTGTTCAAGCAAGATTGCTTACAAAATTAATTGGATTAAAGAGGTTCTAGAGGAAGAAGCAATTGGATATCCCAGGTTCTGATTAATATGGTCTGAGAAATATTTGTGCTACTTAATGGTGAGCTAAAACGAATCTGTGATAGATAGCGTCATTCATGGAGTTCTAAAGACCAAGGCCGGCATGGAAAACAACTCCTTGTGTTTTAGTCTGACCACTTTTTCAACATCTGGTTTGTGGGTGTGTTCTGTCATCTCTGTCTTCCACATTTTTGCATTGGGCTCAATGTAAAAATTATTTAGCCACTTTAAATGTCTGTAAAATAACAGACCTTTGGAAAAATGACCCTCCAACCTCAATCTTCATGCATTTTTATTCTCTTTCATGTGCTTGTTTATCGACCACTTAATTGAGTCTAAGATTAGAACCGCATTTCTCTTTCATGTTCCAAGTGGCTGGAGGGTTAAAAACGGCCAGATGGTGGGTGAGGGGTAGGGGTAGTAGGGAGAGATTGTTGGACCATCATTCTGTTCCTCATTAACCAGGCTCGGCTGCCTTGTGCCAAAGAGTTGCCCTTAGGGGGGGGAGGGGGAGAAGCAACCCTCTTAATTTTGGTTAGAACCTGAAGGGCACAGCCCCTTACTCCTCTTCCCTGTCCCCCAGCTCTGCCTCCCTCTGCTCCTTGAAGAATTCCACTTCAACAGTATTTATAGGGTTTGTGTTCCGTGTTCCTAAAGTTCTCAGCCAGGGCAACGGCTGCAGTTCACTCTCCTCACAGCCAGTCATTTTTGTAGCTCTCAAGTTTCATACACAGTGTACTGAAACGCGAACCCCCTGTGCAAAAGTCATGGAAGGGGAGTTGTGGGGAGCTAGTAATGATGCGGCAAGTTTGACATGCAGACTTCCACAAAACAGAGCCAGCAGCGGCTTAAATATTTAGTCAGCTATGGAGCTTTTGCACAAATCGTATAAAATGGCTCATAAGTGTTCCAGTAAAAGCCACTGGTTTTTAATTCTAGGTCATCCATAGCAAAGATTTATAGACCCACCACCCCTATCCCTATTGAATCCATAAACATGATTGCTGGTGGCCTTGTGGAGAAAGTAATTAAAGTTATAAATTTAAAATGATTTGTACAGCAGAATAATCACGTACATGGCTTACCATGAAAAATGACGGATGACATGGAACCTGTCGTGTATTGTGCACTGCTGGCTACCAAAACTTGTTATGGCCACTGGTCTACTGCAGAATTTCACAGATGTTTCCATTAATCCTTGCGGCCAGTGACTTGGGATATTCTGTTGTGCACTGTGTCCCTCATTTGGGAGTTTATCGATCGCGCAGGCTACAAAGAATGATTTCTTGCGGAGGCTCCATAAGGAGGTCATCCATTTGAAAATGCAAATGTGATGATCATGGGTAGTGCCCCCTACCAGTCCCCCACACTGACCTCTGGCCTCCTCTATATTTGGGGAATAAGAGGTGGAATGAGTGCAGACCTTAGTTCTACACACTCTTGCCGAAGTCTCCGGCTTACTTCAAGGCCAGGTAGATAGTCCAGATGGGCAATGCTGCCTCCTCCTGGGGAACAGCGGAATGTGCACCGTTGCGTTGGGCTGTCGGCTGTGGCTCCTCGTTCTCCAGATACACCGACGGCGAGACTAGTTAGGTGTCTACAAAAGAAAACTAAACCTGTTGAGACAGACAGGTTTCCAGGGAGAGTGAGAGAGAGGGGAAAACCCAGACCTTTCCTCAAGGAAGCCCCTAACCTTGCTCTTCTTCGGCCCGGAGTGGCTTAAAGGAGATTGCCAAGCTCCTCAAAGGCTTGGAAAATCTTTGAAAATTAGCCCCTTTCCAGCTGGGTGCAAGAATAAAACACGGTCCTTCTTTATTGCCTGATGTGGGAGCAAAGAAAGCAAAACACAGTTTTTCCTCCCACAGTGGATCTGCCTTACTGCAACAGCGGGGTATTCCAACGTGTCCAGAGCACGGTGTAGAGCAGTTCCCTTTTGTGTCAAATTCAAAGTTAAAAAAAAAAGTTTTTTTTCCCTTCGGGCTGGCTTGTCCCAGAGGAAGGGCAGAGCCTGCAAAGACTCGGGGCACTGGTATAGAGCGGCTCTCTTTCTATCAAGTTCAAAGTAGAAAACAAAACACTGTGTTTTTTTTTTTCTTTTCCACAGAGCTAACTTAAAAAAGCTCTGCTGGGTTCAACCTCCCCACACCTCCTGTAGAACCCAATTATTCAACGGCAAAATTCTGATCACATTTTGCAACTTTCCAGGTTTTTGGCCTACAAGGGGCTTGAGCCTGAAGTCTCACCTTCATTCCTGTTTACTCAGAGGTGTCCATCAGCTCAGGCTTTTTCCTCTCTTTTGGTCGGTAACTCAATCTCCATTGGTTGTGGCTGTTCTCCATGCTCTCCTTCCTCCACCTGGGCCTCCGTCCCACCCCAGCCAAAATCACCTAGGCTACTTCCAGGAGGTCGTAGCCACGCCCCCTCCTGCCTAGTTGCTTCCTGTTTTTGCTCCCAGGTGTCCTCCCAGAGGCTAGGCCCCCTGGAAAATGTAGTCTTGAGCGGTTTTAGGGGTTTCCTGGGACTCCTGATATTTTTTTTTTTTGAGCCCTGCTTATAGATTCCCATGGTTTTCTGTGGGAGTCAGCTGCCTTCCAAGTGGGTACCTCCTTTCTAACCTCTCCTGGATCATCACAGCAAGCCAGGTTGCGCTATCGCTGTAGACATTGTATTATCTGGTACTGTACTTGAAACTGGAATATCTGCTCTGTGGGAGTCATCAGCTCATCATCATCATGAGTTTGATCACAGGAGCTGAGCAGGGCTAGGTCTGCCCAGCACTTGGGTAAAAGACCTCCACTTTCCTTTGACCCAGTCTTGGATCAATGTCCCGTGACCTTGGTTGGAAGTTCTGTGTTGCTGATGGTGACATCTTTCAGATGGGACATTAAACCCAGGTTCATGGTGAAGTACAGTGATGCCAATGTCAAGGCTGAAGTCCAACACAATTTGAATGACCTGGTACTTGCTAAATTTCCTTCTGTTAAAAGAACCAAATTAGGATCAGTAAACAACCCACTCTGGCTTGTGTGTATGCATATATTTATAGATTTATTTTCTGCCTTTCAAACCAGATTACAGCCAGGTATTATAGGTATTTTTCTATTCCCAGGAGGCTCACAATCAAAGCTTGTTCCTGAAGCAATAGAGGGTAAAGTGACTTGCCCCTGGTCACAAGGAGTAGCAGTGGGATTTCAACCCTGGTTTCCCTGGTTCATAGCCCATTGCTCTAAGCACCAGGCTCCTCCTCCACACCTGGGTCACTCGCCAACCCCACCAGTGGGGCTCTCCCCACTGGTCTATGTTCATGCCTAGGTGGAAAATGCAAGGAATGGCTGAATGGGGCAAATGACTAATGAAAGGAAGGGTGGGGAGAGAACTAGAGAATTCTCAATTTGATGTCCTTCCCCTGACTGAGTGCGCGTGGATGTTAAGGGAACCCTCCATAAAGAGAAAGGTGAGAATTGCATGCCAGCTTCCAAAAGCGTGTTTTCTGACGCCATGACCTGGATGTGTGCATTATAGAAGATGTCTGGTGCTTGCTGTGTTGAGGTAGAGGAATGAGGGTGGGTGTTTGAGTGTAGGAGGGTTCAGTGGGGATGGATGTGGGTGAGAAGGCTTGCATGGGGTGTGTGGGGGTAGGAGGGGGTGATGCGTATGTTGGTGGTGTAGGTGGTAGATGATGTGGGATTGGCATGGGGGAGTTGGTGTGGCAGTGTGAATGGTGGGCACTTTTCCCCCTTTACTCTCCATATTTTCCCCCTTTCCCTCTCCCCATGGGGGGGAGCGGTGTGTATATGTTGTACAGGATGTGTTAGTAGGGCTAGGGGGGTGTCAGGATGAGGTGGGGAGATGTGAGGGAAAAACCTCTCTCTTCTTCCCCAGTCCTCTTTCCTGTCCCTCTCCTCCTATGTGTGAATGTGAAGGGGGATAAGTGTGTGTGAGCACTCTTTCTCCCCCTTCCCATTTTCCCCTCAACTTCCCTATGCACATTCCCTTGCACATTCTCCCCTCACCCTGTCTGTTGTGTCAAGAAGGGGGGTTGTGAATGTTATGAGATCGGTGTACGGGGGTTAGTCGGTGGATGTGTGTATGACAAGGGAAGTGAGCTGGGGTGTGTGTGTGTGTGTGTGCACACTCCTCTCTCAAACTCTCCACTTTGACCTCTTCCTCTCCACCGGTGTGTGGGGGACCAAGATACGGGTCTGTGTATGTGTTGTGGGGTTGGTGTGAGTGACCTGGGGAGTATGTGAGGAGGTGGGTGTCAGGGAGTGACGGGGGGTGTGTATGTGTGAGCATGCAAGCACTTTCCCCCCCTTCTTTGCCCTCTCCTCTGTGTGTGTGTGTGTGTGTGTGTGTGTGTGTGTGTGTGTGTGTGTGTGTGTGTGAAGTTGGAATAGTGGTATAGGTGGTGTGCATGTGTTGTGAGGTTGGAGTTGGGTGGGTCTGTGTGTCAGGGAGGGAGGGTGTGGTAGGGACTTTTGGCTGGGAGGAAAACATTGCCATCTCCCCCCCCCCCCTCCACTCGTGTGTGTGTGTGTTTGTGTATACAGATGGGGCTATAGGGAGTGTTGTGGTGTAAGGAGAGGGTGTGTGGGGAATGTGGGTTGGGGGGTGTGAGGCGGCTGAGTATGTAGGGGAGGCAGGGGTTGGTAGTGTGAGCTGTATGTGTGTGTTTTAAGGGACAATTTTTGGGAGGGTAGTAGTAAGTGGTGTTGGGGATGTGTGTGAGGGTGGTGGCTCTCTGCATGTGAGTTTGCACTATGTATGTTTAGGGGTGATTATGCGTGTGTGGGATGATTCTATGCTATGTGTATTTGGGGAGAGTGGGGGAGTGTTGGGAGTGTAGAGGGATGTGTGCAATCCGCTCAGTCACCCTCCACTTTCTCCTGCCCTTCCTCTGCTATCTCCCCTCTTCACTCTTGCTCCCATTCCCCTCCCCTCTATCTTTTTCCCACGCCTCATACCTCTTTACTTTTCCTCTTCACTCTCACCCCACTCTTCTCTTCCTCTTCCTTACAATCTCCCCACCTCTTCCTCCTTTCTATTTCCCCCTCCATACTCCTCCATCTCTTTCAACCTCTTCCCACTCTCCCCCTTCTCCTCCATACTCTCCCCCTGCTCCCACCTTCCCCCTTCATTCTCTCCTTACCCTTCCCTCTACCTTTTGATCCCTTCCTCTCACTCTCCCCTACCTTCCCCCCTCCCCCCTCATTCTTCTGCCTTCCCTCCTCTCCACTCATCCACCCCTGCCATCCTGACTCCTACTCCCCTGTTCCTCACCCCCTCTCTCGTTACCTTGGGCTCGGACTTTGTTTTCCTGCTGCTGGTGGGGCCGCTTTGGGAATTCCCACAGGCCTTCAGTTGCCAGATCCGCTGCTCCTTTTCTCTCCTGCACTGATGTGGTCTGAGAATCGCACCAGCCTTTCTTCTGCTGGGGCCACTGCAATCACTGCCTCCCAGTGCCAATGCTGGTGCTCGTCCCTCGCTGCCTGCAGGCCTTCCACTGCTCCTGCTGAGCATCGTGACACCAGTGCTTGTGTAGATGCAGCACAATGATCACACGAAGCCCCTAATATTTTTATTTTGTATAGATAGACAGATAGATAGATATAGGTATAGATACACATACATTACCAAATCAGCTGCAGTGTTTTGAATAAAAGCAAAAATTGCTATTCAGTGTCCTTTAAAAATGGCTGACAGTCTTCTGGCATGCCACAGATATTCATGACAAGGCATTTATTTTCATAAAATTTGTTATTGTTTTCTGTGGTGGAATTCACATGTTGCTGTAGATTCTTGGAAGGTCTAAGCATCAACATTTGTAAATACACAATAATTAAATTCATAACAGAAGAAAAAAATAATACACAGACTGATGCATGGACTTCCAAATGCATATGTTTCTCCTTTGATCCATCTCATCCTCTTATGAAGAACAAGGAATTCACTGGTAATGATCAAAGGTGTTCCCAAGCTGCTTTGAGACAGTCAGTCCGATGGCACTGCTGGGATTTCCTCTGCACTGAGTTCCATTGGAAGGAGATAGCAGATCCGGTGGGGACCGACATGGCAAAAAATTTCAGCAGTGGGCCAAGATGGCTGAAGGAAATACTAAACCATTCCCGTGGACTTGTGGCACCGTCTGCATTCATAGTGGTCACTCTTTTAAGATAAACCACATTCTTATTCTATTCTCTAGAATCTAGTGGGCCATTGAGGGATGACTGAAAGCCACACTTTATTATATATACAAAGGAATAATGTGTCGTTTCCAACAACTGTAAATAAGCAGCATACCACAAGAAGACAGAGGTTGCAGTGCAGCTGTGTTTTACTGTAGCCAGCCTTGTTGTTTCCGCCAAGCATATTTTGTGTTTCTAAAGCTTCTTGATTTTCTGTTCAAGTTTACTATTTAGCATTTAGGCCAATACAAGCATAACCTAGATGATTGACCAAACACTGCCCTAACAACAGTCAAAACATGCCAGAGTCTGTCCTTTGAGGAAGGCCAAGAATGCAGAATCGCAGAAGCAGCAGGCAGAGCCATGAACGGAGGCCACAGCAGCGTCAAACGTCAAGGACGCTATCCGAGGAGAGTCAGCTGAGAAAAGGCAAAACATCAGGCAGGAACAAAACCGGAGTCAAGGTCCAGGAGGCAGCAGGCAAAGGGCCATAGTGTGGGCAGGCACTGGAGGGCGGAGACAAGAGGGTCCTGCTGTGCACTGCCCAGCCCCCATTCCACATCCTACCCCTTCCCAGATATGCCCGTGTGCTCTCTGAGTCAATAGTACCTCAACCTGCCCAACTGAGGGTGTGGGGAGCCATGGGACCTGTGCAGCCAGCTGGAGAATATAATTGCAGGGGTGGGGAGAGTGAGTGCTGATGGCAACCCTTTCCCAGGATGCTGTGCTCACTAGTGATGGTGCTGAGCAGCCAGAAGCTCAGAAGTAGATGGACATGGTGGCTCTAGCTCCGCTGTCATGCTGGCAACTGGTCTCCCAGGAAGAGGAAGTGATATACTCCCTCAAGCCAAGACTGGCACTATTGGACCAATGGGAAACCTGAGAAGGAGGAGCTAATAAGTATCCAATGGCAGGGTGCAGACCCTTTCAGAATTAGTTAATTTAGCAGGGTCAGAAGAGGTGGTAGAATGGAGTAGAGTGTGGGCTTTATTTTAACTGATCGTATTTGTGAGTTACTATTGGAGCTTGATGTTAGGTGGCTGTCCACTGGTCTACTATGTGTTTTTATGCAATATCACTTTGTAAGTGGCAGTATTTTGTAGCATATACTGCAAATCACTGGGAGCGGTTCTCTTGACTAAACGACTAAACTGAAATTATAAATGCATATATATCCTTTACTCACCAAAGCCTGGTGTCCCTAAGACCGTAAGCCATTCAGGGTAAAGTGGAAGCTGAATTATTCTGTACCCAGTCTGATAGCTAAGCAAATTTTAAGCTTGGACAGGCTTAATAAACACATTAAAAAGGTGCCTGAGGGACGCTTATATATATTTTTTCAATTTCTAAATTAAAATTGAAAGGAAAATAATGTGCTTTAAAGTCATTCATTGTAATCATCTGTGTGTTTTTTAAAGGCTTTTATCCCTTTATTATTTTGCAATAAAAATCCTTTCCCATTTAGGCTGACTTCAGCCCTGCAGATGTGCATTGATCTACGGCATAAGTTGTGCAAAATAAACAGCATGAACTGAAAACTGTGTTAGCCTAAATCAGACAAAATGCAAGAGTGGGTGGATGAGCTTTGGCAATACAAAAGGCCAGATGGTGGATTGCGCCATAGGAACGGGATGAGTTCTAGTCCCCATGTGGTCTGTCTGCCCGGACATGTTGAAGGACGTTGGCATACCCGTGCTGCCTAACACCATAACACCAATCTGTGCCATGCTGTACATGACTGTGTGTGACCGTCAGTGTGTGCTGGTGCAGGGTATCGCCCTGTGCTGCCTCTTATCCAGATGTGAATTGCTAACAATAGTAACTGCTTTCTTTTCCCATCTGAATGCAGTTATGCACTTGGGAAAAGCAACATATTGCAAGCCCATCCATGCCTGAGATGACTGCATGTGTGTGTGTGTGTGTGTGTGTGTGTGTGTGTGTGTGTCTCAAATGCTATAAATGTAAGGACTGTTGGAATCTTGTATATGTTAAAGGTGCATTATAAATTGAATTTAATGCTGTGCTAAGAATAATGTGTATGTCCCGGGTAGTTTACAGTTACATACAGTTTGTGTTTGTCTCTTTCACTTTGTATGCTGGGCTGATACCAAGGCCAGGCAGTGGATTTTTTCTCTCTGCTATGCTATAATCAGGCCAAGTTGTTAGCAGTCGGGGATGCAGCAAGATCCTCTGGCCTTTAAAGCATGTGGTGCAAAGAGGCAGGTGGGAACTGGTTTCTGAAATCTGACCGTTCAGGGAGCATCAGTATATTAGTTTCCACTGGGTGCCTGGTTCATTCCTATTTTTTAAACTTTCCCTCTACAGTGATTTAAGCTTGAAGTTAATCACGTGATCATAAGAGCCTGGCAGGCACTTTTTACCTGCTTTCTGGGAAATCTGAGGCATTCAGAGATGACCACCTCTCAGGGTGTATGTTTCAGCATGTTCTTACCACATTGTGGTTGATCTGGAGTGGGCTTTTACATTCTCTGCTTCAGTGATGAAAAAGAAAGGAAAGCCAAGAATAAGATATAGGGAAATTCATTTATGGGAGGTGTGTCTCAGAGTTAGGGGTTGCTGGCTTCTGGGGCTTGTGAGCGCGAGAGACTGCCATGGATTATTTTTTTAAACTATTAGTCCTGGGGGAATTTGCACAGAATTCCCCTCCTTCGCAGCTGCGTGGAAATTCCATTTTCTGCGCAGAATTTGGCAGGCTCCAGCGTGCCACAAGAGGAGCCCATCCCACACGTGGGGAAGATGAAGCAGATCCTGGCATGCCGCGAGCAAAAGCTGTCCTGATCGTGGCGAAGAAGAAGCAGGCCCAGGTGTGTGTGTGTGTGTGAAAAAGGGATTGTGTGTATGTGAGGGTGCTTGTTTATTTGTGAGAGAGGGAGCCTTGTGAGAGTGTGTGTATGTGTAAGAAACAGAGCCTGTGTGAAGGGTTGTGTGTATGTGTGAGAAAGAGCCTATGTGAAGAGGGGTGTGTGTGTGTGTGTGTGTGTGTATGTGTGAAAGGGAGCCAGTGTGCAGAGGTGTGCGAGAGAGAGACATAGGTAGCCTGTGTGAGGGTATATGCATGAGAGAGAAAGGAAGTCGGTGTGTGTCCAAGAGAAAGTGGGAGCCTATATGAGGGTGTTTGTGTGTGTGTGTGTGTGTGCTAGAGAGAGGGGGTCTGTATGAGTGGGTGTGTGCATGCACGAGAGAATGAGAGGGAGCCTGTATGAGGGGGTTGTGTGTGTGCAAAAGAGAGAGGGAGCCTGTATGAGGGGGGTGTATGTGCACTAGAGAGAGGGAACCTGTCTATGTGTGGATGTGTATGAGTGAGAGGGACAGAGAGAGCCTCTGTGAGTGGCAGTACTGAGAGAGCAGTCAAATTCTGGGAGTGGAGATACAGTGGAAGGAATTGAGCCTAGAGGGGGAGGGGAGAGATAGTGGCAGGTGGAGGAGTTGGGGCCTGAGAGGGCAAAGTGAAAGGAGACTGGCCAGGGGAGTAGGGAGAGAGGGTGAAAGAGACAGTCTTACAGTGAATTTCCAGGGAAATCCTCAAAATATTTAAAACTCTGCATCTTTAAGTAATACCTTTTTTTCTGGATTATATTTTAAATTCATTACTTCAAGACTGTCATGTCTATTGTATTATTTTGATCAATTTAAAGTATACAGAATTTTGCAAAATTTTTAGTTTTTGTGTGCAGAATGTTAAACTTTGTGTTCATCTGCGGCAGTCACTTCTGATTCTGGCCAGTAGGCGTCACTATTGCATGATGGCTGGGGCTCCCTCCTTCTCTGGGACTGTAATCACTGCCTCCACTAGGTCTCACAGTCTTTTCTGACACAAGGAGTGGGAGTCAGATAAGAACATAAGATGGACCATGTTGGATTGGACCAAAGGTCCCTCGAGCCCAGCGTCCTGTCTTTGACAGTGCCCGATCCAGGTCATTAGGTATCTGATAGATCTTAAAGAGTAGTCCCGATCTCCTTGTGCTCAGGAACAAGCAGAGGGTTTCCTCGTGTCATCCTTCAGATTCCCCTAGGAACGTGTCAACACACCTTTTAAACCCAACAATGCAGGCTGCCTTGACTATATCATCTGGCGACAGATTCCAAAACTTGATTATGCGTTGAGTGAAAAAGTACTTTCTCCAATTTGTTTTAAATCCGCTACCTGTTAGTTTCGTGGAGTGTCCCCTAGTCCTAATACTATTTGAAAGTGTAAATAGCCATTCCCTGTTTACCTGATCCATCCACTCATTATTTTATAAAACTTTACCATAGCCTCTTTCTGTCCTCTATTTTCCAGGCTGAAGAGCACTAACCTGTGTAGCCTTCCTTCATAAGGGAGCCGTTCCATCTCCTTTATAATTTTTGTTCTTCTCTGTACCTTTTTTTAGTTTTGCTTTATCTTTCGTGAGATGTGGCAACAAGAACTGCATGCAGTACTCAAAAGCGTGGTCTCACCATAGACCTATACAGAGGCGTTATGATATTCATAGCTTTAGTTTCCATTCCTTTCCAAATAATTCCTAATTTATTAATTTATTTATTTGATGCAAAAAAATTTGTAATCCACACAATCTACAATCCAAGGTGGATAACACTAAATTAGTATATAGTTCAAACAAATAACCCCTTAAACACACAGCCAAACCTCCATTTAGCCCAAGAATTGAAAACCATGCTTGCCGAAACAAAGACATAACTATCAAATTAGCACAAGTGCAAGTATCCTGCAAATGAGCACTCTTTAAACCTGAAGCCAGACAATCATCTTGCTGTTAGGGAGGCCTTAATCCTCACTCAGCTCAAAAACGTGACCAAAAAAATAAAGCTTCCAAATGTTTCTGAAAATGCGAAGGCACATTCCTGCTCTCAACTTATCTGGAAGAGAATTCCAGGGAAGAGGAGCAGCAACGGCAAACATTGTATCTCGGGACTCGACTAATGTTACGCATTTCAGAGAGAGCACCTGCAACACGTTTTGCTTGTAAAACCTGAAAATTCTAGAAGGTTTGTAAATCTTCAATACTGTGTTAAACAAGAAGGGGCTTCACTACTCAGGGGCTTATGAATACAATCATGTTTAAATCTTGTCTGTCACTGCACCAGAAGGCAGTGCAGGGCAGACAAGATTGGTGAAATATGCTACCGGAGATGGGCACTATCCTATCTACCCGGGTGTTTTTCTTTTTATTCACTCTTGTCCTGCTTCCACAGCAGCCTTTTTGTTTCTGTTACTAATACTGCTGTTCATTCTTTATTCATTATTCTGCATCGTTTCTTTCTTTCTGTTATATTGCCAGCTGGTGATCAGCCTGCACATTCACTGCTTCGGCCATATTCAGTGCAGCAGGCTCTAAAGTATTAACCTCTGACTTGGAAGCAGGGGCTCCTGGGTGTTTTTCCTCATCTTTTTTGGCCAGTTTTGATCAGTTTTGGTCAGGTCTGTGTGATTCAGTAGCTAATCTGGCCAAACCTGCAGAATCAACCTTATTTTACCTGTCTTTATTTCTGTAGCCCATATTGTGCTGGGCACAGTTATCTCCAGTTTTGCACAGTAAGACTCTCTTGATATGTTTTGCCTGTTAATAAAGTTTGAAGTTGAAGGAGCAGTCTTCTCTGTCTCCAAGTAAAGACCGAGTTAAGCTATCTGTTCATGCTATGCATAATAAGGGGCGGATTTTCAGAGCCCTGCTCGCGTAAATCCGCCCAAAACCGGGCGGATTTACGCGAGCAGGGCCCTGCGCGCCGGGAAGCCTATTTTACATAGGCCTACCGGCGCGCGCAGAGCCCCGGGACTCGCGTAAGTCCCGGGGTTTTCGGAGGGGGCGTGTCGGGGGGCGTGTCGGGGGCGGGCCCGAACCGCGCGGCGTTTTCGGGGCGTGTCGGGAGCGTTCCGGGGGCGGGCCCGGGGGCGTGGCTACGGCCCGGGGCGGCCCGGGGGCGTGGCCGCGCCCTCCGGACCCGCCCCCAGGTCGCGTCCCGGCGCGCAGGAGGCCCGCTGACGCGCGGGGATTTACGCCTCCCTCTGGGAGGCGTAAATCCCCCGACAAAGGTAAGGGGGGGGTTTAGACAGGGCCGGGTGGGTGGGTTAGGTAGGGGAAGGGAGGGGAAGGTGAGGGGAGGGCAAAGGAAAGTTCCCTCCGAGGTCGCTCCGATTTCGGAGCGGCCTTGGAGGGAACGGGGGTAGGCTGCGCGGCTCGGCGCGTGCCGGCTATACGAAATCGATAGCCTTGCGCGCGCCGATCCAGGATTTTAGCGGATACGCGCGGCTCCGCGCGTATCTACTAAAATCCAGCGTACTTTTGTTTGCGCCTGGAGCGCAAACAAAGTAGGCTATTCGCGCTCGTTTTAAAATCCGCCCCTAAATGCGTAGCAGAGACAGAATGGGGCGGATTTTAAAACGAGCGCGAATAGCCTACTTTTGTTTGCGCTCCAGGCGCAAACAAAAGTACGCTGGATTTTAGTAGATACGCGCGGAGCCGCGCGTATCCGCTAAAATCCTGGATCGGCGCGCGCAAGGCTATCGATTTCGTATAGCCGGCACGCGCCGAGCCGCGCAGCCTACCCCCGTTCCCTCCAAGGCCGCTCCGAAATCGGAGCGACCTCGGAGGGAACTTTCCTTTGCCCCCCCCTCACCTTCCCCTCCCTTCCCCTACCTAACCCACCCACCCGGCCCTGTCTAAACCCCCCCCTTACCTTTGTCGGGGGATTTACGCCTCCCAGAGGGAGGCGTAAATCCCCGCGCGTCAGCGGGCCTCCTGCGCGCCGGGACGCGACCTGGGGGCGGGTCCGGAGGGCGCGGCCACGCCCCCGGGCCGCCCCGGGCCGTAGCCACACCCCCGGGCCCGCCCCCGGAACGCTCCCGACACGCCCCGAAAACGCCGCGCGGTTCGGGCCCGCCCCCGACACGCCCCCCGACACGCCCCCTCCGAAAACCCCGGGACTTACGCGAGTCCCGGGGCTCTGCGCGCGCCGGTAGGCCTATGTAAAATAGGCTTCCCGGCGCGCAGGGCCCTGCTCGCGTAAATCCGCCCGGTTTTGGGCGGATTTACGCGAGCAGGGCTCTGAAAATCCGCCCCAATATGCGCCAGTCAAAATGTGGACAGCTGCATTTTCCACGGTTTGCACAATGTCTCCAAGATCCTTTTCCTGGGGGTGACTCCTAAAATACCACTGTCCCTAGAAATATCTCTTCCCTCCCCTTCCCTGCGTTGGGTCCTCCTTTCTGTTTTGGGGCCTTTTCTGCGCTGATGACTCCTCAGCTGCACAGTTTTGTAGAAGCTGATGGGCCTCCATCCTCCTGCCACTCTTCTGCACAGCTGTTCTGAAACGGCGGGCATTGGAGCTGGTGGTAAGAGGACAAAATAAGCAAGGCTAGGGAGTTTGCAAGTGGTGATCGTGGTAAGATGAAAGTTGAGGATAGGCTGGTAGAGAGAGAGAGAGAGTGGTGGGCTTGGTGTAGCAAGGAGGCCTCCAGTTCCTCAGACAGTCTCTGGGAGCCCACAGGCATCCCTAGGCATTAACATTGTTGTCTAAATAGCTACCTGCGGGTCACTCACCCATTCTGACAGGGTTGTGTGGCTCTTTTACAGTTGCCACTGCTTCTGTCTAAAAAGCTTGGGGCTCCCTTGGCACAGAGCTGTTTGGTTTCAGATTTTTTCCCCCTTCTATTTGCCTGCATGGTTTGAGCTGGTTTGGTTCCTGGGCAGCACCAGGGAGCCATTATGAAGCAGGATTAAGTCCAACAGTGAGTGGTACAGAGCCCAGAGACGGGCAAGAGAAATAGTGTGTATTTGTGGTGGTAAACTGCAGGGCTTGTTATTGCAGGCTCTTCTGAACAGCCCAGTCTGAGGCTGCTGCACTGCAATATTCCAGCAGCTGTTTGCCCTGGTATAAAAAAAACAGGCTTTCCGGTTCCATTTGTAATTATGGATTTTACTCAAAGCCAGTCTCATTCAGGCTTTATGGTCCAATCCACCAGGGAGGAAAAGAAAATGAAAGCAGACCCTGCAGCAGGTGCTTCTCTGAAACATGCTCCAGATTCTAAGAAATGTGTGAGTGATGTGGAAAATTCCTGGGAGCTGCATTCTCTCAGTGCTGTGTGTGATAGCAGCGATCCGTAGAGATTCGGCACTGTGCAATGATCCTTGTGCTACTGATCGGACTGATGGATTGGCCTGTAAATTTTACAGTTTCTATTTTACTCCCTAGTTGCAGTAAAGCACCATTAATGACATCCCCGTGCAGCCTTTTGAGTCTGGTGTAACCTAAGTGCTGCTTATAAATATATTGGTATTTAGGGATTCAGTTTTTAGATTTTAACCGATAAACACTGATGCAAAAAAAAAAAAAAAAAATTGGTGATGCAAACATCAATGCAAAAAAATGTTGTTTATTGGAGAAACACCACTGCCCCTAGTACTCTGTCTAACACTTCCTCTTGCTTACATGGAACTCCACTCTTGTTTTTGTGCCTTTTCTGCACATATGACTTTTCAGCTCAGAGGCGTACTAAGGTGGGGGGGGGGGGGGGAGCGAGGGGAGTGGTCCACCCCGGATGGCAACAGGGGGAAGGGGTGCCATTGCCGCTAGGAGGAAGTTCCTGTGGCGGCGCAGAACAGTGACATGGCAGGGAAAATCCTGCCAGCAAAAGCAAGGACCTGGAGCAGTGGTAGAGGCCAGCGGCCCCGCCAGCATTTCCTGGAGCTGGTGGCAAGGAACAGGCCCAGTGTTGCCATTGGCGCTGCCAGAGCCGGTGGCTGAAGAAGAGGCCCTGTGGTGCCGCCGGCTGCGAAGAAGGGAGAGATTGGCCCTGTGAGCAGGCCTGGCGCCACCAGGTGTGCAAATCATGCAGTTGCCCAGGGTGGCACACCCAGTAGGGTGGCATCAGGAGCAGGGAGAGGCCGTCGGTGGACCCCATCTCACCTGCAGCTGAAGAAAGAAGAAAGAGCCTGTTCTCCTACTCCTTCTCGGTGCCGGCATTCGCTATGCAAAACACGTGCAGCTAGCACGTTTTCTACCCTGATCATGTGAATCACGAGATCAGCATAGAGGAAGTGCTAGGCTTGCATGGTTTGATTAGCGTACAGGCTGGCACCCAAAAAAGAGCAGCAGAATAGCTCCCGGTGGAATGTTTGTGTGTGTGTGTGTGTGTGTGTGTGTGTGTGTGAATTAATGAATGAGAGTCTTATTGGGGTGTGGGGATGTGACGTGTGTGAGTGAGAGCCTGACATGACGGTGTGGTGTGTGTGAATGAGAGCCTGACTGGGGTGAATGAGAACCTGACTGGAGGAAGGGCTATGTGAATGGGATCCTGACTGGAGGGGAATATGTGAATGGGAGCCTGACTGGAGGGTTGTATGTATGTGAATAGGAACCTGGCTGGTGTGTGTGTGTGTGTGTGTGTGTGTGTGTGTGTGTGTGAATGGGAGCCTGCCTATGGCGGTGGGGGTGTGTGAAGAAAATTTGTGCTGCCTCATTAATCCATGCCTTACTCAGGATGACTGGAAATAAAATGTTTTCAGGTATGGAGAGCGGTGAATTTTCCATCCTTATTAGTTTAACTTATTGGATGTCTGTGTCTGCCATTTTGAAATAATTTATTGTTGTTTGGGAAATTTTTTAAATTTTGTATGAGCTCTTAATTATTTGATATTATTCTATTCCTTAGATCATTATAAAAATAATATTTCAAGTATGGTTTTAATAATATGATTGATTTATATCCTTGATTTTATTGTTTGATGAATGATTTATGAAGACTGGTGATGTTTCTGTTTCTCCAATGCTATAATGCATACAGAGTCTGGCTTGTTGCGTTTTGCAGTTTCTGGTTCAGTTTCGGTTTATAGTTTATAGTCTCTTTATTCTGAATTTTGTGAGAGTCTGTGTTCTGCATGTTTAATTGAGGTGGGGTATTTTGTGTTAAAAAAAAAAAACGAGGAGGGGGCAGCACAGTAATTGTTTGCACAGGGCAGCAAAAATGCTAGCACCGGCCCTGCCTGTGAGAGTAAGTGTGTATGTGTATGAGGGTGTGGGGGTGTGTGTATATGAGGGTGTGTATGTGTGTGTATGAGGGTATGTGTGTGTAGGAGGAGGTGGGTGTGTGTGTGTACAAAAGGGTATGTGGGGGTGTGTATGAGAGGATGCCTGTGTGTGTATGAAATGGTGAGTGTATAGAAGAGTGAGTGTGTGTGTGCCTGTGTGCGCATATATGAGAGGTATATAAGAGGATGCCTGTAGGCATGTATGAGAGGGTGCCTGTGTGCAGGAGGAGGGGGTGAGAGAGAGGAAGCATGTGTGCGCGTGCGTAGGTGAAACAGGAATCGTGTGTGAGAGATACAGAGGAAGCGTGCATGTGGGTGGGGGTAAGAGAGAAGAAATGTGTGTGTGCATGGGTGAGACAGGAATCGGGTGAGAGATACAGAGGAAGTGTGTATGTGTGAAAGAGAGATGGAGGAAACCTGTGTCTGTCTCTTTCACACACACATACACACACACACACTCAAGCTCCCTCTGTCTCTCATCAAGCGTGTATGTGTGTGAGAGACAGAGGGAGCATATTTTGTTTGGGTCGCTGTGTATGTGTGTACCACAGTTCACGACAATCTCAGGGTGACAGGTAAGGAGTGTGGGGGATTTTTAAAATCCTTATTAGTTTTAATTACTGGGTGTTATTTGATGTCTGCTGTTTTGAAATATTTTATCAATGTTTAGGAAATTTTAAAAAGGTTTGTACAGGAGCTTCTAATTATTGAATATTCTATTCAACAGCTGTTTCGAAATATATATTTTTAGTATGGTTTTACTATTCTGATTGATTTATATTTCTTGATTGTATTGTTTTGAGGAGTAGAGATTTTCTGCTTTTCCATTGTTGCCTTGCATACAGAATCTGGCCTGTGGTTTCCAGTTCAGTTTTTGTCTGCATGTGTGTGAATTAGAGAGAGAGATAGGGAGGAAGCTTGTATGTGTGTGTGAGAGAGAGAGAGAGACGCAGAGGAAGTGTGGGTGTGTGTGTGAGTGTGAGAGAGAGAGAAGTAGGAAGCATGTCTGTGTGAGAGACGCAGAGGAAGTATGTGTGTGTGTGTGTGTGTGTGAGAGAGAGATGGAGGAAGCATGTCTGTGTGAGAGATGCAGAGGAAGTGTGTGTGTGTGTGTGTGCGTGTGTGAGAGAGAGAGAGATGGAGGAAGCATGTCTGTGTGAGAGACGCAGAGGAAGTGTGTGTGTGTGTGAGAGAGATACAGTCATAAGATTGTTGTATACTGGGGGCACTAGGGTGGCCCTTATTTTTCAACTTTTGAGATTCTTTCCTCCCAACCCCTAGTCTTGCTCCAATATATGAAAAAGCGCTCCTTGCCAAATTTCAGCTCAATTGAACTATTTTAAGATGACCCCCAAAGGCCTTAAAGTTTCAAATTCCACTGAAAATTAGTATTTCTTATTTAAAACTTTGGTATTTTATTTTCAAACATTGTTTGGGAAAATAATAGTCAAGCATAATCGAAAGACAATTTTATTTTTAACTATTTTTTTCATACAGTTATTTACATGAAATAAAATTATCCAAGATATTGAGCAAAAATTGAAACCAAAAGAAAAATACATACTTTGCAAAATAACATTTAAAATGGAAATAATAACAATAAAAGTGTAATAAGATACCAGATTTTACTGCTTCATTAGGCCAATTTTGGTAGCATCTGGGTACTTTTTTCTGTGTTTACTAACAATTGCTTTTCTTTTTCGTTCTTGGTCAGAATATTCTGATAATCTTGGATTAGCTTTACTCCTCTCTCAGCCACGTCGTTAACTACTACAATGTTTTTCAATGTTTCCAACCCACGTTGGAAGTTGACATCATCTTTCCAAGTAGATGGGCAGTTTTTTAGAAAATTTGTATTTACTGAAAATCTTGAGAAGCACATCTTCGATTCTACGGAAATAAAATCATAGAAGTGTTTTTCTTTTAAAAGGTTGAGGTCTTCGCTACTAACAATGTATCATTTTATTTGATTTTCTGCATGGCTGTTTTCAGTAGTCATTATAGTAGCCATTTTTTGGAAGGGCCGAGGGAGCCTGTCTCGCTGGGCCCATGATAATATGGGCGCCAGCCGGGCTCCTCCGGTCAGATGCTGGAGGGAGGGGTAGGGGAGGGGCGGGGAGCGAGGGAGAGAGCCAGGACGCACGTCCTTGCTCTCCTCCCCCCCCCCCCCCCCCCACTGCGATGATGTGCCTGTGATGCGGAGGGGCCGGCTCAGCCGACCTGAGGGCTGTGGTTGGTCAGCCTCGCTGTGTCACTGGGTTTTTTGAATGGAATATAAAAGGGGGCAGAGCCGTTGGGCCCACCCCTTTTTTGATGCGAGCAGCCGGCCTGGCCTGATCCCCTCCCTCCCTCCCCCCTTTTTTTTATGTGTTATGGGGCTGGTTTGTCGCAGCTTGGGGGGGTTATGCGGAGTGACCAGAGCCAGGACTCAGTTGGGGTGGGCTTCAGAGCAAGGAACCCGCTAGGTGGCGGGCTTTCTTGTCTCTGGCTTCAGCTGCATGTGACTGGGTTCAGTCTCATCCTGAGGACCCCTTGCTGGGGGCTGTGGTGGGGATCCCGATTAGCAGCGGGATGCTGCTGGTTTGTGCAGGTTTGGTGGCCTGCGGAGGGGTCATTGTGCTGAGATGCGGTAGATGACCCCGGGATGGGAATTTGGAGTGTTAAGTTGGCTCTGGTGGTTATTGTATCAATAAAGCTGCGGCCTTGTTTGAATTCCAGATGGTTGTTTGTGTGTTATTATATCATAAGACTGTAAGGAGCTGAGGGGAGGGGACCATCAGGGCTGGCTGCCCATATTATGCTTAATGTCTAGTGAAACTTCATCTTCAAAGAATGCGAATGCCGCAGTTTCTGGTGATAGATACCATAAATGTTTGCACATTTTTTCACAGCTGCACTACTAATTTCTGGATCTACGTCCATATACTCGAATAATTTCAGTAAAGAATTGTAATCTAGATACGGAGCTTTCAGAGCCAGCGGTGCTAGGAACCAGGCTCGTAAATAGAGTCTAATAAGAAAAATGCATGTTCTTCTGATTGACTCGTTCTCTTTTTTTGGTCAGTTTAAATGGATCTTGGAATAAATATATTTTAAAGGCATAAATAGCCTTTGCCATCCACCGAGCATGGCTCACAGCTCCAGGAATGCAAATGAGACTCCTTATGGGAGGAGTATCACCGAGGAAGGTCATGGCCAGTTCTAATAATTCACGATAATCATCTCTATACTGTTTATGATGTAACTGTTTTTGTAGAAATTCCAGCATACTGAAACGAACATCTTTGGTGACTTCTTCTATCCCACTACAGTATTTTTTGTTGTCTATGGCCGACCAGGTTTCCCTAAACCTTTTAAAGAAATTCACATCTGGTCCAGAAGTTGCACTCATTACTGCATCAAAACTACTCAAGACTAATTCGAAGATGTAGTGTTGACATGGAAGGTAGAGTAAATCACGATCAAACATTTTCTCAAGATTTGTACAGGCAAAAACAGTTTAATATAAAAATATCGATTTTGTGAAAGTCTGAAACTTCAGGGCCTTTGGGGCCATTTTAATATTATCCGATTGAGCTGAAATTTTACAGAGTACTTTTACACAAATTGGAACAATTTTGGGGGTTGGGAGATGAAAAATATTTCAGTTCACAAAATCATGTACAACTAAGGACACACACACACACACATACACACACACACACACACAGTATGCTCTCTCTCTCTCATACACACACATACATGCTTGGTGACAGAGGGAGCAAGTGTGTGTGAGAGAGCCACACACACACACACTTTCTCTGTACCTTTCTCATACACATACTTCCTCTGTGTCTCTCTCACACGCTAACACACACTCACATACTCACATACGCTTCCTCTATCTCTCTCTCTCTCACACGCACACATGTAGACAAAAAATGAACTGGAAACCACAAGCCAGATTCTGTATGCAGTGCAACAATGGAAAAGCAGAAAATCACTATTACTCAAAACAACAGAGCGGGAGATTTTTTAAATCCTTATTAGTTTTAATTATTGGGAGTTGTTTGATTTCTCTGCTGTTTTGAAATATTTTATCAATGTCTAGGAAAATTTTAAATTATTTAGGGGGTGGGGAGGGTGCCAAAGAAGTATCTGCCCGAGATGCTAAATACTCTAGGTTTCCCTCTGCTTCAACTACAAAAGTTTTTAGCAGCTTATAGGCCTCCATTCGCCTGCCAGCCCCACTGCACAGCTGTGTTTATAGAGATATCCGTATTTATAACAAGCAGAAAAGTTACTCAGCTATAGTATTTGTGCTGTGAAACCATGGATAAACAGTTTCTTTTTACCCTCAAAGAACCCCCTAATTAGCTGAAAAGTAAACACCTAAATGTACAATTTACAAACACCTAAAAATATGAGCCCTAATAATATAATAATGAAACTGACATTTCTCTGTTCATTTTCACTACTCAGCCTGAAGATTGTGGGCTGACGGGTCCTGCAGGTCAGGATACCGATAATGAAATGCTGGGACTGCAGTAAGAGGGAAGTGCTATTCTTTGGACACTTTCAGTGGAGGGCCTCGTCTGTCAGTGGACACCAGCAGTCCCGGAGGTGCCCCGTGGCCAGCCTGGTCTCCATGTTTCTTTGGAGAACATTATTCAGGGTTATTATTGGCTTGTCACTTTCTTAGTTTTTAAACCCTCTGAGCCTATTTCTCAGCAGTGGATGCTGCTGATTTTATTCTTCATATCTATCAAGGTGCGGCCAGCATGCTGTTCTGAGGATGAACAGGAAAGCAGCATCTGGTTAACAGCATTCCTCCTGATAATGGGAAAGAATAACTGTAGAGAGCTTCTGAGACCCCCTCAAATATTTCTTTAGTTTGTTCTGGAAGTGATAGAGCAGCCTGAAAGAAATGTGAATATATGGCTGTTTTAACTTTTGTCTTATTAAATTATGTAAAAGAAAAGTAAGTAATTGTACTCTACTAGTGATTTTGGTCTCCTGGTCTGCTAAACTGTGTTGCTATCAGGAATTTCTTAGGGCTGTGAGATTAGGGAGCAGAGTGGCTCTTCTTTGTTTTGCTCTGTCCACTCTAGCTTCTCCCTTCCTTCCAGTTCCCTGCACACTATTTGGGAGAGGAATGGCTGGAGGAGGATGCAGAGGGCTGTTTTCTGCAGCCTGAGATTAGAGGAACTGGGCCAATAGAGTCATCAGACAAATCCCTGTGAGCTCGTGCATAGCGAATCCCTTGCTGATGCTCTCAAAATTGTTGCATTCTAGGCAATTGCCTTGTCTGCCTAATGGAAGAGCTGGTTCTGTCAACAAGGGCCTTGCAGCAGGATGCAAACTGGGCAGACTGGGTGGGTAAATGATCCTTATCTGCCTTCATATTCTATATTTCTGTCGTGAGAGAGGTTTTTTTTAAAAACATTTTATGTGGGTCTGCTGTTTCTTTTGCCTTCTTGTAGAACGTGGTTAACCTCTAAGCTAGCATGACTCCACAGAGCATAGTGAGTGATATAAAACCGAGACACGTCGTGAGAAAAAAAAAAAATGTAAACAGAGGTAGACCAAGGTAGAACACATCTGTATGATCATTGATTTTCAGAGAGAGTTAGTAAACATTCTTGATAATGAGCCTCCCTGCCACCGAAAATCAAGTGACAATCAACAGAGAGCATGATTGATAGATTCTGCTCAGTTAGAAATGACTGGCCCATTATATTGTGCCTTGGAAGTCTATATTTTCAGTTCATCCACATGAGACATCTAAATGCCAGGTTTGCCTTTGGATGGATACAATATTTGGCATTTACAATTTTCCTCTCCTTGCACAGTAAATCAGGCATAAATTGCTCCTGGGCGTGATTCACATGATTGTTGCAGTGAAGGCTCTTCTAGTACGAACTCATAAGATGAAAAGGAAGGAAGCCTGGTCCCTAGCACTGCCACAGTATAGTGCACATCATTTTATGCAGTGCCTTTCTTTCAGAAAATGGATTCCAAGGTGACTTAGGTGCAGCACTTAAGCGTAGAGAGCCTAAAGGACTCTGTACTAGAAAGACGAATCTAATTCTTTTAGAGGGGAGCAGCGTGGTTGTAGATTTTGGCTTCCTCATGTGGGAGATTCTGATGGTATAGTTTATAAACCTCGGCCACCATCTCAAGGCGTGGATTTTCTAGTCAGCCTTTTAGAGGGCAGGATGGCCCGCCCTCCTGCTGTTATTATTGTTAGCATTGTGGCTTCTAGGTTGGATTTTCCTCAGGGACAGCATGCCTCTTTCTGTCCCCTTACATTTGATTATTTTTGTTGGTGGTCACTTGGCATGAGACCTGAGTAAAGAAATGGGGCCAAGAGTGCCCTGCCCCTTATTTCTTCCATGGTTAGGAAACCTGTCTGTTAAGTGAGGAGGACATTTTGTTCCCCCCCCCCCCCCCCTTCCTGCCTGGTTTCCCTTTTGAGTAAGGTTTTCCTTTTTGTGTTTCACTGAGTGGCCTAGGGCCCCGGGACCCAGATTCTGTCACATCTGAAAAGACGCGATGTCTTTCGCCTAGGAAGAAATAGAAGAGTCATTGAGACATCAGGCAGGAATGGATTCACATCCATTAAACATATAGAAACATAGAAACATAGAAATGACGGCAGAAGAAGACCAAAACGGCCCATCCAGTCTGCCCAGCAAGCTTCACATTTTTCTCTCATACTTATCTGTTTCTCTTAGCTCTTTGGTTCTATTTCCCACTCAAACTCTTTGGTTCTATTTCCCACTCAAACTCTTTGGTTCTATTTCCCACTCAAACTCGCTATACTAAAACCCCTTCTAAAAAAGCCTAACCTCTCTCCGGAAAATCCAGCCAACTTTCGGCCAATAGCCAATCTCTCATTTATAGCTAAAATCCTAGAAAGATTAGTCAACCATCAACTCTGCGAATTCCTGGACGATAACAACATTCTCGCCACAACACAATTTGGATTCCGCAAATCCCGAAGCACTGAATCCCTTCTCATTTCTCTAACCGACAATATTCTCTTAAACCGAGAGAAAAAACACCCTTGCCTATTGATCCTCCTTGATCTCTCAGCGGCGTTTGACACTGTAAACCACAAGATCCTCTTAGACCGACTAGCAGAGATTGGTATCAAAAACTCAGCACTCAACTGGTTTAAATCCTTCCTACAAGACAGGTTCTATAAAGTTAAGATAAACAACTATGAATCTCAACCGATCAGTTCTAATCTTGGCGTCCCTCAAGGATCCTCTTTATCCCCAACCTTATTCAACATTTACCTGCTCCCACTCTGTAACCTACTCTCTAAGCTAAATCTAACCCACTACCTGTATGCGGACGATGTCCAAATACTCATTCCTATCACCAAATCCTTGCAAGAAACTCTTCACTTTTGGAATTCATGCTTCCTCTCCATATCCAATCTCCTTGCTGATCTCTGTCTAGTTCTGAATACCAACAAAACGGAATACCTCCTAATCACCCAAGAAGGCAACTACCAACTCTCCAACACTCAGCCTCCAGCACCACCTCCTCTATCTACCCAGGTCAGAAACCTTGGAGTCACTATGGATAACCTACTGAATTTCAAAAGTTTTATCAGCAACACAGTGAAAGAATGCTTCTTCAAACTCCAGGTTCTAAAAAGACTCAGACCTTTATTGCACCCCCAGGATTTCAGATCAGTTCTGCAAGCAATCATATTTTCTAAAATTGATTACTGCAACTCCCTTTTACTTGGACTCCCAGATATCTCCCTAAAACCGCTACAAATGCTCCAAAATGCCACTGCCAGGATCTTAACTAAAGCAAAAAAAAGAGACCACATAACACCAATATTAAAAAATCTCCATTGGCTCCCTATAAAATACAGAATCACCTACAAAACCCTTTCATCCATTCATAAATCCATTTACAAAGCCTCATACTTAGACCTCAGGATCCCATTCCAGCTACATACTTCCTCCCGTCCACTGAGAACTGCGCAAAAAGGCTCTCTGAAAACCCCTCCACTCAAAATTTCATCAAACAAAAGAGCCTTCTCCACTGCAGGTCCGATCCACTGGAACTCTCTACCATCAGATCTCAGGCTTGAACAATGCCCCCTTACTTTTAAAAAAAGACTTAAAACTTGGCTTTTCTCTCACGCCTACGACTGAGTACTATTCACAAAGCCCCCCTCCAGGTCTATGCAATATAATACCTCTTAGCTCAACAACTAAAGAATTAATTTTCCAATCCCTCTTGTCTATTTTGTAGATACCTAATTCATAATTGACTCATTTTAATTCGCCTGTATATAACTTTTCTATTACTACTGTTGTTGTTTTAATGTTATTTGTTATTAGTATTTATTCAATTTTCTCCAAGTTCATTTTCCTGTTCCATGTAAGACACACTTGTCAAGTCACCCCAATGTTATATGTAAACCGAAGTGATTAGCAACATTGTTGCTAGAACTTCGGTATATAAAAAATGTTAAATAAATAAATAAATAAATTTCCCTTCCACCCCCACCATTAATGTAGGGGGAGAGAGAGGAAGACCAGAGGCATCAGCTACTGTAGGTGCACCTGCTATCATCTTAAAATAAATTACAACTAGGTGCTTCAAGGAGGCGAAAGGAGAATAGGGAAGACTACAGGAGACGTACAAGAACTGGGGATTCAAGATTCATTTAAGTAACTGGATCTAAAATTCTACCCATTTCAAAATGGGAAGAGTGGGCCATTAATTCTACTGATTAGCAAGGAGAAGGAGCTAAATTATCTAGGAAATTGGCTTTAACATTTGAAGATTTGTGCTGGAAGTTGAAGGTCCCACATTTATTTAGAGCTCGGAGTATAATTCAATTGAACAGTGACATCATGAGCTGTAAAGATCATTTCATTCAGTTCTACAGATTATTGGTAAAACTGAGCTGGAAACCAAACCAGCTTCTACCATGATCCTTGCTGCTGTCTGTTTTACTTGATCATCAGTGCTGTTTACAAGATGACTTGGTGTTAAGCAATGCAATAGGGCCTAGAAGCTAATCTTCCCCCTGTAGGAAATTCTGGACACTCATAGGGTCATTAATCAAAATGCGTTATGGTGTTAATGCCGTATCACATGCGATATTAATGTTATTGCATTGCGCGAATGCAAATTTTGTATAGGGATGGGCTTGGGGAGGGGTTTGGGTGGGATTAATGAAAATGAAGGGCATTTTTGCACTGTGCAGTAGTATACTGCATGCTTTTAATGTTGTAAATAAAACACCCTTTTTCCTGGTGTTAAGCTGTCTGAAATGCCTGAAATGGCTGTAATGAAATTTGGGGAGATTTTTAAACTGCGTGAGCGTGTCCATTGCGCACGCTACCTGGCATGCACACATGGACTCACGATTTTATAACATGCGTGCGCAGGCTTGTGCATGTTATAAAATCGGGGGTCGGAGCACACAAGGGATGCGTGCGCCGAGCCTGTGCCGAGCTGCGCTGCCTTCCCCCGTTCCCTACCCCCACCCCACATTCCCTTCCCCTACCTCCCCCGCCCTTTCCCCCCTACCTTTTTCGTGTTTTATTTTGTGTTTTAAAATTTACTTCAGCCCTGGGGCCACCCCCAGACTGCCCCTTTTTGCAAGCCCTGGGACTTACACGCGTCTCGGGGCTTTATGCGCGTCGCCAGGCCTTTTAAAAATAAGCCCGGCGCGCATATGACCAGTTACGCGGGTAAATCCGGAAAATTTAACCACGTAACCTTTTGAAAATCTGGCCCTTTGTGCTAAAGATTGCAAATTGTATTTTGGGTAGAGATGTGAATCGGAACCGGATTCAGTTCTGATTCCGGTTCCAATTCACATCGTGATTTTTTTTTCGTCTGGCCCAATCGGGTATTTTTTATCGGCTGCGCCCGAGCTGATAAACAAAAAACCCACCCCGACCTTTTAAAACTAATCCTCCACCCCCCAAAACCTTTTACAGGTACCTGGTGGTCCAGTGGGGGTCCCGGGAGTGATCTCCCGCTCTCGGGCCGTCGGCTGCCACTAATCAAAATGGCGCCGATGGCCCTTTGCCCTTACCATGTGACAGGGTATCCATGCCATTGGCCGGCCCCTGTCACATGGTAGAAGCACTGGATGGCCCGCGCCATTTTTAAAGATGGCACCAGCCAGCCAGTGCTCCCTCCATGTGACAGGGGCCGGCCAATGGCACGGATACCCTGTCACATGGTAAGGGCAAAGGGCCATCAGCGCCATTTTGATTAGTGGCAGCTGACGGCCCGAGAGCGGGAGATCGCTCCCGGGACCCCCACTGGACCACCAGGTACCTGTGAAAAGTTTTTTGGGGGGTCGGGAGGGTGGGGGAAGCTAAGGGATTAGTTTCAAAGGGTCGGGGTGGGTTTAGGGATTATTTTTGTGTGCCATTTTTCCCGCCCTCCCCCAAAACGATAAGAGAACCCCACGAACAATATCGTGGGGTTTTCCTATCGGTTTCGGGGCGCCCCCGATTTCTGACGATTCTGAAAATATCGTACGATATTTTCAATCATCCGAAATACGATTTTCATCCCTAATTTTGGGTATTTTGGGGCTTATGGAGATGGAGAGTGGAGTACAGTAGAGAGAGAGCCTTCACAGTATTGAACTATTTATATCATTATAGGAGGGCCAGCTAATAACTCAAGATTATTGATAGTACCCTGTTATAGAGTCCATCAAGCTAGGATGAGAGAACATTGTAGAAATCTCATCTTTGTGAGATTTTCCTCACTCCAAATGATGTCAGATCTTCACTGAGGTCTACTGTGCTGTTCGTACATCTCATTCTGCATGTCAAATTGGCCCCAAAACCACCATCAAAACCTCACCTCGAGTTATTAGCTGACCCACCTATTGTGATATAAATAGTTGACTACTATGAAGGCCTTATAAAGAGGTTCCCTTCCTCTCCATAGTAAAAACCTGTCTGGGCATTTCACAAGCTGCAAAACCTTTTACACACCCCACAATACACTACCTATACAAAGTGCTACCATGGTGCAGTAATTCTAAATTCATAATCATGCCCCTTTTTCATATCGCAGCCATACAAAATTATAGCATATTGATGAATCTAGGGGTCAGAGTGGACTGACATCTTTTTGAGAACTAAGCACTTAATATCTGAACTGAGATGTATGTTGTGGATTACCCACCCTGGGGATTACAGAAGGAATGGACATTCCACAAATCAGAGCATATATTTATCTACCTTTGATCTGAAAACCTGCTTAATTTTAGCATATGATGGTATAGTTTGATAGGCATTGATTAGAAATTTTAAAATCTGTTTGTGAATTGTTTTATATTTATTTTGATGCGTTATGTCTTTAGTATAATCTGCCTAGCATGACAAAGCCAATATAGGCGTAATATAAATATTGTAAATAAATAAATGCATAAATATTTTGGTTCCCCATGAAAATCAGACCCGTTGGTGCCACTCTCAATGAGTGGAGCTGCCTGCCTGCCGTTGGCTTAGGCAACAAGAAATCATGTCACACAATGCAGGAATAGAGAAGCGGTCAAACCCCAAACTGCACGATCATGGCCAGGCTTAAAGCGGATTCCAAAATCTGTTTTAAGAGGGATTATTCTGTTTACATACCCTGGGAGCAAATGAATTGATTGAATTATGTAGCATGAGGGGGAAAATCCCTTATGCAGATTTGAGTGTGAGGACTTGTTACTTGGATGGAGACAGAGATCAGCTCTGTACAAGCTATTTGCTGACACCCCCCCCCCCCCCCACCCCCATGCAGTAAAAGAGAAACTCTAGAAATTACAAATAGAAAAAGCAGTAAACAAGTGACACAGATTCCATTGAAGAATGGAAGATGAACTACATAGCATATGAAAGATTGGAGAGTGTTTGTGGTCAATGTAGGAGAACCGTAGGTGACAGAAGGAAACTTGATTCCACCATGGGTGAGATAAGGGAGTAATTAGTAGGAGCAGATGCAGGGAGCAAGGGGGTATACAGAGTGACTGGACCAGATCTGAGTGGATGATGAAAGGTTTGACTTCCCAATTGGATGCTAAGCTGCAGTGGAATGACATAGGACAAGTCTATCAGATCCTTAGTGATAGTAAGATGAGAGTGAAGCTGGAGACCACAAAGGGTCTGTGGTGTTCTAGTAGGTAGGCAAACTGGGCAGGTAGGATGGGCTTTCTAGTCTTTATATACTGTCATATTCTGTCTATTTTTCTGTTTGTACGACAGTACGAGGCCCGGATAGAGGGTGGATGGGGCCCTAGCATTGCTCGTCTGTAGAGTAGCTTGAAGGGTACCTGATGTAATGAACTTCTAGCTGGGAACTGGGAACTTGACCCTAAACCAAAACAAAATTTGTTTACACAACAAGAGAAACCCAGTATGTGACAGCAGCTAAGGACCGTAAGGTCATTCCAATCAGCCCAGATTGCATCCTGTTACAATGCCATAGATCCCAATTGATCTCTGGCTTTCCCTTCCCTTCTCAAATAAAGGAGTGTGATTGCTGTATTAGTTTACTCAAATGCATGGAAATAAACAAAAACTCTTAAGGTGAGCCTTCTGCATTAGGGTAAATACACTCCCTTCCTCAGGTCCAAACAGACTGAGCAGATCAGTGTGAAAGATTAGGTTGCAAAAAAATACAAGTGAATCATACAATGTATTACAGTGGTTGTGGGAAGGAGACGAAATGGAGGGGTTCTGATGTGTTAGAGTGATAAGAAGATAACAGAGAGGCATTTCTGAAAGTTAATGTTGTATTGTTTTATTATTCTTTATGTTTATTTTGACTATTTATTTGTTTGTTTGTTTTTATATACCGACATTCATTGGGGTATATCACATCGGTTTACATTATAACTCGTAGAATAATGTCTTATTGTTATTACATTACAACAACTTATTACATTACAACAACTTAGGGAACAGTTTGGAACTTCAGTCTGAGACACGAGCATACACTGTGGTAACATAACACTGTGAAAATTACATTGTATCATGAGACTTAGAAAAGAAAAAAAATAACAGTTTGGAACTTCAGTCTGACAAGGAAGATACATTGTAGCATAGGGTGACAGTAGGGCTTTTGGTTGAAATGCTTAGGTAGGTGGGAAGGGGAGGCTAAGTCTTGTTAATCTGCGGTGAGACAGTGCATGTTAATTAGGGAGTTGGAGATTTCTGTTGAGGAGAGAGGAGGGGTAGGAGGGGGGGATTGAGGGGGTAGGTTAGAAGGGTGGCTGGAAGCAGAGGGCTTGGTCTAGGTGGGGGAGGAGGCAGGGGCCGGGGAGGAGGGGGTGGTGGGAATGGAAAAGAAGGGAGGAAGTACGGGGGGGAGGGGGGGAGGGATGAGGTGATTTAACATACAGGGTGGTAGGCTTTTTTTGGAATAACCAAGTTTTTAAGGTCTTTTTGAATGACTGGGTTGAGGGTTCCAGTCTGAGTTGTGCAGGAAGTTTGGTCCATAATGAGGGGCCAGCTGTTGAGATGGCGCGTTCTCTGGTTGTGGTGAGCTGGGCTTGTTTTGTGGAGGGAATAGTTAGCAGGCCGGTGTTCTTGGACCGGAGATTTCTTTGAGAGTCATGATGGTGGAGGACGTCCTTTAGCCATTCGATCTTCTCATTGTAGATGGGTTTTGTGCAGAAGGGTTAGGGCTTTGTATTGTATTCTGTGGGTTATGGGGAGCCAATGAAGGGCTTTAAGAGTGGGTGTGATATGGGAGGATCGACTGCTGTGTGTGAGGGATCTGGCTGCTGCATTTTGGAGTAGTTGAAGGGGTTTGAGGGAGGATGCAGGAAGCCCGAGGAGGAGGAGAATATGAAGGATTGGAGTACTGTTCGATAGTCATGTCTTTTTTGTTGTAAGGTCTTTTAAATCTTTCAATCTTGTTGATTTTTTGCCCTCCCTTTTGATATTTTTTTTTTTTTTGGAAAGACGGTATATTAAAAATAAATCTTAGCTATTTTTGGTAGTGAGTTAAAAAAAAAAAAGCAAGTCTTAAGTCTTTTCCGGGCAAATTTTAAACTGCCCACATTTCTGCAAAGTCCATGGGTACTTTGCACCAATTTTCAAAGGAAAAAGATGCATGCACTCTTTGAAAATTGCCCCAGGCAATAGTACATTCTGCTTTTTCTGAGATACTTATTCTGCCCATCTCCTCTGCTCTGGGAATAACTTCACTACAAGTGTGGATAAAAAGTACATCCCTCGTGGAACTAACCCGTCATTTTACCCACATACAGAGCGAGCCATGTTCAGAGAGGCCATTTACGCAGGTAAAACACTTTCTACCTGCAGGAATCCCTTTGAAAATTGCCATCATAATGTCAGTTCTGAAGTGTTTGATCATTTTAACTTCAAATGTCTTAATGTTCATGGATGGTTCTGAATTTCCCTTTCAATATCCTGTTCATAAGGTCGTTGATGCAGTGATCTGCTCCTGAAAAGCTGTGGCTTTGCTGTTCTCTGTAATATGAAATTTTGGTGTCTGATTAAGTTTATTGCCTTCAGTGTCTGGCCTGTTTCACCATTTTCTGCACTGAATACTATTAGGGGTGTGCAGACCAAAGGATGTCACTTGATGTCATGTCATTTGGGAGTCGATTTTAGTTGTCGTTAATATTTTCCTATTTTTTTTTTATTTTCGTTTTGGAAAGAGTGAGCATTATTTCTGAATAGGGTACACTGTTCAGGAATCATGCACTGAAATCGATAGAAGAAAACCACAAAATGTGGGCTTTTTTTTTCTATTTTTCAACAAGAAGTGACATAGACAGTGTTGTTGGCATTTTGAAGATATCCAGTTAAGTGGACTTCAATATAAAAAAAAAAAAATAGAAAACAAAGCCATAGGCCTTCTGGCCTGATTCCCATTCCCCCACCATTATCAAAATTAGAATTCCCTGCTGCCAGAGGCCCCCCCTACCAAACCCCCTTTAACACAAAAGGATGCATCATAATGCAACTGACCCTCCTCACGTTCCACCTCCCTCCCTAGAGAATAAAAATAAAATACAGAATCCTTGGGGTCCCCCATCCACCCACTCCTGCTACTCACCCCTTCTTTCCCCCAAGCCTTCCCATCCATCCACTCCCTCAATCAGAGCCCCATGCATAGGGCCTGGCAGCACATTAGGATGCGATCCCGGGCACTTCCAGGGTAGCTCTGAACTGTGATGCTGGAAGCGTGAGCTTTCAATGTTAATTGTTCAGCGTTGAGGAGAGCAGGCAGCAGGCCCATGGAGCTGATGAGAGCTGTGGCTGCCACAGCAGAGACAATAAAAAAGCAGAAGTGAGCAGAGAGCCTTGGAGGAGGCTCCGACTGCTGCCGGGCTGGTGTTGGACGCAGAAGATCTGCGGTCATGGGGCCACTGCGACCAACACTGACCACATGATTAGCATAACCAACTCACTGGGGCATGCCCGAAGCCCCAGTAGACCAATCCGTTCCTGGTAACTACAAGGAGTACACTCTGTGGTTTTCTATTTTTTGTATTGCAGTAGGTTTGCTCTGAATATTTTAAGTAAATATAGTCTTCCTGGAGATGATTTTAGGGCTGAGGCCTTTTTGTTTGATGGATTCAGTCAGGACTATGAGGTGTTCATCCCCATCTTTTTGGTCCAAACATATGCCATAATGCCATGTGGCTTGGCTGTATGAGGGAGAGGAGAAAGATTGCGTGCCCTCCTCCTAATTCACAGCAATCTCAGGGCATCTGGGAATCAAAAGTTCCCAGGGATGGGGAGTGGGGAATTTTCAAATCCTTATTAGTTTTAATTGTTGGCTATTATTTGATGTGTCTGATGTTTTGAAATATTTTAATGGTGTTTGGGAAATTAAAAAATACTTTGAACTTTTAATTATTGGATGTTCTATATATATCAGTTGTTTTGAAATATTCCTTTTATTAGTATGGTTTTACTATTATTGATATTTTATATTTACTGATTGTATTGTTTGATGTTTTACAAAAGCATACCAAATCTCCTAATGTCACCAATCACAAAACGACTTTATCAGAGGAACATAAACCACACCAGAACGACTCTTAGAAAGAATATAAACAAGATTGACTAAAGAAAATACCATGATTTAATATATGTTATATAATTGTGTTAATCGATCCTTTGTAAACCTGGGCGATCCCACGAAAGAATATATACGAGAGAGACTAAAAAACTTCACATTAACTAATATATGCGTATACGTTTATATAAATCGATCCTTTGTAAGCCATGTCATGGCGAATCAATCCTTTGTAAACCGTTGTGATGGCAATCCCCAACGACAGTATATAAAACTCAATAAATAAATAAATACATGTTTTATTAGGAATGCAGTGTTTTTGTTTTTCCAGTTTTTATCTGTACGTTTGTATTTATATGGTCTCTTTATTTTGGCAAGGATCTGTCTGTGTCTTATATTTGTGACGTAGGGAGGTACACCTCCAGTATACCCCTTAAATAAACTATATCCCAGTGAATACCGTCGCCCAGTTAATGCGGCCGGTTTCTCAACACTTCCTTAGTACTACTTAAGTTAATGGTACCTGTACATACTTGCAACTGTACATAGTTCCTCTATCCTATTCTATTTTATTTTAATTTGTTTTTTACTTCATCTATCTGTCTGCCTTTTTTCCCCTTCCCCTCCTCATCCCCTCCCTCTCACACCCCTCCTACCCCCCTACCCTCCCTCCCTCCCCTTGTCCCGCCTACCCTGCCTATCCTCCCCCACCCCTCCTTCCCCTATCCTCCCTATTTTATTGCTCCTTTGGTTCATTGTATTATTGTTATTAATGTTATACTGTTTTATTGTATTTCCCGCCTGAGTTCATTGTAAACCGGCATGATGTGCTCCACGAATGTCGGTAAATAAAAGTTAACAAATAAATAAATAAATAAATAAATTCTGCTAGCTATATAGGAACCTACAGCAGCTGGACTTGTTCAGTTTTCCTAACAGGAGGTGTATTGATGTTTTAGGGCCTGCTGTAATATTTGTAGTATTGCCTTTTCATAGGTAGGAATGTTACTGTTTTGAGGTCTGGCTGTTCGGGAGTTATGGTATGGCAGGCTTCCTATAGATCCCAAGTACATTTTTTGCAGGATTTTGTATTATACAATGTTCTTGATGGTGGAGGGAGTTTGTGTTGCACTAATAAGGTGACACCAGAATTTGATTATTATTTTTATGCTGAATGGTAAGGGGAAGGGCCCTTGTTCTGCTCTGCACTCTTTGTTGGGGGAGTTTCTATGAATGCAGGGTATTGTAGAACTTGGAGTGCTGGTTTTATTTTGGGATTCTGTCCCACTGCTATATAGAAACATTTTTATTTTTTAATGCACTTGAATAATTTTGGTTCTTCTGCCTAGAGATGCCACTGACATACAGTACTTGCCCAGCACTTTGTGACAATGGGGCAGAATGTTTGTATCGGTGCCTCCTGCTTTAGGAGTGGAGCTGTCTTTTCTCTGAATGCATGGGATGTGGTAACAGGCAGGTGTGGAGAGAGCCATTGTACCCCCACCAAGATCGAACTAACAGGGTGGTTTCCATGTCACAGATTATGTGCACCAAACCTCTCTCCACATCTTCCATGTAGTGAAGAGGCCCTGTTTCAAACATCCTTCCATCCCCCTTCCCCACCAGTCTCTCACTCTGTCTCTTCTTCACAGCTCATTCCAAACCAGACCCCTCTCCTACCACCTGTCCATCCTGCAAGTCTCTTTCCCTACCAGTCCATCCTCACCAGTCTTTCTCTCTCTCTCCCTCCACTAGTCCCTCCCTCTATCTCCTCCCACCAGTCTATCCCCATCTCTCTCTCTCAGCATATGTCTACCAGTCTGTCTCTCCCTCCACCAGTCCATCATCCCCACCAGTCTCTCGCTCTCTTTCCCTCCACTACTCTCTTTCTCGTCAGTCTCTCTCTCTCCACCAATCCATCCTGGTCTGACTCTCTATCTCCCTCCACCAGTCCATCTCTACCAATCTGTCTCCCTCTCCCTCCACCAGTCCATTCCCCCCCCCCCCCCCCAGTCGCTCCAGATCCAGCTGTGGGGCTGCCTGTAGTTTCACTACACAGGTTATTGAATTTGAGTACATTCTTGCACATTTACTGCTGTGCTTTGCAATGATATGTATTCCATTTATATCAGTAAGCATTTATTTAATGTTTTAGATATTATGAACGAGTTTGGTGTGCATATAATTACTTATTTGTTATTACATTAATAACTTTACTATATACAGCACAGAACTGCAGGTAAAAATGAAAGAGAAGCATGCAAGGGTCAGCAAAGCTTTTGGAGGTTGAAAAGGGGTCCACGCTCCCAAAAACGTTCAGGCCCCCTGGTTTAGTGCATTCCTCTTCCTCGATAAGTCTCCCGTAGGATGTCCTGTTTGAGTGCCGTCTGTACCTCCCTTCTGTGTCCTTTTGTGTGTCCATAAACCCCACAGAGCCTCCTTTGTCTGCTGGCTTGATGATCATGTTTTGGTTATTTTGTAAGTTTTCTTTCTGGGGGTTAGAGAGGTTGCAAAGATCTACACAGACACAAAATTACGCATCGCAGAGAAGAGCAAAGCAACAACTTGTTCTGCGGAGGGGGGGGGGATATTTTTCTGGTCCCAGGATGCTGCATCAGTGACCTTGTGATCACGATACTAAAAGTAAAATTTGGAGCAGTCCAGGAACCTAAGACTTTTGAAGTTCCAACGATCAAACACTGTGGTACCCACACAAAGGGGGCCCGTTTTCCAAAGCAATTTTGCGTCTACTTTTTACTCGTACTACAAAGAGGGCGTTTCGGGGGTTGTGGAGCGAGGGTGGGGACAGAACGTGCGCCCAATAACTTCCGATTTTCAAAAGCGCGCGGGGATATAGGCACGCAGAAAGGTGCGAGGTCTTGCCGCCGGTTCCCCACGCAGGCGCAGGTTTTTTCAGAGCGGATTTGGAGATTCTGGCTGAAGCCTGCAGGTAAAAGCATCCACAGATTTTACCCCCCCCCCCCCTGCGAGCTGTTCGAAACTTTAACCCTCCGCAGAGCCGAAAATAGACTTAAGAGTTTTTTAACGCGCCACCACAAATAATCCTGCTGCCACTCTGTCACCTTCTTATCACTCTGACACAGCGGTTCTCAACCTTTTTTCCATTGTGACGCACCTGACAGATGTGACGCACAGCAGCCTGCACGCCGCAGCCAAACCAAAAAAAAAATCCTATATATTATTTTATTGTTAAAAATGACACAAAAGAAAGATAAAGCATTCTCAATGGAATTTATATATATAAAGCTGTTATTGAAATTAAAGGTATTTACTCTTTTTCAGAAAAGGTTTAATCTTTGTTTACTTCATCGGGGAGAAATCTAGGACCGTTGTGCTACCCCCCACAGTTTTTCCGATACAAGGTTGACAAACTCTCCTGCATTCGCTGCCACTGTCAGAATATTTTGAGCTGTTCTGGAGTTTAGACGGAGCACAGTTAGGACTTTTCCCCTTTCAGCTTGCCAACTGAAATGGGAACCCTGAGAAACCAGACTCTCGAGGCGGATGGGCAGCTGTCAGACTGTGGGCAGAAGTCCAAAGCTTGCCGGTATGCTCGCCTACGGGCTTTATGCACATTTTCAAAGGGGGGAAAAAAACCCCTCCCTTTCAGAAGCGAGTCAGGAAAAGTGCATGCACAGGCTTGCACCTGCTATTTGTGCGGGTACTTTTGCAAAAGGGACGTGCAAAAAGCATTTGCACGTAGTTCTGAAACGTCAGAAAGTGTGTGCGGAAGTGCTAACCCCGCCCCCATCTCCACTGCCAGGACAGCGCGACCTATCTGCGGGGAAACCCACGTGTACAGCGGCGCTGCACGAATCGGCTTACCCAGCAGTTTGGGTGGGCAATTCTCAAAACCCCCAGTTCCACACGTGAAACATTGTTTTGCCTGCCGCAAATGGTGAACGTGAGAAATGCAGCACTGGAGAAAGAGAAACAGAAATGCTTTGCTCCCTAGGCGGAGCAAAATACAAAGATATAAGAAATGCACATTTCCAAAGGTGCTCTCTTCCAGTCGCTAAAAACTGAAAATAAAATCTTTTTTTGTACCTTTGTTGTAAGGGTGTTGTGTTTTTCTAATTGGGGTGGTCTGGATCTCGCGCGTCCACTTTCCTTTTGTAGTGTAGTGGTTAGAGCAGTGGTGACCCTAAGCCATGGTTCAGATCCCACTTCTCTCATTCTCCTTGTGACTTTGGACAAGTCACTTCACCCTCCATTGCCTCAGTTACAAACTTAGGGCCCGATTTACTAAGGATTTTCCCCATAAAAGACTTTAGTAAAACTTTGCCCTTTTGTTCTGGCAAAATGGCGCATGCGGGGGCTTCCTGAGCAGAGGTTAATGCCCCGGCTGTGGGCCCAGGATACACAGGGAGCAGAACTCGTGTCCTGCCCTGCTGTTCACCAAGCTGTGCCTCTGCTGAGAGAGGCTGAAACATCGGGAGGGAGCTCGCGGAGAGCCGGGAGAGAAAACGAGTGAGCAACAGGGCTTACTACAGATTACAGCAACAGGGTCATATTTTTCAATCCCTTTCAAATCATTTCTGGCAATCTGTAGTTAAACCATTTTAGTTAAATTGTAAAGGTTTTGGAAAGGTGGCATAAAAACGAATAAATAAAAAAATGTTAATTACATTAGTATTTATGCTGGTGAAAAGTGCTTGAGACTTAAGAGCATTGGGAAGCAGCCTTCAGTTTATCCTCAGTAGAAGTACTGTGGGAGTGAATGATTCCCACAATATGATCCAAAATCCGTAAAGAGCTGGACAGCTATGAATTATCAGACGTATGCAATCCATCTTCTTAGGCAGCCATCATAGAATAAATAATAATGTGAGACCCTCATATACTGTATTTATACACTGGCCTATATATTGAAGCTGAAGACTGATGTTTGTGACTTATAATCATTGGCCTCCATTCAATCAGTGTCCTTTTTTTTTTTAATCTATTTTTATATTTGCTCATAAAATGGAAATATTCAGGTAACAACACGTGAATAAAACTTAACTTGCACAGCCAGCAGACGATGCCTGGCAGGGCTTCTGTGCTGCTGGGAATGACCCTTGTACTCCTACTGCTCAATTCTTGGCCTCTCTGCGTAGCCCAGGCTGCTTGTTGGCATACCTGGGAACTTTTGACATCCAGTCACCCTGAGATTACCATGAATTGGGGGCGGGGGGGGGGGGGGAGCAACTGCATAGAGGGACTGGATGCTCACAAATTTGCTCTCATAAACACTTTTACTTCACTGCTCATTCTCTCACATTCTCACATGTCCATTTACACCTTTACTTCTGCCATTCTCCCACCAACACACACACACACACACCCTCACTCACTCACATCTCTCCCTCTTCCATACACACATGCCCACTCACTTGCACTCAGCTCTCTCCTACTCACCTACATACACTCTCAGATCTCTTCTTCCTACACAAATATTCACTCACTCTCACAGACATGCTCATTCATTCTCTCTCCTCCCCCTTTGAAAACACAATAGCAACAGCAGACTCTAACTTGGGCTCCTGGAGCAGCAGCAGCAGCCTCTTCCTTCTCCTCCTGTGCTGGGGAAGTGGACGCTGCCTGTTTCTTACTCCTCGTTTGATGCACAGGCAGGAAATCACAGTGTTGTTTGGCCAAGACAAACAGGATGGGGCGGGCAGGTGGCTGGATACAGGAAACAGGCTGTGCAGGAGCAGGTGGTGTCACAAGGAAGCGAAGTTAAGAGTTAAAAAGGTCCGGAGATGGTAGAAATCACTGTCGAGTAGGGATGTGAATCGTTTTTTGACGATTTAAAAAAAATCATCAGATATTTTTTAAATCGTCAAAAATCGTTAGAGTCGCGATACAATAGAAATTCCCCCGATTTATCGTGAAAAATCGTAAATCGGGGGAGGGGGGAGGGCGGGAAAACCGGCACACCAAAACAATCCCTAAACCCACCCCGACCCTTTAAAACAAATCCACCACCCTCCCGAACCCCCCCCAAAATGTTTTAAATTACCTGGTGATCCAGTGGGGGGGTCCCGGCGCGATCTCCCGCTCTCAGGCCATCGGCGCCATTTTGGCTGCCACTAATATAAATGGCGCCGATGGCCTGATAAAAAGACCCCCCACCCGACCCTTTAAAATTACCCCCTTAGCCTCCCCCACACTCCCGACCCCCCCCCAAAAAACTTTTAACACATACCTGGTGGTCCAGGGGGGCAGCGGGGAGCGATCTCCCGTTCCCAGGCCATCGGCTGCGCTTAAAAAAAATGGCGCCGGCGCCGGCCAATACCGGAAATCACTGGATACTGTGGCAAAACCAATCTGCTTGGACCCGGAAAGAAGAAAGGAGCGTCATTGGTCTTGCACAGCTGAAAAAGCAGGAACTCAACAGTAGGGATGTGAATCGTGTGCCCGATCGTTTTCACGATCGGGTTCGGCTGGGGGGGGGGGGGGGGGAATCTGATCGTTAGAGATGTGAATTGGGATCGGTTCCGATTCCAATTCACATCACTAATTTTTTTTAGTGAGGCCCGCGCCGATAAAAAAAAATGGCGCCGATGGCCCTTTGCCTTTACCATGTGACAGGGCAAAGGTAGCGCTGGCGCCATTTTGAATATTGGCAGGAGGTTGCTCCCGACCCCGCTGGACCCCCAGGGACTTTTGGCCAGCTTGGGGGGGGGGCCTCCTGACCCCCACAAGACTTGCCAAAAGTCCAGCAGGGTCCAGGAGCGACCTCCTGCACTCGGGCTGTATTGCCAATATTCAAAATTCACATCCCTACTGTTGAGTTCCTGCTTTTTCAGCTGCGCAAGACCAATGACGTTCCTTTCTTCTTTCCGGGTCAAAGCAGATTGGTTTTGCCACAGTTCCCAGAGATTTCCGGTATTGGCCTGGAGACCTGGTAATTCTTTTAGAAATCCGGAGTCTCCAGGCCAGATCCGGAGAGTTACCAGGTATGCTTGTCGGTGCCAGGTTGCGTGGCGGTTTCCAGGACTGATGGCTGGGCACTGGCCCAGGATATCAAATTCAGGGGCTTATCAACTTATTTAGAAGGATCCCGGGGCCAGGTTGGGGTGTGAACTGGAAAATTAGCCAAAGCTCTGAGCTGTGCAGTCTTTTTCTCAAGGGCTTCTAGAAAAAATGCAAAGCAGCATGTTAGAGGATGCTCTTTTCCATTTCGTTTACCGCAGCAGGTAAAGGTCACAATAAATTTTATTTTCACTTAACTGTGAACAGAGTTGAGGTTAAACGAGAAAATGCTTGGGTGAGTTTATAGATTTAATCCACGGATATTTGGATCTTAATTACTGAAGGGTTGCTCCCAGGTTTTGCCTGCATTAGAAAGCAATAAAAAAAATGTTCCTGCTGGTCGCGCTTGACTTGGACATGTCTCGAGGAGCATTGGGAACAGACAAGGAAGCAGTCTAGGTCCTGTTAACGCCTGGGACGGTGATGCTAGGTAGCTTCATCTGGAATCCCCGAAGCACGTGGAGTACTCCCCCTGCAGGCGGGAGGCATTCCTGCTCACCTTCTCTGCAATATCACGTCTGTGTCACTGCTGCACAGGAGTTTTCTTTGGCGTGCGCATTTTGCAGTGGACAACTGATTTCAGGCTCGCTGTTGCTCCCTAGGGATCCGATGTTTTAGAGAGTTTTTCCTGTTCTTTGTCTGTGGGGGAAAAACACTTAGGAGTCGATTTTCCAAAAATGCACGTGCGTCCTTGCGCGTGCCGTTCCTGGCGCGCGCCCATGGATGCGGCTATTTTATAACACGCGCGTACCGACAGATACGCGCGCGGCCAGGCCGTTTTTAAAAATGTGCTCAGCGCGCACTTGGCTCGGCCGCGTGCGTATCTCCCGGATTTTGCACGCGACCGGACTTCGAAAATTTGGGTGTTAGTGCATCTGGCCCTAACTCCAGCCCTTCAGAGCGTGCTGTGGGATGCCTCGGTGTCAGGCTGCACCACCTGAGAACGGAGATCACAGAAGGCCAGTGGTTGCAAAGAATGAAATGAGTTATTAATATATTCTTTTGGTTTTCAACACGCCTATCAGTTTCCCATTCATTTTATTGATTTTTATCTTATATATTTAATTTCTGTCCTTTTTTGCAACTAGTCATTTTCATTTATATTAATTTATAGCCAGTATTGCATTGTGAGAGCCTTCTATATGTATATGATTGTCTTTTGAATTTTTGGTTTTTAGTTCATGTTGTATATACATGTGATTATTATAGGTAAGCATTTTTCATTTTTGATATTTTTAATTACATTCATTAATACTTTTTACACAGCTCACAGCTTTTTGAAAATTCATTGGCATGAGAGTAACATCACACGCATATAAGATATTTCTCATACAGGTAAAATCATCTATTTTCTTAAACAATGACATTTCCTGCTTTCAGCTATATTCCCTATGGTATATGTTTGACTTATATGGTCATTTTATATGTTTCATTTTACATGTTCCATTCCATTTGTTACCATTTCCGTGTTCATATGGTTTTATTTTTGATTTATGTCTGTCTTGTATTTTTAAGTGTGATTCGTTATTATTTATTGTAGCCCCTGAGGCAGCCCCCGTGTGGGGGGGGCGAAACTCGGCCTGAGTCGGGCGTCTTTGTATTGGATTAACACGTCTCCTAATAAAGAATATCAACGGACATTCCTTGGCATCTATTGTTTGTGTTGCCCTGGTGTAAGGTACTCCATACCTGCGACAGGAGGAGATAGAGAAAGTGCTTGGTGTTATCTCTTAGGTCAGGTGTCCCCCAAATCCAGTCCTCAAGGGCCACAGACTGGTCTGGTTTTCAGGATTTCCGCAACGAATATGCACGAGATCTAGTTGCATGTCTTGCCCCCCCCGGTTGCATGGAGATCTATCTCATACACATTCATTCTGGAAATCCTGAAAACCCAGACAAGTTTGCATCCCTCAACTGAATTCGAGTCCCGTGGCCTTAGGTAAAGCAGTATAGTATATAATATATGCAACTTTATCTTATAATAAATAATTTCCCGTTGGCATGAAATGACCTCAGCCAGTCAGCAGGTGGAGATGCTGTCAGGGATTCAGTCATCAGAGGAGCACCATGCAGAGGGGCGGATTTTAAAAAGCATTTACATGCGTAAATCTGGGTTTTACGCATGTAAATGCACTTTACTCGAGTAAGTGGGCTTTTGAAAATTGCTACAATATATGCCATTGAATCGTCCATAGGATTTATTCGCATAAGTGCACTTTACGTGAGTAAATGGCTTTTGAAAATTGCTACAATAGTAGTTACATTTATGCGCGTAACTCCTTTGAAAATTACCCCCTTAATGAGGAGGGTGGTGACAGTACAACCAGGCAGCCCCACCCAATACCCTTTTCACTTTTCAAGACTCTGGTAGACTTGTATTTTTTTTTTTGAGCCAGCAGTTTCATCCTGTTTCCATGGTGGTTTTTTCCCCCCCTGTTTTATATCCCTTTCCTAACTCACCTTGCCCAGCCATCACCGCGACAGCTCTCGGCAGGAGGGGGCCGCACCCCAGGGCCTCCTTCCGGAGATCCCGCAATCATGGGCCCTGACACCTTGCCACCAAGTGTCACCGTTGTGCGATGACCGACTCCCTCTCGGGGGCGGGGAGGGTTACCTCTGCAGCATCCCTGACCCCTTGGAGACCCGAGCCGGGAATGGAACCCAGATCCCCCCCCCCCCCCCCCCCATGCATGGCAGTGCACGGCCCCTCTCCGTTAGACTTTAATGTACGGTGCAGCCGACATCATTCTGGCACCTCCTCTTTGCTCATGCCATCTCCCATCAGCGCAGGCCCACGGCATTCGTGGCTGTTTGGTGCAGGATGTTTCTTGCTTAGCGCAGATCACAGCAAGTAACACGAGCAAGCAGTAAAACGTTGGTATTCCAATTCGCCCCCACGCCACCCACCATTTTGTGAAAAATGTACTCCCCTTACGGGGGCAGTTTTTAAATTGTCCGTGTAGTTGCAGACGCGTTGGGCGTTTTTTCTGCATTTGGCGCAGGCTTTCTAAGGGGAACAACCTCCACGTTTTAAGCGTTCACATACCGTGCGCCTGCTGTTTGTGCAGCCGAGTGTGGGTGGCAGGGAGGGGAAAATAGCACAGACACTTTTGAAAAACACCTGTATGCTCACTATTTTATTTCTCCTAACTTAAACTCACCAATGGAAATGCCTCATTTTAATGTGGCTAGAAATCCGTGTGCCGCATTGAAATACCTGTGCTTTTAGCTCCATCTGACTAGAGCAATTTTCAGTCTGGACTATTTACCCATATAAATTAATTTTGAAAATGACACTCCAGAAGCTCCATATGGAGTACAGAAATGCAAGAGCAGTAGTGAACAAAGTTATCATTCATTGAGTTAAAGATCCCTGTGTCGGTGAAATCACAAGAACCTAAAAAATGTCAGACTGGGTCATACTAAAGGGTCCATCGAGCCCAGGCAGCACCCTGTCTCCGACAGTGCCCAATCCAGGTCACAAGCCGCTGGTAGGATCCCAAAGAATAGGTCCAAGATCAAATGCAACATTTTGAAAATAGATGGAAATTGTCATTTGATTACACCAGTCGGCTGTTACAGTTTTATACTGACTTTTGGTGCCTTATTATGAGCTGGAGTAGAAGGCCATTTCTCTTCAACCTCTGACTGAAGGTTTAGCTAACATCTGCAAACCTACAAGAAGAATTCCAAAAACCTCTCAGCTGTGGTGCTATTGCGGTTTGACGGCCGGCACGCAGACGGGCGCGTGCACTCAGGTCTGGATACAGGGGCCGCTTCATTGGTCAGGAGGCGGCCAAACCTCTGACCCCCACCACAGATGGCACGTGCTTGCCGGGAACGTGTAACGATGCCGAATCCCCGTCCCTCTCAGTTCTTTCCTCTCTCCTTCCTGCAGCCAGCAGCCTTCGCTTTGATACCCAACGCAGCCTTTTCAATTTCATTCACAGTTGTTTCCAGTCAATTCTCTAAGGCGTTTTGTCAAGCAGGTGATCTCGGAAGCCTGCTACGATCTGGTTCTCCTAGTGAAGTTTTCCTGCAGTCCCTTTTCAATGGAGGAAAGGCCCTGGGTCTCCTGGGGTCTGGAGCAGGGTACTTTAAAGTGCATGTTTTTCTAGCAGTGACTGTCCTTGCATTTAGAAGTCAGATTGTAAATGCAATAGAACATGATTCAGAATTGTAATGTAAATAAGTGAGAGAGTAGTGCGCCGAGGAAATGCTTACCTTAATATTTAGGGACCTTTATACCGATTTATACTATAAGGTCGATATTTTTGGCATTATCTGGACTAAAACTGAGATTTTAATATGTCTCCCTCGCTGACAAGCTACAGTTTATCTGGATAAAGGGGTGGTGCATATGAACATAAGAACATGCCATACTGGGTCAGACCAAGGTTTCATCATGCCCAGCATCCTGTTTCCAACAGTGGCCAATCCAGGCCATAAGAACCTGGCAAGTACCCAAAACTAAGTCTATTCCATGTTACCATTGCAAGTAATAGCAGTGGTTATTCTCTAAGTCAACTTAATTAATAGCAGGTAATGACTTCTCCTCCAAGAACTTATCCAATCCTTTTTTAAACACAGCTATACTAACTGCACTAACCACATCCTCTGGCAACAAATTCCAGAGTTTAATTGTGCGTTGAGTGAAAAAGAACTTTCTCCGATTAGTTTTAAATGCGCCACACGCTAACTTCATGGAGTACCCCCTAGTCTTTCTATTATCCAAAAGAGTAAATAACCAATTCACATCTACCCGTTCTAGACCCTTCATGATTTTAAACATCTCTATCATATCCCCCCTCAGCCAAGGTGCGGTCTCACCATGGAGCGATACAGAGGTATTATGACATTTTCCGTTTTATTCACCATGCCCTTTCTAATAATTCCCAACATTCTGTTTGCTTTTTTGACTGCCGCAACACACTGAACCGACGATTTCAATGTGTTATCCACTATGACGCCTAGATCTCTTTCTTGGGTTGTAGCACCTAATATGGAACCTAACATTGTGTAACTATAGCATGGGTTATTTTTCCCTATATGCATCACCTTGCACTTGTGCACATTAAATTTCATCTGCCATTTGGATGCCCAATTTTCCAGTCTCACAAAGTCTTCCTGCAATTTATCACAATCTGCTTGTGATTTAACTACTCTGAACAATTTTGTATCATCTGCAAATTTGATTATCCCACTCGTCGTATTTCTTTCCAGAGCATTTATAAATATATTGAAAAGTAAGGGTCCCAATACAGATCCCTGAGGCACTCCACTGCCCACTCCCTTCCACTGAGAAAATTGTCCAATTAATCCTATTCTCTGTTTCCTGTCTTTAAGCCAGTTTGTAATCCACGAAAGGACATCGCCACCTATCCCATGACTTTTTACTTTTCCTAGAAGCCTCTTATGAAGAACTTTGTCAAACGCCTTCTGAAAATCCAAGTACACTACATCTACCAGTTCACCTTTATCCACATGTTTATTAACTCCTTCAAAAATGTGAAGCAGATTTGTGAGGCAAGACTTGCCTTGGGTAAAGCCATGCTGACTTTGTTCCATTAAACCATGTCTTTCTATATGTTCCGTGATTTTGATGTTTAGAACACTTTCCACTATTTTTCCTGGCACTGAAGTCAGGCTAACCGGTCTGTAGTTTCCCAGATCGCCCCTGGAGCCCTTTTTAAATATTGGGGTTACATTAGCTATCCTCCAGTCTTCAGGTACAATGGATGATTTTAATGATAGGTTACAAATTTTTACTAATAGGTCTGAAATTTCATTTTTTAGTTCCTTCAGAACTCTGGGGTGTATACCATCCGGTCCAGGTGATTTACTACTGTTCAGTTTGTCAATCAGGTCTACTACATCTTCTAGGTTCACCGTGATTTGGTTCAGTCCATCTGAATCATTACCCATGAAAACCTTCTCTGATACGGGTATCTTCCCAACATCCTCGTCAGTAAACACTAAAGTAAAAAAATAATGTAATCTTTCCGCAATGGCCTTATCTTCTCTAATTGGCCCTTTAATCCCTTGATCATCTAATGGTCCAACTGATTCCCTCGCAGGCTTTCTGCTTCGGATATATTTTAAAAAGTTTTTACTGTGAGTTTTTGCCTCTACGGCCAACTTTTTTTCAAATTCTCCCTTAGCCTGTCTTATCAATGTCTTACATTTAACTTGCCAACATTTATGCATTATCCTAATTTTCTTCTGTTGGATCCTTCTTCCAATTTTTGAATGAAGATCTTTTGGCTAAAATAGCTTCTTTCACCTCCCCTTTTAACCATGCCGGTAATCGTTTTGCCTTCTTTCCACCTTTCTTAATGTGTGGAATACATCTGGACTGTGCTTCTAGGATGGTATTTTTTTAAAATGACCACGTCTCTTGCACACTTTTTACTTTTGTAGCTGCTCCTTTCAGTTTTTTTCTAACAATTTTTCTCATTTTATCAAAGTTTCCCTTTTGAAAGTTTAGCACGAGAGCTGTGGATTTCCTTACTGTCCCCTTCCAGTCATTAATTCACTGTTACCTCTCTCACCAAATCCTGTGCTCCACTGAGAATTAGATTTAAAATTTCTCCCTCTCTCGACATTAAGGATATCCTGGAAACTTGACTGCTGAGCAGCCTCTTGCTGTAAGGGTATGGCAGGGGGTGTCAGATGCGGCTAATCAAGCTCCTAGCAAAAGCTGGAATAAATCAACCAGCTCTGCATAGGGAGGCCTAAAGCAATCCGAAGTCCTGGCTGCACGTCCTTTGAGCAGACACGTCAAGCACTGATCAGTTCAGGGCATGGAGAACAGAGGTTTTTGCTTTACGGTAACTGGTGCATTCCAGTACCATCTCTTTCTTATCAAACCCAAGTGCAGACACAAAGTTCCTCCTGCAGACACAAAATGAAAAAAAAAAAACAACAATCCCTTCAGCATGTCTGACCCTTATGGGTTAATGAAATGAGTTCATAAATTTTCTAAGACCCTTTCACGATATTTCAGATCGGAATCCCACTGTAGATTTTGGCACAGGCATCTCCCGCCTACAGTTACAGCCCCACAAAGAATTCTGTCATCCCCGGGACATTTCTGGGGGAAATTCACATGGGCGCAGGTGCTGTTAACTAATGAAAGACAAAAAAAAACCCACTAGTGGAAGTACAAGTGAGATGCTTTGGAATGTGTGGTGGATTGATCGCAGCTCACAGAAAAATACAGAAGCAAGACTTTTTTTTTTTTACCTATATTTTTTAAAGCAGATAATTGCAGTAAACAATTCAAAAAAAAATTTAGGGGTGTGTGTGTGTGTGTGTGTGGAGTGTAATATACATATGAAAAAAAGAACTGGTGCAGCGGAGTCTCATTTATCTCTGTCAGAGTAGTGGAGGTGACCAGCTTCTGATCTGTCCATAAATGTGGAGCTATCTGGAGCCGCTTTGTAGGTGACAATCATTTGGGCAGTTTGAAGAGGCAATGACACCTCGATGGAATGGGAATCTCTGCAGATAATTAAATCAGGGCCGTCGCAGCGCGGGAGCAAAGGTAGACAGAACGAGATAATGGGATGGGCCCTGCTCTTCTCAGTCAGTTCCTGTTTTGCGTACATTTGCAGCTGCACCACAGCTGTAAGTGAATGTCTGCTGTTGTAATATCGGCTCTCTGTGGCCTAAAACTGTCAGCTTGTCACGAGCAGCTTACAAACCTGGCCAGAAGGGTGGAAGCATATTTAAATAATACAGCGACTGGTACAAACACAGAAAACAGTGGAAGTCCACAAGACCCGTCGTGCCCACTCTTTTTCCATTCCTGTTGCATACCTGATCTCAGGCTGTTCCCTGCCATCCTCGCCACTAAGGATCCCCTGGGATGCCATTTCATGTATACACCACTCCCTAATATTTGACTTGTCAAACCTGTCCCAGTGACCCCCATAACTAGTCATGTTTTCCAGACATCTGCGGTAAATATTCTGAAAACCTGACTGGATATGAGATCACCAGGGCAGGACTGGAACGTCCTGGTCTAATAAAACTGAAATAACCAGATTCGTCATTTCAAGAATTTTTTTTTTTTTAAATGTTCATTTTACCGACCCTGGTGTGACCACACAGCTCCATGTCAAGTGGGCAGGTTGAGCCAGCTCTGGTTGTGCCTCCGCTGCTTGCCTGGAAATAGTTCCAATTTCCCCTAAGAAAATCAGGGCTATAACTCCATGGATGCCGGGAATCCACAAACTTGGTCTTTGAGGTTTTCAGGTTTTCCACCATGAATATACATGAGATCTATTTGTATAGAGTGGAGGAATTGCTTGCAAATAGATCTCATGCATATTCATTGTGCAAATCCTGAAAATCTGACTGGGTTGCAGCCCCCGAGGACCAAGTTTAGGGACGGTGTATACAGTGGGAGCACAACCATAGCCTGTCCCTCCTGGCACCGAGCTTTCCGGTCAACCTTCTAAAACCAGAGTGATGGGGCTGGGTTTGACGCTGCGGAGCTTCAGTGCCCTACTTGGTCAGCCTCCTTCTTCCTCCTGAACCTGGGGGCCCGTCCCAGAATGCTGCCCACGACACGGTGCAAAGCGACATTCCTTCCCGGCTGCAACATCGCAAGGTTTAGCGTTGTTGCCCGTGCGTGACGTTGGAGATGTTTGGGAAGCTGTCACAGAGCATTTTCCTTCACAAGCCCTCCATTAGGGAACGCACCGCCAAAAGAACTGGGACTTTCAGATGACTGTCTGTCCTTTAGGAGGAAATTAAACACTCACTTGTTTAGCTACTAGCTTCATTAATTGTAGCCTATTTGGGCTACTTACAGGGAGGGAGATTTTCAAAGGGACTTCTGTAGGTAAAACCGTGCTTTTCCTGCAGAAATGAAAATTGCACACAAAATTGTGCACATACATGCGTGTAATTGCAAGAACATCGGGGAGAGGTATTCTGGGGGACAAGGTCTGGGCAGGGCATGCTTTTGAATTTTGAAAGCTTTCCTCCAGATTTTCCTTACAAGTGTAAATTGTGTGCGGGTAGGTTTCTTGGGATAATTTTTAAAGCGAATTAATGCATGCAAGTTTGTTTGAAAATTGGCACAAGTTAGGCCTATAACAGCCCAAAAATGTATATGGACTCTTATACAATTACTGCCTTAGGAAAACAAATAAATAATCGCCATACTACAGGCAGCAATATGGTTAAATGTACAATAAACAAACACCATATTCACATTCTAGCAACATCCATACCAATATCTTAAATACACTAAAAACAGACAAACCTATGAAACTGCTTAACCCTAATCCGCCCATTCCTCACTCATCAGCTGATTCCCAAACATTTCCCTACCCAAGGTGTTCTGTCCTATCTTTATTACTGATTAGCTAACTCGGGGAGATTTATCAAGCCGTGATATTTTATCGTGGGAGGGGCCAAAATATCGCACGGGAGGGGGGGGTTCTCCTCAATATTTTGCCCCTGACATCAAAATATCGTGGCAGTCTCACCACACAATTTTTTATCGCAGGAGAATGATCAACAAAAAATTATGCCGTGAAACGGCCTATACGAGCGATGGTAGCACACCTCGGCAGGGGCCACCATCGCTTTAAAGGGTCTGAGGCCCAAATTTCTGCCCCTGCAAATGTTATGTCTCCCCCAGGAGTCTTGGTAGACCCCAACCACCGTGTGGCTGTCTCAACAGGCGGCCCCACAATACAAAAGTAAAAAAAAAAATTAAATCAAATGGCAAAGGCTGTTCGGTGCCATTTTGGAAAATGGTGTCTACTGGACCTGGAGCTAGGGGGTGCTCTGGGCATTGGGAGTCTGGGCTGGGGTAGAGGGTCCAGGGGGGCCCTTGTCCACCAGTGACCTATTTTTTGGAAGGGGGTTATGGTGCCACCAGGGGAAGTGGGTTTTAATGGGAAAGGGACAGCTTTGGGTAAGGGGCAGGGCATCGCCACACAATTTCTTAAATTTTTTTTTCCATAGGTGGCCCCAGGGTGGGCAGGGATCAGATCCCCAGGGGACATTTAGGCACTTGGGGGAGTTGTTATTTTGAGGCCTGTATCTTTAACAGGCCTCCCTGGGACATTAGGATGCATGTTAGCATCCCAATGTCCCCAGAACAACATAACTAAACCTCCTTGAAATATGCGAAAATAATGGGGCTGACATTTTTCTAAGTCAGCCACGTTATTTTATTTGCATGGAATTGCCTAAGCATTAACTGCTTTGCATGCATTAGGCAATTTTATTCATGCACGTGTATGCAAAACAGCAAATTTACATAGAGGTGGAATTTGGTTTATAAAATTGCAAAAAACAGCGTTTTAATGTGCATTAAATGCTGTTTAACACGCATTGTCACCTTATTACAGCTTATTAAATCTAGCCCTCAGTGATTCCTAACCCTTTCCTAGAGGCGCACCTACCTATCCATTTGGGTTTTCAGACTTGGCACAGTGAATATTCATGGTATTGATTTGCATAATCTGTGCCTCTTATGTATACAAATCTATCTCATGCATGTTCTTCTCAGTGGAAAAGGGTAAACAGTGGAGTGCCTCAGGGATCTGTACTTGGACCGGTGCTTTTCAATATATATATATAAATGATCTAGAAAGGAATACAACGAGTGAGGTTATCAAATTTGCGGATGATACAAAATTATTCAGAGTAGTTAAATCACAAGCAGACTGTGATACATTACAGGAGGACCATGCAAGACTGGAAGATTGGGCAGCCAAATGGCAGATGAAATTTAATGTGGACAAGTGCAAGGTGTTGCATATAGGGAAAAATAACCCTTGTTGTAGTTACACAATGTTAGGTTCCATATTAGGAGCTACCACCAGAAAAAAGATCTAGGCATCATAGTGGATAATACTTTAAAATTGTCAGCTCAGTGTGCTGCAGCAGTCAAAAAAGCAAACAGAATGTTAGGAATTATGAGGAAGGGAATGGTTAATAGAACGGAAAAAGTCTTAATGCCTCTATATTGCTCCATGATGAGACCGCACCTTGAATACTGTGTACAATTCTGGTCGCCGCATCTCAAAAAAGATATAGTTGCGCTGGCGAAGGTACAGAGAAGGGCAACCAAAATGATAAAGGGGATGGAACAGCTCCCCTATGAGGAAAGGCTGAAGAGGTTAGGGCTGTTCAGCTTGGAGAAGAGACGGCTGAGGGGGGATGTGATAGAGGTCTTTAAGATCATGAGAGGACTTGAATGAGTAGATGTGACTCAGTTATTTACACTTTCGAATAATAGAAGGATTAGGGGGCATTCCATGAAGTTAGAAGTAGCACATTTAAGACTAATTGGAGAAATTTATTTTTCACTCAACGCACAATAAAGCTCTGGAGTTTGTTGCCAGAGGATGTGGTTAGTGCAGTTAGTGTAGCTGGGTTCAAAAAAGGTTTGGATAAGTTCTTGCAGGAGAAGTCCATTAATGGCTATTAATCAAGTTTACTTAGGGGTAGATATTAAAAAATACGCGATCGTTTACTTTTGTTCGCGCACCAGGCGCGAACAAAAGTATGCTGGATTTTATAAGATACGCGCGTATCTTATAAAATCCGGGGTCGGCGCACGCAAGAGGGTGCACATTTGTGCAACCTGCGCGCGCCGAGCCCAGCGCGCACTGCCTGTTCCCTCTGAGGCCGCTCCGATTTCGGAGCGGCCTCGGAGGGAACTTTCCTTCGCCCTCCCTTCCCCTACCTATCTCACCCCCCCGGCCCTATCTAAACCCCCCCCCCCCCTACCTTTGTCAGCAAAGTTACGCCTGCTGAAAGCAGGCGTAACTTGACCATGCCACCGGGCCGGCACCACGCCCCCGGGCCCGCCCCTGAAACACCGCGGCACACCCCCGAAACGCCGCGTCGTTTCGGGAATGCCCCCGACACGCCCCCTCCCCACCCCCTCCCCGCCCCTTTTCCAAAGCCCCGGGACTTACGCGCGTCCCGGGGCTTTATGCGCGCCGGCGGCCTATGCAAAATAGGCGCGCAGGCCTTTTAATATCCGCCCCTTAGGGAATAGCCACTGCTATTAATTGCATCAGTAGCATGGGATCTTCTTAGTGTTTGGGTAATTGCCAGGTTCTTGTGGCCTGGTTTTGGCCTCTGTTGGAAACAGGATGCTGGGCTTGATGGACCCTTGGTCCGACCCAGCATGGCAATTTCTTATGTTCTTATGTTCTTAAAACCTGACTGGTTAGGTGTGCCTCCAGGAGAGGATTGGGAAACACTGAGCTAAGTCCTTCACAGTCTTATTGTCTAACTGTATTCTCAAATTCCTGATGTCATCATTAATTGCAAAGCCTCTATCCTTAGACCCTATCTAAACCCTTCCACCAGGGGCTTACCCATGAATAGTTCTGACCTCACAATATCTTAACAATTTTTGCAGTATTGTATGTATCACATGTTGTTTGTTTTGTTTGTGTTTTTGTGTGTGTGCCATTTTATGACTATTATAATACATGTTTTTTCCAGTGTGAGTGGTTTTTAGAGAAGTGGTATATAGCTAAAACAAATACATTTGCACTGCTGATAATGGCTAATTTAGACATTACAAAAGCAATCAATGCCACTTGCACAGTGGTGTCGTGGTACTTCAAAACATCAAGGAAGTTCATTTATTAATCTCTTCTGGAGAGACCTTCCGGATGTCATTATAGATTTTTGAATTTTGAAGAGATTGGTTAACCGAAGTTTTTAATAGCACATATCACATATATACATACAAAAAAATGGAGGAGGTTGGTGGGTTTATGATTATAATATGCTTGAAAAAGGCAGAGTTGCCTACACGGTTATGTGAAACCTTTCCAACTCCTCATAAAACATTTTTCCAGCACTGGATAAGGTGATTTCCACTTGGCGTGTAGGTTATTAAATAATATTAAATAATAAATAAACATCTTATAAGTGACAATAATTTGGCATAACAGTGATATAGAGTTTCACAGTGAGTGAACCGTTTGGTTCCCCTTTTGTTAATTATTAATTTAGACATTAGGCTTTTTTTTCCTGCAAACGGTGACCAAGATTGAATGTCTGGAATGTAGAATTCAGAGACCTTGTTTGAAGTGAGAGGGCAAGAGACAGGTACAGCCCTTATCGGGACACTTGCTGATTGTGTCAATAGGAGAACCATGTTGGCTTGGCACTTGTGGGAGTACAGGTGGTCTCCAAGACACCTGGCTTCTTTACAAATAGGAAGACTGAAAACTGGCCCAAGTGTCGTTTCAGTCTAGTGTCACGGGTTGAGTTTCAGCCAGCATTAGATCCTTTTTCAGGAAACTCACTGCCGATGATTTTGCCTTGATATTTCTAAATAAAATCAAAACTATTCAAGCAGAATGTGTTGCAGATTCACCCATTTCAACAGCTGAACCCTCTGACATGTCTCCCCCCCATTGACATAATTGTCTCCTTCAGTAAATTATCCATAATTAACAAAATTTGACCTCAGCCTGCCATTAACATTGAAACAAATGAAGGTTTTCTCCTCCTCTCAAGATCCTTTACCTCTCAAGCTACTTAAAAATCCAGAGCTGAAGGCAGCCAAGATTCACCCAGCATGTAAGACTTCCCATCTAGATTTGGTCATACCAGAGAATAATAGACTAATTTCTAGCCTGCCCTCTCTAAACAAAATCATAGAGAGAGTAGTGTTTATCCAACGTTCAGCTTTTCTGGAAAAGACTTTATCCTCCCAAGCAGTCAGGATATCATAAGGGCTTCAGTACTGCAACTGAAATTAGTCCTTGCCTTGACAAGGGGAAAGCAGTTCTTGTCGTCTTTTTAGATATGACAGCTGCCTTTGAAACCATTGACCATTATTTGTTGGTTGCCCCTTTGACTGATATTGGAAATTGTGGCTCAGTGCTTGATTGGTTTAAATCTTTTCTTAAAAACAGAATTGAACAGGTTGATTGGAGTTTGAATTCTTCACAACTCCATCCTCTTACCTGCGTACAAGGTTTAGTATTGTCATCAACCCTCTTAAATTTATATCTTTCACCACTGGCTACTTTAATCCAAAACCTAGCTTACAGTTCCTACTTTTATGCGGATGATATCTAGATCGAGGCTAGTTTAGACCCAAAGTCTTCTATGTCTTTAAAAGATTTTAACAAATGCTTAACCAAGAAGATTGCTTTTGGCTTTATTAATTTAAATTGAAAGTCAGAAGCCATGTGGTTCACCAGGAATGTTGACCATGAGACTTTTCCATCTCCTCGGTTGGCTGGTTCCATTAGCCAGCCGAAAGGTGTGTTTCCACTTTGGGACTTAAGCTAGAGTCTGCACTTAACTTTGAGCGTCATGTATCTAATCTAGTTAAGCGATCATATTACTTCTTGTGATTGATTCAACAGTTTAAAACTTTTCTTGAAGTACAAGACCTCAGATCCCTTACATTTTTATTAATCTTGAGCTGCTAGATTATTGTAATTCATTATATCATGGACTTCCTTCAAACTTAATGTACAAACTCCAGATTGTTCAAAATACTGCAGCTAAGTTAGGCCTGGATTCAATAATACCGCCGGGCTCTTTGAATCGCGTGGTACAGGGGGGCGGGGGGGGAGGCGAAGCGGGGGGCGGGCCTGTGAAAGCCCTCAGCGGCTTTCACACCCAATAGTGCCATCATAAAAGGTGGTGCTATTGGGCACGAAATTGGCAGCGAAAAGGGTTCTTACCTTTTCGCTGTCCTCGATGTCTTCGTGGCGTCCACCCCAGTGCCACCCCGACTCCTCCTGTTTCGGTCTTGACGCCGCCCCCATTTAGTGATCACACGCTAAAAGTCCCTTTTTGCGTGCGATCACTTTGGAAAATGACCCCCTTAATCTTTGGGAAAAAGAAATTTAACCATGTCCCTCCCCTTTTACACAAACTTCATTGGTTACCAATCGCATCCTGTATCCTGTTTAAAATTGGGTGCTTCACATTTAAAGCACTTTGATGGAGAACCCCCTGCTTATTTGGCATATCTTCTGTTTCTCTATCAGCCCAGAATGACATTACTTAGATTACCTTCTCCTAAGAAAACTTGTCTGGAATGAACATGAGAAATCTATCTAGCACCTTGTCTCTGGAATACCCTACCATTATCCCTGCAAACTGAAGACGTTTGTAAATTTAGGAAGGGTCTCAAGACCTGGCTATTTTCCAGAATTTCTGACACTTTTTAATATGCTGTAGTTATCCTGAATCCTCATCTTAAATTGTTTATTTTATTGCGTAAGCATGGTGAATTTCTTCCTGTAGACTAATTACGTCAGAGAACAGGTTATTCTGTGTGCCTGAGGAATTGTTTCCTAAGATATATTTTAAGGTGAATTTTCAAAAGTTGCCAGCATAAAAAAATAGCATGCACGTAAAATAGCATGAACACAAGTACATGCTATTTTAGAAACTTCAACATACACGCAAAAATCAGGGTCCGTGAGTACATTTGTGCATGTAAAAAAGCGGGCAGGCCACCTATCTGACTAAATTCCAATTAATCCGATTAAGTAGCGCCTTTGCCACTACTTTTACGGACAAATTAAAATTAATTCGGATAAATAGCAGTGATCCGGCTAAATAATGATTTTATTTAGCTAAGTAGCAGCAGCAGGTGCTACTCAGCCAGCCAAGTCTGAAAAGCACCACCTGACCATCTAAATAGCACGTTTTGGACTTCTCTGACTATTTATTTATTTAGATTTTTATATTCCACTTTTCACAGGACTTCAAAGCAGATTACATGTAGCTGAATAAGTCTAAAAAAAGCACTACTTAGCCAGATACGTTTTAAAAGATACTTATTTGGCTAAATCAGGTAGCCAGATAAGTCTAAAAGTGCTACTTATCTGACTATCTGATTTAGCCACATATGTAGCACTTTTTAGGTTTACTAGCTTTCTGACTTAGTCAAATAAATAACATTTTAAAACTTATCCAGCTACGAAGCACTTTTTTTTTTTTTTAGACTTAGCCGGCCATCTTATATAGCTGGATAAGTCTGAAAATGCTTCTCAGACGGACAAGTAGTGCTTTTTAGACTTGTCGGACTAAGTAGTAATTTTGCCGCTACTTGGCTGGATAAATCAGAACATATGCAGATAAGTGCTGCATCTTATACGGATAAGTCCAAACTTGCACAGCTTGTGGTTTTTACATTCATGAGCACATTTGCGTGCATGTGTGTACTCGTATTTTACAACCTGTGCATGTCGTTTGCGCACAGGTTATAAAATCCTGGAGCAACTTTGCTTGCACCCATATCCATGCGTATATGGGCATGCACGAGCAGCTTTGAAATTTATCCTCCCTGTTTTCCTAGTCAGAAGACGGAGACCAGCTTCTGTAACCTCACAGCCTTAGAGGTCGTTGGTCATACACTGATGGCTGAGCTATAAGACCGAACAGGACAGTGAGAAATCACTCAACACCGAAAGAGAGCACCTTGCAAATGCAATCCTGAAGTATACTATTATTATTATTATTATTATTATTATTATTATTAAGAGTTTTGTAAAGGAAAGAAAAAGGTTGTCAAGTGTCCTGGTATATTCACTATCATATGATCAGTAATAACTAATCAGATTTCTGTATTTGTGCTATTCCATGAAATGATGGATGTATGATATTATCTGGATTTTAGTCTTCCCTACGTAACCTGCTTTTAATTTAAGATTTCTGTCTCATTGTTTTTTAGGGCTGAAAAAACTGAAGTCCTAAGCGAAGATCTTTTGCAGGTAAAGAAAACTTCCATTGTCATTTTTAAATGGTCTTATATTGTGGGGACACAATTGCCTTGTGCCTATAGGAACTCTTTAACAAGTACTGGCCACATAACAAGTCCTTAAATTGTTTTAGAATATTCACACTACGTTAAACACATCCAGTACATGCACTCCAGGCTACAAATTTGCTTTATCTGTACATTTATTGGGGAAGGAAAGGTGTCAAGTCATTTCAGGCTGTTAGGAATCAAACCTAGTAATTTGAGGACCATTTTGGGGACCTGAAGTGAGAAGGAGATGCCTTGAGGCCACATTAGAATGCATTAACCTGATAAAACCTTTGCAGGACAAACATTAGTCCTATTTTTATCCCAAAAATTTGGAACTTGTTTTTCTCTTTTGCAGAGCTGTTGGGTACCCATGCAGATTTGTAAACCAGGCCTAGAATGGATCATAGGTTTTCAAATTTCACCTTGATAAGCTTCCCTTAATTAACGGGCAAGCCCATATTCTGCTCCCTCTGCCTATTTACCAGATGAAAAAAATATCACAGACGTAGCAAGAATCCCCACCCATAATCTGGACATTTTCTTGCTGCTGCAGTTTATTAGATTGTACAGTGGCATCTCAATTATTTTCCAATTTTCTGAGTTCTAGTTGTCATGATCTATCATTGAGATTCAATAAAATCCATCTACAGGTGACTCCCCAGTGACTCGTTTCTGTTCCGAGCCCAGTTTTGCTCAACTTGATAGTGTCCGAACTGCATTATCCTCTGCAGCGTTAGAATGCTAGTCTTGTTCTTCCCTTGGGCTGTGTTTCTTTTATATTGGCCTTTTTTGGGTCCCCGTTTCCCCTTTCCGAATATGGCTGGTGAAAATGGAAGAGTTTTTATTTGTAAATTATGTGTTGGGAATCTAGGCCTCTGCTAGTAGAAATGCTCCCCGCACCTCCCTGCCTCATTTTGGGCACTTGGGATTGTACTGAAACACAGTCATACTATTCAAACCCACTGCTTGATTTGGAAGCAACTAGGAAAAAGATGGTTTGTCTAGGATTTAGGAGTGGGATGGGGTGGGGTGGGGAGTAGGTGATATAATTCACCTTTGTTGACCTAATAATCAAGCATATTACTCACTTTAGTTTCCTCTCAAGTTTTCTGTTTATCTAAAATAGAAACTAGTGAATGGAAAGGAGAATAAGGGTTACATAGAAACATAGAAATGACGGCAAGAGAAGACCAAACGGCCCATCCAGTCTGCCCAGCAAGTTTTGCACTTTTTTTTTTCTCATTCTTATCTGTTACTCTTGGCTCTTGATTCTATTTCCCTTCCACCCCCACCATTAATGTAGAGAGCAGTGTTGGAACTGCCTCTAAGTGAAATATCTAGCTTGATTAGTTAGGGGTAGTAACCACCGCAATAAGCAAGCTATACCCATGCTTATTTGTTTACCCAGACTAAATAATTCAGACCTTGTTGGTTGTTGTCTGTATATAGATCTACTTTTCTTCATTTCCCCTGCCGTTGAAGCAGAGAGTTATGCTGGATATGCATTGAAAGTGAAGTATCTGACTTTCTCCCCTGCCGTTGAAGCAGAGAGCTATGCTAGATATGTATGGAGTATCAGTCTTTCTCCCCTGCCGTAGAAGCAGAGAGTTATGCTGGATAAGCATTGAAAGTGAACTATGAGACTTTCTCCCCTGCCGTTGAAGCAGAGAGCTATGCTGGATATGCATTGAAAGTGAAGTACCAGGCTTATTTGGTTTGGGGTAGTAACTGCCGTAACAAGCCAGCTACTCCCCGCTTTTTTTGTGAATGCAAATCTTTTTCCACGTTTCCTCTTGCCGTTGAAGCTTAGAGCAATGTTGGAGTCGCATTAACCGTGTATATGTTTATTGAATAAGGGTATTATCTCCAGGCAGTAGCCATCATTCCCGTGAGCCACCCACTCTTCATTCACGTCCTCTAGACTTTATGGATCCACAGTGTTTATCCCATGCCCCTTTGAAGTCCTTCACAAATCTGGTCTTCACCACTTCTTCCGGAAGGGCATTCCAGGCATCCACCACCCTCTCCGTGAAGAAATACTTCCTGATATTGGTTCTGAGTCTTCCTCCCTGGAGCTTCAAATCGTGACCTCTGGTTCTGCTGATTTTTTTCCGACTGAAAAGGTTTGTCGTCTTTGGAACATTAAAACCTTTCAAGTATCTGAAAGTCTGTATCATGTCACCTCTGCTCCTCCTTTCCTCCACAGTGTACATATTTAGATTCTTCAATCTCTCCTCATAAGTCATTCGATAAAGACCATTCACCCTTTTGGTCGCCCTTCTCTGGACCACCTCCATCTTGTCCCTGTCTCTTCGGAGATACAGTCTCCAGAACTGAACACAGTACTCCAGGTGAGGCCTCACCAAGGACCTGTACAAGGGGATAATCACTTCCCTTTTCCTACTCGATATCCCTCTCTCTATGCAGCCCAGCATTCTTCTGGCTTTAGCTATCACCTTGTCACATTGTTTCACCGACTTCAGATCATTAGACACTATCACCCCAAGGTCTCTCTCCTGCTCCGTGCACATCAGCCTTTCTCCCCCCATCAAATACAGTTCATTTGGATTTCCACTCCCCATATGCATGACTCTGCACTTCTTGGCATTGAATCTCAGCTGCCATATCTTCGACCACTCTTCCAGCTTCCTTAAATCCCATCTCATTCTCTCCACTCCTTCCAGCGTGTCCATTCTGTTGCAGATCTTAGTGTCATCCGCAAAAAGACAAACCTTACCTTCTATCCCGTCCGTAATGTCGCTCACAAAGATATTGAACAGGACCGGTCCCAACACGGATCCTTGCAGGACACCGCTTAAAACCACTCTCTCTTCAGAGAGAGTTCCATTTACCATCACACATTGTCTTCTGTCCGCCAACCAGTTTGCAATCCAGGCCACCACCTCGGCACTCATTCTTAAGCTTCTCATTTTATTCACCAGTCTCCTGTGCGGGACCGTATCAAAAGCTTTGCTGAAATCCAAGTAGATGACATCAAGTGCTCTTCCTTGATCCAATTCCTTGGTTACCCAGTCAAAAAAGTCTATCAGGTTTGTCTGACAGGATCTTCCCCTGGTGAATCCATGCTGCCTCTGGGTTTGTGAACTTTAAAAAAAAAAAAAAAGTTTCTGGACTAGTTTTAAGAACCTGCAAGAGAGTTTACAAGCTCCTCAAAGTAAATTGGCAAACTTCTTTTCAAAATCCAATCTTAGGTTGGTTTTTTTTCAGTGTCAGAAGTTTTTTGTTTTTTTTTATTGAGAGAAATACACATTTCCTTCCAAAACATGCACAAGAAAGAAGACGACCAAAAAGAATGCTGCATCACAAAATAATCTGGCAACAATCTCTATCATATAAAGCAAAACAAATACATATGTCACGGTCAGGTAAGCTGAGATCAGATATTCCCCCTACAGGAGCAAGGCCAGACTCTGGGGCAAGGATGGATTAGGTCTTCTGCCTATACCAGCCACTTCCCCCACAGGTTGAGCTCTTGGGTTCTTGTGGTCGGTAGGGTTTAGCTGGAACAAGGCACAGACTGGGAGCTGGAGAAAGGCTGGTACTGAGGGCAGGCAGGAGCTAAATACAGGCAGGGCTGAAGACATGGACTGGAACCAAGGGCAAGGCTGGGACTGGGTATAAGTCCTAGATCGGGAGACAATGCTGGGACTGAAAACAGGCGAACAAGAATTTGATGTGAAGGCAAGGTCTGGACTGGAAACAGGGACTGAACAGTACAGGATAAGGACTAGATAGGACAGGACCGGACAGGAGAAGACAAGACTAGACAAGGACAGAACTAGAACAAGCCACAATAAACAAGAAGGCCCGAAGGCCACAAGGCAGGACAAGGAGGCCCAGGAGGCCACTGAGTGAGGCAGGAAGCCTTAGAAGGCCACAGAGTAAGGCAGGGAGCCCTGGAAGGCCAAGGTAGGCCACAAGGCAAGGCAGGAGGGTGAGATGGCTACAAGGCAGGAAAGCATGGCAAGGATGGCAAGGTCAAAGAATTGAGGAGACTTGATGAAGAGGCAAGGAGAGAATGGACAGGCTGGGTTAAATAGGGCTGGAGATGCTGCCCTATGAGATCAGCGAGAAGGCAGCTAGAGTGGCTGTGAGGGAGGTTCTCTGATGACCTCTGCTGGTGGGGGGGCTGTGTAACAAGCAGAATCATGGCACCATACAACATATTATGTGGGCAAGCAATTTTCGAAAGCCAGTTACCTGGGTGAAAATTGCCCTCCTTCTGCATGGGTAAAAGAACAGGTGGGGATCAACAATATGTGTACATTTATCCATGGGAAAAGTAGGAAGGCTCAGAGGTGGGGCTAGGTCAGGGGAGGTGGCAACAACATGCATAGTTTTGCATTTTCAAAAAATGTTTTCAGGGAAAAAGAATTTGCAGAAAAAGCAGGTACAAATCTCTGCAGCTACTTTTTTCTCTAGGCGATTTTAAAAGGGCAAGCATGCGTATATTTTCTCTTTGAAAACTTTTGCAAAGTCCTCGGGATAAAAGTACCCACCGACATTGCAACAAGCCACATAAGCTTTGACAATTGCCCCCAATGCCGCCTGTCTATGAAGTTTATCCTTTTAAATGGCAGCGGAGAATGCTGTTATGATTATGGGTCATGGAGGAAATGATTAAAGGCCACTGCAGATTCCCTTAATTGGCAAATCTTGCATCGGAGTCTGTGCAGGTTCATCCGCTTTACGGGGTGCGTGGCGGTCAGATTCAGTGTGGAGCAGTAAATCCACATCAAGCACATTGAGTGTACCCCTGGATTTGCTGTGGAAAATTTCAGCGACCACCCCCAGTGAATCTAAGGCAAGACCAAAAATCAGGTACATAAGAACATAAAACCAGGCAAATTTCAGCCTGGTTCACAGTGACCTAAGGTTTATAGCCCTTCTGGTGAATGCTCCTGCAATTTGAAAGTACTGATCCTAAGTTATATTAAATTTTGCACTCAGTGTAATGCCTTAGAGGACTACAGTTCATATCAAAAAACTAATCTATCTTTCCTAATTCAAAAAGGCTTGTGCTGAGCAGTGAGGGAATGATCTGTCCCAGGATAAATGCAATAAGCTTCATAGAATAGATGGAAGTTCTGGCAGGTTTAGCCCCCTCCAGAGCAATATTAGCAAAATGTCCCCAGTTTAATACGCATGGTATAGGTTTAGGATTAGCAGTGCATGCATGTGTGTTCTGACAGTACCTTCAAGGCTACAATCTACATTTTCTGGAAGCCAGGCAAGGAGGAGGAGCATCCCTTTAGCAGTAGAAAAGGAAAATAAACCAGGTAAAACAAAGTATACAGGAACCCGGATCACCTGTTGCATTTCTCGGGATATGGCCCATCCACTGGGGGTAAGGCCAAATGTCAACGTCTGGTACCTGGCACATGACCAGAGAAAGAAAGGAGCATATGTCAGGAAAGTATAATGGGGAATTTAAAAAGGTAAAAAAAAAAAAAAAAAAGAAGCCGCATTTCAAATTTCTACTCTGCAATTGATTTTATCGGCAGAGCTCTGGCAGAATGGATGGAGCTCTTGCTGCGTATTGCATTAACGCTGTACTGGTGGGAAATCAGCACTCTCCATGCCCAAAGGTTAATGGGTCTTATATGAGCTACCTTGCTGAGACAGAAAACAGCTTGGTCCTTAGACTTCACTTTTCATCAATACAGTATCTGTTGAGCATGTACTGGTTTATGTTGGATGTTCTAAATCTGAGGCTGTTGTAACAGAGACTGCTTAGCAAATAAAGCAGACTTCTCAGAATATGTAGTGGTTGACTGGACAGCTGGACCAGAACTAAAAAAAAGCTTTTGTTATAAAGGCCACGGATACTCTGACAAATTTTGGCCCTATCTTGTTAGTTGGGACCAGTAGCCACTTCAGCTGCAGTATTAAATGCTGGATAGCAGTAGCCATAACCACTTCAGCCACTTCAGCTGCAGTATTAAATGCTGGATAGCAGAGAGCTGCAGACTACTCGTGGGATCTTTTTCAGGTAGCGATACATGATTTGGACCAAGATAAAAAAATGTTTAAAGATGCTTTTATGAGCTTTTCGGGCCTCATTGAAAGCTTCTTTCAGTGTGACCCATGTTGTCTGGAAAGCCTCGGTTATATCATCATCTTTGGGTAATTCATACGTAGACAAGTGCAAAGTGATGCACTTAAGAAAGAGCCACCCAAATTATGGCTACGCAATGTAAGGTTCCACAATGGGAGTTGCCACCCGGGAAAAGGATCTAGGTGTCATCGTGGATGATATGTTGAAATTCTATGTGTAGCAGTGGCCAAGAAGGCAATTAGAATGCTAGGAATTACTAGGAAAGGAATGGAGAATAAAACAGAGAATATCATAATGTCTCTGTATTGCTCTATGGTGAATGTTGAATATTGTGTGCAATTCTGGTCACTGCATCTCAAAAAAATATATAGTGGAATTATAAAAGGTACAGAGAAGGGTGATCAAAATGATAAAAGGAATGGAACAATTCCCCTATGAAGAAAGGCTAAAGAGGACTCTTCAGCTTGGGGAAGAGAGGGCTGAAGGGAGATCTGATAGAGATCTACAAAATAATGAGTGAAGTGGAACAGGTGAATGTAAATTGGTTATTTACTCTTTCAAAAAGTACAAAAATTAGGTGACACACATTGAAGTTACTAGGAAATACAATTAAGACAAATAGGAGAAAATATTTTTTTACTCAATGCATAATTAAACTCTGGAATTCATATCCGGAGGATATGAATTCCAGAATACTGTTCAAATACAGAATACTGTTCAAAGTTCTAACCATCACCCACAAAGCGATTTCCAACATCACACCTTTGGATCTCAAATTCCCTCTCAGATTGCACTTACCATCCAGGCCGGTAAGAGCAGCATATAAACACACCCTCCAGGTTCCCTTTCTAAAAACAACTTCAGGATTGAGAGCCCTCTCAGCGTCTGGTCCAAAACACTGGAATTCTCTCCCTCCAGACCTACGGCTAGAACACTGCCCGGTTACTTTTAAGAAAAGACTCAAAACCTGGTTGTTCAATCAGGCCTTTTCCCATTCAGATAATCCTCTGAATTAAATTCCTCCCGTTCCCCAGCAGTATTACACCCTTCCTATTCATTTATATCTCCTTAGTCAAAAAAATTTCATGTCCAGATTTTGCCCCTCTACTTAGCTCCTGTTGCCTTCACTACGGTTCACATACCTATTCCTCACCCCACTAGCCGTTTATTATATTGTACAGTGACACCCTTATATGCCCCTCTGTTCCATGATTTCAATTTGGTGCAATACCTTAGCGTCAACCCCTAGTTTTCTGTTTCTTAGTTCAAGACCTAAGCCTAAGCCTCTGCGACCACGGATGTATTATATTTACTCTCTCTGGGACACTGTTTTCTGTACAAATGTTAAATGTTGTTCTGCTTGTTTGTTGGTTAATAAGATATTTATTATTAGTTCTTTGTAATTGTTCACATTTGAAGCTCTGTTAATGTTCTATGTAATTGCTTTCATTTACCGAAGCACTGTTTTCTGTTCAATGTAAACCGAACTGATTTGTAAACCCTTACAAGAATTTCGGTATATAAAACTGTTAAATAAATAAATATGGTAAAAGCTGTTAGTGTAGCTGGGTTTTAAAAAGGTCTGAAGAAGTTCCTGGAAGAAAAGTCCATAAACCATTATTAAGGTGGACTTGGGGAAATCTAGTGCTTATCCCTAGGTTAAGCAGCATGAAATCTGTCAACTTTGGGATCCTGCTAGATACTTGTGACCTAGATTGACCACTGTTTGAAACAGGATACTGGGCCTCATGAATCTTTGGTCTGACACAGTATGGCAAATCTTATGATCCAATAAATGGTATCATGGTCTACAAAGATCCCATTTTTCCAGGATTAGTTGGCTGCTAAATTTCTGAACCTTTGGTATTCTCCCAAGACACACACAAGTGTAGTTTAAAATTTTCTGTCCAGTGCCTTGATATGTTACTACATCTGTCTTTTACACATAACTTATACAATCCATTAAAGAAGCAGTAGCTGCTCTTCAAAACCAAAACCCAAATTTGGTATGAGTACATAAGAACATGCCATATTGGGTCAGACCAAGGGTCCATCAAGCTCAGTATCCTGTTTCCAACAGTGGCCAATCCAGGCTACAAGTACCTAGCAAGTACCCAAAAACTAAGTCTATCCCATACTACTGATGCTAGTAATAGTAGTGGCTATTTTTTAAGTCAACTTAATTAATAGTAGGTAATGGACTTCTCCTCCAAGAATGTATCCAATCCTTTTTTAAATACAGCTACACTAACTGCACTGATCACATCCTCTGGCAACAAATTCCAGAGTTTAATTATGCGTTGAGTGAAAAAGAACTTTCTCCGATTAGTTTTAAATGTGCCACATGCTAACTTCATGGAGTGCCCCCTAGTCTTTCTATTATCTAAAAGAGTAAATAACTGATTCATATTAACCCGTTCTTGACCTCTCATGATTTTAAACACCTCTATCATATCCCCCCTCAGCCGTCTCTTCTTCAAGCTGAACAGCCCTAACTCTTTAATCTTTCCTCATAGGGGAGCTGTTCCATCGCCTTTATCATTTTGGTTGCCCTTCTCTGTACCTTCTCTATTGCAAATATATCTTTTTTGAGATGCTGCGACCAGAATTGTACACAATATTCAAGGTGCAGTCTCACCATGGAGCGATACAGAGGATTTATGACATTTTCTGTTTTATTCACCATTCCCTTTCTAATAATTCCCAACATTTTGTTTGCTTTTTTGACTGCCGCAGCACACTGTACCGACGATTTCAATGTGTTATCCACTATGACGCCTAGATCTCTTTCTTGGGTGAGAGCACCTAATATGGAACCCAACATTGTGTAACTATAGCATGGGGTTATTTTTCCCTCTATGCATCACCTTGCACTTATCCACATTAAATTTCATCTGCCATTTGGATGCCCAATTTTCCAGTCTTAGAAGGTTTTCCTGCAATTTATCACAATCTGCTTGTGATTTAACTACTCTGAACAGTGTGGTTACTTGTTTCTGAAATGGTTCTGTTGTAGAGCAAATTAGGGTTCCTATTAAATTAACTAGGAAATGAGGGACCCATGGTCTTCTTTTTTTCTCTTTCCCTATTATCTCCCCCCTCTCCATCATTCTCAGGCAGGGCTGTAACTAGGGTGGGTGAGAGGGGAAGCCACACAGGGTGGTAAGCCCCTTTGGGGGGCAGAAAAATGACTGAAATGCAAGCACGGGCCAGCACTGGATTAGAAGTCAGGAAGATTGCCAGTCTCCTATCAGGATGGTGGTGGTGGAGGGGAGGAGGGGATAGAGCAGAAAACAATTGGGGATGAAAGGAATGGAGAGAGAGAGGCATGGATCAGGGCAGGGGGAGATATAAATAAACTTTCCTTCCATGGGCGTTAAGATGCCTCATTAAGGCACTTTTCTCAGACCAACTACTGTGGTATTTTTGAAACAGCTTTTGATTGGTGGTCCAGGGCGTGAAGAAGAGGGAGCCTACAAGGCTGTTGACCATTTATACGGCCCTTCTTAATGTATTTATGCCAAGGAGCAATGCACAATGAAGTGCAAAGATACAGAGTGTGGGATGTCTGCAAGTAGATCTCATACCTCAAGGAGAATTGCACACAGGAACTATGAATTTAGAGCTCTTAATCAGAAAGCAGGGGCTTTAATCCGGAAATGGCCAGAGGAAGCCTTGTTACCAAAACTTAAGTTTTGAAATTCATTTTGAAAACTCTTTTGTGCAGGTGGAAAAGCGGCTGGAGCTGGTCAAGCAGGTTACCCACAGCACTCACAAGAAGCTGACAGCCTGCCTGCAGGGGCACCAAGGCGTGGACTCTGACAAGCGATCCGTAAGTTCCTGGTTCCGTGTTTTTTTTACGGCAGGCTTTGGATATAGAGGGAAATACGGCCCAGGCGGGCAGTTTGCCGTGCCCACGAGCGCCTGTAGAACACCCCACTGCTCTGTGTGGAGATTCCACCACTGTTTTAGCCAGTCACATTATGTATCTCTCAGGTCTTTTTTTTTTCTTTTGTTGATTACTCTCGGTAGGATTATACAATATCACTTTCAACTTTGAAAAGAATAATACAGTTGCACTGTCAATTCCCGTGGAAAGAGCCAACTGTCGCGTGCTGATGACATCATAGGTTGGTTTTGGAATAGATGGAACCAGTACAGGAAAGCAAACTATAATATCATTCATTATCTGTTGGGTGTTAGTAATATGATGAAGACTTGTAACTGTGTCCGAAGGAAGATGCAGAACCAATACTCTTACAAGTGTTTCCCATTGTTAACCTAGTTTCCTGTAAGGAATCTGACTTTATGAGACCATCGTGTCTGCATGTCTGTCTTTTTCCCATAATTTTTGAATTGTTCTTCCAATTTCATTCAAATTTGTACCACAGTCAGTAGAATACCCAGTGATCCCCGGTTCGCAGATTTCAAGCACCCTTGATGCCCCCTTATAGTTCCTTTTTCCTTTAGAGAAACAGACCAGTTTAGCACTGTTCAGTTGAAATCTCAGGGAGATCAGAGATGATATAATCAAGCATTTTGGTTAACAATGAGCATTTTTAAAGCTGCCATGCCATTGGTTAGTGCCTGTTGTTACCAGCTGACTCCATTTCTTGCCTCGATTCCTAGAGGGAAAACCCACCTCTAATGTTTAATGATGGATCTATTACACAGAAATTCACATCACGAATGTTGTCATAACCAGGTGCAAATTTCTGTACCAAAGAGGAAAGTAGGCATCATAAAATGTTCATACACCTGGTTAATGAAGATTATGCATGAGCATTTATTAACCTGCCAAGCAGGCAACTGGGAAGACATTTGTTTATGGCATCAAAGGCATGCATACTTGCAGCTTTAATGTTTGTATCAGGCCACCAAGATGGTTGCAATCTTCTTCCTTCCTTGACCACATCTACCTAGGAGCAGGGCCCACCTCCTCCTCGGTTGTGCCCCCCCTACCTGTTTCGGCGCTGACTGTGTACTTCTCAGGGCGCCGAGCCATAGGGGGCGCCGAAGAGCAGCCACGTGATGCCGCAAGCGGGGCCTATCCCACTCGCGGCAAAGAGAAATAGAAACAGTCAGTGCCGAAACAGGTAGGGGAGGGGGGCGCGACACTGAGAAGCACACAGTCTCTATTTCTGTTTGCTGCAAGCAGGATAGGCCCCGCTTGCGGCACCACGTGGCTGCTCTTCAGTGCCCACTATGGCTCGGCGCCCTAGGCGACCGCCGAAGTTCGCCTAATGGATGCGCCGGCCCTGCCTAGGAATAAAAATGACTGTAAAGAAGATGCCACTATTTCAATGAACTGATACTAAAATGAGAAATAATAGAGGAAAAAATAATGTATCAACATGAAATTTTGGAAATCAGTTTAAGGCATTCAACTCTACACAAAAATTAAGAATAAATGTAACTGGTGTTGGAACCTTTACCTGTAAAGTGGGCACTGTCAGGATAAGGACAGGAGTACTATCATGGTCCAAAACAAAGTTGGCATCTTTTCTCGTATTTTCATTATGAAAGATTTTATTTTATTTTATTTTATTTTAGAGTGGTGGTTTTCAACTCTAGCCCTTATGGTCCCCAAACAGGCCTGGATTTCAGGGTGAGAAAAGTATGGAATGAACCCGATTCTTTTTCCAAATGTATGCGAATATATCTCATGAAAGCCAGACCTGCTGGAGGGCCACCAGGAACAAGGCGGAGAGCCACAGATTTAAGGGCCCAATCTCACTCTGTTTATATCTTATAGCCTGGTGAGCTTTCAGGCTATGTGCGTCAGCTGTGAGCATCTGCACAGCTAGCAGCTGACTACATTTAGATCTATTTTACTTGTTTTATATTTTTTGTGCTATGTTTTAGGAGATTCCATTTTGCTACCACTTACTTAAAATTGATTCAAAACGAAAGCTGATTTGTTGAGCCTTCAAAATTAATTATAACCGATTGCCTTCCTCTGTCAAGGCAAATTGTTTGGATGATGTATCTTCCAGTTGGATATTTTCCAAAAGCAACTTATTATTTATGTATTGCATTATATTATAACTTCTTCTTATTATTGTATTTATTTATTTCACTTATATTCTGCAATTCTAAGCATATTCATTGCAGATTACAATATACATGCATAAAATACAGAAAGTGAATACAACAATAAAAATCCATAACAAATAAACTAACATACATTAAGCAGGTTTGGGAAGATATGAGGTGCTGGGTGAGCAAGGAATACCACAGTTATTGTGTGAGTAATGGGATTTTTGCTTTAGAGCACCAGGTATTCTGCCAAGATAACCTGAGCTGTTTCAGAAGACATCCTGTCCGCCTCCTGTGCTTTAACTGCGTTATAATTTGTCAACCTTGCAGAAAAATGTTTCTACCTAGATACCTGTCCTTCTATCCTAGGTCGTGTAGCCCAGGCTCATTTAATAGAGATGTTAAACAAAAGTGGTGCAAGCTGCAACACTTGCCCACCAGGATGGGACCGAAGCATGTGGGCATCCCTGGGCAGCCTAATAGTTTGGTGCCCCTTCTAACTGGCTATTGCCTGGCGGGCCCATCCTGTAATTCTGGCCCTGTTGCCTACTATGGGGGCAGCATTCAAAAGCTTTTACACAGGCAAATGCATGTTTCCCTACACCAAAATTCATTTTGAAAATTCCCTTTTTCGCTTCTATCCATGTGGAGAAAAGGGGCAGAGTTAGGTCGGGGGCATGAAAGCGCACACAGAGGTTTCCTTTCCAGATCTTTGCGTCTACTTTCTAGTACATTCTCTGCACCTGCCGCCATGCAGGCACCAAATACATGGGTACAAATTGCCTGTAGTGTACGCACTGGTTGAAGTTTCGAAGTGAAGCTCTGCAGGGAGTTCACCTTTGGAAGTTCACTTCCTCTCAGGCTGCCTGCAAGGTTTCAGAATTATTCTCCTAGAAAGTAAGCCAATTACGATGAAGTGATAGATGGGAGAGCAGGAACTCAAGGCAGGGAGTTGTAGGTGACTACTGGTCCTATAATACCGGTCGGTGATTGCATGCGTCACATTGCAACAGTGATAATTAATATGGTTCACACCACCCCGATGACGTTTGAGTTCGTTACGATCTTTGTTCATGGATGAATGATTTCTTTTCAGAAAAAGTTACCTCTGACGACACTAGCGCAGTGCTTAATGGAAGGATCTGCGATCCTGGGAGATGAGACTCTTTTGGGGTAAGCCGATCTTCTGCTATGTTCTGAGATTCTGAAGCATGATCGAGACCACAGAGCAAGAATTCATTCCCTTCCTGCTGACAGTGGGAAGCTCTGTAAATTCAGGACAGGCGGGAAAAGGATTTTCTGCTTTCAGGCCCCATTTCCTCCTTCCTAGAAGGTACATTAATGACAAATAAGCTCTGGCATACTGTCAAAGTCCAGGATGCCGCACCACACTGCCTCGGTGCTAGATACGTAGAATAATACCCATCAGAGTAAGAATAAATTGGTGCTGTGAGAAAGGAGAGAGGAAAAGCTTTAAGTTAATGTAATCAGAAATATTTCAGTAGCAGAAAATCTCTCTTAGCTCAGCATGAGGTGGGTGACTAGTGTTTGACTAGTGTTCCCGGCATCCTTATTTTCTCACCCATGGTTCTCCAAGTGAAACACAGGACAAGAATAATAATTTTGGCAATTTTAGCCCACTTTGCCAAGTGCTGCTCAAGGCAGTTTACAGCATTAATAGTAGTCCAGATGCAATAAATACCTACCCAAAGAGTTTACAATCAGGGAGAGTAACTTTAAAAGGTCCATGCAGGCGTCCATGTGCGTGTGGCTGCTGGTGCGCTCACATGGACACGGCAATTTTATAACATGCGTGCAAGGGAGGCATTCGATGAAGTTAGCAAGTAGCACATTTAAGACTAATCGGAGAAAATTCTTTTTCACTCAACACACAATTAAGCTCTGGAATTTGTTGCCAGAGGATGTGGTTAGTGCAGTTAGTGTAGCTGGGTTCAAAAAAGGGTTTGGATACGTTCTTGGAGGAGAAGTCCATTAACGGCTATTAATCAAGTTGACTTAGGGAATGGCCACTGCTATTAATTGCATCAGTAGCATGGGACCTTCTTGGTGTTTGGGTAATTGCCAGGTTCTTTTGGCCTGGTTTGGCCTCTGTTGGAAAGTGGAAACAGGATGCTGGGCTTGATGGACCATTGGTCTGACCCAGCATGGCATGTTCTTATATTCTTATAATCTGCTACCCACACGCACATGCGCTCCTAATTTTATAAAGGAGCAGACTGGAAGGGAACTTCCTAAACCTCCTATCTAACCTGCCTCCCTTTTCCCCTATTAACCCCAACCCCTAAAACCCCGCTAACTACCCTACTTTTTTTTGTTTTATAACTTACCCGCTTTCGGAAGCAGCAGCAGCAGGATGCACGGGCCGGTGGGATGCCGACGCATGCTTCAGCGGGACAATGCCTAATGGCGCTGCCCCGCCCGCCCGTGCCCCGCCCACTCCCCGCCCCTTTTTCTAACACCCTTTATTCGGCGTGTACCGGGAGATATGCACGTGGCCATGGGCGTTTAAAGGATCCGCACGGCGTGCACACATCCTAGCCACACACGTATCTCCCGGATTTCACACGCGCAGGGCTTTTTAAATTAGCCCTTAAGTGAGCCCCCAAGCCAGTTGAAGATAAAGTAACTTGCCCAAGCTCACAAGGGTGCGACAGTGGAGGAAGTGGGATTTGAACCCTGAACATTCCTGAGGCTCAGCCCATTGCTCTAACCACTAGACTTCCTTCCCCTGCAGGGAATTTTTTTTAAGTTCTCTAAATTTAATATAGCGGTAACCGAATTCCTCAAAGGCTTGGCTTGCTTTGTTCTTGGGACCTGCTTTCATTTTGTTCGGTCTTATTCTTATAATTCTTCTTTCTTTTTATCTTTTTTTTTTTTGGTGGCATAAAAGAAAAATACCTTTTATATTGGCCACACCTTTTAGAAGTCTGCTTCCTCTGAATTCACTCTCCAGGTGTTCATGCTCTTCTCATGGTTTATTCTCCTTCATGGGGTTCTGACCAAAAGCAGCACAGCAGCACCCCAGATTCCTAATGATGGGTGTGGCTAATTTAAAAGCACTCTCAAATCTGATATCACTGAAATGTCCTCAGGAAGGAACAGAAAATAAAGCGAAAAAGGGAGAACTGAAATATTTTTGACGGTCAACTGAATTATCCTATTGTATTCTTTATTTTTTTTTTAATCTGATTTTCGAAACTTCAAAGCAGATTACATTCAGGTACTGCAAGCGTTTTGCACCTTCTCGCTTTAAAGATGCTGAATCAAACTTTTCTGTCATGTGGGCAGTACATGCAGAAGTGTTCTGTGCCCCAAGAACTACAAAGTTTTCCAATTCTGCTTTGTTTGACACAAAAACATGAAGTCTGCATGGAACCCTGGAGAACATGGTCTGGTGGAAATTGGAAGGAGCACCGCCCTCCTAAAAAAATCAACGCCATACCACAGTTAGTCATATTTTGCTTTGCTGAGTTTATTTATAGCAACATAAGGATTTATTTTCCAAAAAGGCTGAACCCTCACGTAGGCGGCCAAATTGGGAACACCGGACTTAATGTGAATTTTCAGTAGCAAACTTATAGAAAGCGTTCATCAAATTGCATTAGGTCCTGAACACGCATTAAATGGGGTATAATGCTCGTTTAGCGCAACGCAAGCTAGCATGCAAATTTTAATGTTAGTATGCAAGTGGGAGGAGTTAATGCAAATTAAGGAATCCTACCGCATTCCGCAATAGAATAATGCACACTAATGCAGGATGTGACGTCAGAAATAACTACACCTATTTTTTTTTTTTTTGCAGTACCAGGGGGAAAAAACTTTTTATTGTGCGTCTGCAGGTGTTATCACGGATTGTGGCGATTATCACACGTGATAAAAAGAGATATTCTATCAGACACAGCAGGCCCTCCTGGGCCAATAAAAACAACTGCTCCTATCTGGCCATCTTCCTAAACCCATACGGCCGAATTTTAAAATGGCCACGCACGTAAAAAGCGGGGGTTACGTGTGTGGCCAGGCCTTGCGCGCACCACGCGCATTTTCCAAGGGGCTCGACCACGCGCGTGACCCCTGTAATATTTAGTTATATCTTATATTTTATATTAATTTTGTTTTAACAGCTAACGGTAATGTGTTTTTTCTGATTCTTTTTACTATTTTAGCTGTTAATATTATTTATTGTATGATTGTAATCTCTTTTATTGAACTGTAAACCGTTGTGAAGGCCATGCCGAGATGATGGTATATAAAATACAATAAACCTTAAACCTTAAGAAGTGCCAGGCCCAGAGATGCGGGGCTGGAGGGAGCCGGTGCAGCGGCCATTTGCTGCTGTGCCGGGGAAGCGCACGTCGGCAACCTGCCGGCATGCGCAAGTTACTACTGCTCCAGAAGAGGAGCAAAGGGTTAAAAAAAATTTGGGGGTTAGATAGGATAAGGATAGGGGGTGGGGAGGAGAGGAGAGGAGAGGAGAGGGGATGGAGGAAGGTTAGTTGGGTGGCTTGGAAAGTTCCCTCCCAGTCCGCTCCTTAATTGGAGTGGACTGGAAGAAAACTGGGAAAAGGGACCATCGCGTCGCCGCATGAAAATTAAAAATTTACCCCCCCTTAGCATGCGAGTCATGCGCTGCATGTTCATGTGCACGCAGATGTTAAAATCCACCACGCATGTTTGCGCACCCCTTTTATTTTATAGGGATGTGCATTCGTCTAGGCCACCCCGAAAAACGAAGGAAATTCCGTTTTTCGGTGTTAGTCAAACCCCCCCCCCCCCCCCCCCCGAACTGCGGGAAATACGAAATTTCAAGCGATTTTCCAATAATGAAGCTCGAAACGATCGGGCCATCCGATACACGTCTCTAGTATTTTATAACACGCATGCACCAACGCGTGCGTGTTATAAAATAGCCACCTCTATGTGTGTGCGCCAGGAAGCGCACGCACATGGACGCGCGCACGGAAGTTTAAAAATCTACCCCACAATGTCTGTGGCAAGTTTACTTGTTGGGGGATACTGGATGCTTCAGGAGGCTCGCCGGAGAGAACAATAAGAGGAGCAACAGCAGCCACAAGAAGAGGAAAAAAGCAGTTCCAACCTCTCCTAGGGAATTCCCTGCACCGGAGCCAGTGCCTTTGGCCCCGCAGGGAGAGAGGGTTGTCGGCCATGGCAATGGTTGGCACGGTGGAGGAAATACATGGAGCGCATCTTTCCTCCACGCGCCTCATTGCTGGGCATGCCAGAGGATTATGTGGTTAGCAGGTATTGGCTGAGCTTTTGGGCTATCCTGGATTTAAATGAAGAAATCAGAGGGGATCTGGATCCGGTCACGGAAAGGTCGCACGCTGTGCAGGGCCTCACCAAACTATTGGCCACCCTGCATTTCACGGCAAGCGGCTCATTCCAAACGATAGTAGGGGTTCGTGGGGGGAATGTCCCAAGCCACTATGTCCCACTGTCTGGACCAGGTCATAACAGCTGTACAGCTATATCTGACCGCATGAATCGCTACGCACCATTTCCTCGGGACAGGCAGGACTTGATGGAAATGACGAGAGGCTTTTATGCCATTGCTAACTTTCCCAATGTTCTGGGAGCTATCGCCTGCACTCAAAACCACCAACCCACCCCGTGACGGGAGGAGATCTTTCGCAACAGAAAGCTCTTCCGCTCCATCAACGTTGAAAGTGGGTCTGTGACACAGCAATGCACTCAGGAAATTGCAATGTATAAGCTCCTGCTCCCACTATAATCCACTCACCAACTCTCCTCTCCTCCCTCCAACGCCTGACACAGCCTCAAAGAGGAAGCTGCAGGAAGCCGGTACATATAAACTAACAAAATGACGCGCTGCACACACAAATCAGCACCCGCCATGTAAAAGTGACGCATGACGTGCTGACACAACGCGCTGACACAACACGCTACACGAGAATGCAGCACGCTCTGCTCTGACTCAGAGTGCGACGTGATAATTTCCTCTGCGGTGTGATACACAGGATATTAGCCTAGCCACTCCTTTTTTTTTATCGTGGACACTATATTTATAGCAATTTGCTGAATCTAGGCCTTAGGGTGCTGGATGCTGAGCTGAGAGGAGGCAAAGCTGGGGAGGGGGGAGGGGGTGAGATTGAAGGTGGGAGGGTGTTGGGAGAGGATTAGTTTTCAGTGCCAATCCTAGGTTTATGAGCCCAGGCGTGAGCTTCTCTACATTTAGCCAGCCATAATTTAGCCATCTGGATTTAGGGAGACAATTTCAGATAAACTTAGGTACCTAAATTTGCGAGTGAAAATTCATCCTAAATTTATGTGACCAAAATTTGGATGCCCAGGTGAGGTGTTTGACCTTTTTTGAAAATTAACCCCTTTGATAATTATAAAATAAAAATGATGCTGCTAATTCTGATGTAGATTTGATTTTGTTGGGGGAGGATATGTAGGATCCTTCGTGTTCAGTTTAAACCAATTTTGACCCATAAATTCCTGGATTTTTCCAAAGGTGACCTTTTTAAATCATAAGAACATGAGAAGTTGCCATACTGGGTCAGACCCGAGGGTCCATCAAACCTAGCATTCTGTTTCCACAGTGGCCAATCCAGGTTATAAGCACTTGGCAAGTATCCAAACATTAAATAGATTCCATGATACTAATGCCAGTAATAGCAGTGGCTATTTCCTAAATCAAGCTTGATTAATAACAGTTTATGGACTTCTCCTCCAGGAACTTACCCAAACCTTTTTTTTAAAACCCAGCTATGCTAAATGATTTAACCACATTCTTTGGCAATGAATTTCAGAGCTTAATTGTGTGTTAAGTGAAAAAGAATTTTCTCTGATTTGTTTTAAATGTGCTACCTGCTAACTTCATGGAGTGCCTGCTAGTCCTTCTGTTATCTGAAAGAGTAAATAGCTGATTTTATAGACCTCTATCATATCCCTCGTCAGCCGTCTTTTCTGCAAACTGAACAGCCCTAACCACTTTAGCCTTTCCTCATAGGGGATCTGTTCCATCCTCTTTATCATTTTGGTCGCCCTTCTCTGTACCTTCTCCAATGCATCTCTATATTTTTTGAGATGTGGTGACCAGAATTGCTCACAGTTTTCAAGGTGCGGTCTGTTCTTGGAACGATGCAGAGACAATGTGACATCCTTTGTTTCATTTGCCATTCCCTTCCTAATAATTCCTAACATTGTTTTCTTTTTTAACCGCCACAGCACACTGAGCCGACAATTTCAATATATTATCCACTATGAATCCTAGATCTCTTTCCTGAGTGGTAACTCCTAATATGTGACCTAACATCATATAACTACAGAATGGGTTATTTTTCACTATATGCATCACCTTGCACTTTTCCACATTAAATTTTATCTGCCATTTGGATGCCCAATCTTTCAGTCTCTCAAGGTCATCCTGCAATTTATCACAATCTGCATGTGATTTAACTACTCTGAACAATTTGTGTCATCTGCAAATTTGATCATCTCACTCATCAAATCCTTTTCCAAATCATTTATAAATATATTGAAAAGCACTGGTCAAAGTATAGATCCTTGAGGCACTCCACTGTTTACCTTTTTCCACTGAAAAAACTGACCATTTAATCCTATTCTCTGTTTCCTATCTTTTAACCATTTTGCAATCCACAAAAGGACATTACCTTTTATCCCATGACTTTTAGTTTTCTTAGAAGCCTCTCTTGAAGAACTTTGTAAAACACCTTCTGAAAATCGAAAAACACTGCATCTACTGGTTCACCTTTATCTACATGCTTATTAACCCCTTCAAATAAAAATGTGGCAGATCTGTGAGGCAAGACTTCCCTTGGGTAAATCCATGCTGGCTGTGTCCCCTTACACCATGTCTATCTATATTATGTTTTGTGATTTTGTTCTTTAGAATAGTTTATACTATTTTTCCTGGAACTCCAGGGGGTGATCCCACTCTGTAGTTTCCCAGATCATCTCCTGGAGCTCCTCTTAAATATCGGGGTTACATTGGCCACCCTCCAGTCTTCAGGTACAGTGGCTGATTTTAAGCTGATTAAAAAGCTGCTCCAGAGCTGCAGATGCAGCATTTCAAGGCCTCCAGTCACTGCTGGACACCAGTGTGGGCCAAAGCACATGCTGTGTTTGAAGTCCCACCCTCCACTAGTGAAAGCTCTCACCCTCTAGTGCCACCCATGCCGTGTTTCAAGTTCTGCCTCTTCAATGCCCCCAAGCAGCCCCGTGAATGCATTTCAAGGGGCCCTGTCCACCAGAAGCACTTTCTGACAGGCTCCCTGGCCCTGCATAAAAGCAGTAGTGCAGTGCTGCAGAGCGAGGGAGCCGCAGTAAGCCTGCTGCTGAGGGAGAGAGAAGAGGCCAGGAGCCGGATGAATGCTGTTGCAGTGTGGGATTGGGAGTGGGGGGAGAGGGAGATTCTTAGCAGGGTGTTGAGGGGAGAGAGAAGTACATGCTAGGCAGGGGATGGATGTAGAGGTAGGGATCCTGCTGAGTGTGAGGGAGGGAGAATCTGCTTAATATTTTATTATCCTGGCCTCTGTCCACCAAAATAAACTCTGATATTTACCCAGAAAAATAAGGAATTCTTTTTTTTTTCAAATGATTTTCTCCTATTTTTGTTCTTGTCATAATAAACCCTGATAAATTCCCAGGAAAAATAAAGAAAAATAAAAACTGAAAATGAAGGTCCCTAAGGATGGGATAGGACAGTCCCTGCAATTTTATCATTGTTGTGAAGGGATCCGAAGCAGAAGATCAGTGTAGGAAAATGTAGACATCAATTGAACTCAAATTCCATGCCATTAATAAGATTAGGTAAATGTCAAAATAAAGCAAGAATGAATTTAACATGTAATAGATGATGAGACACCAGCTAAACAGACACATCAGAGGGAGATGTTTTACCCACTTGCAGGAGGGGAAAGAAATGCACAATATCCTTATGGATAGAAATCCCATTTCTCCGAGAACAAGCAGGTTGGCAGCCCCCACATGTAGGTGACATCATCAGATAGAGCCTGGCACGGAATTTTGATTGCAAAGCTTCTGGAAGCGTTGAGAATGCCCTACTGAGCATGAGCAGGCCCTAGCCACCTCCCTGCCTCCCAGGCAGGACCCCCTTTGGCTGAGGCAGATTTAGTGGAAGCTCTCTTAGAGTGAACATTTGTCAGGGATCTCATCGAGGTGGGGAATTCCCCAACATTGCTCTGTATCAGTTAGGGGCTGCTACTCTATCCCAGCATTTGGTTCAGGCTCTCTTAGCCCAGATGCCAGAGGTATAACCCTACAGCCTCAGACTCTGGCAATATATGTCCCATTCCTCTAGCATCCGCTAACTTCCCGGAAAAGTCTATAAAGGTAATCTGTTACTTGTAAGCTAAAAATAATCCACAGCCTTACATCTGGAGGGCTCTGAAGCCCCAGGTTGTCTGCTCAGGTTTCCTTCTTGACACAAATAAACCTGGAATGACAATAGCCAAGAACTCTGTTTCTCTTGCTTAGTGAATTGTGCCCTTTCTCTTGCCCCGAGGACCTGTGTCTAGGGGGTGCATGTCACAGCTCACTGGGCTGGAGCTCTGACTGCGTCGGATTTGAAGCAGCGGCGTGGGAGTTTCTCCACACATTCACAGCGCGCCACTGCTTTGGCAGGGGTTCCTGACATGAAACTGAATTTTAACCTTTCTGTCCTACAAAAGTCCCTCGGAGGTGTAGAACCCAACTCCGTCCCCTCCTCGGGCCTCCCCTACTACAAAAAGAAAATGAAGGAAAAACAGATAATGTGAAGTTGGCCTGATTCCACCCAAAGCAGTAGTGCTTTTGGCACTGTTTTGTTTTTCCCTTTTGCTTGGGGCATTTGGTATAGCTTGGGAGTCTCCCATATGTGAGAAGAGGGAAAGGGAGAGCATAGGAGTACACTCACTTGGAAAGAGGCAAGAGGGTGGAAAGGAGTGCTATAAACAGCTTGCACATACTGCTGCAACCTATAGTTTTATTCATTTATTTGATTTACATTCCGCCTTACTAAGATGTTTGGGTCTATCTTGAGTATCCTGAAAATTCTGCTAAAACCTATTGTTGTGCTGAGATGTCCCTATTCTTATCTCATTAGTCCTGTGTTGATTTTCCTGAGATGCCTTGCATTCTTAGTCCTGTTGTTGACCTATTTCCAGCTTAATCTTGTTCTACATTTTAAGGAGGGAGTTTGCTCCTGCCAGGGATTGATATCAAGATCAGTCCTTTCTGAAGTCTCCTTCAGACCGCATGCTACCTTTCGAATATGTTCAATACTCCATCAAGTGGGTGCATTTGTCATTCAGAAAGGTGGGTGATAAATCCAAATATATATATAAATAAAAGAGCACGTGAGATGGGAGCATTGGGGGGGGGGGGGGGGTGTGACAAAAGGAGGGAAGACCAGGGAAGGGGACAGGAGGAAAGCCACTCGGGATGGGGCTTTTGGGAAGGGAAGGAGGGAAGGCGCTTGGGAAGGGACCATGGGGGGTGGGGGGTTGCTGCACTCAGAAAGAGGCCATGGAGGAAGGCGCGCAGCAGGGGAAGCACTCAGGAAGGGGCCTTGAAGGGGAAGAGCAGGGAAGGGGGGTCACAGGGGGAGAGGGGACAGAAGGAAGGCACTAAGCAAGGGGCCATGGAGGGGGGAATGCAGAGCAGGAGGGAGAACGGGCCATGGTAGAGATGGAGAGTAGCACTCAGGAAAGGACCATGAAGGCAGGGCAGGAGGGAGAACACCGTTTATAATGGACACCATTCCTTCTTTCATTTTTAAGTTTTATACATTACAACTGATTCTGAAGTAACCCGCCCCGAACGTTGGAGGGGGCGGGATATAAATACTTTAAAATAAATACATAAAATATTAATCTTTATTACATTCATCTGTTTTCTGCATGGCATTTAACTCTATGTAAAAATTAAAGAGATGCATGGGGGGGTCCACAAAATTTCTGGAGGTTGAAAGGGTCCAAGCTCCCCAAAAGGTTGGGAACCCCCTGCCCTAGAACACCAATGCCCCAGCTAGACTGCTATAGATCCCTATACATTCACTACGTGCTAGCAGAACTCCTCACCTCAGTCAGACACGTGGAACACAGCCTGACCCTTACCTAATACAAAATAAGGGAGCATAAATTAGAAACAGAAGAATGCAGACAATAACTGACGTGGAAACCCCCCTAGAAGCCAGACTCTGCATGCAGTGCAACATCTGAGAAACAGATGCATTTCCTCCTGAACTGAGCAAAATGCAAAGATATAGGAAATACACAGTCCCAAAGCTGACATATTCCACTCTCTAAAAACTGAAACTAAAATATTTTCTTTTCTACCTTTGTTTGCTGGGCATTTTATTTTTAAATTGGTCTTCTATGTTCGTTTTCAAGGTCTTCTTTGCATTTTACGTTTCTTCTCTCTCTTCTTGTCTTCTTCCCTTCCTTCTCTACATCTGTTTCTGACATTTGTCCTTCCCTTTCATCTTTTTTTTCTGCATTTCTCTCCACTCTTCCTCTCTATCCATTCATAGCTAAATGTTCACCCATCCTTCTCCCTTTATTTAACCCTCTGGTCTGCAGCCTCGCTCTTTTCACCTTTCACCTGCTTACCAGCTTTTATATCCCACTCTCTCACCTTCCCCTCTCCTACCTTTGCCTCCTCTATCTCTCATTCCCTCCCCAGCCTTCTAGTCTTGCTCTCTTTTTAACCCATGCCCCAGTTTTTCATTTCCATCCTCTGTAATCTAAGGCAGCACTCAGCTGCCTTTCTCTGCCTTTCATTCTTTCATCAGATCCAGCTCCTTCAGTGTCACTTATTTAATCCCTGGCCTCCAGCCTGATCTTCTGTATCTTATCTCCTACCTAGCCTCCTCTAACCTCGTTTCAGTGCCTCTCTTGCCTCATTCCCATCCTCTTTCACCCCTATCCCCCTCCTGTCTCTCTCACCTTTCCCAGGCCCCCCATTTCTTTTCACTGCTTCTCACCTTTTCTTCAGTCCTCCATTCCCACCACCTTCATCCTTCTTCTCTTACTCCCATCTCACACCACCCATCCTAATGCACCTGCTGTGCCCCCACTCTATGTCAAAGTCCTCATTCTCCCACCCAGAGTCCCTCCACTCCCACCCTGTCCAAGTCCCCATTTTTCCACTTCTTTTCCCCCAATTCCTGAATCCCCAAGTCCCATTCTTCCCAGGCTCCTACCCAGTCCCAGAGTCCCTGTTTTTCCCCTGATCTCCTTCCCCTCCCCGAGACCCCAGTCTCTTGCTCTCCATCCCCTGTCTCCCAGTCTCACCTAGTCCCTGAATTCCCATTTTTCCACTGCTCTCTCCCTCAATTCAAGTCCTCAAATCCCCATTTTTCTACCGGTTCCCCCCTCCAATTCCTGAATCCCAAAGTCTAATTCTCCCCAGACTCCCACCCAGTCCCCATCTCCTCGTTCATCCCCTGCTCTTCCGCCTAATGTCCGAGTCCCTGCTCTTCCAGATTCTCACCCAGTGTCTGAGTTTTCCTTTATCCCCATTCTTCTCCTGCTCTTCTCCCCGTTCTTCCTCTTCTGTTCTCATGGTTCCCGAATCCTGTTCTTTCCCTGCTCTTTCCTAAAATCCCCGGTTTCTTAGACAAGCATCCTCCCTCCCCCACCCAAGACCCTGTTCTTCCCCTGCTCTCCACCCCCTCTAGTCATTTTTTTTCCTCTGCCCTCCCTCAATCTCACTCTTCCCCCTGTAAGGAACTTCTCACTACCCATGGCCTGGCGCCCCTAACCCAATGCAGCTGCAGCTTATGTCTGTCACTTGAGGCCTCTTCCCTGCTGGCTTCCACAGCCCGCACAATAGGGCCTTGAGCCATTTGAACCGCGGGACTCTGGTATCTATGCAGCCCCGCGCAGGTGAAACATCAGCTATTTGAACTGTATGGAGCCTGCACGGTTCAAATGCTGATGTCTGAACCGTGCTGGACTCTGTAGAGTCAAGAGCGCCCCCAAGCTCAAGCAGCTCATGTTTCAACCCAGAAGCAGCAGCCATAGCAGATTACAGGTGCTGGCTGAGTTTGGGGTGGCAAAGGTGTGCCTCCCTGAAGTGATGCCTATGATTGCGAGGAACTGCAGAAGGACCTTGTGAAACTAGCAGACTGGGCATCCGAATGGCAGATGGAATTTATTGTGGAAAAGTGCAAAGTGATGTACAAATAGAAAAATAATCCCAACTTCAAGAAAACAACGTTGGGTTCTGCGTAATGGGAGTCACTACCCAGTTAAAGGACTTGGAGTCCTTGTGGACAATGCATTGAATTCCTCAGCTAAATGTGTGGCGGCGGTCAAAAAAAAAAAAAAGCAACGAGAATGTTAGGCTTGATCTGAAAAGAAATGGAGACTAAACCGGAAAAGAACATATTGCCTCTGTACCGATCCATGATACCATTGCACCTTGTACGTTTTGTGCAGTTCTGGTCGCCCCATTTCAAAAAAAGACATAAGCAGAACTAGAAAAGGTGCAGAAGATGGCAACAAAAATGATGCAGGGGATGGAAAGCCTTCCCTGATGAGAGGCGACACAAGTTAGGACTCTTGAGCTTGGAGAACATACTCTACGGGACGATATGAGGTTATAAAATCATGAGTGGGAAGGCAACGGCTAAATAAAGGATGGTTGTTTACCCTTTCAGATACTACTAAAACAAGGTAACGCTCCATGACACTAACGCCTGACCCATTTAAAAGAAATCATAGAATGTACTTTTATACTCAGCTGTTGCCCGATAACATGGTCAAGGCGACTAGCATAGTGGGGTTTAAAAGAGGTTCGGACAAGTTCTGGAAGAAAAGCCAAGAATACATTAGCCAGGTAAACTGAAAAAAAAAGCTATTGCTATCCCTGGGAGTGAGGAATAAGAAGCAGATCTACTTTTTGGGAATTTGCCAGGTACTTGTGACCTGGACTGGCCACTGTTGGCCACAGGTCTGACCCAGCATGTCATGTCTTCTGTTCTTGTGGTGCGGTTCTGTAGAACACCATTGCATTCAACCGACTGCTCATTAATACAGTGCTCTCATGCTAGGGATTCATGAGAACATGAAGATGTAATGCTGCATACAATATGTGCTCTAGTCAGGAATATAAACATCAATTAACTCAAGCTAGAGCATTCTCATATGTTACTCTGCCATTATGGATTACCTTACCAGTTTATCTCAGGGAAGTAAACTGATTTAGTGCTGTTTAGAAAGTCTATAAAGGCCATTCTCGTCCAGGAACCATTTGGATGATGGCCGATTTGCATATTTTATTGTAATTTTGTATGTCTATTAATGTTGCTGTCTGATTTTATGATTTCAATTTTGATTTGGCTGTGATTATTTTATAATTGTTTTTTACGTTATCCACACTGTACGCTAATTGCTTGGATGTAGCGTAATATACGATTTTAAATAAATACAATAGAAAAACAATTTTTAAAAGAATGTGATTGACTTTGTGAATGAGTTGTATTTTCATGAAATTTAACTGAAACTTTGCATTCCTTTTGCTTGCCGAGGAAGTGGGAGTAAAGCTCGCTGCTCTTACATTTGCATGTGTAGCCTTCACGCTGAGCCTCAGCTGCTGAGCTACATGGCTGGAAGTCAAGCCTGCAGTTGGAGCCAATGTAATAAGCTGCACTTGGCAGAGCGCACAGTTTAACTCCTAGCTGTGCGTACAATTTTTGTGTGCAAATTTTGCTGCCAGTGGAGCACGGGGTTTTACACACAGAAGCGGAGTTTCCAGAGCTTTGTTTGGTCTATGAGCGGAAGCTGGAGTTCCGGTGCCGGTAGCCGTAGTCGGGGGATTTCTGTGCACAAAATGTGTTTTCAGCACTGAAACATTCTTTGTACTCCCGAATCACATTTTAAATGTGCAGAAAACCCAGATTATGTTTTCTGCACATGAACAGCGGTTTCCTCCTCTGCCCGGTGCTTTCTTTTCCTGTAGTGCCGGATCTTGCTTCTTCTTCATAAACTCGTCCTCCACCCTCCATGGGCGCCCAACCCGTGCAAAAGGCTAAGGGGTCGATTTTCACAGCAGCGCACGGCCGTCCATGTGTGCACGGTTCCCAGCACGTGCACATGGATGCGCCGATTTTATAACATGCGCGCCGGATTTTAAAATCTGCATACGCATGTGCGGGTGGCGCGCGGGGGGGGGGGGGGGAGAATTTTCGAATAATACGCACGGTGACGCAATCGGGCCTCCCGCAGTTCCCTCCCAGTCCATTCCAATAAAGGAGCGGACTGTGAGGGAACTTTCCTACTCCCCTGCCTAACCTTCCTTCCCTTTTCCCTCTCCACCCTGACCTCTAACCCTACCTACCTACCCCCAATTTTTTTTGATTTCATTACTTACCGCTCCTCCGGAGCAGAAGTATTTTCTGAGTGCCGACCGGCTGCCAGCATGCGCTTTCCCAGGACAGCGGCTAATGGCCGCTGTCCCGGCCAGCCTGTGTCCCGCCCCTTTCTCAGGGCCTGGCGCTTCTGCGCGTAATGGGGGTTATGCACGTGGCTGGGCCCGTTCTAAAATGCGCGTGGCGCACACAAGGCCCAGCCACAGGCGTAACCCCTGTTTTTTATGCGCGCGGTCCTTTGAAAATCCAGGCTTAAGTGCACATTTTAACTCAAGTCCATGCACCTTTTTAACTCCCACTTACTGCATCAAGAGTCAATTTCTTTTTAGCGCAAGTTAAACATTTGTGCTGAATTACAGTGCACAGTTTTGCCAGGCACCTTATTATATCGAGGCCCATTGATCTGATTCCATCATTCGTAGCCCACGTTCTGCCTCCTTCCCCCTCCTCCCTCCCATGGGGTCTCTGTCATGCTGCCTGTTGATGAACCTGGCTGTTGGGCAGCAGGAGATGTGTTGTCTGCCTTGGAGATTGGCAGGTGCTTTGCCTTTAGGCCCAGCTAGTGAGGATATGTTGCAAGCTGTGAGTTGTGGTGGTAACTTGCAGAGGACTGAATCCTAAGAGGACTGGGTGCCTGCTGTGTACAGCAGATGTGTCAAAATAAGACTACCCAAATTCATGCTCCTGGAATGTGTGCGGGTGGCTGTTTGCTTCCAATGGCAAATCCATCCTAAGTAAACATGAGGAGATCAGGCCATGGAAAAGGGAACATCGAAGCAATAACTTTGCTTTTATTATACTATTTGTTGATTGATTGTTTCCATATCAGTATGGAACAGCCTCCCAAGGGAAGTGACGGAGACAAGAAAGCCTGGGCTAAGCACAAAGGATACCTAGTTGCCAATAAGTAAAGGGAAAGTCAGAGATCACCTGTGGCAATGCACCAGGAATGATATTGGCAGATTAAATAGGCTGTATGGTTTGGTTTTTTTTTGCTATCATATTTTAGCAGTGCATCCATAAGAAGTTTCCTGAAGCCATCAGCATGGTCTGGCTCTGGGAATCACCTTTTCTCTGTAATTCACTGGGCTCGGGTAACAATGAAGAGCATACACTGAATTAACACTTACACTACCATCCCCTCTCCACCTTTTAGGAGAGTGGCATGGTAACTGACAGCCCATGGACTTGGAGAACCAACCCAACAAGTCAAACTTCTTTCCTCAGCAACCCAGGCAGTGTTGAAGGAGTCCCGTGGCATTAGGCCCGGGTTTTCCCCCAGCTCTATATGCTCCGCAGAACACGAGCTTGTCTGGCCACCCTCTGCGCTATTCCTGGATGGTGGCAGGCGTTGATGCGGCCTTTTGTCTTGTTGCAGGAAGATGCTGAAGCTGTGTGGGGAGGCTGAGGATAAACTGGCCCAGGAACTCATTTTCTTTGAGCTGGAAGTGGAGAGAGATGTCATAGAGCCTTTATTTGTGCTGGCTGAGGTAAGAGCTCCTGGTCCAAGGCCTTCAAACAAGAGTGCAGTATGGACTTGCTTTTCCATCGTTTTCTTCTTTTCAGATAACTGTGACAAATTTATAGGGTATCTTGAGTAAAACAAAAACATTTCATGGATGATTTTAGTGGGTTTTCTTTTCAGCCTAGCCTTGTAAATATGGACACTTGGTTCTTACTACTGCTTTAACGGCCTCTTCCATGGGACACAGTGACAGAGAGTGAGCTTTGGCTGCCAAGGGATTGGAACTTTAGTTGTTTTGGGGAACTGGCATATCGGTGCCAGCTGTTGAAGATGTGCTGGGTGGCATGGTGTGGATTCCTGCTCACTCAGGAAGAACCAGATTGTCAGTTAAAAAAAAAGAAGTTCTAAACTTGAGGTATTGAGGTCACCTGCAAAGGATAAGGAGATAGAAAATGTCCAACTTCCCAAAATTGTAATTTGTTTTTCCCCTGCTGTAAAAGCTGGGGCGTGATGTTAATTTTGGCTTCCAAACACAAAAAGAATGTTTCCATATTTAGGTACGGAGAGCTTTGTTTTTCTTAAGTGTTCTAAAAGTAGAACATAGGCCCATACTCCATCCCCCTCCACCCCTTCCTCCCTCTCCCTAAAAAAGAACCTTTTGTGGAAGATGGTGAGGTTCGCATGATGCTCCCACCATCGCAAACCAGGTTTATCAAACTGGATATTCTTCCCCTTGCCTCAGTTTGCAGTATTTGGAGGGGGGAACAATATATATTGCCTCAACCTACCAGAATCCTGCCAGAAATTACGGTTTTGTCCCCACAAAGTAGGTGGTTGCCAAAACTGCAGTCTTTCCCTGATGTTTTGCATTTTCTTTAGAAACCGATGTTCAAAAGATCTAGGCACCTAACTTAAGGAGTTAGGCACCTAGAGCCCTGTAAATGAAATCGTCCCCTGCAGAGCTTCTAAATGTATGCCTTAAAAGAAGGTGGGGCAAGGTCAGGGGGGAAGTAAGTTTGTGTCTAGCACTGATTTTCAGTCCTGAGTATCTAACTTCAAAGGTAGCAGCCCTAAACGTAGGCCTGAACCTCAGTTGTAGGGAACTAAGATTAGGAGAATTTCAGCTCATAACTTAAGGACCTAAAACTGAGGTGCCTAGATTAAGTGCTTGACTTCGTTAATATCGGATCGTGAATGTTTCTTACAGTGTGGGATTCACAGGGGATATTTTTTCCACCAGTAACATTTCTATCACATTCTGCCACCAGCGAGAAGAAGGCGGACAGACATCGTGCTGAATTTTTAACCTTCTCTGCTCTCTTTCTTTCCTTTCCTTTCTTGTGGCCCGCCAGGTTGAAATCCCTAACATCCAGAAACAGAGGAAGCATTTAGGAAAATTAGTCCTGGACATGGATTCTTCAAGAGCAAGGTATGCAGCTCCCCCCGTTGAGACATTGGTGATAATGATTTGGATTTTAAGGTCTGCCTTTCCAGCCTGTGCTCCAAGGCAATAACAGGGTCATTCGGGTACAATAAGGCCCTGCCCAGAGAGCTTACATTCTCAATGGGGACCTGGAGGCAATGGGAGATAAAATGGTTGTTTTCCCAGGGTCACGAGGAGTGCCAGTGTGGGAAGTGGGACTTGAACCCTGATTCTCAGCCCATTGCTTAACCACTGGGCCACCGCTTCTCCATTTCCCTGCCCTGCTGGGGGTCTTTCGAGGCTGATATAGTGCCAGCACTGTGTGCACTCCTCAGGGTTTTAACAAGACTCATGGAATGGGTTTTCCAGGAGAAAATGGTAATACTCACCCGTGGAAGAGAAGCCAACTACCAGTCGTATTTTGTTAGGACTTAAATTAAAGACCCACTGCTACTGTTTTACTGGGGGACTCTGCTGTAATCAACTGAGCATTAAAATCGTGCACTGAAATTCAGAGCACAGTTTCTTAAAACACCCCAAGCTCATTGGTTTTTTTTAAACTCCCGATGCAGTAAGCTAATGGTAGGCTAAAGAGTCAGGAGTTAAAAAAAAAATGCGCACAAACCAGAAAAATGTGTGCAAAGCAGTCGAGTACCAGGGCGAGGGAGATGGGAGGCAAAAGCTCCCAGGGTGCCAGACCGTGGCGGCAGTGAGCAGCCCAGCCCCCCATACATTTTAATAGAAGAGAGATGCAGAGCAGGGCTCTCCGGCAGGCCCTGCAGCACTCTCCCTGCCCATGGGTTAGAGGGGGAGGGAGAGGGGGGCGCTGCAGGGCCTGCCGGAGAGCACACGGCACCTCTGGCCCCTTAACGCCCTGTTTTTTCTGTTACTGCTGGAGCCTCAGGGAGCAGCCATGAAAGATGGGGGAGGGGGGATGTGGTAAGGGGACGGATGCTGCCACGGGTGGGGTTGGGAGAAAGGGAGAGAAGCCAGGAAGAGGCCATTGGGGAGGAGAGGGAAGGGATGGTTATGCCAGGGGGTTTGGGGAAGGAAAGGTTATTCTGCCAGGGAAGGGATCAGATAGTGTTTATGCTAGGAAGGTGGGGATAGAGGGGAAGGGAAATGGATGATGTGCATTTACTGAATACCCCGAATCTCATCACATACCACTGGGCTTAAAAAACCTTTAGGAGCCAGTGAAAGTAATTATTTTCTTTACAATTTACAAATTTTGCTTTGCTTTTCCTTTTGTTGTTTGTTTTGTTTTTGGGTTTTTTTTTTTCTTCTGACTTGTTTTGCTCTCAGGTTTTTTTGCTCATTTGTTTAGGGAAGAGAGTGAGGGGTTTTTTTTCTTTTTTTCTTGTTGGGCCCAATATTGAAACACTGCTTAGCCAGATAAGTAGAACTTATCCAGCTAAACCACTGAATATCCGGCTATGTTCAGCATAGCTGGATAAATATTTAGCCTGTTAACTAAACAGGTGAGCAATGGGCGCATCACGGTGGGGTAACTAATCTGGTTATCATAACCGGATAAGTGACTATATTCAGCCTTATCCAATTAAGTTAACCCAGTAAGTTAGACCAGCTCAATAGCAGGTCTAATGTTTCCCGGGTATAACTTAATCCGGTTAACTAGTTCTTATCTGGCTGCTGAATATCCATCGTTAACCGGGTAATTAATGTCCAGATAACTTAGATGACCAGATATCTTTGAATATTGGGCCCCATATGTCCTTTCATTTACTTCCCTCTCTTTTCATCCCTCCCTCTGCAGCCTCTTCCTCCGTCTTCTGCTTTTTACCTTCCTTTCTTTGATCTCTCTCCATCTCCCTTCACTAAAGCTCCCTCCCAGGTCTACCTCTGCTGCTACAGATCGCGCTGACTTCGGCATCGTGCTCGGCCTTTGCTGATCCCGTGGTGCAGTTTCAAGCCACATGTTTTGCTTTCCAGAGACCTGTAATGGGCCACAGCAGTGCTAAGTACAGCCTGGCAGCGCCAAGCATGAAAATTTGGGCAACCAGACCCCTGGGATTTTTTTCACACCTTGAGCTATGCTGTCACACAATTATTAATTTTTTTTGTTGATATCAGTAATTAAAATACATTTGGCAATTGTCACGCACATTTTATAGTATGTTTCTGTGAATAAATACATTTGCTTTAATTTTAGTGTAATTTGATACCCCATAGGCCGGTATGAAAAATAAATCCCATGGCCAATATTTTCCTACAGTCCACCTGGAACACACTTTCACCCCAGCCTGTGGCCATGTGGCACCAGGTCCGCTTCAGCTGCTGATTGCAGCCAATGAAATGGGGCGGGAGGCAGAGCAGCGGCAGTAACCACACATGTGCAGAATGGCGCCTGCTGATGAGCGCAGGAGGCTTAAAGTGCCGGCTGCACCAGTAAGAGCCCAGAAGCCCGACACCATGAGCGCAGGAAAATTTTCACCCCTTAGAACAGGGGTCGGGAACCCATGGCTCGCGAGCCAGATATGGCTCTTTTGAGGGCTGCATCTGGCTCGCAGACACGTGTCGCCATACTTCGCGGTTCCCCGCTGACCCAGCTGCTCCCCGGTCCTCCGCCGCCCGGGCTTAAAATGCTGTCAGCCCGGGCGGAACGCGGCAGGACAGCTGGAGTCAGCGGCACCGGCGTGCTCTCTTCTCCTCCCCCCCGCGGCCCGGAAGAGGAAGTGGAGAGCATCGGGTGCCTGCGCGGGAAGAAGAGACCACACTAGCGTGGTCTCTTCTTCCGCGCAGGCACCCGATGCTCACCACTTCCTCTTCCGGGCCGCGGGGGGGAGGAGAAGAGAGCACGCAGACTGGAGTCATCCGGGTGCCTGCGCGGGAGTCATCGGGTGTCAGCCGGGTGCCAGCGCTGGAGTCATCGGGTGCCTGCGCGGGTCTTCCCGCGCAGGCACCCGATGCTCTCCACTTCCTCTTCCGGGCCGCGGGAAGAAGAGAGCACGCCGGTGCTCTCTTCTTCCCGCGGCCCGGAAGAGGAAGTGGAGAGCATCGGGTGCCTGCGCGGGAAGAAGACTGCAGCGCGGCTCGGAGGAAAATGAAAATCTTCAACCGCGGCCGATGGGACTCCGCCTTCGCGAGGGCTGAAAATGAAGGAGGTTAGCGTTGGGAGGTGGCTGCTGCTGCCGCGAGTTCCGGGGGGGGGGCGGGAGAGAGTGAATGAGCGAGCAAGCATGTGTGTTTGAGATCCTGTGTGTGTGAGTGAGAGATTGCATGTATGTGAATGATTGAGAGCCTGTATATGTGAAAGAGAGTATGTCTGTGATTGAGATCCTGCCTGTGAGAGAGAGAGCATGAATGTAAGTTTACCATTGGGAACCTGTATGTGTAAGTTTGTAATTGAAAACCTGTTTGTTTGAAAGAGTATGTGTGTATGATTGAGATCCTTTGTGTGTGAGAGAGATCATGTGTATGTATGATTAAGAGCCTGTGTGTATAATTAAGAGAGAGCTCATGTGTGTCTGTGTCTGATTGACAGCTGGTTTAGGTGATGGAGCATGTGAGTATGTGATTGAGAGCCTGTGTTTAAATGAGAGAGAGAGACCATGTGTGTCTGTGTGATTGAGAGCTGATTTAGGTGAGGGAGCATGTGAGTATGTGATTGAGAGCCTGTGTTTAAATGAGAGAGAGAGACCATGTGTGTCTGTGTGTGATTGAGAGCTGATTTAGGTGAGGGAGCATGTGAGTATGTGATTGAGAGCCTGTGTGTAAATGAGAGAAAGAGAGGACATGTTTGTAAGCATGTGAATGAGAGTCTGTGTGTGAGAGAAAAAGACAGCATGTATTTATGTGATTGAAAGCCTGTGTGTGTGTAAGCGTGAAAAGATAGACAGCATGTGTGTAAATGTGTAATTAAGAGCCTATAAAAGTGAGAGAGAAAAAACATTTGTATATGTGAGTGACTGAGAGCATGTGTGTATAGGTGTGTCATTGAGAGCCAGTGTGAGAGAGAGCGCTGGTATGTGACTGAGAGAGGAGAAAGTTCCAAGCAAACCACCCCACCTCCTGCTAATTCAGAACAATCTCAGGACACCTGGATATCAAACGTTCCCAGGTATGCAGAGCAAAAAAATTTTTGTATCCTTATTATTTTTCATTACTGGATCTTTGTGTCTGCTATTTTGAAATATTTTGTTGGTATCTGGAAATGTTTTATATGAGTTTTTAATTATTGGATATTCCACTCATCAGCTGTTTCGAAATATGTTCTTTTTGTTAGTACAGTTTTACTGCTGATGATTTTATATTTCTTGATTTGTTTTATAAGGATGTGTGATGTTTCTTTTTTCCTTTGTTACACTGCATACAGAGACTCTGGCTTGTTGCAGTTTCCAATTCAGTTTTTGTCTGCATGCTTCTTGTTAGGCGTTTTGGTCTCTTTATTCTATGTTAGGTGAGGGACAGCACGTGATTCAGGTGAGGTTTTCTGCTGGCGTGTAGTTTCTGTGTAGGACTCTATAGCAGCCTGACTTGGTCCGTTTTCCTAATAGGAGATGTATTGGTGTCTTAAGGCCTGGTGTAATATTTTCAGAGACTTATTGTACTTTAAAAGTGTGATCTTACATAAAATGCACACATTTACTTGTATTTAGTTTTAAACATATTGTATGGCTCTCATGGAATTACATTTTAAAATATGTGGCGTTTATGGCTCTCTCAGCCAAAAAGGTTCCTGACCCCTGCCTTAGAAGGTTCACAAAAGTCAGTTTGTCAGTTCATTTTTTTCTGGGATTTGTATTTGTATGATTTAGGATTTTAAGCATTGCAGGAAGGACAATGAGTTGTGTGTGTGTGTGTGTGTGTGTGTTGGGGGGGGGGGGGGGGGTGGAGGAGTCATGCACAATTGCAAGCATTCTCCCCTGGGTTCCAGAGACCCATGATATGCCTCTGACATGGAGAAAAAGCTTAGCATGCAGAAAAACATGATTTATGTGCACAAATAATATTTTCTGTCCATAAAATATGATTTATGTGCACAAGCAATCTGCATAGAAAACATTTTTGTATGTATTAATCATACGTTCTGTGCATAAAATACCGACTACACGATAAACGTGGAAACAAATTCAACAAATATTTTAAGAAATGAAAATATTTTTTAATTTTTAAGGCAGCATCAAACTTGGAGCTTCACTACAATAGTGCTTATGGTGTCAAACAACTTTTTGAATCAAGTAAATAAATGATGTAGACATTGTCAGTCACAATTACACCTAGCTTGCCCAATGAGTGAACCAGTGGGTCAATCTTTGCTGCAGGTCTCCTGAAGGAGAATTTTTGAAACCTTTGTTAAAAGTTTACATACCACCCATTGCACAAGCTCAAGTACTTTTGTTACTGGCAATGTTGGATCATTTGTTTAACTTTATTCAAAAAGTTGTTTGATACCATTAGCACTATTTTGGACACTAATTGTTCACTCAGATATCATAAGCTCCACGTTTGATGCCTCTTTAAAAATTGAAAAATATTTTTTGCTTCTTTAAATATTTGTTTAAAAAAAAATTAAATCTTTTATCACCACTCCAAAGATCATGGCATAGAGCACACATATATCCTAAAAACTCCATGAAATATACATAGACATACATTGCATTACATAACTACGGTGACAGACCATTTGCCCTAATACACATGGGGGCTACAGCCCATTTATTGTGTATTTTATATAATTAACACGTGGTTGGGATGCTCCGTATTACCTTTGCATAAAATGCTGACTACAGGTCCTAACACTGGAACTTTTGTTTCTGCCCATAGACTAAAACTAGTGCTGGAAACTTTACTCCATCTCAGACTGTGAGTAAAATCTGCAGTATTAAGACAGCAGGAGTTAAGCCAGTGCATCTCCCTTCATTGGAAGGGTAATAATAATTAGTGCCTTCATTTGCATGGGATTTCCGTGGGAGGGAGCTAAGCAGTACATACAGTTCTACGCACACATTTTTGGTACTCCAAACTCCTTGCTGCATCAGGAGTAAAGTTTGTGCTCACAACTACAAGTAAAACTGGGCACTCTGCTAAGCGCAATTTATTATTTATTTGTTTGTTTGTTTATTTATTTCAAGTCTTTTATATACTGAAGTATAGCAGTCTGCCTTCACTCCAGTTTACATGAGAACAACTTTATACAATTTAATCACATTGGTACCACTTATTATAGTAAGAAAAATATTTGTGTCAGAGGTTTAAAAATGAACAACAATTACATACTGGAAACGAACATTTTTTGTCCCATACGAACTAACCATTTTTAAAGGGTGGAAGATCATAAGGTGAGTTCATCGTTGGGCAAGAGGTACGTGTAGTCTTTGTGTATTGGTGTGACTGTATTACATCATGAGGTAGTAATTAAACTAACTTGAAAGTCCTGTTTCCTTGTTCTCTTGACCCATGATCACCTGTTATTGAATGACTGTTTAGAGCAAAAACTTGGTCTAGACCAGTTCATCTAGCAATATCATAACTGCGCAGAGTATGCAACAGACTTTCTCTTGTAATGGGGTGGGTGGATGGGGGATGAGTGAGAGGTAGGGAGTGAGGGATATTAAGAAGGACCAATCAGCTCTTCATAGAGCCCTTAGATTCTGATATAATTGTAACATGCAAGTTTCCTTTACCCCAAAAAGAGAAAATGTTTAAAAACAAACTAGCTCCTAGAAGTTAAAAACAGTACTTTTCTGTATTCTGAGCCGAAACCTCTGTATTACTTGCTCATATCTAAAATTTGCTTCCTATCGCCGTTAAAAAAAAAAGAGCATCCCAATCAGCTCTTCACAGGTTACATTAGGTAGCCTGCGATTGATCTGTTCATAAACTTGTCTAATCCTTTATTTAACCAACATATAACATTTCCTCCAGTGTCTTCTATGAAATACTTCTCCGAGGACAAGCAGGATGGCAGTCCTCACATGGGTGATATCGGATGGAGCACAGCACAGAAAACTTAAGTCAAAGTTTCTAGAACTTTGACTGAGCATCATTGAGCATGCTCATGCATGCAATATACCACGCGTCCACGCAGGGTCCCTTCAGTCTCTTCTTTTCTGTGGACCCTTGCGTCTCGCGGTTGGGTGTCTCAGTTTTCTTCAGTTTGAAGTGCTTTTTTTATGATTAATTTTTCACATTTCCTCACATGGTTGACACAGGTTCCCCCCAAGTTCTCCCATTAGCATCCTAGTTAGGTTTTTCTTCATTTTTGGGTAAGTTTATTTTTGTTGTTGATCCCCCGGGGCAACATGTGCTCGGTGCCTGTTGGCCATTGACAGCTGCAGCCATTAATTTTGATCTTGTGTTGTTTCAAGATAACATGTCCACTTCGGGTTTTAAGTGGTACCCCAGGTATGCAGGGACCAATGTTTATCACGGACCCCCCTCCATGATAGATGTGTCCACTACCTTGGGGTATCACACAACGTCCCAGGTTGCAGCAAGTGCGCCAAAATGACCCCGAAAGGACGTAAGATCTGGCTCAACAAGATGGAGTGCCTCTTTGGGCTGGAGAACACTGATCCATTGGCATCAGCATTGAGCGACCTCAGAGCTGCACCAGTGGACACCGAGCCATCGACATCAGTGGGGCTACCTGTTCCATCGAGGTCATCAGCTGCCAGGAATGCCAGAGACAGGCCATTGTCTGACACTTCCCAAGTCAAGGAGGTCAGGTTTGTTGCCCTTGACCTTGGCACCAGGGAAGGACTGATCTGAGCATTGAGGGAAGCTGAGGAAGCATTGGTATCAGTTCCTGTCAATGCACAGTGCCAGGCAAGGCACCCCATGGCAAAGAGATCCAATCCTCCATGAATGCCAGGGTAAGCAACAGTCTACACCAGTCCCGATGCTCACTACCAGAGGATCTGGTTACACTTCCTGGGTCCCAGCCTGTCCTGGCTTCAGCGATTTTCGAGGAGGAACTAGAGAGGTGCATGCATCAGGCCTTGGAGAAGGTGATGTGTGGCATCAGTGTCAGAGCACTGACGACACCAGCACCAGCAGTGTTGTTCCTTGAGCTTCTGCTGGAATCCCTGAACACATTCATAAGCATGTTACCGATCCCTTCCCCATTGTCGGTTACCGGGATGGCTTTGATGCCCTGCAGGCACTGGCGCCGCCACCAGCCAATCCGGTGCTTATCCCTGGTTCCTCAGATGCGGAAGCTCCCCTGGTGCCGTGGAACTCACCGGGGCCTGGGTCAAAACAGCCAGTCGAACCAGTGCCTACACTGCTGGCTGTCGGCCGAGCGCCTAGGGCTCATCACCAGTTAATGACAGCAGAGACAAGGGCACTTGTGACCTCTGGGGGGATGAATCCTCTGATGTATCTAATGACTTTCAGATGGCCTCCCCTCAGAACCATCTCCTCCAGACGATTAAAGGAAGCCTCCACTGGAAGACCTCTCCTTTGTAGGATTTGTCCGGGTGATGGCAGAAGGCATCCTATTTCAGATGCAAACTGAAGAGGATACCAGGCACAAAATGCTAGATCTCATTCAGTATGTGAAGCCTCCCAAGGATATCATGGCAGTTCCAGTGCATGAGATTTCTCACAGTGATTCCCATTCACAGGAAAGGAAGACATGGATTATCTCATCCAAAAGGCTCTCAGATTCGACAAGCATCTGCTGCCCCACCAACTGGTGGTCATCGAGCGAAACATGATCATGTCAAACTAAATCTCTGGACTGGGTCACTGAGCATTTGCCTGATAAGGGAAGGACCTTGAATGTCATTGAACAAAAATGAGAAAAAGTGGTTTTTAGTTATCAAAAAAGCAAAAAAGCATCAGAGTGGCACATGTTGAGGCCGCTACAATAAACATCACTCCCTTGGCACGTTTACACATGAGAAAGGCCCAATGGACCTTAAGGTCGCAGTGGTGACAAGCCACTCAGGACCTCCAGGATTACATCTGAGTTGCACTGTCTCTCTGGGCCTCTTTGTTTTGGTGGCAGGAATTCTTAAATCTGGAAAGGGGGGGTGCTTCCTTCCAAATCCTCCCACCCAATACCCAACTTGTCCTTACCATGGATACATCCACCCTGGTCTGGGGAACTAGTATATGGACTCAGCTCCAAGGGTTTATGGTCCACCCAGGAACATCTCTGCTAAATCAATTTCCTGGAGCTCCAGTCTATCAGGTATGCAATGTTGGCTTTCAGAGATTAGCCATCCAACAAAATTGTACTGATGCAGACCAACTAGTTAGATGCAGACCAAGAGGCAATGTGGTATGTCAACAAGCAGGGAGACACAGGATCACATCTCCTGTGTCAGGAAGCAGTCCAGATCTGGTCATGGACCCTCTCCCATGGGTTGGTGCTTAGGGCTATGTATCTGGCTGGATCAGAGAAAGTGATAGTGGACAGACTGAGTCACTCCTTCAGATCACATGAATGATCTCTGGACCAAGGAGTCATGAACTGGATCTTCCATCTCTGGGGAAACCCGGACATAGATCTCTTTGCAGCACCTTGGAACAGGATGGCTCCTCAGTTCTGTTCCTTTTACAAGACACACAGCAAACTAGCCTCAGATGCCTTTGCCCTTCATTGGGACTAGTGTCTTCTGTAAGCGTATCCTCCAGCTCCACTGGTAGTGAAGACTCTCTTGAAGCTTCACGAGGACAAAGGGACTATGATCCTCATAACCCCACTTTGTCCGAGGCAGATTTGGTTTCTACTCTGTGGGCGATGTCCATCCAGAAACTGATTAGGCTACAGACTTCCCCAGATCTCATCACCAGTATCGAGGTAGGTTGTGCCATCCCAACCTCCAGGCCCTGTCGCTCACAACCTAGATGTTGAGAGGTTGATATTGCAAATACTCGATCTCTTGGAAGATGTGTCTCGGGTCCTGGTGGCTTCCAGAAAGCCTTCCACTAGAAAATCCTATGGACTGAAGTGGAGGAGGTTTTCCATATAAGTGGAGGTGTTTTCCATATGGTGTGAATGGAAGGCCCTAGATCCCTTCTCCTGTTCCTTACAAAAGCTACTTGACTACCTTCTTCACCTTTTGGAAGCTGGTTTAAAGACCAACTCCATTAGAGTTCATATGAGTGCGACTGGCACTTATCACCGTGGTGTAGATAGTAAGCCCATCCCTCTGCAGTCTATAGTTGTACGTTTCATGTGGGGCCTGCTTCAGTTGTAGCCTCCCCTAAGGATTCCCTCTGTGTCTTGGGACCTCAATGTGGTGTTGGCTCAACTGATGAAAATTCCCTTTGTACCACTGTGCTCCTGTGACCTGAAGTACCTGGCCTAGACGGTCATATTTTTAGTGGAGGTCACTTCAGCTGGGTCACTGAGCCTTAATGACTTATTTCTTTTTTTTTTTTTTTTTAAAGAATTTATTAAACGCCTAACACAAAAAGGCCTAGGCGATGAACATAATTACATACATAAAATCAAATCTTTACAAACACGTGGTTTCACAGAAACCAAAAATCATGAATCATACAATAATAATACACATCATAATAACATAAATAAGACCAATTACTGAATCATCAGCTGTCATGTAGCAAAAACTTCTCTCCGCAATTTTAGACATTAAACGCACGGGCAAGCAAAAATTCTTTGAAAGATGTTTTAAATTTCTTGACATCTTCAAGAGACCTTAAATCCAAAGGAATAAGATTCCATTGACAGGGTGCCGCTATCGAAAAAGATGTCTCGCTAGTGATAAATAAATGAGCCTGACGGACAGAAGGAACCTCCTTATCTACCTTACACTAAGTTTTTTCATGACAGGGTGGTCCTACATACGCACCCTAAGTTCCTGCCTAGGGTGGTGTCGGACTTCCAGCTTAACCAGTCCATCATCCTGCCAAGATTTTTTTCCCAGGCCCCATTTGCAACAGTGCGAACAAGCCATGCACAATTTGGATTGCAAAAGAACCTTCACCTTCTGTCTGGAGTGGATAGAAGCCCTTAGACAGTCCACCCAATTATGTGTTTCTTTTTATCAGAACAAGTTGGGGATCGCGGTTGCCAAGCAGATGCTTTCAAATTAGCTAGCATACTGCATCTCCTTCTGTTATGCCTGGGCGGGACTGCATCATGGGGGCCATGACAAGGCTCATTCTGTTCAAGCCATGGCAGTATCAGTGGCCCACTTGCGAGCATTACCCATGGAGGAGATCTGCAGAGCTGTGATATGGAGTTCCATCTACTCATTCACATCACATCCTGGATAGGGATGGCTGATGCAACAGTAGGTTTGGCCAGTCTGTCCTTCAAAACCTATTTGAAGTGTAGAACCTAACTTTGTTCCCACCTAGGGCTCATTCTTTCTTTTCAGGTTGCCTTCTCCCCCCTTGTTACCAACAGAACCAGTTGTTGTGCCCGTAGTACTTATTTTGGTGTTTTGTTGGTCCCCTTTTATGTTGGGGTGGCAATCTGTAGCTAGAGATTCACCTATGAGTAAGGACTGCCATCCTGGTTGTCCTCGGAGAAAGCAGAGTTGCTTACATATAGTAGGTGTTCTCCGAGGACAGCAGGATGTCAGTTCTCATGAAACCTGCCCACATCCCGCGGCATTAGGTTTCCACTACATAGGTTTTCTCATTATTTTTATTTATTACTCTCTTATTTCTATGATATAAGACTGAGGGGACCCCACGTGAACACAAGGTTTATTGCATGCGTGAGCATGCTCACTGAGGCTCAGTCAAAGTTCAAGAAACCTTGACATAAATTTTCTGTGATGGGCTCAGTCCGATGATGTCACCCATGTGTGAGGACTGACATCCTGTTGTCTTCGGAGAACACCTGATACAGGTAAGCAACTGCTTTCCTTTTGTTTCTTTAACCCTGATGACAGATAAACATAGAAACATACAGATGAATTTTAAAAGCCCGGCGCACGCATAAATTAGGGTATGCGCACCAACTGAATTATAAAAGCCGCCCAGATTCACATGTATCTTCTGCAGGGCGCACATCTCACTTGATTTCAAAAAGGGGTATGATGTAGACATGGTCAGGGTGGGACATGGGTGTTTAAGGGCATAGCCAAGAGATGCACGTAAGTACTTATACACCTGCTAGGGAAGAGATGTAACTTCCAAACTAAAAATAACTAGCCATTTCTAATAGATTTAAAGGGTCTGGGGTAACTGGGGGAGTGCAGGCTAAACCAAGAGGGTTTGGAGGACCTTAATGGGCGAACTAGTTGCCAAACTGGTGAAACGTGGATGTGTGCCCGTTTTAAAATACCCTGACTTGGGTGGTAGAAGTAGGTGGGCGCCCACTTAAAATTGGGTGCACACGTGCGTACATCCAGTGTATTTTATAACATGCGTGCACATCTCTGGGTGCGTGCTGATGCACACTTGCTAATGTGTGGCCGTGCACCGGTTTGAAAGTTCCCATCCCCGAGAGAGAAGAGCAGGGAGCACTCTTGACTTTTTTTTTTTTTTTTAAATAATCTTTATTCTGCATCCACACAATACAATAACATATGAAATGTATCAGTATTCCAACACTGCATACATCATCATATATAATAAGATATAATATGACGCACATCAACAAGTGTCAACAGGAAACACTGAAATGCCTTGCACGGCAACAGTTTTTTGTTTCAAACTATGTTCTATTTACCCATTCATCGCTCACCCACTCAGGAATCTTTTATACGGGCACATTCTAAACATCCAATCCAACAGTGACTTTTTAAGACGGCAAAATTGCAATCTGTCAGGGACCCGACCAGCTATTGCCTGTTGAGTTACAGCCCATTGCTTACAGTCATCTTCTCTATGCCAGTCCACAACTGATTTCAGTTGAGAAGCCGGGTAGTATCTCTTAATGTTGGGCCACCCTCAGCCCACCTGACAATTTAGGCTGATAGAAAACCCTACTGGCAACCCTAGGAGGTTGCCTCCTCCAGGTATAACTAAAGATGCTCCTCCAAGGTCCCTTTAAAAATGTATCTGATACAGAAATGGGCAACGTCTGGAAAAAGTAACCAGTCCGAGGCCTGATGCTCATCTTAACTGAGGCAATTCTCCCCAGCCAGGACAGAGTAAAGAGCTACTGCTTATCTAAGCCTTGCTGCCTAGCAGACGGGCCGATACAGTACAGTGAACTCATCTAAAAGGGGATTGGTCCTTTCAACTGACAGCTGCTGTTGAAGGGGCCAATTGGCGTCCAGTAAAGGAACGAATAAATGAATATTAAATGCCGGTAGGGATCCTCTTGAGAAGATAAGGCCTCCTCTTCCTCTTGCTGGAGTTCCTTGGGGATAGAGGAAAGTTTGGTGCCCCTGTTAAGAGCTCTGGGCCCAGCTATTATTTTTTTAACATGGGTGGAAGATGGGAGGGAGGAGAATTGTCGCCTACTCTGCCCCGTCACTGTCCCATATTTTTGTAGCATAGATTTTCTATTAATGGCATGTAAATGGCCAACGAGTAAAGAAAAAAGCATGTTTTTGGTTTTTTTTTAACTCCTAGTCTATTTGCAGAACATTAGCTTTCTGCATTCGGTGGGGCCACTTGTTTTTTCTGTCGGCGTAAAGTAAAACCAATGCTAAAATTTAGCTCTGATTTAAGCATGGGTTTTATGACATCAGCCCCGGTGAAATAAATGTCCCCACCACCCAAGTTGAACAAACGTTGGCAAGAGCCACTGAGCTTTTACTATTAAATTACGTCATTGGTGCCAGACAGTGTGTGTGTGTGGGGGGGGGGGGGGGGGGATTGACTCTTGATTGCACAGAGACAGATTTTTTTTAGTTACATGGCACACATGTGTAACTCCCTTTTCAGTGGGTGTCCTGAATACAAAGGTAAATGATTGCCCTGAGGCCACAATAACCCTCACTTATTCTCTTTCTCCTTTTTCTCAGTCCACTGGCCCCGGGTCCCGGGGTTCATTCTGGTGGGGAGGAGGAGGATTCAGCCACCAGGCTCAAGGCACACAGGGGTGGCATAACTCATGGTCTCTGTCTTTTATTCTCTTTAATATACTCACAATGGGATGTCCTTGATTTAGAGGCAGCATGTATTCTCACAAACAACACTGGACATGCTGGTGAGGTGTTCCAACAAAACTTTTACTGCAACCAAAAATATCTTCAATCCAATTAGCAACAAAAATTCCTCCAATTCATCTTCGCAAATTCCAAAAGTGCTGCTTGTCGCAGCCCTGCGCAGCTGAGTTACTGTCCCTTTGGACAGCAGGCACTAGGAAAAGATCCAAAACTAGTGGTAGAGAGTGGGCTCCTAGTGGGCACTGGGATTTCCTGATCTCTTTCTCTGATGTTTCTGTTGGGCCTCTGAGTTAGAAAGTCCCAAAATACAAAAAGCACACTCTTCTCTCCTTCTCATGGGCAGGAACCAGTGGTAAAAGAATTTCCTCCCAAAACAACAAGAACAAAAGCTCTCCTTAAAAACTGCAACTCACTTTTCTACTGGCAAGACACTGCTGTCCTTCCTTTGTATGGCAGGCAGGGAATCGCAGTTGTTTAGCCTGAAGTCCTCCTGAGGCTGAACCAGGCTGCACACAGAAATCCAAAACTCTTCCAAAAAGCAAATTGTCACAGAAAAACCCCCCTCTTTTCTACTGCCAGAGACACTCCCTGCCAGACCATGGGGTGCAGGGCCAGGAATATGTCTCTTCCCCTGGTATCAGGCTGTGGGGCCTAAAACTGGAGAAACTCTGCAACACTTTCCTGCTTCCTTGAACTCTTAACAAAACATTGCCACACTGCTCCTCATGCTCTCCCTGTTTTTATACAGGATGCTGACCAAGCCAGACGTCCTTACAGGAAGGTGCCTGCAAGGGATGGTCTGCAAGCTACGCTTACCCAAATACTAACCTCTGCCTAAGCTAGGGTTAAAAAAAGAAGGTACTTCGGATCTATATGGTCCCTACACATTAGTTTACAGTATTAAACCCCTGAAGACTTGGCCTGCCAATCCCAGCCCCAAGTGACATATGACATGGCTCTGGTGCGCTCTGCCTCATTCCTCACTGCCTGAAGCCAGTGGTTCACATGATGGACTTCAGTAGCGTTGGCTGTCACTGCTTAGGAGAGATTCGTGACTGTGGGGATGTTTGCACTGTGCCTTCCCATGCTGTGCCTGGCTCCAGACAATGCAGGTGCCCACCTCCAGGAGCGCCCAACCAACAACCCAGCTTACAGACTTTCAGATAGCCCACATACTCCCAGGAGAGGAGGGAAGGAGGGTTTCAACACATGTACTTTCTGCAAATTTTCAACGAGAAACTGCCTGTGTCGTTCCTCTTTGAAGGAATAGCAAGGCAAGGTCCACGCGTTAAAGGTGTCCATGCGCTATGTACCTGCTGTCTGTGCAGGTAGCGGAGGTGGGGCAGAACAGCCTGAGTAGATTTGACAATGAAATGCACACATGATGTTTACTTCTCCTGGCCGAATCACGCCCACGGGAGCGGCTCTGTACTTATGTGGCTAAAAGTGCTTGCGCTCTGTAACCTGTGCACATTTTTAGCCACCTTTGATTTTTCAGTTGGGCCATTTTACTCAACGGAAGTGCCATTTCAACGGCGACCTCCAAATAGCTGCAGAAAATGAAACATGAAAAAAAAAATGCTCGTGTGACCCGTTTCTCCCCTCGCGTGTGGGTGTCTTGAAAACCAGTCCGGTTTGGGGCACCGGAGGATTGGATGTATCTGCCCTGGGTTTAGATACTTACGGTTTGAACCTTATCACATAAAATCTACACAATATTTATTTTCCTGCCTCAGTTTATTATGTCTTTTAGTGCATGTGTTTTTGGATTTGCCAACTCCTGAGGCTACAGAGTTTGGGCCTGCAGGTTCCAAAACCCTCATGAAGCACGATTCAGGCAGCAAGGGAGATGCATCCTGCTGACCAGACTTATTCGGTGACTCCACATTACCTTGGACTAACTGAGCCGATTCTGGGTTTGCCTCGTTGCGTGCATGAAGATGTAATCCTGTGATGGACGTGGATTCCGAGTCTGGGCACGCTGACAGAGCAGCGCTTTCCCCGCAGCAGCCTGGCTGAGCTTGCAGAATGCTCTGCAACGCTCGCCATCCTTGGCTCCCACCAGCCGCGCTGTTTTGTCTCCCAGCAGGCGTTCAGGAGCTGTTGAGAAAGCAGAGAGCAACATATTACATTCTGTAGCTTCTCATTTTGTTGATATTTCAAAAAAAAAAAAAAAAAATCTTTGCTTGTGTCTCCTGTGCATTCCAACACAGCTGATGAAGAGGGTGCTTTCATTCTCCCTCCCCACCTCCCACCGACTCCCGGTACAGCGTGACTCACTGGAAGGGTCTCTGGGGCACGTTAGTTAATTAGACAGTCTCCTGCTGTCACCAGTCTGGTGGGCGAATATATTAAAGTGTTCAGTTCTGTCTTGGAAGTGAATCATCGATGAACACTTCGTATCAAAATTTGTTCAAAGACAGCCAGCTAAGAAAGTTTGGTAGAGATGACATGGTTTATTAGGCTGATTACTGGGTACAAGCTTTTGTCTGAAGCCCTTCCTCGGGTGCCAGGGATCAAGCCCAGGCAGTCCTGAAAGCTTGCATGAAGGATGCATTACCCTAACCAGGATGATCACTTCTCCCTAAAAGAAAGATGTATTTTTTTTTCTTTTAAATGCAGTTTAGTTTTGATGGGCTAAGACAGCGCTGCCAACTTGCTTCCAGGAAGGACTTTAGCAACACTGCCTAAAAATGCACACTTGAGAGTAAGCTGTAAGCCTGTTCCTCAAACAGGCATCAAAGCAATAAGAAAGAACAGCAGTCCTGCTTCCGTAAAACAAGCCCTGTCTATGACTAATAACCAGCAGGGGGTCTGTAATGCAGCAGTCACGTATAGTAATTTTGTCGTAAGCTATTCTATAAATTAAGGTCTAAGATCCAGATTTATGAATGTATTAGACGAGGCAGCTGTCAAAGCAACACTCTTTTTGCCACGGCATGCTCCGTGGCCAGTTCTGATTCCAAAGCAGCCCCTGTAATGGCCAGATGAAGTCTGAGGACAGAAGAAATATACATCAGATGACACAGACTCCTCCTCAGGAAACACATGCCTTGCTAGAACCGTGGTCTGTAAGGTGCCAGCATCCCTTCTGGAGCTGATAAATATTTTGCAAGATATTTCTTTGCAAATGCATTTTGTAGCCCTGATGACTTTCTCTTATTCAGGAAGCCAGTGATGGTCTTGCTCCTTGATCAAGCCTTCGCACCTTGATTAGCTACCGGAGGTGTTATAATACAGGTCCATACTCAAAGAGGCCAATATTCAATAGGCCGTTTAATGGACAAGTTATCTAGCTAAAGTTAGCCAGGTAGCTGGTCCCATATGTTCAGCGGGATAAACATGAAGCTGGATAGCAAAAAAAAAACCTAACCGGCTATTTTGAAAATAGGTTAGGTTTGTAGTTATCTGGCCTTGTGTGGCTGGATAACATGCTACTTAAGTGGATATCTTTAAAGATACCCGGATAAGTAGTGCTAAGAAAAAGAATCAAATAAATAAATGGGCCAACAGGCCATCTCCTTCACCTCCCCCAAAAAACATCTTATAAAGGCCCTGTCGGGCTGTTCCTTCTCACCCCCTAAATCCTTTACATGTGACAGAGTCACCCCCCAGACTAGTGTTTGCTAAAAGCAAAAATCAGGCTGCCCCTCCCTTCCCTCCCACCCACACAGAAGATTTAACAGTGTCATGGTGCCCCCCCCCCCCTTCCCCCAACCCTCTGCATCCCCCCCCCCAATACTTTATATGTAATTGCCGGGAGCAAGGGACCCTCTGCTCTACTTCCAGTTTCTCCATGCTGCTGTAAGAGGAACAGCACTGGAAGCATAAGCTTGCGTTAAGCTTACACTTCCAGCGCTGCCTCTAGTTCACAAGCAGGTCTAAGCTTATCCAGCTAACCTAGCCAGATATACCCAATATTCAACTCAACCCCTTCCTGGAACATCCTGAAATGCCCCTTTTTTTGGCTGGCTAAATTATAGCCGGAATTTAGTCGGATAAGTGGCTGAAAATGCCACATTTGTCATTGTGAATTATCCATCTAAATGGCTTTTGAATATTTACCCCAAAGAGTTTGATGGGTAACTTTTAGAGTTATTGGGACAAAACCCAAGATTTTAATATCTCCCCCCGCTGAGCAGCTAAATTTTGTCCGTGTCACTCATTACCAGCACAAAATTTAGCCAGAGAAAGAGGCAGTGATGGTGGCATGCTGGTAAGAGCTGATATTCAGTGCTACATAGCTAAAGTTAGCCGAGTAAAACTGGTTAGAAAAATAGCTGTCTTGAAGATGTCTGGTTAGCTTTATCCGGGTATGTTTCACTGAATATCCAGGGATACCATATAGTTATCTGGGTAACCTTATGCTGATAACTTTCCTGCTTGCAGTCCCATTTAATATCAACTTCATAGTTTTGTGTGATTATTGCTGCTGTTATTTTTTTACTGTGATCATTATTCCATCATTATGTTTACATTCTGCTGTTTTATTTAATGCTGCTGTTATTATATTCTTATTTTCAGTTATGATTGTCTTATTATTATGTTTGTTCTTAGTCATATTTTTTATTGCTTTGTTGCTTTGATTTCCTCAGGGAAAGCAATGAATAGAAAAACAAATGATTGAACTGGCTGGTGTGGAAAGGTAGTGGCAGTCAGCCGACAGGCATTTTGCAAACTTTTCTGCAATTATACAGCAATTCTCAGATTCTGTTGCAAGAAGCAGATTCTGTGTGTTATAGTGAGCACGTGAGGGGTCCTACTAATTTATAAAAGCTTGGCTTGCTCATACAGGTACTTATGGTTTAGATGAGGGTAGGCAACTCTAGTCCTCAAGTGCCACAAGCCGGTTAGGTTTTCAGGATATCCACAATGAATATGCATGAGATGTATTTGCATGCAGTGGAGGCAGTGCATGAAAATGTAACCCATGAAAGGTTAGTGTGGGTGTCTTGAAAACCAGTCCGGTTTGGGGCACCGGAGGATTGGAGGTATCTGCCCTGGGTTTAGATACTTACGGTTTGAACCTTATCACATAAAATCTACACAATATTTATTTTCCTGCCTCAGTTTATTATGTCTTTTAGTGCATGTGTTTTTGGATTTGCCAACTCCTGAGGCTACAGAGTTTGGGCCTGCAGGTTCCAAAACCCTCATGAAGCACGATTCAGGCAGCAAGGGAGATGCATCCTGCTGACCAGACTTATTCGGTGACTCCACATTACCTTGGACTAACTGAGCCGATTCTGGGTTTGCCTCGTTGCGTGCATGAAGATGTAATCCTGTTAGGGAAGTCAGAACTCTAGGTCCTTGCATGCCATGGGACAAAACCAGGCCTGGCTCAGCCTGTCCTGGGTGAGTTGGAGCCCTCTGATGACCCAACATATACATATTAAATTGACTCTTGTGTTTTGTTCTCCTGTACTGATGGATGTGTGCTGCAGGCATAAGTGGATTATTAATCTTTTTTTTCCAGTTGGTTAATGACTTGGTGCTTTTATCCTCTTTCGATCAGGTGGCATCAGTCTGCTAAATCCTCGGGCCTGGCCAGTAATCTACAGCCGGCGGGTGCCAAAGCTGATGCTCTCAGGGAAGAAATGGAAGAAACAGCAAACCGAGTGGAGATCTGCAGGGTACCTGGCTCTTGTCATGTCTCACACAAAGAGGTCTTCGATAGCTGAAATGGCAGCAGCTATATGAGCAAAATGAGTTTTAGATAATTCACTTGGCAATACTGACAAAATCACTGCCTCAAAACGTCTCACTTATTGTGAAGGCAGTCTGCTCAGACTGTGGAGGAAGAGAAGACAGCGGCTGTTGCTGTCACAGTGGAGTTGCCAGCCAACCAAAGGAGTGGCAGTGAGGGATATCTCAGAAGATGCTTTCCTTCAGCTTCTCCTGGCTGCCAAGAGCACTTGAGCTGCCTAGGCCTACTGGAGTTGGGAGTTCAAAATGAGGGAAAATGGGGGGAGGGGCAAGATCTATTGCAAAATTAAACTGGGTTTGACTGGAGTTAAGACTGATGAATTCAGCCAGGTCCGTTCGCATGGAGCCTCCTGGAACAATCCTTTGATTAGGAACTACAAGTTGCATAAGTTCAAATTTAGGACCCCTGAGCAACAGTTTTGGAAGGGGCTACATGAATGAAGGGTGAAGATCCACCTCAGAGTACTGGGGAGTGATTGCAATTCCTCCTCCCCCTCAAGTAGTGGGCCTGATTTTAAAAAGCATTTACACACTTAAAATTGGGTTTTAAACATGTAAATGCATTTTACCTGTGTAAGTGGGCTTTTGAAAATTGCTACAATATATGCCATTGAATTGTCCATAGGATATGTGCAAGTACATTTTATGCGCAAATATGGCTTTTTAAAATTGCTACAATAGTGTCTTACATTTACACGTGTAACTCCTTTTAAAATTACCTGCATAGAAGGGCTCCTTGGGCAGAATTTACACCACTGACACATAACCATACCTGACCCATGATGACGAACAGAATTTCTAACTATCCCTTTAAGAGGGAGATTCTCTCTGATCTATTCAGAAATGTACACAACCAAACTTCTAACCAACCCTTTAAGCGTGAGATTGCCTCTGATCTAATCATAAAATGTACTATTATGTTTTCTCTATTTCACTTCGAAGAAAAAAAAAAAAAAAAGTCCTCGGGGACCTCCAGTTTTGTGACAGGAGAGCAGGTCCTCTTCCAAAGGAAGGCACGTAGAGTAACAGCCGTACACTGGAATCCTGCATTGCTAATTTAGTAGGGACAAGCAAACATTTCAGAGGCAGGGATAGCATATGGGTGGACAAACAGAAAAGGCCCATTAAGCTGGATTTTTTTGTTTCCAGTATTCCCTTTGCTACTGACGTTTGCAGGCCCCTCTCACTTGCTCCAAGTCTGTGAAACAGAGCAGGAATCGGGGGTGGATTTGGGGGGGGGGGGGGGGGGGGGGGGTTACAGTATGTGCACCCAGGAAACATACAAAGAAATGGGCAGCAGCTAAAGACGGCCCAGCCCACCCACTCTGCCCCTTTTCCTTAGCTACTGCAGTACAGCAGGACCTTTCCTGGTACCTGACTCTGCCCTCGCTTTCCCACCACTAAGGAGCCGCCTACTTTTTTTTTTTTAATTCTGATAAACACTTTCACCACACAACGCTGGTCAGGTTAAGGTGCAGCATGCACCCACCACCTTTACTGGGTGGAAATGTTTCCCTATGTTACCTTCAGAGTCTGCTGCCCTCCGGCCTGGTATTTATAACAACCCCCCACCCCACTGCTCCCAGGTCAGTGGGCTCGCTCAGACGCATCATAGTCTACTTAAGCTTCACAACTCATCCGGGTTTTTGTCAAGCAGAGCTAGCTGGAAGGCTCAGCGTTGAGCTCATGCCTGTCTTCACCTTGCGAGTGACACTGCAGTGCACTTGCAGACAGACACGCTGAGCAAGAATTGAGGAGCGGGAAAGCAAGCTTCACAAAAGGACATCCTATCTGCAGAGAGTGGGTGGGCCGCTGTAGCGCCTAGCATGGGGAGGGAAGCAGTCCCAGGACAAGAGGCTGCGAGAAGCCCTGCCACATAGAGCTTACCGTCTAAGATTGAGTGGCCTTAAGTAACCTGAACCTGAGTCATGCTTTTGATTTCTGTGTTTTTTTTTAAAAGTTCAGCACTCTTCCAAAAAAACACCACTGATGCTAGGTTTCTCATGGCCACCCCCCGATAGATGTAGGAGGCATTGTTTCTGTCTGTCCCTTCCATCTGGAAATAATTGCCTTTATTATGCCTTCTGATTTACGGCTTGCAACATTTTTTTTTTGTGTTCTCAACAGGACCAGCTGTCAGCTGACATGTACAGTTTTGTGGCCAAAGAAATCGACTATGCAAACCACTTTCAGACAGTAAGTAAGAGGAGAGAAAAGCCGTCTGCTTATCTCATTCCCGCGCTTCCTGCAGAAATCCCAGGGTGAAACTAGGTTACCGGTGATGTGCAATAAGATTTTTATGCTTGTCGTTTGTTCTCCCCCAGCTAATAGAAGTTCAGGCGGAGTACCACAGGAAGTCTTTAGCACTCCTGCAGGCCATGCTGCCACAGATTAAAGCACAACAAGGTGAGCCCCCGTGGCATCTGGGAGGTATTTGCAATGGCACTCATTTAGGGAGAGGGAAGCAGCTGAGAACCGCCCGTCTCTTGAGAAGCGGGTTGAAACTGATCTGCTGGTTTGCTTGTTTACTTATCTACTTATTTATTTATTTGAAAGATTTGCATACTGCCAATCATAGTTTCTTAGCAGTTTGCAGTTGGAACGTTCACAATCAATAGTCAGACAATAATATATATTAATAACATAAGGTTAAAAACATTAAAAATAATAAAAATACATTGCAAATAAATACCACAGCACAATAAAAACTGACCTCTCTCCTCATCGCTTGTCAATTAATTAACCATACTCTTAAGCATTCCCTCCTTGTAGCCTGACACTGTAAACCTTAGAGTTGGCAGATACTGGAATCTCAGCTGGGAAGTCTTTTTTTTTTTTTTCTTTTTTTTTGTGGTCTGCATGTGAAGTAACAAATGTATTAGTGCAGTAGCCAGTGAATAATTATCCATGATCACAAAATGGCAACCTATGCATTTAGCAACCTAATTGGCAGCCTGCAAATGCCAAAGTTAGTCTGGTGACAGGGAAAAACCTCCTGCATTGTGACATTCTCTATCTCCAGTAGATGTGATCTCATACGGGAAGGCGGGTGGTAGAATGTGGTGGGGAAGCCACTCTCGGTGCTGCATTTGTCATGGGCATTCAGGGGGCATTTCAGTTTTGAATTTTGCATGGCTTACTTTAGTTGTAAGCTGCAGTCCCAGGCATTATATGTAAAGGGGGCTAAGAATTAAACTGGTTGCATTGTTGCAAATACTATGAGTACTTTTTACTATAAGGCTTTGCACTAATAATAAAACAGCTCCCCTATGAGGAAAGACTAAAGAGGTTAGGACTTTTCAGCTTGGAGAAGAGACGGCTGAGGGGGATATGATAGAGGTGTTTAAAATCATGAGAGGTCTAGAACGGGTAAATGTGAATCGGTTATTTACTCTTTCGGATAATAGAAGGACTAGGGGGCACTCCATGAAGTTAGTAAGTAGCACACTTAAAACTAATCAGAGAAAGTTCTTTTTCACTCAATGCACAATTAAGCTCTGGAATTTGTTGTCAGGGGATGTAGTTAGTGCAGTTAGTGTAGCTGGGTTTAAAAAAGGATTAGATAAGTTCTTGGAGAAGTCCATTACCTGCTATTGATTAAGTTGACTTAGAAAATAGCCACTGCTACTGCTAGCATCAGTAGCATGGGATAGACTTAGTTTTTGGGTACTTGCCAGGTTCTTATGGCCTGGATTGGCCACTGTTGGAGACAGGATGCTGGGCTCGATGGACCCTTGGTCTGACCCAGTATGGCATGTTCTTATGTTCTTATACTTTTGTTTTGATTACTGCCAGAGGGAAAAATAGTTTTTTGGAGCAAAATAATGTGCATATTTTTGAAGATGCAAACCTACATGCATTGTTGGCTTCTCCATCCTGCATCCATCCTCGGGAAGGCCACCACTCAGTCAGGTCGATGCAATATTGGTGCATGTTAAATGGGCGCTCATGATTAAGCACCCGCTTCCTTAACCCGCACCGATCCACCTCTCCCGGTTGCCTGATTTAATATTTAATATAATTTAATATCGCAATATAATTTAGTATCGCAATGATATTAAGTCAGAGGAACCAAAAAAAGTCTCCTCAAGAATTAATGCCTGCTCCGGGCAGTGGTTAATTTTTGCGGGTTAAAATGCGGGCGTCGGGAGCACAATTTTTATTTTGCATCGGGGGAAATAGTTAATAGCTTCATCAACATGAATTTACATGTGATGAGCGCTATTACCTACACATTCGATTGGATGCGCATTTTGGAAGCGCTAACCCCCGTTTTGCATTGGGGTTATGGACGTGCTTCTAATTATTTCCCCCAATGCAAAAAAAAAAAAGTGCTCCCGACGCCCACATTTTAATCTGCAAAAATTAATCACTGCCTGTAGCAGGCCTTAATTCTTGAGGACACTTTTTTTCGGTTCCTCTGATTTAATATTGTTGTGATATTAAATCTGAGGAACCAAAATGCGTTCAATCGTGTGTTGAGCCGTGCGTTGTGGCCAGCGCACGGTATTGCATCGGCCTGTAAGTGCGGTAAAACTAGGTGCATTTTACCTGCAGGATTGGCTTTGAAAATTGTTCTCCATATGTGAATAAAACATCCCTTGACTCCATACAAAACTCAAATCTTGAAGCACAGAATGTACCCAAACTGAAGGGGCCTGGGTTTGTGCCTGCCCCTGCCACCACCAACTCCCCTTTTTAAAATTTACTAGTCTGTCCTTCCTTGCTAGAACGTACGAATGAGTGTGAGGGATATCAGTGGAATGAGAAATACATGGAACCCACCCTCCCACTATCCAAATCATCGCAGTGCAGCGAGTAATAATTTATAGCACTGTGCTTTCTCCCAGACACAAGAGATAGACTCGTTACAGTAATGCTTCAGGAGAAGCATGAATGCAGCCACTGCTGGGGTGGAGGTCACTAGCAGTGTGTGTGTGTGCATGGTTTGGGGTAGGGGAGAGGAGGGAAATTCAAGGAAACTGCTTTATACCTCCTGAAAGAGAGAAAGAACAATGTATAATGTTCGGCTTTAAATTATTATGAATAGAAGCTATTGATTTCAAAGTAAAATGTTCCAGGGGTGTCCAGCTGCAGAAATCACAGCTGTATATAAGATTTGGGGAAATGGAGAGTGGCTAGGTCCAGTGGTTGAGTTTGGATTCGGCAGAAATCACGAGCATCCTCCACAGAAGAATGCATGCATGCCATGTGCCTTCAGCCTGCCCATCGCTCTCAGGGTGTGAGGTAGATGACAGAGTTCCAGCGTTAGCTCTGAGATTGGCTCTCCCTGATACTGCATAAGCTGCTCTGGGGGGCAATTTTGAGTAATTCACACAGGTGCAAGGTGATGCCAAAACAGTGCATGCATTTTTCCCCATCCGACCCACCTGTGCCTTCAGAGCAGCCCAGTTTTGCTACAGCTAAATCCAGGCACCCAGTGCACTTAGGCATCTGGACATAGTCGCTCTGAGGAGTGTCGTTTCCACCCTGGGGGCTTTAGTTCGGTGACTTCTTAGTTACTTGGCTGGATCCCTTTGAAAACTGAGCACAAGACTAAATTTTACCCATAGTGGTTTCTGCGTGTATATTCCGCAGGGGTTGTTTTGATGTGTGCATGGAGAAGGGTAGCTCAGATAAACCCCTTCTACTTCTTTGATCACAGATAACATTAATGCACAGATATGGAATTATTAATCTCCTGTCCCAGTAACAAAGATGAGCTAGAATCAGGAAGAGAGAGAGAGAGAGCGCATGTGTGTGTGTGACCCCATCCCATGTTCCAGTCTGCATATGCAGAAATAGACAGAGCACCCTATAATTGGAATTGCCTTTTTTTGATTCACTTATCTTTTCCGGTAATGTCTTTTTTTGCTCATTCTATTCTGACCGCAGGAGGAAGGGAGTATTAGCACCTGAGAGCTATTCAAGAAATGTATTAAGTTAGTCCTTACATATATATATTTTTTGTTTTTATTTATTAACCTTTATATCTGTGCATTCGAGGGACTAACAGGGGCAGCCACACTGCTCTTTAGTAGGCAGGCTGAGGACCACACCATTACCAGCTCAGTGCCTTATTTGGGGGGGTTTGAGCAGGGGCCATGACATTTGCATCTCTTCGCCCAAGCAATTAACCCTCCCAGCTGGAAGAGGAATCTCTGGCAGCCACAGTAACAGATGCAGAGCTCCGAACGCAGGCTTATTTGGCACTCACCCCTGAAACTCTTTCCCCTCTTTTTTTTTTTTTTTCATGTGAACAATTTTTTGGAAACAGAAGCTTGGATAGAAAAGCCCTCCTTTGGGAAAGCGCTGGAGGAGCACCTGGCAGTGAGCGGCAGGGAGATCGCCTTCCCCATCGAGGCCTGCGTGACCATGCTGCTGGAGTGCGGCATGCAGGAGGAGGTGGGTCTGGTTTTCTGCTGCTCGCCCCGCAGGGGGTAAAAGGGGAGGGAGAAGGGTAGGACCTAATAGTTCTGTTACTGCTGCGCTGTGGTTAAGAGATGTCTGCTGGATGTTTTGTGAGCCCAAATAAATGTCCAGTTCAGCACCTTGTCAGCCTTATTGGTGCAGGGTGTGCGCTTTTAGGAAATCAGAGCCTTGTCAGCACTATCAGCGGCGACGACACACTTCTCTGGTAAATCAGCTGTGAAATGCTTGTTGGCTATGTAAATCGGTATTCTTGATTGCTACAAGTTTGTAATTCTAGCTTTTCCTGTGTGGGTCAGTAATAACGATGTGATGTTTATTCCTAGTGGGAAAGGCCCAACACACACACAGAAAAATTAGTATGCGTGCGCTGTGGAATGTGACCCTGAAGCCATTGTCAAACACAGAGATGCCTCTATACATATTCTCTTTATAATGCAGGGCCTAGTTAAGCAATACAGATGATATAAACATGGATTTAGAAAATTAAGTGTTAAAAAGGTAAAGCCCCAAAGATATTTTTTAGTTTAAGTGTCAGTATAGAAGCCCTTACTGATAAGCTAAGCTTCCTGATTGGTTGGAAGGTTAGACTGAAATGATCAGTCAGTCTAGGGGGGGAAGGGGTACATAGAAACGTAGAGTATTAGAGTATCTATGACATGAAGGAATCATAACCATTATAGTCGTATTACAAATATCGTTAATTAATGAACAAAGCTGATTAAAAATATTCCATAATTTCAAATGATCAAAAATACAATGAAATTGCATATAATGAACATGTGATCAATATTAATCATACATAAACATCTGTAAAAACATTACTGGTATCCATTCACACACATTCACACAGAGAACAATCCTATTTGACTAATTTGTTGCAAACAACTCATATATTCCAAAAAGTACAAAATGACCATGATAATACAAAGGTATCACAGAAAACAATATTCACAATTTATTAAACATTGTCTCACTTCCATACCAGTGAGACAATGTACAAAACAAATCAAATGAACAGCATGTATCCTAAAGTAGCTGACAGATAAAGATGATGGTAGTAAATGCGTTAATCTGGATGTACTTAAATCTATTCCTACCAGAATGTGTCCATTTCAAATAGGATTTTTCTCTGTGTGAATGGAATGGATACAAGTAATGTTTTTACAGATGTTTATGTATGATTAATACTGATCACATGTTCATTATATGCAGTTTCATTGTATTTTTGATCATTTGAAATTATGGAATATTTTTAATCAGCTTTGTTTATTAATTAAAAATATTTGTAATCCATAATATATCGGGCTTGGTAGTGTGTCTGTCAGTGCTTGCGCATGTTCCGCAGCGTGTCGATAGATGGCGCTATAATATATCGGGCTTGGTAGCATGTCCGTCAGTGCTCGCGCATGTTCCCCAGCCCGCCGATAGATGGCGCAAGCGGCTCCCTGGCCGCCTTGGAGGCTCAAACACGCCAGAGATACGAAGGACAGCGGCCATCGCGGGACAGGCAGAATATAGCAGAGGAGACCCTTGCATGCTGCGAACGGAGCGTGTCCCACGGCACATGCTCCGTTCGTGGCGAGGATGAAGGCCTGGCTTACTGTTCGTGGCAAAAAGGGAAGGCCCCGTGTGCCGCGATCGGCATGCCCAGGCCTTCATCTTTGCCACGAATGTAGCGTGTGCCGCGGGGCGCGCTCCGTTCGCGGCATGCCGGAGTTTTCGCTGCTATTTTCTGCTCATGGTGAAAATGGAAGGCCCCTGTGTGCTACAAACGGTGCGCCGGGCCTTCATCTTCACCACAAACGGCGGCCAGGCCTTCATCTTCACCGCAAATGGCGCGGGTCCCGCAGCATGCCGGTGAGAGAGAGTGTGTGTCGGGGAAGGGAGGGTGAGAGAGAGCAGGAGGGTGTGAGAGAGAGCATGGGGGGGGAGAGGTGCCGGTGAGAGAGAATGTGTGTGTGAGAGAGGGGGGGTGACAGCATGGTTGGTGAGAGGGGGGTGGGGAGGGTGTGAGAGAGAGCATGGGAGGTAAGAGAGGGTGGGTGGGGGGATGCTTGACTGTTGGTTTCAGAGAGAGTGAACCTATATGAGGGGAGGGGGATGCCGGTGAGAGAGAATGTGTCTGTGAGAGAGGAGAGGGGTGTGGGGGAGTGCGAAAGACAGCTTGGTTGGAAAGAGGGGGAGTGCTGGGGATGCTTATACAAGAGTATATGTGCCAATAAAAAGGCTCGCCACCCGGGCATAGAACGGGTACAGTTGCTAGTATGACTATAATGGTTATGATTACTTCATGTTATAGGTAGTAGAGTTTTGGAATCAGTTTGTTCTACCTTTTGGTTGTTTGCACCTTTGTGGTTTCCGTGCATTAGAGTATGCCCACTGAGTTGTATAAGCAAGTTGTTCACAATGGGGAGGAAGGGGGTTTGTGATCCACTTCTGAACTTTTCAGTTCATGCACAGTACTCCACAAGGTGATAGGTTATTCCTTATGTAAACAGGGAACAACCATTCTTTCAGATAGTACTAGGAATAGGGCACTCCATGAAGCTAATAGGCAGCACATTTAAAACAAATTGGAGAAAGTATTGTTTCACTCAGTGTACAATTAAACTGTGGAATTTATTGCCAGAGGATGTGGTGAAAGCAATTTGCATAGCTGGGTTTAAAAAAAAACAAGCTCCTGGAGTTAAAATCCTAAACCATTATTAGACTTGGAAAAGCCAGTGCTTATCCCTGGTTGTGAGCATGGAAGACTGTACCCCATTATTTGGCATCCTGCCAAGTACTTTTGACCTGGATTGGCCACTGTCTGAGTCAGGAACCTTGGCTTGATGGACCTTAGGTCTGACCCAGTATGAGAGTTCTTATGCTTTTTATAACTTCTGCACAGCTATCTGTGTCATGTGGGTATGTAGGCAGGATATTCAGGATAGATGCCACATACGGATTCACATTTCCCCATTCTTGCTGAATGAAAAGAGATAAAAATAAAGGCAATTTTGAAAAGGATTTCCATGGATAAGTGGAAAAAAAAAAACCTTTTGAACATTGCTCCTCCCCACGCCCCCAACTCACTGTAGAGCAGAGTATTAGTTTGAAATCTCTGTGAGTCCTTTGCCATGCATATGTTGAACCTGCAAACTAAAGAATCCCCACGGCGCCAGCCTGCCGCTGCCTTTTCAAAGGGAAACGCTGCAGGACCCACGAGTACAAATTACCCACAGACCTGCAAACAAGCAGCCCGTGACGTAACTTAAGATCTGTGGGACCTGAAATGTTCTACTAAGAGGTCTGACCAGCACCAACTCGTTTTTCAAGTTAGGTGAGAAAGGAATCATTGGCGAAGGGTGACGGATAATTAGGATATTAAGTTGTTGCTTCATTTGGATCTGGAGCAAAACGTAAGACTGTGACCTTCAGCAGATGGTGGGGGGGGGGGGGGGGGGCTCACCTAGGCCCTGTTATCAGGTCAGTGGATGTAAAAGTAGGGAATTCTTGCGTTCTGCTCAAGGTCACGGCTGGCAAAGGGAGTGCTGTGCGGGGCAAGTAAAATGGCAAGGCAGGGATGTAGTTTATGTGGGGAAGATCGCAGTTACACCGCATGCCTGTTCTCTTCTCACGGTGCACCCTTCCTTCATCCCCTGTGCCAGCATGACCAGAAAAACCTTTAAGCAGCCTTTGCCATCCCATGTTCTGATAAGCAGCTGCTCTCCAGCTGAAAAAAAAAGAGAAATCCAATAAAAAGCTGGCAGAGAGGAATAAGAAGAGCCAACTCTGCCCGCTGGGTTACATTTTCACCGTGTGCTCCGAAATATGCAAGCCTCGGTCCTTTCAGCTCCTGATCGTCTATGCTAAGGGAGAGGAAGAGTAAAGGGAGAGGGGAGATGAGCATGTCGGGGGGAGAGGAGTACGTTTCCATTGGAAAATACTACTCTGACTCCAATCTCCTGTGATGCGTTGAGATGCAGGTCCCTCCCTATATGTCACCTTATTCTGCTTCTGTAGAAAGCAACGTACATTTTTCCTCTCTAACAAAGAGGATGCAACCGGAGAAATCCTTTTTTCCTCTTGTCCTCGAAAGAGAATCTGCTATAGCAAAATCCTCACAGATCATAAAATAACAAATTGCTGTGCAAAGTCACATTGGCAGGGGAAGGTTTCAGTGTGTTATATCCAAGGCTTTATTATAAAGCGGGGAGTGCGGTTACAAGATAAAATGGATGGCAGGTGCTACACTTAAGCGGGTTGCTCGCTCTCTTCAAAAAGAGTTCAGTTTTCCCCACCTGGAAGATGAATTCTTTATTTGAAACTCTGTGGGGTGCATGCAGTAAAGTGCACTCAGCCTAGGGCACAGGTTAACCCGCAGGTGGACTTCCATTTTGGACACGCTAGACTAACCTGATGCAATAAGGAGATTAGCACATCCAAAACGTGTTTCTAAATGCATAGCTAATAGCGCTTATCACATGTAAATGCCATTTAGATGAGGCTATTAGGTATCACCCCCAATGCAAAAAATCGTCATGCGCCCAATGCGCACTTTTTAACACGGCAAATTTATTGCCAGCCCTGGAGCTGTCATTAAGTCTTGCCGCGCATCAAGGACTCAACTCAAAAACAAAAATACTGCTTTTCTGTGGTTCCTCCGACCGAGGCGCTCTAGGGGGCTGCCAGGAGCAGATTGGTGACTACGGGAGAGGAGAGGAGTCGCCTGCTGTCTCTGAAAAAACACACACATAACCCGAATACGCAGAAACATGCAGGCATTAAGTAATATAAATGAAATGAATGCATGCATAAAACATAGAAATTCGCCAAAGAGCAAAAGATCAGATCGTTCTCTCTTCTATTCCTGCGGGGTGAGAAAATGGACGCTCATATTGAGCACCCATTTTCCCAACGCACACACAGCCACAGCTCCCCTGGGCACCCGATGTTTTTTAACGTAGCAGCTCATTAAATTATAGCATCGTGTGCCCAGGAGAGGTGCATGTGCACTTGTTGAAAAAAATGAGCGCCCAGTTTGGATGCACGTTTTTACGCATGTGACATTGCATTGGCCTGTGTGAGAGGCTTCAGAGCATTGTTATAGAGAACAATGTAAATGAAACAATCTGATGTGACATGCCCTCTGAAGGACTCCACCTTTAACATACTCCAGGTGGACACCGCATTGATTGGGAATGGATTGGATTGGAGGGGTAAGGAAGCTAGATCAAGGTGAAGATACTGATGGGAGATTGAGGAAGGAGGAATGCCTGATCTGTCTCTCTCCATTTCTCTCTGTGCAGGGCCTCTTCAGAGTGGCTCCTTCAGCATCCAAACTGAAGAAACTCAAGGCTGCCCTGGACTGCTGTGTGGTGGATGTACAGGAGTATACGGCAGATCCTCATGCTATTGCAGGTACGTGAGCGAGTAGCCTGGGAGCAGCAGTTTGCTCTACAGGAGAAACGGAGGCAGCGTCACTGTGGAAAAGAGGTTATGTAGTTATCTATTTGATTTATATTCTGCCTTTTAGGCACTTCGGAGCAGAATAAATTCAGGTTCTGTAGGTATTTCCCTGTCCCCTACTTTACGATCTTCAGTTGTTGTGTCAGAGGTGAACCCTTAACACCGAGTTGGGGTTGACGCTACCCGTAGGGCAAGCCCTACAGGTTCCCACCGTCAGGAGGCGGAGCTGGCTGGAAGATGGAGGCCAACTGGAGCTTCGCCAATACCAGCCCACATTCCCCGCAGGTTGAGCCCTTGAGAGCCAGGGCCAGCTGGTCTTAGGCAGACCTCTGACAGATGATTCCCAGTAGGTGAGGTGGTAGGTAGCCAGGGACTAGCAGAGGTATCAGGAAGACTGAAGCAGGTCTGGATGAGGCAGGGATCCAGAGATCTGAGCACCAAGGAGGGCCAGGAACAAGAACAGAAGACATCCGGTTAATAGTAGGCTGGTGCCTGAGAGGGCCAAGTCCAGTGAGATAACAATAGCGTGGTAAAGAGCAGGCTGGCGGAGTGAGGGTCAAAGCCAGGAGTCAGTTCAAAGCTTAGTCCAAAACGTAGCAAGGGTCAAAGCCAGAGATCAGTCCTGAGCGTGGTCCAGACATAGCAAGGGTCAAAGCCAAAGGTCAATCCTGAGTGAGGTCAAAGTGCAGCAAGGGTCAAAGCCAGAGGTCAATCCTGAGCGTGGTCCAAAGCGTAGCAAGAGTCAAAGCCAGAGATCAGTCCAAGCAAGGCTAGGAAGGGACCAGGAATGAAGGCAGGAACAGGAACCAGGAACGAAGGCAGGAACAGGAACCAGGAACGAAGGCAGGACAAGCAACGAGCACACGACAAGCGTGGAGACCTGTTGCCAAGGCAAGGAACTAGTGCGGGAACTGCCTTAAGTAGCAGGGCTCGATGATGTCATCATCTGGGGCCGCGGGTTAGTTTCCCGCCATAGCCCCTTTAAAGGACAGCAAGGCGCGTACACGCGCGCCTAGAGAGCAACAAAATGCTGGACGGCGGCGTCTCCCCGTGGCACACATGGGGAGACCCGCCGGGAACTCAGGGGGTCCACAGAGGAGCCAGGAACAGTCGAGGAGGCTCGGGAGCACAGGCTGCGAGGGAGGACAGGCCAGGACTGGAAGCTGGGCGCCGGTGGTGAGTAGGCCCGGTCGCGGGCCTGCCGTGGACGGGACATGCAACATAGTTAATACCCCATGATCAAGGGACCCCTTTTTAGTGAGAAGAGGTAGTGCAAGAGTTGGGATGATAGACTAAAAGATTAAAAGAAGAAACATATGGAGGACAACGAAGATAAGGCAGAAATGCTGAAGAAGGCACACAGGCAGCAGGTGTACATACAGTAGAGGAATTCATACCTCTCCATTTGCAGAAGAGAAGGTTTGCCTGGAACTAGCAAAGCTGAAAATGGATAAAGCAATAGGGCCACATGGGATATATCCCTGGGTATTAAAAGCACTTAGGTTCTGATTGCTGCACTAATTAATCCTGTTCAGCAGTTCTTTGGAGACAGGAGTGGTTCCAGATGATAGGAGACAAAACAGGTGTTGTTCCTCCGCTTAAATTAGAAATAGGCTGGCATCTACATGCTTGCCAGGCTGGCCGTTGTGGCAGGTAAATTATTGTGTCCACTGAATGGAGATGCTTAAGGAAAGGATAGTGGAATATTTTGAATCCTTCCAGGTACAGGATCTATGGCAGCATGGTTTTACAAGAGGAAGATCAGGTCAAGCAAATCTCATTGGGTGATCAGAGAATTAGGTTAAGGATGGACGCTGGTTGTGGTGTACTTTGATTTCAGTAAGGCACATCAACACACTGTTCCACACAGGAAGCTCATAAATAAGCTGAGCAGCCTACGGGTAGATCCTGTGGTGATAAACTGGGATAGAAACTGGTTGAGTGATGAGTAGCAGAGGCATAGGCATTGCTACAGGGTGGCAAGTACCCCTCCCCCACCAAAACAAAAGATATCATTTACTACCCTTTTGCCACCCCAACCTCAGCCAGCACCTATAACCCAATGCAGCTGCTGTCTGCACTTCTGGCTGGGAGTCTCTTCTTTCCTGCAGCCTGCATGGTTGAAACAAGAGCTGTTTGAATCATAAGGCCTCTTTAATCTGCAGAACCCAGTGCCGTTCACTCATCAGCATTTGAAACATGCAGGTTCCGTGCAGTTCAAATAGCTGATGTTTGATGCGTGAGGGCTCCGTAGATACAAGAGTACTGTGGTTCAAATGGCTCGTGTTCCTATCATGTGGGCCATGGGAGGGAGGAGTGAAGAGGCCTCAGCTGCATTGGACTAGGGGTGCCAGGCCGCAGGTGAGTGAGAAGCTCCTTGGAGAGGGGGAAGATTGAGATTGACGGAGAACAGGGAAGAACGGGGATTCATGGGGGAAGGAGAGCAGGGGAAGAACAGAGATTCAGGGATGGAAGGGGAGGAAGACCAGAGGGAGAACTGGGACTTAGGGAAGAGATCTGGGTAGCAAGGGACTGGGGTGGGGGGAGGGGTGCAGTCTAGAAGACCAGAAATATAGAAGTAGAGGAGGGAAAGACTAGAACTCGGGAATTGGAAGGAAGAGCGGGGACTGGGGGGGAGAGCAGGAGAAAAACTGCAATGAATGAAAACTTGGGGACTAGATGAGGGTCTGGGAGACCAGGGACTTGAGGACTGGGTGAGAGTCTGGGAGACTAGGGACACAGAGATTGGGAGGGAGAGCAGGAGGAGAATGGGAAATGAGAAGAGGGAAGGGAGAGCAGGGGAAGAATGGGGACTCGAGGACTGGGTGGGAGTCTGAGAAGCATGGCTCAGGAATTGAGGGGGAAAGCAATGGAAAAATGGGGACTCAGGAACTGGGTGAGACTCCGGGAGAGCAGGAACTCTGAGATTGGATGGGGGCATGGGGACTTGGAGATGGAATGGGGGCAGAACAGGGATTTGGAGGGACAATGTGGGTGTGTTATATAGGTTGGGGGTAATCTTGTAAACTACTAATAGGAAAGACACACTGTCAGGCACAGGTAGATAAGAATGCACCCAAGTTTTATTAGCAGAGGTTTCCTGATTATAACAGAGTATAAAGCTGCATTTTTAGCCATATTCTAGTTTAATTATTTCAGCACAAGTAAGTAAAGCTAGTAATGTCACTGAACACAACAGAAGTTGCACTTCCTCTCTTTGAATGAACAAAAGACACACAGTATATAAACATTATTCTGTGAGTGTAATAACTTGTATATTCTTTCTCTTATTTTATAGGGGTAAAAATTGTCACCTCCTTCCTTAAATGTTTGTTGGAAAGGGCTTATCATTAGTTTCTCCAATTGATGCCTATTAATTTTTCCTTCTTTCTTAGACAACATTTGAAAACATGCCATTCTAAGCTTAATATGAATAAACTCAGGAAAAACAAATCATAAACGTAATCTCAAAATCTTGGATTCTTATTGCCCCAAATTAATCTCCAGGCTAATTATTTATAATTGTAATATATGAGTGGGCTAATCTTTAGTGGATCCTTCCACTTCCCAGTCTCCCAGTTAGTGTTGGAACCTCGACGTAGGTTGTGTACCCTTGGCCTGAGTTGGGATTGACACCACCTGGGAGGAAGACCAACCACAGGTTCTCAATGTCAGGAGGCGAGGTTGATGGATGACAGGGGCTGATTGGCTGAGGATTCACCACTACTAACCCCATTCCTCGCAGGTTGAACCCTTGGGTTCTGGGGGCTGGCTGGACTTAGGTGGGCCTCTGTAATGAAGCTCCGACAAGTGACGATCCAAAGTCCTAGGCAGGCAGCGAGCAAGAAGTGTGCGGTCCAATCCAAAGTCCAGGGCAGGCAGCGAGCATGAAGTCCGTTCCAAAGTCAAAGCCATCTGAGGGAGAAGGAGCAGGAGCTGGAACGGGACTGGAAGACAGGAACAGGCACTTGGAAGACAGGAACAGGAGCGCTGGAATGAGCACAGCACCACAAGGGACACCGAGAGCAGACTTCTTGCCAAGTCGCCGGAGGGACATCAGCTGTGAGTTTTTAAAAGGCAGAATCCTGACATCAGTGGGAGGGGCCGGTGGCATCTTCCCGCTGCGAACCCTTTAAATCTTTGCCGAAGGTGTGCGCGCCTAAGGCAGGGAATTGGCCAAGGTGGCGCCGGCGGCATCCTGCATGCCTAAAGGCCCGCATCGGTGCCAGCAGCGAAGGAGGCCTTCCAGCCTCGGGGAATGGCACCAGAGGAGGGCCCGGCCAGGGGAACACGAGCCGTGAGTTTAACAGTATCCCCCCCTCCTAGGCCCCCCTCCAGGAGGTTTTGGCTTCTTGGGATGAGAAGCATGGAATTATAGAAGTAGACTAGACTCTTATCCAGGATGTTGGTGGCGGGTTCCCAGGAGTTCTCCTCTGGGCCAAAACCCTCCCAAGCGAGAAGATATTCCCATTTTCAGCCTCACTTCCTTATGTCCAATACATCATGAACTTGGTAGGTTGCGTCATCATCCAACGCTACTGGCCATGGTTAAAGTTGTTTCCTGGTGGGCCAGGAGAGCACCAAGGGTTTCAGGAGCGAGACATGAAAGGAGTTATGGATCCACAGTGATGGGGGCAGGCGAAGCTGGTAGGTGACAGGTCCCAAGCATCGGAGGACTGGGACTGGGAATGGCCCAATATATCATGGAGATAGGCGCATGGACAGGAGTTTAAGGTGGATATTTTGAGTGCTGAGCCAGACCTTTTCACCTGGCGTGAACTGAGGCACCAGTCTTTGATGGGCGTCCGTCATCCTCTTGGCTCTGTGACTGGCCTCTTGTAGGAGCCGTTGGGTATCTTTCCAAAGAAGGTGTAGCTCCTGGGCTTTTAGCTGAGCCGCTGGAGATGGTACTGGCAGCGGAGGAAGAGGTTGCCGGCCATATACAAGGTGGAAAGGGGACGTCTTGGTGGCTGAGGAGACATGAGAATTTAACGTGAATTCTTCCCAGGGCAGGAGGGACGCCCAATCATTCTGTCGGGTGTTGACGTAACTGTGAAGGAACTGTTTAAGGGTTCGATTGGTCCTCTCCGCTTGCCCATTTGCCTGTGGGTAATAGGCCGTGGTGAAGTCTAGCAAAATATTGAATTTTTTACAAAGGGCCCTCCAGAACTTGGCCGTAAATTGAGTCCCTCGGTCCGAGACTATATGCTGGGGGAGGCCATGGAGGTGAAAGATGTGTTGGATGAAAAGCTGCGCCAACTGCAGAGCGGTGGGAAGAGTGGGCCAGGCACAAAGTGTGCTATTTTGGAGAACCAGTCCACTACCATCCAGATGACTGTTTTGCCATCAGAGAGTGAAAGGTCTACCACAAAATCCGTGGCGATGTGGACCATGGCTCCATGGGCGCTGGTAGGGGTTGTAGAAGACCCCAGAGTTGGCCTGGAGAGGTTTTTGCTGGGCGCAGACCGGGTAAGAATCCACATAATTGCTGACATCGCATCTCATCGTGGGCCACCAGTAGAAGCGTTGTAGAGAGGCCAGGGTACAAGCTCTCCCGGGATGGCCCGCGGTGCAGACATCTTGGGCCCATTGCAGGACTGTGTTCTGGAGTTGGCGAGGGATGACCGTCTTCCCCAAAGGAATGGTGGTGGTTGTGGAGAGGATGACCCGAGCTGGGTCTATGATATGGTGAGGGGGCTCTTCCACGTCCCCTGGGACAAAGGAATGAGAGAGGGCACCCACCTTGAGATTTTTGGCAGCGGGATGGTAGCGCAGACAGAAATTGAAGCAGGCAAAGAAGAGGGCCCAGCGGGCCTGACAGGGATTCAGTCGCTGAGCTTGGTGTAGATACTCTAAGTTTTTATGGTCCGTGTATATGGTGAAGAGATGTTTTGCCCCTCGAGCCAAGGCCACCATTCCTCGAAAGCGAGTTTTACCTCTAGGAGCTCCTTGTCACCAATTCCATAATTGCGTTCCGCAGGAGAAAACTGTTTGGAATAGAAGGAGCATGGGTGAAGAGTGCCAGTCGGAGAATGCTGGTTCAGTACTGCCCCTACGCCCACAGAAGAGGCATCTACCTTGATTACAAAAGGCCGCGATGGATTGGGATACCGGAGACAAGGTTCTTGAAGAAAGGCGGCTTTTAGGCGCTGGAAGGCCGACATTGCCGCGGCTGGCCACAGTTTCAGGTTCGCTGCCTTATGGGTCAGAGCGGTGAGTGGAGCCACTAGTTTAGCGTAATTATGGATAAAAGTCCTGTAATAATTAGTGAAATCTAGGAAGCACTGCAGGGCCCACAGGCCAACAGGTTGGGCCAGTTCAGAATGCTTTTGAGTTTCTCTGGGTCCATCTGGAATCCACATTGGGAGACGATGTCACCGAGGAACAGTAAACTCTCCATCTCAAAGGAACATTTTTCAAGCTTGTCAAACAGGTGGTTGTCTCGGAGACGTTGAAGTACTCGGGTGACATCTTGGCAATGGGTTTGTAGGTCTTTGGAGAAAACTAGGATATCATTCAAATAGATAACCACATAGCTGTATAAAAGATCGCGAAAGATCTCATTCATCATGTTTTGAAAAATGGCGGGGGCATTGCACAAGCTGAACGGCATTACCAGGTACTCATAGTGCCCATCCCGAGTATTGAACGCTATCTTCCACTCATCACCCTCCCGGATACGAATCAGGTTATAGGCCCCGCGGAGATCAAGTTTCAAGAAAATTCTGGCTCCTTGCAAGCGGTCGAACAACTCCGAGATGAGCGGCAAAGGATAGCGATCCTTTAGGATAATGACATTCAGACCCCTGTAGCCTATACAGGGTCGTAAAGACCCATCCTTTTTAGCCACGAAAAAGAAGCCCGCTCCAGCGGAGGATATAGACCGGCAGATGAATCCTTTAGCCAAATTCTCCTGCACGTAATCAGTCATGGCTTTGGTCTCTGCAAGTGAGAGAGGGTAGACGCACACATGAGGAGGTTCTGCGTTGGGCAGGATATTGATAGCACATAATGGGGTGGTAGGATATCCGCTCCTTGTTTTGAAAAGACGTCCGCATAGGAGGCATAGTGGGCTGGTAGACCAGCAGGAGCCAGGGTGGTGGAGAGTCAGCGCTGAGTGGACGGCATCTTCAGGCAAGAGTTGTGGCATGAGGGTCCCCATTGTGACAATTACATGGAGACCCACTCAAACTGAGGGACTGTGTATTTCTTATATCTTTGTATTTTGCTCAGTTCAGGAGGAAATGCATCTGTTTCTCAGATGTTGCACTGCATGCAGAGTCTGGCTTCTAGGGGGGTTTCCACGTCAGTTATTGTCTGCATTCTTCTGTTTCTAATTTATGCTCCCTTATTTTGTATTAGGTAAGGGTCAGGTTGTGTTCCACGTGTCTGACTGAAGGGAGGAGGTTTGCTAGCATGTAGTGAATGTATAGGGATCTATAGCAGTCTGACAGGTGTATTGGTTTTCTAGGTCCTGTAATAATATTTGCATTGCTGTCCTTTCTCAAGAAGGGTTGCTGCTGTTTGTGTCCTGGGAGTTAGTGCTGTTATGGTATGACAGGTTTGCTACATACGTTCTGTGTCTTTTTTTTTGCAGGGTTTAGTGTTACTTCACAGAGTGGCAGTGGACGTTCTAATTGAATAACTCATGGCCAAGTGGTAGTTCCCACTCCCCCTTCCCATTAAAATGGGAAAAGATTGGGCCCCCACCCCCAAGTTTACAAAAATCCAATCAGTGGTATAGTAGTCCCAGACCTCAAGTCCCAAAAAAATGTGTTGCTGTATAGTGGTACTCCCAACCTCTCACACCCCGTTACCTCAAATCATGGCTAGAAGCTGTCCTGAAGGGTCCTGCGTGTCGCCTAGCCTTGGGCCTGGTCAGCGCCACTTTCCAAAATGGTGCCAACCCTGTCACATGACTGGGGCAAGGCCCAGGCACCAGACCACAGCCACATGGGATTCAGGTGGCACCCAATCTTTACCCTTTTTAAATCAAAAGTCGGGCTATCATTTGACCATTATTTATTCAGTGAGGAGGGGTAGGGCTGGGGGTGCAGTTGTCATTGTGTGATCTTTTAAGTCTCTTTTTGTATTTTTTTACAGTTGGCGACCCCAGCGTGGGGAGTGTACAATTTGCGGCAATACGGTTTTTTTTCAGTTGGGCCATTTAAATCTAACATGGGAGCATCGGGACCATGTTAGGGTCTCGAGGCTCCTGTGGTAGATTAGCGCATTTCAGAAAGGTGTAAATAAAATAACGTAGTTGACAAATTTCTAAGACAGGCGTGTTATTTTATTTACATAGGATTACCTATGCATGAGCTTCCTTGCATGGATTTGCAAACTTCATGCATGCAAATGGCATGCAAAGCAGCTCATTGGAATAATTTATTTATTTATTTATTTATGTATGTATTTTTAATTTTATATACCGAAGTTCTTGTAGGGACTACAAATCACTCCGGTTTACATAAAATGAAGAACTGCTCAACAGAGAGCGGAGCTTTACATATTATATTTATATAATATAATATAATTATATTATAATTTCAATGTGGATTGTAAAGCTTGTTGCTAATTTAATGTTCATTGTAAACCGAGGTGATGTTTGCTAACGAGCCGCGGTATATAAAAATACTTAAATAAATAAATAAATAAGGGAGAGAATCTGCCCAAATTTATTCAAAATATCGTGACTATCACATGATATCACCATTATAGTTCTATAATGCGTGATATGCAGCATTTATTGCGCAATAGACGATGTGTAACATGCGTTATAGCCCTAACGCGGCTTGATGAATCTCCCTTTTAGCTTGGCAGGCCAGCACTGAATATCAGCTCTGATGGTCCAAGATTTAACTATGCCCCAGTGCTGCCTCTTTGCTTGATGAAATTATGTGTGGGTTACAATTCATCTGGACAAAATTTAGCCAGTCAACAGGGGAGGAAAATTTGAAATGGCAAGTTTTATCCAGCTAACTCAGAAAGTTATCCAGCAAACTCAGAAACTACAGGAAGTTTACATCCTGACCTTCGCATTTCACTTTCTCTTTGCAGCTACATACAGGTCTATCCAGTACCGAGCGGTAGGAAGAGCTGCGTTAGTGCCTGCAGCACCCGCGGTTGCCGCACGCACAGTGCAGCTCACCTACCGCTCGATCCTGAACACTAATTTTATTTAAATGTAAACCGCGTCCGTGAAGCCTTAGGTCCGCGCCACCCATTTTACTGGATAGAGCGCCTATACAGTATCCTGGGTGCGCGGGCCTAAGGCTTCACGCCACGCTGGTATCTGTCATTTCAAATGTCATTTGAAATGACAGATACCAGGGAGGAGGGGAGAAGAGATGACAGCGGCGAAGCAAAAAAAAAAAGCGAAAAAAACGTTGCAGCCCCCCTCCGATGTCCGGACTGGGGCTGCCACGGAGACTGCAACGGCGAAGCAAAAAAAAACCAAAAGCAATTTTGGTTTTTTTTTTCCAAAAGCGAAAAAACCAAAAGCAAAAAGTAAGTCGCTTCGCCGCTTCACTCTTCCCTCCTCCCGGAGCAGGGCGCGAAAAGCAGCCTTGCTCCGGGAGGAGGGAAGCAGCGAAGCGACTTACTTCTTGCTTTTGGTTTTTTTTTTTGCTTCGCCGCTGTGTCTCATCTCCTCCCGGAGCAGGGCGTCACATCCCGTGACGCCAAACGTCGTGACGTCACGTCTTCAGCGGCCAATTGCACGCTTTCCCCCGTGCAGGTGGCCATTTTCGTCTTTGTCGGGAGGAGCTACGATCGTGTTTGCTGATGGCTGCAAAAGTAAGTTGTGCAGGCGTCCAAAAGCGACTTACTTTTGGGATCTTGACAGATCCCAAAAGTAAGTCGCTTTTGGAAAAAAACCAAAATTGTCGCTTTTTGAAAAAAAAAAACAAAATTGCTTTTGCTTTTTTTTTTGCTTCGCCGCTGTGTCTCTCCTCCTCCCGGAGCAAGGCTGCTTTTCGCGCCCTGCTCCGGGAGGAGGGAAGAGTGAAGCGGCGAAGCGACTTACTTTTTGCTTTTGGTTTTTTCGCTTTTGGAAAAAAAAACCAAAATTGCTTTTGGTTTTTTTTTGCTTCGCCGTTGCAGTCTCCGTGGCAGCCCCAGTCCGGACATCGGAGGGGGGCTGCAACGTTTTTTTCGCTTTTTTTTTTGGCTTCGGGAGCAGGGGAGAGGACTGGGGCTGCCACGGAGACCGGCACCCATCATCGCGGCCGGGGCAGGTGAGCGGGGGCTGGGGGAAAGCTTGCCACCTACCCTGACCCCTGCCTCTACCGCAGGGGTCAGGGTAGGCGGTAAGTTTGCAGGTTAAACGCGCGACAAAACGGCAGGGAAAGATAGCGATAGTCGGGGCGCGGGTTACAGGATGCTAGGGAATAGCTAATTTGCTCGTTTGCATGCAATATACATGCCGCGTGCGGAAGGGGTTGCCCGGGGAATTTAGGACGCGGTAGGAGTAGGTTAAAGGGGATTCGGGATCGCAGGAAGGGCTAACGCGTCCGGAAAGTGAGTAAAAAGTGGCTTAGGAGCAGGGTAAACGCGGCCGCACTTTACAGGATAGACCTGATAGTTTGTAAAAAGAGACTTTACTCATAAAACTGAGCCAATATGAGTTGAAAACCACAGAAGAGCTAGATAAGCAACTGGCAGGTCTGATTTTTTTCACAGTAACATTTATCACCAGAGACAGTCACAATGCAATGTATGCGTGCTGTTTATTCCCCTGCCGCCCCCCCCAGTAACGCCTCTTCGTACTGTTAAAGCTGGCACCCATTCTGATAGGGAACGTTTTTGGCTAGGGCACTTTACCCAGGTAAATCACTCTGATGTTGTTCTCCAAAAGCCCAACATCATTGTTGCAGTTCCCAGCCGCGGCAGCCACCGGCCGGTCCCTCCTACCTGCTCCTCTTGCCGTGGCCCGGCGCAGCGCGGTCCACTCCGCGGCAGGCCGACCACGGTCTTCCACATGGCTGCAACGGCGTCCTCCTCCGTCCAGCGGAGGGCTCTCCCTAGGCGCGCACGCGGGGGAGGCCCCGCCCTTTAAAGGGGCCTCGATGGGAAAACAGCCCAGCCCTGGAAAATGACATCACCTGGGAGGGGTATTTAAATCCCACAGCAATCCACAGAAGTTCCATTTGCAACAGGTCATCTCTTCTTAGTGCTAGTTGCTGATTCGGACGTCCCTTGTTCCGGTTCCTGCTTTGATCCTGTTCCTGCCTTCGTTCCTGCTCCAGTTCCTGCCTTGTGGTCCTGCTTCCAGTTCCTGCCTTCGTTCCTGCTACCAGCCTTGTCCTTGCTCCTTACTTCCAGGTCCCCAATTCTCGGCTTGATCTCCAGGTTTGACCTCTGCTTGTCTTTTCGTCTCTGCTTGTCTGCCGCCCTTCTCGACCCCTGGCCTGGTTCTCCGTTCTTGTCTGTCTGCTGCCTGCCCCGGATCTTCTGCCTGAACTCTGTTTCGCTTCTTCGCTGCCTGCCCAGACCTGGACTGCTGACCCTGTCTCCGTTTTCCTCTTCACCTGCTTCACTGAGGCACCCGCACCTAAGTCCTGCCAGCCCCGGCACCCAAGGGCTCAACCTGCGGGGAACGAGGGCTGGTATAGGTGAAGGTCCTGCCGGGTTGTCCTCACCAGCGCCACCTCCTGGAGATGAGTTCCATTGGGGGCAGTTCCTCAGTGGTCACCACCACTCGCTCCGGCTCAAGGGTCCACAACCAGAACAATCATAACAAAAATTACTTTTTTCTAAGTACTGTTTGCTGTCTCTTATGACTCTTTTCTCTCCTGGGATCCTCTTTTTTTCCTGTACTGCTAAAAGCCCATAGGTCATTAGCTCCATCCCCTCCTCCTCCTCTTCCCCTACACCCACTGTTTCTCTGCCTTTGCCTTGCAGAGCAACGGCTCCCTAAACCAGAAAACTTTTCCACTAGACACTGCAGTACCTGCAAGGTTGATTTGCATCTGGAGTTGCTGCAGGAACCAATCCGGGTAGCAGTGTCTGTTCATCTCAGGGGTTTCCCATTATAGCAGAAAGGTCTTACTAACTGGTGAGGTGGAGCAGAGAACATGAGGGGGAAACCAGAAGAATCTGCACTCAAGATCACAAATGGTTCTTTATGAAAAATATTATAAAAAGAAAAGTATAAAAGGCAGGAAATTAAAATATAGAACCGGAAGATTCAGATTCAGATAACTTTATTGACAGTAAAATTTTACATGTGTTGCCAAAGTAGAATCCATTACAATTACAATAATAGAGGAAAAAAAGGAAGAAATTACAAAATAATAACAATGAAGTAAAATTAAAGGTTACAGAAAATATAACAGGGGCAAAATTTAAGTTTTGCTGCTGGTTCCATGTTGTCCCTGGTCAGGTTTCAGTTCTGGCCTGATGACAGGATGCAACATACAGTATTTTGCTGCTGTAGCTGTTGTCTCTTGTCATCTCTGACAGCAAAAGCTAGAAATAGCACTACTACTGGGCTCTGTTTAGGATGCTCACCTGTAACAGGCCAGCCATCAAAGCATGATCAGCTGCTCAATCCAGACTGCTGTCTCAGTACAAGCATGCCCTTGAGCTAGCCAGGAGGTGGGGAGGGCCATTTTAGGGCAATAGGCTAGGACTGTGGGTCTAGTGGTGCCGCCTACACTGCTCTCCCAGGTCCTACCAGCCTGAGAGGGAGGGAGAATGGGGAAACCAAGTGCATCGAGCAAATTCCCCCCCCAGGCTTATAGCCTGATGTACCGTGTTATGCTGTGATTCCTAAACTTTCCTATTACCCGTCAGGAAGACACGGTGCAATCAGTGTACAGCACTTTTACAGTTTATTCACATGCTGCAGATACAAGGAATGATTTTTTTTTTTTTTCCGGAAGGAGAAATAAGACAATATGTTGATGTTGGCAGCCATTTTTCATTTTAACCAAACTGCTGGCTCACGTGGTAGAGAGAAAAGTCCTGAGATCAAACCAGTTCTTTTTGGTAGATGTCAGTGTTGATATCATTTACATGTCTTCAGCGTTCTGCCAGTTTATTTTAATGGCAGCTTTTCAGCATGAGTCAGTCAATCATGTGCTCCTGCTCAGGCACCGTCCCTGCAGAAGAAACGCATGGAACAAAGAAGCACTTGCTTTTAAAGCCTTCTATCGATCAAAGCAGCAACCAAGCCGCTTTTGCAGTAAGCACAGCAAAAATCCTGTACCTGGATTATTTTTTCTCTGGGGAGAACGTCGTTCTAACTCTGTCCTTCCTGTCACCCATCTTTCTTCTTTAATCCGCCTTGCCTTCCTTTGTTAATGACATAATAAAACATCAAGCGATATATTTCTTGTGCTTAGGGATCAATAGAGAACAGCCTTATCCATCTGTGATTTAAGGAAGCAGGGAAGATCCCACAGTGGCCGTGTATCACTTTAATACAACAGGCAGCGTTTGGTGCTGTCTTCACCGGCAGACAGGGAGTGTGGACTCGGGCAAGCAGGGCTGAGAGTACCACTTTTTTTTTTTTACCTGGAATGGAAGTGTGGCAGCCTCAAACAGCTTCCGCCCTCCTGTATATATTTGCTGGTTTGTGATTTAAAACTTTCCCCTTTCTTACGGGGGGCTCTGGATCTTACAAACGTTTATGTATGCAGCGAGCCCGCTTTAAGAAATTTTGGGGCTCAATGCAACACAAGATTTGGAGGTGCCCTGCCCAACACACACACACACACACACACACACACACACACACACTGATTATAAAAAAAAAAAAAAATCACTCCCCCTGCTTTTTTGCCAGAAAAATAGAAAGTTTCCCCTTCACCTTGTAATGCACTTCAGCAACTCTCCTCATGGAGCAGGATCCCTGCTGTACCATTCTTGCTGCAGGGCAGCAAAAGAAGCTTTTTTTTTTTTTTTAAAGTCCTGCAGGGTGGAAGTAACAGCAAAATAGCGATCTTTACACAGGAAGCTACATCTCACCGGCACTCCCAGTCAACCTGCTCGGGGTTCCCGAGAACGACTGGACCCAAGGCAGTCGCATTGATTGCTGTAGCTTTAAACCGGCTCTGGTGTACAGGAATGGGGAAGATGGGGGCCAGAGAAAAGAGCACAACTGTAAGGAAAAACTTCTGTTCGACGCTGCAGACTGCGGAGAACTCTCATTATTTATTTATTTATTTATTTAATAATTTTTATATACCGACTTTTCATGCGAGCATATCAAATCGGTTTACAGTAGTTAGCAAACATTCATTTAAAAATATTTGCATTTCTAAAGAAGAAGGTAGTAGATACAATTAGAGAGGCAGTATAGTAGGAGTAGAGATAAGAGTGGAAATAATATTTTTTATTTTATTATCTCTACTCTTACTATACTGCCTCTCTAATTGTTTAAATTTTATGATTACTTAGCCTACTAATTTTAGTTTACTATTTTATATATTTACATTATGAAACTATGTATCTACTTCCTTCTTCTTTGGAAATGCAAATATTTTTAAATGAATGTTTGCTAACTACTGTAAACCGATTTGATAGGCTCATGGATTTGTGCTACTTGCCAAACAGACTTCTATAGCTTTACCTGCGAGAATAAAGCTTGTTCACACTGTAGACATGCTCCAGTTTTACCACTCATTTCCCTCCCAGCTGGATACTTGTTTTACTTTCAGTAGTGCTGTTCAATTGAACTCAGTTTTATTAAATCCATTCAATTTACATCCATTTCCACTCGTTTCATTACATTTAGTCCCCTCTCCAGAGACAGGTTTAAGGTTTCGGAATGGTGTGGCACCGGCCTCTGTTGTGGCAGTCTCAATAGCAGCCTTGTCACGTAAAAGAATGTCAGACTTTCTGTAGATGCACATGGAGTACTCTATCATGTTTTTCACGAAAATTTCACAGTAATGAGGTTGTTATGCAGCATTTCTGAGCAGCTAGCCTTGATTCTCCTGAATATTTGGGAGTAGCCATGTAAAACAAGAAAGGGCCATAAGTAACTCCACACTCTCTGCATCTGGTTCGTCTGTATTAACCGCCATGTCACAAATAATATCACACAGACACACACACACACACACATACACACAAATACATACATATACACATACACATTTTGTGTGGACCAGTTGGACCATACATGACATCATTCTGAACGTGACTGCTCCCAGCTGTTCAGGGAGATTGTAGAGGGGGCTGCCTTAAATGGTTCAGAATTAATAACTTAGCAGTAAAACCGTGGTTTTTTAAAGGGCGAATTGTTACTGCTTGTGTACTTTTGCAATAAATGAGCACAGGGCTGTCTTTTACGCTGGGCATATTCCTGACATCTAAACACCTCACCGAGTGGAGATATGAACACCTGGCAGCACAGTCACGGGACATGGAAAGAAACAGCTGTGATTGACACTGAACTCAGTGGGAAAATGGTTTTCATGAAGTCTAATTTGGATTGTTCTCCACAAAATCTTTTCTAGGGGCTTTAAAATCTTATCTTAGAGAGCTTCCTGAGCCTCTGATGACCTTCGAACTCTATGAAGAATGGATTCAGGCATCCAAGTGAGTTGTAATTGCAGTTTACTACAATCTTGTCTTTTGGCATCCCCGAAAAATGCATGTATGAGAGGTTTAAAACCATTTGGCCAGGGCTCAGTCAGTTTCACATCCTCAGTGGGGTCAGGTGGCAGGGCGTTATCTTCCCATAATGTACATGTTCTCAGGTTCAATCAAAAGACTAAGAAAGGAACCGTCCTCAGTTCATGATCCAGAATTTACATTTCATCTTGGTTGAGTTATATCCTGTACGAATTCTTGAAGAGTGCACTGGCCTTCCTACAGGAGATGACGCTATCTGCAGACTGAAATCCACTTCTCATGTGGTGGTGATGGGAGGGGCAGGAAAAAAGAGAAAAAACCTGACAAGATTTGCAGAAAAAGAGAGGTGATATTGTCCTTGTATAAGTCCCTGATGAGACCTCATTTGGAATACTGTGAACAATTCTGGAAACCGCACCTTCAAAAAGATATAAACAGGATGGAGTCAGTTCAGAAAGTGGTTACTATAATGGTCAGTGGTTTTCATTGTAAATCATATGCGGATAAGACTTAAAGATCTTAACATGTACACCCTGGAGGAAAGGCAAGATAGGGGAGATATGATAGACATTCAAATATCTCAAAGGTTTCCACACGCAGGAGGTGAGCCTCTTTCAATGGGAAGGAGACTCCAGAACGAGGGGTCATGCAATGAGGTTGAAAGTGGGTAGATATTTCTTCACTGAGAGGGTGGTGGATGTGTAGAATGGCTTCCCAGTGAAGGTGGTAGAAACAAAAACAGTATTTGAATTAAAAAATGCATGGGATAAATACAGGGAATCCCTAAGGAAATGATGAGAATTATAATGCTAAATTAATTGGACGGATGAACAGACTAGATGGACCATATGGTCTTTTTCTGCAGTCATGTTTCTATGTTTACTCATGGAAATGCCTTTGAGAGTTGCCCTCTGAAGGCTTAAACCCGGTGAATTCCAGCAGATAACACACTGCGATAATGCACAGCCTAATGAGGATCACAGTCTCACTCCCCCCATCTGAAAAAAGTTAAGGATCCCACCGCCCTTCATTCCATCCTGGCACCAAAACAGATCCCCTATCTTCCCCTCCTCCCAATGCTCCAAAATGAAGGGTCTTGTTGGCCAAACCCTGCCTGTCATTTTGCATCTGAAGTAGATCCATGCTCAGCTGGTTCTGGAGGGTGACACAGGACCATAGAAAAACTGGTGCTATTTTGGGGTTTGGCATTGGTGGGGCAACAGGAAGTTTTCATTCCCCCTGCCCCTAACAACTGTGACACTACTGATGCAGTAAACCAGGGAGGAAGAGGGACTGGCTTGGCATGAGCCTTCATTCTGGAGGATCAGGGGGGATGAGGAGGCTGTGGTGTTGGAGAGGATGGGAGTTCTACTTTGCATACAATACAGCTTATTAGCATTTTTGTTGTGCCAACATTAATGCAGACTAATACACTCAAGTGCACTAAACCAGGGCTCAACCATTCCCGGGTTTCAGGGTGCCATCTGACCAGAAATTTCAATGTGGCAGCCATGATTTTTGTACCTCGCTTCAACTCCACAGACCACTGCAGCTGCACCACGAGGCTGTCAGTGAGTTTGAGCCCAAGCAGTGTAGGAACTCATATTCTAGTCTGCATCTCCTGAGAAGGACAAGGGGAATGACTGACTGGCTGGGGGAAAGGTAGGGGATGTCTGGCAAGAAGATTGCTATGTGGGATTGAGAGAGACTGCTGTGGGCAGAATCCGAAAAGGAGAGACCGGTGGGGGTGGGGGGGGGGGGGGTGGTGAGAAGAAAACAGGTGGGTACCCAGGCATGCTGCAGACAGCATGCTCGTGCTGGGTGAGGATGTACGAACCGCACTTGTTAATGTGGTATTAACCTTAACACACTTTAATACATTGGCCTTTAAATCTAAATTTTTGTAAAATTCAGTTCAAGTGTAATTTGCTGCCTCATGAACTATCTTCAGTATTCAGGGCCGGCTCTAGGCAAACTGATGCCCTATGTGAAAACTGAAATTGGCGCTTCTCCATCTCCAGTGAAAAATGCCACTGCCCGCAACCTCACTCTTATCTTCCATCTTTCTCTCCTACCTTCCATCCTCACTTACTCGCTCTTAACCTTCTTCTGTCCCTTCCTATCTCCATGATCCTTCCCTTTTTGCTCTTCCTTTCCTGCCCTGTCCTGGTCTCACCGACAGGAGAGCGGACCTGGGGACCTGGAGCTTGTAATTGCTGCTTCCTGCTTCTGGCATCTCTTTTTCTCCTGTGCAGTTCCAAAACGCATGTGGACAATAGGTGCTGGTGGCAAGAAGCGGTGTTTAAAGTGCCAGGACCCCAGTGTTCCTGTCCTGTAGATGATGGGTGATTCAGCCCTGTGGACCATGGGGAAGGGATAGCAGCGACCCTTCACTGGCCCAATGGATCCTATCAGAAGAGGAACTGTGGCTTTTCTTCAGCCCAGCGGCTGCATCGGGAAGGGACACTGGGGCCCTCTAGAGCTTGGTGCCAGCCCTGCGAGTATCACAGGAATTAACTACAAACACTGGAAGAAAGTTGACAAGTGGTACTAAGCAAAGTCAATTCTTAGCATAATCTAACTTCTCCCCTAGCATTCAGGATCAAGACAAGAGGCTGCAGGCTCTGTGGAATGCCTGTGAAAAGCTTCCTAAAGCCAATTATAACAACATTAGGTAAGGCAACATGTGTGTCTGTTTACTGTTCTATAGTACATTCAGTCTGCGGACGTTAGATAGGGAATGGTACGCTATATCCCATGCCTTAGAATTTTGTATAATGCAAAAATTAATTTTACTGAAACCTTACCATGCAGAAATGACAAGAGTCCACGTCATCAGATGCAGATCGTATTCACTTTCAGTCTATCCTTCTTAATAACATATATGGTAACACAGAATTTATATACATTCCAGTTCTGCCACAGAAAACTGAACACAGGTGGTCTCCTAGTATTCTGCAGTGAATGCAATGTCCATATGAAACAAGCCCTGGGTGTTCATATACGATGAACCCACTCGTGATATTCAAAATAGTGTTTCCCAAGCCAGTCCTGGAGGTGCACCCAACCAGGTGAGTTTTCTGGACAGCCACAATGAGCATGCATGATGTAGGATTTGCATCTCATGGATATTTGTTCTGGCCATCCTGAAAACCAGTCTGGCTAGGTGTACCTCCAGGATAGATGTAAGTACCACTAATTTACAGTATTGTATGTAAAGCAAAAACAGTGTCCACTAATGACAGTTCCAAGATAGAGCAGACATATTGGCTCTGAAGTTTAGTGAATGTATCTGTGCTCACCCTGTTTTCTAAAAATATTCTGAAGGATCTGGATATTGGTAATATTTTCATGTAGAATGTAGAACACCTATAGTAATATGGTTACCAAGATGCCTTAGTAGGCAATAAGTTTAAGTTAGCAATCAAGCTTTTTAGGACTATACTGGAGGTCCCGCCCTTTCTTTCTTGGCTCCTAAATTGGCATCCATCATCTATAATAGTTACCAGCCTGCATACATCATCTCTTCCAGATACTTGATTAAATTTCTAGCCAAGTTAACGGAGCACCAGGATGCCAACAAGATGACGCCTAGTAACATAGCGATAGTGTTGGGCCCCAACTTGCTTTGGCCTCAGGCAGAAGGGTGAGTATGAAAAGAGAAAAGGAGGAGGGGGAGGTGATCTGGGGTGTGGATGAAATTCATGCTGTAGAATTGTGATGGCCTCCTACACAGCTTCATTTTTTCCTCTTAAAACCTGCCTGCAAATTTGCCTAGCAACAGAATATAACACAGCAAGTGGCAAGCACACTGGTATTATTCATTGCTTTGGTAATTACTGTAAAACCAGCATTAATCTTGATGAAGTGCCTTGACATGAATACTAATGTGCTCCAATTTGTAATTTCATTTTAGTTTTGCATTAATTATGGTCCCTATCTGTACAACTGTCAGTATCTACAGGGCCTGGTAATTATACATAAAGTAGTAGGAAATCGATAACTTAGTTGTTCATAATCCGATGGGTAGTTAACCAGACTGTGTTCTGTGATATTCATCCCGTATAAAAGAAAGGAGAATTGAAAAATAAGCCATTTCTGCTTCACCGTTGTTATTCTGAATCTGTCTAAACTGCAGTGAGGATGAAGTTTTAGAGAGTAGGACTATAACACTGTTCTTCATCTCATTGCAGTAGGAAGTAATGGGCTTCTGTTACAGCAGGGGAAATGTAAGATAGCTATTGGGAAGAACTTTCTAATGTACAGTCAAGCATTTGGAGTTACCTGTTCTGGGAGTCTCAGTTTAGTGGACCCTTGGGCCGACCTGCTGGAGACTGGGAAAGGTGGTCAATGTCTCTAAAGAATAGCAGGCCGGGAGGCAGATGTTCAGGCAGGACGTAGATGCTCTTCACCCTGGAAGCTGGTACTCCCCCGGGAGAAGCCCGTAGGAGCCCAGCCGCTGGGACTTAGGTGGCTTCACCCTTGGAAGCCGAACCCCCCCCCGGGAGAAGCCCATAGGAGCCCGGCTGCTGGGACTTAGGCGGGTTGTGGATCAGGACAGGTAACTGGAACCAGACTAGGACAGTAGCAATACTGTAACTGGGCTCGGGTACTGGAACCAGGCAAGAACTGTAGCAGATTTTGAGTACTGGAACCAGGCAGGAACTGTAGCAGGATTCGGGTACTGGAACCAGGCAGGCACTGTAGCTGGCAAGCAGGAACCAAGCAGGCACTGTAGCTGGCAAGCAGGAACCAGGCAGACACTGTAACTGGCAAGCAGGAACCAAGCAAGTACTGTAGCAGGCAGGCAGGAACCAGGCAGGTACTGTAGCAGGAGCGGAGCGACGAAGCAAGGCGAGTCACTCTGGGACACAGCGCAACAGGAAACCGGGAGGCTAACCCGTTGCAAGGCAAAGACTGGATGGCCGCGGCCGGCTTATCAAGGCCACGGCATCTGACGTCAGGAGTTGGGTGGAGTCACCACTGGCGGGAAACGGCCTAGAAAGGCGCACAAGTAACCGGAATCGTAGTTCATTTTGTAACCGCCAACACAGACACATTTATTTTAGGGACCTTTAGGAGATCCAGGAACTCTTCAGGCAAAGGGTATAGTTTATCCATAGCTCTGCCCACCTTGAGAGAAGACTCCGGCGAATCCCATCCCCTAGTCAACAGTTGTAGGAGCATAGGATGGAAAGGGAAGGTTCTAGAAGGTGGACGCAGACTGGCTAGGACTGGGTCACCCTTATGTGATGATGTAGTAGAAGCAGGTGGTTCTGGTAGGGTCTATATGTCCAGCTCGGCCAGGACATGAGGAATGAGGGGGTCCAACTCATCCCTTTAAAAGAGACGCAGGACCCTTGGGTCAACCCCCTCTATTTGTACGGAAGAAGAGAGGTCATCCGTGTCTGGATCATCCTGAGCGATTACAGGTGGTACTACCCTTATCCTGGGAACTGGCTGCTGTCCCCCCCCTGCATCGGGGGGGGGGGGGGGGGGGCGGGGGCTCAGTGGCTCCTAAGGATCCCACAGGCTGCGGGACGCCAATGTTATCCTGGGAGCCAGAAGATTGACCACTTCCAGGATCTGACAAAAGAATCACTTTGGGAGGCAGAGGCACCGCAGCAGTGCCCTGCTGCTGGCTCATGCTGGCCAAGTATGCACTATATAACAACAGTACAAAATCTGTGGAAAATGGACCAGGCGGAGGACCCGATGGAGGAAACACCGGGTGGGGGGGGGGGGGGTCCCACGGGCTGCGCTGGAGGAGGCTGTAGCTCCGGGTCCGGGGGAGTCACTGGAGAAAGATCCGGTGGTGATTCGGGGTCAGAATCGGCGTCTGGCTGCGTGGGAGCTATCAGCCGTGATTCCAAAATGGCCGCCATTCCCGCACTAGGCGGGAACAGGGCCGGCCTTGCCACAAGATGCACCTGCGAGCGCGAATTAAGATGCCCAGCCACCCGTGAGGAACCCTCCCCGCTGGGGAGACATATCACACAAATAGCCTCCTGGGAGAGCCGCGATCCTGGCTCTCCACAGGCGCAGCAACGAGTTGGATGTGGCATGGATTATCGCCGGAGCCGGCAAGCTGCAGACTTCAGGCTGTCAGGAGCTGGTAAGAGAAAACGGCCGCTGACAAAACAACAACAAGGCTTTGCAAAGCCTGGAACCAGAGAAATAATGCTTCTCTGGTAACACTGCCTCGAGGAAATGACCTCTCAGGGCAGGGCACTATGTCGTTGTGGGGGGGGGGGGAGAGGCTGGACCACCAGCATTCACCCCTGAGCCCTTAGAGTCACTCCAGAAGAAATCGTGACCTGCAAGTGATAAAAAGGAACAGCACTTACCCCCAAAAAAGTACCATGGGCTCTGCTTGCAAGTTTTAGAACGCCTAAAATCTGAGGGAGACTGTCCCTAAAATTTACTTTTAACTGAATTTATTATTTAAATTTATTTTTTTTTAATATCTTTAATTAAAGTGATCCATCCAAAGTAAAGAAATACTTCAAGTGAAAATAAGAAAGACAAGGAAAATCTATCCTTTCTAAACCGAGTTAGGGGACCGAAGGGTCTGCCACCTTTCATCTGCTGGAGTCAGAGAAATACTGAAGGGTCAGAGAGGGCGCTCCAGCTTATAAGAGGCCACCCTTTGAGTTTTGCTCTGACTCCATCTGCTGGAAGGGGACATAACCCACTGTCTGGACTGATCCGGGTACATACAGGGAATGCAATTCTGAAAATATTTGGATGTTTTTTGGAAGACAAAATAACTATAAATGTTCACATTTTTAGTTAAAAAAAAAAAAATCCCAACATTTGAACATTGGTGACATTCTTCCTGTTGAGTTTTGGAGATTTTTGTACATTTTTGTGAAAATAAAAAATATCCCTTCTGTGAAGGAGTATATATAGATCCTCCTTGAAAGCCTGAGACCATGCATTTAGCCAGAAGTGAGTTCCACTCTGAGGGCATTCTCCTTAGAAGGGGATAAGAAGCTAGACCCAGAGAGATAAAGGGGGGCCCCAGAGAGAGAAGGAAGCCTAGGGAAAGCTAATACTGATGAACTGTGAGTTATATTTCTGTCTTTTATTTATTATAACTGTGAAAGTGAGCAGAGCCTTTCTGTTTTGTTTTTTGGTATTAATAAAGAAGTTCATGAGAGAACAGCCAGAGTCCAGCCTGAATCTGTGCTCTGGCTAGCCCAAGAATGTTTATGGTGTCACGTATGATGTCAGTTTGGGGATTTCTGTACTAAGCTGTGCCAGGTAGAGAACCATATTAAAAAGAAAAAAAGGGAAGGAAAGGAAAGGAAACCATTTTTTTTCTGTCCTGGGGCCTGGCTGCAGCTGCGACCACAGGATTATATTTCAACAGGCCAAGGAGTGTAGCTCTACCTGGAAAGAGAGATTTATATAGTGAGTCAGAGCCGAACTGGCAGGTTTTATTTTCTTTGCCCTTTAGGGGAAACCTTTGCAGTGTATGTGCTGCTGAACAGGACAGAGCCCTTCAAAAAAAGCTTTTGTACTACCAGAGCCAGTAAGCTAACATGGAGAGAGTAGTGCAGACCCTCACTGAAGGGCAACAGAAGATCCAGAAAGTGGTTCAGCTCTTTTATGAGTAGGCTGCCCATCTAGCCCAAGCTATGCAAGCCACCACAACAGTGGACAACCCCATTGCCTCCGGTGGTGTTTAAAAGGAAGGCAGATGAAGACCAAGATGTTTTCTTAAAAAATTTTGAAAGAACCACCCGCATGACTGCCTGGCCAGAAACCACATGGACCACGTACCTGGCAAATCTGCTTACAGGCAAAAGCCAGTCTTTCAAACTGCCAATCCAGATGAGAGAGCCAGTGACTTGGAAGTGGTGGATTATACTTCAGAAACATACTGGGAACAGATCCGACATGGCACTCTATAGCCTGGGGAAAGTCCATGAACCTTTTTTTTTATTGGCTAATAGATGCTGAATGGAAGTGGCTACAGCCAGAGGTGAAAGCAGACCTTGAAGTAGCCACTAGGTTCTTCTGGAGCTGTTCCTGGACAGGCTGGACAGGCCCATACAGAATTGGTTGTGTCAACATCCAGGACTTCTCCTTGGAGAAAGAATTGGAAGTGGTGAACACCTTCCATCAGGCTCGGTTGATGCCAGAACTAATATGGAATCTAAAAAGGCAACCTGCACAGGGATCCTAGCATAGAAGTGAGAATGCAAGACCCAGCAATGGCCCTCAGAGCAGGACAGCTCTGGTTCCATTCTCCAGTCACCGATGTCAAACCAGCTATCTTGTTTTGGAAGAGAAGGCATTTGGCCAAAAACTGTCGCTATGAAGGGAGTGACAAAGCCAACACTGGTGACAAAGCCACCACTAAAGGTTAGAGTATATCCAGGCAAAGGAAAACCTCCAAAATGGGGACGAGTGCCAATTCTGAGGGGAGAAAAAGTACCTGAGGTACCTGCATGAACAAGAAATGAGATTGTCGATGTTTTCCCCTTTTGCTCACTTTATGCAGGGTAGCATAAGCAGCAGCATTGCCCTTATGGTAAAGAAGAGAATAAAGATCCCTTTGTACGAACTTTGGAAGTAAATGAGGAGTACTCTGTTTTTTGTTTTTTTGATGGTTTCCAACTTCTTTACTGATAGTTTGATCAGATGATTGAGTAATATTTACATTTCCTTCATTCGATTGATTAGCAGCAATAAATAATAAGACAGCAGATAGAATAAACTTGTGACCTCACATCTTCTAGCAAAGTCTCTTTTTTTTTTTTTTTTGTAATACAATTTTTATTGAGTGATCCTCAGACACAATATGAAACTTTGCCGATAACAGACAAGCAAACATAATACAGCAAACGATATTGATGACACAAATCACAGAACCATGAGGAAACACTCCTCAATTTTCCCCCTTCCAGATATCTATAACTATGTCTAAGACATCTCTAGAGCCACCCTAGAGAATACTCATGTCACCAACAAACTAGGAGAGGCTGCACTCTGATACCTCCCCCAGTCTGACATATTGAACAACTATAGCGGGCTAGCTCTGCTTAAACAAGAAGGAACAGGGGTCCAGTATGCTTATCCCCAAACCCTCACCCTCTCCAAACCTCCCCGTCCCGCTTCTCCCCCTTTACCCCCCTTCCCCCCCCCCTTCCCCTACCCAAGGCCTGGCTGACAAACCAGTTGAGACATCCATGTATACTAGAGTCCAATCATAACATTGAAGGCATGGGTCTATCACTAACCCAAAAAACAAAAAAAGAAGAACAAACAAACATCAGGCATTGAGGATCAAGCTGCGAGCCCGATGTGGCAAAGTCTGCACATATACCTCCCAGGTCTCCAAGAAAAGTCTTTGGTGCGTTGGCGACAACTTAGAAGTAAAACTGTCCATATACATCATTCGATGAAAATGATTACGCCAAGTCCAATATGATGGTGCAGATATCTCCAACCAATTAAGTAGAATAACTTTTTTCCCCACCAGCCAGGCCTTTTTAATCAGAGTTCTCAATCCCGCTTTTCATATAACCGACTGGGGAATGCAATCAAAAAGAATCAGCTGCGGGGTAACTTGAAAACGTATTTTCAGGAGGCGTTGTAAGTAATTTACAATTTTCTGCCAGAACTGTTGAACAAGGGGACAAGCCCAGAACGCGTGAGACAAAGTGCCAATTGCAAGGTGACAACGAGGGCATGTCGAATCTGTTATGAGCCGTGCTTTCCACGCAACCTGTGGAGAGACAAAGGCCCTCCGCAGAAACTTGTATTGCATTTCCCGATAATACATATTTTCACTGGACCTTTTTAAATTCCCCATACATGCAGAGAAGATTGCCACTGTAACTGTGAATACTCCATCTTTGGTCCAACGCTCTACTGAAGTCTCATAGGTACGCTGTGACATACCTCGTTGAAGAGCCCTATAATATGTCGAGAGAGATAATGGCCGCTCCCTTCCCAACTGAAAAAAGGATTCTAACGCCGCTAAATGTGTGGAAGTCTGAGTACCAATCTGCAATGATAATATGTAATGTCGGATTTGTAGATACCCAAAGAACTGGACCCGGGTCAAACCATATATACGTTGTACTGTGGGGAACGGCATTAGTATCCCTTCCGGGTTCACCAAGTGCCCCAAATGAGTGATACCCTTCGAGGCCCATCCCCGCAGACTAACATCTTGGGATCCTGGTAAAAACTCTGGGTTGCCCTGAACTGGGAGAAGGTAAGGGTTACATCGAGGCAGTCCCAACTTCTTTGTAAGGCATTGCCAGGATTTTCGAAACGGGACAACCAGTGGATAAGCCCCACAGGAGGGAAGGATCACATTGCGAAGGGAAGGATTACATTGTCAAAGATTGTCCCTGGCTTGAAGACAAAGAATGAGAGCTCAAATTAGTGAAACTCTGCAAGGGGGAGCACAGCTGAACGAAGGAAGGTAATGATGAACGCTTTCTGGAATAGTTGAAATCAAATCAGAGCAAGTCCCGCAAGCATGTTCCCATTGTGGAGAAAGTGAGCACAGTGTCAATCACTGCCCCAAATTGAGAATGAAAAGTGGGAGTGCGAGCAGGCACATACGTTTGTGAAGATGTAAAGCTGTAATTTAGTAAATAGTCCAAATAGGGATTTTAGATTTTGTGATCTCAGTTGAGGTGAATGAGGTTCCCACCCAAGGCTTGGTGGATTCAGCATGGGGAAAAACTCTCATCCATAAAGACATAGCCCAGAGTGAGTATATCAATTACAGGAAGAAGGCAGCACCCACCTGCAAACATGGTGACCAACAATAGTACCCAACCAGTCCCCGACCTCGGCAGGGCTAACCTATGTAGAACTGGGTATACTTCCCGAGCTTCAATACCCTGTGATGGTGGAATGAGATTATCCCCAGTTTGAATCTTTATGGGGCCAGCTCATGGTCAGTCCAGACTGCTTAGAAATGTCTCCTCTGGAACTTCTCCATGGGACATTGCAAAAGTATACCACATGGAGTCAAAGACATCCAGACTATGGAGGTAGCAACCGAGAAGAAAATCTGAGAAGCCTCAGTCTCTAAAGACTTCCAGGAACTTTACTGTTTTAATTTTGCATAGAAACATGTTATCAGACAACCCTTAGCTGATTCCCCAAAAACTGTGGGAGAGGGTAACCTTAGAAAACTTAACCAAGCCCCACTCAAAAGTAGTTCCCTTGAGTCAGGCTGGAAATGTATACAGCTGGGGGAGGGAAAGGTATTCACTGGCCTATAGGACCCCATACCGATCCTATCCTCCATCGCGAAGAGGAATGATCAGTCCCAGTTTAGGGTAGGAAAAGAATATAGGAATGATTTAGTTTTCCAGGATTTAACCTGAGTAGTGTCAAACAATTGACCTGACAAGGCTGAGAGGGGAGGGTATGAGAAGGGATGTATTTTAGACCCTCCTTAAAAGCCTGGGACCAGGCATTTAGCCCGGTCCACCTTAAGCCACAGAGAGGAAGGGAGTTCCGCTCTGAGTGCATTTGCTTTAGAAGGGTTAAGAAGCTAGGCACAGGGAGAACACAGGGGCTCCATGGAAGAGAAGGAAGCCTAGGGAAGGCTAATACTGATGAACTGTGAATTGTATTGCTATCTTTGACCTGGATTTATCAAATTGCTATACATATCGCGGAAATAGCTCCCGTAATAAAAAAGGGGGCGTGGTTAGGACCATTTTCCTGATACCACATAGTTATTTATCGCACCCCATGTTATTTTCACATCGCACACTGAGTAATCCACCGCAGACACGTTACCAACCAAAAAGGTTTTTATCGTGAATGACAGAGCAAGAGATAGAAAGAGAGAGAGAGCGCCTCTGTAGAGGCTCACACATAAGTTTACTATTTATACCACTGTAAGAGGGGGCACTAGTAACTCGGAATGAGGTTTAGGGTAGGTTTTGAAGGGCAGTTTGACATGTAGTCAGAGGTATAAACAGCACAGTTGACATCAGTGAAGATTTTCTGTCATTTGGAGTGATGAAAGATAAAAGAAGTGTAGATTTGTACAATTTACTCTCTGCCTAGCTTGATTGTAGGAGAAGGCATCAAGCTAGGTAAAGAGAACAGTGTACAAATCAACTCTTCTTTGACCTTTCTTCACTCCAAATGATAGAAAATCTTCACTGATGTCAACTGTGCTGTTTGTACCTCTGACTGTGCACGTCAATCTACCCCCCAAAACCTACCCCCCCCCCCCCAAACTTCACCCCAAGTTTCTAGTGCCCCTCTCTTACAGTGGTATAAATAGTAAACTTATATATGAGCCTCTACAGAGGTGCGCGCTCTCTCTCTCTCTCTCTCTCTCCATCAGCCTGAACCAGTATTTGCGATATAAACCTTTTCTAGCGTGTGTTAGGCCTTAATGCAAAATGATAAATGACCCTCTTTATTTTATGAATCACAAAGGTAAGCAGAGCTGCTTCTGTTTTGTTTTCTTCTTCTTAATAAAGAAATTTATGAGAGAACAGCCAGAGTCCAGCCTAAACCTGTTCTCTGGCTAGCCCAAGACCGCTTACCAGACCATCCCAATTGAAATTAGCTGAAGCCTTGACAGAAAGCCCATATCACAATGGGAGTGCCTGTTCACGGGTGATGGGGGTTGTGGGGAGCAGTGGTGGGCAGTGCCTCTTTCTAGTCATTCACACTACTGAGCTGCTAAGATTTGTCTTACAAATCCTGACGCGTTTTTATTTAACACCATTTCCGGACCCTTGATCCTTTCCTGTGCAGTTGCTGGATACAAGCAGTTAACTCTGGTTCCCAGCTTCCCACGCCTGGACAATATTTGGCACACATAGTTCCAGCAGTGTAGCTTGTATGGAAGCCTGTTTCTGTTTTGATAATTGGAATCCGTGCATATGATAGCACAGGTCAGCCACTAGCACTTAGATTTGCTTTGGTAATTATGGGTTTATGGAAAATATGAAAAGCGTAACTTATAAAATTGACTCTGCTGTTGCACTGAGGTGCTATGTTTTCCCATTTTTAGATTTTCTTCTTTGAAATTGCTACGCCGCTTAGTCATTTACTGTTACAGCACCCTCAGTTTAAGTTCAAATTCTGGAGTATGCATTCCTGAATGAATTGGATTAAGGAACCCCACTCCATTGTCCTGGATGATTCAAAGCCACCCAGTCCCCATAGTTTGTTGCTAGGCTTCTTGCAGTGGCAACATTATTTTTTGAAGTGTAAAATGCTAGGCAGAGTACAGTCCAAGGAAAATCTTCCTTGTATTTATTTATATTTATTTAGTTATTTTATTTATATTTTGCTTTTCAGGCACTTTAAAGTGGATTACATTCAAGTTTGTTTGTTTTTTCTGTGTTGCAAAAGTGCAGTACACAGAGGTTTAGCTTTGAGAATTTCCACAGTTGGGATGCACTGAAACAGAACTGACACATTTTCCATTTTTCTTGTGGTGTCTACAAGCTCTAGAAGGTGCAGGATCACCCAGGCTGTAGCAGCCATCTTCTCCCTGGACTGTGCTAGGAATGCAAGGCTGGTTATCTGGAAGGAGATGGAGTGCTTTTCCTGATTCATTCTCTTCCTCACTGTCTGTTCCCAGGAATATTACCGAGCTGATGACCACCGTCTCTCTTCAGATCGTAGGGATCATTGAGCCGATAATCCAGCATGCAGATTGGTTCTTCCCTGGAGGTACCTGGCATTCTTTATAAGCTTTTTGTTCCCATGGTCATGATTCAGCAGCATCAATTTACTAGAAAGGTCACACAGGTTGGGAGCAGGGAAGAAGAATAAATCTGAAATAAGCATCCAGTGTGAAGGGGCAATGAGGACAGGGAATGAACGAAATGTCTACCCTGGCCTTACAAGATAACAACTCTGTTTACCTTGACCAGTGTTCCAAAGTTTCACATAATAACCCAACGCACTATAAATATATATTTTTTGAATTGGCTTTTTGAAAATGTAGGCCAAAAATGTGAAAACCGCTAATCAAAAAACTTACGGTTGCACCCCATGTCAAGGCCTTCCCCTCCACTCCCCATCACTACCACCTCCCTGTGCTGCTACCAAAGAATAATAATCCAGAGAATTATCTGTTATAGTCGAGCAGCACTAGGGCTTTGCAGGTTTCATTACTAACGGGTAGCTGTAACATATCCATAAAGGCGAATTATAAAACTCCTACCCGCCCCAAAGTCAGGAGATACACGCACAAGTTGGGCTGACACATGCTGAACAGATTTTTAAGCCACCCATGTAAACGCATATCTCCTGCTACGCGCACAAGTCAAAAGGTTAGAAAAAAGGGGCAGGGAGTGAGTATGGTCCGGACGGGGCGTGGGTGAATCGGGGGAGACCAAGAGATGTGCACATAAATACATACACACGCAAGCGCGTGCTGGAGTCCTCTGCCGCATAACTTTACTTCTGCTATGGATGGCTTGTAAGTAATAAAATTTTAAAAAACTAGGCTTGTCAGCGGGGTCTTAAGGGTCGGGGTTAACAAGGGAGAAGGGAGACCATTTAACTAGCGGGGGTTAGAAAGTTCTATCCCTTACTTGGGCGAACTGGGAACGAACTGGGAAAATAGCCAATTGCATCGGCAGGCATGGCTTTTAAAATCCACCCACTTATGCAGTAGAAACGTCATTTGCACTTAAACAAAGTTGTAGGCACATGTGCGCATGATCAACCTTTTTATGCCATACGCACATATATGCGCGTATGTTATAAAAGGGCTGCGACCCTAGCATGAGCCGCCAAACGTGCACCCATGCGGCTGTTTCAAAGTTACCGTCCCTATGTGCAGGGTTGTTTTTTTTTTTAATTGCATTTTTTACTCACGAAGCAAGCTACTTTATTACAGAATCATGTAAATAAGAACCTGTAGTGCAGCAAATAACCCACAATTTGTAAGAAACTAAAAAAGTTAAAAAAAACTTGGGGAGCTCATTAATCGTTAAGTCCTCAGTATAAAGGAAGGGCAGAGTGGAAATAATAGGAGACACATAGGCAAAACCTAAGAAAGAAACTGGAATGTAAGCATGGAGGGACAATCAAATTATATGCATCAATTAAGCATCCTCCTTGTCTGTCACAGGTTCACTTTATGAAATAAACCAGCTAAACAAATAATCCCATGGTACCATATATATAGTTCCCCCTCTGTATTTTCTTGTCTTTGTAGTTGAATTGATTAAGTAGATAAAATGCAGAGAAATTCTTTGTAGAAAAATATATTTGTCTGCCTCCTGTGGTTCCAGTAGATCAATCCAAAACACCGACTCTCACCATTTCTGTCTCAGACATAGAATTTAATGTTACTGGCAACTATGGAAGCCCGGTTCACATTAACCACAACGCTAACTACAGCTCCATGCCGTCTCCTGACATGGATCACTCTGAGCGGAAACTGCACGACCAGGCCCGCCGACCCCTCAGCGTGGCTACAGACAACATGATGCTGGAGTTCTACAAGAAGGATGGGTATGGGATTAATTTCAACTTTGCACTAAAATGAAACAGGTTGCTGGAGGCCCTCAGGCCAGTAGGTTGGAAAGGGGCAAATGTCATGCAGTGCGTCTGTCCTTAATCACAACCTAATGCAGTCCGCTCTTGTACCTTAAAAACTTTTCTGACTTAGAGAAATGAAAATTATTATTCATCTTTTGTATAACGCATCTGGAGGTCAATATTCAAAAGCCATTTAGACGGATAATTTACAAGTTAACCGTCTAAATGGCTTCTACGGCATATTCAGCCTCTTACCCGGCTAAATTATAGCTGGATAACTACTTCGCCGGCTATAATTTAGCCATATAAAAAAAGGGACGTTTCAGAGGCGTTCTAGGGAGGGGCTGAGATATCCAGCTAACCTAGCCGAAATATTGGATATATCCAGCTAGGTTAGTCAGATAACTTTCTATGTAACCAGATATCTTCAAAGATATCTGTTAAGTAGCTGTCACTGTCACCCAAAAAAAGAAAGAATTCCCAATTATGAGCCTTCCCTACCCCCCCTTAAACATAAACGGCCCTGTCGAGCCCAGCAGCCCCAAGACAAGCACAATCCTTTCCCCACTACCGCCACCACCACTACCTTTCCCAGTTTCATTAAAAAGGTTGCCGTCGGTACCCTCGGCCTACACCTCCTCTCCCCGGTCACACCAGAAACTCTCCCCCCTCCCCAGCCCAGATTCCCCTATCTCCCCCCCCCATGGCCAGAACAGATCCCTGCCGGTGGCGAGAGTCTTACTCGCTCCTGGTGGCTCCAGCGCAGCTTCTGATAGGCAGCGCTGGAGGCGTACGCCACTAAATGGCCTATTGAATATTGGCCTCCTGATTATTATTAATCAGATGTAGGCAGCGCTGTATGGTTGTGAGCAGGATGACCTCGGGGAGTGTTTTACACAAATGGTCATGCTTTTGGGTTAGCTGCCACCTGAGTAACAGCTGTAGGACCCCTGTGCTGCGCAGGAATGCTACAGACATGAACCGTAATTTGGCTGGTGAAATGTAAAGTGGTGTAGCTATTATCTCCTGCCTCCACTCGACTCCGTTCATGTTACCTGCTGACCTGGATGAGTTGGCGGGGGGCGGGGGGGGGGGGGGGCGGGAGAGGGAGTCCTAAGGAAAGGAACTTATATGTTTGTCCGTCTGGAGGTAAGTTAAACGAGATAGAGCTTCCAGTGATCCTGAGGAAAGCTCCAAAACAACAAATTCCAGGAATTTGAATATTGGGATCAAGAATTAACATAACTATGGGATTACTGAATGGCTCCACTTCAGACACAGGTGTGCCAGTCCCCACCATTGCATGTATGGACTTGTAAGAATGGCAGGGCTACAAGCTCAGTGATACGGGGGGACAAAATTGAGGTGGTCTCCACCTTTTTTTTCTGGGGTCTATCCGGCTTCCCTGCTGAACTTTTAGTTTGTACCTTCTGCCATTCAGCGAAGGCTCACGTGTACCTTTTTAATTCAAGTCAGCCTTCCTGGTAGGAAATGCTCTATCCAGTCATCTCTTGCACCAAATCCAGGCTCATTTAGATGCATACAGACCTGTACAAGCTTATCTGCCTAAGAAGAGGGGGAGGAACTAAGAATGTAAAGAGAAGAGACCCAAAGAAGAGTAAAACTCACTCACATTTGGAACATCTTTGCAGAGTTTCTGAGGAAAAAGGAGGAAAATTATTCCATTTGTAAGCAGTAAAGGCCAACCAGTGAGTGGATTCAGCCCTAGAGCCTAGAAAGAGAGGAAGGGAGAAGGTCAGGGTGTGCACTAGTTATGCAGTTTTATGAAAATCAGCACTCTGGCATAATTAGCCATCTCTCGTCCCCTCTGGTAAAGTGGATTCTACTGTGGGTGATTACTGCCTTCACTTTTAATTGCTGGTGCATCATAAAATCTCCAAGCACCTATCAGAATGCAAAAGCACGACTTGCAAGACCAACGTGCTTTCCTGCCGCAGATGGACGCAGGGCTACAGAACTGGCTGCAGACTCAGGAATAGAAGACTCCTAAGCCCTTTTCTGTCAACAGTGCAATGCTGGACCTTGTAGCCTCGTGATCCTGTTCAGAGACTAGTCTTATTAATAACCTCATGCATTCCCCTGAAAGTGTACCAGCTTTCTAGCAGGGGATCTGTCATCCTGAGCCTTTTTCTCCCCTCTCCCTTTTACACTAACGTTTGCTGTGTTTCTGTCCATGCAGCCTTAGGAAAATTCAAAGGTATGGTATTTTATTTGATAGCTGGCACTGGACCTCTGCCAGCCTGTAAAAGGCTGTCTATTTTGTTAAAAAAAAAACCATATTAATTTTTATTATATATATTATTAGCAGTTGGTGCCATGTACCCTTGGGGAAATTTTGACCATCCTTGTTGCCTTAATTTGTACTGTCCTAGATTTCATGGTTCTGTAATTATATGTACTCTAGCTAAAAAAGAAAACCAGAACTGCAAATTCCAGACTGCTTTTGGGAGTAGGGGTTACTCTAGGGCATGGTATGTTCCAGTGTTCACCCATATTATTTTGAACATGAATTTTGCAAAGTTGCAATCTGATTGGCTGTTCAGTGTCTGTGTGTGATGTCAGAACTGAACCTGAGAACCCTGAAGGCCCTCACTAATGACCATCCCATTAATGGAAGACACTATTTACCTTCCTTTTCACCCCCCTCAGTACCGCAATAAAGCATGATAGAGCAACAGCGCTCTACCATCAGTTGTTCTTCTTTTGGTATAAGTTGCTGCTGTTCGTGCCACTCTGGCTATCTGGTGCAGCTCAATTTCACTGGCAGCGAGTGGAGCACAAATCAGAGCTGAATGGAAGGTGGTGGGTGGCCGTTTTCTCGAGGGGTTCTGGGAAAATCCTCCTGCACTGCTGTGGACTGACTCTTCCGGCTCATCACTCCCTGCAGCAAAACGTAAACAGATCAAGGTTAGGAGTGCAGATTATGGCATGACTTACAACTCTTCCAGCCCGTTGCTGTGCTTAGGTCCCCATTCTTTCCCCCTAAAAGGAAACTGCGTGCTCTCAGGGGTATTTTGGTAGAGCAGCAACAGGGTTGTGATATGCCAGTCACAGGGTACAGAGGTGCTTAAGTGTCTCTTCTTGTGACCCAGTTACTTAAGATGTAGATAGAGGCACCAAGGTGCAGGTAAAAGATGAATTCATGGTTTGGGTGGAGCTATACTTTCAACCACCTGACCTGATCGCAGTCACAACTGCCAGAATTTAATGATGTAGTTTGGTTAAAATGTTTTGCAAATGAAGTTGGACTATTTCGGGTTTTGTTTCATTTAGACCGTTTTTTTTTTTGTTGTTGTTGTTTTTTTTATTTAATGGCAGGTAGCCAAGAGACTGCCTGGCCCCCGTAGCCCAAGGCACTGTGGCATTGCAGTGCGATTGCAAACATTGTTATTACATAACGTTAATACATTTGGGCATCACATGACCTCACTTATAATGAGGGGGTCGGGGATATTTAAACCAAACAGTGCCACAGTTCAGTAATTTAGGACTGCTCATTGCCAGTCCAAACAAGAGGCTCCACATGAAAGAAATTATTTTTGTGCAGAACAGTATTTCATAGTAGAAAGGTCCCCCTTTCAGGCCATTTCTCCAGCAGACAGATTTCCAGGTTCTTAGAAATGGTGGCAAGTAGCCAAGCTCAAAAGGGATTACAGCAGCAAATGAGTTTCCAGACAGACATCGGTGTCCTTCCTTGAGAAGCAGGTTAACTAAACATCCAAACACTGTTCTGAGACCGTCTACTGTAAATGATCTTTTCCCTCACTAGAAAACCTTGGGTGCGGCCTATGTGCAGATACTATGCATGCTTCCGAAGTTCGCAGTGTGCTTGCTGACTGCTTGCATGCGTTTCTGGTGAGAACAGCTTGCGCTGGCGCTATGGCAGGGGGATTCCAGCTCTATCCTGGCATGTTGCTTGGGTAAGAACCAACAGCCATTTCACAATGCCTTTGACCAGGGCCGGAGGAACCACTAGGCGAGCTAGGCCTGTGCCTAGGGTGCCGCGATTTAGGGGGCGCCTCGGCAGGCGGCAAAATTTTGAAAGGGCAAAAAGTGCCCTTTCAAAATTCTTCCAGCCCCCACCTCACCGTGCCACCCTCCCAACGCCCCCCTTGTGGTCCAGCAGAGAGCCCAGGAACGATCTGCCGCTGCCGGGGCCTCGGCTTCCACTAAGCAAAATGGCGCCGGTGCCCTTTAACCCCTACCATGTGACAGGGGCCAACCAATGGTACCGGTAGCCCCTGTCACATGGTAGGGCTAAAGGCCACCGGCGCCATTTTGGTTAGTGGCAGCCGAGGCCCTGGGAGCGGCAGATCGCTCCCGGGCCCCCAACTGGACCACCAGGTATTTTGTAAGTTTTCTTTTGGTGGGGGGGAGGAGGAGTTGGGGCTGCGGCTGGGGGCTAGGGCACCCAATCCCCTTGCACCGGCCCTGCCTTTGACCGTAAAGATTTATAGTACTCTGCAAAATTCTCAGGTGTGCGGAAAAAAAAAACCCAAAAACATGTTTTTGCAGGACCCAGAAGCACCCAAAATGGCCTGAATATTAGTTTTACAGCAGTAGTACGGTTGTAGAATTTTGCGGAACCGATGGCATCATTTCTATCCCTATAAAGTTGACCGCTGCCATGTTTCTCTGACCTTGAGTCCTATTTAATTTTTGCTTTGATTGTTGATTGCACTGGAGCATAAAGCTATTAGAAAAGCCATGATCGCAGCGGGGACTGTCCTGTACCAATCCACTGCTGAAACCTCTAATTGTCCAAGAGAAGTGAAAAGTCATCCTGGTCGCAGGCTGTTTAGGGAAGGGGAACCTCTATTTTTAAAATCTTACATTTCAGCAAATGAGAGCATTTTTAATTAAAGGGAGAACAAGCATACATTTTCTCCCTCTATATGTATTTCTGGCCATATTTTTCTCCAGCAGTCTCAAAATCCTGTTTTAAATTTTGGCAGTAATATTATGAACAAGGAAATGTGTGAACATTTCATGATGCCTACGTTGTTTCTTTGGTACAGAAATGTGTTAATGATTTCAATTACTATCCAATGGCAGGGCAGCTTTCAAAATGTTTGACATCACAAAGGGGCCGATGCAATATTTTGACGTTGAAAGCGGGCGCTGAACAGTCAGCGCCCGCTTTCTTAACACGCGCCCAGAGCAATATTTAAATTAGGGGGTCGCGTTAGCAAGGAGAGCCTGAGTGTGTCGGCCCACCGCTGGCTAGGAAAACCAACGCAAAGTTTATCGGCGTCGGTTTTCCTAAACACCGTACAGCCAGGGGTTCAGGAAATGGATGCTTCTCAGTTGAGCGTCCGTTTCCTGCACCCTACTGCCGGCGCTTTTTTTTTTTTTAAACTTTCTTGTGCTTTTCTGTACTGGTTTAAGGAGTGCTCAGCTATTAACGCCTGCTCCGGGCAGACTTTAATTTCTGATTGCTAAATGTGCGTCCTAGACACACATTTTTTTTTTTTATATCGGGCGTGAATGCCTAATAGCCTCATTCACATACATTTGCATGTGATAAGCACTATTAGATTCACTCCGCGTTGGACGCACGTTGTAGAGGCGCTAATCCCTTTATTGCAAAAGGGGATTAGTTAGCGCCTCTACAACCCGCATCCAACTGCAGGTTAACAGTACACTCGGCTGAGCGCACTGTATTGCATCGGCCCCAGAGTGCTTTGACGTCTGAGATTTCAGCTTAGCTGAACCGGCCCATTTCCCTATCGGAGATTTAAAGAAGGGGACCTCAGTGTTGAGAGGTGTCAAAGGCATAAGCAAAGAATGAGCTGTGGGTCGCTGGGCGCTCTGCTGTGTATTGCTATGCAGAGGGATCCGGATCTGATTTCTGGCTGCTTGGGTTTGCCAGGGCTCACGATGCTGTGGAAGTAATGTTCACAGTCCCATGGGGGAGAAAAGGAGATAGTCATCATGCAACAGCAAAACCTAGTGGCTGGATTCAAGGCCCAGGATTGCAGGATTCTGGAAGGAGCTTTGGCATGTGACCTCTGGCTGAGGACCGTCACCTCAATGATTGGGCTAAATGAGTTGGGAGGAGATAACAAAATAGGGTAAAAAAAACAAACCAGGTTCATGGCACTAGACCCCAGCACTGTTTACCATTGGAGCTGAAAACCCAAAGGACCACAACAAAGAGAAGGGTATTTTGGAACTGGTCCTGTACTCAGGCAATAATACTGTTCTCGCTTGACCAAAAAAATCCCAGTTAACTTTAGTGCCCTTCCCAGTGTTGATAAGGGTCACTAAATGAAATTCTTATTATATGCTCAGCACCTTTGTGTAGCAAACCTGCCCTGTGATTTTATCAGGCCCTCCAGGAGCTGCCTTGCCGTTGGTTAATGCTTAGGTTTGTAGTTGGTTGGGCGGATTTATTGATAGGGTGCTGGGTTTTCACCAGCAGGCCAGGTCAATTAGGTCCCTCGACATAAGGAGCAGAAATCAGAAAAAGTGGTTTCTCTTGCCGATCAAAATCTTCTTGGACTTCATGGATATTCATTTTTAATTTTAGAAAAGAAGAGAAAAATACAGAATCAGTGAATCTAGATATCATACCAGGAGTGTGATGGTAGCATTAATGACATGGTTCAAGTTGTCAAGGGTAATTCCTTGCAGGTTATCCAATAGCTCCTAAAGCTGCAGTGCTAGGATCAATATTAAGAATAAGACATAAAGAAGAGGCAACAGATTTAAGAATTAGGCTACTTTGCATTGTTAATACTCTAGTTCAGGGCTTCCAAAACTTGTCCTGGCCACCCCACAACCAGTTGACTCCATCATATGCAAATTGATCTCATGCATATTCAGTGCAGATATCCTGCAATCTGAAAAAGGTGGCATAAGAAGAAAGATGAGAAAGAAAGATTAATTGTAATTGAAATTACAAAACAATATAAAATGTGCTATATCAGAGCAATAAAACAATATGTTACAAACCAGCTTTCTGCTTCATTTAACCGACCCTAGAATTACTCTCAATAACTAGACAATTATTGGGTGATAGGAAAAATGAGTATCATGCTAAAGAATTAGAAGCCGATTTTGCCATTTATTGTGTAGAGAAAGTCAATTCTTTGTGTAGGCCTAGGCGACTAGGAATCATCGCTTAGATTTGCCAGAAGTATTAATGAGTATAACAGAAGCTGGGCTGATTTTGCCAGTGTCAGAAGATGAGCAATTTTCTCTGATCTCCCCTATAAATACAAGGGCCTGTATTCTATATCCCTGTCCATTCTCACTCCTTTGGGTGTTAAAAGATTTATCAGTAAGACCTCTTTGTGATATAATTCATGCATCTTTTAATGAAGGGTTGCTTCCAAAATCATTGAAACAAGCTATGGTTAAGTCAGTTGAAAGACTCAAAAGCTGTTAGCCAATTACAGACTGATTTCAAAAATACCAGGTTTGGCAGATGTACTAGAGAAGTGAGCCCCAAAACAGTTTAATGATTATTTAGAAAGTAATGACATTCTAGATTCCAAGCAATGCGGATTTCGATTTGAGTGTATTTGTGACTGATTCAGTGCTAAAAGAACTGGACAGAGGGATATCAGAGGTCGTGGCGCTGATGGCTATTTCAGCAGCATTCGACACATTTTCTCCCACAATTCTGTTAGCAAGATTAGCTGCTTTTGGGATGGGGGAGCCATGTTTAAATAGTTCAGGTCTTTAACATCTTGGTTTTTTGGGGGGTTTTTTCGAGTAAAGGTAAATGAGACTATATGGTTGTAAGGCGTTAAATGACGCGACCTCAAGCGTCGCCATTATCAGTAACACTTTTCAATTTGTGTTTATCCCTTTAGGTGTGCTGCTTAGATCATTAGGGATAGCATTTACGCTGATGACATCCAGCTTATTTTTCCTGTGATAGATTTAGTCCAATCAATTTATGGCTTCATGGCTAAATGTATATGGATGACAAGTAATAAGTTGTTGATAAACCTGCCTAAGACTGAATTATTAGAGGTCAGGCGAACAGAACAGTACCTGTTGAGAATGTGCCACCTTTTTCAATTGAGGGTCATATTTTCAAGCTTCAATTAGAGGTAAGAGAGTTAAAGGTGAATTTTAAAAGTCCAAAGTGCGTGCATTCATTAGGGGATGCTCAAATATGTCGAGCTCACACGCGCCGAGCAGATTTTAAAAGCCGCCCGGATACGCACGTAATTGCAGCAGCTCGCACATCTTGAAACTTCTCAAAAAGGGCCGGGATGTGGGCTTGGTCTGGACGGGGCATGGTGGGTCATGGGCGTTCCGAGACTTGAACCAGAAGTTTGCCCGTAAATTCTTACACGATCGGACGTGCGCCAGGGTCCCCTGCCTCGTAACTTTACTTCTGCTATGGATGGCGTGTAATTAAAAAAAAACAAAAAACTAACGAGCCATTTCAGAGGAGTGTAAATGGTCTGGGATAACTGGGGGATTTACCGGCTATCAAACCAGGGGGTTTGGAGGATCTAGCTTTTAACCGACTGAACTGGTGAAACAAGCAATGGCGTCGGCGTGTGTCCCGTTTCAAATTTCCCCACATACACAGTAGAATCATCTTTTGCGCACACAGGCGCACGTCCACTTAAAATTGGGTGTACTTGTGCACGTGGCCAGGCTGTTTTATAACATGTGCACATATACGCACGTATGTTTATAAAACAGCCGCATCCCTGGGTGCGGGCCAACGAACGTGCACGCATGTGCACCCGCGCGCCCTGGTTTGAAAGTTACCATCCCTGGTATTATTTTAGATGCCAGCCTGACCTTCTTCAAAGCACAGATTATAAAAATAGCAAAGACAGGATTTTTAAAGTTATGATTGGTAAAATGACTACGGTATTTGTTTTGCCAAAGTGATTTCAGTACTGTGGTACAAGGGTTGGTGCTGCTGACTACAGTTGTGTATTGCATTGTGATTTACCTAGGTCTATCCATGAAACACTTGCAAGCACTTCAGATTATCAAAATGCAGTCGCTGGGTTGATCATTGGCCTGAAGAGGAAGGAGCATATAACCCCCAGCTTTAAAATGGCCTCATTGGTTGCCTGTTTTTGTAAAAGCCAAATTTAAGCTAATTATGTTAGTGTTTAAGGCACTGCAGAAGACGGCCCAGAATATTTATGCCAGATGTTAGCATTATATGAGCCAGTCCTGATGTTAAAATCAAAGGGGGCAAGGGCTCCTTAGTATTCCTTCAGTGAAAAACTTTAGGTTAAAGTGCACAAGACTGGCGGCTTTTTCTATTGCTGGGCCAATGTACTGGACTGCTTTCCCAGCCCAGTAAGAGAGTAGAAAGACCTGGTGAAATTTTGAAAACTGCTAAAAGCTGAGCCATTTAGGAAAGTATAGGGGTAGAAAGAGTAAGAGTAAGTGTAGATATAGTCGAGGTGTAACTGATAGATGGGAGGGATTGTGATATGGGGGGGTTGCTTACGGAAGTTTGTAAGATATTTTTACGTAAAGAATTATTTTATGTGCTTGCTGTTAAACCTCTTTATTCTGATTTTCAAAATAATACAACTCAAGAAATTGCTTGAGGCAAGAAAGTTATGATTAACTATACACTAATACATAATAAAAGCCTTAAATACACTAATACATAATAAATACACTAATACATAATAAAAGCCTTAAATAAAAAATAATAAGAAACATTATCAAAGAAAATTTCACATTATAATCTTCCAATAATTGAATCACAATTGAGGGAGAAGCACAAGGGCAAAAAAAAATCAAGAAAAGTAGGTTTAAATTTAAAGCTAGGTTTCCAACACAGGCAGATTCCTATTCTGTAAAAAACCCTTCTAATTGATCCGGATCATTAATAAGGGAGTTGTAATAAGAAAATAGCACCTAAAGCAAGAACTATCTGGTTTGTTTTTTTTAAGAAACATCTTTCTTCTTTGCTGCGTTTCCCTGGCGACATCAGGGAGCACTGCAATTTTCGACCCAAAAATAACATATCCTTTAAACAAAAAAAACATCTCATGTGTCCATTGTTTATCTGGCTCTGGTGCAAAACATACTAAAAGAGTAGGTATATCCATGGCTTCTTCCTGAAATTGTTCCAAAAAACCTGTAAGGTCCAAACTAGCAGAAGCCTTCTCAGGTTTCACAGGAGAGTCTTGGAGTACCTTTCCACAAGTGGACAAGTAATATAACTTTGAAAGTGGAGCAATGAGCTCTTTGGGAACAGTCAGTAGTTCTAGATAGAATTTCCTTATCATTTCCAGTGGAGACAATAAGGACGTTTTGGGGAAAACTGAGAAATCGCATGTTGGATCTCCTAGACTGGATATCCAAATTTTCTAACTTACAATGTAATGTTGATTGTCGTTAATTAATACTAAATCACATTCATGTAGACCTTTATATTGATTCTCAATTTGAACTAATTTCCCCTCTTGCTCTTTAATTTGTTAGAAATGCATATTAACTTGAACAGAAAGATCGCTCAGTGAATGCAACACTTTGTCAAATTATAACAGGCATTGTTTTCGCCAAGCCTCTGATATCTGACTATAGTGTATCTACAGTAACAGCGGGTTTAACTAAGGCAAGATGACCAGTCATTTCTGAGGGCCCTTTAAGGGGTCCATAACAGGCCCCTTTAATGCAGAAACCTCCCCATCTTGAAGAGAACTAATGGGAGATAAACCTAACATAGTCCTGCTCCCAGGTTCAGCACGGGCCTCAAAATCCACTGATGGAGGAATCCGAGTATCAAGACACAGGGAAACAGAATTCTCACCAGAAGAGGCCGATATTCTACCAAGCTGAAAACGTCATCATACAAAGTTGGGATCTTCAAGAGTGGGCTGAGAAGGGGTGGAGAGAAACAGCTGACTCAGATGGGTGAATCCAGATGACTTCCTTCCACCTCTTTCCCATCTTTTAGGTCTAAACTGCAAAAATGCCAGGAGAACTTCAACAAATTAGCCCTAGGGGGCCCGCCTTTTGGAGCGCTGGCAACTGCTAAGGCATAGATCTTATAGATCAGGTCTGGCACCTTAGATGATGTCACAGAAGGGAAATCACACCGCAGACACCAAAAGAATAGCCTGGGTAGATGAAAAGCTTTTTACAATCTCCTCCTCCTCATTCTGTCCCTTATGTGCTTGTTGTAATTTGCCTTGAACAACTGTTGAGAAAGGCATAACATAAGTCTTTTTAAATAAAATAAATCCTGGAAACCCTAACATTTAAAAAAAGAGATAGAGCCGCTTTTAAACTAAATCATGGGAGAAAGACACTCATTGCTAAAAAACAAACAAACACATGGTTCAGAGTGAGGTATCTTTAAAGGGCACTGGCTAAACAGGGAGGTTAGAGTATCCTGATAGAGAGGCTGTGGTAATGGTTGAAGTAGCCCAGATTTAAATAAAAAACGCACAGATATGAATGACTCCAAAATACCTGTATGATCTGCTAATAAGCAGGTTGTGAATACAAATAGATATACAAGACGACCCCCCCCCCCCCCCCCATTTATTTTCTTTATTTAAAATTTCTTATTGACTACTTCCTGACTCAAAAAAGAGTCACCAGAGGTGGTGCACAGAGAAGTCATGCATAATCAACATATAACATACATGTGCGAAATGCCAGCAATAAGAGACATAAGATGGGAAAATTAAAATGTTTGGTACTTAATGAAGATGTAATTTTCAACAGTGTGCATACATGCATAAGTAGGGGTGCCTAAAGTTAATTAGTTTTTTTTTAAATTTCTATTCCACCTTATACAAACGGCTTGTCCAATGTGGATTACAGAAGAAAACAAAAAATCCATTCAAAAATACATAAAGTAAGCTAACTTTAAAAACCATACACATGTAGACATGGACAAGTCATGCCTATGTTTTATAAACTACAGTGGGAGCCTCACTGTTCATAAAATACTGCATTTCACCGCAAAATCATGCACATGTGTTTCAGTACACACATTTTTTTATGCAGGGATCCGAATAGTTTAGACACCTGTTTTATGAAAGAACATGCAAATATTTTACGTGCTAAATAATTGTAATGCGTGTGTATGTACTAATCCTCAATCCAGGCACGGAGGCAGGTATTTTACGAAGTTGGCTGATGTATGCTTATATCTTTCTTATGAAAATACTTGTGCGTGTATTTCCAAGCACAAGTTTTGTTCAAGACCTCCACTGTTTGACCCAGACTTTCCACCACTTCCTCCGGACCACTACCCAAAAACTGCAGACAAAAAAAAGACGTTAGATTTAATTTCCACAACTTACAGGCATACAAGTATGCAAGTATGCATCATGTTTGACGATATATGTGTGTGCTCTGTTTATAAAATACATAAATGAGCGTACACTTCCAAACCCCTCCTCAGAATACCCTCAAAACACACTTTGCTTACTTTTCCCCATGGCAGTACATGCATACATGCTGATTCATTTTCCACAATGCTTATGTAAAACTTTGAAAATTACTCCCAATAGGCATCTTAGAGGCCTGCGGGAAGGAGGATAACAAATTGGACATGGTGATACCAGAGTGCAGATTATATTGACATGGCAAAACAAATAAAATTGGTAGAGGAGTGACATTATGGGCCTGATTTTAAAAAGCATTTACTCGAGTAAAACCCAGGTTTACTGGAGTAAATTCACTTTACTTGAGTAAGTGGGTTTTTGAAAATTGCTACAATATATGCCATTGACTTGTCTATAGGATTTACTCACATAAGTGCACTTTACTTGAGTAAATGGCTTTTGAAAATTGCTACAATAGTAGCTACATTTACACATGTAACTCCTTTTGAAAATTACCCCCTATGGGCCAGATTTTAAAAAGCATTTACATGCGTAAATCTGGGTTTTACGCATGTAAATGCACTTTACTCGAGTAAGTGGGCTTTTGAAAATTGCTACAATATATGCCATTGAATCGTCCATAGGATTTATTCGCATAAGTGCACTTTACGTGAGTAAATGGCTTTTGAAAATTGCTACAATAGTAGTTACATTTATGCGCGTAACTCCTTTGAAAATTACCCCCTATATGTTTAGCATGGCATAGATCCAAGCAGGAAAAAGGATCTGCAGGAAACAAACTGCACTATGGAATCCTTATGGATAGAAATTTCAAGTGTGACAGGGAAGAGTATATTAGTGTCACATGCCTGGCCAGGATGAGGAAGCAAACTGTAAAATGTTAACAGAAATTAAATAGGCTAATAAACTTGGCAACACAATAATACTGCAAGATTTCAATTACCCAATTATTGATTGGGTAAGTGTCACTTTAGGACATGCTAGGGAGGTAAAGATCCTATATGTCAGGGGAGGCCAACTCCGGTCCTCGAGAGCCATAAACAGGCCAGGTTTTCAGGATATCCACAATGAGCACTCATCCTTCAAGACTCACTCCTATTAGCTTGTAGCTCCTGGCCCTGTCAGCTTAGTCATGCGGACACATGGGGAGGGTGACTGGCCACAGAAGGCCCCATGACCTCCTGGAATTCCCACACAAGGGAGGAATGTTCAGTCATGTCAAGGCCCTTAGGGTTTTTCTATGTTCACATAGGGGCTCTTCCTACTCACCAGTTCAGTCACACCACAAAAAAAATCCCTCCACACTCCCGGGCTGTCATTCAAAAAATAAAGTTCTTTATTGTGTCTGATTACAGGGTAAATAAAGTCCAAGGAATGCACAGTGCACCAGTACTGTAAAACAAGTCTACACTATGTAAAAATAAAACTCTCAGTCCCTTCTCACATTCCCTCCGAAATAGGAAGGCACTTAGGGATAGGTACCCTTCCACTCGAGCCCCCCTGAGGTGCATTGCAGTTCTTTTCTCTTTTCCTATTTCTGGAGTCTCTGGCTGACTTGGGTTTGATCAGTCTTTGACTCTGGACACTGCTAGGCAGGATGTCTCTCCTTTGGCACCTCCCAGTACATTTGTTCCTTAGCTCCCCTTCTCCTCGGTGCTCTTCTGAATCTGCTGCTTTTCAGGAATACTTCATAGTTCCACTCTGTGGACTCCAAGGAATTCCCTTTTCCTGTAGTCCTTCCTCTCAGATGAGATCTGGCCAACCTCTTCCTAGGTCCCAGCCACCTCCTTTGAGCAGGATCATTTCTCTTCTGAAAGGCCCACTGGCACTACCGTGTGAAGAGATGGCCCAAACACACAACAGAACTCCAGATCTTGAAGACCCTTTCTGTCTCCTTACTCTCAGCTTCTCCTTGTACCAGTGGGTGCAGGGGTTTTTATACTATCCTAGTACCCTTCCCAATGGGGAGTAGTATTTCTCCTTATCACATTAACACTACACTGACGTCACATGAAGGCAAGGTCTAGTGAGACCTTTATCACACTAGGGGCACTCTGTCCAGCCAAAGCCTCTGTTGACATTTTTGTAAATGGCAGGCTACCTTTTTATAGGCAAAAATGGACATCTCCCATATCCTGGCTTTAAGAAACCTGAACATGTATATATGTATTTATTTAAAATCACTTTTATCCTGCATCCTCCAAATTTTGGAGCAAGTTACATAAAAACATTCACAATAAAACAAATAATCTGGAAATCGGTGACTAGCTAACCACCCTAGATCTGAAAGATGTTTACACATATATTTTTATTGACGTTGACCAAAGGAAGTATCTATATTTCTCTGTGACAGAAGAATATTACCAATACTGAGTACTCCCATTTGGTCTGGCAGTGCTAGGAAAACTACGGTATGTGTTAGGGAGGTCATTCACTAACAAACTCATTTAAATATGCATAGTACTGGGGCTGGAATAATGTGAGATGTTTAAAATATCTCATGTTATCCCTGCTTTAAGCCATTTACCATGCAAAAAAAAATGTTTTTCACCATGTAGATGGCCTATTGTGACTTACTGAATGACCACCTTAGTTTTTCCATATTTAAATGATTGGCTAATATCAAGCTGATCCTTAGAAGAAACAGAGTTGAACATATCCTATAAAATCCCTACCTTTCTCTTTCTTGGATTCATATTAAACTATAACAAATCTCATCTCACATCAATACGTTGACTGGAATTCATAGGAACATATTTGGACATGCAGAAGGGAAAAGCATTTCTACCTCTTCAAAGGATGAAAAACCTAACCATCCTAGCCCACTTTTTCTCCAGCCAGCCGTATATATCAGCCAGGACTTTCATGGTAATGTTGGACTACACATCAGCTACAGTGCATGTTATAACCTTTGCCTGTCTACAGATGAGAGAGGCATATGCTCCATCGTTGTAACCAGCATGTACTACCACTATCCCACAGAATACGTCTCTCCAAAACTCTGATCTCTTCCTTGAGTTGCGGACTCAATCACCCGGTCTGCTTTGTGGTCAGCACTTTCACCCATTGCAGATTCAACAAATACCAACTCCGGATGCCTCCTACAGGGCTGGGGAGCCTATCTCAACAAGGTCTCCTCTCATGGAACTTGGTCCATTCAGGAGCAAAATATCCACATAAACCATCTGGAATTAACAGTCATTTTCAAAGCTCACTTAGTCTTTGAAATATGGTTGAAGGGAACAGCAGTTCAAATCCAAAGGGACACTATAGTAGCAATGTATTACTTAAATAGATAAAGAGGAATATAGTCCTCAAAGCTATGTCAAGAAGCAAGCAGAATTTGGAACTAAATAACTCTAAAGGAGATATATCTAAATGCCATTCAACTCCCAGATACAGACAATATCTTAGCGGACTCAATTGAGTCATCTGCTTCAACCTCATGAATGGTCTCTCCATTCCTGTACTGTATACTTCGTCTTTCAACTCTGGAGATCACCAAACATAGACCTCTTTACAGTGCTGTCCAAACACAGACTCCTTCTATACTGCTCCAAAAGACCAATGTTGCTTGCTTTCGTGTCAGACACCTTTTCGATTCCATGGGACAAAGACCAAATTTATGCATTTCCACCAGAACATCTAATAGCCAAAACAATAATCAAATTAAGAAAGGACAGAGGAAGAATGATACTAATAGCCCCCATTTGGCCACATCAAATATGGTTTCTGTGGCTCCAGATACTATCACTCAACCAGTTTGTCTGCAGATATTTCCGACTCTCTTAACACAATACAGTTGGTCACTTCTTTACACCAACCTTCAATCTCTAGCACTCACAGCATAGATATTGAAAGCAAAGTAGTTCAAATGATGCTTTTTCCCTCAGAAGTAAAGAGTGATTTTGACAGCAAGAAGACTTATTACTAGAAGTTCCAACAATTTTAAACTGAGAAGTTTCTTCATTTGGTGTGCACTCAAAAAGAGAATCCTTTTGAATCCTTTAGTATTTACTAAAGGGTTGATTTTATAATGGATGCACTGATTTTATAACACGTGCATGCTGGCACGCACATATAAAATCTGTGGGCCACGCACACATGCGCACCAGATTTTATAATCCGCGTGAATATGTGCAGGCGGTGTACACAAGGGGGGAGGACTTTAGCAATTTCGCGATGCATTCAGGCCTTCACTCCTGTCCGCTCCAATTAAGGAACAGATTGGGAGGGAACTTCCCTACCCCCTACCTAACCTTCCTCTCTCCTCCCCACCACCTAAACCCAACCTATCTTTTTTTTTTATTTCATCACTTACTTCAGCTCCCGAGCTGATGTAAGTTGTGTGCACCGGCCGGCTGCCGGCACATGAGTCTTTGGGACAGCGATCAATGGTGCTGTCCCGGCCCGCCCCTTTGAAGAGGCCCGGCAGTTGTGCGCATACCAGGGTTTACGCGCGTGACCGGGCCTCTTTGAAAATTTGCCCGGCGTGCGCAAGGCTTGGCCACGCCTGTAAACTCCTGGATTTACATGTGTAGGGTTTTTAAAATCTACCCATAAAATCTACCCCGTAATCTACTCTCAGAACTGGGACTGAAAACCAAATTTGGCAGAGTTCACGAGCGCTATTGCAGCATATCATCAACAATCAGAAGGTCTTCGAGTCTCTCACTTCCCTATAGTAGTGAAATTAATTTGAGGACTCTACCATCTTCAGTCTCCTATAAGAGCTCTCCCCCTACTCAAAGGGATCTTAACACTGTTCTCTCTAAATTCATGAAGCCTCCTTTTGAACTTTTACCATCGGTTAACCTAAAATTTCGAACCTGGAAAATGTTATTTTTAATAGCAGTTACTTCAGCTCACAAGTAAATGAAATTTAGGTCTTGGTAGTGCATACACTACAATATACACAAATTTTCAAAATAGAGCAGTATGGAGAACTCATTCTAAGTTGCTATCTCAAGTAGTTTCTTGGTTTCATTTGAACCTGTTCATAGTACTACCAGTACTTTTCCAAAACTTCATTCCAACAAAGCTGGAAAAGGGCTTCATTCCTTGGACTTCAGAAGAGCTCTATTAATTTACTTGGAAAGGTCCAAACTTTACAGAAAATCTTCCCAGCTATTCATTCTTATGATCCAATTAAGCAAGACCTATCAGTTAAGGAAAACCTTTCTCTACCTGGCTGTTTGACTATACTGTTATACAGGTACTGGGATTCAAGTTCCTAGTAAAGTGAAAGAACATAAAATATGAGCAATTTTAACTGCTGTAGCTCCTCCTCAATTGAAGAGATCTGCAAAGCAGCCCTAAGTCTTATGTCCACACCTTTCACAAACATTACTGTCTTGAAGAAGACTCTTGCAAGGATTGTAGCTTTGGTCAGGCAGTTCTAAAAAAACATTTAATTAGGAGATTCAACTCTCCCTCCTCCCACTCATATCGGCTTGCAATTCCTCCATTAACAATGACAATTTTTTTCTGCAACCTTTAGCTTGGGAATCTCCACTTGTGTGACTGAGTTAGTTCTGCTTGTTCATGGAGTAAGCTAAATGTCTTAGCTGCAACAGGTGTGCTCCGAAGACAGTAGGACAAATCAGCCACACAATCCGACCCTTCTCATAGAGCTGAAGTTTAACTCGTTGAATGATTCAGGAAATGCACACTGCAGCAGCTACGCGGGAAATCCCATGCATGCTTAGAAAGATTTCTAGGTCTTTCTGAGATTTGAGATAGCATGTTCCATGTTGGTGTTGTCTGGTGACATCACCCACTTGTGTGACTGTTTTGTCCTACTGTCTATGGAGAACACCTGTCACAGGTAAGCAACTTAGTTTTACCCTTTCAAATAATACTAATACAAAGGGACACTCCATGAAATAACAACCAGCAGATTGAAAACAAATCATAGAAAGTGTTTTAACTTGGAGGATAACATTCAAACAACTCTGCCACGCCCCATATACATGCAGATATGGCTGTGCAGATTATAAAATACACTTATGTCTATCCCCCAACATATGCGCGAAAATCTGCAATGCATTGAAAGTGCATACTTTACCTGTTTTATAAACATATGTGCATATATTTTATGCTTGAAAAGAAATATAACTTGCTTGCGTAAAACCCTGATTTATATGCAGAAGTCGATATAATTTATAACATGCGTGTGTAATTGAAATCACCAGAATGCCGATACCTCCACCAGTTTACCCAGTCCGTCTCCAATTCATCGAGACTTTCCTAGTAATTCACCTTGAACTCCTTCCGGTTCATCCAGAGCTCCCACCCAATAGCAAACAATAGGCGAATCTGATATCAGTTGCGATACCTAATTAACAGGCGTGAAATTGTGCAAAAAGTTGGCTAATGTATTTGCGTAAACCTCTTATAAAATAGCAACTTACATGCGTAATTCATAGCTCCTCTCTGGAACGCCCCTAGACTGCCCCTTTTTGCACACGTAAATGTGTGTGCAAAACTGAAAATACGTGCATATTTTTGGCATTTATAAAATAGCATGTGTGCAAATACAAGCTACTTATGCGCATATATGCTAATTTTACACGTGTAACTCCTTTGAAAATTCACCTGACTGGCTAGCTGTGGGGTCACTAGGAAAGGTTTTAAAAGCCCTGATCTTGCTAGTTCTGCTTCATACACCTTATAAAGGTGACCCACCTCAATCTGGGTCCTCTAGGAAGCTCAGCTGTGCTGCGGCTTTGCAAAAAATTCTCATTGTCTGCAATGTCTAGGAATGCTACCACAAGCACCCTTGGGCTTTTGTTACTTAACTGAAATTCTACTTGCAGCATTCCTATGTTCTGAGTAACTGCTATCTCTGCCCTAGCCTACAAGGCTGCACGCTTAGCTAGGCTTGCCACCTGGCTCTATTTCTGCTGGGGAGTCTGCTCCAGACCTGGTTTTACTCCACTGTATGCACATGGATTATCAATCCAGCTTTTTTATGTAAATCAGCGCGTCTGTCCCTGCTAGCAATGGAGCAAAACCAGAACTGATCAGCCTGACCTGCCAAAATGGAACCAGTTAGCAACCCCACATGTAGCCCTCTGCTGGACGGTCTTCATTTATACAACAGAATCCATTTTCATTCCAGTTTTAACTATATTCGAAGACAGGTGCAGACAGTTCTGTATGCAGTTATCAAGTGGTTTGAACTAACTTGCTGTTGCTTGAGTTTTTAAATGTAATCTCTGCTGGGGACAAACGTCTTCCATTTATTTCATTTTTGTACCATTTTGTTTTATTTTCAGAATGAAGATTTTACAACATTGCATTAGCTAAACAGATTTAGAGAAAAATATTTCTCCTTTCAAGAAAGGTGGAAATCAATTTGATTTCCTTTTAAAAACATTAAATCGGTATTAAGATTTTGTAGAGTTTCAAGTACACATTATTTTCTTTTCCACTTTCTGGTACATAATGATGGAATGTTTTAAAAGTCAGCGATAGGGAACGATGGGGGCCTGCAGAAAGACAGCAGTAAGGTGGCGTAGGCTGCATATCGGCATCCGGCTATTGCAGGGCTCAGTTATGTCGCGATTCACGAGCCCAGTGCTTAAATTCTAGGGGGACCCACCCATATTGTCATGCCATCATCCTCGTCCCTCCAGAATGTACACAGTTACGTGCAAATCCCAGTACAGATTCCATGGCTTTGGTCTTTCACCCGAAAAAGTTATTTCCCTTTGGACAAGCTCTTTTTCTTTGCAACTGTAGGGAGCTACAGTCCCCGTGGACCTTGGTGCTCTCAGGAAATACATTGTGAAAAATCATGTTGTTTTCCTCCCATTTTTGTGTCTGCATTCTGATACACTTAGGAGGGTGAAGATGGTAAATGCCATAATTATATATGATCCTAAAATGTGCAGGACTGGGGTTGAAGCATCAGCCAATCAGATTGCTAACTGGAACCTTAGAACCTAGCAGTGGCAGGTGGTGCTGGCACTGACTTGATATTGTGTTTTACTGTGTGCAAATCTGCTTTAACCTGCCTCTTTTAAATGGTAAGAAAATTGTCTTTGTGTTCCTCTAGCATGGGTGTCAGGGTGATGGACACCTCTTGGGTGGCCCGCAGAGGCTCCTCCTTAGTTCGAAAAACCTCCTCCACCCCACCTGCCACGCAGCCCCCTGCTCCGCCTTCTGAGCTTGCCGCTGCGCCTCAGTCACCTATTCCTGAGCAGTTTGATAGTGTGGCTCCTCCCTCCCCCACTCCTCCTAGTATGGCCTTACAGCCAGGGCCTGAAAATACCAGGTAAGCATGGGTTGCAACTGCTGCTCGCTCTCTCTTTCTCTCAGTATAGGATTTTTCTTTTATAAATATGCATTAAAAACAGTGGAGGTAATTTTCAAAAGGATTTACGCATATAAATGGGCTTTTGAAAATTACTACTTTAATGCCTTTCACGCCTTTGAAATTTCACTGAATTTTCAAAAGGTTTTATGCATGTAAATGGGCTTTTGAAAAGTACTACAGTCTCTGCTACTTTTACGCATGCAACTCCTTTGAAAATTCACTCCAGTGTGTATAGTCTGCATGGGCTTTTTCCTTTATTTATTCACACATCTTGAGCTTAATATGTGAATCCAGCCACAAAATAATTTGATTCTAATATTACATTAGTCTGAATCACCAAGAACAGGTAAGCGTGCACATTTTGAGGGTCATTTTTAAACAGCCCATGTAGCAGTAAAATCTGCTTGGACATGATATATACAAAGACTTACTATTTTCAAAGCAAACTTGCACGTATAAGTTTGCTTTGAAAATCCTCTGGTAATTGGCCGAGTACACACATTGACTGCACAGATTTTACACCTGCTGCAAAGACGGCGTAAGTTGTATGCATACTTCTTAAAATCAAAATATACGCGTAAGCCCCAACTCTGCCTGCCAGAACACTTCCCAGTGCATGTAAAAACAGATGCAAAACCAGATAACATATATACTTTTATGTGCACTGAGCCCACATCAATTTTAGGACAGTCATTTATGAGCATAAAACTGGATTTCATACGGGTAAATGGCTTTGAAAATTACCCCCTTTATTTTATAAAAAAAACTTTTGGCCCCATTCGCCCTGAACTTAGTATTTGTGATATAATTTTTTTCCTAATAAAAGCAGGTTAAGCTTTGTTCTGTTTGTAGTAAAATGCTACCCTTTGGCAGAGCTGCCAAAGGGTAGCAATTTTTAAGAGGGAGATTTTCAGCCCACAGCAATGCATACTGCCATATGTTCTCCTGCGTCTACTCGGCCTTCCAGTAAAATACCTTATTTACCCTACTGACCACATGGCTCGAGAAGAAGGGCAGATACCAGCTGCCACCATTGACACAGCCCAGCTGGCACAGAAACTTCTACCAACCTTAAAATAAATGACTTTTCAGCCTTTTATTTTGTAATTTTATTCATCTCCTTTATCTCTGCTAGCTTTTAGTCGTCTCTTAGGCCTGGATTTTCTAAGGTCGCAGACCTTAGAAAATCTGGCGGTAACGGGGGGCGGGGTGGCGAAGTGGGGGGGGGGGGGCGGGCCTGCGAAAGCCGTCAGCAATCGCACCTCTGCGGTGCGATCACTGCCGGCTTTTGCAATCAATAGCACCATCGTAAAATGTGGTGCTATTGGGCGCGAAACTGGCGGCGAAAAGGGTCCTTACCTTTTCGCCATCAGCAGTGTCTTCGTGGCGTCCACCCCGGTGCCGCCCCGACTCCTCCCCTTCTGGTGCGGACGCCGCCCAGAACCGGCCCCGATTTAGCTATCGCACGCGAAAAGGGACTTTTCGCAAACGAAAAGTCCCTTTTCACGTGCGATCCGCATAGAAAATGACTCTCTTAGTTTCCTCTCTGTCTCTTCATTCTCTTTTAAAACTTATTTCCCCATCTTCCTCTCAATTTATTTTGCATTTCTGTTCTCTTCCCTCAGCTCTTTGAGGCTGAGGGAAGAGACTAAACATTTATGCAAGTTATTTTTATTTATTTTAAAAATTATTAAATCACATCCCCAACCCAACAATGGCTTGCTCAAAGCGATTTATAAACACAGCATACACAATAAAATCACTAACATTAAAAGCCATCAAAATAAAACTTATCTGGCTAACTTATATGGGATATTCAGCATCATGGATATGCTACTGAATATTTCATCGAGAAATTACTACTTAGCCGGATAAGATATATCCAGCTAAGTCAGACCTGGTCTGTGGAAGGTCTAACTTATCCAGTTAACCAGATAAGAAGGAATATTGTTACTTATCTGGCTAAATGAACCAGATAAGTAGCATCACCCCAATCCGTCCACTAAATATCCAACTAAGTGGAGACTGCTGAATGAGGCTAGATATTCAGAGGCTGCCACTTAGGGCTGGATTTTCTATCTTCGCATACCTTCCTGAATCGCACGGTAACGGGGGGCGAAGCAGGGGGCAGGCCTGCGAAAGCCGGCAGCGATTGCCATCACCGCGGTGTTGATCGCTGCCGGTTTTCACTCCCAATAGCACCATCGTGAAAGGTGGTGCTATTGGGCGTGCTACTTGCAGCGATAAGGGGGTCTTACCTTAATGCCGCCAGCGAAGTTTCCGCAGCATCCGTCCCGACACCACCCCGACTTCTCTTCCAGTGCCGATGCCGCCCCCAACTCTGCCCCGATCTAGCTATCGCAAGCGAAAAGGGACTTTTCACGTGCGAAAAGTCCCTTTTCACGTGCAATAGGGTTAGAAAATAACCCCCTTAGCTAGTTAAGTTGCTGCTTTTATGGATAAATTATGCTGAATATCAGCCTTGCCATGTTTTCTCACTTCCTTCTAGTCTCAGTCTCTCATACCACTTCATTCCCTCTCCTGTCTCTTGTTTCTCTCCCTTTCCTCACCCCTTTATGCCTCTTTCCTCCACTACAACTCCTCTCCTCTCATAATCTTACATAAGAACATAAGAAATGCCATACTAGGTCAGACCAAGGGTCCATCAAGCCCAGTATCCTGTTTCCAACAGTGGCCAAGCAAGTCACAAGTACCTGGCAAGTACCCAAATATTAATAAGCAATAGTAGCTTGTGATTTATCTAATTACCATAATAGCAGTTTATGGATTTTTTCCTCCAGGAACTTATCCAAACCTTTTTTAAACCCAGTTACACTAACTGTTGTAACCATATCCTCTGGCAATGAATTCCAGAGCTTAACTACGCGCTGAGTGAAAAAGAATTTTCTTTAATTTGTTTTAAATGAACTACTTGCTAACTTCATTGAGTGCCCCCTGGTCCTTCCATTATTTAAGAGAGTAAATAACTGATTTACATTCACTTGTTCAAGTCCTTTCATGATTTAGTAGACTTCTATCTTATACCCCCTCAGTCATCTCTTCTCCAAAATGAACAGCCCTAACTTCTTTAGCCTTTCCTCATAGGGCAGCCATTTCATGCCTCTTATCATTTGGGTTGCCCTTCTCTGCACTTCCTCTAATGCACCTATATCCTTTTTGAGATGCGGTGACCAGCATTGCACACAGAATTCAAGGTGTGGTCTCACCATGGAGCGATACAGAGCATTATGATATCCTCCATTTTATTTGCCATTCCCTTCCTAATAATTGCTAACATTCTGTTTGCTTTTTTGATTGCCACAGCACACTGAGCCGACGATTTCAATGTATTATCTATTATGACGCTTAGATCTCTTTCCTGGTTGGTAACTCCTAAGAATGAACCTAACACTGTGTAACTACAGCAAGGGTTATTTTTCCTATTTACATCACTTTGCATTTGTCTGCGTTAAATTTCATCTGCCATTTGGAAGCCCATTCTTCCAGTCTCATAAGGTCCTCCTGCAATTCATCACAATCTGCTTGAGATGTAACTAATCTGTATAATTTTGTGTCATCCACAAATTTGATCACCTCACTTGTCGTACCCCTTTCCAGATCATTTATAAATATATTAAAAAACACTGGTTCAAGTACAGATCCCTGAGGCACTCCATTGTTTACCTTTTTCCACTGTGAAAACTGACCATTTAATCCTACTCTCTGTTTCCTGTCTTTTAACCGGCTTGCAATCCAGAAAAGGACATCACCTCCTATCCCATGACTTTTTAATTTTCTTAGAAGCCTCTCATGCGGGACTTTGTTGAACACCTTCTGAAAATCCAAATACACCACATCTACTGGTTCACCTTTATCCACATGTTTATTCACCCCTTCAAAAAAATGTGGGAGATTTTTGAGGCAAGACTTCCCTTGGGTAAATCCATGTTGGCTGTGTCCCACCAAACCATGTCTATCTAAATGTTTGTGATTATATTCTATATAACAGTTTCCACGACTTTTCCTGGCACTGAAGTCAGGTTTACCGATCGATCTGTAGTTTCCCGGATCCCTTTTTAAATATTGGGGTTGCATTGGCCATCTTCAAATCTTCTCGTGCATTGGATGATTTTAATGGTAGGTTACAAATTAATTGAAATAGGTCTGAAATTTCATTTTTTAGTTCTTTCAGAACCCTGGGGTGTACACCATCCAGTCCAGGTGATTTACTACTCTTCAGTTTGTCAGTCAGACCTACCACATCTTCCAGGTTCACCATGATTTGGTTCAGTTGATCTGAATCATTACCCATGAAACCTTCTCCGAAACGGGTATCTTTCCAACATCCTTTTCAGTAAACACCGAAGCAAAGAAATCATTTAATATTTCCGTAATGGCCTTATCTTCTCTAAGTGCCCCTTTAACCCCTTGATCATCCAACGGTCCAACCGACTCCCTCGCAGGCTTTCTGCTTCAGATATATTTTTAAAGTTTTTATTTTGAGTTTTTGCTTCTATGGCCAACTTCTTCTCAAATTCTCTCTTAGCCTGTCTTATCAATGCTTTATCCTATTTTCTTCTGATGGATCCTTCTTCCAATTTTTGAATGAAGATCTTTTGGCTAAAATAGCCTCTTTCACCTCACCTTTTAACCATGCCAGTAATTGTTTTGCATTCCTTCCAACTTTCTTAATTCGTGGAATACATCTGGACTGTGCTTCTAGGATGGTATTTTTTAACAGTATCCACACCTGTTGCACACTTTTTACCTTTGTAGCTGCACCTTTCAGTTTTTTTCTCATTTTATCAAAGTTTCCCTTTCAAAAGTTTAACGCTAGAGCCGTGGATTTACTTACTGTCCCCCTTGCAGTCATTAATTCTAATTTGATCGTATTATGATCACTATTGCCAAGTGGCCCCACCACCGTTACCTCTCCCACCAAATCCTGCGCTCCACTGAGAATTAGATCTAAAATTGCTCCCTCTCTCGTTTGGTTCTTGAACCAATTGCTCCATGAAACTGTCATTTATTCCACCCAGGAACTTTATCTCTCTAGCATGCTCCGATGCTTCACTTACCCAGTCAATATTAGGGTAATTGAAATCTCCCATTATTACTGCACTATTTCTTTAGCTTACCTTTCCTATCAGACCCTTTCTCTCTTACAGTCCCACACAGCTGTTTTCCCAGCCATCTTCATCTGTCTCAACTTCTCTCTCCCAGTTTCTCTCTCTCTCCCTGCCCTTGTCCTCTCTCAATCTCCCTCTTCCTATCCCATCCCAAGGCTCCCTCTCAACTCCTCTCCACTTCAGACCCTCTTTCCTGTCTTCCATCCTTTCTGCCTGCTCTTTCTCTCTCTCAGCCGACCTCCCCTTCTGATAGCTCCTCATCTTTCATAGCCCGTATCCATTCTCCCACACCCTCACAGCCAGCATCCCCCTCTTCTAGCTAGTATCCCCTTTCACAGCCCCTTTTACCTCCCAACTGGCTTTCTCTCTCCCAGCCCATCAACTCCTCTCCCTTCTCCCTTCTCCCCCATCTGAACTCCTCTCCCAACTCCTTTTTCATAGTCCCTCTATCAGCTCCTCTTACTGTTTCTACAGGCATTGCAGGGCAGACCAAAGGCAGGAAGCATGTCTCCCCTGGTGCTGCTCCCACCTCTCCCTCCAGCCAATTGATCAGACATTTCATTTCTTGGTCAGAAGGCTGAACGATGCAAGGCAGGAGCAGTAGCAGGAGACACAAGCTCTTCTGCATGTAACAACAGGACTTCAAATTCCAGAATGCTTTGGAGCAGGATTGGGGAAAAGGTACCACATTTATTATGGAGTCATTTCATCAACTTGGTCTACAATTCTCAAAAACTGAAAAGAAAGAAAAATAAAAACTCAGGCCTGCTTAGAAAGGCACCTGAGAACCTCATCTTATATTTGTAACTGTCCAGTTCAGTGAAACTGGAAGTGAAAAGAGAGAAAATTCCCTATGCTACCTCTTTATTGTCCTGAGCATCCGCCTTCCTTAGGCTTGACTTCAGTTTTGGGCATAAAAGTGCAAAAAGCATGCAAGTTGGTTTGCTTGCACAGATTTTAAAATACACTATCATTTGTTCAAAGTTTTACATTTCCTACAGGTTCTAGAAGGGGAAAAAATATGTATGCAAAAAAATGTCTGCAGAAAAATGCTGTGGGACTTTCTGCCTGGACCTCCTTGCTCAGATCCTCCCCTCACCTCAAAGTTAGCCCCAGCCATGCAGCAGAAACTCCTTGCAGAAAATGTAGTGTGAGGCCTGAAAGCCCTCATGCGCAGACAGGCCCTACTGCAGCCTCACCCCCTCCTTTCACACGGGATTCCCATTACTTTGAAAACCCATGTAAGGGGCGGGGGCATCGCTGGGCCTGTCAGCGTGCGAAAGAGCCCGGGACCCTGCTCTGAATTAGCTGCAAGTTGCTGTGGGGCCATGGCATAGGCTGCTCTGAAGAACAAGTGGTGCCAAAGGAGGAGCAAGTCCAAATAGAAGCATTCAGCAGCAAAACTCTGACACTTGTGAAAATTTGGCACTGGAAGCAGTTGCTTAATGTTGCCTAGGCCTAAATCCGAGGATCTTTTCTCCATAAACTCCCTCCGCCCTCCACATTCCACACCCACCCCATGGGTCCTTCTTCACAACTGCCTGTCCCTCCCAGGACTATCTCTCCTCCTGAAGCCCCCCTATCCACCATAGACCTTCTCTTCTCCACAACACTCCCCTTCCTCCATGGAACCATATCTCATTCATAACTCCTCGCCAACCTTTTCTCTTCCACCATCTTTCTACTGTCGTTCCCCCCCCCCTAAATATCTTCTCTCCTCTATAAGCCCCCTCCTCCGTGGACCATTTTATTTATTGCATTTTTACACTGCATATTCTAAGACCAGCTCAGTGTGATATACATTTACAAATCTATACTAATAAACGAAGCTTGACCGACGTGCCGCAAATGCGCAGTAGAGACCAGCTCTACCGCGCATGTGCGGGCGAGCACGTCGGTCTGAGCCAGCGTCAGAAAAAAAGAAAAAACAATGGCGGCGTCCAGTGGCAGCGGCAGCGGCGTTGGGTGGCAGCGTCCGGTGGTAGCGGCGGCGGGTGGCAGCGGCATGGCGGCATCCAGCGGCGGCGGCGTTGGGTGGTGGCGGCGTCCGGTGGTAGCGGCGGCGGCGGGAGGCAGCGGCGGCGGCGGCGTCCGGTGGTAGCGGCGGCGGCGGGTGGCAGCGGCATGGCGGCGTCCAGCGGCGGCGGCGTTGGGTGGCGGTGGCGTCCGGTGGCGGCGGGTGGCAGCGGCGGCGGCGGCAGCGAGGGAGGACAGAGAGAGGGAGGGACTGAGTGAGAGGGGAGGAGAGAGAGGGAGTGGGACTGAGTGAGAGGGAGAGAGGGAGTGGGACTGAGGGAGGGAGGTGGGAGGGAGATAGAGAGGGAGTGGGACTGAGGGAGGGAGTGGGACAGAGGGAGAGTGGGACTGAGGGAGGGAGTGGGACAGAGTGAGAGGGGGAGGGAGTGGGACTGAGTGAGAGGGAGGGGGGGAGTGGGACTGAGGGAGAGGGGGGAGGGAGTGAGAGGGAGGGAGTGAGACTGAGTGGGAGGGAGGGACTGAGTGAGAGGAGGAGGGAGTGGGTGGGAGGTAGGGGGTGGAGGGGAGAGAGAATGAGGGGGAGGTGAGAGACAGAGGGATGTAGCCCTTTTTAACGGCGGTGGCAGCGAGGGAGGGGAGAGAGAGGGAGGGACTGACAGAGAGTGAGGGACTGAGTGAGAGGAGAGGAGAGAGAGGGAGTGGGACTGAGTGAGAGGGAGTGGGACTGAGTGGGAGGGAGGGAGTGGGATGGAAGGAAGGAGGGGGACTGAGTGAGGGGGGAGGGAGATAGAGGGAGGGGGAGGGAGATAGAGGGAGGGGGGAGGGAGGGAGTGGGACAGGGAAGGAGTGGGACTGAGGGAGAGGGGGAGGGAGAGAGAGGGAGGGAGTGGGACAGAGGGAAGGAGTGGGACAGAGGGAGGGAGTGGGACAGAGGGAGAGTGAGTGGGACTGAGGGAGAGTGAGTGGGACTGAGCGAGAAGGGGGGAGGGAGTGGGACTGGGGAGGGAGGGAGTGGGACTGCGGAGGGAGGGGTGGGGAGGGGAGTGAGGGGAGGGAGAGAGGGGAGGGAGGGAGTGAGACTGAGTGGGAGGGAGGGACTGAGTGGGGGAGTGGGAGGGAGGAGTGGGTGAGAGGGAGGGAGGTAGGGGGTGGAGGGAGAGAGAATGAGGAGGGGAGGTGAGAGACAGAGGGATGTAGCCCGTTTTAACGGGCTTAACGGCTTGCATAATATAAAACCATTCAATACTTATATAGAAACATCATAAGCGCATAAATCACATATCCTACTAATAAACCCCTTAAACAACCTTTACGAAACATAAAAAAAGAGGATAGAGCCTAGCAGTGGTGGCAACAGCAACAGGCTGTGAAAGTGTGGGGGTCAGGGACTGAGCATCCTCTATTACCAGGTCTCTTCCCCTCCTGGCTTCCATATGGGAGGCAGGGCCTGGGAGCAAAGTGTTGGAAAAATGACAGCAGAATATTTTTTTTCCACCCGATGAAGTGTTAACTTTAAAGTTCATCAGCCCTAGAGGGGCGAAGGAGAGTTGCCTAGCAACCTGGGACATACTAATCACTTCTGGTGAACCGAGTATCCTCCTTTTGTGCTGCTCATTCCCCTTCAGCTCTCTCCAATGTAATCAACGTATTATGTTCTGTCTTGTTTTATATTAAGCTCTGCAGCAAACTTTGTTAGCTAAAACGTGCAGCTCAAGACAGTCTGATTTCTTCAAGGCAGTAACTGCTAACAGAGAGCACACACTGGCTCAGTCCTCAGCCCCTGCGCTCTCATAACTTGTTGTTGTGCCACCATAGCCAGACTTAGGACCCAACCCCTCCTTTATAAGAAAGAGTCCATGGGAGAGGGGAGAGCAATATAGAGGAGAGGAAGAGAGGACCTCAGGAAGGATAGGGAAGATGGCAAAAAAGGAGTGTTTTCTGCTGTGGATGCCAGCAGACTTCCGGCACTTATATTGCTGGTTTAAAATCATCCTGCCAGCCTCCCTTAATCAAAATTGGCCAATTGGTAACCCTTATTACATGAGGACGGCAGACATGTGCTATCCATCCTCAAAGTGTGAGGGTAATGCTGCAGATTATGAGAGAGATGAGCTCTCCATGTTCAGTACAGTATTTCAGATAATACAGATGTTACTAAAGCTTACTCCCCACCCAATCAAATCAAATCCAATTATTATACCCAACTTTAAAAAAAAAAACAACCTCAAGGTAAGTGGACAGCAAAAAAATACACAATCACATTAAAAACATAAAAATAATTAAAACATAAAGTCTGGCTAATATATAACCATGGACTATTTGGAACATCATGCAAGCATTGCAAATTACTTCATACACACACATGTTGACTGCCATGCCATAAGTGATGTCATCATTCACTTCAATTTGATCCCATTCTATGCCGGGTGATAGGTGACTGTATTCTCCTAGGACAAGCAGGATGGTAGTCCTCACACATGGATGACATCATCAGATGAAGCACGACATGGAAAACATATGTCAAAGTTTCTAGAAACTTTGGCTGGCACACTAAGCACGCACAGCATGCCACTATCCCTGCATCCACGCAGGGTCTCTCTTCAGTCCTTTCTTTTCCGCGGAGCTGTCTCGCGGAGGTGGAGCTCATGCTCTTTGGTTGGAAAATGTGAGTTTTTTCTTCGTGATTTTTTCACATATTTTTTCCTGCTCTGGGTCTCCCATCGGTACCCTCAGGTTCCTCTCGTTTGGTGAGTATTTTTCTTTTCTCCTGTATCCGCCAGTCATCATGCCCTTGCAGTCTCTGTGCCCCTCATGGCTGCCTCGGGCTTTCGCCAATGCCCCAGTGCCACTGGACTATGTCCCTAACAGATCCACGTGAAGTGTGTATCCTCTGATTGGAGGCATTGCATGATGTCCGCGGCTGTGACTTGTGTGCCCAGATGACCCCGAAGGGCGGTCAGGCCAGGCTGGACAAAATGGAGAAGATGTTTGGCTCTGAGCCCTCTACTCTGGCTTCGGTGCCCTCAATGCCTCAATGACTGAGGGGAACCGAATGCCCTCAATCCCTCGGTCACCACCCCTCCCCTGAAGCTCTCAGGGCAGGAGGGCTGTGGGGATCGGCCGATCTCGGTTTCCTCAAAGTCCCAGACCTCAGGATTGTGTTCATCATCCTCAGTGCAGGGGAAAGACCGGGCAGAGCACCGTGGGAGATCCCACAAACATCGGTACTGGTCCCTGTCTGCACACGGGACCAGGCATGTAAGGACCATGGTGCTTGTCGCCCTGCCACCTAAGTGGCCTCAACACGAGGAGGCCCCATCTTCCCTTGATGTCAGTGGTCCAGGGCCGTTCATGTCGATTCCGGTGCTGGACATCGACCCTCCTCAGGGCACCGAGGAGGAGTTGGGTCCAACTCTCCCCTCTCATTGGAGGCGCTCGAGGCAGAGTTGGAGCATCAGGTGCGCCTGGCGGTGGATCGCGCTTTGTGCGAATGGGAGCCATCGCCCCCACCACTGATACCAGTGCCTTCCCCGAATCTGGTGCCTTTGCCAACATCTTCAAGACCAGCTCCCATACTGATGCTAGCGCCTACGCCAATGCTGACTGCAGTGACTGGGCTGGAACCGTTGCTGGATCGCCTAAACGTCCTCCACAGTGTCCTCCCAACGCAGTTGAAACAGGTGCTGTGTGATACCTCAGTGACCCGTCAGGCACCAAATGCAGGGTGTCCAGGTTGTCCTCGTGGGGGATTCCTAGGGAGATGAGGACCCTTCGGTGCCATCTTCACCTCGAGGTCCCTCAGCACCACTCCAAGTGCTTCCAGGGCCCAGCCCTCTGGAGCCCATGGTCTCCCCGGACCTCCCAGCCCCTGTGCCTAAGGATATGCCCAGGGCTCAGTGACCCTCCTCTCTGGGTGGTCTTGAAGAACCTGAGGGCCCTTATGATCCCTGGGTTCAGGATACCTCCAACGCTTCGTCGGTGGACTCCAATGACCTTCTTTGGGTCCTTCCCCTTCAGAAGAATGCAAGCGTTCTCCACCGGAGGATTTGACCTTTGCTGAGTTCATCTGTGCATCCAGAACAGCTTCAAGAGGAAATCTTAGCCCTTCTGCAAGCCAAGGACAGTGGAACCTGTTCCTTAGGTGCAGCAGGGTCGAGGGTTTTACTCCCGTTACTTTCTGATTCCAAATAAACAGGAGGCCTTCATCCCATTCTGGATTTGCAGGCTTGAACAGATTCCTAAAAAAGAAAAAGTTCAGGATGGTATCCTTGGGCACCATAATCCTCCTGTTGAATCAAGGGGACTGGCTTTTCTCTCTCGACCTAAAGGATTAGTACGCCCACATCGCGATCCTCCCAAGTTATAGGAGGTACCTTCGCTTTGTGGTGGGGCTCCAGCATTTTCAGTACCTTGTGCTCCCATTTGGCCTCTCCTCTGCACCACGGATCTTCACAAAATGTCTTGCCATGATGGGGGGCTTACCTGTGCCAGCTAAGAGTCCAGGTGTTTCTATACCTGGATAACTGGCTGGTTCAAAGCGACACACAGGCCAGGGCACTGCGGGCACTGTGCAGTACCATTCAGGCCCTGGGGCACATAGGGTTTTTAATCAACTACCCAAAGTCAAATTTCCGCCCTTCATAGTGGCTGGCTTTCATTGGGGCCATCCTGGATGCAACACAAGCCACGCAACAGAGCATGTGCCCTGATTTCCCTGGTGAGGGAGATTCAACTGAGCCGGCTAGTTTTGGAGCGGTGTATGCTGCAGCTTCTAGGACATATGGCCGCAGCCGTACATGTCATTCCTTTTGCTCGTCTCCATATGCGCCGACCAGTGGACCCTGTTTTCCCAGTGGCGATGGGCCACCCAGGGTCTACAGGTCCGCATCCGGGTGTCCCCCTCACTCAGGACTCCCATAACTTGGTGGACATCTCCACTCAATATAGAGCGGGGTATTCCCTTTCAAGCACCCTTGCCTCAGTTCGTGCTGACCACGGACACATCCCACTTGGGGTGGGGAGCCTACATCGATGGCCTCCGTACCCAGGGTTTTTGGACCGCGCAGGAGTTGCAGTTTCACATAAACCTCTTAGAACTGAGGGTGATCCAGTTCGCCCTATGAGCCGTCCAGGATCGCTTGACCAACAAGGTCATCCTTGTTCAAATGGACAACCAAGTGGCCATGTGGTATATCAGCAAGTCGGGAGGTACTTCCTCCTTTGTCAGTAAGCAGTGCAAATCTGGAGCAGGGCGCTGGCACAGGATGTTTCTCTGGGCCGTGTACCTAGCGGACCTGCTGAGTCGCACCTTCCAACCCCATGAGTGGTCCCTGAAACAGGAGGTAGTGGATCAGCTCTTCCGTCTCTGGGGCACTCCGGACGTGGATCTGTTTGCCTTCCCCAGCAAAACAAAGATGCCCCAGTACTGCTCTCTGTCTAGGTCGGACGCCGTGCCTCCCACGGATGCCTTTTCTGTCCATTGCGGGATGGGCTTCCTGTATGCCTATCCGCCTTTTCCATTAGTGTTGAAGATGTTCCTGAAACTTCGCCAGGACCGGGGGTCCATGATCCTTGTTGCCCCGCAGTGGCTACGGCAGGTATGGTTCCCGCTTCTGCAGAAACTGTCCAGGCGGGACACAATCTTTCCCAGGACAGCTCCAGACCTTCTCTCCCAGGATCAGGGCAGGCTGTGATATCCCAACCTCCGTGTTCTGTCTCTCATGGCTTGGATGTTGAAAGGTTGATCCTGCAACCCCTGGACCTTTCGGAGGATGTGGCCTGGGTCCTGGTGGCTTTTGGGAAGCCATCCACCAGGAAGTCTTATATCTTGAAGTGGAAGAGGTTCACCATATGGTGTGAGCAGAAGGGTCTTGATCCCTTCTCTTGCCCCGTCTGACAACTTCTGGACTATCTTCTGCACCTCTCGGAGGTGGGACTTAAGACCAACTCCGTGAGGTTGCACCTCAGTGCCGTGGGTGCGTACCATCAGGAGGTGGATGGTTCGCCCATCTCGGTGCAGCCTATCATAGGGCGGTTCATGCAGGGGCTGCTGAAGCTGCAGCCTCCACTGCAGCCCCCTGCAGTTTCATGGGACCTGAACGTGATACTGGCCCAGCTGATGAAGCCGCCGTTTGAGCCACTGCACTCATGCACTCTCAAACATTTGACATGGAAGATCATCTTCTTGACAACGGTCACGTTGGCATGCAGGGTCAGTGAGTTGCATGCCTTAGTGACTTATCCACCCTACACGAGGTTCTACCACGACAGGTGGTTCTGCGCAGGCACACCTCGTTCCTGCCAAAGATGGTTGCAGGCTTCCTTCTTAACTAGTCTGTTGTGCTACCTTTCTTCTTTCCCTGACCTCATACTGGCCTGGGAGAGAGGCCACTGCACATGCTGGATTGTAAGAGGGCTTTGGCCTTTTACCTGGACCGTATGATGGGCCACAGGCTGAACACCCAGCTGTTATCTTGTTTGACTCCAACCAGCTGGGTTAAGCAGACTCTTTCCACCTGGCTAGCGGACTGTATCTCTTTCTGCTATGCCATGCCATGGTGCACTCTGTAAGGGCCGTGATGGTATCTGTGGCATACCTGCGTGCAATTCCGTTGGGAGAGATCTGCAGGGCTGCGACGAGTTCTCTTCACACTTTTGCTGCGCACTGTTGTTTGGTCAGGGATAGCCAGAGGGATAGCAGGTTTGGGCAATCTGTCCTGAGAAACCTCTTTCAGCTGTGAACCCAGCTCTTCCACCATGTGCCCCAGGTTTTTTATTCAGGCTGTCCCCTTGGTTACCACAAGCACCTCTGTTGTTATGCCCGTTGGTACCTGGTTTGGAGTCTGTTGGTCCCACCGGTTCGGGTCTAGCCTGTAGCTAGGGATTCACCCATGTTTGAGGATTACCATCCTGCTTGTCCTAGGATAAAGCGCAGTTGCTTACCTGTAACAGGTGTTCTCCTAGAACAGCAGGATGTTAGTCCTCACGAAACCAGCTCACCGCCTGCGGTTGGTTTGTTCTTTTATCGTATCTACGTACGCAACTGAAGAGAGACCCCGCATGGACACAGGGGTAGTGGCATTCTGGGCATGCTCAGTCTGCTGCCCAAAGTTTCTATAAACTTTGACAGAAGTTTTCTGTGCCAGGCTCCATCTGATGATGTCACCCATGTGTGAGGACTAACATCCTGCTGTCCTAGAAAAACTCCTATTACAGGTAAGCAACTGTGCTTTCTGAGCATTGCTATTCAAGTTATGTTAAAAATCAAATTAGTAACCATAAAGACTAATCATCATTTGCTGAATGCTTTATAGAAATGTTGTATGGTACAATGAGCTCTATGTATTTTTGCTGAACATGGAACAAAAATGTCATTATCATATAAATCACATAATACCATGACATCACTAGGCTACAGCATGGCTCCATCTCGACTGCTTTAGGAAAAGACAAGATGTCACCCAAAAAGAAAAATGATGATTTGAGTGCAGTTATATTTGTTGCTTCACACCCTTTTAAAACTATATTTTAATTCTGGAAAAAAATTAGAATTCTACATCCCCCAAATCCTGGGGCTGGATTTAGATATGGGGCAAATTTAAGATGAAAAATAAAATTACAGAAAATCCACAAGTCAGTCTGTCGGCAAGGTTTTGCTGTAGTTCTGCTTGTTGAAAGTTTAAAATTCTTTTCAACTTCAGAAAGGGAAAAATGTTCCACACCAAAAAAAACCCAGCATCAGCAATGATTCGTACAAGAAGCATCATACAAATTCTGTCTCACTTGTACATCGAATGCTTTCGGACAAAACCTCCACAGCAGAAGATTTTTTTTTTTGGTCTGTGGATTTTCTTTTCCTTCCTGAAGTTACAGGATCCATGGGTGTATTTGAAAACATGCAAGCCAACTATCTCACATTTTGTGCCTTTTGTCTGAATCCAAAGTCTGGCTTCTAATTAGTTCTTCTTTTGGAGACTCTGGCATCACTGTTTTCTTGGACAGAACTAAAAACTGGAACACCCAGGATGTCATCTGTGCACAATTTTGCTTTCCATTCTCCTTTTCTCTTTAACACGCACATTACTCGGCTCCTCCCTACAGCGTCTGATGTGCTGTGTCATCTCCAGCTAGAGAACATTTATTTTGTGGTCATGGATTCACAGCCAATGGTGGCAGCTTTACAAAATAAGTAATCCTTCCAAACTGACCTACCTCAGCTAAACTGCCCTGGTTAAAAGCTCAACAGCAGACTAGCATGATTAAAAATTCATTTATTCTGCTTCACTTTATTTCTTCACGATTGTAAAAAGAAAACGCAAAAAACACTTTCTCTAGTGCATTTTGAAATCCAGCTTCTGATGCTATTGCATGTCATCCATGTGCTTTCTAAGACGCACACAGCCACCCTGTGATGCATTTGCCAGAAAGATATACGTTTCTGAGGTTTCTCATGTCAACAAACCATCTTTTTTACAGAAGTCAGCCTTAGGCTTAGAAAGATGCAGTCTTACGATTTACAAGACAACCCAAAACTCCCTATATTACAAGAAACTAAGACTCCAGCTTTCTCCACCTTTTCCCTGTTGTTGCTACCAACAATGGGATGAAATAAGTTAGCAGTCCCCACACTTTATTTCATGTATGACCTACTTAGAAAAGTTTTTTAAAACCTCGATGGAACCCAGAGTTTCAGTTCTCCAATTCTTCTCAAGGCTGAGAGATTTCAAAGGTACATCCTGGCTGCTGTGTTTTCGCTCTTAGCTCATCCTTAGAAACACTTAACCATCACATAAGCCACCTCAAACTTTCCACAACTCACTGGAGAATACCAACCCAATATCTGGGACTTTGTTGCATAGTATGAGGCACTGTTAATGAAAGTATGAGCCATGAAGTTAGAAGCCTGTAGAATCTGCTTTGTGAGTTTATAATGCTAAATATTTCTTCCCATGGCGTAACTGGCTCTGCTTGAAATTTGAATTTGGTGAGAACATTTTCCCCTTCTTTGACCTTGGTATGTCGATGACAATGACATTCTCACATATCACAAAATCAGATAACCTGAATCTGAAAGATCAATGTAATTTCCTCCACAGCAGTCTAATTTTTCTTGAATTGTCTTTTAAAGCAAAAAAAGGTCAAATATGGGAGGAAATTTGACAAAACAGGAATTGTCCCCTTCTCACTTAGCTGCAGGAAATTTATAAGAAAGATGCACATGTTTTTATGGTAATTGCAATAATCTACTAGTTAAAACTATTTTTTATATTGTCCAGGTACTGCATAGTGTACTGAAAATAAAGCAAGAATGGTAGGCTTGGATTCTCCTTACTGTTGACTCAGGTAGTCTCCCAGGGATTATCTGATGAGATCAGGAAGGAGCAGCACACAGCTGGATGTCCATAAAGAAGATTGACTTGCAGTAACCAAAGCTTTGAGGAGGTGGTTCTCTTAGCGCAGGGGTTCTCAACCCAGTCCTCAGAACACACATCTTAGCCAGTCAGGTTTTCAGGATCTCCACAATGAATATGCATGAATGGTTGCGCTGCCTACGTTGCATGCAAATCTCTGTCATGCGTATTCATTGTGGAGATCCTGAAAACCTGATTCACTAGGTTGAGAACCCCTGTAGGAATTTGAGCCACTCATGACCCGGAAGTTCACAGCAAGGTAGCCGCAAGGGTCTTGTTCCAGTCAAGTGACTCATCAGGGCCCAAGAGGGGCTGTAGGAGGTGAGACATGCTATTTCATCAGAAACCATGCCATGCGTCATGCATCACAAAGAATCCTCTTTTCTGGTGGGCTGAATGCATATTATAACCAAACCAATAATGAAAAAGCCTGGGGAGTTTGATTTGGTTTTCCTTTTTTAATTTCTAACCATTCAAATTACATTTGTTGCAAGCTTGTGATGCTGGCTGGCCTTTCATGGTGACACTGTCGTGTTTTGTTATGTTAATAGTAGCTTTCTTTCTTTTCCCCTTACGTTTTTTCAGCCATTTGTGTCTTGTGTTTCTCTAGGCTGCTGTCATGCATTGTCTTGAAGATTCTGGGTTAAATTGTTTTCATGTGTGGTTTTTTCATTCTTTCTTGAGGGTTTCTGTACTAGCTTTCTCTCTCTTTCTCGTTTGGCTCCTCCCTGTACAAACATTTTTGCTCTGTTTTTCTTTGTTTTTTTTGTTTTTGTTTTTTTTTCCCAACATGTACAGCGCAGATGATGTACCCTCCCAATGGTCGGAATCCTGTTACAACCATCCGTCCCTGGAGGATGACAAGCCTCCCCCTTACCCCTGCTATCAGCATTCCCACCATCACCAATCCAAGGCGCAGCCCTCAGCTAGGCCAGAGGCCCCCTCCCCGTACAGGTGGACGGGGTACAGCCAAACCTTGCCTCCCTCCCTGCACCAGCTTGACATTAACTCCAACCCTAAACCGTGCTTCTTGCACCTCCCCAAGCAAAGCTCCCTCACCGAATCGCATGCTCCCGAAACTAATGTGTCACCCCTGTACATCAAAACCCCCCTTGTCTTAACCAAACCTGACCCATCTGGCACTCCTTATATCCCTTCTATGTCAGCCTCTCCCCCGTGGGTCAGCTGTGCCTGTACCAGAGACAAAGGAACCGGGCTGACTAGGTAAATAACTGTTTATTTGACCGTCAAAACGAAGCTTTGGCGTTTACATTGACGTGTTCAGAACATTCTGTTATTTCAGCCATTGATAACGCATCTTGAGACGACAACAGCCAAAACAATGCAAGGCAAGCAGTGAAGGTGCTTTTTATCGGTAGTTCACAACAGAATCACTTCATTGCATAGAGAACATACTGTGTAAACGTTCTGCACTCCTGGACTGGGATATCTCCAGATATGCACACAGCCCTGGATCAAACCTTTTTCAAATGCATATTGCCTGTGGCACATAAAAGCCCTCCATGATCCATGTCCACAGGAACAGGTTGCATTGGGCCCATTTAAACTACTTTTGAGGACAGTAAGAGCCACCTATTACCCACCAGGGGTCCAGAATTCTCCAAGATTATAACCTTCACGGCCAAAGGAATAATTTTTCTCTGAGGACAAGTAAGATGGAAGTCCTCACATCATCTGATGGAGCCTGGTCCGGAATGTTTATGTAAAGTTTCTAGAACTTTGACTGTCCCTCACTGAGCATGCCCAGCATGCCAACATTGGAGGCAGGCTGAGGTTTTACATAAACCATTGGCCTAGTGTTCCGTTGGATGTGTGGGTCCACAGCATCGAAAGAAGAAGGGACAAATTAAATCTATTGGATCTCCCATCATATCAGCCCCTGGACAACAGTTGGACTGGAACTGCTTCAAAAGGAGCATTCCTCCTTCTTAGAGACCAAGGCAGTTGAACTTGTTCCACCAGGGAATAAAGGACAGGGATTCTACTCCCAAGTATTACCCAATTCCAAAGAATACAGGAGGATTCTATCCCATCCTAGACCTAAGGGCCTTGAACAAATTTCACAAAAGAGAAAAGTTCATTTCCCTGGCCACTCTAATCCCTTTTCTTCAAAAAGGGAACTAGTCATGCTTTCTCAATCACAAGGATGCTTACACCCACATAGAGATGTTCCTCTATCATGGGAAATATCTCAGAAATGTTGTGGAAAATTGTCATCTCCATTACCCTATGATGCCCTTTAGCCTAGTGTCTGTCCCACGTGACTTTACTAACGGCCTTATTGTGGTGGTGGTGCATCTACGTAAGCTTGAGATTCATTTGTATGCTTATCTGGATGATTGGCTGGTAAGAGCAGATCCCACGCAGGTGCCATAGATTGGATGCACAAGACTATCTGGGTGTTGGAGTTACTAGAGTTCTTTGTTAAATACCCCAAGTCCCACTTTGAACCCAACATCCCAATTGGAGTTTATCAGAGCTCTACTATACATGAATCAGGTAAGAGCTTTCCTTCCACAAAAGAGGGCTATCTCCTTATAACCACAGTGGAAAACATTAAAATAAGTCTGCAGACATGAGCGTAGGAACATGTTGAGGATATTGGGATTTATGGTATCCTCTGTGATTGTCAGTCCCTTGGCATATCTCCACATGAGGAAAGCCCAGTGGACCCTCAGATCTCAGTGGCTGTAGGCCATTCAGGATCTACAGGACAATATCCATGTCACACAACCACTCTTATGACTCCCTGTGCTGGTGGCGGGACAATTCCAATCAGACCAAATGTCTCTGGTCCAAATTGTCTTCACTATGAATGCATCCAACCTGGGATGCGAAATTCATGTAGAGGGGCTCTGCGCATCCAGGGTCTTTGGTCTGCTCAGGAAATGCTTTATCAAATGAACTTCCTGGAGCTAAGGGCAATATGGTATGTGCTAAAGGCTTTCAAAGATTAGTTGGAAAGTAGTCCTAATTCAAACGGATAACCAGGTTACTGTTTGTAAGATATGAACCCACAGTATTGTTATTTTATTTTGATTTTATTGTTTATGTAATATATTTGATTTTATGCGATTGTGTACGTTTTATTGTAACCTGCCTAAAATTTTAGATAGGTGGGAAAGAAATATTTTTAAATAAATAAGTATTACATCAACAAGGAGGGAGGCATGGGATCATACCTTCTATGCCAGGAGCATGTTCAGATGAGAAGTTTTAACAGTGAGATGTGGAAGGCGTTATGAATCTTGAGTGATGTGGGCTGGCGGAGACTGTAAGTGACTGGTCCCAGCTGGTGAAGAACAGAAAAAGGTCCAATGTATCGGGGAGCGAAGCAGGCTGAAGGTAGTTTCAATCAAATAAAGCGAGTGCTGAGCCACACCTTGTCTCCAGGGTTAAACTGAGGAGCTGCCCGATGATGAGCATCGTAAAATTTATTTGACTTCTGAGCGGCTTGCTGTAGAAGTTGTTTGGTGTGGTCTCAGAGCTGATGTAACTCCTGTGCAGTCGCCTGCACTGCTGGAGAAGAAACAGACAGAGGTATTAGAAGAGGAGGCAGAGGCTGGCGTCCATATACTACTTGAAAGGGTGATGACCAGGTAGATGCAGACTGGTGTGAGTTTAAAGTGAACTCGGCCCAGGGTAGTAAGTCGGACCAGTCATTCTGCCGAGAGTTCACATATGCCTGAAGAAACTGTTTCAGGGTTGGGTTCATCCTCTCTGTCTGACCATTGGCCTGTGGGTGATAGGCCGATGTGAGGTCTAAGGCAATATCAAATTTTTTACACAGGGACCTCCAAAACCTGGCTGTAAATTGTACACCCCGATCTGAGAGTATATGTCTCGGGAGTTCGTGGAGGCAAAAGATGTGGCGAATGAATAACTTTGCTAACTCCGGGGCTGAGAGAAGGCCAAGTAGTGCCACAAAGTAAGCCATCTTTGAAAATTGGTCCACGGTAACCCAAATGGTGTTGTTGCCACTGGAAGGAGGGAAGTCCACAATGAAATCTATGGCTATATGGGTCCATGGCTCACTGGGTGCTGAAAGGGGTTGTAGGAGACCCCAAAGGTGGCCTGCTGGTGGATTCTGACGAGCACAAGTGGGACATGATTCCACATATGCTTGAGCATCTTTCTTCATGGTTGGCCACCAATAGAATCTTTGAAGAGTGAAAAGAGTTCTAGCTTGTCCGGGTTGGCCTGCCAGCTAGGAGTCATGTGCCCAGCGGAGGATTTTCCTTCGAAGTGGTCGGGGAACCACCATTTTCCCAGCAGGCACTGTGAGCGTGGTATAAAGGAGAACTTTAGTTGGGTCAATGATGTGTCGTGGAACATCCGGAATATCCTCTCTGGTGAATGAATGAGAGAAAGCGTCGGTTCGAGCTTATTAGCTGGTTGGTATCTTATTAGCTGGTTGGTATCATAGTAGGAAATTGAACAGAGTAAAAAAAAGAGACCAGCGGGCCTGTCTGTGATTGAGGCGCTGTGGTCAGTATATACTGTGATCTGGTGTTGTGCCCCCTCAAGCCAGGGATGCCACTCCTTGAAGGCCGGTTTAATTGCCAGCAATTCCTTGTCCCCGATTCCATAATTACGCTCAGCCGGGGAGAAGCATCGGGAGAAGAAGGAACACGGGTGCAAGGTGTGATTGGCTGAATGCTGGCTAAGTACCGCGCCAACACCGACATTAGACGCATCTACCTCGACGATGAAGGATCATTAGGGATCAGGATGACGCCAGCATGGTTCTTGTAGGAATGCCTCCTTGAGCTCCTAGAAAGCAGTCACGGCCTCGGGTAGCCACTAAGAGGGGTTAGCTCCCTTACGAGTCATAGCTGTGAGTGGGGCGGTCAGTGTAGAATAATGATGGATGAACGACCTGTAGTAGTTTATAAACCCCAGAAATCTTTGGAGCACCTTAAGGCCCGTTGGTTGAGACCAGTCGCATATGCTCTTGGTCTTTTGTGGATCCATTTGGAAGCCCTGACTTGATACCACATAGCCTAGAAACGGGACAGACTCTTGGTTGAAAGAGCATTTCTCCAGCTTTGCATACAACTGGTTGTCCCTTAGGCGTTGCAAGACGTTGGCAGCGTCCTGGTGGTGGCTCTGGAGATCTTTTGAAAAGACCAGGATGTCATCCAGGTAGACCACAATGCAACTGTAGAGCATGTCTCTGAAGATCTCGTTCATCATATTCTGAAACACCGCTGGAGCATTGCAGAGGCCAAACAGCATTACCAGATATTCAAAATGGCCATCGCGGGTGTTAAATGCGGTTTTCCATTCATCGCCGTGACGGATCCTGACCAAATTTAAGCTCCCCTGAGGTCCAATTTGGTAAATATCTTGGCCCCCTGGAGCCTGTCGAAGAGTTCAGAGATTAACAGCAAAGAGTAACGGTCCTTCTGGATAATCTTGTTTAAACCGCAGTAATCTATGCACGGCCGGAGGGAGCCATCCTTCTTCCCTACAAAAAACCCCCCTGCTCCAGCAGGAGATTTGGAAGGCTGAATGAAGCCCTTTGCCAAGTTCAGAAAAAAACTTAAAACATGGCTCTTCCGACAAGCCTACCCTGATTAAGTACACCGACTTCTGCAAGTATCTTGCCTACGCCTTGTATATTCCTGTAAATAGTCCGTTGCAGTTTTTATTTATTGCTTTAATTCCTCCACCTCCTGCTCTTTGTATACTCCTCCTTGTTCGCCCTCCCTGTTCATTGTAATTTCTACCTTTAAAGTTACATTGTAAACCGGTATGATGTATGCATACTAATACCGGTATATAAAAGTTTTTAAATTTTAAATAAATTGTATATATTCGGGCATGGCCTTTGTCTCTATTAGCGAAAATGGGTAGACCCTTCCGCGGGGAGGCTCAGTGTTAGGCAATAAGTTTGTAGCACAATCAAACAATCGGTGAGGAGGTAGAGTGTCCGCAGCCTTTTTGGAAAACACATCCCTGAAAGAGGAGTACTCTGATGAGAGGCCCAGAAGGGTCGTTTTGGTAACCAGGCAAGGCATCAGGGACACGACCTCCAAGCATCTCTTATGGCAGGAGTTGCCCCATTGGGACAATAGTAGAGTGCTCCAATCAAATTAGGGAGTGTGTAGTTTTTAACCACGGTAATCCGAGGACCACATGGTGTATAGCTTTGTCCAGTACTAGAAAGGAAATGGTCTCTGTGTGCAGAGATCCAGTGTGGAGTCGAATGGGCATCGTGGAGAAAGCAACTTCACCTGGTAATGGCTCGCCATGAATGGAGGAGAGCAATAATGGCATTGGCATACGGACAGTGGGAATCCGAAGGTGTTCCACAAGTTGCCTTAAGATAAAATTCTCACTGGCTCCGGAGTCCACCAATGCCAGGGTGTGAAATTTCTGAGCGTCCGAGTAAATGGAGACAGGCAAAGTTAATGGAGAGAGGGTGAAGCCAGGACTAGGAGGAGTCCTCCGGCAGAACCTAGGCCTGGGAGTTTACCGGACAGAGTGGACAGGATGGTACCGCATGTCCTGGTTGACCACAATACATGCAGAGGCCAGATCTTTGATGTCTTTGCTTCTCCTTTGAGGATAGATGATTGTGGCCTATTTGTATTGGTTCTTTTTCCTCAGTGCCTTGTGTAGTAGCGGGCTGAGTGGATGACGTTGGACAACTGCGTGGGACCCCTGAAGCCATCCTTTTGGATCCTCTGGTCTCGTGCAACCGCTCATGAAGACAGCGGTCGATGCAACCGGCGAGGTCAATAAGAGAATCCAATGCCTCAGGGAGTTCTCATACTGCTAGTTCGTCCTTGATACGTGGGCTCAGACCCTCGAGGAATATAACATGCAGGCAGCCCAGATCCCAGTGCAATTCAGAGGAGAGAATCCTAAACTCAATTACATAATCAGTCAGAGGTCTAGAACCTTGTTGCAGATGCAGGAGCATAGATCCAGAGATGGCCTTTCGAACTGGGTCATCGAATACAGACTGAAATAGAGCGAGGAAGCCTGGCATGTCCTGAAGGATCAGATCCGTTCGTTCCCAAAGGGGTGATGCTCAGGCTAACGCCTTTCCATCCAGGAGGGATAGGATGTACGTTGTCTTGGAAACAACATCAGGAAAATATGCAGGTTGTAATGAAAAGTGCATGTTGCACTGGTTCAAGAAGCCCCTACACATTAAAGGGTCACCTGCGAAATGAGGAGGTGCCGGCAGAGCCACTGTAGGCCGGAATGGTGACACATGTGAAGCAGGACTAGGCTTGGCAGGCATTGAGGTGGAGTCCATCCAAGTGTTCAATTGGTTGATGGCATTAGCCAAAGTCTCCAGAATCCTTTGTTGTTCTGTAATTCGCTGGGCCAGGCCAGGGATGGCCTGGAGTGCCGAGGCCTGGCCGGGTCCATGGACTTGGCAATCTGTTAGGATTTGTGTGTATGTGTGCCCTGGGCCGAGGTGAGAGATGGTACTGCCCACTGGGAAGAGCCCCGTGAGCCTCACCGTCGGGAGGCGAGGTCTCAGCTAAGTGAAGTGTAGAGCAACAGGTGCTGGAGAGAGAGAGCAGAAATGAGAGGCAGAGGAAGCTAGAGGGAGTGACTCTTGGTGGTGGAGTCACGGAACATCAGCACAGGGAGCTGACACTAGTTTTAGCTAGAGAGTCCTTGAATCTTTATTAGAGAAGTAGAGTAACACTGCCCGCAGAGCGGGGAGTGTGGGAGAAAGACACACAGGGGCTGGGGTGCCCCCAGGGTCTGTGAAGTGGGGTACACCCACGGAGTAGACCTCTGTAGATGATGGTACGGCAATGGTCCGCAGAGCGGGGTACACCAGTGAGGGTCCACGGTAGCGATGGTACGGCAAGGGTCCGTAGAGCGGGGTACACCGATGAGGGTTCCTCAGTAACAATGGTACGGCAATGGTCTGCAGAGCAGAGTACACCGATGAGGGTTCTTCAGTAGCAATGGTACGGCAATGGTCCACAGAGTGGGGTACTCACTGTAGCAGAGTGATAGTTCCAGAGAAGGCCCTGGGGAACGGAGGAGGCAGAAGTCCTAGGCGGAAGGCCCTCCGAGGAGTGGATAGCCAAAGACAGGAAGGGCCCCCGAGGAGTGGGTACCCAGAACGTCTCACGCCACGGAAGCTGGAACAAGAGTCTGTAGCGAGCGATGCGGATTCAGTAATGAGGGAACTCGTTGCCAAGTCATAGGTAGGCAGGGCCAGCCGGCTTAAAAGTCCTTGAGGAATTACATCATCCGAGGGGGATGCCCCCGAGTTTTCCGCCATGACGTACATAAGACTGGCCAGGTAGCGCGTGCGCCTAAGGGACTCCGAGGGCAAGATGACGGTTGGCAGCTTCCACACCATCCAGGGGGAGCCCGGGAAACAAGGCGTGTAGGTCGGCGATAGCTGGCGGAGGCCGCGAGTCGACCCAGAGGAGTCAGTGTAGTCAAGCAATAGGTGAGCAAGAGCGGTCGCAACATGATCCCTGGACTGGGAGGTGGCAATCATATTTTCCACAGTTTTAATTAGCCTTAGAGCTCTTTTTACACTATATTGGGACAGAGGCCTTCTGTATGCGTATCCTCCAATACATGTCAAGACTTTGTTGAAGCTGAAAGAAAACTAGGGGACCAGGATTCTCAAAGCCTTTTTGGCCACGATAGATATGGTTCTCACTACTCAGAGAGATGTCCATAAGGGAACTGATCAGCCTGGGGATTTACCTAGACCTCTTCACTTGGGATCAGGGCAGGTTGTGCCATCCCAATATCAGGTCCCTGGCTCTCACTATCAGGATGTTGAGAGGTTGACCATGCAACACCTTGATCTATCAGACGATGTGTCTCGGAATCTGTTAGTTTCAAGAAAGGATTCCACTAGAAAGTCCTATGAACTTAAATTGAAGAGGTTTGCCCTGTGGTTTGAGCAGAAGACCCTGCATCCTTTCTCCTGCTCCATACAAAAACTACTTGAGTACCTTCTACATTTATCCGATTCTGGTCTCAAGACCAACTTAGTAAAAATTTACCTTAGTGTAACTGGCACGTATCACCAGCATGTAGAAGGTAACCTATCTCGGTACAGCCTTTGGTTATGCAGTATATGCAGGGTTGCCTAGGGATCTCAGCATAGTTTTGCCCAGCTAGAGAAAGCTCCCTTTGAGCCATTGCACTCATGTGACCTGAAGTACCTAACCTGGAAGGTCATATATTTGGTAGTGGTCACTTCAGTGCAGAGTCAGTGAGCCCCAGGCTCTAGTAACTTATCCACCTTATACCAAGTTTTTCCATGATAGGGTGATCTTGCACACCCATTCTTAGGTGGTGTTGGAATTCTATCTTGACCAGTCACTTGTCCTTCCAACATTTTTTCCCAGGCCACATATCCACCAAGGTGAACAAATACTGCACAATTTGTATTTCAAGGGAGCCTTGACCTTCTATCTGGAGCGGACTGAAACCCATAGAAAAAACACCCAGCTTTTTGTTTCTTTTACACCAACAAACTAGGGATAGCTGTTGCCAAACAGGCTTTAGCAAATTAGTTAACAGATAGTGTCTCCTTCTGTAATGCCAAGGTGGGGATTTCCTTCTGTTATGTCCAGATGGGCCTGAATCTGATGGGCCATATCAAGGTTCACTCTGTCCAAGCCAAGTCAGCATCAGTGGCTTACCTACGATCAGTCCCAATGGAGGAGATCTGCAAAATTGTAATGTGGAGTTCTCTCCTCATATTCACATCTCACTACTGTTTGGATAGGGATGGCTGACATGATTGTAGATTTGGCCAGTCTGTCCTGCGAAATTTGTTTCAAGTGTAGAGCGCAACTCCATTCCCTCCTAGGGCCCATTGGTTTTGTTCTTGACTGCCCTTCATAAATAAGATCAAATGGAAGAAAGCTTGTTACCACCAAAATTACTTTTGTACCCGTTAACACTCCCCTTTTTTGTTTGGAGCAGTCTATAGCCAGGAATTCCTCTCTTGTAAGTTCTGCCACCCTGCTTGTCCTCAGAGAAGCAGAGTTGCTTATCTGTAACAGGTATTCCCCGAGGACAGCAGGATGTCAGTCCTCACAAAACCCACCCACCCACCTCCCCTTGGAATTGGCTTCTTCTTGCTATGCTAAGGGACAAGACTGAAGGGGCCCCCACATGGGCTCATGGTATGTTGGCATGCTGGGCATGCTCAGTGAGGCACAGTCAAAGTTCATCAGATGATGTCACCCCACTTGTGGGGACTGACATCCTGCTGTCCTTGGAGTACTCCTGTTACAGGTAAGCAACTCTGCTCTATCCAAGGGATAGTCTGAAAGGTGGAACCTAAAATGAAATAAATAAATACAAATTATAATGCTTATGGGCAGCTCTTTAATTGTTATAGTACTTTGTTTTATCATAACCATCACATAGAAATGGAACATAGTGAGGTGCAGCGCTACATCCTGTATCTGAATTCAGCAGTCTCTAAGCCACAAAGAGTGTAATTGTAGTACATTTTTACCATCAGAATTCAACCAACCGGGCTCCATAGGAAGATGTGCCCAGATTTTATATAATCACAGTGTATTTCCTAAATGTATGTTTTCACCATTTATTCAGTATCTGATCAATCACACACAGTATGTGCTTTTAAGACACTGATGTAATGCTGTTTTAAAAACAAAAGAAACCATGAAGCTGGAAACGAGTAGTAAAATAAGATAAGGCTATTAGACTCTGTAATGCAAGAGACCATGAAGTTAAAAAAAACTAAGATGTATGAATAGATACATATAGCACTTTTTCATCTGAAGGGTTCAAAATTATTCTAGTTTTGAGCAATAGTGGCAGCCTGCATTTGTTATATAAAAGACCATTTTAAATGCAATGATTCAGTAAAACAATTTGATGATGTCATTATCAATTGTTACTTGCTACAGAGCTATTAACTGCTGTAAAGGGAAATATTTGATATTATCGGGTCAAGTGATCAAGTTTAGAGTGATATAATATCAGCCAAATGTAGGGAATAACTGAAATTTTATGCATTTAAGAGTGCTTCCATGTCATTATTTGCATATCCATGTGTAAAGACCAGGCACACATATCCTGATTTTTTGCTCTTAGAACTGTGATGCTCTGGAAATTAACTATTATCTAGTGCACCTAATTAAGTAATTTGGTATCATCTCCCAAGGTTGTTCCTTAAATAAACACTCAAAATCTGTATTTTTCTAGGAAATCATTATAGCTGACACATTTTGAAAATGAATGGAGAAAATGAGTAGGACAAATATTGTATTGCATTTTATCAGCAGTAGTAGTTATGGCTGTGGCCACTAACTCAGGTCAAAAAAATAAACTAGGCAGGTTTTTGGTGGAAAGAGGTATTGGTGGGTATCAGGATATAGTTTGTCGCTGCCGCAGAACTGGTTACAAGTCCACAGTGTTTCGTGCCGTCCCCTGGATCAATGTTTCTCAAGCCGATCTTCAAGCTCCCTTGCCAGTCTAGTTTTTCAGGCTATCCACAGTGAAGATGCATGGCATATATTTGCATGCGCTGTCTCCATTGCATGCAAATCTCTTTCGTGCATATTTATTGTGGATAATCCTGAAAACCAGGACTAGCAGGAGTATATTCCTAGACTGACTTGAGAAACACTGCCCTAGATTACCACATAGAGAGAGCTGCTAGGCAATCAGGAGAAGGTTGGACTCAGTGGTCCTTTAGTCGTCTTTCAACCTAACTATAGGCCAGATGTACTAAAACATTTGTCCTATTTTGTAGTCATGGAAAAATGCTTAGTATATTTGGTACTATGTAAGATATTGTAAGACTTCAGGGAGAGCTCCCGACAGATTTTCATGGATGCTTTCAGTGATTTTGCAAAACGTGCATTAACCCTTTGATATCCAGGTAAAAAATGCCCTGTGTTCTGATGTCCTTCAGCTGAATACTTCTTCCTCTCCGTTCCCCTATCACCATGCCACAGGATTCCTTCTTAAAGCAGCCTTATTAGCAAGGCTTTGGGTTTCACTGGGAAGTTAAAAGATCTATACTGATCCTGCTTTTTCTTCTCTCCTAAGTCAAGGTGCCATTTTGAGGTAGTACCATTAGAATAAGCACCGATTTTTGTTTTTTTTTAAACTGGCACTGCTCGAGTCATCCTCATCAAAATCCCAAGTAGACCTCGCACTGGCACAGGCAGAGCATGAGCACAGCTTGAACAGCAGATAGATGGAAAGAAGGTTATTTAACGCAGGGTAGAACTGTGGTTAGAGATGCACACACCTTTCATTTACACACACACAAAAAAGCAATCCAAAAACATAAGAAGGTAAAGTTATTAGGATAAAAAAAAGGAAACTTAAAAATTGCATGAAAGGAAGAAACATAGCCAAGGTTGTTATTTTGAACCTCTTAGGTGGTACGACTTGAAGAGCTGTCCCGTGGTGGCATGCATGATCCCAGATAATTTATTTCATCCATCTTTCTCTTTTCATATTCTGCATGCATAAGATCTTGTTGTTCAGGCTTTAATAAAGAGTTTTGTGTTTGATGTATAGGAATGTTTAGGGAAACAGAAGTTTTTAAATGAGAGAGAAGAGGAAAAGACATTTTCTAAAAAGGTTGGAGGATAAAAGGGCAGCCTCAGCATTCAGCCAGGTGCAAAGAAGATCCTTAAACTGTAGTTTAGACAAGGAAGAGCGTGAAAGCCAGGCTTATGCAGGGATTTTCTAGCACGTTTCAACTTTGACCCTACTGAAACTGTCCTCACCCCTATCAGATCAAGGTCATTTTCATTAGGATTGGTGCCATGCTCCGCCTTCCCCCTCCTCTTCCTGCCCCTCCCAAGTTTGGAACCAATCAGTGCATTTTCACAGAGATTATCATGTCGCCAGGCCGATGGACAGATTGAACCATTGCTATAGCACTTTCAGCCCTGGTTTAAAAGTGCTAAAATAGTTTGCATTGGCTTCTCAGGCTCCGGGCGTATCCACCTTGTGTCCACCAGGCAGGACATCGATAGTTGCTCACTTGCCCACTTTAGCAGAATCACAGACCCAAGCTAATGTCATGGACAGCTCCTGCATCCAGCAGATGAAAAGGCCCTACCTTTCAGCTAGCTTTGCTAAGAAACTCAGAGGTACTTTTAAATATGACATTTAAAATCCTGGCACACACGAAAATTAGGGGATGTGCATGTTGAGCAGATTTTAAAAGCCTAGATACATGCATATCTCCCACTGTGCGCACAAAAGTGTCTTTCCAAAAAAGGGGTGGAGAATGGGTGTGGTCTGGGCGAAGCATGGGCACTCCTGAACTTCACATTGAAATTAGCGCAAAAATGCTTACATGCACAAGCGCACACCGGGGTCCCCTACTGAGTAACTTTACTTCTGCTAGGGATGGTGTGTAAGTCATAAAACAAAAAAAAACAAAAACAGATCAGTTGGGTTTTAAGGGTCGGGGCTAAAGGAAGGAAGGAAGGCTATTAAAATAGGCAGGTTTGGAAAGCCTATCCCTTAAATAGGCGAACTGGGAAAAAGGGCAATGTCGGCGCACATATCTGTTAAGATCCCACTTACACAGAAAGCTTTCTCATAAGCAAAGTTGATTCATTTGGGTCCTTCATTGCTCTAAGGTAGGGGGATCTTCACTCATCAATGGCACCAAGGTACATTTTTTTAAATTTAACAACAGGCCTTCCTAACAAATATCAACAAATGATGGTCTGACATATCATAGTCATCAAAAAAATTGAGCAAGCCCAGAGAAGCATCTAGCGGAACCGGGCTCCCTGCCCAGGTAGAGAACATAAGAACATGCCATACTGGGTCAGACCAAGGGTCCATCAAGCCCAGCATCCTGTTTCCAACAGTGGCCAATCCAGGCCACAAGAACCTGGCAAGTACCCAAAAACTAAGTCTATTCCATGCTACTGTTGCTAGTAATAGCAATGGCTATTTTCTAAGTCAACTCAATTAATAGCAGGTAATGGATTTTTCCTCCAAGAACTTATCCAATCCTTTTTTAAACACAGCTATACTAAGTGCACTAACCACATCCTCTGGCAACAAATTCCAAAGTTTAATTGTGCGTTGAGTGAAAAAGAACTTTCTCCGATTAGTTTTAAATGTGCCACATGCTAACTTCATGGAGTTCCCCTTAGTCTTTCTATTATCTGAAAGAATAAATAACCGATACACATCTACCCGTTCTAGACCTCTCATGATTTTAAACACCTCTATCATATCCCCCCTCAGCTGTCTCTTCTCCAAGCTGAAAAGTCCTAACCTCATAGGGAAGCTGTTCCATTCCCCTTATCATTTTGATTGCCCTTCTCTGTACCTTCTCCATTGCAATTATATCTTTTTTGAGATGCGGCGACCAGAATTGTACACAGTATTCAAGATGCGGTCTCACCATGGAGCGATACAGAGGCATTATGACATTTTCCGTTTTATTCACATTCCCTTTCTAATAATTCCCAACATTCTGTTTGCTATTTTGACTACCGAAGCACACTGAACTGACGATTTTAATGTGTTATCCACTATGACGCCTAGATCTCTTTCTTGGGTGGTAGCACCTAACATTGTGTAACTATAGCATGGGTTATTTTTCACTATATGCATCACCCTGCACTTATCCACATTAAATTTCATCTGCCATTTTGATGCCCAATTTTCCAGTCTCACAAGGTCTTCCTGCAATTTATCACAATCTGCTTGTGATTTAACTACTCTGAACAATTTTGTATCATCTGCAAATCTGATTACCTCACTTGTCGTATTTCTTTCCAGATCATTTATAAATATATTGAAAAGTAAGGGTCCCAATACAGATCCCTGAGGCACTCCACTGCCCACTCCCTTCCACTGAGAAAATTGTCCATTTAATCCTACTCTCTATTTTCCTGTCTTTTAGGCAATTTGTAATCCACGAAAGGACATCGCCACCTATCCCATTACTTTTCCTAGAAGCCTCTCATGAGGAACTTTTCAAACGCCTTCTGAAAATCCAAGTACACTACATCTACCGGTTCACCTTATCCACATGCTTATTAACTCCTTCAAAAAAGTGAAGCAGATTTGTGAGGCAAGACTTGCCTTGGGTAAAGCCATGCTGACTTTGATCCATTAAACCATGTCTTTCTATATATTCTGTGATTTTGATGTGTTGAACACTTTCCACTAATTTTCCTGGCACTGAAGTCAGGCTAACCGGTCTGTAGTTTCCCGGATCGCCCCTGGAGCCCTTTTTAAATATTGGGGTTACATTAGCTATCCTGCAGTCTTCAGGTACAATGGATTATTTTAATGATAGGTTACAAATGTTTTCTAATAGGTCTGAAATTTCATTTTTGAGTTCCTTCATAACTCTGGGGTATATACCATCCAGTCCAGGTGATTTACTACTCTTCACTTTGTCAGTCAAGCCTATCACATCTTCTAGGTTCACCATGATTTGGTTCAGTCCATCTGAATCATTACCCATGAAAACCTTCTCCAGTATGGGTACCTCTCCAAAATCCTCTTCAGTAAACACAGAAGCAAAGAAATCATTTAATCTTTCTGCGATGGCCTTATCTTCTCTAAGTGCCCCTTTAACCCCCTCGATCATCTAATGGTCCAACTGACTCCCTCACAGGCTTTCTGCTTCGGATATAATTAAAAAAGATTTTACTGTGAATTTTTGCCTCTACGGCCAACTTCTTTTCAAATTCTCTTTAAGCCTGGCTTATCAATGTCTTACATTTAACTTGCCAATGCTTATGCATTATCCTATTTTCTTCTGTTGGATCCTTCTTCCAATTTTTGAATGAAGATCTTTTGGCTAAAATAGCTTCTTTTATCTCCCCTTTCAACCATGCCGGTAATCGTTTTGCCTTCTTTCCACCTTTTTTAATGTGTGGAATACATCTGAACTGTGCTTCTAGGATGGTATTTTTTAACAATGACCATGCCTCTTGCACACTTTTTACCTTTGTAGCTGCTCCTTTCAGTTTTTTCTAACAATTTTTCTCATTTATCAAAGGTTCTGTTTTGAAAGTTTAACATGAGAGCCGTGGATTTGCTTACTGTCCCCCTTCCAGTCAGTAATTCAAATTTGATCATATTATGATCACTATTGCCAAGCGGCCCCACCACCGTTACCTCTCTCACAAAATGCTGTGCTCCACTGAGAACTAGATTTAAAATTGCTCCCTCTCTTGTTGGTTCCTGAACCAATTGCTCCATAAAAATTTCATTTATTCCATCCAGGAACTTTATATCTCTAGCATGTACCGATGTCATATTTACCCAGTCAATATTGGGGTAATTGAAGTCTTCCATTATTATCGCACTACCAATTTGGTTAGCTTCCCTAATTTCTCTTAGCATTTCACTGTCAGTCTCACCATCTTGACCAGGTGGACGGTAGTATACTCCTATCACTATAGTCTTCCCCGACACACAAGGGATTTCTACCCATAAAGATTCAATTGTGCATTTAGTCTCATGCAAGATGTTTATCCTGTTGGACTCTATGCCATCCCGGACATAAAGCGCCACACCGTCTCCCGGGTGCTCCTCTCTGTCATTGCGATATAATTTGTACCCCGGTATAGCACTGTCCCATTGGTTGTCCTCCTTCCACCATGTCTCTGAGATGCCAATTAAGTCTATGTCATCATTCACTGCTATACATTCTAATTCTCCCATCTTACTTCCTAGACTTCTGGCATTAGCATACAAACATTTCAAAGTTTGTTTTTTGTTTGTATTTTCATTCTGCTTTTTAATTGATAGGGATACGTTAGAATTTTTTAGCTCAGGTGAGTTTTTAGTTACAGGCACTTGGATATGAGTGAATACAGTTGTCCAGAATTGTTGAATAGTTGCACACTTCCAAAAGCAATGAAAATATTCGCATCCAACATCCTACAATTTAAATTCTTTCTTTCTTGCGCAATTCGCACTCTGAAACCATGCAACAGCGCAAAATACCACCTATGAATCACTTTTAATTGCATTTCCCGAAGCTTACCTTCGGGAAATGCAATTTCCTTATAGCTTACTCAGCTAATCCAAAGAGGAACTTAAATCATCTTCCTCCAAGAAGATACCTAAGATCTAAAAGAGATAGACCTAAGATCTAAAAGATGGTCTATACTTTTTGTACCTATCCTATATCTATATAATATAGAGATCAAACCAGTTTGATACCTAGTTTTCACCAATGCCCCTTCAAACCCACATGCTTTAAAAATATTCCGCTGACATTGCAGCAAAGGTTCAACATAATGACGTATTTGCAAATAAAAAAATGTTTATCTAGCTGAAATTTTTCCCACAAAGTCTGAAAAGTGATTACTGCTTGTCGAGATTCTGTGAGCAGTTGACCAATCACACAGCCTCTCTCCTCCCAGGTACCAAAAATCCCATGATCCAGGCCCAGCTGAAAATTCTGATTACCCCAATAGGCAGATAAATATATATTCAAAGGGGTATACCATAATTATTTCATACCCATTTCCACGCATGAAGTACGAGTAGATGCAATTAGTTACCCCGCACCCCCAGTGGTATATCTGCAACTGTACCATGTAAAATATAAGAGAGAGCTAATGGGAATATCAAACTCTTATCTACGGCAAGATCTGTCACAATTTCCTGCTTATTTAACCATCTCTAGCCACCCAAAATAAACATGTAGAATTATAAATTCACAAGCTGAGCAAACATAATCCCCCTTCTCTGATGCTATATTGTAACCCTGAAAATTTCATATGGGGTTTCTTCCAGTTCCAAATAAAACTGGATATTACTTGAATCCAAGCTAGGACATCTTTCTTCAAAACCATAAAGGCATAGTTTGTAGAACATATAACCATTTAGATAGTATAACCATTTTCACCACTTGAATTCGGCTAAACCAATGGTACAGATAATTTGTCAATTGATACGAACTGTTGATGGAACATCTTACTCAATAAACCAATTTTTTCCTAAAATCTGCTTATAAGGTAGAAGCGGCCTTTGCACGAATAGGCACTCGCCCACTTAAAACTGAGCGCATATGTGCGTGCAATCAGCCTATTTTATAACATGAACACATATACACAGATATGTTATAAAATACCCACATCCCTGGGTGCGAGTCGACAAACACGTGTATATGTGTGCCCATGTACCCGTTTAAAAGTTATCGTTCCTATGTTTATGAGACGACATATTAACATAGTAATGGCAGCAGAAAAAGACCAAATAGTCCATCAATCTGCCCAGCAAGCTTCTTATGGTAGTAACTGCCACTCATGAAGGTTACTCCCAAATCTTATGTTAAGGGTAGTAATATTAAAAAACAAAACCAAGCAACTGTCAAATCTACAACAAAATTACTGATTGCAACATTTTTACAGAGTGAGTAGCCTTCCTGATAATTCAAATAATGCTACTGCTTGAATGTGCCTTGCTTTTGGACTTGGCCATAGAAGCAGTCCTGCGCTTTTTCCATAATGTCTGCGTATCAGTAACCTAGACCATAAAAGTCAGGGCCCAGCGTTGGTTGTCATCTGAATCCAATTCCCCTTTTGTATCCCCCCACTCACCGTCGAAGGTGAGAGCAATGCTGTAGTTGCGTCAAAATCATGTATGCTAATTGGTTAAGGGTATTAATACCCATGCATCAAAATCATCTAAGATGCCTTTTGTTTGAATTAGAAGCTTCTGCTCCATGCACCCTTTGTTGTGCTGATGATGGACCCTTGGCCTGAGGTGGGGTTGGCGCGACCCACAGGGCAAGCCCTACGGGTCCCCACAGTCAGGTGGCGGAGCAGGCTAAGAGACGGAGGCCGACTGGAGCTTCGCCAATACCAGCCCACATTCCCCTTAGGTTGAGCCCTCGGGTGCCGGAGCCGGCTGGACTTAGGCGGGCCTCCCTGAGACAATTCCCAGTTGGTGTAGACAAGGATACACCAGAAACCAGCAGAGGTGTAGGAAGGCCGAGGACGGACCGGACGAGGCAGGGTTCCGAAAACCTAGACGTCAACAGGAACAAAGGGAGATGGGGAACATCCAGGTAAAGATAGGTGGAAGCCTGAGAGGCCAGGTCCGTAGAGGACAGGCGAGTCCAAGGCAAGCTGGAGTCAGGGCAGGCGGCAGAAAGGCACAGTACCAGGAACAGAGCTGAGGTCAGAGCCAGGAGATAGGTAGAACGTGGTCAGACAATGCAGAGGTCAAATACCGGTGAATCAGTCCAAGCGTAGTCCAGGCAATGCAGGGGTCAATACCAGAGAATCAGTCCAAGCGAGGTCCAGGAAATGCAGGAGTCAATACCAGAGAATCAGTCCGAGCATGGTCCAGGCAATGCAGGGGTCAATACCAGAGAGTCAGTCCGAGGGTCGAGGAGTAGACAAGGAGACACACAGGGCCAGGAACCAGAAACAAGGACGAGAACTGAAGACAGAAACGAGATGAAGACAGGAACCAGGAACGGGCAACCTATACACGAACAAACGTGGAGACCTGTTGCCATGGCAGGGAACAAGTGGCTGGGCCCTGCCTTTCATACAGAGGCCCAGTGATGTCATCATCTGGAGCCGCAGGCTACTTTCCCGCCGCAGCCCCTTTAAAAGAGCACAAGCTGCGTGCGCATCTAAGCCAGAGCCCGGAGAAAGCAGGGCGGTGGCGTCACTCCGCAGCCCGCGCGGGGAGGCCCGCCGGGCGCCAGGAGGAACCGTACAGGAGTCAGAAGCGGGAGAGGTGGCTGCAGGCACTTGGGGACGGAGGCAGCTGCTCACCACCGCAAGCGAAGGTGAACCGGAGCTGGCAGCTGAACTCCCAGAGTGAGTAGGCCCGGGCGAGGGCCTTGCACAGCAAGGACATGTAACACCCTTTCCTTAATTTCTAACTCTAGCATTTAGGAAACCACAATGTTTATCCCATGCCTTTTTGAATTCATTTACTGCTTTTACCTTCACCATCTCTTCCGGAAGGGCATTTCAGGCATCCACCACCCTCTCTGTGAAAAAATATTTCCTGATGTTGGTTCTAAATCATCCCCCCCCTGAAGTTTCATATTGTGACCCCTAGTTCTATTGTTTGCTTTCCATCTGAAAAGATTTGAGGAACATGCATCATTAAAGCCATTCAGGTATCTGAATGTCTGATTCATAATTCCCCTGCATCTCCTCTCTTCCAGGTATACATATTAAAGATGTATATCATACCGGCAATCGTTTCCGGTTTCGTTATCGTAGAACCGCGGGAAATTTTGTTTCCCGCGGTTCTGACTGTTTGGTTTTTTTTTTCGGCTGTCCCGATCTGAAAAAAAAACCCCACCCCAATCCTTCAGATTTAATTATTTACAATCCCCTACCCTCCCGACCCCCCCAAAACTTGCCTAAAGTCCCTGGTAGTCCAGAGGGGGTCCCAGGAGCGATCTCCCAATTTCGGGCCGTCGGCTGCCATTACACAAAATGGCGCCGGTGGCCCTTTACCCTTACCATGTGACAGGGGCTATCGGTGCCATTAGCCGGCCCCTGTCACATGGTAGTAGCAATGGACGGCCGGCGGCATCTTAAAAAAATGGCTCGGGCCATCCATTGCTCCTACCATGTGACGGGGCCGGCCAATGGCACCGATAGCCCCTGTCACATGGTAAGGGCAAAGGGCCACCGGCACCATTTTGTTTACTGGCAGCCGACGGCCCGAGAGCGGGAGATCGCTCCCGGGACCTCCGCTGGACCACCAGGGAATTTAGGCAAGTTTTGGGGGGTCAGGAGGGTGGGGGATTGTAAATAATTAGATCTGAAGGGTTGGGGTGGATTTGGGGATTTTTTTCTGTGTGACCTTTCTCCCCCCCCCCCCCCCCCCCAAAATGATAAGAAAACGACACAAAATTTTTCCTATCATTTCAGGACCCCCCCCCCCGAACAGTGACAAAATAGGAAATATCCTGTATATTTCCTATTTCGTCTAAAATGAATGCACACCTCTAATACATATTCAGATCCTTCAGCCTCTCCTCATAACTCTTCCTGTACAAACCCCACACCATTTTGGTCACCCTTCTCTGGATCGCCTCCATCCTATCTCTATCCTTTTTCAGATACGGTCTCCAGAACTGAACAGATGAGGCCTCACCAAGGTCCTGTACAAGGGCACTGTCACCTGTTTTTTCTTACCGGTTATTCCTCTTTCTATGCAGCCCAGCATTCTTCTAGCTTTAGCTATCACCTTGTCACATTGCTTTGCCTTCTTCACATCATCAGACACTATCACACCTCTCCCAGTCCGTGCACATTAGTCTTTCACCCCCCCCCATCACATACAGCTGTTTTCGATTACCACACCCCAGATGCATGACTCTGCTCTTCTTGGCATTGAATCCCAGCTGCCAAGTCTTTGACCACTCTTCAAGCTTTCTTAAATCACTTTGCATTCTCTCTATTCCTTCAGGAGTGCCCACTCTGTTGCAGATCATAGTATCATCTGCAAATGGACAAACTTTACCTTCTATCCCTTACGCAATGTCACGCACAAAGATATCGAATAGAACCAGTCCCATAACCAATCCCTGTGGCGCTCCACTTAGTACAGTTCTCTCTTAAGAGTAGGCTCTATTTACCATTACACGCTGTCTCCTGTCAGTCAACCAGTTCGTAGTCCACTCCACCACCTTGGCGCAGAGTCCTAAGCTTTTCATTTTATTCACAAGCCTCCTATGCGGGACTGTATCAAAAGCTTTGCTAAAATCCAAGTAAGTCACATCTAGTGATCTTCCTTGATTCAATTCTCTAGTCACCCAATCAAAAAAATCAATCAGATTTGTCTAACAGGACCTTCCCCTGGTGAATCCATGCTGCCTCAGGTCCAGCAACCCACCGGATTGTAGATTGTTCACAGTCCTTTCCTTCAGTAGCGTCTCCATTTTCCCACCACTGACGTGAGGCTAACCGACCTGTAGTTTCCAGCCTCCTCTCTGCTACCACGCTCGTGAAGCGGGATCATAACCGCTATTCTCCAATCTCATGGCACCACTCCCGCTTCCAGGGATCTATTGAACAGGACTTTCAGTGGACTCGCCAGCACATCTCTGAGCTCCCTCAGTATCCTGGGATGTACCTCATCCGGCCCCATGGCCTTATCCACCTTCAGTTTTCCTAACTCTTCCCATATATTCTTTTCTGTAAATAGAGTTTCATGTACCCTATCTCCATCTACAGTCTTGTCAACCAGCAGCAGTCCTTCTCCAGGGTTTTCTTTTCTGAATACCGAACTGAAGTATTTAATATTTCTGCCATTTCTTCATCTGTCTCCACACATTCTCCTTGTCACCTTTCAATTTCACGATTCCACTTTGGGCCTCCCTTCTTTCTCTGATATATCTGAAAAATGCTTTGTCACCTCTCTTTACCTCTTTGGCAATCCTTTCCTCTGCTTGACCTTTTGCTTTCCTGATTATTTTCTTCATCTCCCTCAGCTTCACCAGGTATTCTTCCCTGTGTTTCTCTTTTTGGGATCTTTTATATGAAGCAAGTGTTTAAAATAGTATATTTTGCACTGGATCTGGCACTACTAAAGCAGCAGTTAAAAATAAAATGAAAACCATTTAAAAAAATGTTTGTAGAAATTCCATTCTCTACAAAGTGATTTGCTATCAATAATTGTCTCTGGTCTCCGTTAGATGCCTTCACTTTAAACTCTGTAATTGTAATTAGGATGCTGAGGATATTTATTTTGAGACAGAGCTGCTACACAGTTTAATGCAATTTGCAATAATTACTTTGATTCCAAGAATTTCACAGACAAATTATTACTGTGATTTTTGAGTATATGGAAAAGCACTTAACGAAAACTTGCAGGAGTTTTAATCCTACAGCTCTATTTCTATCCTGGGTGTGCCCCTCTCTCATTTGTTTAGAATGAAATGGGGGTTTTTTTTTCCTTGTGTAGGACTAAAGGTCAGAGCACCAGCTTTGTTACTCATCCTTATTTCTCTGAGGTCAATATTCAGCAGGCCATTTAGTGGACAATTTAGGATAACTTGTCTGGTCTATTCAGAGAGATAAACCTTCTGCTCAATCTCCTATTATAAAGTTATCCAGCTACGTGTATCTAGCTAACTTTAAAACCTAACCAGCTATGTTTGAATATTGCCCATTGGATTTTAAAGTTAGCTGGATACATGTAGCCGAATAACTTGCTACTTGTCTGGATATCTTTAAAAGATGTCCGGATAAGTAGAACTATATCAGTTCCAAAAAAAGATAAACATACAAAAAAAATTCAAAGGGCTCACTGCACTCATCCTCTCATAAATTAGAATTGCTGGCCCAGCGCTCCTCAAATACATTTATGGGCCATCTGTGTCCTCCCTCACTCCTTGCACCCTTTTCCGGTTCAGCAGTTTTTAAATGTCTATTGCACCACACCCCCCATTTTGAACCCCCCCCCCCAGTCTAAAAGTATTTATTCTTCCCCCCCCCCAAACACCCATCCCACCTGCCCCTGGACCCCTATCCTACCCTACCCTCCCTCCGGTGATGAAAATTCATCCCTGCCGGGAGCGAGGGACCCACTCACCCACCAACAAGGATGACTTTAGAGCAGGTCTAAAATTATACGGCTAATCTTGCCGATATACCCAACATTCAGCTAGGTTAGCCGGATATCTCAGCCCCTTCTCAGAATGCCTCTAAAATGCCGCTTCTTTTATTCAGCTATATTCCAGCAGGGTAACTAGCATAGTTATCATTTTTAGCCACTTAAACACATAGAGGGTCAATATTCAAAAGCCATTTAGATGGATAACCTAACAGTTATCCGTCTAAATGGCATACCCGGCTATATATAGCCTTTATCCGGCTAAATTCTAGCAGGGTAACTAGTTATCCGTCTAAATGGCTTTTGAATATTGACCCTCTATGTGTTTAAGTGGCTAAAAATGATAACTATGCCAGGTTATGCATGTTGCTTTAAAAAAAAAAAAAAAAAGAATGCTCCACCTTCTCTTTAGATTAAGGATCACTCTCTGCTTTGACAGAGGAGGAAATAAAAGGGGTATTGGATTCAGATGGCAACCAACACGAGCCCTGACTTTTACGGTCTGCGGGTACTGATATGCAGACATAAGGGAAAAAGCACAGGGCTGCTTCTACGGCCAAATCCAAAAGCAAAGCAAGTCAGCAATGCCGGAATTTTCAGGAAAGCTCCTCACCCAGTAAAAATGTTGCTAGCAGAAATTTTTTATGGGTTTGATAGTTGCTTGGTTTTTGTTTGTAAAAATGACTACCCTTATCATAAGGCTTAGGATAACTGCACAGACTACCCTTAAGAGAAACCTGGGGGTGACCTATACAGCGCCATAGATATTACCATAAGAAGCTTGCTGGGCACACTGGATGGAGCATTTGGTCCTGTTCTGCCATCATTACTATGTTACCATGGTACTATGTTACTTTCCCTCTGATTTGCAGTATGTCTAAATAAAGAAAACTCTCCTGTGGTTTAAAATAGCAGTCCCACATACACATTACAACATTCAGATTTGCATGCCATACAAATCAATAATAAACTGCGGAAAGATTTTGTTGCACTCACTATTAAAAACACCAGATCGCTATAGCAGAGTTAATATTGCTTTCTGTACTTGGCTAATAATATGTATCATTTTCTACTTTCCTGTGCTTCAGCTTTTCTTTAAGCACATTTGTTTCAGTAGAAGACTAAGACATCTCCTTCCAACTCTTCTTCTTAAGAGCTTTCAAACCATTAACTTTCATATGATAATCTTTTGACTTGATATTCTCGAGGACCAAGTTAAAATATAGACCCCCAGGCTTTTTCTGTTATCCTGTCTTTCTGCTCTAGCCCAGCTTATTTCCCTTCTGGCAACGGAGCTAAACTGCAATGTCTAGGGTGGGGCTCAATTGCTCTCCCCATTTCTAAAATGTTTCCTAGAGAGGCAAATCTCAAAATCAGTATTTAAAAAGTACCAGATCCCTTTCTAGCATAACTGGAGTGTTGCCCTGTCTTTTTTCCCCCCCCCATCTCTCAAAATAAAAAGGAAAGACAAAACACCAAATTTTCCTAGTGGTTTGCTATTAAAAAGTCTACCACAGATCTGGCATACTCCGCCCCGGGCACACTCAGGAGCTATAGCCAGAGCAGTGAAAGCCATCAGCATGAATGTGGCGTTCCCATTCCTATTGCTCAAGGACTGGTGTGTCAGGCTGCTGGAGTCTTTATTAAATGGACTGGTAAGAAGCTGCAGTTAACCTCCAAATTATGTCCCTCCTCTAATTAAAAATATATATATATATATATATAAAAAATGACTGAAGTCTTCCAGTATTTACTGAAGGGGTAGAATTTAGGGAGCAGGGATTTGAGGGGTTATTGTCCTATCACCTTGTTGTGTTGCCTGGTCTGTCCATCTGATTTTACTACAACTTGTATGTGAAGCAGCAGAAGCAGTGTCCACACAGTCTGCATTCTAATTTACCCTGAGATGTATTACAAATTAAAACTGCCTGCTTAATTGAGAACGAGGTGACATTGAGTTTGCAGAGCACACTCTGTCATTGGTGGCTGCTGTGCATGAACATTTGCTTTTAATCTAGCAGTTTGTTTTTGTACAAGCTCATGCCCCAGCACACGAGGCCCCCAAAGGAGAGACTTCCCCCAGGTTCCTGGGAGATCATAATACATTTTTTGAGAAACTTAAATGTAAACTTCAGTGCACAACATCTCATGCAGCAGTGAAATGGGCTTGTTGGAAATAAACCTAGGAAAGTATGCTCTAGGCAGCAGGGGACAAGTTGGAGACCGAGAGGAACAGAGTAAGGCAGCTGTCCTGTAACTAGAGCCACTTCAAATCCTACTGATGACTGCTGATATTTCTGGAAATGTGCATGGATTGCTTTAAAAAAAAAAAAAAAAAAAAAAGAAAGGAGCAAGGAATCTAAGAAACAAGTAACTAACACTTGTTTATTTCCTATCCCCATTTGCTTTCTTTCTAGTACTTTGAAAAACAAAGAGCTTTCCCCAGTGACTGGGTTGAAAGGAAGCCCAGGTTCCAGCCACGCGATGTCCTCCAGTGGTATCCAGCCTGCAGTATGCAGCACCCAGCTGTCCATGGATCAAAGTCCCCACTTACTTAGGAAAGGTATAATAAGCATGGTGTCATGTTAGAGAGCAGGAGCATCATTCTTGGTCAGGGGAGGCTGGTGCAAAGGGTAATTCCTCTTTTCATTTGTCTGATCGTGCAACAAAAAACAGTCACAAACACAAAACTCTTCCATGGGATCTTCCTTTTTTTTTTAGTCTGTAGCCAGTCAGATTGGATTACGGTTGAAAAAGCACAGTAACCTGAACCAAGCTCAGCGTTCCTTCACTTCACGCCATATCATTATGAGATTTTTTTTTTTTATATTTTGGCTCACTTGTTTTCTCTTGCTCCTTTGGGCTTTCAGCTAAGTCAGAACCAGGGCTGGAATCTGGTGCCAGGAGCCTTCACTTGAACTACCTGGGAATTTTATTCTCCGACTTATTTTATATCCCTTCCCATATATGTAGAGCACAGGCCGGGTAATGCATCCTATCAGTGCATGGGACTGGGTAATAATGCTGTGCAGATTTTGGTTGAAGAGAGAGGACAGCAGAAAGGTGTCATGTAGGTATTGGTTAATGCACATGGTCAATTTGTGTATCTCACGCATTAGCAAACAATGGGCCTGATTTACTAAACTAAGGTTTTTCTCCCATGTTGTGTCTATGGGAAAATCCTTAGAAAATCAGGTCCAATGAGATTCTGTACTACAATGACCTAAGACCAGACATTTTCTACACTTTGTGTGAGAGAGGTACATCTGGGTGGTCTGAAAGATCATTTGAGAAGCTGGTTTGTTCCTTTAAAAAAAAAAAAAAAGTGACACAGTGGTAGATATTGTTGAGGAATGAATCTTCTTTCTTTTCTGGGGTTTTTTTTTCAGTTTCAAAGAAGCTTGCACCTATACCACCCAAGGTATCCCTTGGCCCCTCTGGTGTTGTATCAGACCAATCTGCGGGCCAGCCTTCTCCAGTCAGCCTTTCACCCACCCCTCCAAACACCCCATCACCATACGGACTGAGTTACCAACAAAGCTACTCCTTGCCCTCTGGGCAAGCTTCTCTGGCTACTACACCATCCCTGTCCTCACCTCCTTCCTTGACCAGCACTTTAAGCAAATCGAGACCCGCCCCCAAGCCAAGACAGAGACCCACACTGCCACCGCCACAGCCGCCTACACCAAGCCTACCTGGGTCTAGTCCTCAGTCTATGGAGCACACCATTTTGGATGGCTTATCACCAGGGGAAAGCATGTCTACAGGTAAGAAAACTATTTTAATGCTATGATGTATTGAAAGTTCTCTGACGACAGGCATGTTGTCAGTCACACAAGTGGGCCACATGGACCGCACATGGCTCCAAGCAGAAACAAACTTTATAGAACTTTTAGCTGACCTTTACTGTAAATGCACAAGACTTCCCACACTACAGTGGCCCCATTGCTTCTTTCAGTTTCCTTTTGCTAGTGGCCCATTCAGTCATGTTTCCAACAGGCTGTGCAGCTTCAGCATTCTCGCTAAAGTTTTCTCCTGGCCTTGGTTGAAATTTTACTTTCTCGTTTTAGTTCCATAGTCATTGATGTTGACTCTTCATTAAAATGTGATTATCTTTTTCGGTCTCACCATTCAGATTTTTTAGTGGGAGCAAGGCACTGGACAGGCTTTTGGTCAGTTCTTCTCTTACAAATGTCTTTTTTTCTGAAGAAAAATTGTTTTCTTTGGAATTTGCTTCAATGGATTTACTCATATCAGAGAAGCAAGCCATCAGTTTCAAATTTTGTCCCAAGTGCAACATCCATCACCGACCATCACAAAGCATGCTACATCTGCCTTGAGAAGGACCACCACATAGATGGTTATGATATCTGTTCCAAGATGCATCCTCAGGCTGCAAGCCTTCCTTGTCAGTGCAATTAAACCTAGTTCCAGTAAAGCAGCTTCAAAGTCTTAACCCACAGCTTGGGACATCAGTATCACACTGGTGACCAGTCCTTGCCTAAGAGGTCCTTAGCCTCTTTAGTGCTTTGATCCAAGGATAGGCGCAATGGTCAAGTCAAGTCTTAATCTCCCTGCTCAAGTCTGAGTAAATATTACAAAGACTCATGTTGAGAACTGAAGACAGCAGGCACCAAGTCTCAATGCATTGGTGCAGCTCCTCGATGCATGACTAAGAAAATCTAGAGGTTCTTCATGCTCTGACACAGTCATGGCCAGAGGTTAGCTTTTGAAAGAATGCATAGTCTCTTATGAAGGCTAACCAATCATAGTCATCCACATTGTTCAGTGTGAAATTGCAAAGGAGAATTTCACTGATACCCACTCGATGCATATTGATGCCAAATCCCTTGATCCTAATGAATGCATCAGTTGACCAGGTATGTATCCTTAGGTGCAAAGTGTTCCAGTGCCATCAGACTCAGGAAGCCAAGTCAGTGTCTAAACTGACTACACTAAGATTCAAGTTAGTGATGTAGGCCCAGGAAAAACTAAGCCAGTTTCTCCCTGTCTTGAAGCCATCTTGACATTCCTCAGCATATAGAATAGGGGTAGGCAACTTCAGTCTTTGAGTGCTGCAAACAGGTTTGCTTTTCAATGAATAAGCATGAGTTGTATTTGCTTATTCCTGATATTGAGGATTCATAGTTTGGGGAATTCTGGTACTCTGAACATTTCTCTATTGATAGTAGTCCAGGGAGAGGGAAACACATGAACACCCATTTTTCACAAATAAGCATTTGGGGGGACATTTTCAGCTGCTCTGTGGCTCAGTTAGTTAGCCGAATAAACATATCCAGCTAACTAGCAGGGTGTATTCAGTGGAGTGGATGCACTGCTGAATAAACCCAGCTATCTTAAAGTTAGCCAGTTTTGTCTAACCAGCTAACTTTAGGACAGCCCTATGACCCGATCAGAGTTAGCCGCATAGGTTAAGCGGCTAACTCTGAATATAAGAGTTTAGCCGCATACGGCAATGAATATGGCCGGGTAGCCATTTAGACGGATAACTTTTCCGTTACCTGTCTAAATGGCTTTTGAATATCAACCTCTTGGTGAACTGTGGAGTTGATGCAAAGCTGAAAACAGTATTCAGTACCAGAGGTGCAATGGCCTTTAGCTCTCAGTATGTCTCTTTGGAACTTTTGCTCAGAAATGAACAGGGAGATTGAGACCTGACATGACTAGCATCACGGTAAGAGAAATCAATGTGAGTTGCCATCTGGGTGTGGCTAGGGATCGTCATCAACTACCCCAGGTCTCATCTAAAGCAATCATCTCAATGTAAGTTTCTTGAGGCTCTGTTAAATGAAGCAGCTCTCCATAATTTGGATTGCAGAAAAACTGCCACCTTCTTTCAGGAGCAGACTCAAGCTCTTAGATCAAATTCCACTCAGTTTTTATGGCAGTTTGGTGACAATATGCATGATTTCCAGTTCAGTAGCAGACTGCATCTCCTTCTGTGTCACCCAGGCATGACTGACCTTGGAAGTGCATGTCAAAGCTCCGATCATGTTAAGCACCCAACTCCAACCTCATACTTCATCCATACCAATTAGAAGCGCATACAAAGGCACATTGCAAGCCCCACAGGTAAAATCATCACTGAGCAAAAGAGCACTATCTTCAGGAGGCCCCCACCAATGGAATGCGCTCCCCCCAGATCTAAGACTAGAACCAAGTCATCAGGAGTTCAAAAAAAAGCTAAAAACATGGCTTTTCCGTCAAGCCTTCCCAGACATCTAATGCTACCTAATCAAGTCTTTTAACCCAAATCATGGGTTATCTCACTGTTTTTCCTATTACGATTTTTTTCAACTGTACCTTAATTTTTGAGCTCTTTCATCTTTTGTATTTATACTGTACTCACACTCCATTTACTCTATCTCTTTTATATTTATTTTCTATATAATATTTATTACTATATTACTATGTTTAATTGGTTATCTATTCTATTTGTTCCATCATTATTGTTAGTTCTATTGTTACCTGTTTTATTGTTCAACTGTTCTATGTAAAGCCCACTACTCTTTTTGGGCATTTAAAAGTTGTATGTAAACCGGATTGATTTGTAGTTCCTACAAGAACTTCGGTCTATAAAAATTAAAAATAAAATAAATAAATAAAATAAAGCTTACTATATCAAGGCCATAGTGGCCTTAGTTGCTAATCTACAGTCTATCTCCCTTGAGGAGCTTTCCAAGGCTATGATGTGATGTGAAGTTCAGTCCACATATTTATATCTCATTACTGTCTGGATAAGGCCTCCAGACGGGATGCCAGGTTTAGACCATCCATTCTTATTTGCCTTTTTGAGGGGGTAAACCTCAACTTCTTCCCTTCTAGGGCCCAAAATTAAAAAAAAGGTCTCCAATGAAAACGTGTTTTTCACCTGTTGGCGATTGTCGCCATGTTCTCCTCTTAGTCCTAGTTGTGTGGCTAGTGATCTGCTTGCCTTCAGAGAAAGCTGTTCTATAAAGATGGCAGTTCACCCATCAGATAAACCATCCTTTCTTACTATGGGAGTTCTGTCTGGCTAAAAACATGAACTGAGAGAAGCTGCAGGGACCTCCATAGTGAGGGGAAATCCTATGCATGTTCAATAAAGACTAAGGGGTAATTTTCAAAAGGATTTACGCATGTAAAAGTAGCATAATCAATTTTCAAAAATGCATTTACATTCATAAACCCTATTGACAATTCAATAGCATATATCGTAGCAATTTTCAAAAGCCCACTTATGCCCATAAAGTGCATTTATGTGTGTAAACCCCAGTAATAAGTGTGTACGTCCTTTTGAAAATTACCCCCTTAGTCTTTACCAGAGAGCTCTAGAAGGTTTGTTCCATTTGATGGTACGTGTAGTCACTCCACTCACTTGTGTGACTCATGAACTGCTGTTTGAAGAGAACTCGTTACAGGTAAGTTATGTGATAATTAGGAGATGCAAGCTGTAAGTAAGTGGCTTCAGCCACACTGTGTGGAACCTTAATCTGTGCATTTCCTTAGTTAATGGTGCATGTCCCTACAGTATTTTATTGGGGATTTGTTAGTTAACAGCAAAACAGACGCCTTGCTGTATCACTAATACCTTCAGTGCATGCATAGAGCCATGTCTTCTGGTTAAAATATCTCCTTGTTTGTTTGTGTGGTATCAGGATTATAAAATAGATAATTCGCTATCTAGAGCTATCTGAATCTTGTATGGTTTGACTAAACGTTCACCCAGCTACCGACCCCACATTATCGTGTCATCACATTCTCTTTTTAAAACGATTAAAAGTCTGCAGCCACCTCCATCCAGAATCACTGTGTGAAGAGAAAATAAAATATTCTGCCTTAGAACTGATGCCGAAGCTTAACAGACGGGCCCCAGTTGCTGGCCTGACATTATATAGCGGTTGTTCATTGTGTTCAAGTGGGGAGACCCTTGTCTCTTATACCCCCCCAGCTCAGAATACTGAATATTTGCACCTCTACCAAGAGCACATTGGAAAACCAGATCTTGCTGATGGTGCTTCCGCATCCCACTAGCTGCAGGATGCCTGGTAACCCAAGCTTTGGTCCTTTTACATACAGGTTACCTAAAGCAGTCCTCGGATCACGCCCTGTACTCGGAGAAGCTGTTCTCCTCCCGCCCTCTCCGAAAGAACCTTCCGAACAGTTTTTATTTTTACTGTGTTCCAATTTCCTTCTTCTCCAAATCCTATTATTGTGTCCTTGCAGCTGTGTGACGTGAGTGATGCAATATTGGATAAGTGTGAGGGGGGATTTCAGGGTAAGCTCGAGCTACAAGCTTTCCCGTCTGGCTTTTCAGCTAACCCTGGACCCCAGCCACTGCCTGTATCCGATGCCACCCACTAATTCATCTCTTCTCCGGCCTTCTGCATGGGGCTGAAACGGACTTGCATGGCTTGAGACTTTTACCCACAGGTTCACAGATTTGTTCGTTTCCCCAATGAACTTGTTTTGCTTCCGAACAGCTGGCTCTTATTTTTTTGCCTTCAGTATAAAAAGCTATGCAGTTACCAACCCCCCTCACCTCCCCTCTCCATGGCTTCAGACTTACCTATTTGAAATATCTTTCCTTTATTCCATTTCATATATTTCCAAGGGATGTCATGATATTTGTCAGTACTACATGTTGTAATCTTATTGTTAGTTGTCAACATATACAAGAACTTAAAGGGTGGTTATTTTACACTTGTGGGACCAGGGGCGTGTGGGGGGGGGGGTTTTCCCTTTAGAAGGGAAGGGATAAGAGGCTACAAAAATACTGCTGTAAAGAATTTGCCACTTAAAAAAATAGGGGGTGGGAGTGAGATATTTGGTTTTCAAGAAATACTGCTTTTAAAAGCCCCTGGTTTCCTTGTCATCAAGTGGAAAGCTTGCTACTAGAAGTATAAGACAAGAGCAGGGAATGTTTCGACGCAACATAGCAACAGGTTCCTTCTCTTGCTCATTTGAAATCTCATTGAGAGACAGGAGCCAGCTTTTCAAAATGATTGGGGGAAGGGCACAGTGAAGGAGTTTGCACCCACAGAGCTGGCACCTATGCAGTGAGATGTACCTGCATGCTTGCCGTGCCTTGCACTTGGCAGAGAGTCGCAAACAAAACCATAATCTGAAACATTCAGTTGTAAAAGAAAGAAGAATTAAAAGAAAAAAAAAGTTTCCTTTTTCTAGCAGGAGGCTTTTAAAGCAATTCATGGGTCTTGCTTTCTGGTCTCCTCTGCCAGAGGGAAAGGTCCTCAATGGGATGCATGCACTTAAAGAGCTGCCTCCTTTGGCTGCAGAGTTGTGCATGGTGGACAACCATAGCAACATTAGGATTCAATCAAACTAGACTTATTTTCCATGATTTTATGTTCAGTTTTTATATATTCAAACAGTGGGGCCGATGCAATATGCCGAGCGCACTCTTAACGAGCAGTTAGACGTGGGTAAAATAGGCGCTAAGCAATCCCCTAATGCACTCCCAATGCAAAAAGATAAATGTGCATCTCAGACGCACATTTATCGCTCAGATATTAACGCCTGCCTGGAGCAAGCATTAATAGCTGAACGCATTGAAAAGAAGTACCGAAAAGCAGAAAAAACTGCTTTTCTGTACTTCTTTTTTAAAGTAAAAAAATAAAATAAATGAACTCAGCAGACCGCCGAGTTATGAAGACCGACACCGGTAAACTCGGCCTCGGTTTTCATAACCCGCCCAGAGGCAGGCGCAAAAGGTAAAATAAAAATTTTGGGGCGGGTTAGAGTAGGGCTGGGGGGTGGGGGGAAAGGTTAGGGGAAGGGGTGGAAAGGTCAGGTTAGGGGGAAGGGAATGGGGGAAGGCAGCGCGGCTCGGCATGCGCAAGGTGCACAATTGTGCACCCCCTTGCGCACTCCGACCCCTGATTTTATAACTTACGCACGCACTGCATGTGCAAGTTATAAAAACGGGTGTACATATGTGCGCGCCGGGTAGCACGTGCACATGTACGCCCGCGCGCAACCTTTTAAAATCTACCCCTTAGTGTTTCTGCCCCTCCTGATGCAGCAAGTCCATGAAACACGTATGTGTCGGGGGACTCGGCTATCTCTATGAATCTTATGGGCATTACTCTTTCAAGGACTGAATAAATTGTCTTGGATTTAGAATCAGTCTCTGCCTGTCTTTGAAACATTTTGTCTAAATCTGTGGAAGGTTAGGCATTCATCAGAAACTGATGATGGCCTATTTTCTTGCCACCTGTGTCTCAGAAAACATGCATTATACTTCACTTTGGAGTAAAACAGATAATGGGATGAACAGTCACAATCCCAAGCACTGCCTCCATCATGGTATTCACCCGTAGGTGGATCGCAATAATATGAATCCAGAAAAATCAGAGTAAATCATGGGGGGTGAGGTTGTCATTTTGTACTTTGCTTTCTTGTACTTTGCTTATTATGATTGATGATCATGAGCCCATTTGCTCTGCCCTTGGGAAACACCCAGCAGGGTTTAGCATTCATGATTGCAAAGTGCAGCAACATGGCCTGTCTCTGTCATAAGTCTATAATAATACCAGCATGCTTGAAGCACATTAATAGGTCAAAGAAGCAAACAAAAGCAGAGAGGAAGAAGTAAATGGTGCCACTCTCAACAAGTTTATTTGTACCACCTTCCAAAATGTCTCTCTCCAGGTGACGGGGATTGGATAATAAAATCTATTCGAACATTTTGACAGTGGAAAAAATAGTATTTTTATTGTACTTATATTCCCTGTACGTACCCGGATCAGTTCAGACACCTGGGTTCATCTCCCCCTATCAGCAAATGGTGACAGAGCAAAAAACCTCACTGACACCGTATCTAAGCAACCGTGCCACCTGCAGTTCGTCAGTATTTCTGTGTCTCCAGCAGATGGCAGAGTTATTAATCCTGCAGTTCTGCAGTTGACTAATTTTTTTTAGCTAATTTTTTTCTTTTCTTTTTTTTATTACAATTCTTAGGGTTCTTCCCTGTCTGGTTGAGGCGGCCGAGCCGGGGGTTGGTACCCTTGTGTGTGCTCGTTCTGGGCGCCTGTGAGGTATAAATCTAGTTGTCCATTTTCCTCCCTTCACGAGGCCACTGAGGCGGCTGCAGGCTCTTTACAATACTTTTTTACAAGAATTTTTAGCTATTTTTGCCTATTTTTCAGGGCAAGAATGGGGACAATCCTTTCGTGGAGCCAGAAGGTCTTTTAGGGGATCCTCTGGTGGCTCCTCGTTAGGAGGTAAGTCTACCCAATGATGCCAGGCTGGTCCACTCGCATACGGCACTTTTACGACAAATGGCCAAGATCACTCAGGACCAGTGGGTTCTCAATGTGATGATAAATGGTTACATTTTAGAATTTACTTGTCCCGTATGGGAACTTTTTCTAATTTCCCCATGCAGCTATCCGGTCAAGCGGGCGGCATTACAACTGACTCTAGACTGGTTATGTCGGTTAATTGCAGTAGTACCAGTTCCCAGAGCGGAGCTCCATCAGGGGAGATACTCCATTTATTTTCTGGTCCCCAAAAAGGAGGGCTCGTTTCAGCCGATACTCGATTTAAAGGTCAATGCAAAACTCAAGGTGCCACACTTCAGGATGGAAACCCTCAGGTCGGTCATAGCGGCTGTACGCAAAGGAGAATTCCTGGCTTCCTTGGATGTCATGGAGGCTTATCTACATATTCCCATCCATCAGGACTCTCAGCATATTCTCCACTTCATGATTCTGGGTCAACATTTTCAGTTTCAGGCTCTTCCGTTTGGTCTCACCATGGCTCCGTGGACTTTCACCAAGGTGATGGTGGTGGTGGCAGCTTTCCTTCGAAAGAAGGGTATTCTAGTTCACCCATAATTGGATGATTGGTTGATCAGAGCCAAGTCAGAGTCTCTATGCCTCAAGTTGGTTCATTGAGTTCTCAAAGTCCTACAGTCCCTAAGTTGGGTAGTGAATCATGACAAAAGTCAGCTATCACCAACACAAACTTTGGAGTATTTAGGAGCTCGGTTCGATACTCTTATAGGCAGAGTCTTTCTCTCTCAAGATTGAAGCTTGAAACTTCAGGCCCAGATCTGCCAGTTTTTGTAGTTGCAGGTACCCAAGGTCTGGAACTACTTACAGGTACTCGGCTCAATGGCCTCCATGCTAACTTGGATCCCTGGGCGTTTTGCCATATGAGACCACTACAGATGGCATTGTTGTCTCGCTGGAAGCCAGTATCAGAAGAATATCATATCTGCTTACCTCTCGAGGGTTTGCCGAGAGACAGTCTGTCATGGTAGCTTCAGACTTCCAATCTCAGTTGGGGAGTGGACCTTGAAGTTCCTGATTGGATGGTGGTTTCTACCACTGCCAGTCTCTCTGGATGGGGAGCAGTTTGTCAGTCCCATTCGGTTCAGGGATCCTGGTCCATGAGACAGTCTGCGTTGTCTATCAACCGTCTAGAGACCAGGGCAGTTTGCTTGGCCTTGAAGGAGTTTCTGCCATTACTACGGAATCGTCCGGTTTGAGTTCTGTCGGACAACGCAACAACAGTAGCGTATATAAATCGGCAGGGCAGAACCAAAAGCAAGGAGTTGGCTCTAGATGTGCAGAGGTTGGTGCTCTAGGTGGAACGACATCTAGAGAGATTAGCGGCATCCCACATCACAGGAACAGAGAATGTTCAGGTGGATTTTTTGAGTCACACACACTTGGATCCAGGTGAGTGGGAACTGTCAGAGACAGCCATGCAGTTAATTTTAGATCGTTGGGGTCTACCTCATGTCAACCTTATGGCGACCTCTTGGAATGCCAAGGCCTTCTGATTCTTCAGTCTCTGAAGACAGTACGGGGCCGAAGGGGTTGACGTTCTGGTTCTACCATGGCCTCAGGGAGTTCTACTGTTTGTTTTTCCTCTGTGGCCACTGGTGGGCAAAGTTCTACGTCGCATAGAAAAGCATTGCAGAGAGGTGATTCTGGTGGCTCCGGAGTGGCCTCGGTGTCCATGGTTTGTGGATCTGGTCAACCTGGCAGTGGACGGCCCGCTTCGCTTCGGCCACCTGATGCGTCTTCTTGGACAGGGTCCTATATTTTTCGACCAGGCTGCTCGCTTTTGTCTAGCGGCATGGCTTTTGAGAGGAAGCGTTTGAAAAGGAAAGGTTACCTGGACTTGGTATTCACCATATTGTTACAGTCTAGAAGGAAGTCTACTAACCTCTCTTATGTTCGGGTATGGAAGACTTTTGAGTCCTGGTGTTCTGACAGGGGAATTCGCCCTCTTAGGGCCTTAATTCCTGAAATATTATCTTTCTTACAGTATGGCTTCACCAAGGGCTTATCTCTTAGTTCTCTTAAAGTGCAGGTAGCAGCACTGGGCTATCTCCATGGCAAAATTGAAGGTTCCTCTATTTCGTCTCATCCGGACGTGGTTCGTTTTCTTAGAAGTATGATGAATCTTCATCCTCCAGTTCGGAAATCTTGTCCGTCCTGGAATCTTAATCAAGTTCTTAAACTCTGTGTGAACCTCCCTTCGAGCCGCTCCAAAGGGCTATGTTAAAGGATTTGACACTTAAGGTAATTTTTCTCGTCGCCATTTGTTCAGCTAGAAGAATTTCTGAGTTGCAGGAATTATCTTATCGAGATCTTTTCCTTCAGATTTTGGAATCCGGAGGTTTTTTTTTACAGGCGGTACCTTCCTTTTTACCAAAGATGGTTTCAGCGTTCCATGTCAATCATTCCGTGGAACTTGCGGCTTTTCCTAACTTACCAGCGTCGGATCCTAATGCGAGGGAGCTCAAATGTCTAGATATTCAGAGAGCTTTATTGCGTTATCTTGAGATTACCAATGACTGTAGGAGGTCCGATCACCTGTTCGTGCTGTGGAGGTCCTAATAAAGGCTCCAAGGCTTATAAAGCCTCTATTGCACAATGGTTGAAGGAGGCTATTTCTTCCGCGTATATTACACGGGGTCTATCCAGTTCCGGAAGGCTTGCGTGCTCACTCCACACGTTCGCAAGCGGCCTTGTGGACGGAATCTCAACTTGTTTCCCCACAGGAAATTTGCAGAGCGGTGACTTGGAAGTCGCTGCATACTTTTGCAAGGCACTATCGCTTAGATGTCGGGGCGCAAAACCCTTACCCACCCTGGGTAAGGGTTTTGGTACATCCCAGGTGTCTGGACTGATCCGGGTACGTACAGGGAAAGGAAAATTGGTTCTTTTCTGCTAATTTTCGTTCCTGTAGTACTATGGATCAGTCCAGAGCCTGCCCAATTAGAAGCAGGGTATATTAATGGGAGAGTCGTCTGCTCAGCTGTAAGATTGTTCTCTAATGCATTCCATGTTCTTGTTAACTGTTGTTTAATGGTTCCATATTTTTTGCTATTATCTGCTTTGATATAGATACATATTGACGAACTGCAGGTGGCACAGTTGCTTAGCTACGGTGTCAGCGAGGTTTTTTTAATCTGTCTCCATCTGCTGATAGGGGGAGATGAACCCAGGTGTCTGGACTGATCCGTGGTACTACAGGAACAAAAATTAGCAGGTAAGAACCAATTTTCCTTTATTTGCCTTGAAGCAGATAGAGGGTAATTTTCAAGGGGACTTCTGCAAGTAAAATTGTGCTTTACCTTCAGAAATGGCCATTTACAAAATTGTGCATCAGATACATGCGTAAAATTATGTGCGCGCGCATAAGAACATAAGAAGTTGCCATACTGGGTCAGATCGAGGGTCCATCAAGCCCAGCATCCTGTTACCAACCATGGCCAATCCAGGATTCAAGTGCCTGCCAAATTTCCAAACAGTAAATAAATCCCATATTTCTAATGCCAATAATAAGCAGTGGCTATTTCCTAAGTCAACTTGATTAATAGCAGTCTATGGACTTCTCCTCCAGGAACTTATCCAAACCTTTTTTAAACCCAGCTACACACACACACACACACACACACACACTCTTTCTCTCACTCACTCACACACACTCACACAAATGGCAATTTTCAAAGCCATTTCCATGCATAAAACAGTGTTTTACATGCAGAAATGGAGGTCTTTAAAAATTGCATGTGAAAGTATATAAGCATTGCCACAGAGAGCAGAAATGTTCCTGGGGGATGGAGTCTGGGCGAGGTAAGCACGTAATGCACAGACTTTTACTGGGAAAAGTACCCATACAAGCAGCTGGTGCAGGTCCATACATGCGCTTTTTGAAAGGGAACTTTCCCCTTTTAAAAACTGACACGAAGTCTGCGGGTAAAAAGTACCCGCGGTCCTTACACACCCGCTCACAGTTTGAAAATTGCCCTCCCCACGTGCCTGCTTTTCCACACATAGGGGAGAGGTGTTCTAGGGAGTGGAGCCTGGGCAGGAGTTGGGACTTAACACATGTCCTTTAGGATGTGTGCACGTAAATTCTCTGAGCAAGTCTTAGGTGCACCGAATAGCAATTGTACAATTGTGTGCACGAGGTTTTACAGGGATAATTTTCACCGGGGTCTTATGTGAGAAGTCTGTTTTGAAAACTGGTGTAACTTAATGTGCGATGCTGCAGAATTACCCCTAGAAAAGAGAGTTGTCTGCAAACCATTTAAGGAGTTTTGAGCCTGGAATGGATACATGAAATATGCTTCAGAAATGGTCCGCTCTACTTAACATCTAAATTTTAAATAACAAAAAGGGATGTGCTAGTTTGATTTCAGAATTGCCTTAAAACTGAAATACATCTTACAAGCTTCAGAATATCACATTTTTGATGCTTACATAGTGCTGCATCGGTCTGTAGCACTATAAAAATAAGTATACAGTGGTTACATTGTGATCTGGTTTTACTGCTGCTGACATTGACAGGATATCTTAGATTAGCAGCTCTGTTTTGTAATAAGATTATATTAAATTAAGGCTGGCTACACAGACACTTGCACTTGCACAGGAGCAAGTAACTCAGGGCCTCGAATGCCGCAAGTCGGTGGGGTTTTCAAGATGTCCACACTGAATGTTCATGAGATGCGTTTGCATCCACTGTCTCCATTGTATGCAAGTGCACATCAGGCATATTCATTGTGGATATTCTGAAAACCAGACTGGCTTGTGGTGCTTGAGAACCGCACTTGCCTGCTCCTGCACAGAAGTTGAGACCCCCCCTGATGTTTATAGAGCAGAGGGAGCGGAGCAATTTTAGTCCTCAGGGGCCTCAAACCGATTTAGTTTTCAAGATGTTTACAGTGCATATGCATAAGATTAATATGCAAGTAAATCTCTCTTATGCACATTCACTGAAGATATCCTGAAAACCAGACTGCTTCGTGGCCCTCAAGGATCAGAACTGCTCCTCACCTTTCTGCAGCAAGTGTGATTTCGGGCACCATCATGAGAACTGCAAAGCTGAGTAGTTCTCTCATTGCAAAAAATCTGAATTATACAGAAATTGACTGGGATAAAGAAATGAGTAAATTCAACATGCAAGTAGAGCGGCCAGCTGATCCCATAGCTTTTATTTGTTTATTGTCACTGACAGGGTGAGCCTAGTCTGATGTTACCCCCTTGCATAGACTTCTAGGTGGGCTTCTCTTAGAGAAGCTGAAATACAGGTCAGTGTGTGCAGAGGGGGAAACCCAAGCCTGGATCAGTCTGCCAGTACAAATATGGAACTGCAACCTCCAGAAAAACAGGAAACCTCTGGATTCTGTGGTTTTTGTGCGGTTACCACCTGTGGTCCAGCCCTTAGTTTTGGCTGGCCATTTGGATGGCTCCCGTGTTTTATTCTTGAATTTTTATTAATTAACAATTTTTTGAATTTTTCTCCTATTTTTGTAAATTTCCTCCTATTTTTGTTGACTAGTTGTTTGTGCATTAATTCCCCGATATGCGGTGCGGTCCCTCATTAGTTTCACATTAACCAATTGACTTATCTTTGGGTTGTTTAATTGCCGCCGCTGTTTCATGGGACCACCTTCGCTTGCCCGACATTGGCCATGTTTCGGCAGTTGTCTGCCTGCTTCAGGGGCCTCGGGAAGGGACTTCTAGTCGCGGAACTTCCGTCACAATGCACTAGTAGCATCTATTTTTTCTTTGCGTCTCTTTTCGTGAGCGGCAAGAATGAAGGCGCCGCTCACGGAAAAGAGACGTGAGCCGACAAGAATGAAGGTGCCGCTCACGGAAAAGAGACGTGAGCCGACAAGAATGAAGGCGCCGCTCACGGAAAAGAGACGCAAAGAAAAAATAGATGCTACTAGTGCATTGTGACGGAAGTTCCGCGACTAGAAGTCCCTTCCCGAGGCCCCTGAAACAGGCAGACAACTGCGGAAACATGGCCAGTGTCGGGCAAGCGAAGGTGGTCCCATGAAACAGCGGCGGCAATTAAACAACCCAAAGATAAGTCAATTGGTTAATGTGAAACTAATGAGGGACCGCACCGCATATCGGGGAATTAATGCACAAACAACTAGTCAACAAAAATAGGAGGAAATTTACAAAAATAGGAGAAAAATTAAAAAAATTGTTAATTAATAAAAATTCAAGAATAAAACACGGGAGCCATCCAAATGGCCAGCCAAAAGTAAGGGCTGGACCACAGGTGGTAACCACACAAAAACCACAGAATCCAGAGGTTTCCTGTTTTTCTGGAGGTTGCAGTTTGATATACTAAAGGGAACGAGGTTGGTTATTGTATAGTAAAAATATGGAGCCAACGGACAACTCAACACCACATGTTTTACATATCCTTAAAGATATTTACTTCTTTCAGCACGTAAGAGCCTTTGTCAGATTGGGGCGGTCTGGGAACCCTCCGAATTTCACCCGGAGGCTCAGAGAATTTGCATCAGTTGCCGAGTTTCCCAGGAAGCACTACAAAACTCAGGGCCTCTCCATTTGCAGCTCCAGCCACTCCCCTTCCTCGGTGAGCGTGTGGAAAACAGAGAGGGCGGAGGGGCGTGAGCATGGAGCAGACATGGCAGGCAGCACGTGGGAAGAAACTTGGAGAGGGGGCCGGCAGCTCACAGAGGGCAGCCTGCAGCTGTGATTCCAGGACTTGGCCGTCACTCGTCAGAGGGTAGAGTGAGGATGCACAAGCTGGGAGCAAAGAGAATGCAGGGGTCGCTTGGATCATCCCTGGAGGGGAGGGAAGTGATGGTAGTGGGCAAGGGTGGAGGGGAGGTAGAAGAGAGAGAAAGTGTGGATTAGTTGGGGGGAGGGGGTTGGAAGAGAGAAAGTCAATACATATTATTCCTTTTCCCCCTCCCCTTGCTAATCAACAGCAATCTTAGGGTGACCACAACTGAAAGGTTCCCAGTTATTAAAATATTAGGGACACAGACAAACCCTACCTCACTACGGTGAGGTAGGGTTTGTTTGTAAGGTAGAAAGCCTGTTTGAGGTAGATTGACCCTGACAAGTAAAGAAAGCACCAGGACTAGATGGAATTCATCTTGTAAGTACTGTGGGAAATGTGTAGTGGTTAACACATTTCACTGTGCTTTCTATTTCTGGAATCAGTTAAAGCCGAGCACGTTGCTCAGGATTGATTTAGGACATATGGCATTCCCCTATTCCAAACGGGGATCCAAATCAGAACCAGACCACAAATGACCCGTTACTGTAATGTCAAGTCTGTGGAAAATACCAAAATTCATAATTAAAAGGAGGGAACAGGTGTGTGCAGGGTGGGGGAGGGGTTTGCAAATGATTAGCAGGGCCTGGCCTGGGTTCAGGAGCAAAAGGTCCTGCCAAAACAAAGTGTTTGACATTGTATTTCATGAAAGGCTGAACTTCAGATTAGAGATAATGAGGTTTAATGTTATCATTTGTGAATAAGGAACTGGCGGAAGTGGGGAAGCACCAGTGGGTTATCATTATTGACATTTTTATCAGAATAAGGTGACAAGTAAGGCAGAGCTTCCCAAACTTTCATCCAATGTCACCCCACTTTAGCACTTGAAAAGTCACAGGACCCCAGACAACCAAAACAAATTAGCAGGATGTTAGGCCCCTTCCAACAAGCTCTCCACTCTTATCCTTACTGCACTCCAGACGATCTTGTCTCTCAACCTCCACCTTCTCTGGTCAGACTTCTCTCTCAACCTCTATCCCCTCCAGTAGACACCCCCCCCCCCTCAACCTCTTCCCCCTCTATCTGATCCCCTCTTACATCTCCCAGATGCTCTCACCTATCTATCCCCATCCCTTCTTTGACCCCCTCCAGCCCTTTTCACACACCCCTGGTTGATCCTCTCTCACCCCAAGCCCTTCTTATTACAACCAACTGATCCTCTCACCTCTTCCTTATTCCCGCCTCACTCTCATCTGCCATCCTCTCTCTCTCAGTCCCCAACCTCATCTCTTCTCCTCCAGCTCTTCTTTCACCTCCCCCCTCCCCCAGCTGATCGCATCTCACCCCCAGCTCCTCTCTTATATCCCCCAGATTCTGTCGTTCCCCCTTCTCACCCTCCAGCTGATTCAACCCTCAAATTCCTCCTGCAACTGATCCTTTCTTTCAAACAATCCGTCCTCTAAACATCTTTCTGGGCAGGGTCAGCAACAACATATTCCTTAGGCCCCAGGCCAAAGGTGGATGACAGCTGGTGGGAAGAGAGGGAAGGCTGATGACAAAAGCAACATCTTTCTCTTGGGTAAGTTCAGAGGTGGGTGAGGAGAGAGAAACAATGGCAGTCTCTCTTGGCCCAATCACACACAGCTCTCCCTCCCCTCATGGCTGATCCCAAGCATGACAGTGATCTGCAGGCAGCAGCAGCATTAGTAATGAAAGTCAGCGTGGGGCTTGTGAGCCAGTGCAAGCACACAGGCCCTGCAGTGGCCCCCAAACCCTCCTTATGCAGGGCTTCCTGTTACCACAAACCCATGGGAGGGCAGGGCCACTACAGGGCTTGTGAACGTATTCTGGCTCACAGATACCATGCCAACTTATATTACTAATGCTGCTGCCATTTGAAGCACTTGTGACTGCAGCTGAATGTTTTGTGATAGGGATGTGAATCGGGCTTCGGACGATTGAAAATATCGTACGATATTTTCAAAATCGTCAGAAACCGGGGGCTCCCCCGAAATGATAGGAAAACCCCACAAAATTGTTCGTGGGGGGTTCTCTTATCGTTTTGGGGGAGGGCGGGAAAAACGGCACACAAAAATAACCCCTAAACCCACCCCAACCCCCCCAAAAACTTTTTACAGGTACCTGGTGGTCCAGTGGGGGTCCCGGGAGCGATCTCCCGCTCCCGGGCCGTCGGCTGCCACTAATCAAAATGGCGCCGATGGCCCTTTGCCCTTACCATGTGACAGGGTTTCCGTGCCATTGGCCGGTCCCTGTCACATGGAGGGAGCACTGGATGGCCAGTGCCATCTTTAAAAATGGTGCAGGCCATCCAGTGCTCCTACCATGTGACAGGGGCCGGCCAATAGCACGGATACCCTGTCACATGGTAAGGGCAAAGGCCATCGGCGCCATTTTTATTAGTGGCAGCCGACAGCCCCAGAGCGGGAGATCACTCCCGGGACCCCCACTGGACCACCAGATACCTGTAAAACGTTTTTTTGGGGGGTCGGGAGGGTGGGGGAAGCTAAGGGATTAGTTTTAAAGGGTCGGGGTGGGTTTTTTGTTTATCGGCTCGGGCGCAGCCGATAAACAAAACTGTGATCGGGCCGGATGAAAAAAAAAACCACAATGTGAATCAGAACCGAAATCAGAACTGATTCCAGTTCCGATTCACATCTCTATTTTGTGACCCCATATGAGGGTCCTGACCCACAGTTTGGAAAGCCCTGAAGTAGGGTCTTACGGGGCTTGGTGTATCAACCATTATTTAATATTTTAATGAATTATCTGGAGGAAGCAATAAGCCTTTATTTTTGTCTCATTATAAACACACTACAGGACATGCAGTTTTTATAGAAGGATTTAGATATTTTAGGCAAATAGGTAGATGAGACTTAACACAAACAAGTGTAGGGTTAACTTGGGCTACAGGGAGCTGGGCTATATTGCAAACAAGGCAATATCTGCTAGTACTACCAAGCCAAAGCCCCAAGAGCATTAGTGGATTGTGAGGTGGGAAGGAGTGCGCCAAGTCGAATAGCAGCAATCAAAGTTGTGTATGTAGGAAAGTATTAAACAAGGATGGAACCAAAGTATTATAAAATGTTTTCTTCTAGTGTCTGAGGTTATTTGTGGCACCCTCAAAAAAAGGATATTCAAATATTAAAGCACAAAAAATGACCACAAAGAAGACATGAGGGCTTCCATAATAAATTATCAAAATGGACCCAATTTTCCAGTGGTGGAGAAATTTTCTTTGGCCCAGCAATTTACTTCATTCTCATTGGGTTTCCTGTTCCATCAGAATCAGCCTCTGTTGGGTCACAATGCCATGAGCTTCACTCATAACTACTCCTTTTTTTGTATGCTCCTCCCAGGTCAGCCTTCCGGAACTTGGTTAACATAGTTCTAAATCTGAGGTGTTGCCAATGGCAACCCTAGGGACTCTGAACACTGCCTCTGAGGCATCCCCAGCTCTGGCTGACCCAGGGAAGAGAAGCCTATAAATTTTGGAATCTGATCACAAAGATCCATTAGCCAAAAAATGTTTCTGTCAAAAGCCTAAAAATTAATTCAGATGCAACAAGTCTCAGAAGAATTTAAATATACCAGGCAAATATGTTATATTTACCGCTCACAGGATGACCCCGCAAGTGGCTTCATTCACCCTACTCCGGACCCACTACACGGCACAGAAGTCGCCGCCTTCTTCCCTCCCACGTGCGTTCGCGCCCGACGTCTCCTTATTTAAAGGGCCTGTGACAGGAAGACTCGACAGCACCCAGCAATGACATAATCTCTTCAGCTCTATAAAAAGGGCCTCACAGACAGCAACGGGTCATCATGCCTCATAGGCCTGCCTTTAGCCTTGCCTCAGCATTGCTTTGTCCAGCTCGTCTTCAGCCTTGCTTCGTCCAGCTTGTCTTCAGCCCTGCCTTAGCCTTGCCTCATCCAGCTTGTCTTCAACCTTGCCTCAGCCTCACCTCATCCAGCTCATCGTCAGCCTTGTCTCCTGTTCTGTCCTTGGCTTTGTCTCGCTCAAGTCTTGCCATAAGCCCTGCCAGTTGCCAGAACCCAAGGGCTTAGCCTGCAGGGGAAGCAGTTGGTCTAGGTGAAGCCTTAGCCTGGCCTGTTCTCCAGCTGTCAGCAAAGGCCTCATGAGCTTGCCCATGAGGCTGTGTCTACTGAGCCACAACAAGAAGGGCTCATGCTCATGCCATTTGTCACAGTTTGCTGAGGCCATGAGCTCTGCAAACGCACTTCCATGAGCCACCCAAGAATGGGAGCAATAGGCCGAGTTGAATTCCTTGACCACTGTCCTAGGCAACTGTACTCAACAAACCCAGTAGCAGTTTGATCTCCTGACAGGATACTACAGGATCTGACCCAGCATTTGGACACTATGTAGGGCCAACTTCCAGGCCCTCTCCCAGTATCAGCTCTGGTGAACTCTGTGCCAGCTCCCATTTGGACTGTGGAATTCATGATCCAGTTTCCGCCATCTCCAAGGTATAGTGGTGATCCCAAGGGGTTCAGAGGGTTCCTCAATGTTTGCAAAATGCACTTCGAGCTACAACTGGCTTGGTTTTTTTTTTTCAGTCCTCTCAAGATTACGTATATTCTTACCTTGCCAGACAGTCCAGCTCTTGCCTGGGTTTCTCCCTTGTGGGAATGAGATGACTTGCTTTTTAGAAATTTGGATAACTTCATACAACAGTTCCGCCTGATCTTTGACAAACCCAGGTGCGTCTCATCCGCTGCCACAGAACTTCTCTGCATTTGTCAAGGCTCTTGCACTGTGGGTGAATATGCAGTAGAATTTTGTACCTTAGCTTCCAAGCTTGGTTGGGGTGACTACAGACAAACTGTCATTTTCTGGCAAGGATTATCTGGAAGAATAAAAGACTACCTGGCAGCTCGGGATCTTCCTCCATCCCTAGAAGCACTTATTGCCTTGGCTATCCAAGCTGATCTAAGATTCCAGGAACAAGCTCAAGAGAAAACATCTTATCAAACTATTCCTGTGACTTCCAAACCTCTGAATCCCCTGGAGCCAATCTCAGATTCTTCGAGGGTTGTCATCTTTGAGGAACCCATACAGTTGGGCAGAACACAGCTCTCTGAAGAAGAAAAACAGAAATGAAGATTGCATAACCTTTGCCTTTACTGTGCAGCACAGGGATATTTCGCTAGCCATTGTCTCGAGAAACCAGGAAATTCCATGAACATATGCTTAATCGGGAAGACAGTTTTCAACTGTCTAGCTGCCTCTCCACAACTGGTGATACCGGTGTCTCTCATTTTCGGTGAACACTCTGTTAAAGCTGAAACCTTATTAGACACTGGAGCAGGGGGAAATTTTATTCAGAAATCACTGTTTCACCAGTTATTACTACCAGCTTAACCACACCCTGTGTTATTTCCTCCATCTATAGTGAACCTCTACCTGATCTCGTGACCATGGCCACCTTGCCTATCACTATGCATATTGGTTCACATCGAGAAAATCTCAAGTTCTGTGTGCTACCCAAAGTAACAGACTGTCCTGGCTCAAACTCCACCAATCATCTATTGACTGGACCACGTTACAGATCAACCAGTGGGGGTCCCTCCTGCCAGGTGCATTGTGCTGCCTCTAGTCAATCCACTCTAGACTACCTCACTTGAACTTTCAGATCTACCACTCTGGTACACATTGTTTACTGACCTAAGCCAGAAACCACAACCTAGAGCCTGGGTGTCTTGTAAAGCTGCTGGCTGTCAGTATCAACATGTTGGATGAGGAAGGCTCTTGCTTTCTTGGCAGTGGCTTCTACCTCCACGAGGATGGTTTTCAAGAGACCATCCTCGTGGAGGTAGAAGCCACTGCCAAGAAAGCAAGAGCCTTCCTCATCCAACATGTTGATACTGACATACATAAGCCACATTTCTCTCGCACCGAAGGATTTATGCCAGCCAAAGAGAATCACGCAGCAGAGGCTCTCCTATGACCACTAGAAATCCAAGAAATACCTGCAACTTATGTGTCAAGTCCCCCAAGTCCCTAGATGGCAAAGATGTATCATTGATGTCTCCCCAGATGCCGAAGACAGGAGATTCAGGGAGAGGGGCTTAGAAGGGGGGCACTTTATGTTCACTGCTCGTGGGATGACCCTGCGAGCAGCTTCATTCACCTGATCCCGGACCCGCTGCAGGGCACAGATGCTGCTGCTATCTTCCCCCTGGTGCATATACTCTCGACATCTACTTATTTAAAGGGCCTGCGACAAGAAGACTTGGCAGCACCCAGCAATTACATCATTTCATCACCTGTATAAAATGGCCTCGCAGACCTTCCTGCTTGCCTCAGCAATGGGTCGTCTTGCCTCGTCCAGTTGCCTCAGCCTTTCCTCATCGGCCTGCTTTCAGCCTTGTCTGAGCCTCGCCTCAGCCTTGCCACATCCAGCTCATCTTTAGCCTTGCCTCAGTCTTGTCTCATCCAGCTTGTCTTCAGCCGTGTCTGGTCCAGCTCATCTTTGGCCTTGCCTCATCCAGCTCGTTTTCAGCTTTGCATCAGCATTGCCTCGTCCAACTCATCTTCAAGTTTGCCTCAGCCTTGCCTTGTCCAGCTTGTCTTCAGCCTTGCCATGTCCAGCTCATCTTTCACCTTTCCTCAGCCTCACCTCATCCAGCTTGTCTTCAGCCTTGTCTCCAGTCCTGTCCCTGGCCTTGTCTCGCTCAAACCTTGCCATGAGTCCTGCCTGCCGCCAGAATCCAAAGGCGCAACCAACCGGGGAGGCAATTGGTCTAGGTGAAGCTTTACCCTGGCCTGCACCAAGGCACATTCTCCAGCTGTCGACACAGGCCTCATGGGTTTGCCCATGAGGCTGCATCAACTATGCTCACGTTCATGCTGTTCGTTACCAAATATGTCAGTGAACCATCCTGTAGGTGATCTTTTATTAAGGAAACAAAGTGGAAAGTGCATACTCTCAAGCTAAAGGGACAATAGATTTCACCGCCTTCAAAAGAGAGAATTTGGTGCTTGAAGTGATGAAACCATGGTATATTTCTCCAGAGACTGTTGTATATGTAACATTGAGTAATGTCAAAAGAAAACCAGACAGCCTTTTGGTTAGACTCTAGGGAAAGCACTGATCGGCATATTTGCTTTTTTGTTCACTTCTATAGGCTTGGCTTTGTCCAGTTTGCCCAGGATTATGTCTGGACAGTTGTTCAGCAACAAGAAGAGCAAACCTGATGGCTCTCTTGCTTTTTTTCAACCTCAGTACATACATAACACCACTGAGACCACTTCTCAGCATTATTAAAAAAAAATAAATGGTTCTTGCCTTCCATTTCCTCTTGCCAACACCCTTAGGTACTCTTAGTCTTATCACTGCAAGTCTCCCATGTGGGGCTGTTTACTCAGTTTGGAATATTCTACTTCTGCCAAGCTTACTGTGGATCCTACTTTGCTTTGACATCTGTTAAAGATATACATACATAAAAAAAAATGTAAAACGCAGAAATAATCCTGGGCTGTATCTTACTGCTAAGCTGTAGCAATCACCAAAGGAATCATAAAATGAAAACAAAATTCCATGTCCTGGATTTCTCAGCTGGTGATTTGATTTCTTGTTGTTTTGTCTCTAGTAATCCAATAAAAAGAGCTGGAATAAATCCCCTGTACTTTTTGCATATATACATCACTAAGTATTTATCAACCAATGTTAAGGATGATATTGCCAAGGGTCAGCCCAATAACTCTGGTTATGGTGCTGCAACATAAGAGACTTATGTTAGTCTCCTGTCCGCTGGGGATCAGATGCCAGAGGTTTACATGTTCTGTCCCAGAGAAGAAAAATTGCTGCTGCCCCTGCTGGCTGGAGGAGCCACAAGGAGGGTAAATCTTTGGAGTTGATTTATCTTCAACACTCATGCCTAGTGTAGAGTCATATGGACATGCGATGCAGGATGGGGGAGAGAGTGTGTGTGTGTATATGCGCGCGCACATATATATATAAATAGATAGATAATATATAATAAACAAAGGGATGAAAAGTAATTTTAGAAAATGGTACTGCAAAAATGAAATCATGTTGGAAAAAGTGCACCATTTCCCCTGAATCCTGGAAGAAAGTGATGTGAAAAACAAAAAACAGGGCGATAAACTGATTCTTGTCATCTGTGTAATGCCTTTTATGATATCGGTATGTACTGTTAGCCATGGCGATATGAGTCCTGTTTCGCAGGTCTGTGACCCAGGCCAGGTTTGCCATCCTGTAATTTGCAACAGCCTGAATCCAGCTACAGGTACGGGGGAATCCCTCATTAGCAAGAGTGAGAGGATTTGGGTAGCTTAAAAAGCGGCTTACTCTTTAGAAAGCAGAGATTAACTGTACAGAATCCTGCAAAAGCCAGAATGGGAGAAGGCAGTCAACGAGCCGATAAATACCCAGTGTGGCCAAAGCCTTCATGGACAAAAAATTGTAATGCTCAGCTCATTTCTGAGCCGCATGTAGAAGCCTGACTGAAGATTTGCTTTCTTGAAAAAACCTTAATAGCAGCAGAGGATTGGGATGGCTCAGAATTCCTTTATCCAAATTCTGCAAGAATTCTAGTCCCCAAACTGGAAGAAATCCTAAAGAAAGGGCTGGAACACTAAACTCATATGGCAAAAGCCCTATCTGCAGAACCAGGAGGTTCCCAGTCTACACTGCAGTCTCTGGACATCATGTTCTTTGATGGGGAAAATATGCAAACTTGCCCACCTTGGTGCAGAATCCATGGTTATATTTTACCCATGGCCTCTGCACCAACTTTCAAAGGGAAAGTAAACAAGAACTTTCACTTTGAAATTTAACCATGGGTACACAACCTGTGCAGTCACTTGCACCTGACTTTTCTGCGGCTAGAATGTGGGAAGAATCAAAAATGCCATCTACAAATGCACTTTTCCCTCCCCCAACAAGTTCCCTGTGAATGCCTGCTCGATGTGGCATGGGCCTTTTAGCCATGTTGAGGGGTGGTTTTCAGACAGCCAATATATGAGGGTAAAGTTGCTTTTCATCCGTGAAAATCACATTGAAGATTTAGCGTCGTTATTTTATTTTGTTCTTGTGTTTGCTAAAGCCATTTGGTAGGACGGTGCTGCCTGCAGATTTGGTGCCTGGCCCTAGCAAGTTTTCCCTCGCTTTGTCCAACTCCTACAGCACCGATATAATGAGCGAGGCGTAGCGCTTTCAGATTGGCCCATGATGATGAGTGCCACCACTGTTTACATGCACTTCTCCAAGGCGACAGCATTCACAGAAGACGCAGTTTCCCTAAGTGAACAGTATCCACACCTATGAAATCCAGAGGGGGGAGATACTTCCGCTTAGTACTTACCATAAATCTGAGATAGTCCCTGTTTTGCTGCAAATGTGTTACTATTTATGCATTTCTCTCTGTTATAAACTCTCAACTAGTTTCAGTTTTCTTGTTAAAAAAAAATAAATCCTTTAGTCCTTTGAAAAGCACAGTGCTTTATTTATTTAAACACAAGCACGCGGCCTTTAGATGCACTATTGCCATTCGCTTTCCATAGCTGCTGGGATTTCTCTGGGCTGGATCCAGGTGTTCAGGATATACCATCTGTGTATCACTTGCAAAGCTCTGTCAGCTATTTCAAGAAAGGAGGAGGGGTAGGCAGCTAGAGCAAGTCAGTAATTGTGGCCTGCAGATGCATTTCCAATGGGAGAGATTCTTTAGTGAGCGATGCTGGGCTTTGCACAGCAGGGGCAAGTGCAAATGCCATTGCTTCAGGTCCCAGAGTGCCAGAGTCTGAGAGGTAAGAGGGGTAGGTTGTACGAAGGAAGGTGTTTCCAACTCATGGGCATTAGATAAAAGTTAGAGACAATCTCCAGGCTGGGGAAGCTTTTTTTTTTTTTACCTGTGTTAGAACAGGATGAAGGGAAGGGAGTGAAAGGGACACAAACGGGAAAGGAAGCAAGAAAAAGAGGGGGTGTAATAGCGCACACAACAAAAGAGAAGGGAGAGACAATAACAGGATAAAACATGTTAAATAGCAGTAGTAGTAGTAAAACAAGAAACTAGAGTATAAAAGGAGAGACAGCAAAAAAAAAAAAATAATAATAATAATAATAATAATAATAAAGGGTTTAAAAGTGCCTAGAAAGAGATGAAATAAGAATAGCAAAACTCAAAATTTCTGAGTGACCTAGCATGGTCATATCTGGGACCTGTCCTTGTGTTCGCTATCGCAGTGCAGCATGGAAGCGCAGTTGGCAGCTGGCTGCCTGCTTTGTGATTAAGCCATTTGTTCACAAAGCAGAAGACTTCATTTTCATCCTGGGCAGGCCTGGATTCCAGGAGACACATGGCAAGCTGTTATTTAAGCAATTAGCCCCGAAGGCGTGCCTCATTATCAGATTACACACACTCCACCAGTGCAGACACAAGGCTTAGCTGATTGCTCTTACCTCCCAGATATGTGTATAATCTATAGATTACCAGTTTACCCATGCCACATGACTGTAATTATTTTTTTTTTTTTAATGTTTATAAACTGGGCAGCCATCATGAAGGTACACATCATTAATCCAGACGGTCTTTTACCAAGTTCTTTTCTTTACTGGAAACCTACTATTTTCAAATCACATCTACTTAAGTCCTAAAATATATTCCACCAGAAATTCATGAGCAAAAAAAAACTCTTCCCAGTGCTGTGATGCATACTTTGAGTTTGAGCAGTATAGGGCGGCAAAGATGACCAGGAGAAGGCAATAAAATATATTATGACATCCCTATGACATTAATATGTACCAGCCTCAGAAAAACATGCCGCTTTCAAGTATGCTTATTGGTGCTATGTGTTTTATGCATCTTAACCGATAATCCCGTTTAACGCTTTCCTTTTAATGACCTTTCACAGATCTCGTCCACTTTGATATCCCTTCTATACTTATAGAGATAGATGCGGCGCTTCAACGAGATTCATTGGAACAAATGCAGAGACACTCCGTGGCAGATAAAACAGACTCGGAAGAGGAGTCAGAAAGCACTGCCCTATGACATAGGGTCCCCATGTAACTCTCTTGTACATAACATGAGAACTGTACAATAAACTACTGAAGGATGTGTCGTCACCATTGCCAAGAGCTATCTCCAGTCGAAGCTGTGTCTGTTGGCTGCCAATACCACTGACAAGCTGTATGTGACTTAGATAGCATCCCAGCCTCGTGGCAAGCCAGTTTGAGTGCAATCTGAGATATTTTTTTTAGCTATTCCTTTTTTATTTAGTGCCTAATCTTCCATCACCCCTCACCCCCTTCCCCAAGAAAGGAAGTTTAACAGAGCCAAGCAAGTCAAATGGAAAACAGAGAAGTGGATTGGCAATACAAAATGAACTCTTCTGGTCTCAGTGGATAATGAGAATGGGCTTTTTGTTCCCTTATGACTGAACTTTAGCTAAAACACTTAGTCAAACGGAAAGGTGGACTTACAGAAGGAGATCAACGCAGTAAAGGTACTTGTTTCTTTGTGCTCACTGGCACAAAGTGAATATGGCAAAGTCTATGCATGAATGCTGGGTTGAAATGTTGAACCAAGAAAGAAACTCAGTCTGACCATATCAACAGGCAGTCCAAGGCAAAGAAATGCAAACTAATCATTTATTAAAATTCAAAACAATACAAGAGCAGAATATAAACCCAGGGCAGTCTTCCTCCCCACCCATGCTCTCTGTCTCCAGTGTGTGTTTTTAATGACATTTCTTCAGGGGGGATTCAGGACTTAGAGCCCGATTCACTAGGAAGACAATATTCCAAAAATCTGTGCTCCTAATTTTAGGCTTCTAAGGTAGTCTCCTGTTTTCAGTCAGACTTAACTGGAAATTCACCTAAATTTTGGTGCAGGAAACTTATGCCCCTAAATTTAGATCTGCTGTTTATTTTTCTAGATTTAGGCCCTTAAGTGCCTAGTGCTGAAAATCACTCTAACCCCTGTTCTAACTCCTCCTCTGTAACTTGTTAGGCTCATAAATTTTGGAGCCTAGTGAAGCTAGGAGCCTACATTTAGGAACTGAGGCCTAGTAAATTTTCAATAGGGTCAATTTAGGAGCCAAACTCCAAAAGTTAGAAGCCTAAATTCTTCAAAAATTGGCCTCTAGTTTTTTTTCTCCATAAGTACAAATTGGGACAAAGGCATTAGTTAATCAGGCCCCCCCAAGTTTCTGCTAAGAAAGTCTCATGAAAAGTGAATAGGAATTACAGCAGTGTGTGGGAATGCCCTGACGTTAGTCCTTTTTTATTTTCAGCTTTTAAAATGTGATGTATTTGCTGCCTTCTCCTTCAGCAGTCCCTGTGTGCGTTGGTACAGAGTTTCTGTGGTTGTACTGGTCATCCTGTAACATAGCCACATCTTGGGTTTGAGAAGCATTGTATATGCTTTATACCCAGGTTTAAGTATTCTCCTGAGAAAAAAAAGACAAATGTGGGAGAGTGCAGAAATATACTTATCCCAAGATGCTTTTGTTTGTTTGTATTTTTGTAAGTAAATGTTGATTTGGTTTTATTATTTTAACCACCGGCTCAGTCGGAACCTGGGTTCCGATAGAGCTGGTGGTTCACAACTACTGGGGGATTCACAACTACTGGGGGATTCACAACTACCGGGGGATTTTTTCCTCCATTTTATATTATCCTCTTCTCTACCCCAACATATTTAGTCTGGTCATTGCAATGATTGTCTTGGGCTGGGGGCCATGCACCAGGTCTCCTGGTGTCCTGCAATCTTGTACCCTGAATCCAGCCAAGGCATCACCCTCTAAGCAATATTCACAAAAAAAAAAAAGAAAAAAGAAGCATTTTGGTTCACTATATAAAGCTTAATTCAACACAGAAGTGAACTCAATATGTGCAAACACAGAACAATATAACAAATTGAAATGTAGTGAAATGATGGTCTCATACACAGAATGCCCCTGGCCACTTAATCCAGTAAAACTTCAAAATTATGTACTGTCAAACATTGCCATCAAGTGCTGAAGGTGTATAATGACCCAAAAATATCATATAACAAAGTGGCAATATAATCCTCATATAAATGGCTTCTTTAATCAAAAGCAGTACTTAACAGAAGCAATGCTCCCAAGTTTCATTAATTATATTCTAAAGCGTCACATGTTATGTAACAATCCCAGAGATATGTAAAAATGCTGTCAAGACAACAACCTCAACGATATTTCAGCAAATGTGCTTGCTTCAGGAGGTACAGTATAATTTGCAATTCTAAAAAAGTGGATAGAAAACATTATTTTAATATTTGCCCTTGCTGTTTTGCAGAAAAAGAAGGCAAAAACTTATATATATGCCAACCAGACAAAGCATTTCATACCTGATTAGAAATATTTAGCATGCACAATAATGTGATGGCAACAAATTCCAGAGTTTAATTGAGTGTTGAGTGAAAAAGAACTTTCTCCATTTACTTTTAAATGTGCCCCATGCTAACTTCATGGAGTGCTCCCTAGTCCTTCTATTATCCAAGAGTAAATAACTGATTCATATTTACCCGTTCTAGACCTCTCATAATTTTAAATGCCTCTATCATATCCCACCTCAGCCATCTCTTCTCCAAGCTGACCAGCCCTAACCTCTTTAGTCTTTCCTCATAGGGGAGCTGTTCCATTCCCCTTATCAATTTGGTCACCCTTCTCTGTACCTTCTCCATCGCAATTATATCTTTTTTGAGATGCAGCAACCAGAATTGTACACAATATTCAAGGTGCTTTCTCACCATGGAGCGATACAATTAATGAAACTTGGGAGCATTGCTTCAGATAAGTACTGCTTTTGATTAGAGAAGCCATTTATATGAAGATTGTATTGACACTTTGTAATATGATAAATGTTTTGGGACATTATACACCTTCAGCACTTGATGGCACTATTTCATGGTACATAATTAGACAAAAGGTGCTTTTGAAGTTTAGCCATATTAAGTGGTTAAAGGCACTTTGTGTATGAGACCATCATTTCACTACATTTTCATTTTCATTTGTTATATTTTTCTGTGTTGCACTTATTGAGCTCACGTATGTGTTGAATTACCCTTAAGCAATAACCATTATTTCCTCCACAGCTGCCCCAGAGAACAGAAGACCCTATTTGGGTATTGAATCAGGGACTTTCTGCATGGCAGAATGCAGCACTTGCTACCTGGCTCACTAGACCAGCTCCATGATGGACTTGTGCACTGATTATGTGATTTTCTCACCACAAGTTAAAAGAACTAGCGATAAGGGCATATTAACAGTATACTAACTGCAACTTTGGCTTATTGTTGAAAGATAAACACCATCGCATTTTAAATAAATGCAGTTATTGTCCCACTGAACAACCATGAACAACATTTTAATAGCGATCTATTTGGCATATATCATTTCTTGGCCTCCTTTTGCCCAAGATCAAATACAAGCTCAGAGCCATGAGCTGCATGGCTTTTCAGCTGAGACTGACACTGTACAATATGGAGGGGGCGGGGGTGGAGGGCTTTAATGCTCTGCCACCCAATCCTACTAGGGACATGAAACTGGCAAAATGGGAGGATTATACCTACCAGTAGAGACTATGAAAGAGCAGGATTTTCTCTACTCATGTACACATAGTCTGTACCTTAGAGTAAACACAGATTACTTAAAGCAGGCCAATACTGAAGTGACATCAACCTATGGAGGGCAATTTCCAGTAGGTCCCAGGTTGTGTCCATGGGCTCTTTATCCAGAAAATGAGCAGATGTAAAATGCATGCATAAAAATCAGGTATGCATTGCACCCGCTATCTGTGAGGATGGCCAAGCGGGAGCACAATAGTATGCATGCAGTTGAAAATCACCTGTCTGCAAACTGTTTTCCTCCCCTGACTTAGCCATGCCAATGGGAGCACCTCTTTTTTAGTTTGGCTAAAGTGCACGCGCTCTGTAACTCATTCACACTTTTAGCCACATTTGAGGAGGGCAGTTGTCAAGTCGGGCCATTTTACCTGAGTACATACCTTTCAAAATTGCCCTCACTGGACACGCTAAGACTAAATATTAGAAAATCCAGTGTTTTGGCTTAAGACCACCTTCACCTGGATATTGCTGAATTATCAAATAAATCCAACAAACAGCCCTCCCTTCCAAAATGAGCCCATAAAAAAAAATCACTCATTTCTGTAGTCCTTGTCTATATGACGACAAAACACTCTGGTTTCTCACAAATGTCCAAACCCTTTTGATACCAGCTGAAGCTCTGCTTCCTCTCAGGACATCAAGACACTGCAGCCATGGACACCTCAGGTCAACAGTTCTGTCATTTGCTGACGGAGAACAGGCTTCCAGCTCATAGCCAGACAAGCTTCTTACCCTACTGTACAAAACAAATAACATATACAGTGGGTGGATAAGATAACGGACTCATTTTAGCCACTTAGCTTCAGCTAAATATTCACCTGGAGATAATTGGCAAGGTTTTCAGCTGAATATTTACCTCAGTCTAGCCAGCTAGATTTAATATGCTGGGTTCCCTGGCCTAAACTTAGTGCCGAAAATCAGGAACTAACCAGCCAAGACAAACGTAGTCCCCTGCAGCTTGCCTCACCTCCTATTTCCCCCCTTTCCCATTGATGGCTGAGGTCCATCCCTTCCAACACCCCTCCCACCCCCACTACAAAAATAATCTCTCTCCCTTTCATACTTGCACCCTTACCCTCCACCCCCAAATCTGCAAATTCTGGCCCTGGCACATGAGCAAAATAAGTTATTCTTGTCTCCTATCCACTTGGCTTCCCACATGACAGAGGGGCTGATTCGTAAGGGGATGGGTTTGTCTGGCCAGATTTAGGACTGCTGTTGCAGCGACTATATTTGGCCAGCCAACTTAGGGGGCTAATGCTTAAAATCAGCAGTAGACACCTAATTTTGTCCTCCCCCTGAAATAACCCTGCCTCTAGACCCGCTCTGATTTTGAACAGCTATATTTAATCACTTAATGAAACTAAGGAAGCTAAATTTGGCCACTCAGAGTGGGAAATTTTCAAGAACTTTGATCTAGCTGATTGAATTCTTAGCCAGCTACAGCCCATTAAACATTTACTTCTGAGTGGCTTATATTGTGTTGTGTGAAAGTTGTGGCAGAGACTGCAGGGGAATTGAGCAGAACCCTCCCTTTTTATGATTTAAGAGTACCTGCTTGTGGTGAGAGAGGATTATTGGCTGAGCATATCAAACAAGAGAACAGCTTGTGTCAAAGGTAGCAGATGGTCCCTATCAGCAGAAAAAACCAGAAACTTCCAGGATGGGTGGAAGATCTGGAGGGGCCAGAGGGAACTTGGGGGAAGTTATAGAGAATTATCAGGACCAGAATTCCCAGACAGGAGGAAGGAGGCCTCCATGAAGGAGCTTCCCTCTGGGGCAGTGGGGGAAATACTGCGAGTCCATGTAAAGCCAGTCTATGAGGTGGTAGAGATGACCAAAGGTGGAGGTGCAATAATAGTCCCTATTACAGAGAGTAAGGGAAATTTTTGCTGGGGTTACCAGCCACCGTAGTTTTGTGCCCCTGACTTTGCCTCTTCCTGTGTGCTGGCAGGACAGGAGTTGAGGTGTTCCGTGTGATGATGGGAAAATGGCAGACTTAAACCTCCGAGAGAGGAGGGCCCATTCCATTAGATTTGTCCCCGGCTCTGTATCCCCCTCAAACTGGGCCCCCCTCAGTTCAGCCCTGCAAACAGTGAAAGGATGGAGTTAAAATCCTGGCCTTCCAAATCATCATTAATCCAGGCTGAACAGCAGTCTGGTTCCCATTTATTATTTTTAGCTTAAAAGAAGTTAGGGAATCCTGTGCCTTTCTATCAGATACAGATAACTATGAATGGCAGAACAAAGGCACCTCTCATCCGGTAACAGGTCTCATTCCTGGTGGCTTAAGGGTAACTGTGAGGAGAATGTAGCGTGTTCACTCAGTAGAGTCACACTCTGAGGACAACCCATCAGTGGACTGAGGAAGAGCGGGTAAAGGAGGCTTAGACTGGTACAATAAAGTAAGAGGATTCAAGGTTGAGTCCTATACTTCTGTCTGTCTTTGTAATATTCCATAGTAAGTAACCTCATTGACAGACAAGCACTCTGAGATTATTATTTATTATTATTATTTATTAAACATTATATACCGCCTGTAAGAAGGCATCCAAGCAGTGGTAGGCTGAAAAAATAGTTTAAAAAATGGTTACATAGCCAGTATAAGGCAGCACAGTCTACATAAAATTGCATGAATACATAGGATAGAAACATACATGGTTGTATGATTCATCTCGAGATAATTAATTCCCTCTCTAATGTGGTGAAGGTGTTGTATTCATGGTGTCAGCACATGGTAACATTATAGATGATGGCAGATAAAGATTAAAATGGCCCATCCATTCAGTCCATTTGAGATTCTTCCAGTTTAGGTAGATAAGCATATAAATTCCCATATACAATCCAACAACTTCCCTTTTCCCTAAACTTGCTTTTACCTGACTTTTCAAACTTTCCCACTATCACCCTCCATACCTGTCCCAAGCACATGCATAATCTGCTAAAAGTTTTGGTAGGCCATGTCAGGCCTTCTCATCTTTAACTTTTATTTTTACAACACTAATGAGTAATCCAACTTCTGGGCCCCTTCCACGGCTTATTACAAAGTTTTGTAATAGTACTAATCCCACGGCCACCAAAATTACTGAGGCTGTTGCCATAAAAGGTTTGGCATCCATAACCAAAGTTTGGGTTATAACTATAGTCTCTTTATGCAGCTTACTCTAGTCTTCTTGGATCCCCAAAGCTGTTGTACCACTGCTGTAGGGTTTGCAAGGAACTAACAGACCATGCAATACAGTGCACTGAAATTGAGCATCCGTTTTCCTAACTCGCTGACAGCCACCTCTCCCAGGCACCCGATGCTGAGGAGGCTCTAGGGACGCACAATTTTCCCTAGCACCTCCTTTTTACCACAGCAGATCATTTAAATATTAAATCGGGTGCCTGGGAGAGGTGGATTGGCGTGCATTGAGAGTGGGCACTCAATCATGAGTGCCCATTTAGTGCATGCCGATATTGCATCGGCCTGTAAGTCTGCTAGTCCCCTCAAACGTTTTGGCTCATCCAAGTCACTGGCATTACCCAGTAATAGATCAGATGATCAGGAGAACCAAGAGAGAATGACAGGAAGGAATCCAGCTAGCAAAGAGGTAATGGTTTATATCTGTGCTGAGAAGTCTTTAACATTTATTTGGGAGAAAGGAGACTATCTCCCTGTGAAGTTTCTGAGAACATAGTTTAGGCAGAAGCCTGTGAAAGGCAAGGGATTTTCCCTGCTGCAGTGTTTAAAGGGCAAATGCCCAATTATGGCACGACAAAACACATTAGAGCCATGGCTAAAACACAATGGACAAAAAATAGGAACAAAACTATCAAACCATTATCAAAATCCAAAAAGAGAAATGGAGGAAGTAAAAATAATAATAATAAAGTTATCCACAAATATTTTAAATAAAAAAATTGACCAATTTTAATATAAGGAAAGCCGTTAGAATAAATACATGAAGGCGAATCAACCTAGAACATCTCAAACTAAGAAACAGAACAGCCCCAACACAAGCTGTGTTTCTTGAGAGGCTGTTTCAAGGGGGATCAGAAGCATCTAAATGATAATAAGAGAAATTACATAGTAAACAGGACAGCATAGCAAATAAAGCAAGACATCAAAGAGGCAGTAAATATAACTTACAGTGGAAAAGAACTGCCTGCAAGTACCTGAATAACTCCCCAAAGAGATTTAAATGAATGAAAAAAATGGCACTAAAAAGTCATGTGGTGCACAACAGCCAATCGATTCTCTGGAAGCAAATAAACATAGCTTAGTTGAGAGTAAAGCAAACAAAAGATAACAGAGACAGCAATGCAGCAAAAAGGGTTAAGACCAATTGGATGTAAAAGAAGTACATACAGTAAGTACATAAGATTTGCCATACTGGGTCAGATCAAAGGTCCATTGAGCCCAGTATCCTGTTTCCAATAGTGGCCCATCCAAGTCACATGTACCTGACAGGATCCCAACGGGTAGACAGATTCCAAGCTGCTGATCATAGGGATAAGAAGTGGATTTCTGAAACTCCACCTTAATAATGGTTTATGGACTTTTCCTCCAAGAATTTGTCCAAACCTTTTTTAAACGCAGCTACACTTATAGCTTTCACCACATCCTCTGGCAACAAATTTCAGAGCTTAAGTATGCATTGAGTAAAAAAATATTTTCTCTTATTAGTTTTAAATGTATCACCTAGTAACTTCATTGTTCCACTAACTCATTATTTTATTATAGATCTCTATCATATCTTCCCTGAGCCGTCTCGTCTTCAGGCTGAAGAGTCCTAACCTCTTTAGCCTTTCCTCATAGGGGGAATTGTTCCATCCCCTTTATCATTTTGATTGCTCTTCTCTGTAACCTTTCTAATTTTGTTATATCTTTTTTGAGATGTGGTGACCAGAACTGCACACAGTACTCAAGATGAGGACGTACCATGGAGCAATGCAGAGGCATTATGATATTGTTTTATTCTCTATTCCTTTCCTAATAATTCCTAGCATTCTGTTTTCTTGGCTGCTGCTGCACACTGAGCAGAAGATTTCAATGTATTATCCACAATGACGCATAGATCCTTTCCTGACTTGTGACTCCTAACGTGGAACCTTGCATTGTGTAGCTATAATTTGGATTATTCTTCTCTAAGTGCATCACTTTGCACTTGTCCACATTAAATTTCATTTGCATGCCCTGTCTCCCAGTTTTGCAAGGTCCTCTTGCAATTTCTCACAATCCTCTTGTGATTTAACAACTTTGAATAATTTTGTGTCATTGGCAAATTTGATTACCCTCACTTGTCCCATTTCCAGCTCGTTTATAAATATATTAAAAAGCAGTGGCAACAGAATGCATCCCTGGGGCACTCCACTATTCACCTTTCTCCATTAAGTGTAAGTATCCACCACTGCTCATGATGGATGAGATGGAGTGCAAAATTGCTGCTCCATGGTGAGCAGCATTCAATAATCAGGAAACAAAGGTCAGATTCAGAATGATGAGACTCCAATCAGTGTGAGACAAGGTGGGAGGGGGGCCTCCGAGTGAGCAAGTCTAATGTTGCTATAAAAACTCAAAAATTCAGCTTTTGATTTTATTCAAAGTTTTACCAACACATAGCAAGGTGCAAGGACACAAAATCTACCCCAGATATATTACAATCAAATGAGAAACACAAAATAAATAATTGCATGAGGCAAGGTGTGTAAAAACTGAAAGGAACCTAGACAGTTCACAAGCTTGACAAGGGCCTTGACGTGAAAAAGCAATAGAGGATTCCAGGCGCTGGGGGACCACATCTCTGATGATACCAAGATATTCAATAGATTATGATGGCAGTCAAATCAGTGAACTGTGTGGAACATTGGATATAAAGGCAAAACTGGCCAATATCGTCTAATAATGGCACAAAATCCTCCAGGAATATAGAAATACACATGCAAGGCTATCGGGATCAGACCCTGCCCATGGCTGAAATAAATCCAGATTAATAAATAAAGGCTGTTTCAAAGCTGATTTAACCACCCAACGGAGGTGCCCATGTTGCAAAAAAACATCAAATCTTTAGTATGTGCAAACACCCACAATGCAATCCACATTAAGTAAACAAATATGTATAATGTGGACGGGACACTCACATTTTGAACTGGCATTATTATTTAAACCAATCTGCTGTAGTCTCATCATTATCGCCCCTTGTAGTCCACACTAACAAAACATTTTTCAAGCAGTTTTTTATATGCAATTAAAAACTCTCTTTTCTTAAAACATCTTTTTTGCGGTCATATGATACCCAACGAGCCCTGTTTTGAAGCACCTAGTTCTTCCTCAGGGGTGTAAATACTACTCCACTGCTCACCGCTTCATCCATACTGCTGTGTTGCTCACCATTCCATAGTCCCATGGGCTCCAAAGCGGAAATGAAGACATTTAAATTGAAGGATAGATCTAGAATCAACAGTCATGGACAAGAATAACAAATGGAGCCAATCAACGACATGGTCATAAGCAAACATTCTTTAGGTCATCAGATGCACAAATGATAAATACATTCCAATATAAGCACTTAAAATAATGATGTCCATTCTTTCTCTTCATTAAGACCATACGGCACTAAACATTTTAATCTAAAAATCCAGTATTGTTCTCTAAAGTTCAGTCTGAAATCTCTATCTATCCCTCTCTTGGATGGCATGATTTGTTCTACTACAGCCCACTTCAAAATCAGAGAAGGAATGGCTATTCTGTATGCAATGTTGGACCATATGTGTATTGACTTTCTTAATAAGCAGACAAATCTTATGTTCTATGAGACATACTTTAATCGATCTAGAAGTCATACCAATATACACTTTTGCACATGGACAAATTAGTGCAATCACTACGTAATCGCTCTTCTCCATATTGTAAACCAAGATTGTGGATGATCCCACTCAGTACCTGTAAGGGTATTGGCACAAAAATCACATCAAGTGACAAGCTGTGTCACTTGCAATAAAAGATATTAGTGCCCCTGGAGAATTCTATTAAAGGTGCGTCCTGAAAAGTAGCTTCCTGGATGTAGCTTCAAAATATGCCAACGTCATCATATTAAGGCTGCTACATCCATAGCTCTCTCGCTATATCTCAAAACGCAGACCATTCTTTGTGTTTCCTCTTGCAATCTATATTCCAACAGTGATTCTCTCCCAGAAAATAAAACATGTTTATAAGCTTTCTTCAGTATTGATATTAGGTATGCTCTTTCTTGAAACATTTGTGTGAGTTTCAGTGCTTGTTGTTTAAATTCCTTTTTATCCATGCATATTCTTCTAAATCAAAATATTGGCTAACCGCTAATCCTGCTTTAAGTGAATCCAAATGATAACTGTCATATCGCAGAAGATTATTGTGATCAGTGGGTTTTCTATGTATCGAAGTTTTGAATGTTCATCATTCAAATTGTATCATCACATCCAAGTATACAATTTGTTGTTTATGACTTAAAGCTTAAAATTGTAAATTAGGTTATTGTGCATTTAACCATTGGTGGAACAAATTCAGTTCCAGTGTTGATCCTTGCCAAATCATGAAGATTTTGTCTATAAATCTATACTATGCCAATATTTTGGGCCACCAATGGAAAAAACATCAAGCCATGTGTTGAGCTTACTCAACAAAGTCAGCCCGAGAGGAGCACAAGTCTAAAAAATTGACCAACCAAATAGATCTATGGTAATGGATATGGTAATGTAAAGTGTTTATGTAGGTGGATTTTTAAAAATGGAAGTAAAAAAATTTCTATCATGTACAGAAATCAGGATATCTAAAAAAGTAACTTGAGAGGAATGCAAATAAGGGTGATACGTTTAAGTAACCAGTCAAGAAACAAAAAAAAATTGAACAATGAGGAGAATACTCAGAATATTATATTGCAATATCAAATTGCAATATAAGCCCAAAACAGTGAAGGATATGACTGTTGCGCTGGAGGTGGACCCTTGGCCTGGTGCAGGATTGGTACGGCCCTCTGGTCGGACCCAGAGAGCACAGGAGGAGACAGAGGCTAGCTGAAGCGTCGCCAATAACAGTCTGGGGTTCCCGCAGGTTGAGCCCTTGGTCACCCGGATCGCCTGGACTTAGGTGGGCCTCGAATGGTCTCCCGGAGAGATAGCAGAGAGGTGTGCCCACTACGAGAGAGGGTGCATGGCTGATGCAAGGATGATGGACCAGACCCGAACTGGAAGTCTCGGAGACCTCAGGGAGGTAGCATTCAGGAAGGCTCTCCAGGCGAGACAAGCAGCGCCTGTGGGTTCTAGTCGGGAAAAGGCCGCGGGTGGTCTCCAGGCAAGCAGGCCTGTATTAGAGGAAGGCCAGAAGAGAGTGTCTAAGTGAAGCGCAAGGGTCAAAGCCAGAGTATCCGCCCAGAAATGGTCAGTCAAAGCAGGGGTCAATACCAAGGTCAGTCCGAGCGTAGTCAAGGCAAGCGAAGGTCAGTTCCAGGTAGCAGACGAAGAGAGTAGTCAGGCAGGCAGTGGTCAGTTCCAGGCGGCAGATGAAGAGAGTAATCAGGCAGGCAGTGGTCAGTTCCAGGCAGCAGACGAAGAGAGTAGTCAGGCAGGCTGGGGTCAGTACCAAAGATCAGTCCAAGAAGGTACTACCTGAGTAAGGACACAGGAACACACGGAGAGGCTGGAACAAGGAAACACCTGGAACAGCAAACTTGCTACACCAACGGTGTCAACCAGATTGCCAAGGCAAAGAACTGTAGTCTGAGCCCTGCCTTATACAGGGCTCAGGTGACGTCAGATTCGTGCGCTGCAGAGGAGTTTCCCGCGCTTGACCCTTTAAATGGCTGGGAGTTTCCGCGCGCAGCATGCTAGGGGCGTAGGGCTGACGCCGTCGAGGACGCCAAGCCCCGGCAATGAGGAGCGTGCAAAGCCGAAGGCCTCGATGGGCCTGGAGACGCCCAGGAGTGCCATGGGCGAGTGACGCTGGCAGGTGGTCGTGAGTGAGGAACCGGAGCTGAAGATGGCCACGCTGGGTGAGCAGGCCCGGTCCGCGGCACCAACATGGCCGGAACGCGCAACAATAATCAAAGTGAATCAACACTGGAAACTAAGGCACGCCTATCTGGAGCCTTGTTCATACCCATAGCCATACCATGAATCTGATGAAAAATTGGCCTTCAAAAGAAAAAATATGTTGACTTCAAGGCAGTTCTCGCAAAAAAACTGGTGGAGACCCGTCTCCTTCTCGTCTTGTGACCCGCCGTGGATATTTACACTTAATTCCCTACATCCAGTTGGTCTTAACCAGGAAATAGAATGGTCTGTTAGTTTTTAATAATTTTTTCTGTTCCTCTCACATCTGGACTATTGCAACTCTGTTATCTGACTTCCTTGATGCTGCACTTTGTTCATTATAGCTCCTTCAAAACTGCTGCTCTTCTTTTTACCACTTTCCACATTAATCCCATACTACACTCATAATGCTTACTCTCCATTAGCTCCTTATCAAACACAAACTCCTAACTCCCTCCTATAAATTCAGCATGACAAACCTACATGCCTCCTCTTCTTTCAGGTCCATACTTTACCTAATGCCAGATAGGTGCCCTCCACATTTGAGTGATCTCACTTAAACCTTCTCTTTGGAATAAATTCTTCCAAAAATCTGAATACTACTTCTTTCTTTATTCCAAATGAATATCTTGCCTTTTCTGTATCTTGAAAATCCTATAAACATTCAAGATTCTACTGGCAATTGGAATACATCCCTAACACTATGAACTTTTATTTAAAAAAGAAATAAAACTAGGCTGGCTGAAATGGGCCAATTAGCCTGCCATCATCTAGTATATATGTAAAACCAAACAACATGATGGTAAATAAAGACCATATGGCACATCCATATATCCTGCTTAGCTTTATAGTTCCTTTCACTCCCTCAGAATCTTTCTGTGCTTGTCCCATGCTCTATTGCAGTGGTTCCCAGCCCTCTCCTGGGGATCCCCCAGCCAGTTGGGTTTTCAGGATATCCACAATGAATATGCATAAGAGAAAATTTACATGCACTGTCTCCATAACATGCACATTTTCTCTCATGCATATTCATTGTGGATATCCTGAAAACCCGACTGGCTGGGGGGTCCCAAGGACAGGGCTGGGAACCACTGCTCTATTGGATGTTGATACTGTCCTTAACTCAGTGGTCCCCAACCCTGTCCTGGGGGCTCACCAGCCAGTCAGGTTTTCAGGATATCCACAATGAATATGCATGAGAGAAAATTTGCATGTTATGGAGGCAGTGCATGCAAATTTGCTCTTATGCATATTCATTGTGGATATCCTAAAAACCTGGCTGGCTGGTGGGCCCCCAGGACAGGGTTGGGGACCACTGAGTTAAGGACAGTATCAACATCCAATAGAGCAGTGGTTCCCAGCCCTGTCCTGGGGACCCCCCCAGCCAGTCGGGTTTTCAGGATATCCACAATGAATATGCATGAGAGAAAATTTGCATGTTTTGGAGACAGTGCATGCAAATTTTCTCTTATGCATATTCATTGTGGATATCCTGAAAATCCGACTGGCTGGTGGGCCCCCAGGACAGGGTTGGGGACCACTGCCTTAACTCCACAACCTCCTTAAGACTAAAGAGGTTAGGACTTTTCAGCTTGGAGAAGAGACGGCTGAGGGGGGATATGATAGAGGTGTTTAAAATCATGAGAGGTCTAGAACGGGTTAATGTGAATCAGTTATTTACTCTTTCGGATAATAGAAAGACTAGGGGGCACTCCATGAAGTTAGCATGTGGCACATTTAGAACTAATCGGAGAAAGTTCTTCTTCACTCAACACACAATTAAACTCTGGAATTTGTTGCCAGAGGATGTGGTTAGTGCAGTTAGTATAGCTGTGTTTAAAAAGGATTGGATAAGTTCTTGGAGGAGAAGTCCATTACCTGCTATTAATTAAGTTGACTTAGGGGCAGATTTTTAAAAGTACGCCGGATTTTAAAAGATACGCGAGTAGCCACGCATATCTTTTAAAATCCGGGGTCGGCGCGCGCAAGGCTGTGCAAAATCAGTAGTTTGCGCACGCCGAGCCACGCAGCCTGCCTCGGAGGGAACTTTTTTTTGTCGTCCCCCCCCACCTTTCCCTCCCTTCCCCTATCTAACCCTACCCCCAACCCTAACTTAATCCCCCTCCCCTACCTTATTTCGTTGAGTTATGCCTCTGGCAGGCGTAACTTGCGTGTGTTGCCGTCTCCCTGCCCCGGCACAGGCTGCTGTGCCGGAGCCCTCGGCCCCGCCCCGGACCGCCATCACGCCTCCGGCCCAACCCCTGGCCCACCGCCCCATCCCCGGACACGCCCCCGAGTGCCGCATCGCCCCCGACCCACCCCCCCCAAGCAAAGCCCCGGGTCTTACGCACATCCCGGGTCTTTGCGCATGCCGGCGGCCTATGCAAAATAGGCGCGCCGGCGCACAGGGCTTTTAAAATTGACCCTTTAGAGAATAGCCACTGCTATGATTAGCAACAGTAGCATGGGATAGGCTTAGTTTTTGGGTACTTGCCAGGTTCTTATGGCCTGGATTGACCACTGTTGGCTTGATGGACCCTTGGTCTGACCCAGTATGGCATGTTCTTATGTCCACTGAGAGGCTGTTCCATGTGCTCATCACCCTTTCTATATAGAAATATTTCCTTAGATTACTCATGAGTCTGGCCCCTCTCACTCTCATCCTATTACCCCTCATTCCAGAGTCTCCTTTCAGTTGAAAGAGGCCCGTCTCCTGTGCCTTTATTCCTTGGTGCTTATTTAATAGTCTCTATTGTCTCCCCTCCCTTCCAGAGTATACATGTCTGTCCCCATATACTTTATGATAAAAACCATGTTGTAGTTGCCCTCTGGGATGAATCTATTCAGTTTATATCCTTTTGAAGGGATGGTCTCCAGAACTGTATACTATTCCAAATGGGGTCTCACCAAATACTTACACTGAGGCAATATCACCCTCCCTTTCCTGCTGGCTATTCCTCTTCCTATGCACCCAGGCATAGAAAGAGGAATAGTAATCTGACCCTTCCGCCTCTCTCCTTGGTTCACCATTTTGATTTTCTCTGTACCAGTATCTATGATGATATTTATAATCTATTGTACGCAGTGGCAGATTAAGACCTGCTAGGGCCCCTAGACATCAACGGTTTGAGAGCCTTTCTTCGCAGTTTGTAATGGTGTAAAACGAAGGCACACAAATTCAGCACAGAGCCTCTGACAAAACTTGCTGTGGCTCCAACTCCTTGTAACAGTTTTCTAGGTATCAGAAAGCCCATGCTGGAGAACGCTGTGTATGTGGTGGTGGTGGTGGGCGGGGGTTTGCAAGATGTGTGAGCATGCTTTAGAGGCCCTACACTGAATTTATTCTTTCTGCTTTCAATAATACTGCCTATGTAACGGTCAACCTATGTTGACCGTTACATAGGCATGTACCTATGGGGACAGAGGGCCCCTTAGGTACATGCCTACTGGTCCTATTGGATAATCCAGCACCGACTGTGCAGCAGCTTAGTCTTGGTACCAGATAAAACCTGAAATGTAGGTAAATGTAAAATACTATGATATGGAAATACATGTGTAGCCCAACGAGACTGTGCATGGTCCCAAAAGACAAATCCTATTGGAAGAAAATGGGTGACTTGCCCCAACCATTCTAATCTCAGCAGACCTAAATGGATGAGAGGGGAGAAGGGAATGCATTGCCCTCAGATCTATTTGATATTAGATGATAGTGAGCTTGCCCAGTATCTTGTCAGGAAGCAAGATGTTTTGATATTATAAAACATGAAACTAAGTATTTACAAAAACCTAATGAAAGTTATTATCAGCATTTCTAATGGAATATAAATATATTTTTTCCAGGGATTGGTAGTGTTACCATATACAAAAATCATAAAGAAACAGGATTATCCACTTGTATAGAAATGATTAGTAGTTCTAGTATAACATGCAACTACTTTATTGCCATATATCAAACACAGTTCCCAAAATATATTTGAGAAAAAGAAAATTAATCTGTAAAATATATAAATGAATTCCCAGCTAACTTCTCTACTGTGGGACAGGTAAACACAATTCAGTGCACTCAGTCTCTCTTGTGCTTCAGTCAAATTCTTTAAAGAGCTTAAGGAAATAGATTAAACATGTCAAAGTTCATTGTTCAAAAGGTTTTCGGCCTGCTTCATTAAGTGGAGTGCATTTAGCAAACAAGTCTTTTAGGCATTTTCCAGAGCTGTAGGCACCTAAGCAACCTTTGGTGACTTTATTCCAAAATGTAGTGTTCTTGTAAATTTACTGTATATTAACAGAGTGCAGGTAATGGAAACTTTCCACTTTCTGGAGATAGGATATGCCCCATTCGTGGCAGTGCTGGGTCACAATACAGTAGAGATGTGAATCGTGTCCTCGATCGTCTTAACGATCGATTTCGGCTGGGAGGGGGAGGGAATCGTATTGTTGCCGTTTGGGTGTGTAAACTATCATGAAAATCGTTAAAATCGTGAGCCGACACACTAAAACCCCCTAAAACCCACCCCCGACCCTTTAAATTAAATCCCCCACCCTCCCGAACCCCCCCCCAAATGCTTTAAATTACCTGGGGATCCAGCGGTGGTCCAGAACGGCGGCGGTCCGGAACGGCCCCCTCAATTGAATCCTGTTGTCTTCAGCCGGCGCCATTTTGCAAAATGGCCACCGCAAAATGGCGGCGCCATAGACAAAAACGATTCGACGCAGGAGGTCGTTCCGGACCCCCGCTGGACTTTTGGCAAGTCTTGTGGGGGTCAGGAGGCCCCCCCAAGCTGGCCAAAAGTTTCTGGGAGTCCAGCGGGGTTCAGGAAGCGATTTCTTGCCGCGAATCGTTTTCCGTACGGAAAATGGCGCCGGCAGGAGATCGACTGCAGGAGGTCGTTCAGCGGCGAACCCCCACTGAACGACCTCCTGCAGTCGATCTCCTGCCGGCGCCATTTTCCGTACGGAAAACGATTCGCGGCAAGAAATCGCTTCCTGAACCCCGCTGGACTCCCAGAAACTTTTGGCCAGCTTGGGGGGGGCCTCCTGACCCCCACAAGACTTGCCAAAAGTCCAGCGGGGGTCCGGAACGACCTCCTGCGTCGAATCGTTTTTGTCTATGGCCGCCGCCATTTTGCGGCGGCCATTTTGCAAAATGGCGCCGGCTGAAGACAACAGGATTCAATTGAGGAGGCCGTTCCGGACCGCCGCCGTTCTGGACCACCGCTGGATCCCCAGGTAATTTAAAGCATTTGGGGGGGGTTCGGGAGGGTGGGGGATTTAATTTAAAGGGTCGGGGGTGGGTTTTAGGGGGTTTTAGTGTGCCGGTTTTCCTGCCCTCCCCCTTCCCCCGATTTACGATTTTTTAACGATAAATCGGGGGAATTGGTATTGTATCGTGGCCCTAACGATTTTTGACGATTTAAAATATATCGGACGATATTTTAAATCGTCAAAAAAACGATTCACATCCCTACAATACAGCTCCCTCCTTGCCAATTCATTATATAACAATTACTAATATCTAAGGTTTAAAAATGAATCCCTGTCACAAAAATGTTGTTACTGCCTTCCCTTAAATACATTTCAATTGTATCTATGTGGCAGCTATTGCCAGTATGAGATCAATATTCCCCCCTCTCTCTCACACACACACAGTTTGCAAACTTACTGTCAAAGTGAGACTACAAGATAACTGCATCTTTTCAAAACCTTCCATGCAGTCTCCATACCCTTCAGTGTCCTATTGAAATCATAAAGACTGAGTTTAGTACACATTTTAAAATGATTATATCCATAAAACACAAAGGGGCGGATTTTAAAAGGGTTATGCACAAAATATACGCACGTAACCCTTTTAAACCCCTCCTGCTCGTGCCAAGCCTATTTTGCATAGGCCCGGCGACGTGCGCAAGCCCCGGGACGCGTGTATGTCCCAGGGCTTGAAAAAAGGGGCGGGGCGGGACTGAGGCCTCCAGCAAAGCGGCTGTGCTGGGGGATCACGCGCCGGCACTCGGCCGGCACGCACAACCTACGTCTGCCCAGAGGCAGGCGTAAATAAAGAAATAAAGGTAGGGGGGATTTAGGTAGGGCTGGGGGGTGGGTTAGATAGGGGAAGGGAGGGGAAGGTGGGGGACTGAGGGAACAGGGAAAGCCATCGGGGCTCCCCTAGGGCTCGCAAGGTGCACAAGTGTGCAACTCCTTGCGCTCCGACCCCTGATTTTATAACATGCGCACGCTCCGCGTGCATGTTATAAAATCGGGTGTAGATTTGTGTGCGCCAGGTTGCGTGCACAAATCTACACCCGCGCGTAGAAACGGAAATCTGGCCCAAAGCTTATTTGTTTTAAGCAAACATTCAGCTACATATCTTTGAGCGGATTTGTGACTAAAATCAGTAGCAGGGGCTTTGCATAGTGAGGCACACATTTCTGCTCACCGAGGAGCCGAAAAAGTGTACAGAAAAGCAGAAAATAACTGCTATTCTGTACTTCCTCTGACTTAATGTCATGGCGATATTAAGTCGGAGGAATGAAAAAATTAGAAATGTCCCCCCAAAAAATTAAAAACACAAAAAAAAGTGTACCAGCAGTCAGGTTAGGAAAACGGACGCTCTAAAATTGAATGTTCGTTTTCCTAATCGGCTGACAGCCACCTCTCCTGGGCGCCCGCTGCCGAGGAAGCGCTAGGAGCACGCAATTTCCTCTAGCGCCTCCTTTCTACCGCAGCAGCCCATTTGCATTTTGCATCGGGCACCTCAGCGAGGTGGATCAGCGCGTGTTAAGGGAGCGGGCGCTCAATCATGAGTGCTCCTTTAATGCACGCTGATATTGCATCGGCCTGATTGTGTGTTAATTTAACAAATTTTACCTAAGGTAGCATAAGCCCATTTGTGTTCCTAAACAGAGATGGTAGGGTAATATATGAGAAATTACAAATCAAGTTATCTGCAACATACAAAAACCTCTGCAACAATCAGTTTTGATGGTACTCAATATTGATCTCAAAGGACATCCAACTAGGCGTAGGACCAGCTCATATCCAAAAGCTGTCAACTGCAGCATTAAAGTGAATTGCAACAATTATGAAAGCGGTATGGATCTAGATGCTGTGTGATCCTACTTAGGAGTGCCATCCCTATAGTACTTTTACAAAATTTAAAAACAACTGTATAATTAGCATTTTACTGTTTTTCAAAAAAGGTTTCCACTTCTCTGCACTTAGTAAAGTGAAGTCTTGTCCCTCGTTTCGACCCCAAATTCCTCTACATGGTTATCAGATTCAACTGGAAAACCTGACATTTTCAAGATGAAGGCCGACTGGGACACAACAGCAGTCAGCCAAACCATATTTTTGGGACTTGCGGAAGACTAGGGATTTTGAAAGGAGGCGTGATTTTCCCTCCTTCCCCCATATCCTGGAACATTCAATTAGCTAGCTTCTCAGCTCTAACAGAAGACAAGAACATTCCAGTTTACCAACAGGCCTAAAAGCATGTGCCTAGAAACAAATTAATGTGCAAATAATCAAAGCATGAAAGATCATCGCCAAAAACTGACCAGCGGTAAACATGCAGTATTGCAATGCAGTTTCTAATGTTTCTTTGCTCACTTTTCAGAATGCAGATGAACTTGGGATGGGATATTTCAACTTACCCTTCTTTTTTTTTTTTTTCTTTTTTTTCGAGAAAACATCCTTGGAAAGCAGCTAGCCCCATATCCTTGATGTGCACTGAAGGCAATAGCACTATACTTGTAAATATCTAAATTCATATGTAGCAGGTGGTAGCAGAAACAGGCTAACTGGCCCATCCAGCCTGCCCAGTGATTCTTTACGTCCTTCATTATAACTATCAAAATTATAAATGTTCTATTAATAGACTGGATTAGGAAATATGAGACATGGAAGGACTTTAATGGTGATAAGAAAATAGTGTTTTTATGGTAAAAGCAGGGCAGCTATTTTTATGTTAATTTAAGTGCAATATACCCAACTGACCCAAAGTTAACTACTAGATGCTCTCAGGCAGCTCTGCCGTTTAGCTATAGTTGTACAAGATCCAAATACGTTACAGAGGAGATATAATCAGGCCCCGAGGTTTGTTGTGGTGTGTGTGGGTGTTGAAATCTCCCAATCTTTTCTTTAAAATCTTTGGCCAGCTTGGATCACTTCGTGCAGCCATCAAGAGGGAAAGAAAAGTGGGAGAGGGAATTTAAAAGTTGCCCTCCCCCAAATAACAGGCTCCTCACATAAAAATCATGCGGTTTGTCAGTGGTAGAGATTCGATTGGATACCATATTTTCTGAGAATTATCCTAAGAAGATTGAATTTAATCATTTCTATAAAGAACGGGTGTGGTATGGCATGGATCTGTGGCAGAAAAAAAAAAATGTGAGGTCTGTTTGTGTTATAAGGGGGGTTGAATAGCAATAACGTGCTTTTCTCTCCAGATATACTGAAGAGTGGAATGTGCTGTAGAACAGGAGAGAGACCTCATGGACCCCAGCAAAGAAACTTGCCTTTTGGCTCACCAGCATTCTTCCTTTTCTCTGTGCCCATGGTGAGATGCTCTTTGTTAAAAATTAACCTCATGGGATAACTGGATATATTTAGTACTGACCGAGTGCGCTTCATTTTAGTGTGGAACAACTTAATATCAGGTTTGTGTAAAGTTTTAAAGTTTTGGATGGTGCAGCTCAGAGTATTTTTGCCTGTGTATGCAAAGCAGAGATTTATCTTAAAAATATATAAATTATATATATATATATGTATATTCTATTTGAGCCATTCCATCCAGTGTACAAATGTAAAAAAAAAAACCCACAACCCAACCTGAAATGCTTAGCTGACGTGCAGATTTTAACCTTTTTCCAAGTCAGATGTAAATGTAAAAAAAAAAAAAGAGAAAGAATAAAAAAAATTGAAAAATAACCTACAGCAGTATTTACAAGTTCAAGATCTTATTAGCTTTGCACAAGTCATGGCCTGTGCAATTCATCACCAATACCGTGTAAATGGCGAAAAGGAAATCAAAGCAGCACCTACCATAAAACGTGCAAGTCACTGTTGAAATTAGTTATGTCCAGATGGTTATTTTGCCTCTGCTATCTCTCTTGTATCTAAACCATCAAATATACTGCAGGTCCATATATTGTTCAGTGTGTATATAATCAATATTTGGAGAAACTACACAACAGCGTATTTAAAAAGAGACAGTATCCTCCTGTTGGTCCCCTTGAATTATGTTTTTGGTTTTGTTTTTTTTAATTAAAGCTGAATAAACCATGTTGTCTCTAGTTGTCTGTTTTTTGTAATCTCACCTACACTCTTTTGTGGTCAGGGGGGTTATGGCTGGATGATTACAAGATGGTATGTGGAAAGCAATGCCAATGTCTTTAAGCCAGCAATAATCAAATCTTCTTGAGAACCCACTCACAAGTCTACTTTTTAAGGTACAGTGTTTGTATAGGAATTGCCTCAGTTCTGCAGACCCTGGTTTCTGTCGTCACCTCTCTGAGCTGTGATGGGGGGTGGGGTTGAGCTTTGCCTATTAAAAGAAATAGCAGAGTTGTTCTGCATTGCCCTGCTACTTACGACAGAAGCTGCATGGAAAAACTGGTGCTTTACAGCAGCAGAGAAAAAGAGGGACTTTTCTACATCAGATTTCCCGTTCCCAGGCATCAGCTGTTCTAAAAAAAAATGGCGCCGATGCCCCTTTGCCCTTACCATGTGACAGGGTATCCGTGCCATTGGCCAGCCCCTGTCACATGGTAGGAGCACTGGATGGCCGGCGCCATCTTTAAAGATGGCGCCGGCCATCATTACTCATCAGCACCTATTATATAATAATTGGCCGGGCCCTGTCACATGGTAGGAGCCCCTATTATATAATAGGGGCTGATGAGTAATGATGGCCGGCGCCATCTTTAAAGATGGCGCCGGCCATCCAGTGCTCCTACCATGTGACAGGGCCCGGCCAATTATTATATAATAGGGGCTGATGAGTAATGATGGCCGGCGCCATCTTTAAAGATGGCGCTGGCCATCCAGTGCTCCTACCATGTGACAGGGGCCGGCCAATGGCACGGATACCCTGTCACATGGTAAGGGCAAAGGGGCATCGGCGCCATTTTTTTTTAGAACAGCTGATGCCTGGGAACGGGAAATCTGTCCCCAAGGCCCCCCTGGATCTCTCCTCTCCCCGAGGCCCCCCTGGATCTCTCCCCGAGGCCCCCTGAGGCCCCCCTGGACCACCAGGTCATTTTAAAAGGTTTTGGGGGGTCGGGAGGGTGGGGTCGATTTAAAGGTTCGGGTGGGTTGTTTTTTTTTAGCGGCACGGACCTCCCTAAAAAAAAAATTAGCGATGTGAATTGGAATCGGAAACGATTCCAATTCACATATCTTAACGATCAGATTCCCCCCCCCCCCCCCCCCCAGCCGAATCTGATCGTTAAGACGATCTGGCACACGATTCACATCTCTAGTAGCTATGCTACAAGGGGGAAAAATTAAATAAAAAGTAAGCACTGTAAGCCAAAAAGTTTGCTCTTAAGCTTTTCTGCATCCCATTGGGTTTGTGGCAGCAGCAAACAGCTGTGCAGCTAAAAACCTAATAAGTCATCATAGTTGGTGATTCGATTATTAGGAATGCAGATAGCCGGGTGGCTGGTGGACGTGAGGATCACCTGGTAACGCCTACCTGGTGAGAAGGTGGCGGACCTCACGCGTCACCTAGATAGGATTTTAGACAGTGCTGGGGAGGAGCCGGCTGTTGTGGTACATGTGGGCACCAATGACATAGGAAAATGTGGGAGAAGGGTTCTGGAAGCCAAATTTAGGCTCTTAGGTAGAAAGCTTAAATGCAGAACCTCCAGGTTAGCAATCTCTGAAATGCTCCCTGTTCCACGCGCAGGTCCCCAGAGGCAGGCAGAGCTCCGGAATCTCAAAGCGTGGATGAGATGATGGGGCAAAGAAGAGGGATTCAGTTTTGTAAGGAACTGGGGAACCTTTTGGAGAAGGGGGAGTCTCTTCCAAAGGGATGGGCTCCACCTTAACCAGGGTGGAACCAGACTACTGGCGCTAACCTTTAAAAAGGAGATAGAGCAGCTTTTAAACTACAACAAAGGGGAAAGTCGACAGTCGCTCAGCAGCGCATGGTTGGAGGGAGGTATCTTCAAAGGATACTAATGACGCATTAGGAATTAGGACATCCCAACAGTGAGGTTCCAATAATAATAAAAGTAGTCCAAGTGCCTGTAACTAAAAACTCACCTGAGCTAAAAAAAATTCTAACTTATGCCTATCAATTAAAAAGCAGAATGAAATTACAAACAAAAAACACACTTTAAAATGTTTGTATGCTAATGCCAGAAGTCTAAGAAGTAAGATGGGAGAATTAGAAAGTATAGCAGTAAATGATGACATAGACTTTAATTGGCATCTCAGAGATAGTGGAAGGAGGATAACCAATGGGACAGTGTTATACTGGGGTACAAATTATATCGCAATGACAGAGGGGAGCATCCGGGAGGCGGTGTGGTGCTTTATGTTCGAGATGGCATAGAGTTCAACAGTATAAACATCCTGCATGAGACTAAATGCACAATCAAATTTTTATGGGTAGAAATCACTTGTGTGTCGGGGAAGACTATAGTGATAGGAGTATACTACCGTCCACCTGGTCAAGATAGTGAGCTGGACAGTGAAATGCTAAGAGAAATTAAGGAAGCTAACCAAATTAGTAGGCAGTAATAATGGGAGATTTCAATTACTATACAGAAACAGTTAATAGAAAACGTGCAACGAACCACACTTATCTCACAAAACACGTTGCAAACAAATTTGAAATTTCGTGTGCTTAAGAATTTATCTCACGATGTGGACCATCATACCACCCTTGGTTAGTTTAGGCAGTAAGCCCCACTTTCAACCATAACGGGTCATGTTTAATCATCGGTCCTGAATAGTCTTTAAATTTTCTTTCTTCTTTATTAAATTCACTTTTTTTTTTTTTTATCGTTTTTTGTTCATTTATAGTAAAATATTTTTAACGGAGTAAAGAGCGGACTTGCCTTATTTGTGCGGAGCGCCTCCACGCTTCCAGGATAGTGCCTTCACTCACTTGTGCAGCGCGCCACCGCGCTTCTAGGACTTTATCTTCAATGCTGCCGTGCTTCACTTGTGCAGAGCGCCACCGCGCTTCTAGGACTTTATCTTCAATGCTGCCGTGCTTAGTGCTTAAAAGGCAACAAATTCCGATCGAGGGTGCTCGTATGACTTAGAGCTCCTATAGTCTATACTATAGGAGCTCTAAGTCATACGAGCACCCTCGATCGGAATTTGTTGCCTTTTAAGCACTAAGCACGGCAGCATTGAAGATAAAGTCCTAGAAGCGCGGTGGCGCTCTGCACAAGTGAAGCACGGCAGCATTGAAGATAAAGTCCTAGAAGCGCGGTGGCGCTCTGCACAAGTGAGTGAAGGCACTATCCTGGAAGCGTGGAGGCGCTCCGCACAAATAAGGCAAGTCCGCTCTTTACTCCGTTAAAAATATTTTACTATAAATGAACAAAAAACGATAAAAAAAGTGAATTTAATAAAGAAGAAAGAAAATTTAAAGACTATTCAGGACCGATGATTAAACATGACCCGTTATGGTTGAAAGTGGGGCTTACTGCCTAAACTAACCAAGGGTGGTATGATGGTCCACATCGTGAGATAAATTCTTAAGCACACGAAATTTCAAATTTGTTTGCAACGTGTTTTGTGAGATTTCAATTACTCCAATATTGACTGGATAAATGTATCACCGGGACATGAAAGAGAGATAAAGTTCCTGGATGAAATAAATGACAATTTTATGGAGCAACTGGTTCAGGAACTGATGAGAGAGGGAGCAATTTTAGATCTAATTCTCAGTGGAGCACAGGATTTGGTGAGACAGGTAACGGTGGTGCGGCCGCTTGGAAATAGTGATCATAATATGTTCAAATTTGAATTAATGACTGGAAGGGGAACAGTAAGCAAATCCAGGGCTCTAGTGCTAAACCTTCAAAAGAGAAACTTTGATAAAATGAGAAAAATAGAAAAAAAACTGAAAGGAGCAGCTACAAAGGTTAAAAAGTGTGCAAGAGGCGTGGTCATTGTTAAAAAATACCATTCTAGAAGCACAGTCCAGATGTATTCCACACATTAAGAAAGGTGGAAAGAAAGACAAAACGATTACTGTCATGGTTAAAAGGTGAGGTGTAAGATGCTATTTTAGCCAAAAGATCTTCATTCAAAAATTGGAAGAAGGATCCAACAGAAGAAAATAGGATAAAGCATAAGCGTTGGCAAGTTAAATGTAAGACATTGATATGACAGGCTAAGAGAGAATTTGAAAAGAAGTTGGCCATAGAGGCAAAAACTCACAGTAAAAACTTTTTAAAATATATCTGAAGCAGAAAGCCTGTGAGGGAGTCAGTTGGACCGTTAGATGATCAAGGGGATAAAGGGGCACTTAGAAAAGATAAGGCCATTGCGGAAAGATTAAACAATTTCTTTGCTTCGGTGTTTACTGAAGAGGATGCTGGGGAGATACCCGTTCCAGAGAAGGTTTTCATGGGTAATGATTCAGATGGATTGAATCAAATTACGGTCAATCTATGGCTAAGGCATGATGAAAATTGGGCAGGTACTGTAGAGGATGGGGATTTGGCAAGAACCTTGAGCCTAGCTGGAATAGGAGGAAGCACCCTCAGGTTCCAAGACTGGCTTGGAATGGCAGCAGCGGCAGCAATGGTGCTGGGATGGTAGGAGTAGAGCAATATAGTAAGAAGTGTAGCCGTAACATCCCAAAAAGTGCTTGCCAGTTCTTGCACGTGCACAGAGTAGCGGAGTGAGTGGGCACTGTCATGTGGCAAGAATAGCTTGGACTAGAGGCAGCAGAAGTAGTGTCAGTTAATAATTGTTAAAAATTGGAATGGTAGGAGCAGAGCAATGCAGCAAGAAGTGTAGCTGTAACACACCCAAAGCTGCAGTGTTCTTAGACTCAAGTCTATGTAGTATTTGAAAAATACCTTTGCAGGCAGGAAATCTGTGTTCGTTCCCCCCCCCCCCCCCCCCAGCCTAGGGATCAAACACCCCAATAGCTGTACCACTCTCTCCCTATGAAACTAGGTTTTAATAATCTATGCCAGCAAAGTACCCTTGTGATGTCTGTAGTCTTCTCCCTCCCCCAGTCCCTACCTGCCTTCCATCCCAACCCCCCGTTTCCCTTCCTGATACAATCCCCACCCCAAAAGAGAAAAGGCCTTTAGAAAAAAGAAGCTTAGAGACCACATTAACCATCCGTCAGCACCCCCTCCATTTTCTAGGCTTCAGCAGTTTAACTACAAATCAATAACTCCAAAATGAGAATTGAAAATTGTGAGTTGTGGAGTAGCCCATATATAGAGAAAAGAGACTAAAAAAAAATAGAGAAATGAGAAAAGAAAGAAACACTGCAGATATAAGAAAATACAGTGCAGTAAATACTCTAGTGGCAAAAACAAATCCTAGAACCTGGTTCACTCTCACTAGAGCGTGAATGTCACTGTTCAGTTAATGATTCTAAGAATTATTGGAGACTGTCAGCTGAAACAAATGTGCGCCAGAATCCCTTATGTTCCACTCAGAGCCTAGCTGGGTATTGCAATGAGAATTTAATGTGTCTCTTGGAAAGATCTGCACAAACCCCAGAATATTCTTTTCACTTCTGTGAAACCAGTGCTCAGTAATCCTGAAAGATCAGTATCTTGTAATCCTCATACTGCAATGTGGGTTTTTTCCTGTAAGCTTGAAGGATAGATATTTTATGTGAAAAGTTAAAAAAACATGCGATCACAATCCTTGGCCTTGTAGATCCCGGAAGTCGAGCATCCATACGATGGGCACGCTCCACAAAGCATTGGCCCTAAAGATTCTGCAGACCAAGCTCCTTCAGCAGCCAGCCCTCCAATATAGAATGTCTCGGTCTAAGAGGGACTCTGGAAAACCCACAAAGCAGAGGTTGTTCCTTTGTGATCTGTTCTCCAGATCCTCTACCTTAGCTTCTAGCACATGGACCTGCTGTTCCAAGCCCCCCTGTTTCTGCTGCAGGGCCTGCCTTTCTGTTTCCACTTCAGCTATTCTAGTCTGTGTGTCTTTTACCTGTTGCTTGATCTCATTTAGAGTTTCATTTCCCGCAGTTATGTTGGGAAATGGCTTAAAAGTGAGTGTCCAAGGCAATAACTATGGCCTGGGTCACCTCCTCCACCAGAGCATTATTATTTGAGCCCGCACGCTGACTCGGGCTCGGGGGGCCATTGGCCATCTTGGAATCTTCTGGCTTACCTGATGTTTTCTTTTCTCATTGCAGCTTGCCAGACATTTCACTGCTCCCTTGCAGGAACTCGTCAATAAACCACTGAGAAGCCACTGAGTATTTTTCATGGCTCAAAACTGTGGGAAAACTGGTAAATTTAGCAATTTTGGAGGGGGCACCGGGAGCAAGTCAGGCTCACATCCTACTCGCAAATCGGATCACATGGTCTCCTAAGACTGTTTTGATATGGTTGGAGCATAGCATGTTCAAGCTGGAAGTGTCAGGTCCCAGAGGTTGTGGTCGGAGCAAGACAGGCTTATGCACAATATGTCCCTCCACTGTGGTTATGGCTGGAGGAAGACATGCTGCAGCTGGAAGTGTCATACCACATTGGTCATGGTTGAAGCAAGTCAGGCTTATGTAGGATACATCAGACCTGAGTGGATATGGGGAACTAAGGGATGCTGCAGCTGGAAGTATCAGGCCACAGTGGGCATAACTGCAGCAAGACAGGTTTATGCAGGATACGTGATGCCTAAGTGGATATGGTGGAGCATGGGTTGCTGCAGCTGTAAGTGTCAGGCTCCAGTGGTTATGGTGGGAGTAAGACAAACTTATACAGGATATGTCAGGCCTGAGTGGATATAGTAGAGCATGGGATGCTGCAGCTGGAAGTGTCAGGCCACAGTGGTCATGTTTGCAGCAAAGCAGGCTTATGCAGGATATATAACCCACTCCTCAGTAGTGGGTTTTGGAGAAAAGGAGGCAGAGGATCTCAGTAAAGTCATGGTTCAGTGATATTTGGCATGCCTCCACTGACTTCCCCTGCCTGTTTTTCCCCAAACAGTTGTTGAAGCGAAGCAGGCAAAAGTCAGTTGTGGTGGCAAACCAGGCAGAGGAACTCAGTGGAGGCATGCCTCAGTGGTGGTAATTGGAGAAAAGCAGGCAGAGGAATGTAAACAGTGGAATGAGTGGTGGTATTTTACATCATAGAACACACAAATACAAATCTGTAAAAGCAAACACTTGGTTTCCTAAATAATGTAAATTATGGTAAAAATCACCAAAGGCAAATAGCTCACAGTAAATATTGCATAAATCAGCAAAGACAAATAGTATTATAGTAATAAAAGAAAAAAATGTATACAGAAATACCTCTCTCACAGTCTCCCTATTGTGAGTCAACGTATCTGGAAATATCAAGAAACAAACAGGCCTGGAGAAAACCATGGGATGGCTAAAGACGCTCTCCCTCTGGTGATCTGAGTGGATACCTTTAATTACAATTAACTTATACTATAATTCATATCTCTTGTACAAGTTTTGCAAGTCAAGTTAGCTCTATTTAGAATTTACAATTTCAGCAGATTTGTCTTAAGCTGTGGTCTTGCTTTGAAACATCCTATTACTCCATAAGTCACAGACAGTTCAAGCACTGGCCTTATAGGCAGTTAGCAGATGTTTCCTGTTCCTATTTCAACTTGTTACTTACTAACCAGGCTAAAAAAGAAAGGTGGACAGTGCTAAGAGAAATTAGGGAAGCTAACCAAATTGGTAGTGCAGTAATAATGGGAGACTTCAATTACCCCAATATAGACTGGGTAAATGTATCATCGGGTCACGCTAGAGAGATAACATTCCTGGATGGAATAAATGATAGCTTTATGGAGAAATTGGTTCAGGAACCGACGAGAGAGGGAGCAATTTTAGATCTAATTCTCAGTGGAGCACAGGACTTGGTGAGAGAGGTAACAGTGGTGGGGCCGCTTGGCAATAGTGATCATAATATGATCAAATTTGATTTAATGACTGGAAAAGGAACAGTATGCAAATCCAAGGCTCTCGTGCTAAACTTTCAAAAGGGAAACTTTGATAAAATGAGAAAAATTGTTAGAAAAAAACTGAAAGGAGCAGCTACAAAAGTAAAAAATGTCAAAGAGGCGTGGTCATTGTTAAAAAATACCATTCTAGAAGCACAGTCCAGATGTATTCCACACATTAAGAAAGGTGGAAAGAAGGCAAAACGATTACCGGCATGGTTAAAAGGGGAGGTGAAAGAAGCTATTTTAGCCAAAAGATCTTCATTCAAAAATTGGAAGAAGGATCCAACAGAAGAAAATAGGATAAAGCATAAACATTGGCAAGTTAAATGTAAGACATTGATAAGACAGGCTAAGAGAGAATTTGAAAAGAAGTTGGCTGTAGGGGCAAAAACTCACAGTAAAAACTTTTAAAATTATATCCGAAGCAGAAAGCCTGTGAGGGAGTCAGTTGGACCATTAGATGATCGAGGGGTTAAAGGGGCACTTAGAGAAGATAAGGCCATCGCGGAAAGATTAAATGATTTCTTTGCTTCGGTGTTTACTGAAGAGGATGTTGGGGAGGTACCCGTAATGGAGAAGGTTTTCATGGGTAATGATTCAGATGGACTGAATCAAATCACGGTGAACCTAAAGATGTGGTAGGCCTGATTGACAAACTGAAGAGTAGTAAATCACCTGGACCGGATGGTATACACCCCAGAGTTCTGAAGGAACTAAAAAATGAAATTTCAGACCTATTAGTAAAAATTTGTAACTTATCATTAAAATCATCCATTGTACCTGAAGACTGGAGGATAGCAAATGTAACCCCAATATTTAAAAAGGGCTCCAGGGGCGATCCGGGAAACTATAGATCGGTTAGCCTGACTTCAGTGCCAGGAAAAATAGTGGAAAGTGTTCTAAACGGCACTACGATTACATGTCCCCCAAAGAAACCTCAGGTCTGCCAATAAAGCACTGCTAACTATACCCTCAGTCAAAACAGCAAAGCTGACCCAGGTTAGAGAGAGAGCACTATCTTTGGCAGGACCATTACTATGGAACACACTACCACTCGAACTAAGACTAATGAAAGATCTAAAACTCTTCAAGAAAAGCCTAAAAACTTGGCTCTTCAAAAAAGCATTCCACAGTGAAAGCGCTGAATAACAACAAACACAGCTGAAAGTCACCTATAGATACAAAAAGGAAAATGGATATTATTACTCATAATTAAATATTAAATTAAAAACAGGATACACATATATGATTATCCAAACAATCATATAAATGGTACCCAACCCACTTATCAATTAGAGTATATTACTGTTCTATGTAACCGTAAATATTGGCACACCATGGCTAACTTATAAACCAAACCTATTTCGTGCCTTAATGTAAACCGTTGTGATGGTACATTACTAAACGATGGTATAGAAAAGCTTTTAAATAAATAAAATAAATAAATAAACATCAAAATCACAGAACATATAGAAAGACATGGTTTAATGGAACAAAGTCAGCATGGCTTTACCTAGGGCAAGTCTTGCCTCACAAATCTGCTTCACTTTTTTGAAGGAGTTAATAAACATGTGGATAAAGGTGAACCGGTAGATATAGTATACTTGGATTTTCAGAAGGCATTTGACAAAGTTCCTCATGAGAGGCTTCTAGGAAAAGTAAAAAGTCATGGGATAGGTGGCGATGTCCTTTCGTGGATTGCAAACTGGCTAAAAGACAGAAAACAGAGAGTAGGATTAAATGGGCAATTTTCTCAGTGGAAGGGAGTAGACAGTGGAGTGCCTCAGGGATCTGTATTGGGACCCTTACTGTTCAGTATATTTATAAATGATCTGGAAAGAAATACGACGAGTGAGATAATCAAATTTGCAGATGACACAAAATTGTTCAGAGTAGTTAAATCACAAGCAGATTGTGATAAATTGCAGGAAGACCTTGCGAGACTGGAAAATTGGGCATCCAAATGGCAGATGAAATTTAATGTGGATAAGTGCAAGGTGATGCATATAGGGAAAAATTACCCATGCTATAATTACACAATGTTGGGTTCCATATTAGGTGCTACAACCCAAGAAAGAGATCTAGGTGTCATAGTGGATAACACATTGAAATCGTCGGTGCAGTGTGCTGCGGCAGTCAAAAAAGCAAACAGAATGTTGGGAATTATTAGAAAAGGAATGGTGAATAAAACGTAAAATGTCATAATGCCTCTGTATCGCTCCATGGTGAGACCGCACCTTGAATACTGTGTACAATTCTGGTCGCCGCATCTCAAAAAAGATATAATTGCGATGGAGAAGGTACAGAGAAGGGCAACCAAAATGATAAGGGGAATGGAACAACTCCCCTATGAGGAAAGACTAAAGAGGTTAGGACTTTTCAGCTTGGAGAAGAGACGACTGAGGGGGGATATGATAGAGGTGTTTAAAATCATGAGAGGTCTAGAACGGGTAGATGTGAATCGGTTATTTACTCTTTCGGATAGTAGAAAGACTAGGGGGCACTCCATGAAGTTAGCATGGGGCACATTTAAAACTAATCGGAGAAAGTTCTTTTTTACTCAACGCACAATTAAACTCTGGAATTTGTTGCCAGAGAATGTGGTTAGTGCAGTTAGTATAGCTGTGTTTAAAAAAGGAGTGGATAAGTTCTTGGAGGAGAAGTCCATTACCTGCTATTAAGTTCACTTAGAGAATAGCCACTGCCATTAGTAATGGTTACATGGAATAGACTTAGTCTTTGGGTACTTGCCAGGTTCTTATGGCCTGGATTGGCCACTGTTGGAAACAGGATGCTGGGCTTGATGGACCCTTGGTCTGACCCAGTATGGCATTTTCTTATGTTCTTATGTTCTTATGATACAGCATGTAAAACTAGCATGTTTAGAAAATCTTATCCTAAGCTCTTATGCAATTAATATTGATCCCATTTATTATTGGTGATTAGCTTTGTTCTACTATTATCCCACCTGCTGCATCACAAAGTTCCTCACATACACTAAAATAACTCTCTGCTTCTTCCCACAAGGAACTCAGTGGAGTCATGCCTCAGTGGTGGTAATAAGGGAAAAACAGGCAGAGAAACTCAGTGAAGTCATGCCTCACTGGAGTTAATTGGGGGAAAAGCAGATGGAGGAACTCAAGACGTCATGACCCTGCATTGGTGCGAAGGGCATATCAAGCAGAGGCACTCAGTAATAGAGATGTGAATCGGAACCAGAATCGGTTCGGATTTCAGTTCCGATTCACATCTCTATAGATGTGAATTGGAACCAGAATCGGTTCGGATTTCAGTTCCGATTCACATCTCTATTCAGTAATGACCCTTCGGTGATGTTTGGGGCTAAGCAGATAGAGGAACTCTGTGGATTTATGACCCTGCAGTGGTGCTTGGAACATGCCAGGCAGAATAATAATATATCAGACCTCTGTGGTTGTATAAGGTGTATAGCAATGTGATACTGCTGCTGGATGTGCTGCCAGACCACTCCATTGTTGGTGTTGGTGTATGAAGTGTAAAACTGATGCTGCTGGATGTGCTGCCAGACCCTTGTGCTGTTGGTGTTGCGGTATGCTAGAGTAATGTTGCGGTTAGATATGCTGTCAGACCCCTGTAGTATCAGGCCTCAATGTTATTGATGGGGATGTGTTAAGAGGTAGAAGGAGGAGTGAAGCTCCAGTGTTGTTGATGGGGAGGTGTCAGGAGTCAGGAGGAGGAGAGAAGCCCCAGTGTTGTTGTTGGGGATGTTTCAGGAGGTAGCAGGATGTTACAGGCCTCAGTGTTGTTAGGGACATGTCAGGAGGTAGGAGGAGGCATGAAGTACCAGTGTAGTTGATGGGGATGTGTCAGGACGTAGTAGGATATGATAGGCCCCAGTGTTGTTGATGGGAACATGTCAGGAGGTAGGAGGTTCTCTTACTCTTTACTGTTTTTCTGATCTTACTTCTCTCCACCAGGAGCATTTCTACTCCCCATTGTATCTTCCTACCTTCTACCTAACTTCCTGATGATTCCAGATATCTGGGAATAAAGGCTTTAGGAGCTTTAATACAGGCTGTTTCCAGTGTAGCTGGATGACCAAGGATTATGTTGCACTCATCGCCCGTGGAACCCCCCATGCCGGCTCCCTCCACTCGGCTAAGCCTCCGGGCCCTGCCAGGGACGTCGGCTGCCACGGCCTGCCTCTCCGATTCCTCTCCGCTTGCACCCGCCGACTCAGAGGCCTCCGCAGCCTCACCAGAGCATGAGACGCAGCCAGCTTCCGGCCCCGCCTGGGGTTCTCCCTAGGTGCGCGTGTGTGTGCGCGCGGCACCAGCATCTATTTAAAGGGCCTTCGGCAGGAAACCTGGGACCACCCCGGAGGATGATGTCATCAATGCGGGACGCCTCATTAGGTCTTACCCAGATGGCTTGGCAACAAGTCTTCTGCGTTGCTTCTCTCGGGATCCTGCACTTCACCTTGAAGGACTTCTGTTCCAGTACCTGACTCCTATTCCAGTGCCTGACTCCTGCTCCAGGACCAGGCCTTGCGCCCTTTTTCCTGGAGTCTCTTCTGATGGATCTCTTGGTTCTGAACCTCAGACTGGACCTCACTCTGCTCGTCTGCCACCTGCCTCTGAGCCTTGGACTGGACCCTACTCTGCTTGTCTGCCACCTGCCTGGGAACCTCGGACTGGGCCTCACATTGCTCGTCTACCCTGCGGCGGGATCAGGGCTCTTGGCCATCCCTGACCAGCCTGTCCTCTGACTCTAGGTAGGCGCCTGCCTCCTGCTGCTGGCTCCTGAACTCTGCCTGTCTTGTCTTGCCTGCCAGCCTTCTGACTCCATCTGCGCCCTGCTCCAGTTCTGGACCCGGCACCTGTACCACGCCTCAGGGTCCACCTAAGTCCAGCCGGTCCTGGCATCCAAGGGCTCAACCCACGGGGAACGTGGACAGGTATTGGCGAAGCTCCAGCTGGCCCCTGTCTTCCTCCGGCCTCGCCTCCTGATGTCCGGGACCTGTGAGAGTTTACCCTCTCAGGTAGCATCAACCCCAACTCAGGCTAGGGGTCCACAGACCAAGCCGTGTTTTCTACAGATTATGAGGGATTTGCTAGCTAAAAACAACTCTGCCCCCTATTTCATAAAATGCTTTTATACTATTTGGTAGGTCTTTTGAGGTTGACAACTGAATTAAAGGGCAAGTCATGAGCTGTTCAGTTTTCGAGAGTCTGGTATAAAGATAGACGAACAAGATATTTATTAGTCGCCGTTCAAAAACCCCTCACACACGCCAAGGTTTGTCTGTTTCAATTTAACTATAAAACAACAACAAATAAAAACAGTGAATATAACCTCCCCTGTAGCTGAAGGTAGGTTCAATTGATAACATAAGTCTCTGAAAGCTCATCTATATACAACTTGATGGATTTGCAGTCACCAGCGCTTTTCAGTTGGGTAGCATAAAGTGTCAAACACCTAAAATTAGCAAAGGAGAGGGTGATGCTACTCTTAGATAGGAGCTGTGCTTCCTAAGAATCAGAATTATAAACTACCAAAGCACTTTAGGGAGACCTACAGCCCAAACAGGAAACCACAGGGCACTCACCAATTGTGTAAAGCCAAATTCCAAAGGATCCCAGGCAAAGGTATCTGTAGAGAAGAATTTTATTTTATTTATTTATTTAGATTTATATTCTGCTTTTTGCACTTTTTTTCAGCACTTCAAAGCGGATTACATTCAGGTACTGGAGGTATTTCCCTATCCCCAGAGGGCTTACAATCTAAGTTTTGAATTGAATTGCAAAAAGAATTGAATTGCAAAAGAGAAAACAATTAATCTAAGCTAGGCTGAAATGACATTTGCTCATAATGTGATTTCTAGTAGGGTCTTTGATCTGCCAATGTCCCTGATCTGGGCAGTAGGGATCAGGCTCAAACACCTGCTCCCCTACTGAACTAAGATCAGGAATGAAATCACTTTCGCATGAGCATAGTTTCATTTAGGTTTCTTCTCCTTTGCTACCCTTCCTTTTTAGAGCCCCTGGACTTGGATGTACACATTTGGTGTCTGCTCTGTATGTAATGTTTTGTGTTGTATTTTGCAGGGCTTGCCCCATGTTTTACACCCCTTTAGATCCTTAGTATTTAGCGACTAAAATAAAAGCTACTTTAAATAAGAGGCAAAAAAAATCTGTATTTTTTTTAATATTCAAAACTAAAATCCAGTTTTAGTGTAATCACAAAAGCACATGATAGCATAGCACCTGCCCCTCCAATAATATCTTTATCACCTCTGCTAAATATGCTGTCATTCATTCTGGAGAAAAAATAATTTGCCAGGGTGAGCTTCTGCAGTAATTAAAGAAGAATCCAGATTGCCTGCCTCTGAAATAAACAAGTGACACACCTGCTGGGCTGATTCAGCTTCACTTTCCCGGGGCGGGTGGCAGAGAATATTACAGCATACTGATAATGGGGTCATTTGCATGACTCTTCAGTTCGAGCCATAATCATCATTTAAAATCTTTGGTTACAGATGGTCCCAATGACTTTGCAAAAAGAACATTATGGCATGGCACACCACCATGACGTCCCTTCCTTGTCTGCTCAGTTTTCAAATATTTCTTAGTCTACTACTGAGCGCTGTGTGCAGTTGCTGCATGTTGGCACTGGGTCTCCATGCTACTTATTGCACAACGGGTGCTGGCTAGCTTCCAACATGATTCATTGTGCAAAGGGGCACTGGGTCCCAGTATGGCTCATTTCACAGCCAGCGTCCCAGCATGGCTCATTGTACAATGGGCACTCGCTCACAGTGTGATTCATGGCACAGTGGGCACTGGTGTAACATTGCAGGATGGGCACTGGCTCCCAATGTGGTTCACTACATACCAGGTGCTAGCTCCCAGCATGGCTCATTGTACAATGGGCACTGGCTCTCAGTGTGACTCACTGCACAATGAATTCTGGCTCCCAATGGGACCAAAGTATTGTAATAAGCTGACAAAATCTGGCACAGGTTTTTGTGCGCGTAATTGCTCATGGTTTTCTGTGATAATCTTACGTGTGTATGTAATAACGCGTTTAGCGCAGAAAAAAACGTGCGCACAAACCTGCTTAAAAACCCGAGGCAGGTTTTGTGCAAGTGCATGCAAATGGCATGTAAAGGAGGCAATTGCCTATTCACAGGCTATGCAGGGAGCCATGCTAGCGGGGAGACTGATTAGTGCAAGTGTTTTTTAAGCAGGTTTTTTAGTGCCTGGGTCAGGGAGCCATGCTAGCGGGGAGACTGATTAGTGCAAGTGTTTTTTAAGCAGGTTTTTTTAGTGCCTGGATCAGGGCAGGAGTTAAGTTAAAGTGCCTGTCTGAGCTACATAAGCTAGGCCAACTGTAATTAAATTTCTGCATATTTGAATGATTTCAAATAAGTAATGGCCAGTGAGACAGAATAACATCCCTAAAAACTTTCTCAGGATCAGTCTCCCCTCCATCTTTCTCCTGGTTCTCCACTGGCTGATGAGCTCTCTCCCCCCCCCCCCCCCCCCCCCACCCCTGTTGGTTCCTTCATAGTCTGGGACTATTGTGTTTGCCGCAACAGTGCTCATATTTGCCATCAGCATTAAGCCTTCGCCGGTGGCGGACAGAAGACCTCCAAGGATTTCCTGATGGGGGCAGGAGCACGACCACCATGCCAGTGGCTCTGTCCCTTGCTGCCAGCTTCACAGCTACTATTCTGGCTGGCCCTACTGAATTATACCAATTTGGAGCCATATTCAGCATTTTTGCAATCACTTACACTTTGGTGGTCATCATTAGCTCCGAGTTGTACCTTCCTGTTGTGTTTTACAAGTTGGGAATCACCAGTTCTCTGAAGTAAGTTTCTTTTCTCTTTGTTTATTTTTGTGCCTGTTTTGCCCATGGCTTTCTGCATCTGGGCTTAAGTGTGGGTATTGGCGCGTGTATTTGGTCTTGGGCAAATTTTATTGTGTGTATCTCATTACATCCTACAGGGCCTCTGGATTTTGTCACAAGCGCTCAAAACAAATACGTGCGAAAATTAGCACTGATTTCAGCATGGGTGTTATTACATCTGCCCCAATGTGACTCATTGCACATCACATGAGTATGGATCATTGCCCAGTGGGCATTGGGTAGCTGGGGCAGTTCATTACACAGTGGATACTGGGTCCTAGCACAGCTCATTATACAGGAAGGTGCAGAGCTACTCTTCAAGGACAAAATTTTAACTCCCTAACTGCCAACTTGTTTGCTTTCACATCTAAGTGTTGTTCTTATTCTCTGACTAAGTCTTGTCTCCATCCTGTACTTTGTATTCCTCTGTGACCTTGAAGTGTTCCAGAAGGAAGCAGGGGGGGGGGGAGTAAAGGGATGGCTGTGACACAGTAAGTTTTTCAGTGAACTCAATCAAGCACAAACCTATATCCTATAACTAAGAATCAACATAATTGCATGTGATACACTGAAGTGACTTCTGCAAGACTATCCCTTATCACTAATACAGTCATTAGGCTAGATTGCCTGTTTGATAATTGTCCCCCACCAGCTCAAAGTGGCCAAAAGTACTTTTAGCCAAGCCAGTAAGGAATGGAGCCAAGGGATGGAGAAGGGAAAGTCCGCAGGTATGCAGACCCTCGTTTTCAGAGAAACTCCCTGGCCACTTTCAAAATGGCTCCCTATGCCTCTCTGCATAGGCTCCCTATGCTTCTCTCCACAGGCCATATACAAACAATATACTTCTCATATTATGTTAGCTCCTTCAAATATTGTGCAAAGGCTGATATGCTGGGCCTTATTCAAAAAGGTCTTTTTAGCCATAGGGAACAGGAATCTTTATTGAATAAGGCCATGTTTCACTGTCAGAAAGTTAAAGGGAAAAAATTTGTTGGGGGTAGAAAGTATTCTTAAACATTAGGGGGCGGATTTTCAGAGCCCTGCTCGCCTAAATCCGCCCAAAACCGGGCGGATTTAGGCGAGCAGGGCCCTGTGCGCCGGTAAGCCTATTTTACATAGGCCTACCGGCGCGTGCAGAGCCCCGGGACTCGCGTAAGTCCTGGGGTTTTCGGAGGGGGCGTGTCGGGGGCGTGTCAGGGGGCGGGCCCGAACCGCGTGGCGTTTTCAGGGCGTGTCGGGAGCGTTCCGGGGGCTGGCCCGGGGGCGTGGCTACGGCCCGGGGCGGCCCGGGGGCGTGGCCGCGCCCTCCGGACCCGCCCCCAGGTTGCGTCCCGGCGCGCAGGAGGCCCGCTGATGCGCGGGGATTTACGCCTCCCAGAGGGAGGCGTAAATCCCCCGACAAAGGTAAGGGGGGGGGTTTAGACAGGGCCGGGCGGGTGGGTTAGGTAGGGGAAGGGAGGGGAAGGTGAGGGGAGGGCAAAGGAAAGTTCCCTCCGAGGCCGCTCCGATTTCGGAGCGGCCTTGGAGGGAACGGGGGTAGGCTGCGCGGCTCGGCGCGCGCCGGCTATACAAAATCCATAGCCTTGCGCGCGCCGATCCAGGTTTTTAGCAGATATGCACGGCTCCGCGCATATCTACTAAAATCCAGCGTACTTTTGTTTGCGCCTGGAGCGCAAACAAAAGTAGGCTATTCGCGCTCCTTTTAAAATCCGCCCCAGGTGTCCAGCCTAGGCAAACTTTCTTTTTCCTTTTTTGTTTCAATATTTTTATTTACATTTGAAAAAAGAGAAAACAGGAAACAATAAAATACATTTACAAACATAATGGCACACGTATAACTTGTCGTACAAGGAAGAAAACTGTTAAGGTATAACGGCTAATATGGAGTACAAATATGAAAAAATATTCAGCCATATGAAAATGCAATAACATCAAGTTATACAATGAAGATCAAATAAGCAAGCAGGGAAGGAGGGAGTCAGAGAAAGAGCAGAAAAAAAAAGTAGCTTTTTAAGTTTATTTTTCTTGATTGACTGCCATTTTAATTATGTGATGTCTGCTTTTTTGAAATATTTCATTGGTGTTTGGAGAATGTTTTATAGTTTTTATGAGTTTTTAATTGTTGGATATTATTCTGTTCATAGCTGGTTTGAAACATTTATTCTGCTTATTAGTATAGTTTTACAATTATTTCTGTGTGGGGATCTATAGTGCTTGCTAGTTCTGTTTTCCTAATAAGAGGTGTATTGGTTATTAGGACCTGATTTAATATTTGTAGTGTTGCCTTTTCATAGATAGGGTTGCTCCTGTTTGAGTGTATTCCATAATACAGGTGTATCTGTGTGCAGATTAGTTTGTGTGCATTATTACAGATCCTGGGTGTATGTTAGGTCGGTTCTGTGTATGTGACCGAGGTGAGGTATTTTACTAGCATGTAAGCGTTTGTATCAGTCTTATTTGTTGTGTTTTCTCAAGAGAACATGCAATGGTGGTAAACTGCTGTCTTTTCATAAGTAGGGCTACTGAGCCTGGAAGTAGAAGGAGTTTGAGTTGCTATTACTGAGATGACACCAGAACCAGAATATCTTTTTTGTAGGGTGAGTTGTATGGGGAATGTCATAATTCTGCTTTACATGCATTATTGTGGGTCAGGAGGGTTCCCGTGGATGCAAATTGTACTTTTACATCTAGCCCCGTGATGATCATGGGCAGTATGTCATGCATGTGAGAACCTATGGTGAGTTGAGTCACATTCACATTATAAATGTCATAATTAAATGATAAGTATGCACTAAAATCCAACCCCCTCCATAACCCCACCCCGCCCTGCCGGGCCATGGAAAAATGGTCTTGCTTGAAGCTGGTCTCTGGTGCAAAAAACGTTGGGGACCACTGGACTAGGGGGCACTCCATGAAGTTAACAAGCAGCACATTTAAGACTAATTGGAGAAAATTCTTTTTCACTCAATGCACAATTAAGCTCTGGAATTTTTTGCCAGAGGATGTGGTTAGTGCAGTTAGTGTAGATGGGTTTAAAAAAGGTTTAGATACGTTCTTGGAGGAGAAGTCCATTTATTGCTATTAATCAAGTTGACTTAGGGGTAGATTTTCAAAAAACGCGAATAGGCGTACTTTTGCTGGCGCATCAGGCGCCAGCAAAAGTATGCTGGATTTTAGTAGATACGCGCGGAGCCGCGCGTATCCACTAAAATCCTGGATCGGCGCGCGCAAGGCTATGAATTCTGTATAGCCGGCGCGCGCCGAGCCACGCAGCCTACCCCCGTTCCCTCCAAGGCCGCTCCGAAATCGGAGCGGCCTTGGAGGGAATCCTCTAACGCCCTCCCCTCACCTTCCCCTCCCTTCCTCTACCTAACCCACCTGCCCGGCCCTGTCTACACCCCCCCCCCCCTTACCTTTCTCCGGGGATTTACGCCTCCCGGAGGGAGAAGTAAATCCCCGCGCGCCAGCGGGCCTGTTGCGCGCCGGGACGCGACCTGGGGGCGGGTACGGAGGGCGCGGCCACGCCCCCGGGCCGTAGCCACGCCCCCATACCCGCCCCCAAAACGCTGCTGACACGCCCCCTAAACGCCGCGACGATCGGGCCCGCCCCCGACACGCCCCCCTCTGAGAACCCCGGGACTTACGCGAGTCCCGGGGCTCTGCGCGCGCCGGTAGGCCTATGTAAAATAGGCTCACCGGCGCGCAGGGCCCTGCTCGCCTAAATCTGCCCGGTTTTGGGCGGATTTAGGCGAGCAGGGCTCTGAAAATCCGCCCCTTGGGGAATAGCCTCTGCTATTACTGGCATCAGTAGCATGGGATCTTCTTAGTGTTTGGGTAATTGCCAGCTTCTTGTGGCCTGGTTTGGCCTCTGTTGGAAACAGGATGCTGGGCTTGATGGACCCTTGGTCTGACCCAGAATGGCAATTTCTTATGTTCTTATGTTTCTTTACCTATTTCAAACACTCCGAATCTCAATATCTAACTTTACTTTGAAAATGTGGCAAAAGAAGCTCCTTTGCTTTATTTGGAAACAGAGACACCCCCCCCCCCTTAAAGGGAGCTAGATTTGTTCTTTACCAATCCAAATTAGATGGTGGTTTGGGATTGACAATCTTCTTTGGTACTATATAGCAACCCAGTTGCGCCCACTTATTGGCTGGCACAACACCTCTTTAGAGAAGCACTGAGTACAAACTGAACACACTTAAAGATATGCCATTACGTGCTACCCTGAGGCAACCTCAACAATCTTGGTGACACTGCCCCGATATAGCATCAATTACTAGACATACCCTGAATGTTTGGGCATCCTGGAAACACCAGTTGGTGGGCCCTGCCTCCTACTTCCAATCTTCTTCTCTTTTTCACAATCTAACATTCCCTCCACACGTACCCATTTCTTCTTTTAGTGAGTAGAAATCTAGAGATATCTCTTAGACTGAGTATATTTATTCAAATGGGAAAGTATTGCCTTTTGCTGTGCTTTGTTCTCAATATCACTTTCCTCATTCAGAATTCTATTCATATATTCAGATTGTACATTTTATTGCTGAAATTGAGAGGGAATCTCTTCTATCTTCTGAGAGATCTCTCTTTGAGGGTTATTGTCTGCAACCCCATTTGATAAAAGGTTTGATCTCTAAGATTTACAAGCTTTTAAATGCTCATTTGAAGAACAAGCCTACCTACCTAAGAACATAGGAGCATGATTTTAATATAAATCTCTCTGAAGAGGATTGGTCTATTGTTTTCCAAAAGATTAAGTCCTCTTTGAGCTCCACCTTCATAGTTGAGAATAGTTATAAACTATTATATATAGATGGCATTATACACCCCTTAAAATACATAAATTCTGCTCAACAACTATTTATTTATTTAAAACTTTTCTATACCGACATTCATGAGAATATCACATCAGTTTACAAAGAACAGGGGAAACCATTAACTTTAAGGAGTTGGAGATTAGAAGTTACATGTAACGAGGGGAGCTAGAACTGGGAGTAAGAGCTAGAGTAGCTGCGTCAGGTGCGTGAAAGGTTTAATAGCAAAATAGTAACAGTAACAGTTATTTACACTAGAACTTTAACAATTATTTACAATGGAGCATTATCAATTGTTTACAATGTAGCCAATCAGTAGGGTAATAACATGCTGGAGATAATAACTTGTGGTGGGTATTAGGAGCAAATTTATGGGAGGGAAAGGGGTAAGACTACTAGCGTAGCGAATTAAGCAGGTACGGGGGGAAGGGGGTGGGGCATTTAGTTGAACTAATGCGACTTTAGAGTGAAGGGTGCAGAGCACATCGGTTTAGAGGACTGGGGAGGGGTAGCTGTGACATCGGAATGGCGAGGTTAAGTAAATGCTTGTGAGAAGAGCCAAGTTTTGAGGGTTTTTTTTTAAGGTTTGGGTACAATGTGGGCTTGACGGACTGCACTATGCTGAGACTGTTCTTTACCAGGGTCTTATATTCATATGTGGTGGAATTGTTCAGATATCCAATCTATTTGGCAATGATATCAGCCACTCTATCTGAGGTTTTGAAGGTCTCTATTCATTTATCTAAAGACCTGGCTCTCCTCAACATCCAGGATGATTCCAGGGATCATAATATTCAATTGCTGATCCAACAATTCTGCATAGCTACGAGGATGGACATTGCATTATCTTGGAGGCAGCCTTGCTCCCCCGCCATACAGAAAGTGCTACTACGATTGGATAGAATTTGCACCATGAACAAAATCACCGTGGCAAAACACCATCAGCTTGACAAGTTTAATCTTATTTGGAATCCCTATCTGCTATGGAGACAACCCAGTTGACTGCATTATCCTCCAAGAGACTTTATTGATACTTTTAACTTGTTATTCTCAAGACACTTCAGTACTACTTGTGACTATCCAGATGTTATTTCACTCTCAGACTTATATATTGCAGCATGGGGAAGGAGGGTGGGGAGGGATTTAATATAAAATTTCACTTGTTAGCAAACGTATAGAATGTAAGGACATGTTTGGTGCCTTGTTGTACCTCTGTTTTTTACTTTTGGACATCAATAAAAATTATTAATTGAAAAAAAGAAAGTGCTGTTGTCGCCTGCAGGTACCTTTATAAAGATGTGAGTGCAATTGATAGCCTCAAGAACAGAGGGGAAATTTGCAATTTGGTAGAAATCAGACATAATTTTCTGTTGCTGTCTGCTCTGAGAGAAAGATATATACTGATACATTTATCTGAGAAATGTAGCCAGAAACTGATCAATGCATATGGACGTGGCTGACTGACTTATTCCAGTCATAAATCCTCGAGGTGTCTGGAAGGTGCCAGAGGCAAAAAAAGGTCAGGGTTGTAGTGACCTTAAGATGTACTGATAAGGCATGGATGAGTGCAGGTCTTGCTCTAACTGCTTACACAGAGATTGTATGGGTTCCTTGTTGAATCTGAACCTGTGCAAGACTTGTTCCTCAGACAGATTAAAAAACTGTGTCTTGGTCCTGCATACTTGTAAGTGGACCTCCTCCTTCTCTCTCTCTCCCTCCTCAAACACTATGCCCTGAGTATCCATAAGTTTATAATTCTCATGTTGAGCATCACTTCACCTACACTCACAAACCCCTATCAGCCCGTGACTCACACACATCTCCAGTCAACCCCAGTGATACACTTCCCCAAGTCACCCCCAATGATTCACACACACACACACACACACACACACACACACACACACATACACACACTTAGAAATGCAGTGTCATTCTCTGAAAGATTCCACTAAAGAATAGAAGCAAAACAAGTATCAGACATAAGGCAAACCCAACAAAAAACAAAACATTACAATCAAATGCACTTCTGGGCAAGGAAAACAAATACCTAGTTAGCCCCCCCACTCCCTCGCCCCTACTCCTAGCAAGTTGTCATTTTCACTTACCAGGAGAAGCTAGAACTCTAAACAGCAGGCCAAAAAAGACAATGCAAGTTTGAATTTGGCATGTTAAAGGGCAAGTTAAAAAGTGTCCATGCATTCTTGATGATGTTCGTGCGTATGTTTGTATAAAATAGCAAAGTATGTGTGAACATCTAAATCACATCCCAACATGCCCCAAACATGCCCACTTTGTTCATTGTAAATTACTTGTATACACATACTTCAAACATATGCATGCTCAATGCATTTTTATGCACGACACTCCTTTGAAAATGTACTCCTAAACATGGCAGTCATTTTGACAGAGGTGGCTGAAAAAGCTACTACAAAGAACATAAGATATTCCTTGCTCGGTCATACCAATGGTTTATCAAGCTCAGCATCTTCCTATGATGTGGGTCACTTGGCAGTATACAGAATCCTAATAGGAAGATTAATTTCCTGTTGCTCAATCCCAGGAATAAGGGATAATCCATATATTTGCCTGGCTATATATTCTGCAAACCGTTCCCTTAGTGTTGCAAAGGAGGGATATCAAATTGGTTTATGCCATGTTGTCTTACTTTGTTTGGCGGGGGAAGAGGACACAGATTTCCATAGATAACTTGGTGGATTCATGGCGGCAGGGAGGTTTGGGGATCCCTGATCTGGAAGAGTAGAACATGGCCTGTCTTTTGCGACATGTCAAGGATTGGCTCATTAACTCTTTATATTTTACCCCTTTGGAGTTGGAGAAGGAACTGATCAAACCATTAGACCCCAGTTTTGTGTTGCATGCTCGCCCTCTTATTTTGCCCTTGACTATATGTCGCAATTTTTCTATAGTTTCTTTGCGCAAGACTTGGGTCTGTTTGTGTTCTTTGTTGGGTAACGATCCAAAGGAGTCTATTTATTTACCTCTCAGGGGCAGTTTAGATTTTACTCCAGTTAAGCAGTCTTCGGCATTTCTTCATTGGGCAGCATGGGGAGTGGTCTCTCTTTCGCATGTGTTGGACTCCCAAGGTGTCATGTTGTCCTATCAGGCACTACAAACGCAGTTTGGGCTTTCTCCCACGACTTTTTTGCGTACCTCCAGCAGTGCCATTATATATCCTCGCTGCAGAATCTCAATCTTACTGATGCCTTTGTAGAGCACCTTGAGGAGTTTTTTTTTAAAGTGGACAAGCATATGTGGTTATGGATATCACACCTTCATAAATCTCTAGTTAGACTTAAACCCAAGGGTTCTTGCACTTTGCTCCATTTGAAGTGGAAGGCAGAACTGCCAAATCTAATTGATGTCCCTTTTCCACATTCCTTTAAATGCATACTCATAGCCTCTTCTCCCTCCAAGACCCTCAAGAAACACCCACAAGCCTCCCTAAACTCATTTGAGACTACTGCTCCTTCCGAAATAGACTCTCTTCTAAAGAAAATGAAACCCTCATCTCACTCATTTGACACCATCCCCACCAAACACCTCCTCTCCATCCCTAACACTATTTCACAACCCTTAACTCACATTATAAATCGATCAATTACCCTGGGACATAAGAACATAAGACATGTCCCCACCTCACTAAAACAAGCCTTGGTCAAACCTATTATAAAGAAGAGGGGGTTGCTCTCACTGGTGGGGAAAAATGCTTGAAAATGTGATAGCTCAGCTGACTGTACCATGTTTTTGATGTTTGGCATACTTCAGAGTCATGTATGTCAACTTGAATTGTTGTTTTAAATAGTTTTAAATAGTTTTGTTTGTTTTAAATAGTTTTAAATAGTTTTAAATATAAATATCACAAATACCAACAGAGGACACTACATTTTCTTGTGTACACAAATGTTCGGTATAACTAAATAGGTTATCCCATATATTAGTGATAACTTTATGTTTATTGATACCGTTTTTAATTTTCTCAATTTTCTAAGTTTTTCAATTTTTTGAATTTTTCATTGCATTTTAATTCATTTCCATTTTAATGCAGTATACTCTTTTTAAATCTCATTAATAATGCTTGTCCAAAGCATTGTAAAAAGCTCTCTCTTACACGGTCTCCATCTCTAAGGTTATCGTTTACTTAGCTTAAGTTTCAGAGATCTTCTTCTCTTATATGAGCCTTCTGCTCCAGTCTCATTAAAATAGAAGGTATTTGTGATATTATTAAGCGAGGACCATTTGGGCTTTGTTAGTTTTTGGTGTGACCTTAAATATAAATATACCTGACTAATGATTGTTAAAGGACCTGTCCTCCAGAACCTTTTCCAAACCTTTTTTTTTTTTTTTTTTTTTTAAATAGTTACTACTAGCTGTGACCATATCCTCTGGCAATAAATTCCGCTGCTTAATTGTCTGTTGACTAAAGAAATGCTTTCTTACATTTGTTTTAACTCTGCTACCAGCCAGTTTCATGATGTGTTTCCCAGTCCTAGTATTATCTGAAAGGGTAAATAAATGTATCCTATTAACCTATTCTACACCATTCATTATTTTATAAACCTTTATCATATCCCCCCTCTCAGTTGCCTCTTCTCCATGCCAAACATCTCTAAACTATTTAGCCTTTTTTTCTTTTAGGGAGCTGCTCCATTTCCTTTACCATTTTTGTTGCCCTTCCCTGTACCATTTCTAGTCCAGCTATATCTGAGATGTGAGGACCAAACTTGCAGACATTACTTACTTATGTGTTCTCACCATGGATCTATGTGGAAGTAGTATATTTGCTAGGTTTTGGGTTTTTTTCTGAATAATTCTTATTTTCTACCATTCTATTTGCTTTATTAACTGCTGCCACACGCTGAGCTGAGGATTTCAACATATTGTCCACAATGACTCCTTTTCCCGGGTAGTGACTCCTAAAATGAAACCCAGCATTTTGTACCTAGAGCAGGGTTTCTTGGCCTTATTCATTTCGTGGCATATTTTCGTTTGCTCAATCCTTATGCTGCACCAAACCAAATTTTGCACAATTCTCATTCCCTCCCTCGTTTCACCACCATACCAGCAGGAGGAGAGTAGAACATTTTACCTGTGTGTTAGGTGGATGATAGAATACTCCCAGGCCATGCATGGTATTTCTTTTGTAAATTTGAATTGTTAAAAATGTTTTGATAAAACTATAGCAGATACTATTCCAAAAGATATTTGAACCATATGTTTTGGGCAACAGGAAGTACTGGAAAATTATGCCTACACAGGAAGGACAATATAGATGGTATTTGAACCAGTGTCTCTAAATGTTATCAAGTCAACTGAATTTAGGGTTAAACCCAAACAACATTTACTAAATATTGTTTAAAACTTCTAAATATATTTAAAACTAATAACATGAAAATACAAGTCACGGTGAACTTTAAATTGTGGGGTTGATTTTCAAAGCCACTTCTATGCATAAAATCTTGTTTTATGTGCGTAAATTGTGCTTTGAAAATCAACTGGGGGTTTTGAAGGTAAAACTAAGCACAAAACCTGATTTTGCACATACTTTTTCCACACTTGCAAGAGGTATTCTGGTGGGCAAGGCAGGGCTGGAACAGGGTCAGAATGTGCCCACATTCTTTTGATTTTCAAAAATACGCACATATGTACATATAGAAAGTTAAACCTGCTTCAGACAGGATGTAACTTTCTTGCATGTATGTCTACATGTGCATAAGTCTGCTTTGAAAATTTGGGCTAAAGTCTGTGGGTACTTTAGCTCTACAAGAAATGTTTGAAAATTACCCTCTATCAGGGCAATTATCAAAAGCTATTTGCCCAGATAAGTACTGATTTACCTGGATAAAAAGGGCCGTTTGGAATTGCCCACCCTTAACCCAACTAAAAGTACATGCTGAGTTCCACAATCCATGTAATTTTAGCTGTATTAGGAGGAAACATTCCCAGGAACGTTTAGATGGAGGAAGAAAATAATGTGCATAAATTGCATTTTCAAATCTATGTGTGCTATTTTCCATTGAAAAAGTACCTGCAAAAAAGCAGGTGCAAATGTCCAGAGGTTTCAAAGTGAAAGTAAGCAGGTAATTCCACTCTGAAAACTGGTGCAAAGATACTGTAGGTACAAAGTATCCGTGGACTTTGCAGCTATGCAGATAGTTTGAAAACCACCCCATAAACATCAATTTGCACTCTCATGCATTGTTTTAACAGAAAGATAAAACCCTATATAGCAATCAGTTCAGCCAGGAGCTTTTGTTTACACTGAATTTCTTTGCATCAGATTTTACCCAATCTTGCAAAAATAAAGTTCAAAAGTTAAATGGACTATTACTAGTGTATCTTTTCCATGTTGTAAATTATCCATATTCTCTACAAGAGTCACTACTGAACTACATTATATTTTATACTACACTTTATTCTATTTGTAGTCAATTCTCACCCTATTACAACAGCGCGTCTTAAAATGTTAAGCCCAGGAAGTGATACTGGTCTTTAATTCTATGTTAAATGCATGTGGCTGTGGCTAAATATATCCCAGAAACTGTAATCAATTGCAGCTTCATCGTCGTCGTCAGCAGTTACATTCATCCAGTTGTTTGATCCAGTTTATCCCCTCTTACACAAATACCTTGTTCTTGCGTCACTGGGCCTTCTTGTGTTATTTAATTTGTTATCCTTTAAATGTGTCTTTCTGATGGATGTGGGTAGAGGAGGCTGGAAAAGACAGCAGCTGTCGCACTAAAAATACTTAAAGCACTGAATGAAATGTAAGTGTACTGTGTGTCCGTGCCACCACCTCTCAATGTCTCATCCCAGTGATGCACGCTGAATATTAACCATCTGGTTTAGGGTCTCATTTCGACTGGTTTTATGGGATCAGGTGGAGGCCACACAAGATCTGAAATAAAGAGATGAAAAATAAATGAAAGAAAAGGTGTCATTGCAATAAGTAAGTTAAAATATTAGTTGGTCTACTTGATCAATCAGGGTTTTGTTTTTTTTAATGCTGTGCTATTTATATAGACCACGTTAGTCCTGGTTTGCTGTAGATGACCATGCAAACGTGGTTTTAAACCACTGCAAAATAAAGAGAGTGCCCCCATAGTGGTCCCTGCTATTCTTTTAAAAAAAAAAAAGGTGATACAAGGTAATTTAATTTGTATTTATTTGACAAGCTCTCTGCTTGTAGATCTGTGCTCAGGAGTGCAATAACTGAGGCATATGGGGCAGGCTCCGTCAGTCCTGATTTTGTCCTGTTGCATTTGGTCATGCAATCCTGTTTTTGTTAGGCAAATTAGAACTGCAAGTCCATACTTGCTATGGGACTCCCTCAGCCTGTTTCTTATGATATGGACCCACCTGGAAAACCTAGCATGTTGTGGAATCATCATTCCATAACGCACAGAGACAAACGCTACCTCCATCATCGCTCTCCAACTGGCAAATTGGGCAGTTCAGAAAAAGCAAAATTTATATTTAAACCTTTTTTGCCTCAGGCATAAAATTATCCTAATGCTAAAGAGTTCTTTCTACAAAATTCCTCATCTCTTATCAGTAAACAGATCCAACCATTGTAATACTCCCAGAATTTTTCCTGATTTCAAATTACATGAAATACTGAGAGAAAGAGGTAATAATTGGTTTGCTGGGTCTAGCTATGAGTCCTTCCATCCTTTCATTTGAAAGGACTGGATTAGACACATTCCATTTTATTATTTCTTGTGAATTTACGAAAAAGGATCAGGGCATGCACTGCAAAACACCAAGAAAGTGCACTAAAATCAGTACATGCAAAGTAAGTACTTTTGTATGATTGGTATGGGAATTCCACTGTTTAACTGGACAGATATCAATAACTACTTTTGTATGCATAGATTATTCTGAATATGCTGGTATTCCCTCAAAACATATATTGGAAATATCTGTTATGCAATACTCTCTTTCCACGAGCCTGGAATCTAAATTTGACTGTTTCCTACTTTCAGTTAAAAATATTGTGCTTCCTTCCATCCTAGTGCCAACACTTCTCATGTTGATTGTAAACAGTTGGTTTCTTTGTGTGTCTAGTAATACCCTCTCTTCCATGTACCAACTGCCATATTCCCACTTGACAAACACAAGGCAAGCTCTGCAGGACCCAGTTCATGCACATGCATATAAACTAACATAATCAGCAGTCATAATAATCGTATTACATTCCTTTAATATTTAGAGTGGTGGCTCCCAATCTTATCCTCAGAGACCCATAACTAGTTGGGTTTTCTAGCTATCCACAATGAATAGGCATGATGTATATGTGCATGCACTGCCTCCATTGTATGCAAATTTATCTCACTATGGATAGCCAGAAAACCTGATTGGCTGTGGGGTCTCTGCGGACTTGTTCTCTGAGAAACAGGAGTTCTTTGTATCAGATGCACATGTTCAACTTCTCACCGGCAGGTAAAAAATTATACACGTGACACTCGATGCAAAAGTCTGGGAGGCCTCTCTCTTGCAGCTGGACTACTGCCTTTATCTCAAATTTGTTCAGTTCCTAGTTAAGTTTTAGGTTGCTATGGGAGTTGGAATGTGTCTAATTAGCGTCCTTTAAATGTATTAGTGTATTCACTATATGTCTGATAGTGGCCTACAGGGGAATGATCAAACTCTCAATAAGGTGTGGGAAATTCGTGAAGTGAAGTTAAAAGGCTGTTTTTTGGTTTTTTTTGTGTGTGTGAAAATGGAACCTGCCTAGAAATTAAAAGATGAGCTAGGGGTGGTTGGGATAGGGGTGGGATGGTTGCCTTACTGACTGACTATTTAAAAATAAACTTCTGCTTATTAGCTGCCTTACTATTTAAAAATAAACATACTAACTTCTGTTTATTAGCTGCCTTACTAACTATTAAAAGCACAAACACACTAAATAACATACCCCAATAGTTTACTTCTCACCAATACTTAAAAAAAAAATTTCCCAAGCAAAGGCAATCCTCTCCTCTCAGTGCTCCCACTGGATTGTGGTACATCGCTCCTAGCAATATCCCCTGTGACAGGGCCCAGAACCACACCTGCACTGTCTCGTGACAGAGGAGTAACGATCCTGTGCCTCCTTGTTTGTTGATATACCACATTGCGACTTGGTTGTCTGTCCGAATCAGGTCCTCCTCGTGTGACAACCGGTCTCGGAAGGCCCAGAGGGTGTAATGGATCGCCTAAAGCTCTAAAACGTTTATCTGATAGTGGGCTTCTTCAGCAGTCCAGAAATCCTGCGTGTGGAGGCCATTCACTTGGGCTCCCCAGCTCTGAGGAGAGGCATCGGTGTGAAAACCACTTGAGACGAGGCAGCCTGGAAGGGAATTCCCCACTCCAAATTAGAGGGGTTTTCCCACCAGGACAAAAATGCCCTCAGAGATTCCATTACAGAGAGACAGGTCTCAAGGTCCTGGGAGGTCTATTGCCACTGCGACCACAAGTTCCACTGTGCCCTTCGCATGCACAAGCAGGCGAGTGGGATATCATGGACTGAAGCCGCCATGTGGCCCAACAAATGGAGAAGAAGGCTGGCACTCACATGCTGGATGCTGCGCATGAAGGTTGCCAACAAGGCAAATGCAAGAGCCCGATCGCGGGGCAGAAATGCTTTTGCCTGTGCCATGTCCAGCCTGGCTCCTATAAAGTCCAACTGGAGAGACTGGCAGAGGTGAGCCTTTGGGTAGTTCATAACAAACCCCAAGGGTTGCAGTGTCTGTATGATCAGGGCTAAAGCGTTCAGCGCCCCTATGCATGAGTCGCTCTTGATCAAACAGTTGTCCAGGTATGGGAAGACATGCACCTCATATGGTGCTGAGGTACACAGCCACCACCGCTAGGCATTTGGTGAAAACGCAAGGGGCAGAGGCCAACCCAAAAGCCAGCACTTTATACTGGTAGTGAGCCTTCCCTCCATGAAGCAGAGGTATTTTCTGTGGCCGGGGAAGATAGCTATATGAGCATAAGCTTCCTTGAGATCAAGGGAGCAGAGACAGTCTCCTCTTTTGAGGAGGGGAATCAGATTGCCCAGAGAAACCATCTTGAACATTTCTTTTAAGAGAAATGTGTTCAATGCCCTGAGGTCAAGAATGGACCGCAAACCTCCATTTCTCTTCGGTATGAGGAAATACCTCAAATAGAGCCCTCAGCCCTGCTGAGGGCAAGGAACAAGCTCTACAGCTCCTGCTGTGAGAAGGGCCGAGAGTTCTGTCCGAAGTATGACCAGCTGGGCGGTAAAACCCCATGATGGACATGGGAGAGAGTTCTGTGGAAGCCGTCTGAAATTGAGCCAGTACACCTAGCGGACTATGGTAAGGACCCATTGGTCCAAAGTGATGGTTCTCCAGTGCTGGGCGAAGCCAATAAGCCTGCCTCCTACTGGGGGATCCGGTGCCAGGGATACATTTTGCTGACTCGTGGTACCTTGTTGCCAATCAAAAACCCGTAGCCGGGTCTTGCTGGGGCAGTTGCTAGGGCCTAGGTGTCTGCTGTTGACGGGAGCAGCCTCAGAAGCTAGTTTGTGGCATGCAAGTCCGAGAGGCAGGGGAATAATATTTCCGCTGCCTGTAAAAGGATTCCTGGAGCTTGGCCTGGAAGATTTCCTGGCAGAGGAAGGAGGGTCTGAAGCGCTGGCGGAGAGCTGTTGGAGGGTTTCATGGTGGTCCTTCACTTGGACCTTGTCCTCCAAAAGGTTGCCACTTGTGCATGGCAGGTCGGCCAGCTTCTCCTGCACCTCTGGACAGAGGACGGATGCCTGGAGCCAGGCCATTCTATGGGCACGATGCCCTCGGCGGCTTCTCAGGCCGCTGTCTCAAACACATCGAAGGTGGATCTCAACTCGTGTTGCCAGCCTCTAGTCCCGGCAGGACAATGGCAGAGAGCAACTCCTATTGCAAGCTCTCTGCAAGATCCTGGACCTGCTTCCACAGATTTCAGTTGTATTGGGTCATATACAACTGGTAGGCGGCGATACGGGTGATGAGCATAGCACCCTGAAAGACCTTTCTACCCAGAGCATCTAGCTCCCTATGTTCTCGCCTCAGAGGGGCAGAAGCATGGGTGCGGGAGTGTTTGGCCTTCTTAAGGGCAGACTCCATGACCACCGACTGATGAGGGAGGTGACGCCTCTCGAATCCCAAGGCCTGATGTATCAAATAGGTGGCGTCCGCCTTCCTATTGACTGGAGATATGGAGATCAGATGTTCCCACATCTGAAGGAAAACATCCTTAAAGATGTCATGGATGGGAACTGCCATGATTTCCTTAGGAGCGTTGACAAATTAGAGTACTTCCAACATCTTATATCAAACCATCCTCCTCCGTCAGGAGTTGGAAGGGAATAGCTTCGGTCATTGTCCTGACAAACCCCACAAAGGAGAGGTCCTCTGGAGGGGACCGACAATTTTCCTCCAGTGGGGAAGGCTCGGAGGGGGGGTCGTCCGAGAATTCAGACGAAGATTCTGAGGAATCATCCCCCTATGGGTCATAAGGGCCTTCTTCTTCATTAAGGCCATCGCGGGGCTTGCGCGGGTGAGGCCTGTGGAGACCCTAGCCCTGGGCTCTGAAGGTTTCGAAGGCACCAAGGGCACCGCGGGAATCGACGGTCCCCCCCCCATACACATGCAGCAGGATCTAGCCAGAAGAAGGGCCATCGACCCCCTATACTCATCCCTACTCTACTGAGAAGAACAATTTGCCCCTAAGAGTTCCCGGCTGCAGGATTAAATCCTCTACCAACTGCTGGAGACAGACATTTTTGGTTGCTGATCCCATTCTTTGGAATGCTTTGCCTCAGGAGCTACCGCTGATGGATTGCATTACGACATTTAAGAGCATGGCAAAGACATTTTTATTTAGGCAAGCATTCCCATGTTCAGAATAGGCAGATGTACTTCACTATAACGGTGGTCTTTCGTTTGTTGTCCTCATTTATGCTTGTATGGTCTAATAATTGATTTAAAATTGTATTGACCTGTATGCTGCCTAGAGCTTTGGCATAGGTGCATATAAATAAGTAAATAAAACAAATAAATAAATAAATAAAAGACTAGAATGCTGCAGGGGAACTCCTGCATGTGCAGGAGTTCCCATGCATTGCCCAATAAGGGGTGGCAGCCTGGGAACTCCTGCACATGCTCAGAAAGACTGCTCTGTCTTTCTGAGCTTTGAGAAAGCTTTTATGCACTGGCAGCACTGACGTTATCCACTTAGGTGGCTGTTTGTTCCTGCTTATCCATGGAGAATTTAATTTCCTGCCCCATCAACTGGCAAAATTTTGCCTTGATAGAGAGGGCAGGATATGTTCCAGGAACATGGCCTAAATTTATCTGATTAGCACTGAAAACCAGCATTATCCAGACAAATTTAGCTGGGGAAATCTAGTCAGAGAAATCACTGCCCTAAAGTTACCCAAGGAAGTCCCACTGAATATTCTGGCTAAAGTAAACTGGGCAACTTTAGCCGGGAAACTTCCCAGTCACTGAACCACTCAAAATTGACCTCCAAGAGTGTTGCCACTGCATGTTATCATAGTAAGCGATGCCCATCTTGCCATGCTGCAAATGAAGGTTGCTCCAGTGTAATCCAACATTGAGAGATTGCATTGAAAGTACAATACACAGTAATTACTGTGTAATATGGATCTTTCTAAGCAGGCAAGTCTACGCTAATTATAAAATGCATCTCATTGTTTTAGTTGATTAACTGCTACAGTCTAACATTAGTCAGAGTCTTGGTGATGTCATACTATGCATGCACAGATGATGGTGGATGAGGGTGAAGGTCATGCAGGAGTCAGCATGCACATCACAAGAAACATTTTACTGTACCTTTGTTCCCCAAAAGAAACTTACACACTTGATGTGTTGTCACTCCCAAACACATGTCCTTTAAGTAAAATACACCAAATGTAATACATTCATTTCTCAGTTCTTTCTCTTTTCAAACTATTCCTTCTCATTTCTCTGTCCTTCCTCATGTTATCGTCAGTTCTGTTTGCTGAGAGCTAGTCTACTTTTAACACCACAGTAAGCTTCCTACAAGTCCTACTTTCACCAATAATGCATCCATAGTAGAGCTGTTCAGCTTTCTACTCCATATGCCAACACTTTTTAAATATACTTTTAATGAATTTAATGTTTCTGAAAGTGTCAGATCGACAGCGTTACAAAATGAAGTCCTCCATCTATTTACAGAGTAAGAGCAATGGACAGAAGCCCAGCCCCACCCCTTCACATATCTCAGCTTCTGTTCTAGAGAACCCATTTCCAGGTGTGAGAGGGGAGTTCAGTTCCCAAGGTCATTCAATCCATGGCCTCCCTGCTGAGACTATAGACTAGGATTCAGATTGTAATTGGATTAGGGGATCTGGATGTCTATGCACCAGCAAAAGGACTGAGAACAGCAACCCATTTCACACAGCTCAGTGACCATCTGGCAATTCATGACAATAATTTTCAGTCACCACTGACCCTTGCTCCTCACCACAATCCATGTCAGATTCATGACTCCCTGATACCTGTGAAAGCAGACATCTCCATTCCCCCTCCAAACAATTTTGGACTGTCCATCTCTTCAACTGCTAGACCATTTAACCTACTACAGCTATTGGTCTGGTAGTGCAATCAAAGTTTTGTTAGTCTGTACTGTGTGGTCTCTACAACTTCTGTAGATGATAAATTCAGTTTTAATAATACTTGGAATGGATCAAGAACACTTAAAATAAGTATTCAATGATTGCCCTTCAAAAGGCTCTGTATGCATCTGTCCAACATCTAGGAGCTGAAAGGGAAGAAAAGATCTGAATACCTTGAATAAAATCTTGAGGAATGACAGCAGGCATGAGAGATAACAAAGGGGCCGATGCAATATATTGCGCTCAGCCTAACACACAGCTCAACGCGCGTTTGGACAAACGTTTTGAACACACAGAAACATAGAAATGACAGCAGAACAAGACCAATTGGTCCATCTAGTCTGCCTATCAAGTTTATGGTAGTATCTGCCCTGCCATGCAGATTACCCCCATTCTTATCAATTTCCCAAACTGTAAATGTCAGGGCCCTCGTTGGTTACTTTCTGAATCCAATTCCCTATTACCTCCTGCTGTTGAAGCAGAGAGCAAATGTTGAAGTTGCATCAAACGTATCAGGCTTATTGGTTAAGGGTAGTAACTGCTGCACAAACAAGTTACCCCCATGCTTATTTGTTTCCCCACACTGTAAAAGTCGGGGCCCTCAGTTGCTAGCTGAATCCCATTCCCCTTTTCCCCTGCCATTGAAACAGAGCAATGATGGAGTTGCATTAACAGTATATAGGTTTATTGGTTAAGGGTAGTAACCGCTGCACCAGCAAGTTATCCCCATGCACTCTTTTCTTCATTTCCATCTTCTAGTTTTTAGGGATCCACAGTATTTATCCCATGCCCCTTTGAATTCTTTCACTATTTACGTCTTCACCGCCTCCTCCAAAAGGGCATGCCAGGCATTCACCATCCTCTCTGTGAAGAAATATTTCCTGATATTGGTTCTGAGTTGTCCTCCGTGAAGTTTCATTTTGTTATCCCTAGTTCTACTGGTTTCTTTCCAATGGAAAAGGTTTGACGATTGTGCACCACCACCAGCCTAACAACAAAAGAACCTAAAAAAAAATTTGGACAAACAAAATGGAACACATTCGATCCAGTATCTAAACATGAAATAAACCAAATCATAACAAAAATCAAACCTGCAACCCATCCACTGGACCCAATCCCTGCAAGTACCCTAAAAACAGTACACAGCGCAATCACTCAGAGAATAAAACAATAATAAACCAATCGCTATCAGAAGGCTGGGTCCCTGCAAAGGCTAAGCAAGTTGTGATAAAACCAAACATAAAAGATAAAACTGGTAAAATTGATGATTGTGAAAATTATCGATCAATATCCAACCTGCCCTTCATTGCTAAAATCCTAGAAAAAGCAGTATTATCACAATTAGAGAACCATCTAGAAGACAATAACATACTATACCCAAACCAATTTGGTTTCAGAAAAAAAATCGCTCAACAGAGACCCTACTCATTTCACTATCAGACCCTGTTCTGCAGGGGTTTGACAAAAATGTATCCTATATACTGGTACTAATTGATCTAACAGCAGCTTTCTACACAGTTGACCATACCCTACTGTGCCACCAACAGAAAAATCGGAATCGGTTCTCCTCTTTCCTAGAAGATAGAACATTCCAAGTCAAAATGGGAAATCACATTTTTGACACCATCACAATAGATACGGTGTCCCCTAGGGTTCAGCACTCTCAGCCACACTATTCAACATTTATTTGCTACCCTTATGTACACTGCTAGCAAATCTTCGACTCAACGTCTTCCTTTATGCAGATGACATACAATTCTATATCTCTTTTGACAAAACACTGGAAAAAACTGTGTCAACCCTGTCAATCATCATGAAGACAATACATCAAAAACTCTCAACTAAAATTAACGCTTAATCCAAAAAAAACCAAAATTGTGTGGCTATGAAGAGATAGCAGAGTTGCTTACCTGTAACAGGTGTTCTCCCAGGACAGCAGGATGTTAGTCCTCACATATGGATGACATCATCAGGATGCAGCCCAATCATGGAACACTTCTTGTCAAAGTTTCTAGAACTTTGACTGGCACACTGAGCATGCCAGCATGCCACTAACCCTGCATCCAAGTAGGGGTCCCCCCTCAGTCTGGTTTGTAGTAAAACATACGAGCGAAAAAAAACAATAATAAAATGTAAGTGAACCTAACTCCTCGGGGTGGTGGATGGGTTTCGTGTGGACTAACATCCTGCTGTCCTGGGAGAACACCTGTTACAGGTAAGCAACTCTGCTTTCTCCCAGGACAAGCAGAATGGTAGTCCTCACATATGGGTGAATAGCGAGCTACAGGATGCCCGAGTAAATATACCAAAAGCACCCAACGACGTGCAACAAGCACAACAACAGGGGTGGTTTTGGGTAGTAGGGCATCCTGAGTTTCACAGTGGGTTGCAGGAAGGAAGTTGGGTTGTTAAACTGGAAACAAATTATGCAGGACAGACTGGCCAAAGATGGAATCCTGTCTGCCAGCCTTGTTGAGACAATAATGAGCTGCAAAAGTGTGGAGGGAACTCCATTTGGCAGGTCTGCAGATGTCAGCAAGAGGTACAGAACGGAGGTGCGCTACTGACATTGCCATGGCTCTTACTGAATGCACTTTTACCCGTTCCTGTAGTGGAAGACCTGCTTGTTGGTAGCAGAAAGAAATGCAGTCCGCCAGCCAGGTGGACAGGGTCTGTTTGCCCACCGGAGCTCCCAATCTGGTTTTATCGAAGGAGACAAACAGTTGGGTGGACTTCTTATGGGCTGCAATTGGGTCCAAATATAAGGTGAGCGCACGTTTACAGTCCAAGGAATGCAAAGCCCGCTCACCTGGTTGTGAGTGAGGCCTTGGAAAAAAGGTAGGAAGTATTATGGACTGATTTAAGTGGAAATCAGAAACTACCATGGACAAACAAAATGGAACACATTCGATCCAGTATCTAAACATGAAATAAACAAAATCATAACAAAAATCAAACCTGCAACCCATCCACTGGACTCACTGGACCCAATCCCTGCAAGTACCCTAAAAACAGTTCACAGCACAGGGAGGAGGAATAGCCTAGTGGTTAGACCAGTGGGCTATGAACCAGGAGACCAGGGTTTGGGTCCCACTGTCACTCCTTGTGACTTTGAGCAAGTCACTTTACCCTCTATTTCCTCAGGTACAAAAACTTAGATTGTAAGCCCTCTGGGGATAGGGAAAATACTTTCAGTACCTGAATGTAAACCAATGTGAATTGTCATTTCAAATGTCGGTGTATAAAAAAAAAAAAACCTTTGGTAGAAATTTAGGGTGAGTGCGGAGTACCACACGATCCTGAAGAAATTTGGTATCCGGTGGGTATATTACCAGTGCTTATAGCTCACTGACTCTGCGAGCTGATGTTATAGCAACTAGAAAGATCACTTTCCAATGAGATGTCACAGCTCACAGGAGTGCAGGGGCTAGAACTGAGGTCTGATGAGCAGTGCTAGCACAACATTAAGGGCTGATGCTGGAACCGGAGGGATGCAATGGAGGCTTCAGTTGTAGCAAATCTCTCATAAAGCACCCAGCAAAGGGTTGTGTTGACATTGGAGCCTCTGTGCCTTTGTGGTAAGCGGCTATGGTGCTGATATGCACTCGGATGAAGTTTGCAGACAGGACTCCGAAAGATGCCAGAGGTAGTCCAGGAACCTTGTTGTGGGACAGGAAAAGGATCTAATTCCTTCATTTGTACCTCAAGGAAAATATCTTCCTTTTGGAATGATAAGATTTCCTAGTAGAAGGCTTTTGTGAAGCTACAACAGACAGAGAGTGGAGGGTCGGATGACGCAATGATCCGTTGTTCTGTGTTATCAGAGTTGGATCTGCGCCCAGGCGAATTGGTTGTCAGATTGAGAGGTCGCGTATTTATTTATTGCTTTTATATACTGAAGTTCATCAGGGATAGCACATCAGTTCACAAAAACCGAGAAACTGTGCCAGATGGTGCGTTTGACAATTAACAGTTAACAGAGTAACGATACACTGCGGTTAGGATGCAGTTGACAAGTAACTTAATAAAACTGGTGCATATAAAACTGCTGAGATAATAAATGTCTCTTTGCCTATAACGTAGATATGAAAGAGAACGAAGAAATTGTCTTTTGGGTAAATTATGTACATAGGCTATTGGGTCTTTTGGGTAAATTATGTACATAGGCTATTGGGCATAGGCGTAGGATGGGAAACCAAACCTGTTGTGGCCAGTGAGGGGCTATGAGGATTATTAAGCCCCGGTCCTGCCATAACTTCACGAGAGTCTTGCTGATGAGCAGAAGAGGAGGGTAGGCATTTAGAAGACCCGTTGACCATGAGTGGGCGAAGGCATCCCGTGGTGGTGTCTTGTGGCTGCGGAATAGAGAGTAGGAATTGTCTACTTTGCAATTGTGAATCGACACAAAGAGGTCTATGTGCGGTCTTCCCCACTGGTGGAATATCTCTTCTGCTACAGTGGGATTTAGGGACCATTCGTGGGGATGAAAGGTCCGGCTGAGATTGTCCGCCATCACATTGTCCACCCCTGCCAGGTAGGTTGCTCTCAGTAGCATGAAGTGGGAGAAAGCCCAGGCCCAGATCTGCGCTGCCTCTTGGCATAGCAGGTAAGAGCCTATGCCCCCTTGTTTGTTGAGGTACCACATCGCTACTTGGTTGTCCGTTTGAATCAGGATTGCTTTGTTGGATAGACAGTCCTGGAAAGCAAATAGGGTGTATTGGATTGCTCTGAGCTCCAGAAAGTTTATCTGGTGCTTTGATTCTGCTGCGGTCCAGGTTCCCTGGGTTTGCATGTTGTTTACATGGGCTCCCCAACCGAGGTGGTTAGTGTAATCTGAGGTTCTGGAGATTGAAAGGGTAGTCCTATTAGAAGATTGGACTCCTGGATCCACCATGCTAGTGAGAGATGAAGTTCCTTGGTGATGTGGACAATGTGGGACATATGTTGAGATGACTGGGATCACTAGGTTTTTAAGGCCACTCTCATGGCTAAACGAGCCATTGGGGTGACGTGAACTGTGGACACCATGTGACCTAGCAAGGTTAATAGATGACGAGCTGTTGTGGTTATTTATTTATTTATTTTTAATTTTTATATACCGATGTTCCTGTAAAGAATACATATCGCACCGGTTTACAAGGAACTGAACAGTCGCCTCCAGGGCGGAAATACATTAAAACAGTCGCCTCAAGGCAGAATACATTAACACAAGTATACAGGAAAACTATTAAAAGAGAACTTTCATAAACTCAATTAAATGTAACTGTGAACCATAAATCAGGAACCATAAATCAGGAACATATGTACAGATGTAGGTATATCGTCTGTCGCTTCACCAGATTTTAGCTCTCAGGGAAAGCTTGAGTGAATAGCCAAGTCTTTAGCTTCTTTTTGAATGTCGGAAGGCATGGTTCTTGGCGGAGGTCCGGTGGGAGCAGGTTCCAAAGATGGGGACCTGCAGTGGACAGAGCTCGTTTCCTCAATGAGGTTTTTGTTGGCTGGGTGTGAAGCATGTTCTGGTATGCACTTCTGATCGGTCTATTGGAGACGTGTTGCTGTAGTTGGAAGGATAGGTTGAGGGGGGAGATGTTGTGAAGAGCCTTGTGAATCATCATGAGGGATTTAAATTGTATCCTAAATTTTATGGGCAGCCAGTGAAGATTTTGGAGGATAGGGGTGATGTGATCCCATTTTTTGGTGTTAGTGAGAATTCTGGCTGTCGCGTTCTGGACCATCTGAAGTGGTTTGATGGTGTTGGCTGGCAGGCCCAGGAGGAGTGAGTTGCAATAGTCCAGTTTAGGGAGGATGATAGATTGTAGTACCAAGCGGAAGTCTTGGAAGTGTAGAAGAGGTTTTAATTTTTTTAAGACTTGCAATTTGAAGAAGCAGTCTTTGGTAGTATTGTTTATGAACTTGGTGAAATTGAGTTGGTTGTCCAGCGAGTTTGTATTGTCTTGGCCAAGGTGGATAATGTGTGTGCTCAATCCCTTGAGAGAAACGCTTTGGTCTGCCTGGTGTCTAAATCTGCCCCGATAAAGGGGGTGAGATTGGACTTGGGATAGTTTATTAGAAACCCCAAGGATTGTAGTAGCTGAAGAGTGAGATGAAAGAAGTGGAGAATTACTTCCTTGGATGGACCTTTGAGTAACCAATCATCTAGATAGGGGTAGACGTGGATGCTTTGTTGTCGTAGGTAAGTGGCTACTACTGCTAGGCATTTTGTGAACACAAATGGTGCTGATGCTAGGCCGAAAGGCAGCACTCGGTATTGGTAATGTCGGTGACCGACTGAGAATCTTAGGTACTTTCGATGTGGAGGGATAATTGCTATATGAGCATATGCCTCCTGAAGATATAGAGAGCAAAGCCAATCTCCCCTTTGGAGGAGAGGGAGCATAAAGCCTAGGGTTACCATCCTGAACTTTTCCTTGAGTAGATATTTGTTTAGGGCACGTAGATCCAATATAGGTTGATTGCCGCCTGACATTTTTGGAATTAGAAAATAACGGGAGTAGAACCCCTTCCCTCGCTGAACCGTGGGAACCGGTTCTACAGCATTGGAGCGGAGGAGGGTTAGAAGTTCCTCCTCGAGAATGGGAGAGTGGTTGGTTGTTCTCCACGCAGGATGAGGTGGGGAGTCTGGTGGAAGCGTAAGGAAGTTTAGATGGTAACCTTTGGTTACTACAGAAAGGACCCACTGGTCTGTTGTGATTGTGTGCCATATGTTTGCAAAGTGGGACAAGCGGTCTCCTACAGGAAAATTTGTTTGAGGTTGGCTGTTGCTCTCTAGAAGGGAGTCAAAAACCTGACGCAGGACCCGTCTGCGGAGCTGGTTGGGTCTTGGGAGGTCTGTGTTGGCAAGGTTGTTGCGTTTGTGCCTATTCTCGCCCTCGCTTCACCCTCTCTACCTTGTTGGCGACTCCCTTCGGCTCTGATGGACAGATGCAGCCGTGGCTTCTCCCTGCCTCTTGGTCCCAGTGTCCATGGGCTGGCTTGACGCTACGGATCCACCATGTTCCTGATGATGTAAGGGCGTGCGCATGCGCTCCAGACTTTGTACCAGCAAGGGCGTGAACCTCGGGGGCGTCCCCTCATAGTGACATCATCCATTTTCACTTTAAAAGGTCTTTGTTTGCTAACCTCAAACGAGTTAGCAAGGAACTCCAACCGGACTTGCTTCGGCAGTCCACGCTACTTGCAACAATGATCCGAGTCAGCAAGGGGAAACCTTTCTCCACTGCTCGGCCTTTTCAAACTTACCAGGAGTACCTGCTCCTCGGGAGCTCTGCTCTCTTTATTCTTGTTTTCAGATTGTTGGACGGGATCCGGTACTCGCTCCTCGAGGGCCTACGTTCCTGAAGTCTCAGAAGACTCCTATTGCCTGGAGGCAATCGCAGATGTGAACACGGTGAGTCCTATTACAGACAGGAACCGGTACTCGCTCCACGAGGGCCATTGTTCCTGATCGCTAAGGCTCCCTTCAGTCTAAGACATTATCGCAGGCACGGAGATCGTGAGTTACCATTTGCAGACTGCAGATAGGAATCGGTACTTGCTCCACGAGGGCCTATGTTCCTAATTCCTTTCTCATACTCTCTTCTTCCTCAGAAGATATCCCATACCTATATCTTATGGATTGTTATTACAGATTCACAGACAGGAACCGGTACTCGCTCCACGAGGGCCTATGTTCCTAAATCTCTTCTAACCTCTCTTCTATCCAGAAGCCATTCCATACACAGTTATTGTGAGTTTTATTTCAGACTGCTTACAGAAACCAGCATTCACCTGCGGCTCCTGTTCCTGAATACTGAGGACTCTCTGTTACATATAGAAGACACTACAGAGATCTTCAATTGTGAGTGTATCATCTACCACTGGTTATGCTCTGCATACCCTGTCTACTCACTACCTATAGTCTCTCCTTACAGCTCAGCAACTCAGAGATCATTATTCCAGTATCAGAGGGACTTCAGCCCTGCCGGGCATATCAACTCGCTACTGCCACCTCTGGTGGTTCTACTTCCAGTCTAATAAAGAGCTATCTGTGTTTGTCTCAATACTCCAGCCTAGCCGGTGGGCCCTCTCAGGATCTCCACTTGAGGGCGCTGTCATCTGCCATCGGCCCAGAGATTCACTATTCTACTAAGTGTTATTCCTACACTAAAAAGAGCAGTATTATAATCTGCCACTCTATAGGAACCAACCCACATCAGACCATTACTCCTCTCTCTGCGGAAGCTGATCCATATCACATAGCTATCTCCCCGTGGCGATCATACAGGTTGCTCGTTCATCTTTCTACAGGAATAAGCATAACAGTTGCTACTCCTTCCCTCTGGAAGAGTAGAGCACTAACAGATTGCTACTCCTTAGCAAGAACCGTAACAGTGTGCTACTTTGCCCCCTGGTGGGGGATCGCTAACAGATTAACTCCTTCTTCAATGGGAGTATCCAGCATCCAGAGTCATTGCAGATTACTAACTCCTCCCCCTTGGGGAACTGGTCTTCATCAGATTGCTAACTCCGCCCTCCTGGCAGGGTGAGCGTCAACAGATTGCTAACTCCTCCCCTCTGGGGAGCCGGTCTACAACTAACGTTGACCTTTCTGATAGGGTCTGGCTGGACGAGATCAAGGTGGGGGAGGATAATACCTATGGGTTTTGTAGGTTAGCCTCCTGGGATCCCTTCTGCTTTTTTGTGGTGGATAAAAAATCAGAAGGAACAGTAGAAAGTTGCCGCAAAGTCTCATGATGGTCCTTGAGTTGCACAACTGTTTCTTATATTTTCTCCCCAAATAAGTTGTTCGCTGTGCAAGGGAGGTCTGACAATCTTTCTTGGACTTCTTGGCGCAAGTCTGATGCTTTTAACCAAGCCCAACATCTGGCACTTATGCCTGCTGCTGAAACTCTTGAGGCGGTGTCAAAGATGTTGTAGGCAGCTCTCACCTCATGTTTCCCAGCGTCAAGGCCTTTCTGGAGTATGGAAGTTAGACCCTCTTGAAATTCTTCTGGTAGAGTGTCTGAGAAATCTTGTACTTGTTTCCACAGGTTTCTAATGTACTGGGTCATGTTTAGCTGGTAGGCTGCTATATGTGTCATCAACATAGACCCTTGAAATACTTTTCGTCCAAAGGCGTCCAGGGATTTCTCTATCTGCTTTCTTCTGAGCAGATTCTACCACTACAGAGTGGTGGGGAAGCTGGTTTTTCTGGAAACCTGGAGCTGATTGGACTAGGAAAGTAGCATCAGTTTTTCTATTTACCAGTGGAACTGTAGCTGGGTGTTCCCAGATACGATGCATTAAGTCAAGGAGGACATGAACCAGGATTGCTATGACTTCTTTTGGGGCATCCACGAACTGGAGAACCTCCAACATCCTGTGTCTGGCATTCTCTTCAGTTTGCAGCTTAAAGGGAATGGTTTCAGATATTTCCTTTATAAAGCTTGCAAATGAAAGATCTTCTGGAGGGGAGCGCCGTCTCTCCTCAGGAGGTGAAGGTTCTGATGGGATGTCCTAAGAATCCTGGGAGTCAGAGGAATCATCAGTCCAAGGATCATAAGGCTGGACTCCTGCACCTTACAGTCCTTCTGATGGTGGAAGAAGTCCTAATCCAGCCAGTTCCAGAGGTGGCACCGAAGGAACCGATGGAGGAGGCACCGAGGTCAGTGGAGGACCGATGGTATTGGTGCTTTGGATGGATGTCTGGGTGGTAAAACACCAGACAGACCCAGGATCTGGTTCGCCATCAACGGGGCCCGGTCTTCATCGTCCGATGAGAGAGGAATCGGTGTCAAAGGCAGAGGAGGAACCGGTGGCATCGAGGGAATCGAGGGCCTAGAAGGCACGGGCACCGGTTCAGTAATGGAGCCAGCATAGTAGGCATCAGGTCGAACCTCGGCATGGGCGTCAGTGGTGACTAGAATCCTTTGATTGCTTGGAGAACTGCCTCTTGAACCATCTGGTTCAATTCTTCCTGGAAAGCTGGTGTAGGTAACACCGTTTCCGGGGTTGGAAGCTCCAGAGGCATCGCTGGAGGGTCCACAGTATGTGGAATCTCGGCTCCCGGCATCATTGTTGGTGGGGATCACCTCGGTGTCCCAGTTCCAGAGGAGGATGGGGGCTCCTCTCCCCAGGACTTCTTTGTCGGTGGTTCCATTGACACCGATGCCGAGTCGCTGCGAGCACCGGAGGAAGTATCTTTCTGATGCTGATGCTTCTCTCGGTGCTCGGCATGGTCTTTTTCCAGTGCCAAAGATGAAGAAGTTGATGCTTTTGAACGGGAAGAACCTGGCGATTGGAGGTCGCCGGTACCTCGATGGTGCTGAGAGGTGGAAGGAGACAAAGTCGATGACAAGGACGTCTTCCAAGCCAGTGTAATTTTAGCTGGAGTTGATGGGGTGGAACGCTTAGATTGGAACAGTTCCATTTTTTCTAAGCAGGCCCGGCGGCCCTTCGGTGTCATTTGGGCGCAGCTGGTACATATTTGAATGTCATGGGAAGGCCCCAAACATAAAATGCATACATCATGCGGGTCCATAATGGACATGGTCCTCGGACATTCGGGGCACTTCCTGAAGCCAGTCGCCATTTTTTGAAAAATAAACCCGGCGCGCGGTCGGTGGACGTCGGGCACCGGTGAGGATACCAACTGATATCGACCGCAAACAAGCGGGTAAAAACTTACCGACACTAACAAAAGTCGATGTTCGACGAGGGGGAACCCCTGATAGGGTAATTTTTTAGGAAAAGTTTGAAAAGTTCTGTGAGGAAAGTTGTGAGGAAAAATCTCACAGGGCTCCTGATAACCACGAGGCAACTGCTGAGCGGAAAAAAAGAGACTGAGGGGGGACCACTACTGGATGCAGGGTTGGTGGCATGCTGGGCATGCTCAGTGTGCCAGTCAAAGTTCTAGAAACTTTGACAAGAAGTGTTCCACGACTGGGTTCCATCCTGATGATGTCACCCATATGTGAGGACTACCATCCTGCTTGTCCTGGGAGAAACAATGATAATCAAACCGCCAACAATAGACCTGGGAATTCTTAACATCACTCCCTCAGACCAAGTTAGAGACCTAGGAATACAAATCGATGAGAACTTCACAATAAAAAAACATATAAATAAATTAATGAAAACAGGATACTCCAAGCTAAGAATATTACATCGGCTGAAACCACTACTAACAATTCAGAAATTCTGCACTGTATTACAAACACTAATATTTTCAAACTTAGATTACTGCAACTCACTTTTACTAGGACTTCCTGCCAGATTACTAAAACCAGTACCACTATAATTACTACAAAATGCTTGTGCGAGACTCTTACTAGGAACAAGAAAATTTGATCACATCACCCTTTCACTAATAGCACTGCACTGGCTTCCTGTACAATCCAGAATTCGTTACAAAGTATTAACTCTAATCTTTAATTTCATCATCAACATTAATCGAAGCTTATTAGGAGTGACACTTCAACCATACACGCCAAAGAGAGCACTAAGATTACAAAATAAAGGATTGCTAATGGTATCCACAACACGGAACACACACCTAACACAAATAAGAGACTGAATGTTTTCCATAGCAGGCCTTAAATTGTGAAACTCCCTTCCAGAGTCATTACGTCTGATAACAGAAAGAAAGAGTTTCAAAAGTGAACTGAAAACATAGCTCTTTACAAATGCTTATGACTTAACATAAAACACCAATAAGCTGATAAATTCACTGTCAGGACCAGAGATATTATTAGTATAACGAGCAATTAATAGAGTATAGCGCTATATAAAGCATAAAGTAAGGAGAATTAGAATTTGTACACAATGTTATGTTGACCTATGAAACGAATGAATGAATATGACCTAGAATCCATTAACTGATATATTTTGGCCCAATATGTGAATGCTAACCAAAATTGTGAAAACTGAACAAAGATATGATTATTGATGTGTAAACCCTTGTGATCTTCTTTTGGAATGACGGTATATAAAACACCTAAATAAATAAATAAATAAATAAATATCAGAAGGTTTGTATATCTTCCCTGCACCTCCTCCTTATCCATAACTATGACCATATGAAGAACATCTCATCTACTTCAATACCAACATAAAAGGACTTATCATAGAAGGAAACGCTAGAATAACTCCCGATGCAATAATGGGATTAGCATGTCCAAAACGCAAGTCCAAACAAGTGCATAGCTGATAGTGCTGATCACATGTAAAATGCCATGTAGATGAGGCTATTAGCTATTATCTCTGATGCAGTAAATCTCCGCTCGGCTAACACTCCCTTTTTAACGCGGCATATTTAACGTCAGCCCGGAACTGGCATTAAGTCTTACAGCAATTCAAGGATGCATTATTTTTAATTGTGTTTTGTTTCTGGCCAGCCTTGTTGTATTGGCCAATTGTCTGGCTCAATTTAAATGCTCCTGCATATTCTCAATACCATGCAGCAATGCTGGCCCATATTTTTTTTTTTTTGTCGCGATGATATGACTGCCACGTGGAGAAATGAAAGAGGAATGAACTGGAAGCGTACGCAAGACCACACGATCATGAAAACAGAACTCCAGATGTGTTTTGCTTATTGCGGAATGAGGAAACAGTCATATAGCAACAGCTCCCCTGGGCACCCACGCTAGCAATGCACAATTTCTCTAGTGCGTCCTTTTTAGCATGGCAGCTCATCTACATATTGCATCGGGCGCCCAGGGGCTTTGGATGAGTGGACATTAGGGAAATGGGCGCTCAACACAAGCCCCCGTTTTACCGCATGCTTTTATTGCATGGGCCCCAAAGTGAACAGGCTGGGGGTACTGCAAATCTCAATCAGAGGAAAAGGCACAAGATCATCAGTAACAGGAAAGAAGCAGAAAACAGCATGTGAAAATGCAACCTCATCATTTTAAACATTAGACAACAGTTCCCTCTAGCGATGGCTCTCCAGAAAGCAGTTTGGCTGTTTTTAATGGTTACAGCATTTACATAATAAACAGTGCCACCAGAAAGAAGTAACGCAAACTGGATTTCCTTATCCATGACCAAATGAAGAACATCTCATCTACTTCAATACCAACATAAAAGGACTTAACATAGACTTGGGGTTTTTAACTCACTACCTGGTGCGAAGGTGGCGGACCTCACGCGTCACCTAGATAGGATTTTAGACAGTGCTGGGGAGGAGCCGGCTGTCGTGGTACACGTGGGCACCAACAACATAGGAAAATGTGGGAGGGAGGTTCTGGAAGCCAAATTTAGGCTCTTAGGTAGAAAGATTAAATCCAGAACCTCCAGGGTAGCATTCTCTGAAATGCTCCCTGTTCCACGCGCAGGTCACCAGAGGCAGGCAGAGCTCCGGAGTCTCAATGCGTGGATGAGACGATGGTGCAAGGAAGAGGGATTCAGTTTTGTTAGGAACTGGGGAACCTTTTGGGGAAGGGGGAGTCTCTTCCGAAGGGATGGGCTCCACCTTAACCAGGGTGGAACCAGACTGCTGGCGCTAACCTTTAAAAAGGAGATAGAACAGCTTTTAAACTAGAACAAAGGGGAAAGCCGACAGTCGCTCAGCAGCGCATGGTTCGGAGAGAGGTATCTTTAAAGGATACTAATGATGCATTAGAATTAGGGCATCCCGACAGTGAGGTTCCAATAATTAGAAAAGTAGTCCAAGTGCCTGTAACTAAAAACTCACCTGAGCTAAAAAATTCTAACTTATCCCTATCAATTAAAAAGCAGAATAAAAATACAAACAAAAAACAAACTTTGAAATGTTTGTATGCTAATGCCAGAAGTCTAAGACGTAAGATGGGAGAATTAGAATGTATAGCAGTAAATGATGACATAGACTTAATTGGCATCTCAGAGACATGGTGGAAAGAGGATAACCAATGGGACAGTGCTATACCAGGGTACAAATTATATCGCAATGACAGAGAGGAGCACTCGGGAGGAGGTGTGGTGCTTTATGTCCGGGATGGCATAGAGTCCAACAGGATAAACATCCTGCATGAGACTAAATACAAAATTGAATCTTTATGGGTAGAAATCCCTTGTGTGTCAGGGAAGACTACAGTGATAGGGGTATACTACCGTCCACCTGGTCAAGATGGTGAGATGGACAGTGAAATGCTAAGAGAAATTAGGGAAGCTAACCAAATTGGTAGTGCAGTAATAATGGGAGACTTCAATTACCCCAAATGTAGAAGGAGCGAACCCTTGCACATAAGCAAGTATCACGCAACAACACTGGTGCAAGATCAAGATTTAATCACCACAATTTCTATGGTGGTTATTAACAATTCCAATAATGGAAAGACTCAATTTTTATAGTGGCAACTCCATGCGTTCAACGAAACAGAATTTGAACAGGTCCCCCGACACGGTCCCGTGTTTCGCTGGGCTGCTTCGGGAGGGACCAGGGGTATATTTTAATCTAAGACATAAAACAAATATCAGTGAGTATAAACAATGGTGAAGAAAGGCTACACAGTACCGACCTTTACAAATGTACATACCTTTATGAAAATACCCGGAGCGCGCAAGCTCACACAGGTGTAGGGCATTTAAACACAGAAAAGGCGCGAACGTGACAGCTCTCGCGAGAGCTGTCAACTTACAGCTGGTCTCTGCGGATCCGCACAGTGGATACCCATCTAATAAAACAGGTACCACTCAATTTCTTTATTGAGGCCAGAGGGGGCTACCGTGTCTAGAATAAAGATCCATCTCTGCTCCCTCCTGCCTAGGATCTCGGGGTAGTTGCCTCCCCGGGGAGGGCGGCGCACAACCTCGATCACCAGGAAGGAGAGATCAGAGATGGTATGTTCGCATTCAAGCCAGTGGGACACCAGGGGTTCATCAAGTCTGTGTAAACGAATGTTAGAACAATGTTCGATTATTCGAGTTTTTAACATGCGTGTGGTTTTTCCCACGTAGAGCAACGGGCATGGGCACTTCACAAAGTATATCACCCCTTTAGTGAGACAGTCCGAGGAAGAGCGAAGTTTGAACACCCGCCCCGTAAGTGGATGTATGAATTCTGACATATTGGCTGTGTGGCTGCACATAGTGCAATGACCACAAGGACCATGTATTCCTAAATTGTCAGATGTGTCAATGAATGGGTAAGTATGCACTAGCCTGTCTCGTAGATTTCTGCCACGCTTAAAAGTAAAACGAAGCGGGCCACGTAACACGTGTCGGGGGACCTGTTCAAATTCTGTTTCGTTGAACGCATGGAGTTGCCACTATAAAAATTGAGTCTTTCCATTATTGGAATTGTTAATAACCACCATAGAAATTGTGGTGATTAAATCTTGATCTTGCACCAGTGTTGTTGCGTGAGACTTCAATTACCCCAATATAGACTGGGTAAATGTATCATCGGGTCACACTAGAGAGATAACGTTCCTGGATGGAATAAATGATAGCTTTATGGAGCAATTGGTTCAGGAACCGACGAGAGAGGGAGCAATTTTAGATCTAATTCTCAGTGGAGCACAGGACTTGGTGAGAGAGGTAACGGTGGTGGGGCCGCTTGGCAATAGTGACCATAATATGATCAAATTTGATTTAATGACTGGAAAAGGAACAGTGTGCAAATCCAAGGCTCTCGTGCTAAACTTTCAAAAGGGAAACTTTGATAAAATGAGAAAAATTGTTAGAAAAAAACTGAAAGGAGCAGCTACAAAAGTAAAAAATGTCCAAGAGGCGTGGTCATTGTTAAAAAATACCATTCTAGAAGCACAGTCCAGATGTATTCCACACATTAAGAAAGGTGGAAAGAAGGCAAAACGATTACCGGCATGGTTAAAAGGGGAGGTGAAAGAAGCTATTTTAGCCAAAAGATCTTCATTCAAAAATTGGAAGAAGGATCCAACAGAAGAAAATAGGATAAAGCATAAACATTGGCAAGTTAAATGTAAGACATTGATAAGACAGGCTAAGAGAGAATTTGAAAAGAAGTTGGCTGTAGAGGCAAAAACTCACAGTAAAAACTTTTTTAAATATATCCGAAGCAGAAAGCCTGTGAGGGAGTCAGTTGGACCGTTAGATGATCGAGGGGTTAAAGGGGCACTTAGAGAAGATAAGGCCATCGCGGAAAGATTAAATGATTTCTTTGCTTCGGTGTTTACTGAAGAGGATGTTGGGGAGGTACCCGTAATGGAGAAGGTTTTCATGGGTAATGATTCAGATGGACTGAATCAAATCACGGTGAACCTAGAAGATGTGGTAGGCCTGATTGACAAACTGAAGAGTAGTAAATCACCTGGACCGGATGGTATACACCCCAGAGTTCTGAAGGAACAAAAAAATGAAATTTCAGACCTATTAGTAAAAATTTGTAAATTATCATTAAAATCATCCATTGTACCTGAAGACTGGAGGATAGCAAATGTAACCCCAATATTTAAAAAGGGCTCCAGGGGCAATCCGGGAAACTACAGACCGGTTATCCTGCCTTCGGTGCCAGGAAAAATAGTGGAAAGTGTTCTAAACATCAAAATCACAGAACATATAGAAAGACATGGTTTAATGGAACAAAGTCAGCATGGCTTTACCCAGGGCAAGTCTTGCCTCACAAATCTGCTTCACTTTTTTGAAGGAGTTAATAAACATGTGGATAAAGGTGAACCGGTAGATATAGTATACTTGGATTTTCAGAAGGCGTTTGACAAAGTTCCTCATGAGAGGCTTCTAGGAAAAGTAAAAAGTCATGGGATAGGTGGCGATGTCCTTTCGTGGATTGCAAACTGGCTGAAAGACAGGAAACAGAGAGTAGGATTAAATGGGCAATTTTCTCAGTGGAAAGGAGTGGACAGTGGAGTGCCTCAGGGATCTGTATTGGGACCCTTACTGTTCAATATATTTATAAATGATCTGGAAAGAAATACGACGAGTGAGATAATCAAATTTGCAGATGACACAAAATTGTTCAGAGTAGTTAAATCACAAGCAGATTGTGATAAATTGCAGGAAGACCTTGTGAGACTGGAAAATTGGGCATCCAAATGGCAGATGAAATTTAATGTGGATAAGTGCAAGGTGATACATATAGGGAAAAATAACCCATGCTATAATTTCACAATGTTGGGTTCCATATTAGGTGCTACAACCCAAGAAAGAGATCTAGGTGTCATAGTGGATAACACATTGAAATCGTCGGTGCAGTGTGCTGCGGCAGTCAAAAAAGCAAACAGAATGTTGGGAATTATTAGAAAAGGAATGATGAATAAAACGAAAAATGTCATAATGCCTCTGTATCGCTCCATGGTGAGACCGCACCTTGAATACTGTGTACAATTCTGGTCGCCGCATCTCAAAAAAGATATAATTGCGATGGAGAAGGTACAGAGAAGGGCTACCAAAATGATAAGGGGAATGGAAAAACTCCCCTATGAGGAAAGACTAAAGAGGTTAGGACTTTTCAGCTTGGAGAAGAGACGACTGAGGGGGGATATGATAGAGGTGTTTAAAATCATGAGAGGTCTAGAACGGGTAGATGTGAATCGGTTATTTACTCTTTCAGATAGTAGAAAGACTAGGGGGCACTCCATGAAGTTAGCATGGGCACATTTAAAACTAATCGGAGAAATTTGTTTTTTACTCAACGCACAATTAAACTCTGGAATTTGTTGCCAGAGAATGTGGTTAGTGCAGTTAGTATAGCTGTGTTTAAAAAAGGATTGGATAAGTTCTTGGAGGAGAAGTCCATTAGCTGCTATTAAGTTCACTTAGAGAATAGCCACTGCCATTAGCAATGGTTACATGGAATAGACTTAGTTTTTGGGTACTTGCCAGGTTCTTATGGCCTGGATTGGTCACTGTTGGAAACAGGATGCTGGGCTTGATGGACCCTTGGTCTGACCCAGTATGGCATATTCTTATGTTCTTATGTTCTTACCACACATAACTTTGTGCCTCTCACTCTGCTAACACATCAACCTCTTCATTTCCCCCTTTCTATTCACACCAACATTCGGGCTGATACAGTAAGGACGCGTAAGAAACAGTGCGACAGTACCAGGCGCCCGCTCATTTGCCGCGCGCACAATTTGGTTCACAAGCCGCTCGATTCAGTATTCAAATGAGACGCAAATGCAAGCGGCGTCCAAAGTGCATCCATGAAGCGGTAGGCGTGCGCAATCCATTTTACTGTATAGAGCGGTATACAGCGCCTATACAGTATCCCGGGTGCGCTGGTACCTGTCATTGCAAAAGTCATTTGAAATGTCATTCCACCAGGTAAGTGGATGGTTCTTTTCTCGCTGCTTGGACGCCATTCGTGGACCTTCCCGCTGCCTTTGGACGTCCAGCCGGGTGCTCAAGGCAGCAGGAAGGTTCACGAACGGACGCCGCAACCTCGGACGTTCATGGACCTTGAGCACCCGGCTGGACATCCAAAGTCACGGCTTGGACATCCAGCCGGGTGCTCAAGGCAGCGGGAAGGTTCACGAACGGACGCCGCAACCTTGGACGTTCATGGACCTTGAGCACCCGGCTGGACATCTAAAGTTACGGCTTGGACATCCAGCCGGGTGCTCAAGGCAGCGGGAAGGTCCACAAATGGACGCCGCGACCTCGGACGTCCGAGCCTGATCTCTGCTCTAACAATCCCTGTTCCATGCACAGGTGTTCCTGACCTCTGCTCTAACAATCCCTGTTCTGCTCTAACTCCTAGCTTATATCCAGCTGTGTCTGACCCCTGCTCTAACAATCCCTGTTCTGCTCTAACTCCTAGCTTATATCCAGCAGTGTCTTACCCCTGCTCTAACAATCCCTGTTCTGCTCTAACTCCTAGCTTATATCCAGCTGTGTCTGACCCCTGCTCTAACAATCCCTGTTCTGCTCTAACTCCTAGCTTATATCCAGCTATGTCTGACCCCTGCTCTATGGCGCTGTCCGGTACGAAGCTGACCGAACACCACACTAACGCCAGGGTCAGGGAAGGTGGTAAATTTGCAGGTTAAAGACGCGGCAAATAAGCTGGTTAAAAAGGTGATAATCGGAGATCACGTGATGTGATGAGCGAAGGAGGTCGGGTTTAGGAGAGCTCCGGGTGCTTCGCTCTGAATTTGTACTTACCTCAACAATTCAGCTGCACAAAATTCCTCAAAATGAATCGGGGACCATAAAGGTACATGTCCATCACGAATTATATGAACCGTTCCTCACCCGGCATGCCAATAAGAGCTGGAAGGAAGGAGAGAGAACAAACGAAAACGGGAGAACCTAAAATGGCGGCGAGTGAAGCTCCGTCGGATCCTCTGGCCCTAACATCAACGGCAGCAGAGAATTTCAAGGCGATTTTAATGGAAACCTTAGACCTCAAATTAGCATCCATATCAACACAAATATCGGACGTACGTATGGCATTAGACGACATAAACCCGAGATTTGAAAGGCTGGAAGGGAGAGTCGGCCTATTGGAAGACGACAATTTATCCCTCACGAATAAAATACTGACATTGGAGAAACAAGTTGAGTCACACGCTAACAAAATTGACGACCTAGAAAACAGGGCGAGGCGGTCCAACATCCGGCTGATGGGACTACCAGAATCGCTATCCGAAACTAATCTAGGCAGCTTTCTTGAATCCTGGCTCCCCGATGCATTGCATGTGCCAGAAATCTCCCCAGCCTTCCACGTGGAAAGAGCGCACAGGCTGGGACAACGTAAGGAAGGAGACAGTCGTCCGAGACTCGTCATCGCAAAAATCTTAAACTTCTCTCACAAGCAAACACTTCTGCAGGCATATCGGAAAATACCAGATCTTGCTTATGAGGGAAAAAAAATAAGAATTTTTCAAGACTATTCGGCTAAGGTATCCAGCCTAAGGAGAAGCTTCTCCCCCATCTGTTCCGAATTATTTGATAAACAAGTCCGTTTTACCCTTCAATTCCCGGCGCGGCTAAAAATTTGGCACGACAATCAAACCTCTGTCTTCGACGAGCCAGAAGCAGCAAGGAAATTTTTGGCCTCGAATGTGCGGTAACTGGGTAAAGGAGACAGAAATCGCCGGCCATCTTGTTTGTCTTTTGGATATGTGAATGGCGCAGCAATTTCTCGTCGATACTTCTTTCCCCCGTCTAAACAGTGGAGAGTCAGCGGTAAAGAACATGCATATAAGGTTTACTTCTTGTTTACTTTACTATTATATGTTATGGTGATATTCTATCGTAGACAATGTGATTATATTTCATAGCTGGAGGACAGTTAATGTTTTGGACAGTCTCAGGACGCAGCAGTTAATTCGACCACCAACAACACCAAGCACGGCAGAATCTTCGAAGTAGAAGGAAGACACAAGTCATTATCATTTTAGAACTCTTGGAAAGTTATTTCTGGCTGTGCGGCTTCTGCCTATCGTGCATAGACTATGATACATATTGTTATTTTATACGGCATGGTGTCCTTTTTTTTTAGGGGTTTTTTTTTCCTTTCTTTCTTTATTCTATCTGTTTAGTAACTACCCTCTCCGTTTATTTGTCTGGTTAACTTTTGAGTTCTCCAGCAGAGTAAGTCCCATATAACTGCCCAGAAATGCGAGAGGGGAAACAGAACAGAAGGTTAAACGGAAAGACATAGAACCCTCATCCAGTGGTAATAAATCTATCATTATTTAGATGGCTAAGAAAGTAGGGGTTTAACACAGGGAGAGAGGACGGTATTATGCCATTGGGTTTCTAGGAGAATAATTAATGTTGGCAGTATTAAACAATATAATTAGGGACCATGCCCTGATATAGCTGTCTTATATAGTATTATCCTTTGATTATTTAACAATTTAATTATGCACTTGTTGATATTGCTGTCTATTTTATCTGTTGGTAAAATTCTTTATGTAATGTTAGTCTCCGCTGTGCGGCATGTTGAGAAGACACGAATGCTTGACTCATAGCTGCATAAGGAAGGGAGAGCGAAGCACCTGAACACATTATAACGTGATCTCTACCCCAGACTAGGGGAGTAAAACGTAAAGGTTTTTCCTCTTTAGGGAGGCTAAGAGGAGGGTGGGAAGGGATGGGGGGACAGGGAAAGAGGGAGGGGGAACTAAAGAGGGTTAGGGGATGTACGGGAGGGATCAGATGGGAGGGGGAGGGGGAAACGGATGAAAGATGTATGTGTGTGATGCAAAACTGTCAAAAAAGGGTATTTAGGTGTCAGGCAAATTATGGACAGAACAGGAGAAAAGAGATAATAACATCTGAGTTAGACTGTGGCATAGGGCTTATGGAAATGTTTCAGATAACAGAAAATATATCTAAGCGGTTTGGGTTGGGAGGCGATGCTTCCGGGACAACATGGTCCACCCCAAGGTTGCGGTTTGAATATGTAACTCGGTACCTAAGTACTTTTTTCTGCACCTCATATATGGTTTTTAATGTAAATGGCAAGTGACCTTAGGATTCTCTCGTGGAATGTGAATGGGCTGAGGTCACCAGTTAAGAGATATAAAGTCCTGAAGCAACTTAAAGCTTGTCACCCTACGATTGCCTGTATACAGGAGACTCATTTGAATGCGCTGGAAAGCCAAAAATTAAAACGGGATTGGATTGGATCTTGCCACTACACTCCAGCAGCAGGGAAAAAAGGGGGGGTAGCCATATTAGTCCACAAGGACGCCTCCTTTTCCACATCTAATATCTTGCATGACCTCGAAGGACGTATGGTAATGGTAGTGGGTACTCTTAACGGCAGGGAAATTACAATATGTTGTTTATACGCGCCTAATGCATATTCACATGCTTTTTACACATACATCCTCTCACAATTAGTAGCTCACGTTAAGGGATATGTAGTGGTTGCGGGAGATTTCAACTTTCCTGCTGACCCAATGGTAGACAAAGCTCCTCCGGGACCAGCTGCTGTGAATCGGGAAGGGAAGGGGGTCCCTTTTCTATGTTCTGAGTTCTCCCTATTAGATTCCTGGCGCACTCTGCATCCGACAGAGAAAGACTTTACCCACATATCTAGAGCACATGTCTCCTTATCCAGAATAGATTATATATTAATCCCCAGAGATGGGTTTCATGCACTCACTAAAGCAGTCATAGGTACTCAAGGTATTTCAGATCATACCATCATATGGGTAGAGCTAAGATTCCAAAAATGGGAGCCGGAAGAAAGGTTTTGGCGTTTCCCAAGTTATTTACGCACAGATAAGACTTTTCAGGCATTTCTCCGGAAGAAATGGGAGGAATATGATACTTATAACTCTCAACATTCTTCTGATCCTCAATTATATTGGGAGGCTGCTAAGACAGTACTCAGAGGGAAAATTATATCGTATGTAGCTTCCCGTAAGAAGAGACTAAATCTCCAGATATTAACTTTGGAAGAAAAGCTGGGAAAGCTCAAGCAAGAACTTGCAGCACATCCCTCACCACATCACCAAAAAGAATACTTTAGCGTTCTAAGAGATCTGAACTGTGTTCTACATCAGAGGGCCCATAAAGCTTTTCAAGTGGCAGATAGGAATTTCTTTAAGTATGGGAACAAAGCGGGGAAACATATGGCCAATCTAATACGAGTACATAAAGGAAAAACTTTTATCTCCTCAATGAGAGCCACTTCGGGGCAGATAGTCTCTTCAAGGAAAGAGATTTGTGAGGTCTTTCACATTTTTTATGAAGAACTATATACGGATGATGTAACAGGGGGAGCAAAAGAGGAGGAAGATTTCTTTAAGAACCTAGCTATTCCTACTCTATCCACTACCCAACTTTCCTTTTTGAACAGACCTATCATTCCTCTAGAAGTTCTTACGGCTATTTCTACTAGCAAAGTAGGGAAGGCTCCCAGACCCGATGGTTTCTCATTTGACTTTTATAAAATATTACAAAATCAGCTGATCCCCAACTTAACGAACTTTTTCAATGAGGCAGTCCAAAAGCAATCGCTCCCTACTCAATTTAATTTGGCATACATTACAGTCCTTCCCAAGCCAGGGAAAGATCCTTTGGCGCCTAGCTCATACAGGCCCATATCACTGCTTAATTGCGATCTCAAACTTTTAGCCAAAGTATTAGCAGATAGACTCAGCACTATAGTACCACAGCTCATTTCAGAGCACCAGGTGGGATTTGTCAGGAACAGGCCGGCATGTGCTAATATTATTAAACTTATATCGGCAATGTCTCTGTCTCTATCACAAAATACTAGTGCGCTGGCGATAGGATTTGACTCGGAGAAGGCGTTCGATAGAGTCTCCTGGCCTTATCTATTTTCAGTTCTACAAAGGTATGGGATGGAAGGTAACTTTCTGAGATATATTCATATGCTTTACACACATCCCATTTCCCATATAGTAGCGAATGGTTTCAAATCAGAGGGTTTACATATCAATAGAGGGGTGCGTCAAGGTTGCCCTCTTTCCCCACTACTATACATTTTGGCCATTGATCCCCTCCTTCGGAAAATAGCCAGTTCGCCAGAAATCAAAGGTTATGGTGAGGAACCTCATACATTTAAAATCGCGGCCTTTGCAGATGATATTCTAATCTATCTCACGAATCCCCAAAAATCGTTAAAACCCTTGTTAGCTCTCCAAGAGGAGTATGGAAGATTTGCAGGATTGCGCATAAACAAAGATAAATCCAAGGCCCTAGATGTAGGGGGGCGGGTAAAACTGACTTGGCAGGGACCATTCCCCTTGAAGTGGGTGTCTACTGCAATGAAGTATCTAGGTGTCAAGATACCCCCAGATACCATTGACTTCTACAAAATCAATATAGACCCCCTATTACAGGATACAGCGCACAAACTTCAGAAATGGCAGGGTTTGCCGCTTTCTATAACAGGCAGAATACATATACTTAAAATGTTAATCCTGCCAAGATGGCTATACATATTGCAGATGTCATTCTTATGGGTTAATAGAAAGGACTGCAGGGCGGTACATGCCATATTTAGGAAATTCATTTGGAATGGACGCGGGGCTCGCATCTCGCTTCAGGTATTAATGCAATCTCAGGCAAAAGGAGGATTGGGTTGTCCAAACATCCGCTGGTATAATCTGACATGTCTTCTGAGACATATCACGGACATAGTGGGTAACCTCTCTTATTATACACCCCAGAATCTTCTAAAGGTCTGGTGGGGGTTAAGGTCCTTAAATCCTTTGCTCCAGGTTTCGAGAGCTTCCCTTTCACCTCTAGTTGGATCGCAACCCCTGATACAGGCCTGTCGGAAGGCATGGGCTTTTCTTTGTTCGCGGGTGCAGCTGCCTATCCAACCCAATGCATTTCTGTCAATCTGCAATCATGATCTCTTTCCACCAGCGGCTTCGAAGTCAGTATTTCACAGATGGAAAAGCAAAGGGCTGGTATGGATATACCAGTGTTTCTCTAAAGAGACGGGGGATCCTTATACATTTTCTGAATTACAACAATTATATATGCTTTCCTCCACGGACCATTTTGCTTATACACAGCTGTGGAATTTTCTGCAAGTACATGGAAAATATATGAATATCAGCCAATCATTTTGGTCATTACACAGTATAGTGCTAGCTAGTAATTTTAGAAAACCCATGATCGCTACATATAGTAAAGTATTACATAATACTATTGCGCAAGACCCAACTGAGAAGGTATTCTCAAAGTGGCAACAATGGGCGGTCTTTCAACTGACGGATCAGGAATATAGACGCTGCTTTGTAGAGTTACCTGAGTGGTCTGAAAACATATTATATAGAGAACTACAATTCAAGTTTTTAAGGCAGTTCTACTTGGCAGCAGATGTGGCACACAAAGCTGGCATAACAGTCTCATCAGAGTGTCTTAAATGTAAAGGCGATGTAGGATCACAACTTTTGGACATGTGATCACAACTTTTGGACATGTGAAGTGATCAAAAGCTTTTGGGAACAACTTATCACTATGTGTAATAAGTTACTATTAGCACAATTACCTATGGACCCTATGTTGTGGCTCTTTGGTATAAGTAAGACACCTGCTAGCAATATAAATAAATATGGTTTAAAGTTTATACAAAAGATGAGCATGACGGGGAAAAAATCCATACTAGCGTGTTGGGTGTCCACAGAGGGTCCAAGATATGAGCTCTGGTTTAAATTGTTGATCCGATTATATACATTGGAATACACAAGCAGTCAAGAGTCTTCAGAAAAAAGAAGGATGGAGATGAATAAAACTTGGAAACCCTTGGCTGAATATTTGACACCCAAGACATTCTAGAGGGTGTTGACGCAGATAGATTGGCGTAGTACTATATTTCACTGTATTTCACTGTGTTTTTACTGAGTAACTTGGTATAGGAGCTATTAACTCTCACTGTAGCTTCTCTTTTCTATTATTCTACCACTCTATTACTCTATTACTCATGAGTATGTAGAGCTCTACAATGCCGACCTTTATACCTGCTTATAAGTCATCAATGACACACACAAAAGAATATTAGCGCACCTAGGGGTAGTGGGAAAGGGGGGGGGGGAAGTGGGTAAGAGATGGGGAATTAGGGAAGAATGGGGGGCATATATAAATCATTTTTGCATACAATGATATAGTTAGGTCAGTTGTAAAGTTAACGAATGATATGATATAGTTCAACAAGCTGTTACAAATTGGTTCTGGTGTATTTCAATGCTTATATATTAGCTTTGTCTGTTAGTAACTGATCATAGTTTTAACACATGTTAGCGTCAATCTTCGGTATTGGCTAAACAATATCTATTTTGCTATTTGAGATTGTGTATATGCATATCTGGTACTCGCAAATATCTGAATATTGCCACTCTTAAAAACAATAAATATAATTTAAAAAAAAAAAAAGGCGATAATCTGGGCGCACGTTACTGTATCGGAGGAATAGCTAAATCGATCATTAACATATCATATACATGCGGCGGGCGGAGACGGATACGCGTCCATTTCGGCAAGCGGTAAGGACGCATAAAACCGGATACTGATTCGCGGGTTAGCCTTACGCATCCAAAATGTGCGTCCAAAGTGGGTTAAAAACAGGGTAACCGCGGCCGCGCTTTACTGTATCGGCCCGATTGTAATGTAATCTATAATTCAGTCGTATGTTCAGGCAACCTTACCTTTTGCTCAGACCTAATCATTCTGTTTTGATCTGAGGAAGGGGGGATGTTAGCTCCCAAAAGCTATAAAGAAATGTATTAAGGTAGTCTAATTTAAAAAAGCTATCACCTTACTTTTTTTTTGTTTATTGATTTTTGTTTCAGAGCAGTTAATTAACAAAAGCAGTGAGCTAAACTTAATATAGTAATGCTCATAACAAAAATGCAAGCAGCTGTAGTTACATAGAAGATACTACAAAATTCAATGCAGAAATTACTGTTGGTATTACTGCAAATGAGTATGCAATGGAAAGTAGAAACTAATTAAGTATCATACAGCGGCTTCTGCTAATCAGTTTATCCTGAGCCATATTCCAACATCTCAGAAAGCGAAGATATGGTTAGAATATCCAGACCAGGATTCTGTACTTCTTTAGCCAAAGTAGAAACTAATTAAGTATCATACAGCGGCTTCTGCTAATCAGTTTATCCTGAGCCATATTCCAACATCTCAGAAAGCGAAGATATGGTTAGAATATCCAGACCAGGATTCTGTACTTCTTTAGCCAAAGTATAGGTCATGAAGGCTAAGAAAATCACCAGAGCTCTTAGCTAGCTAAAGAAGGCATGCAAGAAAGCTGGAGCTTTTTTGTTTGTTTCCCTCATCTGGCCTGCTATTACAGCAGATCAAAAAAATACAAATACTGGATACAGTATCATCTTTCCTCTCAATAAGATAAAGGTAAAGGGTTCTGTTCACAACCCTGGCGTATCAGAACCAGTTCCAGGTATGAGGAGCCTAGACTAGAAACTAGAATAGATCTGACTGTATAAGAAATAAAAAAGTACATGAGAGGTCAAAATATATAAGAATGTGACCAAAAAGCCAAAAAAGATCAATAAATTCAAAACATTTCCAAAAAATCTTTCAAATAATACACTATTCATATAAAAAAATACTAGGGATTGTGCCCCTGCTCGCTTCACTCGCCAACTCTGCTGGGGAGATCTCCACTCTAGACCCCAAGTTCCTGCCAATGCATAAAATGCAAGAAATGGCTGGCTGGGGCTACTGACTAATAATGTATTGGTGACCCTAATGAAACGAAGGGCAAAGAGAGAGCTACTGAGTTTGACCCTGACCCCCTCTGTTTTTTTTCTGACTGAGCATGCCTGTAAGTTAAGGGAAACCCCCATAAAAAGAGGAGTTTAGAATTGATTCCCAAGTTCAAAGAGCAAATTTTATGACCAAGACGTGCATATTTGTTATAGAACATATAAGTGTATGGGTGATCTGTATTTGTAAGGGACTCAGTGGGGATAGTATGGTGGGGTGTGGGTTGATAGACCTATGGGGGGAAGTGGGTGTGTGTGGGGATAAGTGAGGGGTATGTGTGGTGCAGGGATGGGGGCACTGTTTCACCCTTGCCCGCTCTACTTTGTCCTGCTCCCCCCCCCTCCCTCACCTCGTGTGGGGTGGTAGTGTTAGTGAAGTGAAAGTATGATGGGGATAGGAGTGGTGTGGAGGATGTGTATGTTAGGGGTGGGGGATGGAGGGGTTGTATTGGGGGTGTGGGGGCTGGGATTTGTGCATCAACACTTCCCCCTTCCTTTCCCTCCCTATATATGTGTGAGGGAGGATAGTGATAGGGAGGAGTGGTGTAGGATGTGCATTAGAGAGTATAAAGGAGAGAGGCGGTAGGTGTGCATGTGGTAGAGGGTATTCTGGGGCTAGGGTATGTGTGTGCACGCTTTGCTCCAGTGCTTTCCACTTTGTGCACCCTCCCCCTCTCTACTTCCTCCCCTCTCCTCCTATTGTGTGTGTGTGTGTGTGTATGTGTATGGAGTTGGTGACTGAATGGCGGTGATGTAGATAGGGGGATACAGAGAGTAGTGGAACTTATGTGCGGAACAGGTGGGTGTGGGAGGATGTGTGTATGTAGAGGATGAGTTTGTGAGTGTGTGTGTGGGGGCAATGGTGGTGTCGGGGATGTGAAGAGAGGGATGAAAGGCTGTGTGTGTGTGTGTGTGTGTATGTGTATGGAGTTGATGACTGAATGGCGGCGGTGATGTAGATAGGGGATAGAGAGAGTAGTGGAACTTATGTGCGGAACTGGTGGGTGTGGGAGGATGTGTGTATGTAGAGGATGAGTTTGTGAGTGTGTGTGTGGAGGCAATGGTGGTGTCGGGGATGTGAAGAGAGGGATGAAAGGCTGTGTGTGTGTGGTGTGTGTGTGTGTGTGTGTGTGTGTATATATGTGTCCTATTTCCCCGTTGCACTCTTCAACTGTGCCTCTCCATGTTCTCTCCTCTCCCCTCTCACTCCTTTAATCACCTCTTTTCAGAACTTCCTATCCTCTCCTGTGAAACTCCTCTAACTCATGCCCATCCCCTTCCTACCTTCACCTCTGGCCTCACCTTTCTGCTGCTGCTGGGGCCTGGTAAACCCCAGCAGCCTTTCAGCTGCTGGCTTCCCAACTGCTGCCACCGCCGTGCTGATTCCACTGGCTCTGTCCCCATGCTGCCTGAGGTCTCCTGCATTGGCTTCAGTGGCATGCTGTCCCATCCATTTGTTCCAGATGAGCTGTGATACTCAATTTTGTGTGAGATTGTGGGAGTGGAAAAGAAAATTGGCTCTTACCTGATAATTTTCATTCCTGTAGTACCACGGATCAGTCCAGACCATGGGTTATGCCTCCCTTCCAGCAGGTGGAGACAGAGAAAAACTTGAAAGGTACCCTCACTTAACCTGGTGTGCCTCCTGCATCCCTTCAGTATATATAATATCCAAGCATAATAATTCTAGCAATGAATCAAGCAATAACAGAACTGTAAGAACGAATGTATAAACATGGAACCTGTAGTGTTCTTTCTTAGTATGCTGCAATAACATAACTGGAATATGCACGCGCAGACTCTTGAAATATAGATCTCCATGCTACCCACTCCGCAATCTGGGGCGGGTGTCTGGACTGATCCGTGGTACTACAGGAATGAAAATTATCAGGTAAGAACAAATTTTCTTTTCCTTGTACATACCCGGATCAGTCCAGACTATGGGATGTACCAAAGCTTCCCTAAACTGGTTGGGACCTCACGAGTCCAGCGCGCAGTATGCCACTGACAAAATCCCCGGGAGCCTGAACGTCCAAGCAGTAGTGGTGAGCAAATGTGTGGAGTGTCTTCCAAGTAGCAGCTCTGCAAATTTCCTGAGGTGATACCAATGGCATTCGGCCCACGAAGCTGCTTGAAAGCAAATAGAATAGGCCTTCATGCCGCTAGCATCGCCAGATTTTGCTCCACCCAAGCCATGAGCAGCTCTGCCTCGTTGACCATGGTTTGACTTCTGGTGCTTCCTTGATGGTTGATGTAGGCCACCGTTGTCACACTGTCGGATAGTACGTGAACCGCCTGATGGCATAACTGGGGAAGAAAGTGTTGCAAGGCCAAACGAACCACCCTGGTCTCCAGGTGATTGATCGACCATCTGGACTTCTCCGGGGACCAGCTGCCCTGTACTGAAAGATACTGGCAAACAGCTCCCCAGCCGGAGAGACTGGCATTTGTGGTCACCACTATCCAGTTCGGGACTTCTAAATCCATCCCTCGAGACAGGTTGTGTGGGCAAAGCCACCACCCAAGACCGAACCTGGCGTGATCGGTGAGTGGCAGCGGGAATTGGAAATTCTCTGATTTGGGATCCCACCGGGAAAGTAATGCTCATTGTAACGGTCTCATATGAACAAACGCTCCAGAGTAGATGCCATCGAGCCGAGAACCTGAAGATAGTCCCAGGTCTTGGGCAGTGGAAGAGCCAACAAGCGACGAACTTGCCCCATCAGCTTATGCATTCAGTCCATCGGGAGAATAACTTTCCCGACTGTAGTGTCGAATCAGACTCCCAGAAACTCCAATGTTTGAGAATGGACAAAGCTGCTCTTGGCTTGATTGATTACCCAGCCGAGGGATTCCAAGAGAGCGGTCACCTTGTGGATCGCTTCCACACAACAATCCCTCGACTTCACCCTGATGAGCCAATCGTCCAGGTAGGGATGGATGAAAAGGTCTTGTCTCCGGAGGGACGCTGCCACAACCACCATGACCTTGGTGAACGTACCAAGGTCATGGTGGTTGCGACCGAATGGCAGAGCGCAGAATTGATAATGCATTCCCAGGACCATAAAGCAAAGGAACTTTTGCTGATCCTCGTGAATGGTAATGTGCAAATATGCCTCCATCAGATCCAGAGAGGCCAGGAATTCTCCCTTGCGTACTGCCAGGATGACGGAACGCAGAGTCTCCATGTGAAAATGCGGCAACTAGAGAGACTTGTTTACGTTTTTGAGATCCAAAATTGGACAGAAGGAACCCTCCTTCTTTGGGACTAAATGGAGTACCTCTCTATCCTCCAGTGTTCTGGAGGAACCAGTTTTAAAGCACTGAGAACCAGGAGACATTCGAGAGTCTGACGAACAATCTACCGTTTGACCTGGGGACCGCATGAGGATATTGTAGAAATCTCTGAGAGGTCGAGCAAATTCCAAAGCGTAGCCTCATTCTATTATGCTTAGCACCCACTGATCTGAAGTAATCCTGGCCCATGCCTCATAAAACCGGGACAGGCGACCCCCAATCCGAGGAATCGAGGGATGGGCCGGCTCCATCCCATTGTGTAGTCTTGGAGGCGAGAGAGAAGGAAGAACCACCCTCCCGAGAGGTCCTTCAGCCTTGAAAGGACGAGGACTAAGCTTGGTTTCTGGCCAACGGTTGTCACTGTCCGGCCACTTGTGGCCTGCTCTGCCGAAACCTACGTGGTCCTCAAAAACGAGAGCGGGATGATGGAAATCCTCTGGAGGGTTTCGGTCTGTCCTCTGGTATCTTGTGATCTTTGTTCTCCCCCAGGGACTTTATCAACTGCTCCAAATCACCGAATAGAAACCCACCTTTAAATGGAATAGCCCCAAGCCGAGCCTTGGAGGAAACATCCGCTGACCAGTTTCAGAGCCACAAAAGCCGCCTTGCCGACACTGCCGATGACATGGTGCGAGAGGAAGTGCAGAGCAGGTCATACAGTGCATCCGCTCCATATGCCACCTCAGCTTCCAAATGTTCCGCCTGCTCTGATTCTCCCGAAGGAAGATCTCTAGATGTCAACAATTGCTGGACCCAGCGCAGGCTTGCACGCAGCATGTAACTGCTACACACCGCCGCCCGGATACCTAGGGCCGACACCTCAAAGATGTGCTTAAGCAGTACTTCCAGCTTGCGATCCTGAAGACCTTTGACAGCCGCCGAACCTGCGACTGGAATAGAGGTCCACTTGACAATAGCTGAAACTGACACGCCCACCTTAGGGGACCGCAGGAGCTCCAGAGACTCATCTAGTAACGGATACAGCTTATCCATGGCCTGACCAATCCACAAACCAGCATCTGGAGCGTCCCACTCCCTGGTCATTAGCTGCTGAAGCATGGGATGGAAAGGAAAGGCTCGGGTCGGCGTTCTCAATCCTGCCAGGACTGGGTCCACAGAGTCCTGCAGCGGAGCCTGCAGGGGGGGCTTCACTCCAAACTCAGAAAGAACTGAAGGAATGAGAGATTCTAATTCCTCTCTCTGGAACAGATGGACCACTTTAGTGTCATCACCATCCAAAGAGGTCTGCTTCCCCTGGTCATCTTCTGATCCCGCACCCGCTGAGGGGAAAGGAGAGGTCACTGCAGCTGTAGCCGCACTGTCCGGAATCTCCAGAACGGCTGCTCCTCCTGAAGCCAAGGAGCCTTTCAACTTCACGACCTGTAGAGAAGAGGGCATCTCGGTACGCTTAACTACCTTGGGGGACGGTCCCTGCGCAGGTCTCTCCGGCAAAGCACCACCTTGCGGAGACCTGGCAGCTATAAAGGCTTTATGCATGAGGAGGACAAAATCTAAGGAAAAAGATTTAGAATCTCCAACATCCCCTCTTGGGATATCAGAATCCTCCTGGAAAAAATCCTGGTCCTGATCAAAAGTATCATCAGGACTGGCAGGGACCGGTGACAGCACTGGAGGAAGCTCGCCTGTTCCCATAGCCCTTGCCTGAGCCTCAGCAAAGGTGTTCAAGATGGCTACCGTCCCTGCACTGAGGGGAAACAGGTGAGCCCAAGGATCCCGTGGAGCAGACCTTTTTGGAGCCCCCCGGGGCTTAGCTGATGCTGCAGACTCTGAAAAAGAGTTGCCTTTCCCTCCAGGAAGGCAGCGGGAGCAAATACCGGCCCGGGAAAGCCATGTGGATGATTCCCCACATGCCACACACAAAGATGGCTGCGGCATCGTGGTGAGGCCCTGGCAGTTAATCTCTATGAAAGAGCTGTAACATGGTCTGGCACGGTTCCACCCTCGGAGGAATGTACCCATCTTCATGAGAATAAGGATCTGCCTCATCATCAGTGCCATCTGGGTTCTTGTCAGGAATACCCACAGGGAACCAAGGCATGCTCCGGCGCTTGACCATAGGACTGGAAGAAGGAGGGGCCACCAGCTGAGGGTCCAACCTGACAGGATTGGGCAAAGCTGAGGACTGAGCCTGAAGAAAACCTTGTACATCCTGAAAAAAACTCCACCCAAGAAAAAGCAGCTGGATCCAGTCCAAACCCAGAAGGAACTGGAGCGGGACCCATTGAACTTCAATCGCCAGCAGATGAGCCAGTCAAGGGAGTACCAAGGTCTGGCTTACGATCAGACAGCACTGAAACCAAATATTCATAAGGATGGAAGGATCCAGGCTTAGCGAAATCCTAGGAAGGCAACTCTTCTGGAGTATCCAGAAACCACTGACACATGTTAGAAAACAAGTCAGGCTGAGAATCCCTTATATGACAGGCAACACAAAGAGGAAGGCACTTATGCTTCTTGTTCACCGGATCCATTAGCAGCGGTGAATGTGCGTCCAAATGGCTCTCGCTCAAAAATGTATGCACGCAAAAGTTAGGAGCTGCAAAGGTAAGCACCGCCAAACCACACACACAACTAGTGTATGAAGGCTTAAGCGTATTACCACGCTAAAAACTTGTGCGCGCAATGGCGCACCCAAAACTGAGTGCACAACACATGCACAAAGCCGACACAATGCGCACGCTAATGTCCTGTAGAGGGACTAAAGCATGCATAGAAGCGCGTGAAAATGCCACCATGGCCTAACACACAGCGAGCAGGCAAAAAGCCTAACTGCGAGGCCTAGACCACCAGGGCCACTCAACCCGCCAGGCTGCCCAGTTCCCCTAGCCTCATCGGAACGGTACGCTGAGCACGAAGACTGGAGGAAGTTCTAAAAACCCCTCTAACCTTCTCTGATTTGGAAGGTAAAACTTCTTTTTTTTTTTAAACTTACCTTAGCTCAGCGCTTACCAGCTGAGTACAGAGATGGTCTCCGGCTACGGGGGGGGGGGAAGAGGGCATCTGACGTCACCATTGTGCTTGGCCTTCTGCATCCACTGCCTTTAAGCTGTACAATCGGCTAAGTCCACACCGGGACGAAGGCACATATCTGAGGAACCACGGAAATTACCTCAGGAATTCTCAACTGGGGGAGGGACCACTTGATATCACCGCAGGAGAGTGGTGTTTTTCTCCATTAAATTTAAAATTCTCCTTCCAAAAACTGAAGCAAACTCTATAGGGAGATGCACATCTACCATCTGCTGGAGATGGAAAATACAGGCAGGCTGGGGTCACTGCAGGAGTATATATTTTGTAACATCAGCTTGCTCAGTCTCCATCTTTGGCAGGGGAGCATAACCCACTGGTCCTGAGTCCATCTGTCTACACGCTAGGAAATCTACATTTTTTATGGTTGCCCAGTTCCATATAGTTCCTTGAAAAGCTGGTAGGGGGTTCTTCCTCCCTGCTTGTTTATACAGAACATGAATAATTAATTGTCTGTATTTGAAGCATTTTGTTTGTTATCCAAGTTTCGAATATCCTTACAACATTGAATATATATCTGAGTTCTAGTAGATTGACATGAAGCATGACTTCCTCTTGCAACCATTCTCCCTATGTACAGATTCTGTTGAGATGCGCCCTCCCATCCATGATGGGATGCAACTGTTGTTAATATATTCTGTATAGTGGGTGAGTGAAAACTTTAACCATGGGGAAAGCTTGTCTTCTTTGTCCAGCATGTCAATGAATCTTTTACTTCTTTGTTTAGCTGGATTTTGCAGCCTAGCGGTTGAATAGTCTGATTCCACCTCTTTTTTTAGGTGACATTGCGTTTGTCTCATTTTCAGTTATAGTACTGACATCATGTGCACTGTTGATGCAGTGTGTCCCAGTAGTCTCATGTATTTTCTGGTTGTTATTCGTTTCTTTGATTACACGTCTTATGCTATGCTGATTAACTTGTTTGCGCTTTTGCCTTGGTCATTTCTAGTTGTGTTCCTATGAACTATAAAGAACAGTGCCTCAACTATAAATCCCCCCTGTAATTAACAACTAGCAACCATATGGGGAAAATAAACTAATAGATACCAAGCTCTGGTGTCCGGTACTGTATTATGGAAAATTACCATTACTCGGTTACAACTCACATTGTACAACAGTACCGTTTTTACTTTATGTGATGTTGAATCAGAATTGCTAACATTTCTATTTTTTATTTTTTATGCAATTAAAATGTTCAATGTCTCTGTGTTAATCATTTCTCAAATTGCCATAGCTCCCCTGGTGAAAACTTAACATAAAACTTCATCTAATCTAAAGATATTAAACTTATCTCATAAACTGCCTCAGGCAGTAGTTATTCTCAACAGCAGCTTCTTGGTTTAAATGATCACTCCAAGTAATAAACCATGCCCATGCTCTACACTGCCAGTGTCTCGACACTTATCGTCTGCTTCAAGGGCTGGAGAGCTAAGTGCAGACAAAAATAAACACTATTAATATTGATTGCCATTTTGCTCAGACCCTAAAAAATCATGCGGACTTGCTCGTTTTGGTAGCAGCGGTAAAAGAACAAAACAGCAAAATATGATCCATATACTAATTAGGAAAGAAGGAATGTGGACTCTGCTACCAATACGCTACATCCACTCTTTCTTCTCGCGACAATTCTCCCCAGCACAATGGAATTACACCATCGGCAACAAAGAGCTCCTAGCCATCAAAATGGCCTTTGAGGAATGGCGTCCATGGTTGGAAATCTGGTGTTGGGCCCCCTCCATCTCCATGGACCATAAAAATTTGGAATATTTACATCGGACCCAACGCCTTAATCCACGACAAGCACGTTGGGCCCTTTGTTTTCACACAGTTCGATTTCATGCTCCGCTATCGGCCTGCCTGTAAAAACCTGCATGCAGATGCCCTCTCTCTCTCTTTTGACATCGATGATACACCGGAACACCTTCGACATATCATCGAACCTACCAGCATTCTCCTGGCTGCCACGATGCCTATACCACTAGGAAAGACCTTGGTTCCTCTCCGACTTCGGAACAAAATCCTCCACTGGGCCTACGATTCTCGGATCACTGGTCACCCCAGCCAATCAATGACCCTGGCACTCCTCCAGAGATACTACTGGTGGCCCACCTTGAAAAAGGATGCCCGAACCTATGTCGAATCCTGCCATACCTGTGCCCAACAGAAGAGCCCTACTGGGCGACCTTGGGGACTGATGCACCCGCTGCCGGCCCCAAGAGAACCCTGGACCCACATTTTAACTGACTTTATCGTCGAACTTCCTCCATCTAAGGGTACACCACCATCTGGGTGATAGTGGATCGATTTTCTAAAGTGGCACACTTTGTCGACTTACCTCCTCTTCCTTCTGCACCTCAGCTAGCTAGGCTGCTCATCCACCATGTCTTCCGGTTACACGGTCTTCCCAAGTATATTCTATCCGATCGGGGATCTCAATTTACTGCTAGATACTGGAGGTCTCTATGCCGAAAGTTCGACATCACTCTCGAGTTCATCACTGCCTATCACCCCTAAACCATCGGATTGGCAGAAAGAACAAATCAAATCTCAAGCAGTCCCTGAGATCATATGTCAACATCAAGCAAGATGACTGGGCGGAATTGCTCCCTTGGGCGGAGTTCGCCCTCAACTCCCATTCACCGTCCGCAACTGGATCATCCCCTTTCCAACTAGTTTACGGCAAACAGCCGCTTCAACCCTTACCCTTGCCTATCGCTGTGCCCTCTCCCGTGGCCCAGTTAACGGCAAGAGAACTTCATCAACTATGGACCCTCACTCAACAACTACTGGATAAGGCAGGACAGACCGCCAAAAAATTCACGGATGCCCATTGCAGGCCTAGCCCGCAATTCAATCCAGGCGAAAAAGTGTGGCTTAGCACACGCTACATTCAACTGAAGCTCCCTTCCAGGCGCCTAGCTCCCCTCTACATTGGACCCTTTGTAGTGCTACATCGTCTTGGTCCAGTCTCCTATCAGCTCCGACTGCTCCTCAAACCCTTGGTATTGTCCTGGCTGCCTAGCAAACCACTGGAACTTCAACCCCTCTCTTCCCACGAGGACCTTACATATCAGGTCCATGATGTCCTGGATGTGAGGAAATGGGGTCGACGCTGGGAGTACCTCCTCTCCTGGGAGGGTTTCAGGCCCGAGGAAAGTAGCTGGGAGCCTATCCCCAATATCTTGGACAAGGACCTCCTCGCTCAGTTCCATGCGACTCACCCGTTCAAACCGAAACCCCCGGGGAGGTGCCATAAAATGAGGGGGTACGGTTAGATGCGCCGGACATGGAAGGCCATGGTCGGCCACCCCTTACCGCTTCTGCAGGCGTCGGGAGTACAGCGAGGAGATGGTCCCACCGTGTGCCACCAACCTCGGTCTCTCCCGCAGCCACTGCTGTAAAGGAACTGCCTCTTACGGCAGCCTCCGGCTCTGTCTTCACGGCTCAATGCCACTGGCTGACGCCGCCAACAGCCCTTCCAGGTCGTGCCCTCCCTAGGCGCATGGCTGTGCCTCCTGGATAATTTTAAAGGACCAGCACCAATTGAAGCAGCCCAGCTTCTTGAATGATGTCAGGAGCCTGGAACTATTTATTGGAGCCTCCTCTTCATGTTCCTCGACTTGGCAACGAGTCTGCTTCACTTTGGTGAGGTCTTCTGTGCTTCGTTGGTGCCGTGGTTCCTGTTCCTGCCTTCCGAGTCCTGTTCCTGCTCCAGTTCCCATCCTCAGGTCCCTTCGGACGGATCTTCTGGCTTCTGACCTCAGACTGGCTTTCAGTGATTCTTCTGGCTTTGGACCTCGTACTGGCTTTCGGTGACCCTTCAGGCTTCTGACCTCAGTCTGGCTTTCGGTGATTCTTCTGGCTTCAGACTGGCTTTTGGTGATTCTTCTGACTTCGGACCTCGGCTGGCTATCGGCAATCGTCTGGCTCCTGATCTTGGACTGACTTCGGACTATTCTTCCGGCTGCTGTTCTACTGTCTTCACAGGGGCCCACCTAAGACCAACCGGCCCCCGCACCCGAGTGCCCAACCTGCGGGGAACGGGGTTGGCATTGACGAAGCTCCAGCCAGCCCCTGCAACACCTGGCCTCGCCTTCCGATGGAGGGACCTGCGGGGGTTCGCCCTCTCAGGTAGCGCCAACTCCACCTCGAACAAGGGGTCCACATTCTCGCCAGTAGCACAACATCAAGGCCACTCCCCATTCTACGGGAATAGTTGTCCGTTTGGTAACAGCACACACAAGCGCATCCACCTTCGGAAAACGTAATTGCTCTCTCGCAACTGGATCCAGGGGGTACAGTCCTTCCAAGAATTGACCCCCTTTAAAATGAGCTTCTGGGGCAACCCATTCAAGATCAATTACTTCTTGCATGGCCTCCATGACAGGGAAGAATTACGCAAGAAATCAAAATGGGATTTTTCCTTGGCTCAGACATGGATTCAGCCCCAGGTACTCCCAGCATCTTCAATGCTTTCTGCCAGGATCCTTTCTCAGTCTCTGTCCTCCTCCACTGCAGGGCTCGTGCGGTCGGCACAGCTCAGTTGGGGCAAGAGCCCGCTCACCCCTCCCTTCTGTGAGCCAGCAGTGAACAGTGAACCGGGAAATTAAGAGAAAAAAAGGGACAAGAGGGCTCAGAAACCTGCAAAATAAAGAGAAGCAGCAGGACCACGTGGTGAGTGATACTGCTCCCACCCCCAGCCCAGCACTGTTTTCAGGCGTTTAAATTACAGACGCTTCCCTGGGCGTCCCTCTTTCTGCCAGGATCCTTTCTCAGTCTCTGTCCTCCTCCACTGCAGGGGCTCGTGCGGTCGGCACAGCTCAGTCGGGCCAAGAGCCCGCTCACCCCTCCCTTCTGTGAGCCAGCAGTGAACAGTGAACCGGGAAATTAAGAGAAAAAAAGGGACAAGAGGGCTCAGAAACCTGCAAAATAAAGAGAAGCAGCAGGACCACGTGGTGAGTGATACTGCTCCCACCCCCAACCCAGCCGTCTAACCCAGCACTGTTTTCAGGCCCTTAAATTGCAGACGCTCCCCAGGGCGTCGCGCACCCGAAGGAGCGCGACCTAAGGGGCTTGCCCCTTAGCGCGCCCCTTGGAGCGTCCCAGAGCAAGAGCCATTACCCACCCTTATCCATCCATCCAGCGATCACACATCCATCCATCCAGTCTCCAGAAGCATTCATCCAGTCCCCAGAGGCACTCATCCAGCGGCACTCATCCAGTCTCCAGCGGCACTCATCCAGTCCCCAGAGGCACTCATCCAGCGGCACTCATCCAGTCTCCAGCGGCACTCATCCAGTCTCCAGCAGCACTCATCCAGTCCCCAGAGGCACTCATCCAGCAGCACTCATCCAGTCTCATCCAGCACTCATCCAGTCTCATCCAGAGGCACTCATCCAGTCTCCTGCAGCACTCATCCAGTCTCCAGCAGCACTCATCCAGTCCCCAGAGGCACTCATCCAGCAGCACTCATCCAGTCTCATCCAGCACTCATCCAGTCTCATCCAGAGGCACTCATCCAGTCTCCTGCAGCACTCATCCAGTCTCCAGCAGCACTCATCCAGTCCCCAGAGGCACTCATCCAGCAGCACTCATCCAGTCTCATCCAGCACTCATCCAGTCTCATCCAGAGGCACTCATCCAGCAGCACTCATCCAGTCCCCAGAGGCACTCATCCAGCAGCACTCATCCAGTCTCCTGCAGCACTCATCCAGTCTCCTGCAGCACTCATCCAGTCTCCAGAGGCACTCAACCAGTCCCCAGAGGCACTCATCCAGCAGCACTCATCCAGTCTCCTGCAGCACTAATCCAGTCCCCAGAGGCACTCATCCAGCAGCACTCATCCAGTCTCCTGCGGCACTCATCCAGTCTCCTGCGGCACTCAACCAGTCTCCAGAGGCACTCAACCGGTCTCCAGAGGCACTCATCCAGTCTCCTGCAGCACTCATCCAGTCCCCAGAGGCACTCATCCAGCAGCATTCATCCAATCTCCTGCAGCACTCATCCAGTCTCCAGAGGCACGCATCCAATCTCTAGCAGCACTCATCCAGGCTACAGAAGCACACATCCAGTCTCTAGCAGCACATCCAAGCTCCAGTAGCACTCATCCAGCACCGATCCAACCTGAACAATAATGTACTACCGACCACGCATCTACAAATCACTCATCCCAATCATGATTTCCCCCACTACACAGTTACTAGGCCTCACCCTATTCACCATAATCCTATTCAACGCCCAATCTCTCACCAACAAAACTCTTATACTCAACGACATACTGCAGGACACAACCCCAGACGTTTGCGCCATAACAGAAACATGGCTCAAATCCACGGACATCACACTCATTAACCAATTACCAACGCAGACTTACGATTTCTTCTCCATCCCAAGACAAAAAAAAAGAGGAGGGGGTATCTTCCTAGCTGCAAAAAAATCCTTAAGGTTCTCACACCACCCCATCAGTACAGTAACTAAACTAGAACTAGGATTGTTCAAATCAGAACAACTCCAAATCCTGCTAGTCTACGCCCCTCCAGGCTTACTAGAGTCAGACTCCTCTCCTATCATCGAAACCATAACTCTGCATCTCAATCTTGACTCCCCTGCTATAATCCTGGGTGACTTCAATTTACATGTTGACAAAGTTCCCCTCTCTACAAACTGTGAAGCCCTCCTCACCGCACTGTCAGCGATGGGATTCAGACAACAAATCAATAAACCCACCCACAAAGCAGGCCACACGCTCGATCTACTCTTTACAAACACTGGTATTTCTCTTACAAAACAACCAAATTGCAAAAAAGTCCCATGGTCAGATCACTCTCTAATCTCCACCAGCTTTTCCTTACCTCGATCAGACTCCAAACTCAACTCAAGACCCTCTTTCCTATACAGAAAACCTTGCAACTCGGAACATCTAGGTAAAGCTCTAACCTCGGATCTACCACTCATTGAAGTATCTACCCCTAACGCTGCCCTCCAATCCTGGTCCAAAATAACAAAATCTATAGCAAACACTCTCTGCCCACTGACAACCAAAACAAGGTCTGCTAATACATCCAAACGACATCCCTGGTATAATGATGAACTACGAAAACTCAAACAATTACTTCGGCAAAAAGAAAGAAAATGGCGCAAAGCCCCTTCACCAGCCTCACTCTCTGATTACAAACAATCACTCCATCTTTACAAAAGTACCACGTTGAAAATCAAAAGAGACTACTATGCCCGAAAGGTTCATCATCTCAGCTTTGACTCAAAAGCTCTATTCGCCTTCGTTTCCAGCCTCACTAAACCTATCACTCCAGATATACCACCCGAACAAGCCCAGACTAAAGCAGACGAATTGGCTCTTCATTTTAACAAAAAAATATCGGATCTCCTTAATCAGCTGATTCCAAACACTACGTCTCCAGATAACACATATCTTCCCCAAAATAAAGACATCCAGCTTAATGCCTTTGAACCCATCACAATCACAGAGATACAAAATGTATTAAAAAGAATGAAACCGTCATCACACCCATTTGATCAAATCCCTACCAAAATGCTTCTTCTTATCCCGGACACAATAGCAAAAACCCTAGCAGATATTATAAACTGCTCCTTATCACATGGCATCTACCCAGATGACCTAAAAACTGCCTCAATCAAGCCACTGCTAAAAAAACCAAATCTAAATGCATGTGATCCCAACAACTTCCGCCCTATTTCCAACCTACCATTTATAGCTAAAATCATGGAAAAACTGGTAAACACCCAACTATCCAACTACCTAGAGGACCACAGTATTCTGTCCCCAAACCAAAATGGTTTTCGCAAAGCCGCAAGCACCAAAACGCTACTAATTTCACTCATGGACTACCTACTCTCTGGTATTGATAAAGGCCAAGCATATTTACTAATCCTCCTTGACTTCTCGGCGGCCTTTGACACCGTCAACCACACCCTTCTTCTAAAACAGCTGGCAAACATTGGTTTAACAGGTGCCACACTAAACTGGTTCAAAACATTTCTAGAAAACAGAGGATACAGAGTCAAAATTCATAATAAAGAATCCCAATAGCACCCTTCTAATAGAGGAGTGCCGCAAGGATCATCACTTTCACCCACCCTTTTCAATGTCTACCTGCTACCACTCTGCCAACTACTTACAAAATTAAGCCTGAAACATTTCCTTTTTGCAGACGACGTACAGATCGTAATCCCTATAAAAGAATCAATCTCAAAAACAATGGAATACTGGGACAGTTGCCTATTAGAAATTAAACTTCTCCTCAACAGTCTAAACCTTGTACTCAATGCTTCGAAAACAGAATTCCTGCTCATATCACCGGAAAACAATAACACACTTCCTAAACCACCCACACTCCTTCAAACAACCCACGTAAGAGACTTAGGAGCCATCCTAGACAATCGTCTCAACCTCAAAACATTCATTAACCAAACCACCAAAGATTGCTTCTACAAATTACATATCCTGAAAAGAATAAAACCGCTGTTTCACACTCAGGACTTCAGAACAATCTTGCAAGCAATAATCTTTTCCAAACTAGATTATTGCAACTCATTACTATTAGGCCTCCCAGCTTCTTACACCAAACCTTTACAAATGGTTCAGAACTCTGCAGCCAGAGTCCTTACAAATTCCAGGAAAATTGACCACATTTCACCTATTCTCAAAAACCTCCATTGGCTTCCGATCCACTATAGAATCATGTACAAAACCATTAACATCATTTACAAAACTATCAACCAACACACGCAACTCGACCTACAAATACCACTTAAAAAATTCACCTCCGCCAGGCCTATCAGGGAACACTACAAAGAGTCACTCCAAATTCCAAAGGCCAAAACCTACCAACATAAATCCTTGAGTCTCAGAGCCTTCTCATCAGCAGGTCCAGCTCTCTGGAACTCGATCCCACCTGATTTGAGACAAGAGCCATGCTCTTTAACATTTAGGAAAAGACTAAAAACTTGGCTTTTCAAAAAAGCATTTCCAAGCCTTGAATAAAACCTCCTCTCACTAGCACTAACTCGTATGCAATAATGGAATGTAAACACGAATCAACCAACCTCAAACCCTCTCTCACTAATTCCTGCTGAATATTTATCATACTATTACCATTCACAACTGTGTCATATTTATTCATTTGATTACCTATGTACCGTTTCATAGTCTTATTTTTTCACTTCCTATTCTAATGTATCAATAGGCTGAAATGTAAATATTGTGCTGTTCAATTTCTCCCCTTCCATCCCAAGTTTATTTTCCTTGTTTTTTGTAACTTTCCCTCTCCCTTTTTCTGATTCACTGTATTTAAAGTTCAAGGTTCTTATTGAAAATATTGTTTTTTACGTTACGTTATGCTTTACACTCCTTGTTATTTGTAAACCGGGTTGATGTGATGCCTATCATGAAACTCGGTATAACAAAAACAATAAATAAATAAATAAATAAATAAATAAATAAATGTCTGAGAAACCAGAGCCGGTAACTCATTTCTATGAAAGAACCTCAACATAGTTCTATAGGGCTCCAATCTCAGAGGAAGTTCCCCATCCTCCAGGGAGTAAGGATCAGTCTCATCATCCATGCCATCTGGGTCCTTATGGGGAAGACCTGCTACAGGCATACCCCGACACTTACCCACAGCACCTGGAGTGCGGGATTTCATTGTTTCCGACCCCGACCAGAAGATTTGCCGGGGATGGGGACTACACCTGAAGGAAGGAGTGCAGTCCTTGAAAAAATTCTATCCAAAACAAGGCAAAAGGATCCATGCCAAAACCAGGCAGCAACTGTCCTTTCCCCACTGAACTACCTTCCCTGCTGATGAACTAGATAGGGGAGCTCCAAAATCAGGCGACCCTACTGACAACTCTTTTTACATTCCCGCATCAGGCTGGGAAGAACCAGATTTAGTAAAATCAGAAGGAGGTAATTCTCCCTGAGCCTCCAAACAGTGCTGACAAATTTGAGGGAACGCCAGTTTGAGATGCCTGAATAATACAAGTAACACATAACGCAAGGCGCTTAGCTTTCTTCTCAATGGGCGCCATCAGTCTGTCAGTACACAATAGTGCACCCAAAAAAAATTAGGCGCTCTCAAATAAGGCACACAACAATCTGCCTATATAATTGCCCAAACTGATCTCTCCCAGTATGCTCAGATAATGCGCACAAAAAAACATGCATGCATAAAAAAGGCACACGCATGCGGGCATAAATGGGTGCTGTAGTAGGTGCTCCTATGCGCCTAACTAGGCGTTCAATGGGCTGCCCAGTTGGGCACACAAGGACAACCCGACAGAACTGAAGAGGGCAGTCTGCAGCACACAAAAATAAGCAAAAACGCTGCCACGGCCTATCACACAGCGAACCAGACGAGCCTTGGTGCGGGGTATAGCTATAAGGGCTGCTCATCCTGCCAGGCTGCCCTGTCTCCAGAACTCCACTGGAGGCAGGAAATGGCCGTCGGATAGCATGCTGAGCATGGAGACCAGGAAGGGGGAGGAGGAATCCCTAACACAACTTCCCTTCTCTTTAACTTTTTTTTTTTTTTACCTGAGCTCAGCCCGTTCCAGCTGAGTACAAGATTGGCTGCGGGGGAAGAGGGCATAGACCTTCACTGACACGCTTGGCTTCTTGCACCTGCCTGCCTTTCAGTTGCTTTTTTTACAGCTAAGTCCATGCCAGTTTGAAAAACCAGCTACTAGAACAAGGCACTCATTTGAGGGACAACGGAAATCATTTCACGAATTCTCAACTGAGGGAGGGTCCATAAGTTATCACCACAGGAGAGTGGGGCAAATTAATTTCCTGATTCTTTTCTCCTTCTAAAATTTAAAGCAATCCCCAGGATGGAGATGCATGTCCACTATCTGCTGAAGACGGAGAATATGGCGGCCTGATGTCACTGCAAGGGGTATATATACTGTGATGTCAGCTTTTCTCCGTCTCCATCTGCTGGTAGAGGTGCATAGCCCACTGGTTTTGGATTCACCTGCTGTATGCTAAGAAACAGACTTATTTATGAACACATCATATTTAATCATATATTCAGGAAGGTCACTAAAGTAAGCCAGGAAGTGGAAAGGTTATTCAAGTAAAGATACTCGATAACTTTACTCGGACATTCTGCAGAACATACCCAGTTACACATTACGCTGAATATACCTGGCTAAATTCAAAGTTATCCTGACAAAGTTATTTGGATAACTTTTTTAGACTTGGTCTCTGGCACGACAAAACTTACCCAGATAGCACTATCAGCATTAACTGGCTAAAGTTAAGCTATGTCCCTAAAATGTCTCATCACTGCCTCTTTTTTATCTGGTTAAATTTCAGTAATGGGTTATATGGAAAAATGTAAATGGATAGCAGGAGGAAATTTTTGAAACCAAATATGAACCTCTATGTTTTTGGCTGATTATATAATAACCTGATCAAGGAATGTTCTCTGAATTCTATTTTTCTTCAAATATGTAAAATGCAAAGCCGAAAAATGTGGTATAATGCAAAACTCCATAGCTTGCAAAACTCACTTAATCAAAATTCAGGTTATCTCCAATTTTTCTAGAAAAGTTAGAAACATAGAAACATAGAAATGACGGCAGAAGAAGACCAAACGGCCCATCCAGTCTGCCCAGCAAGCTACGCACTTTATCCATTTTTATTTCCCTTTTTCTCTCTCCCACATGTTACTATTGGCTTCCAGTACCCTCCAGCCCTAATTCCCCTCCACCCCACCACCAATTTAGAGAGCAGCGCCGTATCTGCATCCAAGTGACATCGAGCTCAATTAGGGGTAGCAACTGCTGTAACAAGCAGGCCACACCCTTGCCCCATACTCTTACCCACCCCTGTTATTATTTTTTGTTTGTTTTTTTTATTATTTTTTTTTGGAGATAGCAGCCCTCCATCCTTCCGCTCCGTGAAGGTGGAACAATAACTACTGACCACTGGCATCCCACTCCGTGAATGCCTCTGTGGCTACTGCCACTCCGTGCAGTGTTTGAATGCCTCTGTGGCTACTGTCGCTCCATGCAGGGTTTTGCTGCCTCCACTTTATTCACACCCTCTAGACTTGATGGATCCACAGTGTTTATCCCACGCCCCTTTGAAGTCCTTCACAGTTTTGGACTTCACCACTTCCTCCGGAAGGGCGTTCCAAGCATCCACCACCCTTTCTGTGAAGAAATACTTCCTGACATTGGTTCTTAGTCTTCCTCCCTGGAGCCTCAGCTCATGACCTCTGGTTCTGCTGATTTTTTTCTGGCGGAAAAGGTTTGTCGTTGTCTTTGGATCGTTAACGTTTTTCAAGTATCTGAAGGTCTGAATCATATCACCCCTGCTCCTCCTTTCCTCCAGGGTGTACATATTCAGATTCTTCAATCTCTCCTCGTATGACATCCGATGAAGACCCTCCACCTTTCTGGTCGCCCTTCTCTGTACCGCTTCCATCTTGTCTCTGTCTCTTTGTAGATACGGTCTCCAGAACTGAACACAGTACTCCAGGTGAGGCCTCACCAAGGACCTGTACAAGTGGATAATCACTTCCCTTTTCTTACTCGATATTCCTCTCTCTATGCAGCCCAGCATTCTTCTGGCTTTTGCTATCACCTTGTCGCATTGTTTCGCAGACTTCATATCATTAGACACTATAACCCCTAGGTCTCTGTCCTGCTCCGTGCACATCAGCCTTTCCCCCCCCATCGAATACAGTTCATTCGGATTTCCATTCCCCATATGCATTACTTTGTACTTCTTGGCATTGAATCTCAGCTGCCATATCTTCGACCACTCTTCCAGTTTCCTTAAATCCCGTCTCATTCTCTCCACTCCTTCCGGCATGTCCACTCTGTTGCAGATCTTAGTGTCATCCGCAAAAAGACAAATCTTACCTTCTATCCCTTCCGCAATGTCGCTCACAAAGATATTGAACAGGACCGGTCCCAACACCGATCCTTGCGGTACAACTCTTAACACCTCTCTCTCTTCAGAGAAAGTTCCATTTACCATCACACATTGTCTTCTGTCCATCAACCAGTTTGCAATCCAGTCACCAACTTAGCACTCACTCCTAAGCTTCTCGTTTTATTCACCAGTCTCCTGTGCGGAACCGTATCAAAAGCTTTGCTGAAATCTAAGTAGATAACATCGAGTGCTCTTCCTTGATCCAATTCCTTGGTTACCCAATCAAAAAAGTCAATCAGATTTGTCTGACAGGATCTTCCCCTGGTGAATCCATGCTGCCTCTGGTCCAGCAATTCTCCCGACTGTAGATAGTTCACTATTCTCTCTTTTAACAGTGACTCCATTACTTTTCCCACCACCGAAGTGAGGCTAACCGGTCTGTAGTTACCAGCCTCTTCTCTGTTCCCACTCTTGTGAAGCGGGACCATGGAAGACATGGTGAAAGTTCTTGCCAGTCTAAAATGTTAATGGGTCCAATCCAGGACGAATGCACAGCAAAAGGGAGAGAACCTCAGGAAATCATAGATTAATATTTCACATTAAAAAGTCATATACAATGGTCATTTTCTAGAAAATGGAACCAGACTGGGGCCAGCTGGAATGCAGAAAAGGAAGAAAGTTCTAAAACGTTCCAGGTCAGCAAACTGGTGTGACCTGGCAGAAAATCACCACTGATCATCTACAACTGTAGTAGGTGCAGAGGATGTCAGCATGTTGCCAAAAAAAAGAAAAGCCAAAAAAAACAGAGACACCTGATCTAGCTTCTTCACAGTGTACTTAGGAAAGGATGATCAGATAGCTCTAATTCAAAAGAGACAGGTCAAGGCAGTTCTGATTTTACCCCAGTTAGAAGGGGAAAAGGGCATAATGGGACTCTATTAAAGCATATGGTTCACAATATATTTAATTCTTCTTAAAAGAACATCTTCATTCCCAGTAGTTCTTTCTCTTCCTATAACAATTTCTCTATCTCTCCTTCAGCCACCTCTTCTTTCCTCTCGCAGTCTTGATGGCTGTCTTCCCCACTCACTGCAGCCCACCCCTCCAGTCACTGCTGCTGTCCTTCCTTTTGTGTGTTCCCATGGCTTTTCCTTCTCCTAAACCTAAAAGTGAAGACTGTCTATCCTTGAAAGAGTAAATGACCCTCTAAGCCATCACCCTTGGACCCTTAGCTTCATAGGGGAACAGTATACCTGAATCCATGATGATGTTTAAAGGAGAATCATAAGCTTGCAGGAATAACTCAGGTGTCAAAAGCTCGTCACATTCCATGAGGTGGCAGATGGCTGTCTGAGGAATAATTAATTCTGGAACCTTTTCAGAGATGGAATCTGAGATGCTTATGTCAACCTGAAGGTCGAAAAACATAGGTAAGAATATCACATTCATACGATTACAGTTTCACACAAGATAAGAAAAGAAATACAAGCAGAAGTTGAATTGTGCACCCAAGCAAAAAGCATTATATTACCATGGTCTTGCCTCTAGCTTACCTTAGCGTAAAAGCATCATGTTGCAATTCTGGCCACTGCATGACCTTTCCTCCACCAGAGGAGGCCAGAGAGCTGGCTCCGAACTATTCTCCAGCATTTTCTGGCTCCTGTCCTCAGCCTGTGCTTCAGCCTCCATACCAGCAGGGGATCTCCAGGAGCTCTCCCCCCTGGCTATCCTAACCCCCCTTGCCTGCCTGCACCACACCCAAAGTTCTGCCCTACTCAATCCAGTCTGTCCTTCCCCTCAACGCTTCGGCATTGAGTCCTTCTTGGCTCCCTGCTCTCGCCACCTCTGCCTTGCGGCTTTCTCAAGCCATTCCTAGCTTTTTCTCGTGGCCTCCAGGACTTCTGACTCCAGCGTTGCTTTGCCCTATCTCCTGGCCTCCGGGCTTTCTGACCCCAGCTTGCCTCTTTCTTACCTTGTGGCCATTCAGCCTTCTGTTCCAAACCTTGCTCTGTGGCCTTAGGGCCTTCTTGTTCCTTCCTTGCATCCTATCCTAGGCCTCTCCTGACCCCCAGCCTAGCCCTGAGACTCCCAGATCTCTATTATAATAGGTCTCTCTCTGTTTCCTCTCCTGGCCTAGCCCTGAGACTCCCAGGTCTCTTCTATTATACTAGGCCTCTCTCTGTTTCCTGACCTGGCCTAGGCCTGAGACTCCCTAGGTCTCTTTCTTGCCTTGCCTATGCAGCCTTCGGGCTTTCTTGTTCCATGTTCTGTGTAGTCTTTGTCCTGGTTTGACCTGTCTTGTCCTAGTCTGTCTTGCCCTTGTTCCTGTTTCTAGATTCCCACTTCCATGCTTGCTTGCACTCAGTTCCTGTCTGTTCCAGCGTTCCAGTTCCACGCATACCTGTATTCACTCTACTCTTATCTGCACCCAGATCCTGTCTGTTCCTGCTGTTCCAGCCCACGCTTACCTGCACTCAGATCCTGTCTGTTCCAGCATTCCAGTTTCATGTATACCTGCATTCACTCCACTCTTACCTACACCCAGATCTAGTTTATTCCTGCTGTTCCAACCCACGCTTACCTGCACTCAGATCCTGTCTGTTCTAGCATTCCAGTACCACATATACCTGCATTCATTCCACTCTTCCCTGCACTTAGATCCAGTCTGCTCCTGCTGTTATAGTCCACTCTTACCAGCACTCAGTTCCAGTCTGTTCCTGTGGTTACCTGCACTCTGCTTCAGAGCTCCATGATGGCTAGCATCTCGCTCAAGAGCTCCATTCCAGCCTCACCGGATCACCCATGCTTTGCCTCCAGCCTTCCCACACTGCCTCACTCCAGGAGGTGGTGTCTACAATACCCCCTCTACAGCTGCCCTTCACAACACATTACAAGCTATCAGGTCTGATCCTAGTGGAGTGTAAGGCCAGGGGCAATTCAGCAGAAGCAAGTCCTCAAGTCTGAAGAGAGGGAATTGGGGGGGGGGGGGGTGTTGAACTGTATCTCCAAGCCTGGCACTGATATTTCTGATGTGCAGGCCGCTGCAACTCCCAGCCCTCCAGAGGAAGTGATGCCTCAATTTGCCCATGTAAAATTTCAAAAGAACATAGAGCAAGATGCAATATTCAACTTCTTTCAAGTGAAAATGTTACAATTAAATATCACCGTTAAATACCACTGTTTATACTTCTCCTCTGCAATTCTACTCACTCTTTTGCCAATAAGACTGCTCTCCAGGATTCAGATGAATCATTAGTATCATTTTTAACTGACACAAGGTTAGTGGTGGCTTTAGAATATGGTGCCAATAGGTGGAGATCCAGGGGTGGGAGATTTTGCCCCAGAAATCAGATGGCAGCAAGAGAGACATTTGAAGCCCCTTAGAAGCTTAATTTAAAAGACCTATAAGCAAGTTGGACATTTTCAACTTCAATTTTACTTTGCCCTATCCATGAAACGACAATGAAAGTTGTATTATGGATCTTTTTAAGATTCTTTAGAAGAATCAGATACATAATTACATGTTAAAATGCAGATAAAGAGCCACTTCATTGCAAACTCTTCACTTCCCAAAAAAGGTTTGGTGGAATAATTTAGGGCCCCCTAAAGTGTGAGGCTACCTCCTGACTGCCATTGTAAAGGGTGTTTTACTTTTGAAATGCTGAAGTATATATGCTGGATTTTTTTTTTTAAAGGGGTAGTCACATTTTTTTTCGAAGATATAGGTATCTTGTTGTGGTTTATCTATTTCAAATTTCCTATTAACTGTGCAGCAACAGTGCATTTGGCATAATTTCCCTGCAAACTCCTATTTTAATATCTTTGAATATCTTGTTGCAAGGCTTTTGGGTAAGAGTTATGTTTCAGTCCTGTGATGGAGTTCATGCACATGTGTGCAAGCACTGGTTTTGTCTAGTTTGACATTTCATTATCACTTTGAAAAAGATACGTTGATTTATCACCATCACTATCACAAGTGGAAAATGAATCATTAAAATGATCATTTCTGCCAAACTCACTGTGAAATTACATGATTAGCAACATAAATTGGAGAGATGCATCTTGGGGTACATCCTGGCATTCACAGAGAGAAAAAGGCAAAATGGCTGTGAACATGCTGATCTTAGGGCTTGGAAGTAAAGTGAATTTACAAAAAAAACCCAAATTTCCACTTGTTGTGCTCCACTGCTCGCGGGTCCCAACCGCGAGCAGTCTCATCCCACCATCCGGGCCAACGTCGCCGGTCCCCTGCTTGTTGGGGCCTATGCCGCCATGGACTGCTGCTGCCGCTCCCACGCAGCCTGAGATGCCGCCGTCTTCACAGCTGACCCGGCTTGGATGCCGCCAATGCCTGTCTTGCAGCAGGCCCGCCCCACTGCAGGCTCCTGCATTTAAGCGGCTGGAGCCACTCGCGAGTCTGTCCATCTTCGCGGCAGAAGAGCCGCCGCTGCTGCCACTTGCCGGCTGGATGCCGGTCCTGCTCTTCCCAAGGCAGGGGAAGCCGCCACTGACCGCACCTTTGTGGCAGGAATGCTGCCGACGCCTGCTCCTGCCTGTTCCTGGGCCTCTAGGTGTGCATTCGAGCCTCTTCACAATATTTAAAGAGCCAGTGGCGGGAAAAGCCCTGTGGCCCGATCGCATGACGTCATCACTCTGTGTTTCATCCAGCCCTATAAAAGGGCTCATGTTGTTCTCCTCGGGGCCTTCAAACTGGATCCCCATGGTTGTCCATGCTTCTCTTCTCCGGTCAATGTCCTCCGTGGTCTCCTCGTGTCTAGATGGCTCTTTGTTTGATGTTAGATGTTCCTCGTCTCCTTTGTCTGATATTCCTGGTCTTGTTCCTCGTCGGAGCTCCTTCGTCGCCTGTTCCATGTCCTGATGTTCCTGATGTTCCATGTTCCTGATGTTCCAGTCCTGGTCCTGATGTTCCCTTCTCCGGCTCTTCATCCTGCTTCCAGGTTCCCTGCATGTCCACCTTTCCTTCTGTGCCACTGTCGTGGTCCGTGACCAGCCCATGGGGGACTGTGTAGGGCGCTTCGTGGCACAAGGCCTGTCTTCACATCTGCAGCACAAGTCTCTGGAAGGTCCTTGTTTTTAATGCCGAGGTCTGTTCCTGAATCCTATTCCCGGTCTTTGGAGTACCTTGTTCCTGCTTCCGTCCATGCCCTAGACTCAAGCCAGAATCTGCTCCGCTTTAGCGTGGTCCGCGACCAGCCACAGGCGGCTGTGTAGGGCGCACTGCGGTGCAGTACTACTCACCCTGTATTAGTGCCTGAATCCTGAATCCTCGTCTGAGTCGTCCAAGTATCCTCGAGTCCTCGTCTGAGTCTTCCAAGTTCCCGAATCCTCATCTGAGTCTTCCAAGTTCCTCAAAACCTCGCCTGAGTCTTCCAAGTTCCTGAGTTCCTTGTTTCATCTTGTTCCCACCCTCAGCCTCCGTCTGGCCTCTCGCTCTCGTCGTTCCCAAGCGGCAGGTCCAGAAGGGCTACCGAGTGGCCAGAGGGCTACTCTTGAGACCAGTATTGAGTTGCTGGGTCTCACCTGTGCGTGTAGGTCCAGTGGAGGTCAGAGCCTGCCTTGCTCCAGTTCCTCGATGTTCCATGTATTGATGATGGTCCAGCCTTGTTCCTGCTCCAGCCCGTGCCTGAACATTCTCACCTCCCATGGTTTGTGTCTTGGAGCTCCTCCCTGAGCCATGCCATGACCCAAGGGCTCACAGTCCCTCATGAGCAAGTGATCGTACCTCTGCGCTCGCAACACCACTAAAGAAGGTTTCACAGTATGCAAAATCTGTGCAGATGGTACTTTTCCTTTAATTTGGGCCAGGGCTGGGTTTAGGCACAGGGAGCACAGGCACATACCTTGGGTGCCAAATTCTGAAGATTCCCAAAAAAAAACTAGGACTCCCTTTGCTGCCATCTGATTTCTGGGGGCAAGATCTCCCATACCTGGTCCTCCACCTACTGGCACCATATTCTTAAATCCAGCCTTGATTTGGGGTGCTTATTTATGTATATTTTATGTAATGTATTTTATTCTATTGCAATCACTTTGGGCGATCCTTTGGATTTGACTAAGTGGCATATGAATGTAAATTTAATGTAATGTAATATCTATGTAATTGCATGCAGAAATTATTAGTGGGCCCCTGGCTTACCGTGGGCTGCAGAAGCATATGCATTCCAAGTTTGAGTAATTTGGTGATACATTCGTTGATGATGCGTTCTGTAGACTCCTCGTGAAAGGGCACTTTCTTGTTAGGGATATCTAGCAGCTTACAGCTCCACTGCTGGAAGAGCCTGTTGGGAATATTATGTGACATCACCAGAATTCTGGGCTCCAGAACCAGGGCCCTGAAATGTGTCAGGTAAACAAGAATTAAAAGTGGAGTTTTATTGTCGCTGGTTAAAAGTAAACAAAATAATCATCCTCTAATCACCAAACTAAAATTCACGATTGTTTGGGAAATTGACAGAACGAGAACAGTGTTATTTTCACTATATTTCTATTCCAGTGCTGTGTTCTAAAAACTGTCAGGTTCTTCTGGTACACAACTTTTCTAAGGAGTATTAATAGTGACTTGAGCAGACTCCCTGCCTATATCCACAGACACCTGTCAGTTTTCAGCAGATAGGAAAATTGGCTCTTACCTGCTAATTCATTCCAATAATACCACAGATCAGTCCAGACAAGTGGGTTTTGCCTCCCTACCAGCAGGTGGAGTTAGAGAAACAAAACTTTGAGGCACTGCTACATAACTGAGAGTGCCACCTACAGTCCCTCGGTATTGACCTGTACCCAAGCCAAGATGTAACATCAAAACCCCTTTCTCAGGCTAACATGGAAAACTATAGGGTTGGAAACCCCCCACAAACTGGAGCCCAAAACACTCCCAAAACCTAATCTGAAAAACCCAAACCATGATCAACAACAACTGCCCAAATATCCTAAAAGGCAAACCAACTTGAACCACCAGCTGGCAAAAAACAGAGGGGCCAATGGAGTAAGTTGCGCTGAAGCTGCCGCAGGTTTGTACGCGCATTTTCCCGTGAAAAGTCCTATACGAGGATGTAATAAGGGTTTTGTGCATGGGAAAAAAGCGCGTATGAATGTGCTTACAGACCCGCAGTTTTTCCTGAGCAAATGCATGCTAACGGCATGCAAAGGAGGCAATTAGCTAATCATAGGCAATGCAGGGAGTTGCACTAATACTAGTGCGGGTTTTTTACTGCCATGATCAGGGCACGACTTAAGTGTCGGCGCCAACTCGGAGGGGCCTATGACGGCGTGCGAGCATCCTGAAAACCATCTAGCTGAGCGCCTATCTTGGCGTCCGAGTGGCCAGCTTAGCTAGGCGCTTTTCTGGGCGCCCAATCATATAGATTCGCGACCAAGCGCCTAGCTCAGCACCTGAGCAGCAAGATTATCTAGGCGCTTTTCTGGGCGCCCAATCATATAGATTCGCGACCAAGCGCCTAGCTCAGCACCTGAGCAGCAAGATTAGCTAGGCGCCTTTCTGGGCACCCGAAAGTATAGCTTCGCGACCAACTAAGTGCCTAGCTTAGTGCCTGAACAGCAACATTTGCTAGGTACCTTTCTGGGCTCCAGAGAGTCCATATTCTCTCCCGGCTGAGTGCCTATGTTGGCCCCTGAGCATCCAGATTGGTGCCCAGCTGAGCACTTATCTTACTATGCCAGTGTAAATTCGCATCAATGAAAATATTTGCCATGTTTTCTGCAGCACAGTTATTGGAAATCTTAAAAATACTTTCCAGGGTCATACTTTCACTTAATAGGGAGATCCGTTCACTCGCTCTCTTTTATGTGTGAATTTTGAGCTCTGATTCGGCCGCTTATTACATAGGCCCTTACCACCCTTAGGTAAGCGCATTATTCCGTACTTGTGCGGATTTCTGCAAGCAAATCATCTGCATAATTTATTTTTTTTTACATCCCGCGGAAGCGGCAGCTTCAGCCGTGCACGGTGATCAAAACCCGCACTGTTTTGCCATGGGTGTTATCACATCGGCCCCATAGTCTTTTGGCAGTGACAGGATGGGTCTCTGGACTGATGTGTAGTATTACAGGAACGAAAATTAGCAGGTAAGAACCAATTTTCCTTTCCTGAACATACCCAGATCAGTCCAAACAAATAGGATGTACCAAAGCACCCCTAGACTGGGTAGGTACCTGAAAGACCCGCACGCAGAACACTCTCACCAAAGAACGCTTCTTCATGCGCCCTCACATGTGAAGAACAGGTCCCTGCTGCAACAGATTCCTGTGTACGAGAAACCAAACGGGGGAGTCTACCAAGAGCCATCGCAGATCCACATACCATGGTCTCCTGAGCCAAAATGGTGCCACCAAAAGCACCATCCCTCTGTGACCCTCGACCCTCCAATGATTTCGATAAAAGAGCGAGAGGTGCCCCCCCCCCCCCCCCCATCTCCTGTTCCCTGGGGTGGATCGGCAAACATTCATTGGGCAGCTCAGGAGGTTCCACTACCTGAGCTGTCTGGGACAAAAGGACTGAGACCTACCAAAAGATTGCTCCTCTGTAGGGTCGTAAACGCTTGGAACCCCTAGTACGACCCTTCCTGCCAAAATTGCATGGTGTCTGCTTCTTATCCTCTGGCAACCGAGGAACCGGGAATTCACCCCACTTACTGGCCATTTTTCAACTCGCTCCCAAACAAGAGCAAGCCTTTAAAGAGCCATTTCGTAAGATTAGCCTTGGAGGTCGCATTGGCTGACCAATTTCTCAGCCGTAACTGACACCTGGCTACTGTTACCGAAGCCACCCTCTGGCTAAGTTGCGGACTAAATTGCAGCCTGCATATGCTAAAAAGGCAGCGGCTGATCCCATAACTGCCCTGGAATTCACTCCAGAGTCATCGACCTCCTGAGAGAGAAGTAAACAAGAGTGAGCCACCAGGGAACAACAAGAAGCTATCTGCAAGGTCATTGCCACTGCTTCAAATGCCTGCTGAAGGATGGCCTCAATCCTCCTATTGTGCACATCCTTCAAGGCCACTCCTCCCTCCATGGGGAACAGCTGTCTGCTTAGAGACAGCACAGACAAGTGCATCCTCTTCCAGAAAATGCAGATGCTCTCTCACCACTAGGATCCAGGGGTACAGGCCTTCCAAGGTCCGACCCCCTTTGAAATCTGCCTCCGGGGCGTCTTACTCAAGATCAATCAGTTCTTGAATGGCCTCCATAACAGGGAAAAACAAGAGGCTTTAGGCAAGAAACCAAAATGGGAATTTTTTTTTTTTTGGCTCAGACTTGGAATCTGCCCCAGGTACTCCCAGCATCTTCAGCATCTGGGAAATCAGTGCAAGTAGTTCATCTTTATGAAAGAACTGCAACATAGTCGTATATGGTTCCAGACCCGGAGGAATTTCCCCATCCTTCTTCTTCTCTAAAATGTGAAGCAATCCCCAGTAGGGAATGCACGTCCACTATCTGCTGAAGATGGAGAATACTGGCAGGCTGATGTCACTGCAGGAGTATATATATACTGTGACATCAGTTTGCTCCGTCTCCATCTGCTGGTAGAGGTGCATAACCCACTGTCCTGACTCCATCTGTCTGAGTGCTAGGAAACTTGGATTCTCCCTGCTACTCTCTCATTTCCAGGAGGGAAGAGGAGAGGGGAAACTCTTGCCCTAAGACCTCTTCCTATGGATGCTGTCATCTTAAATCCAGCCCTGTTGGTAAGTATTCCAGCAATTATTAGCTGCACTTTAATAGTGAATGAATAGAAAAGGAAGCCCTCTCACCTGTCTTTTTGCTTCTTCATTTTCTTCAGATCCCGCAAGACAGAATAAAGGACATCACTAGATGACTAAAATAAGAGGATATGAACTTTTATGGTTCTCTTTCAAATTATGCATCAAATTCAGACATGTCAAGCAGTTATTTTAAATGAGGAAGGAAAAAAACCCAAAGAAAAAATAAAGATGCCCATCTTCCTAGTCTTACCACTGTTCAATCACTTAAAAATGTCTTATCTTCAGGGTATCTGCATATACAGGGGGTATGCAAAAAAGGCCCCAGTATTATGCACGTTAAGTGGCTCTTTGAAAACAGCCCTGGTGTGTATGCAGGTAAAAGTACGCACAGAACTCAATTTCGCACACACTTTTACATGTAATGGGCCTGATTTTAAAAGCATTTACATGCTTAAAATTGGGTTTTACACATGTAAATGCACTTTACTTACCAACAGGTTCTCACCGATCTGCATGGCATGCTCTCCCTTTTGGTGTAACTCAAGGCTCTGCCCTATCTGATGTTTTGTTCAACATCTATCTTACTCCTCTTTGTCTCCTTTTGGCCAGCCTTGGGGTACACTACAGACTATATGCCAATGATATCCAGTTTTTTCTCCCCCTTAAAACCAATTGGGATCAATCTGTAAAATTTGCATCAATCTGTCTTTCTGAAATTCAACAATGGCTTTGTTCCAATAAACTCTCACTAAACCATGATGAAAGCAGGATTCTTGCTCTTTATAGGCTCCCAGTCAGTTTTTTAACTTCTCATATTCAGGCCACAGGTTAGGAAAATGGACGTTTGTTAATTGAGCGTCCCTTTTCCTAACCTGACCGACAGCACCCTTTTTTTTTTTTCCGGGACATTCGAGTTTTTTAGTTCCTCTGACTTAATATTGCCTTGATATTAAGTCGGAGGAAGTACAGAAAAGCAGTATTTTCTGCTTTTCTGTACACTTTAGGGGCTCCTCCAAAATTAACGCCTGCTCAGGGCAGGCGTTAATTTTGGCGAGTAAAAGTGTGGTGTCGGGCACATTTCTTTTTTGCATCAGGGGGAATAGATAATAGCCTCATCAAAATGCATCAGCACGTGATGAGTGCAATTACCTACGTGTGCGATTGGACGCGCGTTTTGACGCGCTAACCCCCATTTTGTATTGGGGGTTATGGATGCGCGTCCAATTGTGGGTTCAGCCGTGCGTTGCAGCCAGCAGATGGTATTGTAGCAGACTGATTGTGATTAATAATTGTCAGTTAACAATTTCCAATTCAGTAAGCAATCTTGCCATCACTATTGTCCAACCCGCGGAACCGAATAGCGCCCTCAACATGCAAATGCATGTTGATGGCCCTATTAGTTATTCCCACGCGATTCAGAAAGTAAAATGTGCAGCCAAGCCGCACATTTTATTTTAAGAAATTAGTGCCTACCCAAAGGTAGGCGCTTGTTTCTGCCGGCACCGGGAAAGTGGCAATATTAAGTCAGAGGTCCCAAAGGGTAAAAAAAGTAATAAAAAAAAAAGAAAACAAAATTTTTAAATGGGCCGGCGGCTGTCGGGTCGAAAACTGGAAGTTCAATTTTGCCGGCGTCCAGCTTCCAAGCCCGTGGCTGTCAGCGGGCTTGAGAACCGACGCCGGCAAAATTGAGCATCGGCTGTCAAAGCCGCTGACAGCCGCCGCTCCGGGCTAAAAGGAGGCACTAGGGACGCGCTAGTGTCCTTAGTGCCTCCTTTTGCCCGTTTCTACCGCTGGGCCTCATTTAAATAGAGAATCGCGTACACAGGCAAGTGGCCTGTGCACGCGCCGGGAGAGCGGGCGTTCATCCGCTCTCCCGCGGACTTTACTGAATCGGCCTGAAACTGCAGTACTTGATTATTTTCAGCTATTTTACAGAACATTGGAAACACTTTCTATAAAATGGTGATCATGTGCCTTACCTCCAGAATATGAACAGCATAGGACGGATAGAGAAGCAAGAGTCCTGTCACTCCTTCTCCTTGGTAATAACGCTGCAAACTAACAAACAGATGCTCCCAATGTTCTGCAAAAACACCCAAAACAAAGGAACATTATTTTCTTAGATATTCCTGATATTGTTGAACACAGTGGGCATGTAAGCTTATGTCGTGTGACTAAAGTGTGATGTAGTTAGTGCACTTTAATTGATGCTCTAAATTGCGCTAACATCAGCCATTATCACACACATGTGGTATTTATCATACATACTAATGGCTAATGTTAACAACGTGCAAATGAAGCAGATGGTAAAATGCACATGTACTTTACATACAGAGGTATCACAAAAATAGAATTACACCTCTCTAAGGTATATTTTTGTGTATTCATGCACTTGGGAAGCAGTTTGCATGTGTACTTTTTTGCTTCATTAATAAATAATGAGCTATTTTACATACTTTTTCATCTCATTAGCTCATTAGCATAGATTTCATGTTAAAACTGTTGCAAGCCAATTTATGCACATTAAAAGTGCTGTTATTACACATGAAACTAGCTTAAGTGCACTAAAAGTGCTTTTATTGCTTGTTAGCGCTTACAGTAGCATCAACACAATTTAGTACATTCTCCCCTTAAAGGATAAAAGCACTCCACAATTCTCTTCTGGCCTCAAGGTCTAAGTCTAACCTGTGATCCTCAGTAAAATGAGTTTGGTAGGTTTCATCTGAGGCAGGATCTCTGTTTGAGCTCAAACTAAAGCACATTTCTTAGGCAGTGGAAGTTGACAATAGAGGTGTTTCACTGCGAAGTCCTGCCCCTTCGACAGGGCTGGCGCAACGCACTGTGCAAGCCGTGCATTTGCACAGGGCGGCGGTCTGGTTCATCAGTGGCCAAATTGAGCGGAGACTGCGGAGCCATCCGGAGAACTCCACCCTGCGGACAGCTGAAGTAGAGAAAAAAAAGCTGCGGGATGCTTGACAAACCCCTGCCTGATCTGATGTAGGGAGAAAAAAAGCACATCCTATGCGCAAGCCAGCAGCAGGAGCAGTGATGTCATCTCCTGCTGTGCAGGGTCAGTCTCACGAGAAGAGCATGAGATCTCACAGCTCCTACCGCGAGACTGGCTCTGCAACAGTAGGAGATGATGTTACTCAAATACAACCGTACTCCTGCTGCCGGCTTGTGCGGGGTGAGGGAGAATAATAAACCGTGCTAGGGAGTCCCTGCATTTGGAGTGGGAGGAGGAAGAGACTGGGAGTGACTGGGTGAGAAGGTGGGGGAAGAGCATAGGGAAGAGGGAGGAAGAAAGTGATGAAAGCATAGAAAGGGGAGAAAAGAGCAAAGGATAGAGGGAAGGAAGGGGGGAAAAGCTGAGGTAATGAGGAAATAAGGTGAGAAAGGGGAATCATCAGATAATAAGGGGTGAGAAGGAGAAAAATCTCTAGAGGGACAGAAATGGGGGAAGAACTGAGGTAGTGTGAGAAGGGGACAGAGGGAAGAGCCTCTGGCAGGAGAGAAGGTGAAAAGTGGGGGAAGGAAGAAAGACAGTGAGGGCCATGGGAGGAAGAGCTGAGGCGGTGAGGTAAGGAGTTGAGAAGTAAAGGAAAGAGCTGAAGTAGTGAGGCCACGGTCTGCCTGGTGGATCCCATCCATTCGCCAATGACCTAAGTAGAGAAGAGGCTTTGGACTGCCGGCAGACCACATCCCACCGGCAGCTCAAGTGGAGTGGAGGCCACCTTGTGATCCCAACCCGATAGAGGCCAAAGTGAGGAGATGGGCCCAGAGCTCCCAGGGGAGCAATTAGAAGAAAAGGTAAAGCCCGTGTGTGTGAGGCAGCATATGTGGGTGTGTTCACACAGGGCAGCATAAAAGCTAGCACCGGCCCTTCCTTTTGAAGACCATCCTCTTTAAAAAAATGTTACAAACCCCCTCCCCCAGGTTCCAACCTCTCTGTAGTTCAGTAGGGTCCCTGGAAGGCCCCTAGAATCCCAGGGACCTATTTTAAGGTAAGAGTGGGTCCACAGTGTGATTAGGAGGGGATGGGGGGACGGGACGGAGCAGTAGACTATCAGGGACTTATTCTAAAGAAGGAAGAGGTCTGGGGTTGGGATGCCTTTTAGGTGGACATTGGAATAGGGTGGGGGGGGGATAACATTTTGAAAGAGGAGGAGTTTGGGAAAGAGGACAGGATGTCACCACATAACTTTTGCTTTTTTTTTTTTTTACTTTTGCCCCTGCTGGGCTGCCTCTAGAGGTGGTGGGGTGGATGGGGCTCTACCCAGACCCAGGGTTGTCTTTTCCATATTGGAGGGGTCGCTTTAGGACTGTGGCTAACCCTTTACATTTCATGCAGGGAGCCTTGGGACATTCTTTAATGTCCTGATGCTCCACCTGACAAGTTAGCTAGGACTCCTGAGCCGTAGCTAACCTTTTGGCAAATAACATGGCTTGTGTTATTTTTGGCAAGCCATGTTATTTGATTTGCATGAAATTAGATATAGATTAACTGCTCTGCAAGCATTTGAAAACTGTATGCATGCAAAGCAGCTCATTTCAATATAGGGCGGGTTTTTGCCAAAATATTGCCGCAATAAGGGTATATTGTGTGATAACCAGCATTTTTGTGTGAAGCTCCACTCTGTGACACTCTCCATTTACAGATGCCACCTTTTCCTTGGCACCAAAAAGAAGTTATGATAAAAAAGAATTAAGTCTCAACAAACAATTTTAGGTCACACCTTTTCATTGGATTAACTTCAGTAACTAGCTTTCAACAGTTATCTTCTCTTTATCAGGCCAGGGAAGAAAAAGCACAGATACATTGCGTTTAAATAGTTTTAGCTTGCTTTCCTTCTCCATGAACCTATGAAGAGAGGGTATTTCATGAAAGCTATGCAAAGATGTATGAGTTAGCCCAATAAAAAAAAGTCTTACCTACAACTTGTTTGCTGTCCCTTAATTTTATATATCCACGTAGACTAACATATCAACCACGATACTTTGCTCAAGATTTAAAAAAAAAAAAAAAAAAGCTAGTTTATCTTGGATAGTTTGGGAGTTGTATTTCGAAGTCATTTACCATAGCTGAAGATTTTCCTCCTCTGCCCATATAAAGGTATGTGTAGGCTTTTATGGTATGCATACTTTTAACTGCACAGCAAAGAAGCATTCCTCAAGGGTGAAAAATTAGGGATGTGAATCGTTTTTCAACGATTAAAATTATCGTCCGATAATGTTTATATCGTCTTAAATCGTTATAGAACACGATACAATAGAAATTCTAACGATTTATCGTTAAAAATCGTTAAATCGTGTTAGTGCGCACTAACTCGAGTTAGTGCGCACTAACTCCCCGTTAGTGCGCACTAACTCGATTTAGTGCGCACTAACTGAAAATGATACAAATAAACACTTTCCAGGTCACTGAAGGTCAGTTAGGAATGAATATGTGTTCCTATTGGCTGGCTGCCCTCTTATCTATTGATGTTACCAAGGTTACCACTGAGGTGATGGTTGGGGGGATGGGAAATGGAACTGGAAACTAACGAACACCAACAGAAAATGAAACAAAGTGTTCACACTTCCCAGGTCAGTAAAGGTCACTTAGGAATGAATATGTATGTATGTATTCCTATTGGCTGGCTGTGCTCTTATCTATTGATGGTACCAATATGGTTGGGGGGATGTGAAATGGAAACAGTTGGAAGCTTGACAAAAAAAGTAATGTAATGATCAGCACTCACCTGACTAGAACTTGTTTGTTTATTATTTTTGTTAGCAGGCACCTGAAATGCTAGTGCATGTTGAATTTGCCAATCACTGTGCATTTTAGAAAGGTGGTCCTGGCTGGAACTGTACACAGTTCAAATATATGTAATTGATTGTTGGTAAGTGTATTTTTTAAGTAGCCACACTGGCACCAGTATGTTTACTTTTCCTCCTACTTAACTCACTAGCTCAGCTTTGTAAGAAGGGCTTCTCTGCTTGTGTGTTGTTTTTGTTTGGTGTGAGGAGAGCAGAAACATCAGATCTTTATTCAATCTACTACAGTCATCTCTTACAGTGCCCTATCCCTATTAATACCAGGAGTGTTGTGATCTTCCTGCACACAGTGCCCTAACCCTGATACCAGTCTGAGACAGCTCCCTCCCTGCATTACTAGTGAGAGGCTGGCTTCACAGACAGGGGGGGAGCTGCCTGACCCTCACTCCTGACTTCCCCCATGTCCCAGCTAGTGAATGGTGTGTGGGTGAGGGGGGGGGGGGGAGGATGGTGAAGTCTGAGACAGCTCCCTCCCTGCATTACTAGTGAGAGGCTGGCTTCACAGACAGGGGGGAGCTGCCTGACCCTCACTCCTGACTTCCCCCATGTCCCAGCTAGTGAATGGTGTGTGGGTGAGGGGGGGGGGGGAGGATGGTGAAGTCTGAGACAGCTCCCTCCCTGCATTTCTAGTGAGAGGCTGGCTTCACAGACAGGGGGGGAGCTGCCTGACCCTCACTCCTGACTTCCCCCATGTCCCAGCTAGTGAATGGTGTGTGGGTGAGGGGGGGGGGGGTGGATGGTGAAGTCTGAGACAGCTCCCTCCCTGCATTACTAGTGAGAGGCTGGCTTCACAGACAGGGGGGAGCTGCCTGACCCTCACTCCTGACTTCCCCCATGTCCCAGCTAGTGAATGGTGTGTGGGTGAGGGGGGGGGGTGGATGGTGAAGTCTGAGACAGCTCCCTCCCTGCATTACTAGTGAGAGGCTGGCTTCACAGACAGGGGGGAGCTGCCTGACCCTCACTCCTGACTTCCCCCATGTCCCAGCTAGTGAATGGTGTGTGGGTGAGGGGGGGGGGAGGATGGTGAAGTCTGAGACAGCTCCCTCCCTGCATTACTAGTGAGAGGCTGGCTTCACAGACAGGGGGGAGCTGCCTGACCCTCACTCCTGACTTCCCCCATGTCCCAGCTAGTGAATGGTGTGTGGGTGAGGGGGGGGGGGAGGATGGTGAAGTCTGAGACAGCTCCCTCCCTGCATTACTAGTGAGAGGCTGGCTTCACAGACAGGGGGGAGCTGCCTGACCCTCACTCCTGACTTCCCCCATGTCCCAGCTAGTGAATGGTGTGTGGGTGAGGGGGGGGGGGGAGGATGGTGAAGTCTGAGACAGCTCCCTCCCTGCATTACTAGTGAGAGGCTGGCTTCACAGACAGGGGGGAGCTGCCTGACCCTCACTCCTGACTTCCCCCATGTCCCAGCTAGTGAATGGTGTGTGGGTGAGGGGGGGGGGGGAGGATGGTGAAGTCTGAGACAGCTCCCTCCCTGCATTACTAGTGAGAGGCTGGCTTCACAGACAGGGGGGAGCTGCCTGACCCTCACTCCTCCGGGGTATTGTGATCTTCCTGCACACAGTGCCCTATCCCTGATACCAGGGGTGTTGTGATCTTCCTGCATGCAGTGCCCTATCCCTATTAATACCAGGAGTGTTGTGATCTTCCTGCATGCAGTGCCCTATCCCTATTAATACCAGGAGTGTTGTGATCTTCCTGCATGCAGTGCCCTATCCCTGATACCGGGATGTGTGCAAGAAGATCACAACACCCCCGGTATCAGGAATAGGGCACTGTGTGCAGGAAGATCACAACACCCCCAGTATCAGGAATAGGGCACTGTGTGCAGGAAGATCACAACACCCCTGGTATTAGGGATAGGGCACTGTGTGCAGGAAGATCACAACACTCCTGGTATTAATAGGGATAGGGCACTGTGTGCAGGAAGATCACAATACCCCTGGTATCAGGGTTAGGGCACAAGTTCTAGTCACATTGACTGATCACATTACTTGTTTTGTCAAGCTACCAACTGTTTCCATTTCCCATCCCCCATATACTGTCAGTAGGAAACTTGGTAACATGAATAAATAAGAGGGCAGCCAATAGGAATACATATTCATTCCTAAACTGACCTTAACTGACCTGAAAAGTGTCAAATTGTATCATTTTCAGTTAGTGCGCACTAACTCCCAGTTAGTGCGCACTAACTCCCAGTTAGTGCGCACTAACTCCCGTTAGTGCGCACTAACTCGAGTTAGTGCGCACTAATCGGAAAAAAAACGATTTTTAACGATTTTTTAACTAAAAAATCGTGCCTAAGACGATTTTCTTGCCCTGCCACACGATTTCTATCGTTAAGACGATATGGAAAACGATTCACATCCCTATGAAAAATAGCATGTGCACATATTTCCACAAGTATGCACATTATTTTTCTGCCTCTTGACTGCCCGCAAAAAAGAGCAGGGGCTAAGAAAGCAGGTGCTTTCAACACACACACACATCATTCTAATTTTCAAAGAGAAAATACCTGTGTACTTTCTTATGGAAAATCAGCATCGGCAGACAGATGAATCCAGAACCAGTGGGTTATGCACCTCTGTCAACAGATGGAGATGGAACAGAGCAAAGCTGACATCACAGTATATATACCCCTGCAGTGACATCAGCCTGCCAGTATTCTCTGCGCAAAAGCCAACTGTGGACAAACTAACAAAACTTGAATAACACCAGATAACCATTCCAGTACTCAGTCAACAGGAAACACTGAGCTCAGACAAAGAATGTATTAACACTAGTCTAGGGATGGGATTAACACCAGTAACCCTTGGACCAGGTAGCCATGCGGGAGGTTCAGAGCACAATTAATCAGCAGCCAAGGGCGAAAAGCTGGATTCATCTGTCTATCCTAAGGAAAAGGAAATTATCAGGTAAGTAGTAATGTCTCATTTCTTAGCATCTAGACAGATAAATTCAGAACCAGTGGGATGTACTCTAGCTACACCTGAACAGGGCAGGAGGCTGCCCGTGGTCCAGTCAAAACTGCACATGCAAAGGCTGCGTCCTCTCAGGCCTGCACATCCAGAAGATAATACCTGGAAAAGGTGTGCAAAGAGGACTTCATCGCAGCTCAGCAAATGTCGACAGGAGATAACCATCTAACCTCCACCCATGACACTGCCTGAGCCCTAGTAGAATGAGCCCTAAACCTGACTAGTCAATGGTTGCTCAGCATCCACATACACGGCCGAGACTTCCTCCTTAATCCAGCGAGCTATTGTAGCCCGCAAAACTGGCTCACCCTGTTTACCTCCACTGTGGAGGATGAACAGGTGATCTGTCTTCCTGAGAGGTTTAGAAACCTCCAGATACCTCCATGTCTCTTAACATCTAAGGGTCGCAACAGGCGATATTCCTCTGTATCTCTCTCTCTATCCAGAGATAGCAGGGAAATGGACTGATTCAAGTGAAAATCCGAGACTACTTTTGGCAAAAAGGAAGGAACAGTATGCAACTGTATTGACCTTGGAGTCACTCAAAGGAAAGGCTCCTAGCAAGACAAGACCTGGAGCTTGAATATTCAATGCACAGAACAAATCACCATAAGAAATACCGTTTTCAAAGTCAGTAACTGGAAGGGCACTGGTAACCGCAAGGGAGGAGGAACATGTTTCACTACTTTCAAGAAACAAGCCACATCTGTATGAGCCAACAAGGGTCTACCATTCACATGACCCCTGAAACAGGCAAGAGCCGCTAAATGTACCTTTAATGAATTAAGGGCCAATCCTTTATTCAAACTATCTTGCAAAAATTCCAAAATGAGCGGGACCTGAACCGAGCGAGGAAGAATCCCTCAATCTTCACACCAAGCCTCAAACACTCACCAAACCCGCATTAGGCTAAGGAAGTGGAGAGTTTTCTAGCTTGTACCAAGGTGGCAATCACCGCAGTAAAATATCCACACTTCAGCAAGCGATCCTTCTCAAGGGCCATACCATAAGACAAAATCAAGTTGGATCTTCGTGAAGAACAGGCCTCTGCCGCAATAAATCCCTGTGTGCTGGAAACCAGAGTGGGGGATTCTACCAGGAGTCTTTGCAGATCTGCATACCATGGTCTCCTAGGCCAGTCTGATGTCATCAGAAGCACCTTCCATCTGTGACTCTTGACCCTCTGAACCATTCTGCCCAACATGGGCCATGGGGGAAAGGCATACAGCAGCTTGTCCTCCGGCCATTCCTGTATGTTAGCATCGATTCCCAAAGACTTTGGATCTCTCCTGCGACTGAAGAATCGAGGAACTTTCGCATGGCGAAAAGTCATCAGCAGATTCAGAAATGGAAGACCCCAGTGATCCAGACTCTTGCTGCTGATAAAGTCTGCTCTTACATTGTCTTTTCCTGCAAATGCGAAGCTGAGATCCCCTGAAGATGCACTTCTGCCCATTCCTTAAGTAGGTCTATTTCCTGTGACACTTGCTGGCTCTTGGTTCTTCCCTGCTGATTCATATAGGCTACTGTCTTTGCATTGTCCGACATTATCCGGACCACTCAACCCTGCAACCTGTCACCGAACTGCAAGCATGCCAATCTGGACCGCCTGGGCTTCCAGTTGATTGATGTTCCAAAGAAACTCTTCTGCACTGACACTGAGCTCCCCAGGCTTGGAAGCTTGCATCTGTCATGAGTACTAGCCAGTATGGTGAACTTAGGGAGACCTCCTTCCTTAGATGATCCACTTTTAACCACCACTGCAGTTGAGTGCAAATTTCCACCAGCAGGTAGAGCCAAATTGATTAGTCGTGAGACTGTGGGCTCCAACAAGACAGCAGAGTGCACTGAAGAGGACGCATATGCACCCTCACCCACGGCACCACCTCCAGGGTTGCCGCAATCAGTCCAAGCACCTTCAGATAGGACCACACTGTTGGACGATTTGTGTTCGTCAATAGATGCACCTGCACCATCAGCTTCTGAATACGGCTCTCTAGCAGGAACACCCTGCCCTATTCTGTGTCAAACCGAACACTGAGATACTCTAGCGACTGAGAGGGCCGGAGATTGCTCTAGGTCAGGTTCACAACCCAACCTAACTCCTGCAACAAGGAGATCACCTTGTGTGAGATCCAGAGGCTCTCTTCCAAACTCTTGGCTCGAATCAGCCAGTCATCCAACTTCAGATGTACCAGGATCCCATCCTTTCTAAACTCCGTCACCACCACTACCATGACCTTGGAAAAAGTTCTGGGTGTGGATGCCAAACCAAAAGGAAGCACTCAAAACTGATAATGACACCCCAAAACCGCAAAACACAGAAATCGTTGATGCTCTTGTCAGATGGGAATATGCAGGTATGCCTCAGACAAATCCAGAGACATCAGGATCTCCCTTGACTGTACTGCCATTATCACTGAGAACAAGGTTTCCTTGTGAAAATGAGTCACACACAAATGATGGTTGACTCCTTTGAGATTCGGGATGGGACGAAACGTGCCCTCCTTCTTGGGCACAACAAAATAAATGGAATATCCGCCCATTCTTGAAATGTGGGAACTGGAACTACAGCCCCCAGGCTGGACAATGTACACTCCACTGGCTGTCTTTTCTGTGGAGAGTGCATGGAAGCAACATGAACACGTCCTGAGGAACACAGCAAAACTCCAGCGCATAGCCCTCTCATATCACCTCTAGAACCCACTGGTCTGTAGTGATCTTGATCCACTTCTGATAAAAAAGAGAGAGACAACATCCTATCTCCTGTTCCCGAAAGTGGGTCTGCACACCTTCATTGGGAGACTTGGGGTCCTCCACTATCCGAGCCTGCTCCCCATCTGGGCTGCCTGGGATGAAAGTTCACTGAGATTTGCCAAAAGGTCAAGTCCTCTGAAAAGCTGCTCCTCTATAGAGACTAAAATGTCTGAACCCCCTAGTACAATCTCTGGAGCTGAAGGTATGTGGCACTTGTTTCTTATCCTCTAGCAATCGAGGAACTGGGGACTCACCCCACTTATTGGCCATTTTCTCCAACTCCCAAACAATAGCAAGCCTTTAAAGGGTAAAGGTTAGATTTTGAGGTTCAATTGGCTGATGCCTAGCTGCTGATGCCTAGCTGCAACTACCGAAGCCACCCCTCTGGCCGAAGTGCAGACCAAATCGCAGCCCACATCTGCCAAAAAGGCGGCTGTTGGTTCCATCACTGCTCTGGAATTTACTCCAGACTCATCAACCTCCTGAGAGAGCAGCAAACAAGAGTGAGCCACCAGGGAACAAAAAGAAGCTATCTGCAAGTCATTGCCATTGCCTCAAAGGTCTGCTTAAGGATAGCCTCAATTCTTCTATCTTAGGCATCCTTCAAAGCCAATCCCCCTTCAACGGAAATAGTCATCCATTTGGTAACGGCACAGATAAGTGCATCCACCTTTGGAAAACGCAATAACTCTCTCGCAATTGGATCCAGGGGATACAGTCCATCCAAGACTAGTCCCCATTTAAAGTTGCTTCGAGGGCGTCCCATTCAAGATCAATTAATTCTTGAATAGCCTCTAAAACAGGAAAGAAACATGAAACTTTATGCAAGGAAACCAGAATGGGATTTTTTTTGGCTCAAGACATGGATTCAGCCCCAGGTACTCCCAGCATTTTCAATATCTGGGAAATGAGATCTGATAACTCATCTCTATGAAAGAATCGCAACATAGTTCTATAAAATTCCAATCCCGGAGGAATCTCCCCATCCTCCAAGGATTAAGAATCGGTCTCATCATCCATGCCATCTGGATCCCTATCGGTAAAACCAGCTCCAGGCATACTCCAATGCTTATCCGCAGCACCAAGCATACAGGATTTCACTGCCTGTGACAGGATAAGGTTGGCCAGGGCAGAGAACTGTGCCTGAAGAAAAGACTGCAGTCCTTGAAAAACATCCAGCCAAAAAAGGCTGAAGGATCCATGCCAAGACCCGGGAGCAAGTATCCTGAGCCCACTGAACTATCTTCCCCTGCTGACGGACCACTTAGGGGAGCCCCAAGATCAAGCGACTCTTCTAGCAGCTTTTTCTATTCCTGCACCAGGCTGGGAAGAGCCGGGCTTAGTAAAATCAAAGGGGGGTAATTCCCCCTAAGCCTCCAAACAGCGCTAACACAAGTTAGAAGGAAAGCTAGGCTGAGATGCCTGAATATGACACGCCACGCACAGGACAAGGCACTTAGCTTTCATTGTTATAGGCACCATCAAATATGGTACACAACACTGTGCAGAAATAAGCACGCAACTTGAGCTCCAGCAGGATGCTCAAAGAATGTGCGTAAAAATACGTGTGTGTGTTATGCGTGTAAAAATAGCATGTGTGTGCACTCACAAATGGATGCCCTGGTTGGCATTCCTATGCTCATAACTAGGCATCAAACTAGGTGCCCTGCTAGGCACTTAACTAGGCGCACAACTAAAATGCACAACAGGCCGCACAATCAGGCGCAGAAGCCATCATCCAAAGGAACTGAAAAGGGCAGTATACGGTGCACAAAAAAGAATGTGAAGGCGCTGCCGTGGCCTACCACATGGCAAACCAGGAGTGGGGCCTAGCCACAAGGGCTGCTCAACTTGCCAGGCTGCCCCCCCCCCCCTCCCCGACCCCTGAACAACACTGGAGGCGGAAATGCCCATTGGATCATTCGCCAAGCACAGAGAACCGGGGGGCGGGGAGGAGGAATCATACTCAACTCCCCTTTTAAGCTCACCCCATCCCAGCTGAGTACAAGCACGGTCTCCGGCTGCAGCGGGAAAGGGTATGTACTTTCACCACCGCGCTTGGCTTCCTGCACGTGCTTTTCGGCAGTTTTTTGTTGTTTTTTTTTACAGCTAAGTCCATGCCAGCTCAAAAGCCTGCTTCCAGACCAAGGTACTCATCTGAGGGACCATGGAGATCATCTCAGGAATTCTCAACTGAGGGAGGAACCTTAAGGTATCACCACGGGACATGGGGCAAATTAATTTCTTTCTTATTTTCTCCTAAACTTTAAAGCAATCCCCAGTAGGGAGATGCACATCCACCATCTGCTGGAGACAGAAAATACTGGGGAGCTGTCACTGCAGGGGTATATATACTGTGATGTCAGCTTTGTTCCATCTCCATCTGCTGGTAGAGGTGCAAAACCCACTGGTTCTGGATTCATCTGTCTAGACTCTAAGAAAGTGACCCCTAAATTATTACAAAGCAGAATGTCTTATGTTTCAATATAAAATCTTTCTACAATATAAAAATATACTTTAAAAAATTAACTTGATACCATTGAAAATGGCAGGTTTCAATCTGATCCTCATGACCCATCCAGCCAATCTGGTTTTCAGCTTGAAATTCAAAATAGCCAGGTGGAGGATTTAACTAAGAATCACTGATAAAAAGCAATGGGCAAACTCCAAAGGATTACATTCACATACAAGACACTCTGATTCTGATCTGCCATGTCACATGCTAAAGGGGCAGATTTTAAAAGCCTTACACGTGCAGGGGGTTACGCACGCCGAGCCTATTTTGCATAGGCCCGGCAACACGTGCAAGCCCCGGGACGAGTGTATGTCCCGGGGCTTGAAAAAAGGGGCAGGGTAGGGGCGGTCCGGGGTGGGGGCGTGGCCTGAGGCCTTTGTAGGGCCACTTGGCCGGCACGCACAACTTCTAAAATAAAGGTCGGGGGGGGGGGGGGTTTAGGCAGGGGAAGGTGGGGGGGGGGGGGGGCGGAGGGAACAGGGAAAGCCATCAGGGCTCCCCTAGGGCTCGGCGCACACAAGGTGTACAAGTGTGTACCCCCTTGCGTGCGCCAACCCCAGATTTTATAACATGTGCGCGGCTGTGCGTGCATGTTATAAAATTGGGTGTAGACTTGTGCGCGCCGGGTTGTGAGCACAAATGTACGCCTGCGCGTAGGTACTAAAATCTGGCCCTAAATGTATGAACCAGCTATGTTTGGCATGAATGCAAATTATAGTATCGCCTTAATGTATCTAAGAGCAAAATCTATTTTCACATAGGAGAGCAGGATTTTTACCTGATAAATTCCTTTTGTCTTCCAAATTAGGGGAGATTTTTGCCAGAAAGATTAATCTGTGAAGAAGAGATTTCTACACAAAACAGAACAAGAAGTCAGTCCATGGCAAGACAAATTCCAGGCAAACAGAATAAATGACTAACATACAGGTCAATACAGTAAAGTGCGGCCGCGGTTACCCTGCTTCTAACCCGCCTTCTACTCACAATTTGGCCGCTTCGCTCGACGAAGCATACGCCGTGACGTCATGCGCTTCGCTGGCTAGAGCGCTCAAATTGACGGGCGCTCAAGCCAATGAAAGCACATGAACGCGCGTGCGTGACGTCACGGCGTACGTCACGCACGCCCGTCCATGTGCTTTCATTGGCTTGAGCGCCCGTGCACTATGGGCGTGTGTTCGTCCGTCTTCGCCGGTGGGGGCCGCTGGAAGCCGCTTTCGCCACCGGCTGCCCCCGCCGGCTGCCCCCTCCGGAGGACGGCAGAGAAGGCTGAAAGGGCTGAAAAAGAAACAAAAAGTAAGTTGGTTACACTTATTCACATATTTTACATGTCGAGTCACTTCGGGAGGAGGGGATTTTAGGTTTTACATATTTTACATGTCCAGTCACTTTGGGAGGAAGGAATTTTAGGTTTTCTTTTGGGGGAAAGTTTGCCGTCTACCCTTACCCCTGCCTCTAACGCAGGGGTAGGGGTAGGCGGTAAATTAGCAGGTTAAACGCGCGGCTAAACTGCAGGTTAAAAAGGTGATAGTCGGGGTGCACGTTACTGAATGGGGGGAATAGCTAATCCGATCGTTTACATCTCATATACATGCCGCGGGCGGAAGGGGTTACTAGTTGATTTAAAGAGGCGGTAAGAATGGGTTAAAGGGGATAGTGAATCGCGGGTTGGACTAACGCGGCCAAATTGTGAGTAGAAGGCAGGTTAGAAGCAGGGTAACCGCGGCCGCACTTTACTGTATTGACCTGCAAGATACTCTATTAGTGAAACACAGCAGAAACACCAAGTTCAAAAATATTAATTTTAAATAACATTAGAGGATCAGTGCTCTTCAGATTCTTCAAAACATCAATCTATCAAAATATCTGGCTCTATTATTTCCTCTCAACTATATTCTTGGGTTTCCTTTTGGGGATTTTTGGCTGATAGATTTATTGGAATATAACATGGCAGTAAAAGAGGACTGGAAGGCTCTTCTGCATACTGCTCCCAGCATCCCCCAGGAGAGGAGTCCAGAGGTCACCGCAAGCGATCCAGGGATTGAATTCCACAGCCCCAGCTTCCAGAGACCTCGCACCCTTTGCAGTAGAAGAGGACTGGAAGCTCAAACCCTTCAATTCTTTGAGTGACGATCAAGTTAATGGTGGTTAAAGAGGATTGGTTCTATGTCGGGCTCACAGATTGAATTATACTCAAGCACTGCACGGAATTCAAGAATACGGGTAGTACCTTTCATTTTTTATGAGCAACAAAAAATCCCCAAAAAAGTGAAAAATAAATCCAAGCGCTTGTGGGACCCATGATTTTATATGACCGATATAGCGGTAGAAACATCATACTTGGCTAAGTTACTGCTCTATGTTATGAGGGTCCCTTCCTACTATTGAAATGTCTTTAAGGTGCTTTCTCACATATGGGCACTCTGGGGCAATATGCAGCCCCACAGCCACAGCAGTCGGAGCAGCACAGCTACAGATGATAGCCCTAATACCTTTATGGCACAAGAAAACTCTAGAGCTAGTGGAGGGCAAGTGGCAGCTAGTGCTGCAATGCTTAGCATTTAAATGCTAAACAGGGTGGGGGATGAAGTTGAACTGCATATATGTCAAAAGGGACACTGAAGAGCCACAGTAACAGTGGGTCAAAGGTTAGCTGGCATGAATGGAAACATTGTATAAACAGGAGTGCTATCACATTGACTTGTCTGCCATATTTAAATGTTCAGTAATTAATTGTATTGATTTTTCAAGGCTAGCAAACAGCATGTCAAACCACAGTATTCAAAAGGCCAGGTTGACGGTCCCCCAACACGGGCCGTGTCGGGAAGGACCTGGAGTCAGCATGAGTTCTTGCAGAAGCATGTCAGTCCCACTCTCCAGACACACACACACAACAGTCTTATAAATATAGTGCCATCCACTGAAAGGTTCCCTCAAAGAATTCCAGCAAAACCTTGGATCAGACAGGACAAACAACCTTAAGGGCAAGGACAACAATTTCCCTATTAGCCCTGCACACTCTCTGCCACTACTACTAACAAATTGCCTTTTCCACTCACTAGGAAAAGCCAGCACATTAAATGTCAGGTCAGAAAAGACAATGGAAGTTTGAATTTGATGCGTTAAATAGCAGGTGTAAAACATTCACACATTCTTGATATCGTGCATGCATACATTTATTATAAAATAGCAAAGTATACACAAACATTCAAACCATGCCCTGACATGCGCTAAACACATCCACTTTGCTCATACATACTTTCCTGCACAAACACATTTTACCTGTTTTTAAAATCTCTTGTAAATACATAACATCAAACATATGCATGTACAAGGTGTTTTACACGCGAAACCCCTTTAAAAATATGCTTCCACAGTGCATGTGGCTCTAGCTAGGTTAAAAATAAGCATTCCTAAGGTATGTTTAGGTCAGGGGAGGTAAATGGCATGCACACACACACGTTTTCCAGATGTATATGCACTATTTTACCCCTCCTGAGCTGTCCACACAAATAGCAGGTGCAAAAGTCTTCTAGAGTGTATGCTTTACACAAGCAGAAAGAAATAGCCACAGGTGAACACAGTAAAAGTACCCGCATGCAGCTACACAGGTTATGTGAAAATTGCCCCTAAATGCTAAAAAAAAGATCCTGAATCCAATCCATAGCATTGGTTTTAAGTACAGCAGGACATAAATACATGCAAACGTAAGGCTTGGCAAAACCAAATGAAACATGGACAAACTGATGGTACAAGAGCAAATGTATAAAAATGAAAACAAAAATAAAGAGGAATATATGAGATAAGGGGGAGAAATTTTGCTTTGAGTTTGTTATCTAAGAGATATAAGTAAAACAGGAGGTAGGAGTAGCCTAGGGGTTGGAATAGCAGTCTATGAGCCAGGAGACCAGGGTTCAAGCCCCATTGTTCCTTTTGACCTTGCACAAGTCACTTTACCTTCCATTGTCTCAGGTATAAACTTAGATTATAAATCCTCTGGGGATAGGGAAAATTGTACAGTACCTGAATATAATCCACTTTGAAGTGCTAGAAAAAGTGTGAAAAGCAGAATATAAAAATCTAAATAAATAATTACTCAAATTGGCACAAAGACTGCAGGCATTTTTTATCTGTGGTACAATAGTATGATTTAGATAAGAGCATGATTGATGTTTAATGAGAAAGTGTCACTTGCCTAACAATCAAGGGTTGAGTGGGTGGGAAAGACAGACACTAGAATTAACTATCTCCTGCTTGCTTATTACCTCAGACACACACAAACTCTAAAGAATATATCCCATTATTTCACCTTTCTCCAGGAAAGGAATGCAGTCAGCACCGATCTTTCAAAATGGGGGCATGATGAAGGACCTGCTGTGTCAGTGCCGTATCTTTACCTTTTTGTTCATGGGGGACTTTTGTTTATTAGATAATGAATGCAGCCCATTGAATTGTGATCGCATATGCTCAACTGCTGGAATCTGCTCATAGTACACTCTGCATATTTTACATCACCCACCTATTACATACTTGTTTATTTATATTATCTTTTAGATAGCACAAGTCGGCATTTCCTAATGCTTTTCAGCCCCTGAAGCAGTGTCCTCGAAACATGGTTCCATGTTGGGCTCACAGACTGAATTATACTCAAGCACTGCAGAGAATTCAAGTATACGGATAGTACCCTTTCAATGTTATCAGCAACAAAAAATGGAAAAAAAAGTGGAAAAAAAGTGAAAAAAAAAACCCCAGTGCTTGTGGTACCCATGATTATATATGACTGATATAGTGGTAGAAACGTCATACCAGGCTAAATAACCGCTCGGGGTTATGAAGGTACCTTCATTCTGTTGAAATGTCTTTTGTCTCAAAACTTTAAATTGCATATCTATCATCCAGGAGTTTTTCTTGTAATTGATTGTTTGATACACTTTTGGATGTTGACTTTTTTTGTATGATTATTCAGAAAGCATCTTAACACATGAAACCAGCTGTGCAAAGCTGCTTGCAGAGTGATAGAGCCTGTACCTAGTTCATGTCCTTTTGCATGTGCATCCTGATTACCCCCTAGTTCTTTCAAGGCACTTAACTTCCAGGGGTAGGAAGCTCCACAATTAAACTCTCGCTGCAGGCCCTGCCAGGCCTAGCTCATGGTCCAGGCTTTGCAGCAGACCCTGCTGATGGGGGAACAGCAAATCCTCATTCTGAACTATCAGGGAGGCCATTCTGGCCATGTCCTGGGCTGAAAAGTTTGGTTTCCTTGCTGGGGGGGGCATTTCGGTATGAACCCACCTCAGCAAAACCAGCAGTGAGTGTGCATGTGCGAGAGTACCTGAATACTAAGACCCCAAGCATGCTCTAAATATTGCGTGTACTGAAAAGTATGCATGTACTTTGGGAAGTGAAGATACATGTATTATCAAACCTGCACAAACTGCTCCACGCAAGTTCTAAAATAGTTGATCGAATCTGCGTGGAACCCTATAGACATGGATATGGGGTTGCGCAGATAGGTTTGAAAGTTAGGCTTTGTGGAAGTCTGCACATGCTTTTAGCTGGGTGGAGGAGGGCAATTTATCCAGGTAAATGGCTTGAAAAATTTCCATCTATTGTTTAACTAGAAGTATAAGGGGCAAGTGTCACTAAGCCAGCTAGTAGCAGGTTGTGCAGCCATTTCTGTATTTATTTAATATCATTTATATTCTGCCAACCCATGATGAGATCTCAGCGGAGTACAAGAGCATTACAAACATACATTAATCATAAAATAATGAACATAATCCACATCCAATAATTAAACAGCAGCATAAATATAAAAAAATCAGAGGAGTAATAAAAAATCATAAGACATAAGCAATAAAACAAGAACATTAAACAAAAATTGGGACATATAATAAAATGTAAATACATAAAAATCAATCAGGCAAGGCCTGGTCAAAAAATATGGTTTTACTTTGTTCCGAAAAGTCATGTAACAAGTCATAGCTCTAAGATCAGTTGGCAAGGTACTCCATAAATTGGAGCAACCACAGAGAAAGCTCTAGCTCTAGTTTTAAAGATTTAAATGAAGAAACAACCAGAGCACATATACCAGTAGACTATAATTAATGGGCAAGAGTATAAATAGTAAGGGCAGAATGCAAATGAATAGCAAGAGTGTTAACAAGAGCCTTAAAGGTTAAGGAAACAATGTTAAATTGTATTGTCCAAGATACAGGTAGCCAAAGTAATAGGTGTAAACTGGGAGAAATATGATCAAAATGTGAGCATCCTGTTGTCAACCTAGCAGCTGACCCATTAGAACTATGTATAACGCTGTCAGAGCATTCCCCACTCATCTTCTCAGATAAGTGATTAAGAGGTCATAGTCAATCTGCGTAAATGCATTAGTTTATGCACTATTCTAAATTAAGGATTTCTACAGTCATTGTCTTACTTCCTGAAGCAGAAAGCATTGGCTGTCGAAACATTGCAGTGTTGACTTTGGAATGTTGACAACCTGCAAGACCTGCAAGACCTTGGTGTGAGGGAGTGTACAGAAAAGTGAGGGTGTGAGGGAGTGTACAGAAAACTTTAAAGGAATGGGCACAACTGTCTCATCTGGTCTTCCTTAAGGCTGAGACCCATAGGGAATCCTGGGTGGAGCCCTTCACCGGAGTATAAGACCTCTGGGCCTAGAAAGGTTAAGCTAGATACGACTGAATACCCCGACCAGCCAAGATGTGGTTGAGGTGGGAGTACTCCCTTGACTACCCTACCTCATGATCATTGGATGGGACTGTCCAGTGTCCACACTTCAAGTATCTCTGGAACCAGTTTACAACAGGTTCGTCCAGCCACAACTATGAAGAGTTGAGACTTTCCAGAACTCTTTCCATTGGAAGACCCTGATCATTTTCATAAAGACTTTAAGACTCCTAAGTACCAGAGACAACACAGAAAGGACAAATATACCCTTGCTGCTAATTTAGAGGCAGACGGGGAGAAGGGTTCAGAGTTGGAAAGAGAACAACCACCCACACAGAATGTCATATCTGGCCCCTTGGAGTGGAAACCGGGGGTAATCTGGGGAACTTTAGGAGGGCTCAGAGGGAGGATGAATCCTCTAAGTGGGCCCAGTAGCATATAAAAAGGGTGATGGAAAGATAGTCCCAGGAGTGCAGCTTACAGACCCGGTTCCTCCCTATTTTGTGATAAAAGGGGATTTACTTTCCAGAGTCACAGAGGGAAGTGTGGAAGGGGACATGATACAACAACTCCTGGTTCCCAGACATTATCGTCAGTTAGGATACAGTTCCCTTCTAGGGAGTTACCTGGGGGAGGAAAAGACCAGGGAAACGATACTGGCATAATTCTATAGGCCGGGCCTACATAAACAGGTCCAGTTGTAATGCCGGTCCTGCCCTACCTGCTAGTTCACAAAGCCTCTCATACCAATGGCTATAATAGAGACCCCTTTTGAAAGAGTGAGCATGGATCTTGTGGGGCCACTAGAGACATTGACTCAATCAAGGAAATAAATTAATTCTCGTCATCCTAGATTATGTCACTAGATATATTGAAGCAGTGCACCACTACAGAATATGAAGACACCGATGGTGGTGCCCACCCTAAGGAGGTTTTTTCACGACATGGGCTGCTCAAGGAGATCCTGTTAGATCAGGGTACCCCTTTCATCTCCAAGGTAATGAAACAACTTTGCACCTTGCTCAAGGTAAAAACTCTGCGTACCTCGGTATATCACCCACAGATTGATGGCTTGGTCGAGTGCTTCAATGAGACGCTCAAAACAAATGCTGAGGAAATCTGTGGATGAAGACTGCAAAAACTGGAACACATTACTATCCTACATGCTGTTTGCAATCCGTGAAGGACCACAGAGATCAATGGGCTTTTCCCCTTTTGAGTTACTATATGGGAAGAGACCGAGAGGAATCCTGGACATAGCTCATGAGATTTGGGAGGATGAAGCAAACCTCGGGCATAACCTCGTGGACTGCATGCTCTGAGTGCAAGATCACCTAAAAAAAGACTGGTGAGGTGAAGAAAAGCTTAAGAATTGCCAAGCCCGAGTTTACAATTGTCCCACGGTCCAACAAGTATTCCAATTGGGCAACCGTGTCCTTGTCCTCCTCCCATCATCAAAAAGCAAGCTGTTAGCCTGTTGGCAAGGACCCTGTGAAGTTTTGGATAAAACCAGGCCTGTGGATTACAAAATAGTTCAGCAAGATAAATGAAAGAAAACTCAAATCTACCACTTAAACCTCCTGAGGAGTGCAGAGTGGTGCAAGAAAGAGAGTTTGGTCCAGAAGTCAGACCTGAAGCTCATGTTCCTTTCGGAGTACAGCTGTCCACTACATAGACAACTGACTTAAAGATGGTGGTAGAGAAAAAAACAAAGAGATCTTCTCAAACCTGCCCGGTAGTATCCACCTGGTGTAACATGATATCATTATGTCTCTTGGAGTTGTGGCACAGCAATGACCCTATTGGATTCCCAAAGCCAGGCACCATATCATCGAGACCGAAGTGAAGGAGATGCTCCACCTCAGGTTAATAGAGGAATCTAATAGTGATTGGTCCCCACTCATAGTACTGGTGCCAAAGCCAGATGGGAGCATAAGGTTCTGTATCAACTTTAAAATGGTCAACGAGGCCTATCTGATGCCATGAGTGGATGAACTGATTGAGCGTCTGGGATTGGACCAATTCATTGCTACCCTTGATCTTACCAAAGGGTACTGGCAGGTGCGTTCTCAGCACCTGGTGGACTTTTACAGTTCATTGTACTCCCTTTTGGCCTTTATTGAGCTCCCCACAACATTGGTCAACCACCTGCTCAGCCCACATCAAGGGTACGCAGTCACCTATTTGGATGACATCGTGGTCTGCAGCCCTGACTGGAAGACACATCTTAGCCAACTCCAGGTGATGCTAACCTGTCTGAAGAAAGCAGGGCTAACAGCTAACCCTAAGAAGTACTTTCTGGGAGGGTAAGAGGGCCTGGGGAAGGGCAAGATCCATCCACGCACCAGGAAGATCAAGGCAATCACATGAATGCCAGTTCTGCAAACAAAAGCAAAAGTGATGGCATTCCTAGGCCTTATGGGATACTAAAGAATGTTTATTCCCAGCTACTCAGAGAAGGCGGAGCCTCTCACAAGGCTGTTGGTAAAGAAAGTACCAGAGAAGGTCCAGTGGTCAGAGGAAGCAGAAAAGACCTTCAGGGCCCGGGAAGAGACAATATGTTCTGAACCTGTCCTAATAAGCCTGGACTTCACCGAATCCTTCATGGTGCAGACCAATGCCTCAGAAGTCGACTTGGGAGCCATATTAGTCCAAGAGAGGGATGGCCAAGAACATTCAGTAGCATACTTTAGATGGAAGTTGATGCCACGAGAAAGGCGCTTCTCAACAGTGGAAAAAGAGGCCTTGGTAGTCAAAAGGGCCTTAGAGGCCTTGTGCTATTACCTACTGGGACAGCAGTTGGCACTCATAATGGACCACCAACCACTCCTATGGATGAATAGGAAAAAGAAGTCCAACGCAAGAGTGATGAGATGGTTCCTGGCCCAACAGCCCTTCAACTATAAGATCCAACATAGGACAGGAAGGGAGAATGCCAAAGCAGATTTCCTGTCAAGAGAGGTGTCCTCTGTACAAGGGGACACCTCTCTTGACAGGCAAGGCTGAGCTGAGGGGGGAGGGTATGTGAGGGAGTGTACAGAAAACTCCCTCAGATTACCTTAAAGGACTGGGCACAGCTATGTTGCCCGGTCCTCCTTAAAGTTGAGACCCATAGGGAATCATGGGTGAAGGGAGGAACCCTTTACCAGAGTATAAGACCTCAGGGCCTAGAAGGGTTGAGCGGGCCCTGGGGAATAAACAGAGACAAATTGTATGAGAAGTTCTGCTACATTTAAGGTTTGAGAGTGACAGTAAGTTAAAGACCTGCTTTGTTTATTTATTTTTTTATTATTATTATTATTTAAGGCTTTTCTTTACCGACATTCATCAGAGACATCATGCCGGTTTACAATGCAAAAACGGGGGGAAATAGAAAGAGAAAATCAGTTACAAAATAATATGGATCCGCAAAATGGGAGAAGAGAATGTGCAAAGGATAGCGAGATGGTGCTAGATGCATAGAGAGGCATAGATACATACAGAGGAGATCATAAATAACTAAAAACCTAGGACAGCATTTTACAGTAGCAGTAGAGTTATGACAGTATTTACATTTTACAGTCGCAGTAGAGTTATGACAGTATAATCAATATAACAATATAATAGTAGATAACTATTTACAAATCTTGTGTCAAAGTCTTAATTGGCATAGGGGCGAGGCGGGTGAGGGTTAGATAGGTTGTAAGGGGCAGGAGAATCTAGGGTGTGCAGGTGAGGTTATGTAGAAATGATCCAACGGACATTAAGTTGCGAGTGATTAGGGGTAGGCTTCTTTGAATAACCATGTTTTGAGGTTTTGTTTTTTTTTTTTAATTTCTGTGCGCATTGTTCCAGTCTGAGTTTTGGAGGCATGGAGTTCCAGGGACCAGCAATGGATATGGCCCGCTCTTTGGTGGACTTGAGGTGCAACAGTTTCAGAGAGGGAGTATGAAGGGTACCTTTATGATCTGGTCGGTCTATTGGATGTGTGGAAGTGGATCGTATCTTTCAACCAGTGCATGTTCTGGTTGTGGAGTGTTTTATGTATAATGGTGAGTGTTTTATAGGTTATGCGATGGTGGATGGGGAGCCAATGGAGATCTTTGAGGATCGGGGTGATATGGTTGAGTTTAGGATTGGGACTTGCCTGAAGTCAAGGTGAGCTGCCTACATTGTTTGTTTTACTTTGCACTGCACTATGTTAACTGTGAAAGATCTGAACTCCAAGGCTAGCTATCTATTTTGTTTGTTTTGCTGTGCACTTTTCTCAATTTCACTGTAAATAAACAGCACTTAAGGAACAGCCAGAGTCTGCCTCTTTTTTCCTCTGGCATTTCCCAAGCCGCTACCGCTCTAGTTACCACCCTTGGATTGTTGACAACCTGCAAGTCAAAGTTTTAGAGTCACCGTAATCAAGACAGGATTTAATTGTCTGGGCTTAACATCCAGATCTCTTGCAGATAAGTTCTCCATATATCTACATGCATTATATTATTTTATTTGCATAAAATAATAATTTTAAAAAAACTTTATCAATTTGAGCCATCCTCAATTTAAATGACTGATGATTACACTGCTCACGCCATACTGGAAATCAGTCATTGAATCATTTTATTGCAGTCTGCTGGTGCCAATATGATGGTCATTTGAAACTAGCTATAAATATATTAATTTTGATATTGATCTGCTGTGCATAAACTTTATAGAAATTTGTTTGTTTTTGGTCAAACTAGCAGCATTCTGTATCAACTGAAAGATAAGGTAGCAGGGAGGTCCAAATAAAGAGCATTACTGCATAACTTCGGCAAATTAAAAAAAAAACAACTAACAAGGTAGATTCTTTTTTGAAAATTTGCTAAAGTTACATGGATCCAAAAGTACCTGCGTACTCCTTCATTCTATATCTGTAGCTGGAATTATGCAGGGAACACTCTGAATATATAATTGAAAATTCTATCAATAAGTGCAGTTTTCTCCCCCAGCCTAAACATATCCCCCCAGTATTGCCTTTTTTTTTTTTTTTTTTTTACATGCGTAGTGGCCATCTAGTTATGTCTGGTTTAAAGTCACTTTTAGATGAATCTGTGATGGAGGCTCGTATCTGAGTGTCCCGTCTGATGGATCTGGTGTGCTAAAGAGGTGTTACCTTCCAGCTTGGAAAGGGAGGGAAGACAGCTACTGCTATTGCTGCAGCCCATAATGGCCAAAGGAGCAGCACTGAAAGCATGTGTTGTCCATGGATGCCATTTGAGTTGCAGGAGTTTAATGGGGGTTTAAAAGGAGAAATAAAATAAATCAGTTGAAATCCTTCTTCTATGTGTACAGCATTAAAGCTTTATAAACCCTCAGGAGAAAAGAAATGTAAATAACCTGGATTTTTTTTACAAGAGGTGGTGCACCAGGAACTCTAATCCTTTCCTGAAGCTGCATATGCCAAAAGCGTGGCTGAACTTGTTGCAGCTGCATTCTCCAAGTGGCTTAATTGTTGAAACTTCATGATTTGGAAATGGTCCCAGCAGATGGTTAGAGGGAATTTAGATGCCCAGTGCCCAAAATCAAGTTCCAAGATTAGAGAGAAAATATTTTTTTGTTAGGAAGTCATTTTATCCTTATGAGGGCATATAGCACTACACGCTCACAGAGTTAACTTTCTGAGTCAACTGAGGAGATGTGCACTTTTCTAAATAGTATGTGAAGGGATTGTTAAGGTGATTGTATACTGTGAACCAATCCACAATATACAAGCATTAGAAAATATGTTTCATATAATAAAGTGCACTTAGCATATTTTGGTATCCTAGCTTGTTGGTTTAACTCAGATCCTTCATGTTTATTTAACAATACTTTAATATATAGCATTTTTAAGAATACAGTAGATTTCTCTCATCAGAACAATCTTTAAATGCAAACTTTTCTTAGAAGCTGAATTTTTTGACAGCTGAAATTAAGTTCAGTAGAAGCAGCACGCTGAGACTTCAGTATGATTTTTCTCCTATGTCACTTCAAAAGGAATTTATAGAACTGGAACCCACATGCTCTTGTCACTATAACGGAAGACAGATGTGCAGTGTAAAAGGAACAGAATATTAATTTGAAGCTGAAATACAGAACAGCAGAAAAAATTGGGAGCAGACTAAAAGATGGTTACCATGAGTTTCAGGCAGCCATTGTAAACCAAAGTCTGTGCTGTAGTGCACATTTCTGATTATTTTAATACAAAGAGGGTCATTTTCAAAGGAATATCTGAGGGGAAAGTCGTGCCTAACCCATAGAAATGGCCCTCTAGGAAATTGTGTGACTATATGCACATAAAATAATGCACAAATGCACTGTATGGGGCAGATTTTGAAAACTTGCGCGAGCGTGTACTTTTGTTCGCGCAGCAGGCGCGAACAAAAGTACGCTGGATTTTATAAGATACGCGCGTAGGTTGGGCCCAACCGGACCCAACCGGAACCCAACCGGACCCAACCGGAACTTTTGGCCAGCTTGGGGGGGCCTCCTGACCCCCACAAGACTTGCCAAAAGTCCAGCGGGGGTCCGGGAGCGGAGGCGCGGAGGAGCACGTGATGCCGGCGTCACACCGCTCCGGCGTCACGTGCTCCTCCGCTCCGGCGTCACGTGCTCCTCCGCTCCGGGACCCCCGTTGGACCCAACCGGAACTTTTGGCCAGCTTGGGGGGGTCAGGAGGTCCCCCCAAGCTGGCCAAAAGTTCTGGTTGGGTCCAACGGGGGTCCCGGAGCGACCTCCTGCCACATGACCTACCTGTCACATGGTAGGAGCACAAGATGGCGCCGGTGACCATGTGACAGGGGCTGACCAATGGCACGGCAGCCCCTGTGACACAGGCTATCGGCGCCATGAGGAAATCACAAAGGAGTGCAGGGATGGCTTCCTGACTCCCCGCTGGACCACCAGGGAGTTTTGGTAAGTCTTGGGGGGGGGGATTAAGGAGGGTGGGGGGTTTAAATTTTTATTTAGGGAACTGGGCAACGTATGGACAGATCCACAACTTATGGATTTCTCCATACGTCCATATTGAACGGAATCGACCCTCACCTACATCGTATCAACGACTCAAGGTAAACTTTTTGTCTGCACATCTCTATTCAATGGCCAATTGCCGAGTGGTGGCCCCAAGGCCCTTCTCATTTCCTTACCGGCATCTTCCTGCTTCATATACAGCCCCCAGCATTACAATAATCTTCCAGGACTTGATCGCCGCCGCCACAGGGATCCCATCATGCGCGGGCCAGGAAGTACCCTTCTGCCCCCCCAACAGGATGGGTTCCCCCCATACCTATGCCTATGGCTCCTGCATTAACCAGTAAATAGTCTCTGAAAAGCTTGCAGAAACAAATCATTTCCCATATTTGACAAATGCAATCTATCTGGAGCATACATTTCTGCACAATTTGCATCAACCCACACATGTCCCAGATGATATCCACCCAAGTGTTGAATGGCCTTGAATTGAATTGAATTGGTGCGGTATCTTTCCCCACCATCCAACGCCCAAAATTTTCCGCCAAGGCATAATTTCAGACCAGCAGAATTTGAAGACAGCCATGTTGAGACAACGCGGCTCAAGTCGTCCCTGATTGCGTTCAGCAGCGCAAGGCAAACACTGCTTCAAAATCATTGCCACCAAATTGTATACCTGAAGAGACTAAGCGGAACGGAAGGGGGCTTGCTCCTTGCGAGCCCAGGACAGGCGTCATGACCGCTATCACCAGAGTAGTCCTAGGCAGGCCGCCATACAACAGGCCCCACCGGAGCCCTTCTGAAATGTACCCGGCCATCAATCCGTCGAAGCCCAATCCCCGGGTCTGACATTCATCATTCGATATCTCCGATTCTGCCTAAGTGGGACTTCTCAGTTTCTCTCCACCCAGTCGGGACTTCTCAGCTTTTCTCTGCCCTAGTGGGACTTCTCAGCTTCATTCCGCCCTAGCAGGATTTCTCAGAATTTCTCTGAAGGCCTCACTCAGTTGGACTAAGGGCCCTCCAGAGCCCCTCACAGACATGTGCGGCCGTCAATCCGTCAAGGCCCAAACCCTGGACCTGACATTAGTGCCCATGGCCCAAGCGCCGAGAGGTGGCCCCCCTCAACATTGTCCAAATGATGACCGCGGCAGCAAATTAAAACAATATATATCAGTTCCTTTATTAAGAAATGTGGCTATAGGCACAAAATGAGAGACAACTCCCTGTTTCTATGAATTGCTTTCAATACATACTCTGGGGTAGATTTTATAAATGTACGCACGGGCGTACTTTTGTTTGTGCACCAGGCGCGAACAAAAGTATGCTGGATTTTATAAGATATGCGCGCGTAGCCGCGCATATTTTATAAAATCTGGGGTCGGCGCGCGCAAGGGGGTGCACATTTGTGCAACCTGCGCCCGCCGAGCCCAGCGTGCGCTGCCTGTTCCCTCCGAGGCCGCTCCAAAATTGGAGCGGCCTCGGAGGGAACTTTCCTTCCGCCTCCCCTCACCTTCCCCTCCCTTCCCCTACCTAACCCACCCCCCCGGCCCTATCTAACCACCCCCTACCTTTGTTGGCAGATTTACGCCTGCGGAAAGCAGGCGTAAATCTGCACGCGCCAGCGGGCTGCTGGCGTGCCATCACCCGACCCGGGGGCTGGTCCAGAGGCCTCGACTACGCCCCCTGGGCCGGTGCCACGCCCCCGGGCCCGCCCCCAAAACGCCCCTCCATGCAAGCCCCGGGACTTGCGCGCGTCCCGCAGCTTGCGCAAGCCACCGAGCCTATGCAAAATAGGCTCGGCACACGCAGGGGGAGTTTGGGGTAGGTTTTCAGGGGATACGCACATATCGTACGCATGTATCCCTTTGAAAATCTACCCCTATAGGTATGTGCAGTGCACAGGACATTTTCATATAATCTCTAATTACAATGCCTTCAATCTGGTTTTCATTAACTTTGCTTATAAAATGACTCTTATTTAATACAGTTTTAGCCAATACAAACTTCACTTAATAATCTCAGTCTTTCAACAAATTCATGAGGCTGGATCGCCATCTTTAGAAACATTTTGAGCATTACCCTTGAAAAAGGACTAGCAAAAACCACCAGCAGTCCGAAACACAGACCCGTGTCGGGTTACCAGTCCTAGCCGGGAGATGAAGGACCGTCATGAATTTGTTGAAAGACTGGGATTATTAAGTTAAGTACTTTTTGCATTTTAATAGCATATAAAATCTTCAAAAAAAAGGAATTTTGTGGGACTTTCCATATGTATGACCTATGATTAAGCATAAGGCAGAGTTTAAAAAGCGCAAGCTAATACGATGATGCCTAGTATGATGGTCATGTGACAGCATTGTGGAGTGATCGTCTAAATCTATTTATTATATATAGATGAATGTTGATATAATCACTTTGGTTAATTACGTTGACCAACAAATCTAATCACGCAACAGTTTAATTTCACCTACTGATTCTAATTGCAGTCTTCAAGTTGAAAACCATCTTTCATTCAGGTATGAATGAGGCCATCGACTGATACACTTTAAATTAAGCCCTCTACTTGTGATTGGTTAAAATATGTTAAATATGTTACATGTTCTTGATTGGTCCATCTTAGCTTACCCTTCTGGACTGGTCAATTTCATAATAAAATGTTAAAGAGTGGCTGGTCTAAGCACATGCCATTTAGTGAAGATGGGATATAGTAAGTGGAACTCCGGAATGCCGGTTTGTGTTTGGACTCAATAAGTTGAAATATGTAGGCTTCAAATGTGAGTTTGAAATAGTCTGTGAATTTAGTAGATGAATATTTTAGTAACAGGAATCTTTTTTAATCCTTTAGAAAAATATTCAAAACCCCTGATGAAGAATCGAAATGCGTAATGCATCGGGCGCTTTATTTTGGTCTAACACCTGGAGGCTTCCACACTTATTTTCTGTCTCTTTCTGTAAGGAAACTGGACATTTCTGTTAGCGGTTTGAAGATAAGTGATTGTTTCCCATATAGTTTTTATTAGTAAAATTAAAAAAAAACCAAGCACATGGAAAAATTTAAAAAATTCACTTGCATGGAGTTTTGAGATCTATAATTATCAATAAAGGGAGAAAGTCTATCACACTAAATGTTCTTATGTCTATTTATGGATTAGTCATTTGGCGAATAACTGTACTCCAATTTATGATGGTCTCATAGGTTGAAGCTATTTACCTTTGGTTTTTGTTCTTTATTTCTATGCCTTTTATTGAACCTAGGTCCTGCCAACTGTTACAAGGTTTTACATCAGATATGAATGCCTCAAAAAGGGCAGAGTTTATACCCAAAAGCTTATCTAATAACATGTATCTACTGGTCCAATAAAAAGTACCAAACAACCAAATTTGTCTAATTAAATGAGGAGTCAATATGGCTATTAATCCCTTGCTGGATGAATGCAGGTTGCAATGTAAACACTCTAGGAAAGTTTGACTGTCCATAAATTTTATTTTACTTTTCAAACTCTGACAAACTGCCTGTCGATTCCATTTCACTTTAGACAGTAAAATCTCTGCCATGTCTTTTAACTCTATTTTAATCATCTCTTTTCAAATTCAGACTAACCAGGTCATCCTTGGTATTCAGAATCATCCTCTTGTGCAGTATGTGCTGAAACAAGGTCCTTCGAACTTTGGTCGATGATAAGGTTCTCCGATTTTTGGACTTTCCCCTAATGGTATCCAACTTGGACATTTTCTTTCGTTATATTACTATGTTTAAAAAAAAAATCAAACAGCCACTTTCTCCACCTACAGGATCTCGGATACAGTTCTGCAGAAACCTCTACGCACAATGAATAAATTTGGACCACTGATCGAAGAGAATGGAAAATCTGAAGCAGCGAGTATCTCACAACAGAGAAAAAATATTGGACTGGAAAGGTTCAGTTTACAAAAGCTTTCTGTGTCTTAGCAGCAGAATCTAGGAAGTGCAAGCTACTGAGGCTTATTTCATCTGTTTCATTTGCATTGTTTGTTGACATTTTCCATTTTCTGTTGCTGGTTTTGCTGAAGGCACTGTTGCTTAGGAGACACAGTATACGTTGTATTCTTCTTGGAGTCTCAGTAACATTTTACGAGATACGGAGTGCTCTCTTTGCTTTGGGAAAGCTGTACAAGTTTCTCAGGAGGAAAGGCACTGCGCCCAGCTCAGCACTGTGCAGCAGGATGGTAAGGGCAACACATTACAGAGCTGACTCGGCAGCACCCAACTTCTTTTTCTCCTATATATTGTTCACCAGAATTTTATTTTTCTGATGCATTATCAAATGTGATTTTTTTTAATGCATGTTTACAGGAAAAATGGACCGGAAGATGTGATTAACCGAAGAACAGGTTGTATAATCAGGCCTACCAGTTCCTGCCCCTGTAGAAAGAACCTAATTGGAATTAAGAAAAAATAATTCAAACCTGTTTTATAATGTACTACAAACCTGCTGTCCTAGACCTTTAGTTAATATGTATTAGAAAATCACAGTAGATTCATATTAATCCCTGGTGTGTTGATATACAGTATGAATGTTACTTTTGTAAACATTTGTGATTTTCATTTGGAACGATGGCATATAAAATGTCTAAATAAATAAATCATGGGAAGAATAATTTGGTGGTTTGCTTACATGTAATGCAGACAGACCTAGGTCATATTTCATCAAACACATTCTCCCACATTTTGAATCTCAGCTTTGTAAGTTAAAACAATTTATTACTTTGCTTGTCTACATAGTGCTTCTGGCCAAAAGAATACTGAAATATGGACACACTTATCCACAATGCTCTTCAGAGAAATATATGGGAGACCATGTCCCATGACACCGTGGTAAGTGCTCTATGCATTGAGACACTTCTTTTAAAGCTACAGAAACTTCACGAAATGCTTTGAAAACTGTATTTGGATATAGATAAATTTAAATAATGTTATAATACCCCTGTTCCTTGTAAACCGATATGATATGAAATTTTTTTCATGAATGTCGGTATATAAAAGACTTAAATAAATAAATTTAATGTATTTTCACTGCTTATAACTATGCAATTGAGAGTAACAAAATCTGTTTTATCAGCTAATAAATTCTATGAGCTATGTAATGGGGTCATTTATCAAAGGCTTATCGCACGCAATACAGCTGTATCGCACGTGAAAAGGCCCTTTTCGTATGCGATAGCATGCAAATTAGGAGGAGGTGAGGAGGCGGGGCAGGGAGGGGGCGGAGTCGGCAATGTCTTCGCTGCCGGTGATAACGTTACCAACGTTATCGTCTGCAGTAGCGCGCCAAATAGCTCCACCTTTCACGGTGTCGCTATTCGGTGCGAAAGCCAGCAGCCGGCACACCGCGGTGGTGCTCACAAAACTAGGTCCAGGACATTTTCATATAATCTCTAATTACAATGCCTTCAATCTGGTTTTCATTAACTTTGCTTATTAAAATGACTTGGTTATGGTTGCCTTCTTATCTAAAAAGGGAAAGATTAGTTCTCAGACTTGTATCTGATTACCTTATTATTACATTGCATTGATTATTTGGTTTTTCATATTTTTAGTTTTACAGGGCAGTCATCATTTTTCAAGAGCCATATTTATCAAGATGCTATGTGTGCTTTTTTATTTTTCTGCATGAGTTGTTGTTTCGCGTCCCGGCTGCGACCGGCCCTACTCACCTCGCTCTCCCGTCCACGAGCTCCGGGCTCTCCTCCTCCGCAGCCGCAGCCAGTTCGCGGCATTCCCGGCTCCCCCGCTCTCAGTCTCCCGTGCAGGCCTCACAGCGGAGCTCCCGTTGGGGCTCTTTGTCCTCTGCGTCCTCGGCCCCGCCCCTAGGCATGCGCGCGGCTGGCCTGCAGCCCTTTAAAGGGCCAAGCGCGGGAAAACCCTGGGAGGCGATGCTAATGACATCACGAAGACTCCATATATAAGGCAGGGCTCAAACCCATGAACCCTGCCTTAGCATGGTTAAAGACTCCCATAGTTATGTGGACTCTTGTCCCCATCTGTGCACAGCAAAAACCTCCGATGGGTCATCCATGGGGACTCCTCCAACCTCTTCCGGCTCCCACCGAACCCTGGTCAAGCATCTCTACTGACTTCATCGTCGAGCTATCCCCATCAAAGGGCAACACGGTCATTTGGGTCATTATCGACCGCTTATCAAAGATGACACATTTTGTTCCACTACCAAGTCTCCCCTCAGCTCCTGAACTGGCAAAACTCTTCCTAAACAACGTATTCCGCTTACATGGGTTACTCAAAGAGATTGTTTCTGATCATGGGCCGCAACTCGCCGCCAAGTACTGGCAGTCACTTTGCAAAACGTTTGATATTACTCTGAATCTGACGTCAGCCTACCACCCTCAAGCAAATGAACAAGCCAAGAGGACAAACCGCTCCCTGAAAACATTACTAAGATCTTATGTCAATGATCAACAGGATAACTGGGCTGACGTCTTGCCCTGGGCCAAGTTATCCCACAATACTCATGTCGCCTCTGCTACTGATGCCTCACCCTTCTCTGTGGTCTTTGGTCACCAGCCACGCCTGCCTCTACCAGTGCCGCTCTCTGTTCCCTCGCCTGCAGCCCAGTCTACTGCACAGACAATACGGCGAATATGGAATCAAGTCAAGGAAAGACTGACCCAGGCGGCCGAGCAGGCCAAACATTTCACGGACTCTCATCATCGCACCGCACCCCTGTTCCAGCCCGGCCAGAAAGTTTGGCTGAGCACTAAACACACCAGGCTATGCCTTCCGTCACAACGACTGGCTCCTAGGTTCATCGGACAATTTCCGGTCATCTGGCGCATAGGAGCGGTCACATATCAACTACAGCTTCCCACTGTAGTTTCACGTGTCCCTATTAAAGCCATTAATCCTGTCTTGGCCTTCCCAAAGGCCTCCTGCACCTACACAGCATGATACTGAACCCGAGAACACCTTACAAGTAAAGGAGGTATTGGACGTCAAATGACGGAGAGGCTATTGGGAATACCTTCTGTCATGGGAGGGTTTCGGACCGGAGGAGAACTCGTGGGAGCCCTCCCACCACATCTATGACAAGGACCTCCTGTCGGAATTCCATCGGGTTCACCCTGACAAGCCGAGGCTGGTAAGGGAGAGGCCTAGAAAGGGGGGGGGGGGGTACTGCTGCGCATCCTGGCCGTGTCCGCTCCGCGGCTGGCCCTGCTCACCTCGCTCTCCCATCCATGAGCTCCTGGCTCTCCTCCTCCACAGCTGCAGCCAGTTCGCTGCGTTCCTGGCTCCCCTGCTCTCAGTCTCCCGTGCAGGCTCCGTGTCCTCAGCCTTGCCCTTAGGCATGCGCGCGGCTGGCCTGCAGCCCTCTAAAGGGCTAAGCGTGGGAAAACCCCAGGAGGTGCTCGCTGATGACATCATGAAGACTCCATATATAAGGCAGGGCTCAAACCCATGATCCATGCCTTGGCAAGCGGGTCGTACATTCCGGTGTTATCTAGTTTGCCTGTTCCAGTGTCTCCTGTTCCAGCATCTCCTGCTCCTTTGTTTCTCCATTCCTGGTAGTACCCTTTGGACTGATCTCACGGTACTGACCTCTGCCTGTTCACTGACCTCGTCTGACTGCTGCTCAGATCTTGACCTCTGCCTGTTCACCAACCTCGACTGACCGCTACCTGGAACTTGACCTCTGCCTGACCTGACTACTCCCGGATTGACTAAAGGTACTGACCCCTGCTTCGGCTGACCATTCTGGACTGATACTCTGGCCTTGATCCTCGCTATCCACTCGGAAACTCTATTCTGGCCTTCTGTGACCTCTGGACATCCTTGCTTGGACATCGACCGCGCACCCTTGTTCGTGGTGGGCACGCCCCTGCGCTTCCACTATAGGAGACCCTGTGAGGCGTACCTAAGACCAGGCGGCCCGGGTACCCAAGGGCTCAACCTGTGGAAACCCCGGGTTGCTATTGGCGAAGCAGCTAGCCTCTGTCTCCTCCTGTGCGCCGCCTCCTGGTGGCAGTCTAAACACTGGGGTCATCTGAAAACCTATTTTTAATTCAGACAAAAAAAATCAGTGCACATAATATCACTATAGCAGCTAATAAGGCATAATACAGTGTCATGGATTTTTCCAGAACTCTTAAGTTTCTAATATATGAAGGAGTAGCTAAGGCTGGGCCAAGCCATGCTTTACTGGCTTGAGCATAGATAAATAAGGGACTGAGATAAGAGATTAGTTTTCAGATTAAAAATAGTAAACTAAATTAAATTATCACACCTTTCCTGGTTAGTGAGACACTTCAAAGCAGATCACAGTGTGGGTAACCCAGCTGGCAAGTATTAAAGATAATTTACAGTGTAGAGATAGGATAGTTTGCTACATAATATTTTCAGTTTACATAACATTGTTCAGTTGTTCAAATTATCATATTTTTACAGACAGTTTACCTCTTAGTTACTTATCCTTGAATGTCATAGTTTAGAGAGAATGTAAGCTCTTAATTATTTGATCCCCTAAGTCAGAGGTATTCACTTCCAGTCCTTGAGGTCTGCAAATGGGTTGGGTTTTCGGCATATCCTATATTCATGAGACAGATTTGCATGTACACTGTCTCAACTGTATGTATATCTACTGCATGCATATTCATTAGGGATATCCTGAAGACCTGACCTCTTTGTGGCTTTCAAGAACCAGAATTGAATAACATGTTCCTAAGTACAGAATCATATATTTTCAGTTGGTACAGATCAGCTGGCCAATTTAAGTATCAATTATCCCCATGGAAAAAGCTGCATTTTTAAATGGGCAGAGATCACATGGCCATGCAGAAAGCTATCTGGAGAATATGTTGTGGTAGTAGTGGGGGAAGGGAGAAGAGGTTTATAGATAACTTGGAATCTGATCATATATAGGTACCCCCAGGTTGTAATACACGATGGGTCTGATTCACAAAGGCAGGCTTTTATTCCAAGGGGAGGTCCATGTTCATAAGCCATTTACCCAGGTAAATACCAATGTATCCAAGTTACTTGGCTGTCTGAAAGTTGCCCAGTCCTTACAGCTAAAGGTATGTGTGGGGATCAACAACGTTTAACTAGCTAAAAGATAGATGGCCCTGGAGCATGCAGGCAGGGTTTTCTTTCTGGAAGAAAAGATAGCCGTACTCACATGCAGGATGCATTTTTTTTTTTTTAAGGGACAACAGGACAAATCAAGCAAGTAGAGGAAAAAGGTGCTGGTACTTACTGAGTAACCTGCTATTTTCAAGAGAAAAAGTGTACCTGCAGAAAAAAAACAAGTGCATATTTCTGCTGGTATTTTTTTCTGAGACCAATTTTCAAAGGGAAAGTATGCGTGCACGTTCCCTTTGAAAACTGGAGCAAAGGTGGCTGGTAATATAACCCATGGGGGTTTGCTTTGTGTGCCCAGTTTTGAAAATTGCTCTTTCTGTGTCTATGGGGAAAACAATCAGGCCGTATGTCAAAAAACTTATAACTGATAAACTGTAAATGTAAGCAAGAAAAAAAAATCTATAAAATGGCTGAAACATCTGACAAGTGTACAATTTGATATTTGTTTGCAGTGTCTCTGCCTTTTAATATTGTCTAAAATGAGATATTTTCCTCAAAATAAAAAAAACCAAAACTCTTCCAAATGTCCTATAAAAATGTGATAGGCAGTACAATTGATATGATTGATTCATAGACAAAGCTATAATTTTTATAGTACCACTAAACCAACGAGGTGCTGCTGCACATGTCCACCTTTGGCTCTTCTCAGTACTCCTGTGGTGTTTGCATAAAAGGGCCATTGCAATATTATTCACGGAAAGCGGGCGCCAACTTTTCAGCGCCCGCTTTCTTAACACACGCATGGCGCTCGCATGGCGCTCGCATGGGGGGCGCCATGCAATACGCAAATTAGGGGGTCGCGCTAGCTAACGCGACCCTGCGGTTACCGGCAGTCAGCCGGTTATGAAAACTGATGCTGAGTCTTCAATGCGGCCGGCAGAGATTTTTTTTTTTTACTTTCAAAAAAATACAGAAAAGCAGTTTTTTCTGCTTTTCTGTACTTTTTTTTCCAGTGCGATCAGCTATTGACGCCTGCTCCAGGCAGGCGTCAATAGCTGAGTGATAAATGTGCATCTGAGATGCACATTTAATTTTTTGCATGCGGAGTGAATGAGTAATAGCCTCATTCTCATGCATTTTTGCATGTGATGAGCGCTAACTCCGGCTGAGCGCACTGTATTGCATCGGCCCCAGTGACAGTAAGGTAAGAACTCAGGCTCAGGCGGCCATCCTGGGATTCATGTGTTCTGCTTTTCTGGGGTGAGTGGGCCTGCGCTTAGAAAATAATCAGTAGCATCACCATGTGCTTTCGATTTAAACTTCAGCCAGGTTACACTGAAAAGAGAGTAAGAGGGTGGAAGGGATAGGGAGGGCCTGACAAGGAGGAGAGATGAGAGGCAGTCAGAAGAAAGGATAGGCAAGCAAGGATGGAGCGGTAAGGATTGAATGGGTGAGAAGGGACAGCATAGTATAAAGTGTAAGACTATACGGGGGATAAGAAGGGAGACTAAGAATGGATGGGAGGAGGACAACAAGAAGGGATAGGAGGAGGAGATAAACAGGAATGAGAGGTGGGAGGAAGGAAAGCAAAAATGGGCAAGTAAGGATGGAGGGAGAGGAGGAGAAAAAGGGAGGGGTAAGTCTTGATGGAAGGAGTAAGAAAAAGATGGCAGAAGGTAGAGAATAAGAAGGGAGGGGTAAGAATCTATGCAGGGAATGGGAGGGGCCGGGGAACACCTCTTACAAACCTTTCGGATCTCTTTCAGCTTCTCATGCATCAGCCCGTACAGGGAGAGCCTGTCCTCATAAGCGAAGTCGCCAAAGCGAAAGCGCACGCCCTTCCTTCGCCCGGCTGCAGCCGCCATGGCTGCAGGTGGATCCCGACCGCTGCCTAGCAACGCAGCATCGCTGCCTGGCAACGAGGCCAAGGCTCACCGGCTGGCTAGGGGGGGGAGGGGGATGCCAGCAGAAAGAAGGCGGCGCCTCACTGCTGCCGCGCTGCGGTCTGTTCCCAGTACCGGCGGTGCCTGCACTTCACTCCTGCCGCCTTGCGTGCCGTGTGACCTCAGACATGCACAGCGTATCCCTGGACATGGAGGGATTGTACCGTCTCCCTCTCCACCTACCCGACACACGCACAGCGTGCCCCAGTCACGTACTGCGTCACCTCACAGGAACTGTATGTAACCCATATGGGTTAAATAAAAAAACATTTAATTCCCTGGATCTCAGGCTGGGAGGTTGGTGCAGTGGGAAACGTGAGAAAGAGTCCTGGCGCGTGACCAGGGGAAAGCAAAGGAGGGAAAAGAAATTAAAGACGAACAGTTCTAAAAAGAGGAAAGAGGGAATGAAAGGGGAAAGTTCAGGAATGTCTGAATGAAGGTTCTGTCTGGATGTGGCTGTCGCAGGCTCACTCAGCTTGGGACGGCTGCCATCAGAATTCCAGGTGTGTGACAGTTAAACAGTGAGTAGGCGGGCAGCCTTGAGAGAGAGAGGTCGTGTATGTGAAGATCCTTTCTCACAAAGGCATTTTTGTGAGGTTTTTTTTTTTATGACAGTCTGAGAGCGTGGGGATGGAGGTGTGTGAGAGTTTTAGTTAACGTAGGGCCTTATTTTCTACACATATCGCACGCGGTAAGGGACGTTTCGCACGTGATACCAAAATGGGGGCAGAGTCGGCCCCGGAAGAGGAGGAGTCGGAGCGTCACCGGGGCCGACTCCGCAAAGCCGCCGCGGACGACGAAAAGGTAAGGACCTTTTCGCGTCCTATTTCGCTCCCAATAGCTACACCTCCTATGGTGGCGCTATTGGGTGCGAAACCGGCAGCGATCGCACCGCGACGGTGCGATCGCTGCTGGCTAGCGCAGGCCCGCCCCACATTTCGGCCCCCTGCCCCTCATTTCCTAAAGTATCGCAGGCCTGCGATACTTTAGGAAATGAGGGGCAGGGGGCCGAAATGTGGGGCGGGCCTGCGCTAGCCAGCAGCGATACTGGCTAGCGATACTTTAGGAGTATCGCAGGCCTGCGATACTCCTAAAGTATCGCAGGCCTGCGATACTTTAGAAAATGAGGCCCTTAGAGAGCCCTGTGGGAGTTTGGCTCTAGCATGTGGACGTGATAGGGACTCAAAAAAAAAAAAGAATTTTATTGAAGTTTGTCAGTTTTAAAATGACAGTGGTCTAGTTAATGTAACATAACTTCCTCTCTGAAACCGGTTGAACTTAAACCTGGCTGATAGGAAGACAGAGCCACTGTTAAGCTGCTGTTACCGCCTGAAATTTAAAGGAACCCTTTCGGAGTCTAAGGATCCTATATTGATTTAAAGGGAATTTCTTAAGCTTTAAGAAATATTGTGAAAGCCGAGGCACAGGTTAAAAATTGTTAGGGTAACAGAATGGGTTAGACGCCAAATAATAGTTCAATATCTGAGCTTTATTAGAATGGAGATGTGATCTTTGCATGTGTGCCCGACTCAGACTGAGTTTCTCCCCACACAGGGGCTGCCTCAGGGGCTAAAACATATAAAAAACAATTATAACTAAACATACAAGACAAATAACAGAAAATAATTTAAAATCATAATTACATAACAAAAGGTAACACATAGAATCTAAAGACATATCAGAACTGCTTAAAATGAATTGACAATGCCAGAATGGAAAAATGAAAAATAAATAAATAAATAAGAGATACAGTACAATATATGGTTTATCTGTGTATAAAGGGACTTATTTATTTATTTATTATTTTTGTTATACCGAGTTTCATGACAGATATCACATCAACCCGGTTTACAATTAACAATGTGTGTAAAGCATAGCGTAACGTATATTCCCAATAAACTGTGAAACTTTAAATACAGTGTATCAATACCGTGTGTGAGAAAGTTACAATAAAACAGGGAAAATTAACTTGGAGCTGGAATAGGGGGAAAAATTGAACAATGCAATATATACATTTCTTCCAATTAATGAAATAGTATAGTAGAGTAAATAAATAAGCCTATGTGGATACATGTGATGGTACATAAATAAGAGACGGTAAAATAAGTGATCAAGGGAATAAATAAGACACAGTAGTGCATGGAAAGATATGTGTATGAATTTGTGTTCATAAAATTTATTCACAAGGTACCTGGAGTCTGGTGGTCTGTAGATAATGCATAAGACGCGCGTAAGTCCCGGGGCTTCCTACAAGGGGCGGGAGGGAGCGTGTCCGGGGGCAGGGGGCAGTCCGGGGCGAGTTCGGGGGCATGGCGACGGTTCGGGGGTGGGCCGGGAGGGAGGTTCCGAGTCCCCCGGCACTGCGGCCTGTGCCGAGGGATGCCGGGGCAGTGCGCGCAAGTTACGCCTACTTCAAGCAGGCGTAACTTGCCCAACAAAGGTAGGGGGGGGGGATTTAGGTAGGGCTGGGGTAGATAGGGGAAGGGAGGGGAAGGTGGGGGGACGCGGAAGGAAAGTTCCCTCCGAGGCCGCTCCAATTTCGGAGCGGCCTCGAGGGAACGGAGGCAGGCTGAGCGGCTCGGCGCACGTAGGCTGCCGATTTTGCGCAGCCTTGCGCGCGCCGACCCCGGATTTTATAAGATACGCACGGCTACATGCATATCTTATAAAATCTGGTGTACTTTTGTTCGCGCCGATGGCGCGAACAAAAGTACGCACACATGTATGTTTTTAAAATCTACCTCTATTTGAATAAGAATTATACTTCTTAAGTTAAATGTAATTCTTATTCAAATATAGTTTGTATTACGGTACATTTTAATTTATCAATATCTTATGCATTATCTACAGAGACTGTGTCTTATTTATTTTTTCATTTTCCATTCTGGCATTGTCAATTCATTTTAAGCAGTTCTGATATGTCTTTAGATTCTATGTGTTAACTTTTGTTATGTAATTATGATTTTAAATTATTTTCTGTTATTTGTCTTAGTTATAATTGTTATTTATATGTTTTAGCCCCTGAGGCAGCCCCTGTGTGGGGCGAAACTCGGCCTGAGTCGGGCACACATACAAAGATCACATCTCCATTCTAATAAAGCTCAGATATTGGACTATTATTTGACGTCTAACCCATTCTGTTACCCTAAAGGCTTTCATAGACAGCCTACCCTCCTGCTTTGTCGGTACAGGTTAAAAATTGGCCAGTTCTGAGCTGTAGACAGAGGGCCATATTTATTGCCTAAGTGCCTATAACTAAAGCTTTGAATTATTACCTTCCAAAGAGGTTCAGTATATGTGCACAAGTAAACTATGCTGATGCATAAAGACCCCCTATAATCTATTTACATTTTTTAGAGATTGTCTGGTTAAGGATTTAGTTAGAGGGCTTATAATTATCCATTTATTTGTATTAGTTAGGTAGGGTTTATGTAAAAAAAAAATAGAATAGTTTCTTTTAATTAGTTGTTTTAGATAGTTAGTAGGTGTCTGAGGAAGACCTGCAGTGGAGAAAACTGGAGTCTTTGAAAAAAAGAAGAAGAAGCGAAATCTGTTCAATTGGTGTTCAATTGGTGAGCTCACTAAAACAAAGACAATAAAAGAATTTTTGTAGGAAAAGGCGAATGGACCAGAAAGAGTGTTAGAGGTTATGTATAAAAACTGAGAAATGTATGAAAGGAAAGAAAGAGAGATAAAAAAAAAACAAATTAGAGACAGAACAAGAAAAAAATTTACTTACCTGATGTTTTCATCAGATCTACACGGAATTTAATGAACCTATTTTTAGAAATAAAATTATAATAAAAAGGAAGGATACAAAGTTAAAGGATAGAGAAAGTGAATTTTGTATTTATATTTATCTGACATATGTTGTTGGGATATTTTCAGAATGTTATGTAACAAACTAAAAAAAAACCAAAACCCAATAAAGAAGTTATTTGCTCTAACTCTACCAGTTCGAGTCTGAGTGTTTTCTCCCTAAGTATATTAAGATAGTGTACATTTACCTAGTGATCAAAAAGAAGTGTAAAATTTCAACTTTTGGTTTCTAATTCTTTATTCTTGTAAACCTCTAGCCCCACTGCTAACAAACACCCCTTATATTCGAAGGCCAGGTTAGCGACTACTCTAGCGGGGACATGGGGTGTGAGTGTTCCCAGGGGGGCGGGGCTTACATGTACCCCCAAACACAGGGCACACCTCTGACACATGCACTGCACCCCCCATGTGCACACAGTACCCCACACATGATCTGTATCCCCGGATACGCGACGCCTCCAGACATGACCTGTACTCCCAGAAACGCAGTTTACCCTCATGTAATATGGGCTCGTCCAGCTTTTTAATGTACCCGGGCTGCTCTTCCACTTTGTCTGTCAGCTTTTATTGCTACGCTTTACGGCAAGCCTTGTTGTAGGCATATCTTGAATTATAAAATCATATATGCTAATGATATAAAGCTTGGAAACTGCAATCCAATGATTAGAGTCCACTACAGACTTCCCCTTCAGTTATCTTGGGTGCTCTTCCATGCAGAATTTCTGTACGGTAATTTTGTCAAGAAAAAAATATGTATATGAAAACCTACTACCTCTTTAAACATTTATTTTATTCCTTCTGTGTTAAAATGCATTTTAAAATATGTGGATTGTGTGATTTCATTTCCAGGCCACTAGGTGGCAGATCATCTTTAACAGTGGTCCCTAACCTGGAGTCTGTAAAACCATCCCTAAGGTGGGGGGGGGTCCTCAAAAGGTATACCAGAACGTTTAGCTAGGGAGAAAATGAGCAGGTTGCTGCTGCCACAGGTCAGGAGTACGAGAATGGGGCCTATCACAGGCCTAAAAACCTCACCCCACATTGCTGCAGACCAGGAGGAGGAAAGACAACAAGAGGTTGTTCACACGGATTAGAAACCTCAAACCACACTGCCACATATTTAGCGGCATTGTGGAAGAGAGAGAGAGAGAGAGAGACTGATTGCAGCCTTCCAAGAATTATAAACACCAGTGCTGCACTTCATGAGGACATCAGGAAGAGAGGGACCGATTGCAGCTGTCAGAACCTTTGCAGTCTCTGTATTACCCATCACTGCCAGTGGCCTGCCATAGGGGCCGATGTAATAAGCTGAGGTAGACCTGCCGTTTTCCCGTGTTAATTTCAGGCACGTATGTACCGTAATAACGCGGTTAGCATGGAAAAAAACCCCCGCACAAACCCGTTCAAAAAAACACAGCTGGTTTAGCATGAATCCATGTTAATGCTGTGCAAATGAGGCAATTATCTATTCATGGGCAATGTAGAGAGCTGTGCTGGCATTACTGTGGGTTTTTTAAGGAAGATTTTTCAGCGCTTGGGTCAGGGCAGCAGTTAAGCACAAGCGCCTTTCTGGAGGTCGAAAAATTAAGCAGAAGAAGCCAGAAGAGGGGGGTCGGAAAGGGAAGACACGTCAGAAATGCTGAATGCTTTTGTAGCCCTCCCCAAATCCCTGCTGCATTTCCCCCTGCTCACCAGCATCCACCATTATAGCTCCCATGCGGTCGGTGACAGATCATGAAGGGGTTAGCCATTGCTCTACCCACCTTCAGCCCCACTCCTGGACCACTAAGTCACTACTGTCTTATAAAAGGGGAAGGCTTTCAACCGAGAACGGGTCGCCATATTAATGCAGGTTTCAATCACGAGTGACCACATTAATGCGGATTTCTGCAAGGTTTATTGTATAGGGCCTTCAGCGTGCATTTTGTTTTAGTGCGCATATCTGCGCGGATATTCGTTTTGTGCAGATTTTCTGCACGTATTCTCATTTGCATGCCGCCCCCTTATTACATCCCGCAGAGGCACCTGCTTTTGCTGCACATGCTAACAAAAAAAAAAAGCACACTGAAAAATAGCACCAATTTCACCACGGGTCTTATTACATAGCCCCATAGCTCAAAGGAAGAAAGAAGGAAATTGGACTGGGGTTGACAGTATAAGGGGAAAGAGAGAGCGAAGAAGGAATGAGGAATGAAAGAAGAAAAGGAGGTTAAAGAAGGAGACAAGAATCCATGATTGACCTGGTTAAGGGGAGTGAGAGAGGATGGCAGCGTATCAGGGGAGAGAACGAGAGGACCCCCAGGAACCATACTGGACAGAGGTAGAGAGACAGGGAGGGACAGAGGGCCACCATGGTCCAGAAAGGAAGAAAGGAAAGATGACCACCAGGGATCAAGGAGAGAGGACAAGACATTAAATATAAAATCATTTAAAGGGATACATAGACCTGGAGATCTCATTAGCATTCTTCCCATTGAAAAGCAGGCTGATTTGCTTTTTCAAAAATCTAAATTATTTAGGGATATTGTTTTTTTATCTGTGTTTGTAAGACTCAAAAAAGAAAATAATAAAGCATAAAAGAAAAGCAGGAAAAAAGGGAGTACATTTTCAGGGAATGTAAGTTTTCTGAAATTTTTGCTGTGGGTAATCACCTGTTTACCGATGTGAAAAAGCCATTTGAAAATGGCTACTCCCTGCCACAGAGGTAAAAGTTCTTGTATGAACATCATGCATACTTTTGCCTGTAGGGGAAAAAAGGAGCAGGGCTAGGTTTGGGGAGAGAAAGTACATGCGGGGATTTAATTTTGAAATGCTGGTACATACTTTCACATATGTACTTTGCACCTGCTTCAAAGCAAAGGAAACCTACGCAGCAACAAAAGGACTGGCTTTCCCCTGCTGGCCTGACTTTTCAAGAGAAAACGCCACCGGCAGTTTCAATTTGAAAGTTAGATTGCAGGTCTGCAGATACTGGTGCTGATTTTCTGTCAGGTCACACCAAGTTGCCAGCCTGGAACATTTTTGAACTTGCTTCCTTTTCCCCATTGCAGGTGGAATGGCTTCAACCTTCAATTATGAGGGCAATTTTTAAATAGCTTTGGAAACTGCCCTCCCTATGTATTCAGTTTAGATTAAACTTTTATGCATGCATAGGAATGATTCTGGAGTGCATATCATTATTTCTTTTGTTATGGCGTGCAAAAATTAAAGAGAAGTGTATGGGAGTCCATGAAACTTGCTGAAGCTGAAAAGGGGTCCGTGTTCCCTGAAAGGTTGGGAAGCCCTGACATAAGGTGTTTCTACAGTTCTTTATTGTAAATGCCTAAGACATTTGTTACACGCATCAGCTTTAGAGAAGCCTGCATCCCAGTTCTCAAGTGACTATTATTGGGCAAACTAGTCCCTCATCCTAAACACAATTTCAAGATGCAAGGTGGTGAGTAGTAGGGATGTGTTGGGAAAAAGAATTTGGTTTCGTTTTTTAAATTTCATTATTGGGGTGTTTTATTTACACAAATTTGGTTTTGTTTAATATTTATTTCATTTTCTTTATTTATTTTTTCTTTATTTTTAATTTTTATATACCGGAATTCCTGTATACAATACAAATCAGTCCGGTTTACATGAAACGAAAAGATAGCCCTGGTCTGGGAAGTCAGACCGGGGTTTTTTACAAAGAACATTGAACAATAATATATAATACATTGAACAATAACATATAATACAATCCTTGAACATTGAACAATAACAATAAATACTTAAATTAAGCCATTTAGCATGTTAAACTTAAATTAAACTTAAATCTAAATTGAATTTTAATTTTGGAAAATATTGTGTATTATTAACTGTAATACAAAATATTCCCAAGTTCAGTCAGGATAAGGCGCTTAGTTAAATTCTGGAGATTGGAACGCTTGCCTGAAAAGCCAGGTTTTTAACTTTTTTTTAACTCTGGTAGACTGGGTTCGAGGCGTAGGTCTGGGGGGAGAGCGTTCCAATGATGTGGTCCTGCAGTTGAGAGTGCTCTTTTTCTTAGTAATGATGTTGCTGGAGGGGCGAACAATGTGCCTCTGTAGGCGCTTCTGATGGGTCTGGAGGATAAGTGTGGATGAAGTTGAGTTTGGAGTGAAATCGGTGCGATGTTGTGTATTGATTTATGAATAATGGTGAGGGTTTTAAAAAGGATTCTCTGTTTGATGGGTAGCCAGTGGAGGTTGCTCAGAATGGGGGAAATATGTTCTCTTTTATTGGTGTTTGTTAGGATTCTGGCAGCGGCGTTTTGTACCATCTGTAGAGGCTTAATACTGTTGGCAGGGAGGCCAAGTAGAATTGCGTTGCAATAGTCGAGTTTTGAAAAAATAATGGATTGTAGGACGAGGCGAAAGTCGTTGAAGTGAAGGAGTGGTTTTAACTTTTTGAGGACTTGTAATTTATAGAAACAGTCCTTGGTGGTGGTATTTATAATTTTTTTTAAGTTAAGTTGACTGTCGAGCCATGCACCTAGATCCCTGATGTCTGAGGGGAGATAAATGTTTAAAGAGGATAGTTGCGAGAGGCTGGGTGAGTAGATACGTGGGTCTAGTGAGATAAGTAGCATCTCTGTTTTGCTGGAGTTTAAAATCAAGTTAAGGTTGGAGAGGAGTTGTTTAATTGGTTGTAAACAATCCTCCCAGAAGGAGAAGGTTTTTTGAATAGATTCTGTGATGGGTATGAGGATCTGGATATCGTCTGCATAGAGGTAGTGCTTAAGCTTGAGATTTGATAGCAGATGGCAGAGGGGGAGGAGGTATATGTTGAACAAGGTGGGTGAGAGAGATGAACCTTGTGGTACGCCTTGGTCTGATAGGATGGGTTCAGATTCCTTATTGTTTACTCTGACCTTGTAGAACCTGTTTGATAGGAACGATTTAAACCAACTGAAAGCAGTGCCTTTAATTCCTATGTTTGATAGTTGGTCTAATAGTAGTGAGTGGTTTACCGTGTCGAAAGCTGAGGATAAATCTAGAAGAACCAGTAGGTATGATTGTTTTTTCTCCAGATTCAGAAGCAGGGTATCCGTGAGAGAAAGCAGTAGGGACTCTGTGCTTAATGATTTCCGAAAACCATATTGTGCAGGAGAGAGAATGTTGTGCTCCTCGAGATATTCGGAAAGTTGTTTATTGACAGCTTTTTCCATCAGTTTGGAAATCAATGGTAAGTTCGCAATGGGTCTGAAGTTTGCTGGGTCAGTGGGTGATGCGTTTGGTTTTTTCAGTAGTGGTTTAAGAATTGCTAGTTTTAACTGATTGGGAACCGTACCTTGGGCTAATGAGGTATTAATGATTTCAGCAATGGGTTTTGCTACGGTGTTTGGGATGGAGATGAGCAAGTTGGTTGGTAGAGGGTCTGAGGGATGTGCAGCTGGTTTGATTTTTTTGAGTATGTTTTCGATCTCCATGGCGGATGTGGGTTCAAATGCCTCTAGTCTGGCATTCTGAGTGATTTGGTATGTACTCGGAGGTGTTAGTGGGGCATTGTGGGTTGTAAGAGGTAGAGTAAGGTTGGAAATTTTTGTCTTAAAATAAGTGGCCAGTTCATTGGCCTTGTTGAGTGCTTGTTGGTCTGGAATGGAAGGGGGAGTTGGTTTGGTAAGAGATGAGACGTAAGAAAATAGAGCTTTCGAATCAAAGATGAAATTGTGAATTTTTTTTGCATAGAAGTCCTTCTTTGCTTTGTGGATGGCATTTCTGTAGGTGTTGAGTGTGTTTTTGTAGTCCAGTCTTGCTGTATGTGAGGGGTTGTTTCTCCAGCTTTGTTCTTTATTTCGTAGTTTTTGTTTCAGGGATTTGAGTTCCGGAGTGAACCAGGGTTTTCTGTTGTCTCGTGCTGGTTGTATTATTTTGGAGGAGATTGGGCAGAGTTGATCTGCTATTTTGTTCGTGAGTTTGATCCATGAGGTAGTGGCTGAGTTGGCGTCTGAGAGGTCTAATTGGCTGAGTTCTTTGGAGCATTGTTCGTTAAGAAGTTCAAGTGAGCATGGTTTCCTGAACTGAATAGTGGTTTTGTTGATGTTTGGAGGTGGTGTGTTTTTCATTTTGATGGTCGTGTTGATGATCTGGTGGTCTGACCAGGGTACTGGTGTACAGGAGGGATTAGAGTAGGCGGATAAGCTGTCGTTGATAAAGATGTGGTCTAATGTGTGACCTGCCTTGTGAGTGGGACCGCTGATTATTTGTGTGAATCCTAGGTGACTGAGGGAGGTTAGGAATGTTTCACAGTTTGAGGATTGAGGGGAGGAGTCGACGTGTAAGTTGAAGTCTCCTAAGATGATGGACGGTTTGTCTGAGTTGAGGTGTTTGGCTATCAGCTCTATTAGAGGAGAGGGGTTAGTGTTTAGGGTTCCTGGTGTAGCGTAGATGAGGAATATTTGAAGTTGTTCAGATTTGAATGTGGAGCATTCCAGTTTTGTAGTGGAGTATGATTGTTGTAAGGTTAGGCCAAGTTGTTTTTTTGCAGCAAGTAGGATTCCTCCTCCTTTTTTTTGGGTCAGGGTATTGAGAAGATGTCAAAGGTTTGTGTTGGTAGTTGGTTTGTTAGTGTTATGTCTGAAGGCTTTAACCAAGTTTCTGTTATTGCACATACGTCTGGGTTGTTATCAATGAGGTAATCATTGAGTAGGTGCATTTTTTTGGAAAGAGACTGTGCATTGAATAGGGTTAAAGTAAAAAGTGAGAGGCCTAGTAGTTGCGTGATGGGAGATGTCATGATGGAGATTAGTCTTTGTTGTCTGGGTATGTGGATTGGGTCTGGTGGGGTGTTATTTCTGGGTTTTCTCTTGATTGTGGGAATAGGATGGAGGTGCATCTTTGAATGGAAGCTTGATATGTCCTCCGCGTGTATGCTGGTGTCCTGATAGGTTGTCTGTGTGTGGAGTTGTCCTTGGAATTGTTTGAGTCCGGCGCTGTTGAGTGGATGCTGGAGTCCCGATAGGTTGTCTGAGTCAGGCGTTGTTGAGTTGTCTGAGTCAAGCGTTGTTGAGTGGGTGCTGGAGTCCTGGTAGTTTGTCTGTGTGTGGAGTTGTCTAAGACAGGTGTTGTTGAGTGGATGCTGATTTCCCAGAGAATTGTCTTAGTCTGTGGTAATTGTCTTAGTCTGTGGTTGTCTGTTTCGTCAGTTGTGGAGTGGGTACATTTCTGATGTGTAAGAAGGTGCGAACCATGTGACCCGTCAGGTGTGGGTGAGTGTAGAAAAGGGTCCTGGCGAGAGTCAAACCCCGGAGTGTCTAGCAACGGTTGCGTGCTCTTTTTCTCTGCGGTTCCACTTTCTGGGTTGACTTGCGTGCAAGGCCGGAGATCAGTCTGCCCTAAAAGGGACTTAGGTCGTTTACTACTAAGTGCGTAGACTCTGGGCCAGGGGCACTGAAGGGGGCGAGCTAAAGGATTTTGTTTCCTTTGCACGGCACCGAGGACGGTGAGTGGGCTCTTGCCCTGATTGGGCTGCGCCGATCGCGCGAGCCCCGTCTAAGGAGGGTATATGCTAGTGTGAGTTTGATTGTCGTTGTCGGGTTCTGCTCCGCTCTTCGGGTCCGCACGAAGGGGTGCACAAAGGGGCAGGCCCTGTACGAAAATGAAATAAACATGAAAAAAAATACCCCAAAATTTTTTTAAAAAGAAAAGTGGCCTCTCAAGGTCTTCCCTCTCCTTCGCCCATCCCTCCCGCCTAGAAAAATACCGGTACCAAGATCCTCCCCAGCCCGAGGGGAATCTGCTGATGAGACCTAGGCCCAGGCCAAAGCCTTAGTCTTGCGCAGGCCTAGGCTGAAGATCACTGCAACCTTGGTCTAAGCCTTACACAGAGGCAAGGTTTGGAGGCCTGGCCTGTAGGCTGGGTCCCAATGCCTGGGCCTCGGTCAGTGCCATACACCAAGATGATGCCCCTCTGCTGAGGAAGGCACCAGAGTTAATTTTCTCCACCAGGCCCATGCCTTGGCCTAGCCTGAGGCCCAGGTGTCGGGATCTAGCCTTGGGCTTGTCCCACAGCATCTGATCCCTGACGGATAAGGTAAGTGGCAGCCAGGAAGTTTCCCAGCCCCGGCAACATTTTTGGAGCTTGGGCCTTTGCTCAGGTGTCGGCCAAGGCCCCGGCATCGGGCCTGGGCCTAGGCTGAGACCCCGGTGTCGCACTTGGGCATGGACTGTGGCCTATGCCTAGGCGAGGCCTGACCTCAGATTTAGGCTTAGGCCTGATGGATGACTTTTATTTTTGTTTGGTTTTCAGAACAAAACGTGAAAACCAATGAAATTTCATCCGATTTTCAATTGTTTCATTTTGAAAATGAAATAATTTCATTGTCAATTCCTATTTTGTTTCTAACAAATGCACATCCCTATTGAGTAGTAATCCTTCACAGTAGCAATGCCACCTGTTAAACAGACACATCACACTTGTATTAATCAAGCCAGACACACCAACTCATCATTCCACGTCAGACAATAGATCAAAAAAGCAGATATATTTTATTTACATGTTTTTTTTATATATATATATAAAGATATGTAAAACATAACATGAGTGAAATTTCAACAAAAATACAAAAAGATCAATATAAGAATGTATTATTGCATAGACCTTTAGTTTAAAAGCCTTTTGTCCTTGCAGTACCAAAATACGTTACCTTTTAAAAATGTCTCTCAAATATGTTTTCATAAAATTATCTGGTTTACATAATAAATACTCTTATTCATTTGTTAAATCCATTTCTGCTATACTTTCTAAACATCATATTGTCCTCTCTTTAGCTTTTTAAATTTCTTTTTAAAATGTTGCCTTTGTGCTCCATTATAATAAGGCGTGGAGTGCAAGGAAATGCAGTGTGCTGTCTGTAGACGTTCTTGGATAGAGAACAGACTCTGCTACCATATGCACATTGCTGCCATGTGATGCTATACACTTTATATGGAAAAACAAAAAAAAGCATAGCACAGGAGAATACACACACACACACACACACATATATGCAAACTGTTCCTTTCAACACACACACATGTTCTTTCTTTTACTCTTGGCTTCTACCTTAATATGAAGTATTATCTATCAGAAAGCAGCTGGGACACAAATTGTTCTCTGAATGGTTGCTTCAGAATCTGCTGCTTTCTGATCGGCCTTGCAGCTGGAGACAAGGGTAGATGCTATTTCTCAGCAAGTCCTCTGTTGCCCAAATTCTACTGCTGCTTTTCCTCTCCCCTTAAAATAAAGTCCACAGCACTACTGTATACACTCACTGATGGAAACAAGCAAAAATCAAACACTGTGTCATGGGCCCTCCAATCCCAGAGAATAGGGGCGGCAATGTTAATCTCTTTACAATGGCTACAGCTGCCTGGAGACAAGAAAATACACTTCATGGAGGGATGGGGGAAGAGTGTGTAGGGAGTGGAGAACAGATCTAAACTTGACCTTTATGGCCTGACTTCTCTTCCGTATTGGCGAAGGTCATCAAAAGTTGCTGTCAAGTCCAACCGAGCACCGTTTTTTGCTTCCTAGGAAACAAAATACCCATATGGAGCCAATACAGTCAGCGCACTGGCCAACCTGTAAATAACCAGACTGGCCAGTATCCCGAGCTGAAATGGCACTAAGGGAAAATGCTCTTTAAATTCACGTACAAGACTTTATTCTGACAAGTAGATATTACACAGCTATTTCCCATCTTCTGGGGGCAGTTTGCTTCCTAGAAGATTACTTTTGGAAGGCAGTTTACCAAGTCGTTTATGTAGGTAAGCAGCGATGTATTGGTGTAAACTGACTGGCAATTGCTCCCTCAATCTGGCTAAAAATCTGCACATTTTCTACAACACATAAACATTTAGCTGCCCAGGGGAGGTGTTCCCAGGGAGGGGGGGGGGGTGGGGGAGGTATTGGAAAATAATGCCATGTAAATTGTATTTTCAAATCTATGCATGTCAGTTTCCTTACAAAATCTATCTGCACCAAAAGCAGGTACAAAATCTGTGGCTACTCTATGCCCACAACAAGCGCGAAGGGAACATATTCAAGCTCTTTTTCTTTAAAAAGTAATGCAAAGTCTGCAGGTGAAAAGTACCCACAGACTTTACAGCAAAGCGGACAGAGTGAAATTTGAACTCCTCCTAAATGGTTCAACGACAGCCGGGTTCGAGCGAATTAGCGATGCAGCCAGTTTTCATGGCCTGGGTTCTGCCGAAGCCCATCTGGCTGGGACACGATCGCCTTTTTGCATTTGAGGGCACGGCACAGGAGTCAGCCAGCAGCTACTGGGGGGGCAAACAGTGAGCAAAAAATGTGATGCTGGGCAGGTCGGGTCACTCGTATCGTCAACACGTGCCCTATGTGTGCATGTGAGCCAAGTAAAATTTGCAAAACTGCTTCCTGTGCAGTCCTTGTAATTCTAGAAAGCCCACAGTACTGTTTGTTATCTTGCACTTCAGACTCACATCTTTCCTTTGTCAGCCAAGTGGATGCCTCCAGTTCTTGGTGCATCAGGCACTAAGAACACCTCATTTACAAGGGATGCAGAATCCAAGAGGCCGAAAAAATAGAAAATAAAATCAATGATTTTGACTGTCAAATGCAGGAAAATGGGCATTTTCCATCTTCTCCCTTATTAGGTTTCTAAAATCCCCTCTATCCATTCATGCATTTATATGAAATGCTTTAATGGCATCATGTGGTGTGCTTGTATGTACTACTCTACAGTACAACATGGTTTTAGGTGTAATGAGGCCATATGCAGCTGAGAGATGCTTGCATACAAGGGTGAAAGGACACAAGGATGGCCAGGTTTGTTTTCTCCACCCTACCTACCCCTGATCCCCGTTTTCTGCCTCCACCTCCCTAATCCCGATCTGCCAAAACAGAATGAAGTCTAATATTTGGTTTCTTCAGATTTGGTTTTTCAACTCCCACTGTAAAGTATTTTGGACTGTAACTCTACAGTTTAAACAACGAAAATGATTCTACAGGTGGTGCGGCTAGACCAGAGGAAAAAGGAGAGTCAAGACTCAAAAACACAGATTATGATGGCAAAGAAAGACCATAAGGCTCATCTAGTCTGTCCATATTCACTTCCTGCTGCAATTCACACAGCCCACCTGACTTCTGGCTTATCCTCTCTGTATGACACTCGGCAAATCACTAATCCTCCCTCTGCCTCAGTTTATCCTTCGAATAATCATCATTTCTTCTCGTTATCTTCCTTCTTTAAGTTATCCTGCAGTCTGAATCTTAGACGTTTGCTCCCATGCCATACACCCACACAGGTGGCTGCATGCATGCTTGCTTTTTGACAAATAAAAAAATTACAAAGTGCACTGAAAACCCACTTAGAATGAAGGCGCTCTATAAATATATATATATATTATGATTAGCGCATATATTCTAATTTACAACATTCTGGAATGGAAACGATTAGCAAGAATCATGGCTAGGTTCAGTAGCGACAGACCAACATCATCAGCTGTTTTGAAAGATGTCAGCAGCAGACTTGATATAGGATGTATGAAGGATATAGTTAATTTGGATTTTGCTAAAGCTTTTGAGATGGTATCCTGGGACATACAGATTTTGTCATTATGGAAGATTAGAGTTTAGAGATGCCATTTGTGAACAAGCAAGGAACAGACTGAAGGGGCAGCACTAAAAGGTCATAGTTAATAGCATATATTTCAACTGAAATAAGAAAAGTAGGGTTTAACACAGAGTCAGTCTCTGCACATCTCCAACTGTATATTTTTATCCATTATTTTGATGATGGAATGAGCAGTAATATTACAATTTTTGCAGATCACATCAACTGGTGTCACACTATAAATACTCTATAGCCGTGGTTCTCAACCGGTGTGTCGCGACAAAACACGCAGGTGTGTCGCCACACTTCCCGGTCCCCCGCTGACCCAGCTGCTCCCCTGGTCCTCCTCTGCCCGGGCTTAAAATGCTGTCAGCCCAGGCGGAACGCAGCAGAACAGCTGGAGTCAGCGGCACCGGCATGGCTTCTTCTTCCTGCCCCCTCCCCCCCCGCGTCCCGGAAGAGGAAGTGGTGAGCAGCGGGTGCGTGCACGGGAAGAAGAGACCATGCTAGTGTGGTCAGCGTCGGCCCAAAGAACAGAGGAGAGGCGTGGCCGGAGGAATGAGCAGCGCAGTGCGCAGAAAAATGAAGAAGAACGTCAACCCCCGCGGCCGATGGGACGCCTCCTCCGCGAGGGCTGAAAATGAAGGAGGTTAGGGTTGGGGACGAGGCTGCTGCTGCCGCTAGTTCCGAGGAGGGAGAGTGAATGAGCAAGCAAGCATGTGTGTTTGAGATCCTATGTGTGTGAGTGAGATAGCATGTATGTGAATGATTGAGTCTGCATATGTGATTGAGAGCCTGCCTGTGAGAGAGAGAGCATGAATGCAAGTTTACGATTGGGAACCTGTATGTGTAAGTTTGTGATTGAAAACCTGTTTGTGTGAAAGAGTATGTGTGTATGATTGAGATCCTTTGTGTGTGAGAGAGATCATGTGTATGTATGTTTAAGAGCCTGTGTGTATAAGTAAGAGAGAGAGAGCATGTGTGTCTGTGTGTGATTGAAAGCTGGTTTAGGTGAGGAAGCATCTGAGTATGTGATTGAGAGCCTGTGTGTAAATGAGAGAAAGAGCGAGAGCATGTTTGTAAGCATGTGAATGAGAGTCTGTGTGTGAGAGAAAAAGACAGCATGTATGTGTGTGATTGAAAGCCTGTGTGTGTAAGCATGAAAAGATAGACAGCATGTGTGTAAATGTGTAATTAAGAGCCTATATAAGTGAGAGAAAAAGCATGTGTATATGTGAGTGACTGAGAGCATGTGTGTATAGGTGTGTAATTGAGAGCCAGTGTGAGAGAGCGCTGGTATGTGACTGAGAGAGAGGAGAAAGTTCCAAGCAAATCACCCCTCCTCCTGCTAATTCAAAACAATCTCAGGAGACCTGGATATCAAACGTTCCCAGGTATGCAGAGGAAAAAAAAAATTGTATCCTTATTTTCATTACTTGGTCTTTGTGTCTGCTATTTTGAAATATTTTATTGGTATCTAGAATTTTTTATATGAGTTTTTAATTATTGGATATTTCACTCATCAGCTGTTTCAAAATAATCTGTTCTTTTTGTTAGTATGGTTTTACTGCTACTGATTTTATATTTCTTGATTTGTTTTATAAGGATGGGTGATGTTTTTTTTTTCCTTTGTTGCACTGCATACAGAGACTCTGACTTGTTGCAGTTTCCAATTCAGTTTTTTCTGCATGCTTCTAGTTATGCGTTTTGGTCTCTTTATTCTTTGTTAGGTGAGGGTCAGCACATGTGATTTAGGTGAGCTTTTCTGCTGGCGTGTAGTTTCTGTGTAGGGCTCTATAGCAGCCTGACTTGGTCCGTTTTCCTAATAGGAGATGTATTGGTGTCTTAAGGCTTGGTGTAATATTTTCAGTGTTGCCTTTTCTTAGGTAAGGTGGTTACTGTTTAAGTGCTAGAAATTGGTGCTGTTTTGGTATGGAATGTTTACTATTTATGCAGTTTCTGTTCAGACAGAATATGTATCTTTTCCTTGTCATTTTAAACAATAAAAATAATTACCGGAACTTTACTTTTTATTTCCGCTGTGAATTGTGATGAGCAGTGTGTCACACATGTGAGCGTAGCCTGTCAGGTGTGTCACGATGGGTAAAAGGTTGAGAACCACTGCTCTATAGAACCTATGGACATTGCAGAAGTACACAGATATCCTAGGCAAAAGGGTACAGACCCCTAGATTCAGATAAAACTCATGATATGAGAGAGAGACTCTTTATAAAGTCTTCATACTAGTTACCTATTTCTATCCCTATAGGAGGGCCAGCTAGTAACTTGAGGTGAGGTTTTGTTGGTGTTGTAGGATTTTGAGGCCAGTTTTACATGCAGAATGAGATGTATGAACAGCACAGTAGACCTCAGTGAAGATCTGATGTCATTTGGAGTGAGGAAATTCTGACTAAGATGAGATTACTTCAATGTTCTCTCACCCTAGCTTGATAGCACCCTGGTAGAGAGTCCATCAAGCTAGAGCGAGAGAATATTGTAGAAATCTATCTCTCTCTCCCCACTCCACTCCCTCTCTCTCCCCATGCCTAAAACAGAATTTGCAATATTTATGGCAAATCGCGTTACGGCTGTTTTGGGCATATCACACAGCTTAAATCCCGCAAAAAAAGGTGAAGTTATTTCCAGTGTTAAAAGCTTGCCATATATTTCATTACTTTATCGCACGGTGCAATAATGCCCCTCATTTTCATTAATCCCGCCCAAACCTTTCCCCAATCCCACCCTTTTGAATACATTTTCCAGATTTGCATTCGCGCCGCACACTGCGATAACTATTGCGCGCGGCAACGCCATAATGCACTTTGATGAATGACCCTGAGAAGTAGCAGCTACGATTTAATGTGGACCAGTGTAGGGTAATGCATATGGGACACAAATACAGACAGCTGCAACATGCTTTGAAAGGGGCAAAATTGTTAACATTAACCAGAAAAAAAGACCTGGACAAATTAACTGATGACAAACTGGGAGCAGAAGAAACCAAAGATAGATGCAGATTTGCACAGTGATCCCCCTTCCCCTCCCCGCCCCCCAGCCAAACGAAAAAGGAGTCCAGTCCAAGGGATCAAACCCAGCTCTCCCACATGTCATGACCATGGATCATGGCTTTTTGGCACACAGTCTCAGGAAGAGTATCCAACATATCTGACAAAGTACAGAACTACTAAGCCAATAAAGAGGATAGAAAAAAAGCTAACATATGCTGACATTAGCCGAGCTGAGAATATATTTCTTAGAGAAAAAGAAAAATGAAGGGAGAATTAATTACATCATACAAAGATATCAAGGGACCCTGTAGTAATCTTACAGGCAATATTCTGACCGAAGAAACAACAAAACAAATGAGGTATTCTCTCAGGTTCAGGGGATTTCACAAACCTCAGAGGAAGGGAATCTTCATTCAAAGAATGGGGAATCTAGGAAATATTTTGCCATCAGAGACTGTGTCCCATGGTTTAATGGGACAAAGCCAGCACAGATTTACCCAAGGGAAATCTTGCTCGCAAATCTACATTTTTATGAAGGGGTGAATAAGCATGTGGACAAAGGTGAACCGGTAGATGTGGTGTATTTGGATTTTCAGAAGGCATTCGATAAAGTCCCTCACAAGAGGCTTCCAAGAAAACTAAAAAATCATGGGATAGGAGGCAATGTCCTTTCGTGGATTACAAGCTGGTTAAAAGACAGGAAACAGAGAGTAGGATTAAATGGGCAGTTTTCACAGTGGAAAAAGGTAAACAGCGGCATGCCTTAGGGATCTGTACTAGGACTGGTGCTTCTTAATATATTAATATATGATCTGGAAAGGGGCATGACGAGTGAGGTGTTTAAATCCGCGGATGTCACAAAATTATGCAGAGTAGTTAAATCTCAAGTGGATTGTGATAAATTGCAGGAGGAGCTTGTGAGACTTGAAGTTGGGCTTTCTAATGGCAGATGAAATTTAATGTAGACAAGTGCAAGGTGATGCATATAGGGAAAAATAACCCATGCTGTGGTTACTCAATGTTAGGTTAAAAACTAGGAGTTACCGGAGACCAAGATAGTCACGCTCTAGGGTGTACGCAGGAATGCTCTCTCCGATTCCTGTTGGAATTAAATCTACTTTTCCCCTAATATTAATGATGCTGCACACTAAGGGCCGGATTTTCAAAAGGTTGCGCGCGTAAATCTGTAACCGGTTCTGCACGCGCCGGGCCTATTTTCAAAAGGCACGTCGGTGCGTGTAAAGCCCCAGGACGCGTGTAAGTCCTGGGGCTTGCAAAAAGGGGTGGGGCATGGGCGGTCCGGGACGGGTCAGCAGCTCCTGGCACAGCAGCCACTTGCGGCTGTGTCAGAGATCGCGTGCCGGCAATTGACCGGCATGCACAACTTGCGCCTGCCCAGAAGAACAAATTTATATTTCAGGACCCCGCCCACTTGGAATCCTTTCTGGTGGATAAGAATAATATAAATATTTGAGGTATAAAAATGGCTGCAAAAAAAAAAAAGTATCTCCTGATTTTGTAAGTTGATTATTTACATTTTTCCTGGTTATTTGCTTTCGTAGAATCCTCCCATTTAGGGGACTAGAAATTTTGATGTATTAGACGGAAGATAAATGTATTTCCTTTATAAATACCTGACATGCAAAATTTTTTCTTTTTCGATTTTTCACAATATAATTTGTTTAAAATCTCAATAAAATATATATATATATAAAAATGATATAGTTGCAATGGAGAAGGTAGAGAAGGGCAACCAAAATGATAAAGGGGATGGAACAGCTCCCCTATGAGAAAAGGCTGAAGGGGTTAGAGCTTTTCAGCTTGGAGAAGAGACGGCTGAAGGGGGAAATGATAGAGGTCTTTAAGATCATGAGAGGTCTTGAACAAGTAGATGTGAATTGGTTATTCACACTTTCGAATAATAGCAGGACTAGGGGGCATTCCATGAAGTTAGCAAGTAGCACATTTAAGACTAATTGGAGAAAATTCTTTTTCACTCAACGCACAATAAAGCTCTGGAATTTTTTGCCAGAGGATGTGGTTAGTGCAGTTAGTGTAGCTGGGTTCAAAAAAGGTTTGGATAAGTTCTTGGAGAAGTCCATTAACGGCTATTAATCAAGTTTACTTAGGGCATAGCCACTGCTATTAATTGCATCAGTAACATGGGATCTTTTTAGTGTTTGGGTAATTGCCAGGTTCTTTTGGCCTGGTTTGGCCTCTGTTGGAAACAGGATGCTGGGCTTGATGGACCCTTGGTCTGACCCAGCATGGCAATTTCTTTTGTTCTTATTAATACAGCAAATGGGATTACCTTAAAATAATCATTGACCCCCAAATTGTATTAGTCTCCAAAAACGATTCAAAGATTGGAGTAATAAAATAAAATGTGCACAAATCCCTACATACTACAAAGAATAAAGAAAAGCCCTCAAAAACTCATAATGGAGATCATCTAATCTAATGCTTATATGAATAACCAGTAAAATAGGAAGTTTATCAAGAGAGTCTGTTGCATACTCTTCTACCCCTATCTTCCTCACCATCTCCTTACATCCTGATCCACATCTATTCAACTGTTCCTATCTTGCCCTTCTCGTTCCATGGTTTCACTTTGGTTCAGCACCATGCTCAGCTCCTGTGACAGCCATATAGTCAGCCACAGAACTCAGACTCAAAATTTATAGTGCTTTTCAAATTTTGGAAATATTCCAAAAACTACCACTTTTTATTTTAGGATTAAGAAGAGATGAACTCCATAACATGAAATTAAGGTATTTAAAACGTGATTGAGAGTTCCATACACCATCAAGGCTTTGGAGGTGAGATACACTTGTTAATGAAACACTAATATAACTATTAGTACCACAGAAAGGAGACTATGATACTTTACTAGTATTTTGGGAAGTGAAATGGTCCTATTGATGACAGGTTACTCTAGCTAGTTTTCTTGTAGGCCCAGGTCTTCGCTGTTGGTTCATTAAAATATCCCCTGGAGACAGACATTTGGCCTGATCCATAGTTGTGTCAGGGTAATGTATGAGTTTTTGGAAGAGGGTGCTTTTTTTTATTTATATTTATTTGAAAATTTAAACTTTATTGGATTTTTTAAATTTTTAGTTGTTTTTGGAGATAAATAAAAATTAAGGTCAACGATTCTTTGTTCATGTTCCCATTCTGAAAATTAAGGCACTAGCTGCATATGATGTTTTGAAATTTACTTTAGACTTGGTAAGTCTTGCTCTTTGAGTGGTATTTTGATTCACTGTGATTCTTTTAGGTCCCTTCATATTACCTGATTTCTTCCATCAAACTGTATTTCTGTACAAATACACAAGCCTATGCCTAGGGTGGCAAAAACCTGGGGGCAAACAGGCAGAGCCAAAGATTTGCTACCTTCCGCTGCTCTGAAAGCATGGTCAAGAACAGAGTCCCCTCTTCCAATTCAGCAAATCCCCTCCTTTTGCAGACCATGAGGACCAAAGAGTGATGCTACCAGCTCCCACCAATGTGGCTAATGGGGGCTTAAGAGTGAAGCTACTGTGCCAACCCCTGCCAATGTGGTTCAGAGGGGCCAAAGACTGCAGCCACTGGTGCTGTCCCCTCCCATGATGTGGCCCATGAGAGATGAAGACCTGCTGCTTTGCTCCCACACTGCTTCTAGTTCCCAGTAAACATCACGAGTTCAGAGACCTTAGATCTTGCTGTTTAACCTTCCTGGAAGGGGAAGAGATGGAAAGAGAAGGGGGAGTGCAATGGCATCAACAGTGCCTAGGGGCAGCAAAAAACCTAAATCCATCACTGATGTTACCAGGGGAGTTCAAGAACTCAAGTAAAATATCCCAATGTTTTTGACAATATCTGGAGTCCCAGGATTAGAAGCCATTGGGCTTGTTCAATAAAGATGTTTCCATAGGGACAGAAAGCAGAGTTGCTTACCTGTAACAGGTGTTCTCCCAGGACAGCAGGATGTTAGTCCTCACATGTGGGTGACATCATCAGGATGGAGCCCAATCACAGAATACTTTTGTCAAAGTTTCTAGAACTTTCACTGGCACACTGAGCATGCCCAGCATGCCACCAACCCTGCATCAGTAGGGGTCCCCCTTCAGTCTCATCTGTAGCAAAAAGTATGAGCGAAAAATAAAATAAAGCGTAAGCGAACCCAACTCCGCGGGGTGGCAGTCAGGTTTCGTGAGGACTAACATCCTGCTGTCCTGGGAGAACACCTGTTACAGGTAAGCAACTCTGCTTTCTCCCAGGACAAGCAGGATGGTAGTCCTCACATGTGGGTGATTAGCAAGCTATAGGATGCCCAAATATAATGATGCCAAAACACCTAACGACGTGCAACAGGCACAACAAATGTGGTAGTTTTGGTTAACCGGGAAGCCTGATCATCTCCCTTAGTTGCAGGAAGGAAGTTGGGTTATTTAGATTGGAAACAAATTACGCAGGACCGACTGGCCGAAGATGGAATCCTGTCTGCCAGCCTTGTCGAGACAGTAATGAGCTGCAAATATATGGAGAGAACTCCATGTGGCAGCTCTGCAGATGTCAGCAAGAGGTTCGGAACGGAAGTGTGCCACTGACGTTGTCATTGCCCTTACCGAATGCGCTTTTACGCGTTCCTGTAGAGGAAGTCCTGCTTGTTGATAGCGAAAAGAAATGAAATCCGCTAGCCAGGTGGATAGAGTCTGTTTGCCTACTGGAGTACCCAATTTGGTATTATCGAAAGAGACAAATAATTGGGTGGACTTCCTATGAGCTGCAGTGCGATCTAAATAAAAGGCAAGAGCACACTTACAGTTCAAGGAATGGAGAGCTCGCTCACCTGGCTGTGAGTGAGGTCTTGGGAAAAAGGTAGGAAGGGTTATGGATTGATTTAAGTGGAAATCCGACACTACTTTTGGAAGGAATTTAGGGTGAGTGCGGAGTACCACACAATCGTGAAGAAACCTGGTATACGGTGGGTATGTTACCAGTGATTGTAGCTCACTGACTTTGCGGGCTGACATTATGGCCACTAGAAAGGATCACCTTCCAAGTGAGATGCCGAAGCTCGCAGGAATGTAAGGGTTCGAAAGGATGTTTCATGAGTCGTGCCAGGACAACATTAAGAGCCCATGCTGGAACTGGAGGACACAGTGGAGGCTTAAGTTGTAGCAGCCTCTCATGAAGCGAGCTACGAATGGTTGCGTCAAAATTGAGGTATTCCCTATGCTCTTGTGGTAAGCGGCTATCATGCTAATGTGTACGTGTATGGAGGAGGTTTGTAGACCAGACTCCGAGAGATACCAAAGATAGTCCAGGAACCTTGTTGTGGGACAGGAAAAAGGATCTATTTCTTGTGTAGTGCACCAGAAGGAGAATCTCTTCCATTTTGAACGATAAGATCTCCTGGTAGAAGGCTTTCAAGAAGCTACGATGACTTGGGACACATTGTCAGAAAGGTTTAAAGAATGGAGAATCAACCTTTCAACATCCAAGCTGTCAGGGACAGTGAGTGGAGGTTGGGATGACTCAACAGGCCATTGTTCTGTGTTATCAGAGTTGGATCTGAGCCCAGACGAATTGGATGCTAGACTGATAGGTCACGCAAGGTGGAGAACCAAGCCTGACACGGCCAGTGGGGGGCTATAAGAATCATAGTGCCCATGTCCTGACGTAACTTCACGAGAGTCTTGCTGATGAGTGGAATTGGAGGGTAGGCGTAAAGGAGACCCATTGCCCACGAGTGGGCGAAGGCATCTCATGGAGGTGTATCTCTGCTGCGGTGCAGAGAGTAGAAATTGATCACTTTGCGGTTGTGTATTGACTCAAAGAGGTCCGCATGAAGGTGGCCCCACTGGTGAAATATCCGGTTTGCTACCGTGGGATTTAGGGACCATTCGTGGGGATGAAAGGTCCGGTTGAGGTTGTCCGCCATCACATTGTCCACACCTGCCAGGTAGGTCACTCTCAACAGCATGGAATGGGAGAGGGCCCAGGCCCAGATCTGCGCTGCCTTGGCATAGCAGATAAGAACCCGTGTCCTTGTTTGTTCAGGTACCACACTGCTACCTGATTGTTTGGATCAGGATTACTTTGTTGGAGAGTCAATCCCAAAACAAGAAGAGGGCACATTGGATTGCTCAAAGCTCCAGAAAGTTTATCTGGTGCTTTGCTTCCGCTGTGGTCCAGGTTCCCTGGGTTTGGAGGTTGTTGACATGGGCTTCCCAACCTAGGGTGGATGCATCTGTTGTCAAGGTAATTTGAGGTTGTGGATGTTGGAAGGGCAGTCCTATCAGTAGATTGGACTCCTGTATCCACTAAGCCAGAGAGAGGTGAAGCTGACTGGTAAAGTGGATAACATGGGACATATTTTGACTTGATTGGGACCATTGGGACTTGTCCATTGTGTTATTCTTGTAAACTGGATTGATTTGTATTGCATACAGGAATTCCGGTATATAAAAATTAAAAAATAAATAAAAATAAAATAAAATTCTCATGGCCAGTCGAGCCATGGGAGTTACATGAACTGTGGATGCCATGTGACCCAGCAAAGTTAATAGATGACGAGCTGTAGTGGTTTGGCGAGATTGCACTGACTTGGCTTGACATTTTGATAACGTGCGTGCTCTGTCTCTTGGGAGAAACACTTTTGCCTGGATGGTGCTCCTATGAATGATATTGGGGCAGATTTTGAAAGGGTTACACGCGTAACCCCGAAAACCTGCCCCTGCGTGTGCCGAACCTATCTTGTATAGGCTTGGCGGCGCACGCAAGCCCCGGGATGCGTGTATGTCCCGGGGCTTGCAAAAAGGGGCGGGGCGTGGGCGGAGCCTCCAGGCACAGCAGCCATTTGCCGCTGTGCCCGGGATCGCGGGCTGGCCGTTGGCCGGTGCGTGTAAACTATGCCTGCCGGGAGGCAGGTGCAACTTCTCCAACAAAGGTAAGGGAGGGGTTTTAGGTAGGGCTAGGGGGCAGGTTAGGTAGGGGAAGGTGGGGGGAGGCGGAAGGAAAGCTCCCTCCGAGGCCGCTCCAATTTCGGAGCGGCCTTGGAGGGAACGGAGGAAGGCTGTGCGGCTCGGTGCGCGCAAGTTGCACAATTGTGCACCCCCTTGCACACGCCGACCCTGGATTTTATAACATGCGCGCGGCTGCGTGCGCATGTTATAAAATCGGGTGTAGATTTGTTTGCGCCGGGTTGTGTGAACAAATCTATGCCCATGCGCAGGTTTTAAGATCTGCCCCACTGTGCGTGATGGAGTCATAAACTACCCCATATTCGGGGTAGTTTATTAGAAACCCCAGTGATTGGAGTAGGTTGATGGTGAAATGGAGCAATTGAAGTGCTACATTTTGAGACTGACCTCTGATGAGCCAATTGGCTAGATAGGGATAAAGATGGATATTGTTTTGTTGCAAATGTGCTGCTACAACTGCCAGGCATTTTGTAAATACCCGAGGTGCTGATGCAAGGCCGAATGGTAGCACTCGGTATTGAAAATGATTGCGGCCTACTGTGAATCTGAGGTATTTCTGATGAGGAGGATATATGGCAATGTGGGCATAAGCCTCCTGAAGATCTAAAGAGCAGAGCCAATCTCCCTGTTGTAGTAGTTGGTGCAAGGTGCCCAGGGTTACCATTCTGAACTATTTTTGTAGATGTTTGTTTAGGGCGCGTAGGTCCAAGATAGGACGAATGCTGCCTGATTTTTTTGGAATTAGAAAATACAGAGATTAGAACCCTTAACCCACTGCTGTCGAGGTACTGGTTCCACAGCATTGGATTACAGAAGGGTCGAGAGCTCTGCCTCGAGAAGCGGAGAGTAACTGTTTAGATTTGATACCGGACGTGGTAAAGCGTTTGGTGGTATAGTGAAGAAGTTTAGATGGTATCCCTGGTTGACCACAGTTAGTACCCATTGGTCTGTTGTGATATTGTGCCATAGATTGGCAGAATGGCACAACTGGCCTCCCATTGGAATGGTAATGGCAGGTGAGGGTTGACTGCTGCTCTCTAGCAGAGAGTCAAAACCCTGATGCTGGACCAGTCTGTGGGGCTAGTTGGGTTTTCGGGGCTCTGGCCTGACGAGGTTGACCTCTTTGCGGAGGTCTAGGCTGTTGAGTATGGGATTGAGGTGGATAATACCTTCGTGGTTTGTAAGAAAACCGTCTAGGATCACATCTGAAAGACCGCTTGGTAGTGGATGGGAAGTCAGCAGGAAGAGCAGACAGCTGACGCAAGGTGTCGTGGTGGTCTTCTAATTGTGCAACTGTTTCTTGGATCGTGGCGCCAAATAAGTTGTCCCCTGCACATGGAAGTTCTGCAAAACCTTTCTTGGACTTCTTGCCGTAAGTCAGAGGATTGAGCCATGCCCAGCGTCTGCACTTATACCATCTACAGATACCCTGGAGGCAGTATCGAAGATATCATACGCTGCTCTCACTTCATGCTTACCAGCATCAAGTCCTTTAAGAAGGATGTTGTTGAGTCCTTCTTGATATTCGTCTGGCAGAGACTCAGAGTACTCCTGGACCTTTTTCCAGAGATTTCTGGAATATTGAGTCATATAGAGCTGGTATGCTGCTATGCGTGCTATGAGCATGGAGCCATGGAAGACTCTTCATCCGAAGGCATCTAAAGATTTTTTCTCCTTACCTGGAGGTGCCGAAGAATGAGGCTAGGATCATTTGGACTTCTTTTGAGCAGATTCCACGACCACAGATTGGTGGAGCAGTTGTGTTTTTTGAAACCCCAGAGCTGACTGGACTAGGTAAGTGGCATCAGCTTTTCTATTTACCAGTGGAACTGTGCCAGGGTGTTCCCAGGTGCTTTGAAGCAAATCCAGAAGCACCTCGTGAACTGGCACTGCCATGACCTCTTGAGGGGCATCAACAAATTTCAATACCTCCAGCATCTTGTGCCTGGCATCCTCTTCTGTTTGCAAATTAAAGGGAATGGTCTCAGACATTTCCTTAATGAAATTTGCAAATGTTAGGTTTTCAGGCGGGGAGCGAAGGCGTTTCTCTGGGGGTGAAGGCTCTGAGAGGAGTTCATCTGAGTCCTGAGAGTCTGAAGAATCATCCCCCCAGGGATCATAAGGTGCATCATCAGCACCTCGAGGATCTTCAGGTCGAGGTATAGATCCAAACCCAGCTGGATCTGGAGGTGGCACTGATGGGAAGCAAGGTGTTTTTGAAGGATGCTGGGGCGGTAACAAGCCCAATGGTCCTGGAGTCGGATCCTGCATCAGCAGATTCAGTTTCTCATCTGAGGACAATGGAATTGGCATCGGTGTCGGAGGTTTAGTAGGTGCCGATGGCACGGAAGGAAGCAGCGCCGCTGGCAATGCACCGATCAATGTGTCCAGTCGGTCAAGAAGTGGATCCAGTATGGTAGGCATCGGTTCAGGTGTCAGCATGGGGGCCGGTGCCGGCAGAGACTGGAACCCTCAAAGAGCTTGGAGAACCACCTCTTGGACTATCCTGTCCAATTCCGCCCTAGAAGCTGGCATCGGTGGCACAGCTATCGGGGGTGGAGGTTCAGAGGGCGTTGCTGGAGGGTCCACATGTATTAGTGGAGTCTCGGCTCCCAGCACTGGTATCGGTGGGGAACGCCTCTGTGTCCCAGGTCCAGAAGGGGATGGGGCCCCTTCTCCCTGGGACTTCTTGGCCGGTGATTCTATCAGTGCCAATGTCAATGGCCTACCGGCGACAGCCTTGGAGGAAGTGCTCTGTCGATGGCGATGCTTTTCCCGATGTTCAGTCCGTTGCTTCTCCAGCACCGATGAGGATGAAGTCGATGCCTTGGAGCAGGAAGATGATGGTGACAGAAGATCACAGGTGACTTTCTGGTGCTGAGTCTTAGGAGGCGATGGAGTCGATGAAGCTGAAGGCTTCCGACTCGATGCAGCTTTGGCTGAGACAGGTGGAGAAACTTTAAAGAGGAGTTCCATCTTCTCCAACCGAGCCCTGTGGCCTTTTGGTGTCATTTGGGCACAGGAAGTGCACTGTTGGACATTGTGAACGGGGCCTAAACAGAGAACGGACACATCGTGCAGGTTGTAATGGACATTGTTCTTGGGCACTCGGGGCACTTATGGAACCCGGTGGCCATGATGTTAGAAAAAATATGGGCGGCGCAGTCGGTGGCTGTCGGGCCCCGATGAAAAACGCTGCCGGGAACTGACCACAAAAGACGGGGAAACTTACTGGCATCAACGGAGGTCAGTAGTCGAAGGGGGACCCCAAGATGGGGGAATTTTAATGGATTTTCAAATTTAGTTTCCGTGAGGAAAAAGTTGTGAGAAACTCACAGAGCTCCAGAATCCACAAGGCTACTGCTGTGTGGAAAAAAAAGAGACTGAAGGGGGACCCCTGCTGGATGCAGGGTTGGTGGATGCTGGGCATGCTCAGTGTGCCAGTCAAAGTTCTAGAAACTTTGACAAAAGTGTTCTGTGATTGGGCTCCATCCTGATGATGTCACCCACATGTGAGGACTACCATCCTGCTTGTCCTGGGAGAAAGGGAATTTTATAAAATTGTATTGATTTTTATTATTTAGAATGTTGTAATATGCTTCAAATGCTAGACAGGTAAGAAATGCATGTACCAAATAAATTGGATGTGGAGAGGAGAAAAGGTCCTTTTTACATATACCCATTGTTGGGAGAGGAAGTTACACTGCTACTGCCCAGGCTATACTTATAGACAGGGCAATTTTAAAAGCCATTTATCAGAGTAAACAGCAATTTATAAAGGCAAATGGGCTGTCTGAAAGCTGTCCTGCCTCAACCTGGCTAAAAATATGCGTGACGTTTCACAGCACATGTGCTTTTAGCTACATTTGTGGGAGGCATTACTGGAAGCATGTTTGGGGGGGGGGGGGGGAGAGGGAATCAGAAAACAATACAAGTAGATTGTATTTTCAGATCTTCATTCATTACTTTCCATAAAAATTCTATCCACACAAAAAGCAGGAACAACAATCTGCAGGTATTTTATACCTTGTGGCAAGTTTCAAAGTGACAGGACATGCATATGTTCCCTTTAAAATTTAATGCAAAGTCTGGGGGGAGGGGGGGGGCGGGAGTTGGGACATAAAAAGTAACTACGCACTTTGTATCAAAGTGGACAGTTTGAAACTTACCCCCTGTATGTATAAAGAGAAATGACAATGCTGGTTCATTATACATGTTTTACATTTTTTAAAAGCTTAAGATGATTAAAAAAAATATTGTATTTCTTCATTATTTTGGCCCCCCAAAAAATGAGAAGTACATACTATGAAAAAGCTTCTGCTGACAAAAGCTGCATAACACATGCTGCCTCAATGCACCTAGTAAGATACATCTGCTATATAATGTGATCATACTGCAACCAATTTCATTTTTTTAAATAAAAATCTATGCTGAAAACTACGCACTTGATGCCCCAAAATATTGTAATTTTAAAAAAAGCTACTTAAAATGAATAATATAGGTGCAAATATATATATATAGAGAGAAAGAGTTACTACTACTCTTGTAATTTTGAGATACCGAAATTTCACAGCAGCCTCTGTTCTCCTCTGTTGTACTCATGGGACGGGCCTCAAAGGCTGTTAGGCTGGTGGCCAAGATTCTGTTTATATTGAGGCCCATTTTGCATATCACTTCAGCGACCAGGAAAAGTTGGGTCACGATCTGATCTTCTCACGCTAAAGATGTCGCAAGCAAACAAAATGTTCAACATGGTAGGTCTCACCGCTTTATCTTTTAAATGGGAATAATTTTATAACTATTTTAACCTAATAAAAAAAAGACTAGACTTACAATAATGAAAATAACCACCCAGACTGACGGATTAAGGGTCATCTTTTCCCATCACCGCATGCCCTGCCAGCTAGTTATAATCACCTAATTATAAAGCATCCCAAGAAAATCTGTCACTCAATTGATCTCAGACTGCAAAACTTATTCTTTTTCTTATAATTTTGAATGAAACCATTAGCCATGAGAAAAGTTCATTTCCCTGCATATCACATACTTAAAGCATAAGAGCACAGGAGAGGAGAGAACTGAAAAATATTTCAAGGTTTACAAAACCTTTGAAAGTATTTGAAAAATAGATGTTTCACAAAACCTTTCAGATTTTGTAAAATACTTTAGAAGTTTGAAAAAAATAGATTTTTTTTTCTTAAGAAACCATCAGAAGCCATTTCGTCTAACGAAACAGAAATCTACGGTGTGAACAAATAATCATCAGCCACCGCCCTATCATTCCTTACCTCATGTCCTCAATAGCCTATGGCAAATTCATCCAGCCCGCTGAGGCCTGGAACTGACCCTACATGCAAAAAGTGCATCTCAATCAAGCCGAAGGGCGGTCTAGAAAGAAGTGTACAGACGAGCTTGAAGGGTTGTTGTAAAAGATCCCAGGTTTTAGCTACGGACGGAAATAAGACACCACGAACTCGACCACCAAAAAATGCTTTCTTGTTTGTTTTCATAAGAACTCAGATTCAGGAAATCCAAGTGGGTTCTAAATCTATTGAAACAGTGCCTTATACACCAAACCGGACATGAGAACACAGCAGGACAAACAAATAAATTTTGTTGTTTCAACACCGCAATAGTGAAAAATCTGAGGGGTATTTCCTTCCCCATGCGTCTTTTCTGATTTATAATACATAAACCAAGACGTCCCCTTACTACTGTAAGAACAGTATTGCTAGAATTCTTAAGGTGCCAGAACCGTTCCTCGGTTTTCTTGCTGAAAAAATGCATCGGATCACTCTTCTTGCAATCATAAAAGTAATTTGGCGGGAGGCATTAATTTGCTACAGGGTTGTTCTCTGTTGGACTGGAATGTGAACACTGAACTCTGGAAAGAAAATACGATCAATTGGTTATGTTAATGATTTTTGTTGTAGTTGCTTTGTAGAAACCCCAGTTGGTGCTGCCTTTGACAAACAGCGTAACACCATGCGAATGGAATGGTACCATCTGCTTCCCTGTCCAATCCTAAGGACATTACAGGGGAAAGACCAAAATCCCAGTGCTTCTGCAAATATACCTAGTATCCAGAAACCCAGGAGAGTGCCACTGGAAAGCAACTGTGCATCAATAGAACATCAGAATCAAATTATTGCATTGGTTTATGGTAGATTAAGCCTGTGTACTGCTTATGTGTTTCATGTTCCAATGTTACCCTGTAATGTATGGACTGTATCTTTCTATGTTAGAGCACCTAATAAAATATATTTAAAAATCACATAATTTTATTTCATATATAGCTGAAATCTAAACAATGTACTTATATTCAGACCTTGGCATCTTTGGCTCAATTATTTTGACCTGATGAAGGAAGTATAACCCTCACAATGTATTTGGTTAGTCCAGGAAGGTGGTGTCACCTGCAGTGTGTATGCTGACTTTTATTTCTAAGTATTTTAACTGAACTGGTAACCTTATTATTTCAGCCACCTAAAATCAAAATGAATAGGAAGAAAATAGAATGTTTACCAGGGACAATAAAACTCCCAACATATATTTCACCCAAGGGGATTGAATTAGTGCTCAATCCTCTAAAGGAGAGCAAGTCAAACACATTAAAATGAATGAAATACAAAATGATTCTTTAACCAAGTGCAATTGTCGTTTGCAACGGACCTCTTTAGCAGCACCTGTTGATTCTCCTAAATACACATACATCACACATTACATTTTGGCACTGTATCTTAGAAACTGGATTCAGGCACCAATTTTTTTCTGCCCAGGGATGCAGTATGGTATTTCACTCTTTGCAATGTACCATAAGAGGATTTTTCCACAGGCACACTCCCGGTTTGCTGGTGAGAAGCACCTCCATTCTTGTGTAGGGAGGCAGATCTCCTTAGGGACCATTCTGCTTTGCTCTGAATTGTGGAAGAACTCTGAGACTGTTGGATATTCAGCTCTGACCGACTGATTCTGCCCTTGGTCAGGTCTTCCTTGTTCTGATGTGGCAGCATGCCGTTGGCTCTTCCTTCACTTATGACACTCAATGTCCCATTAGAGAGTGACGTTCTGGATGATCCGTTTGGCATTTCTGCTGCAGTGTGTCTCTCAGATTCAGAGGACTTCCTGGAGTCCTTCTTTAGAAAACTGCTTCTAAAAATTGTAAACTTCCCTTCATGGTGTCTTTCCGGATCAGACGTTCTTGGTTTACCACTCCCTCCACTTTTGCTGGAGGTTCTTTGGTCATGATCTCCACTTTTCCCTGATAATCCCTTATCTTTCCCTGACTGGACATTTCCATTAGAGTTCAATTTACTTCCATCACCTTTTGACCGAGTTGGTTCTTCTGCTTTAGTTGGTGACACCATTTTTGTTAGTAGAGACTTAGAAGTTCTTTTCTGAAGGGGCACATCATCCTTTGGTTTACCATTTCTTTTTATGGTATTAGCCTTTTCGGTGGCGGATTGATGATTGTTTCGGCCCTCAGTAAGGTCCACTATCGTAACGCCTTGCAAACTCCCACTGGTCCTCTCGGTCCCACGTGCCTCCTGGTCCTTCCTGGTGGTTGTGGAGGTCAGCATGGGTTCATGTACTGAAGGTCCACTTTCTGCACCGGCAGCGCCAGTCATCAGTGGGATGATGGACTCATTTGTGTATCTAGGCCTCCGCCCAGATTCCAAATACTCCACCAGCTCACCCGAAGCACCCTGAGACCTCTCCTTTGAACCAAAGGACCAGCGTAGGGGCATTGTCTTGGTGAGGCCTGGCCTGGCTTTTGACCCTGTTGAGGCTTTCAGGCTAACGCTCCTCCCTTGGATGCCACGCACGAATGGCCTGGACTCAAAGCCTCCTGGAAGAAAACATGAGAAGGTTTCTATTAATCACAATGGGAGCCACTGTCATACTACGAAGTTTGCAGGTACTTTACTTCCTGTGATCTTTGCATCAGTTTTCAAAGGGAAAGCATGCAGGCACTTTTCCTTGGAAAACTGCACAAGGGAAAAGTACCTGCAGAGATTTTCACCTACCCTTTCCCAACCAGAACAGTGCACACAATTTTGAAACTCCAAAATAAGGTGCATTTTTTCTCCTGCCTGGGAACACCTCTACTGCAATGCAGGTAAAAGTACATTTATTTATTTATTTATTTATTTATTTAACACTTTTTTATACCGACCTTCATAGTAATAACCATATCGGATCGGTTTACATAGAACAAGGTTATAACTGAAGCAAAAACTAAAGTAATTAACAATAGAGCTGAATAAGGCAAAGTTACATTTAACAAGGGGTAAAAACTTGGAAGCTTAAATAGCTGGAAGAAGGTAGAGGCAGGAAGTAATTGTAACATGATACAATAAAGAATATGGGTTAAAGCTTAAGGTGCTTTAACTTGGAGGTGCCAGCGTCCATCGTTCGAGATGGACGCTGGCACCATGCATTGCAGAACAACATGTGTACCTTTATCTGCATACAGGGCGGGCAATTTTCAAAAAACCCATATCCACAGGTCACGCACTGTTTAACCCATGGAAATGGCTTTCAAATTTACCCTAAATGAGATTGATATTCAGTGCAATTTAGCCGGTTAAGTTTAGACTTATCTGGCTAAATGGTACTATTTGAATATTCAGCCCCGTTCAGCAGCTGCCAATTAGCTGGATAACTATTTATCCAGCAAAGTGGTGGATGGGATGGAGGAGTTCCGGGGCGTGGTTACTTATCTGAGTAACTTAGCTGGATAAGCGGCAATATTCACACTTATCCGGCTAAGGGCTGGATTCATCATTTCTCGGAGGGGGGGGGGGCGGGTCTGCAAAAGGCCGCAGCCATTCACACCGCAGTCCAGTGCAAATAGCACAAATTTCATATAAAATGTAGACAGTTAAAAGTTCTTTCATATGAAGAGTTTACCGATATTTTATACTTTCACTCATTACTGTTATAACTCTCCCCCCAGAACAATTGAAGATTTACTATATTTTGTATAGTTTACTATGTACAATAACATTTTGAACTTTCTAAAAAAAATGACAATGCTACTCTATGTGGAAACCGTCCTCTAAATGTTAATGGGGTCCCTATAAAAGTTTGGTCATGCTTATTTTGATGTAAGAATAGCAAAGCAAAGCCGAGCAGGTCTGACACAAAAAGTAGAGTGAGACTTTATCACAGGGCTCTGTTAATGCACTATTAATTTGCAGGGCAAAAGTTGACTACAGCATAGCTGTAAAAAAGCTCCATGAATTTATGAAAAAATAAATATCAATTCATGCAGTTGTTTTAACATCACTTCTGCTTTTCATGATTTTTTAATTTTTGCTTCTATTGGTTTGGATTCTGAAGCCTTGGGCAAATCGTGATGGCTCTGTCAAGGGTGTGATGTGCTTTTCTAGAGGGAGACTTTTGTCCAGTCCTGGTGTTTGTACTTCCATCCCAGTGCACTATGGTATTTGCAGTCTTGCTTATTCCATGTGCTATCGACACTACAAGTAATAAGCTCAGTGCATCAGGAGAGGCCAAATGCCAGGAGCAGAGAGACAGTCACATCACATCCCTGCTACAGTGATTTCAACAGAGCAGCACAGATTGCAGCTGGAGTCTGTGAATACACACTTTTTAAAAAACCTAGGGCAGTGTAATCTGAAGCTAGAAAATTGCAAATTAAACAGGGTTTTAAAACATGCCCACAACCCAAAATACTATTTTACTTGTAGTATAATTAGGCTGTGGACTGTTTCACCTAGTGTAGCTGTCGTATGCAACATGACTGGCTATTTAAAAAAAGAAAATCTGGTATAATTTCAAGAACATGCAGGGTATTAACAGACATGGTGATGTAATAGAGGACTAAGGAGGGCAGGTTGCTATGCCAACTGAAAGACAGTTTAGTCCAAGCAATGTCCGCCTTTTTAAATCTAACAGCTATGTAACTGAAGAAGTGTGTGTGTGTGCATGCTGGGATGGGAGGTACAATTTGAGGAAGCAGAAGGCTACAAAGAAGCGAGGGGACCATGTTGAAGCGTCAAACATTGTAGAAAGGTCAAGTCTTCCTACTACAAGCAAGAACTCCGAGCGAGTGTTACCTTTTTCTCCATTGGGCCCACTGTCGGTGAAAACCGGGGAGTCGGGCATTTTAGGGAGGACGGGGCCGTTTGCGGAACACCTGGAGACAAGGCTTCCTCTCTTGCTAGTCCCACTGAGCCTTATTAGCCAGTGATCGGATAAGGATGAGCTGGTGGAGCCTGCAAAGAAAACTCAGGAAATAAGGGGACCACTCTTTCCAAGCCTCTCCCTCTCCACCTGTATTATTATTTATATTGTAAATCACCATCACTGTGCGCATGTGATGAACAGTCACATAAGCGAAGGAAGGAGGGCACAAGTGAAGAGTTGATTAAAAGAAGCCGCACACAGTGACGGGGAGGGGAGCTCAAGTCCAAGGGATTTGCCCAGTTGTTACTCTGTGACTAAGAGCTGCCAGAGGGCATGAAAGCCATGTGTGCACTGATATCACCTTCTCCCTTCCTCATGTACTGGAAATTCATGGCAGTGCACAAACACCGAGACAAGGACAGAAAAGCCAGTGTTTTTTTTTTAATTTTTTAATTTATTTGATTGATTTCTATTCTCGCTTTTCTGGCACTTCAAAGCGGATTAGGTACTGAAGGGTATTTCCCTGTCCCCAAAGGGCTCATGATCTAAGTTTTTTGTAACTGAGAACTCATTGCTGGAGGGTAGACCACAACGCTGTCACACGCTGCGCAAATTGCGCAAGACGCCTTGCTATGTTGCGCCTCGCATGTCAGCACACTGCTCTGCGCTGGTGAAACACCTGGTTGGTTCTCCGAGCCCATCCTTCCCTCCCATTCCCTTGTACGACTGTGTCTACCGAAAGAGGACAACTTCTCATTTCCCAATCTACTGGAACACTTCTGTCCTTCCCATTTTATGTTATCTCATTTCAGATGATCTCTGCGCTGGAAGGGGGATCACAAGGGTTCCAGGGAATCCCTTTTAATTATTTTATGCAAACAGCGTCTTGCAACTCACTTTATTAAGGTATACAAAATGCTTACAACTATTACAGAACACTATGGCAAAGTTGACTTATGGGCAAAAAAAAGAATGTGACCATGTGACATCTGGGTTTCAGAAGTTGCATTGGCTCTCTATGCCCTAGATGACCAGGTTTAAGATTCTCTGCTTGAACTTTCGTACTCTCCACAGGGGCTCCATCCAGCTCATTTGTCAAACCTTCTAGTTCCTTATGCTCTGAGGAGATCTTTCTGCTCTTCGCGGCAGGAATGGTGGCTACTCTTCCACCTTTGGTTATTAGACTGGAGCTATCCCAACAGACCGCATTTAGCTCCCCATGTTGGAATGCCTTCTCCATTGCCTTTCCATCCGAGTGAAATTACCTCAAGTTTAGGAACATTATAAAGTTGGAGCTTTTCAGTTAGGCCTTCCATAGTTAGATGTTTTGCACAGTTCAGTTTTTAATTCCAATGGGTTAGATACTTTCTTTATAGCTGGGGGCCTGGGCTCTGAGCCTGTGACCTATTGCAGTTTGTGGCTATGCTACTTTGTGTATCTATATGTTATGTTTAAGTTATGTTTTATTTTGAGGACTTTGAATTTTGCTGATTATCAGGTCGATACAGTAACGTTGAGTTAAAGATTCCCCGTCTGTAACGTGCTGGGAGCGCACAATACAGACGAGTAAGGCCATCCAGCGATACAGTCTCCAGTTTCACGCGTCCTTAGCGCTTCCTAAACCCTTTCCTAAACCCTTTCCGCACCCAGTATGTAAATGAACGAAAAAGCTGTATAATGAAGGAATTAGCTATTCCCCTGCGACACTGTAACGGGCGCTGATATTATCTCCTCCGTAACCCGCTGTTCTGCCGCGGCCTTAACCTGCTAGTTTACCGCCTCCCCCTAGTAGGAGTTAGTGTAGTGTAGGGTAGTGTAAAAACATTGCTTACCCGCCCTGGTCCCGTCCGGTCTCCTGCAGCCCCGTCCGGTCCCCTCCTCCCGAAGCAAAAAAAAAAACCAAACGAAAAAGTAGCAAGGCTCGGGCCTGCTACGGTAAGTGTAAAAAGTGTAAAAAGTGTAAAAAACAAAAAACCTGTGTGTTATATAAAAAAATAAAACAATTTTAAATACCTGTCGGAGGGCCGTGGGTCCAGGCGGCCGGTGGGCGGCGGGCAGCCATCAGCAGCATCCGGTAGTCCCTTCTCCCTTCCTCCTGATTTCGCACGGGCATTCATCCAGGCAGAGGGAGCCGACGGCGAACGACCTCCGGCTCCCCCTGCCTGGATGAGCGCCAAAATCGCACGGGCGGGTTGGCAGCGGGGGGGGGGGGGGGGGGGGGGGGGGGGGGGGGGGGCGGCAGCAGGATCCGGGAGCGGCGGGTAGGCAGCAGCGGGGTCCGGGGGGCAGCGGCAGCAGGATCCAGGGGCGGCAGTGGCAGCGAGATCCGGGGGGGCGAGTAGCGGCAGCGTGTTCGATCGGGCAGGTAGGTGGGAAAAAAAGATGGCCGCCTGCACGGCGCCTGCAATTGGCCGCTGAAGACGTGACGTCACACCCCGTGACACCAAACGTCGTGACGTCACGACTTCAGCGGCCAATTGCACGCTTTTCCCGTGCAGGCGGCCATCTTTTTTTTGCCACCTACCTGCCTGCCCGATCGAACACGCTGCCGCTACTCGCTCCCCGGATCTCGCTGCCGCCCCTGGATCCTGCTGCCGCTGCCCCCCCGGACCCCGCTGCTGCCTACCCGCCGCTCCCGGATCCTGCTGCCGCCCCCCCCGCTGCCGACCCGCCCGTGCGATTTTGGGAGAAGGGACTACCGGAAGCCGCTGATGGCTGTCCGCCGCCCACCGGCCGCCTGGACCCACGGCCCTCCGACAGGTATTTAAAATTTTTTTATTTTTTTATATAACACACAGGTTTTTTGTTTTTTACACTTTTTACACTTTTTACACTTCCTGGTGCCTGTCATTTCAAATGTCATTTGAAATGACAGGCGTTAGGGAAGGCGTTAGGGAAGGCATAACCCTTCCCTAACGCTTCACAGCCGCGGCATGCATTTGCATGCGATTAGAAGAGAGAATCAGGTGTTAGGTCAGGAGAACTGTGCGTGCGGGGAGGAAGGGTGCGCCTGACACTGCCGCACTGTTTTTACCGCGGCCTTACTGTATCGAGCCGTATGTATGTTTTACAATGTAAACTGCTTGATTGTAGTCTATAAGCAGTATATTCCATTCCATACTATAAACAAATAAATAAATAAATAAATAAATAGAAATGTACAGCGGGGCCAAGATTAACTGGACACCTTCCTTTTATATATATTTTACCTCTACCCCCACCTGTGCTCCTGCTGCAAGATTTTTCTGGATGATTCTCAAAAGCAAATTTATATTTGACCTATCAGGCTGAACTTGCCACATTTCAGTTCCCAAAAACATCACCCATGCCATGGCCCTACCAGGAATCATTCCATTACCTCGTTCCTGGAAACAGAGTTCTCAGTGCTTGCCTGTAGGAAGCACAGTGTATGCCCGAGAAGCCTGACACAGAACACTTGCACTGTGCTAATAAATATTCACGTGGCTTTTGTGTGTTCATTATTCTGCAACCTCTGTTACAGCAAACCAAACAGTGGGAGCCCACCAATTTGTTTATAAAGATGATCTCTTACATCATGCCTCCAGCTAAACACTGGAGAGGCGGGGAGAAAAACTGAATAAAAGTAAAGGTATGTCAAAGTAGATACCATACAAGGCATAGAATTTGGAGTTACTGTGTTATAACAAAGATTTATTATAAAAAGGTTTTTGGTATAAGATGGCACCATGGTTGGTAGCAATTCCTACCTCTTACGGAGCTGCTGGCAGACCACGCAGGAATGGTGTTCCTTTTCTGGTAGAACAGGATGTAGGCCCCACGCGTGACAATGTCTTCCTCCAGGACCAGTTCCACATTGCTATCATCATAGCTGTACCAGTGGGCATCCAAGGAGTTGTGGCAGTATGCTGGGAACACAAGGAAGAGACAGGTTTGCAAAAGCCGGCTGCCGCAGATCAGTGCAGCACTTCTTGCACATCTTATGTACTCAAAAACGGCACAGACGGATATGAGACATTTATAGGACGGACATAATTGCAAATGAAGGATTGCTCCACAGAGGGCCAGATGCAAGATCTGATGGGCCAGGGTCTCTTAGGATTCTTATAGTTTCTTCTTCCCTTACAGACAGGAGGAAAGATGCCAGTTCTACTAAGCACAAATAATGAAGGCTTGCTGCACTACTTATTTTGCTCCACAGAGCTATTGCACTTGCCATGGAGTGCATGAAATATCAGAGGCTAATACTGAGTTTCATTCCATTGTAACCTCTCTCAGAAATTGTTAAGAGTTTCTCTCCGCCCCCCTATTTTGGTCACCTTGTAGAAGCAAATCCCACCAAAGTGAACTAAAATCTGTATTTGGACACATGCTCTGATCAATATCAGCCGTGTGAATGTCTCAGAGTCAGGACAGAAAGAAGCTTGGCCTCTAGGAGAGCAGAACTAGGCCTGCAGCGAAGTGGAGAGGGGAAGGAAAGAAAGATAGCGAGAGGGAGTGTGTAAGAAAAGAAAATGAGATACAAGAGAGAACGAGGCAGGAAGAGTAAGAAAGTGCCGCAAGAAATGATTCACTGCTGAAACCCTGCAAAGGTTGAGAGCCAGAGCTCTGGCGATTCACTTGTGCTTTAAGGTGTTCATCATTTTATAATGATCCCATACCAGTGGCCTTTTGTGCTCCCCATCCTATCGCTGCTGAGTTTGCTACCTCTTAAGATTTTCTTCATCTCTGATATTGCAAAAGTCATCTTGCCACGAGCAGAACTAAGCTGTGTTTGTGTTCTCCTGCACACATCATCAGACAGAGGAAATCAAGACTGCAGTGGGCATGCCCACAGGAAAGAACACAGATTGGTCTTCCTCGCCTAAATTAAGCGTGCTGTTTCCAAGACTATGAAAGCACTTGGTTTGCCCTGTACAAGTATGACATGCAAAGAACGGAGATAACAGTCACCATGATTTCTTTTCTAAACAATTTAAAGCTCTAAAAATTCTCCTGTATATTTTCAGTTGAGCAGTTACTGTATGAGCTTCCACACTGGTCCTTTAGTCCTTGATTTCAGCATTAACCAATCTACATTAAAAGCATTAGGTCGGCTGGGCCGGCTCAGGAGCCCCTTGGGGGGGAGGTCTGAGCAGCCAGTGGCCATTTTGTTTACACGTGCTGGGAGCCAGGCTGCTGTTTCAGAGCCTCTGGACTCCCCACCCAATGTTACAAACCTGGGCCGCAGTCAGCCGAAAGCAACCCCTCCTCCTACCTCACAGCAGGCCCCCCCACCGGCAGTCGCTCCAGTCTCGGGCCGGCCGCATCGGGGCCTTCCCTTCCCGTCCTCCTCGCGAGGAGGACCCCAGTGACTCGTCCTGCCTGGCTCCGCCCCCAGACGCGTGCGCGTCTCCCCTCTAGATTTAAAGGGGCCAATACGGAAAACCTCGGCCCAGCCCCAGAACACTCATTATCAGCTGGGACTATTTAAGGAAGTCCAGCTCACTTTTCCTTTGCCTTGCAACGAGGTTCACTCTTCGAGTTGCTAGTTGCAGTCCTTGCTCCTGCTTGTGTCGTCCCAGCATGTTCCTATGTCCTGCTCCAGCCTTGTTCCTGTTCCGGCCCGTCCTTACCTGCTCCTGTTCCTGCGTCCCCCTGGCTCGTCTTCCTGGCTCCTGACTTCGGCTTGTTCTTCGATATCCTGCCTCGCTGCCTGTCCTAACTTCTGGCTTGTCCTCGTCTCTGCTGTCTGCTGCCTGCCCCAACTCTTGGCTTGCTTTCTCGTCTTGCACCTCTGCCGCCGCCTCAATTCGGATTTCTCGTCTAGACCACTGTCCTCTGGAGACCGCGCCTAAGTCCAAGCGGCTCGGGTCCTCACGGGCTCCTCCCAGGGGGACCACGGTCTTCCAGTGGTGAAGTTCCTGATGGTCTCCTGGTTCCAATTTCCTCGTTGGACTCTCTACTTCTGGGACCTTCATCGTACCTCATCTCTAGAGTCCGCACCTAAGTCCAAGTGGCTCGGGTCCCCAAGGGCTCCTCCCTGGGGGATCTCGAGTCTCCAGTGATGAAGATCCTCTTGGAACCTTGGTTGTCGTCTGCCTCCTGGCCTTGATTCCACTGGAGGTGCCCCTCCAGCGCTGCACTTACATCTTCTAGCCGGCCCAAGGGTCCACAAGCTTAACAGTTTGCAAGACCATGGACCCGTCGGACCTTGCTGGCCTTCAGTCCATTCTTGGTATCGCCCAGCAGCTGTAGCAGCAGCAACATTGCTTAGATGTTCTGGCAGCAACAGTGGAAAGATTGGCAATCCGGTTAGACTCCACCCACCCGGTGAAGCCTCCTGCTCCAGTTCTGGCTCCAAGCCCCGGACCAGTGGCTTCTATGCAGCTACCACCGCCCTCTCGATGCTCAGGCGACCTGAAACAATGTCGAGGGTTCATTAATCAATGCTACATATGCTTTACCCTACTGCCTACCCAATTCCCTTCGGACCTGGTGAAAACTAGCTATATTGTGTCCTTGTTGGATGGGAGGGCCCTGGTTTGGGACTCTCCCTTATGGGAGCACAGTGATCCCACTAGGAAACCTACAGCAGTTTGTTTCCACCTTTAAACAGGCATTTGATGAGCCAGCATGTAAATCCACGGCAGTGGCCGAATTACTGCACCTACGCCAGGGCTCCCGGTCTCTGGCCGAATATGCAGTCGAGTTCCGCATGTTGGCAATGGAGCTAGGTTGGAGAGAAGATGGTCTTCACGGCATCTTCCTGGAAGGGCTGTCGTCCCGCATTAAAGATGAGCTGGCGGCCAGGGATCTTCCTGATGACCTTGATGGCATAATCGACTTGGCTGGGAGGGTCGACTGCAGGCTTCAGCAACACGCTCGAGAAGGAAGGACGGCTCGAAGACCAGTGACCCTGCCACCAACCTTCTCGCGACCCATATCCTCTCCCTCTGCTCCATTGGCAACCAAGTTGTAGAACCAATGCAACTGGGACGAATTTCCATTTCCCCGGAAGAGAGGAGGCGTCGGCGCTCGCTGGGTCTTTTCCTATACTGAGGGGAAAGGGGCATATTTTGGCCCAGTGTGGTGAACGCCTGGAAAAACTTCAAAGCCTAGGCATCATCGAAGAGCTACGCCTAGGCTGTGCTCATTCCGCTCCTCAATGGACCGTGCCGGTGACTCTGGAGTTCCCTGGAGGGACCTTCCCCACAGGAGCCTTTATAGACTCTGGATCAGGGGGAAACTTTATCCTGGCAGAACTGGCCCAACAATTACAGCTTACTGTACTTCCTCGTACACCCCCGTTATGGATCACTTCCATCCAGGGCACACTTCTTCCTGGGAGCGTTACTGCAACCACAGCACCATTGACTCTTCACACTGGAGTGCTCCACGCAGAAGTAATTACGTTCCTAGTTCTAGAAAGGTCCTATAACCCCATCGTGCTGGGGTTGCCCTGGCTCCAGAAACACTCTCTGCGTATCAATTGGGAGTCTCTTCAAATCGCAGCTTGGAGTCCTACCTGTTTCTCGAACTGCATCCCCACAGTACCTCAACCCAGCTTGATCGTAGCGGCCACATCGGTGTCCCTACTCGAACCTTACAGGGAATATAGCGATGTCTTCTCTAAGGAGCAAGCGGAAATACTACCAGAACATCAGTCCTTCGACTGCCCTATTGAGTTGCTACCAGGAACTACGCCCCCCCGGGGGCAGGTGTACCCTCTATTTCTCCCTGAGACACAAGCCATGATGCAGTACATTAAGGAGAACCTGAACAGAGGATATATACGGCCGTCCACATCGCCTGCTGGGGCTGGATTTTTCTTCATGGCCAAGAAAGATGGAACCCTCAGACCTTGTATCAATCATCGAGGCTTAAACACATTACCCGCCAAGATAGGTACCCCCTGCCATTCATCCCGGAGCTCTTAGACCAGCTGGAGGGAGCAAAGCTCTTCACTAAGCTGGATTTAAGGGGAGCATACAACCTAATTCGGATCAATGAACATCGATGAGTGGAAAACCGCAATTAAAACACGGGATGGGCATTATGAATACTTAGTCATGCCTTTTGGCTTGTGTAATGCTCCTGCGGTTTTTAAAAACCTCATGAATGAGGTACTCAGAGACATGCTCCAATCGTCAGTCATTGTGTACCTGGATGATGTTCTCATATATTCCAAGGATCAGTAGAGATATGAGTCCAGGGCTGTTCCAGAGCTGGAAGCAGTTGCAGCAATCCCCATGGTTGGCCAGAAGTAGATTTGTGCTTGTCACAGTTGGCACAAGATGCCACATAGGAGAGTGTATCTTCCTTGATAGTTGGCCACCAATAATACTTCTGTAGCTTCAGCAGGGTACAGCGTTGACCAGGTGGCCAGCCAGCTTGGAGTAGTGTGCCCAATAGAGCAGTTTCTTTCTGAGATGCTTTGGCGCGATGGTTTTACCAGTGGGCACAGAATGAGTAGCCGCTAAGACGACTTTCTTCGGGTCGATTATGTGCTGGAGCTCTTCCGGAATATCCTCCGAGAGAAAGGAGCGTGATAGGGCATCAGCTCTGGTATTCTTGTCTCCGGGGCAATATTTGAGCACGAAGTCAAAGCGGTTGAAAAATAAGGACCATCTAGCTTGTCTATGGTTAAGACGTTGTGCATGGCGGAGATACACTAGATTCTTATGGTCCGTAAACACGGTAATTTGATGTTGAGCGCCTTTGAGCCAAGGCCGCCATTCCTCGAATGCCAACTTAATAGCCAAGAGCTCTTTGTCACTGATCCCATAATTCTTCTCTGCTGGAGAGAAACGTCGTGAGAAGAAAGAGCAGGGACGTAAGGACTTGGAGTCTCCAGTCTGGCTCAGAACAGCCCCCACAACGACGTCAGAGGCGTCAACCTCTACGATAAATAGCTTGTTGGGGTCCGGATGACGTAGGCATGGTTCCGTGGAAAAGGCAGTCTTTAAATCTTCGAACGCAGAAATGGCCTCCACAGACCATTTAGTAGGATTGGCCCCTTTCCGGGTCGTAGCAGTCAAGGGCACCGTTAAAGAAGAATAGTTCTTTATAAAGCTTCTATAGTAATTGGTGAACCACAAAATTCGTCTCAGGGCCTTCAGGCTGATAGGTTGGGATCAATTCTTGATACTTTCTAATTTCTGGGGATCCATCTGGAAGCCATCTTTAGAAACAATGTAGCCAAGAAAAGGCAAGGAGTCTTTATGGAATTCGTACTTGGATAGCTTGGCATAGAGTCGGTGTTCTCGGAGTCTTAGTAGAAATTTCTTGACGTTTTCTAGATGACAGATTCTGAGAAAATATCAGGATGTCATCTAGGTACACTACGACACTCTTGTACAACAAATCCCGCAGAATGTCATTTATCATGTTCTGGAACACAGCGGGTGTGTTGCACAGGCCGAAGGGCATTACTAAGTACTCAAAATGACCGTCTCGAGTGTTGAAAGCTGTTTTCCACTCACCACTGCAAATCCGGACTAAGGTGTAGGCCCCCTTCAGGTCAAGTTTCGAAAATATCTTGGCCCCCTGAAGCCGGTCAAACAGCTCTGAGATTAATGGCAGGGGATAACGGTCTTTAATCGTAATCTTGTTCAGACCTCGATAGTCGATACAAGGACGTAAGGTCCCGTCCTTCTTCCCCACAAAGAAGAATCCTGCGCTGGCTGGAGACTTTGAAGGTCTAATGAAACCTTTCTGTAAATTCTCCTCGATGTACTCGGACATAGCCTTATTCTCTATTGCAGAGAGTGGATAGACACGTCTTTTCGGAGGTTCAGTGTTTGGTTTCAGCCAAATGGCACAGTCATAAGATCTGTGTAGAGGGAGGATGTCAGCAGCTTCTTTGGAAAACACATCACTGAATGATGCGTATTTAGGCGGCAGTCCTGCCATCACTGGAGTCGCAGGCATGCAGAGAACAGGAGAAACTTCCTTGAGGCAACTGCCATGACAACCCAACAGGACAGTTCCAAGGAGGACCAGTCGAATTGAGGCTGATGCAACTGCAACCAGGGTAACCCCAGAACAATAGGGTGCATGGCCTTCTCTAACACAAAGAAGGGAAGAGTCACTGGTTCAGTGCAAAAAGTCACATCCCCAGGCACAGGCTCTCCATGGATGGATGACAAGGGTAGTGGAACTTCTAAAGTAACGAGGGGAATCCTCAACTGTTCCACTAGGCATTGAAATATAAAGTTGCCTCCTGCCCCCGAATCCACAAGGGCAAGAATCTGGATTGTAGACGGTCCGCAAGTCAAGGAGACTGGTAGAGAGAGCGGAGGAGAAGGCGTGGTAAGGCCTAAGAACAGTCCTCCTGCAGGACTTAGGCCCGTCCATTTTACGGACGAATAGGGCATGTTGGGACATCGTGACCAGCTTGTCCACAGTACATACATAAGCCATGCCTCTTCCGAAGTCTTCTCACTTTTGAAGTCAAATGACTGCGACCAAGTTGCATCGGTTCTTCTCCACTGGCAACAGGTAATGCTGGAACCATCCGAAGTGCAAGTTTAGCACGAGTCTCCTTCTGAACCGGTCCTTTAGTAGACTTGAGTTCTTTCCCCTTATCATGAAGCCGGTGGTCAATTCTAGTAGCCAAAGCCACTAGTTTATCCAGCGAGTCAGGTGTCTCATGAGCCGCAAGCTCGTCCTTCAAGCGAGTTTTCAGGCAACTAGGTTCCCAGCATAATTCTGTAGCAAGAGTCTTGAACTCTATTGAAAAATCAGCCAGTGGTCAGTTGCCTTGCTTCAGGTCTACCAGGTCAGAACCAGCAATAGTCACTCGAGCAGGATCATCAAAAACGGATTTAAATAATTCTAGAAATCCATCAATATCCTGAGGATTGGATCCTTTTGAAGCCCAAGACAAGGCCCTTTCATCAAGATAAGATAGAATATAAGTAGTCTTGGCGTAGGCTGTGGGAAAGTGTGCAGGCTGCAATGCGAAATGCATGCAGCACTGGTTTAGGAAACCTCTAGTTCTTTGAATCCCTCCAGAGAAATGAACTGGAGCAGCCAGAGGTACCATAGTCTTTATTGTTACTTCAGGTAACTGAAACGCTGAAGTGAGATTCTCCAATGCGCCTTGTAGTTCAGCAGGCCTAGAATGGCCTGCAAGGTATTGAGCTGTGCTGGATCCATGCGGTTAGCAATCTGTTATAATTACTGAGGTTTGGGTGGACCCTTGGACACTGTGGCAACTGACCACGCCCATGGGGGGAAGTCCCGTGAGGGGCCACAGGTCAGGCTCAGCTTAGGACACACACAGAGATTGATCTTTTATTAGACAATGTCATGAAGCCACCAGAGGTGGCAGTAGTGAGCAGTAGAAGTAGCCCGGCTGGGCTAGTATCCCTCAGGCGCTGGAACAGTGACTACTCTGGTAGCAGTGCTGTAGTTGAAAGAACTGAGAATAATGAGTACAGTGGAATATGCACAAAGCCCCAGGATGGAGAACCCCAGGATAGGGAGAGCAGGCCCTCTAGGAGTGAGTACCTGATCCCTGAGAGCAGAGAGGCTTGAAGGTAATGTACTCACACAGCGGTTCCACGTAGGAGGTGGCGCTAGGGCTGGAACGGAAGTAGGCCCTCGAGGAGCGAGTACCTGGATCTAGGGAACAGCTCTGAGGTGAAAATGGTAGTAATCACTGGTGTTGAAGATCACAGGCAGAAGAGAAGGTAGGAGCAGGTAGCAAGTCAGGGAACATGGGCCCTCGAGGAGCGAGTATCGGTTTCCTGACAGCGACCTGAAAAGCAAGTGAGGCCGCCAAGGAGCGGGTACCTCATTAGCGTTAAGAAATTGGAGAGGCAGAGTAGCTGGGTACAGAGAGCGAATCCCATCCGTAAGAACCCCCCCAGCTAACTCAAAGGCTAGCAAACATCGTAGGCTTTAAATATCCAGGCAGCGTGACGTCGTCACAGGGGGACGCCCCTGAGGTTCGCGCCAAGTAGGAAATAAGTGTGAGGGCCGCGCAGCGTGCGCCCTAAGGTACCAACGGAGCTTGGCGGGAGGCAGCGCCCAAGCCAGTCCGGGAACGCCGGAGAGGACGGCGGGCAGACGCCGTGGCAGCCAGGCGTCCATCCATAGCAAGAGGAGGTGCAAAGAAAGAAAGGTAGGCGGAGTGAAGCCATCGGGACGGGAAGATTGCAACACCCTTTGCCTTGCAACGAGGTTCACTCTAGTGTTGCTAGTTGCAGTCCTTGCTCCTGCTTGTGTCATCCCAGCGTGTTCCTGTGTCCTGTTCCAGCCTTGTTCCTGTTCCAGCCCGTCCTTGCCTGCTCCTGTTCCTGCGTCCCCCTGGCTCGTCTTCCTGGCTCCTGACTTCAGCTTGTTCTTCAGTATCCTGCTTCGCTGCCTGTCCTGACTTCTGGCTTGTCCTCGTCTCTGCTTGCCCTGGCTCTTGGTTGCTTTCTCGTCTTGCACCTCTGCCGCCGATCCGATTCGAATTTGTCTAGACCACTGTCCTCCAGAGACCTCTGGAGATGAGGTACGACAAAGGTCTCGGAAGTAGAGAGTCCAACGAGGAAACCGGAGCCAGGAGACCAACAGGAACTTCACCACTGGAAGCCTGGGCTCCTCCCGGGGGGACCACGGGCTTCCAGTAGTGAAGTTCCTGTTGGTCTCCTGGCTCCGATTTCCTCGTTGGACTCTCTACTTCCGGGACTGGAAGCCCGGGCTCCTCCCGGGGGGACCACGGGCTTCCAGTAGTGAAGTTCCTGTTGGTCTCCTGGCTCCGATTTCCTCGTTGGACTCTCTACTTCTGGGACCTTTGTCATACCTCATCTCAGAGTCCGCACCTAAGTCCAAGCGGCTCGGGTCCCCAAGGGCTCCTCCCGGGGGGATCTCAAGTCTCCAGTGGTGAAGATCCTCTTGGAACCTTGGTTCTCATCCGCCTCCTGGCTACGATTCTGCTGGAAGTGCCCCTCCAGCGCTGCACTTACATCTTCTAGCCGGCCCAAGAAGCAGGTGGATGCAGACCTGGACCCTTCCTCTTCAGATCCGGAAGCTTTTTCACCGGATTTTGTCCTTTTGCTCCATAAGGCCTATTTGGCCAGGAAGGGAGCAGGGACCAAAAGGCCTTTACCCAGGAAGTCCTGGGCGGCCATGAAGCCTAGGCAGGTGCAATCCGGAAGGATCCTGCGGTTCTTGGGTTTCAAGAGGTTTGCGGTGATAGAAGACACGTCAGATAAGACAGATGATTTGGATCAGATACCAGGGAGGGCTGGTGGATCTGGGCAGAGACCCTGTTAGCAGGTTGATGGATCGAATGCAGGATCCAGATCAGGATCCTGTTACTGCATTGGGGGATCCAATGCAGGACCCGGATGAGGGTCTGATCGTGGACAGTGATGATCCTTGGGTGGTCCGCAGGGATGAGTTGGGCCCGCTTATTCCCCAGGTTCTGGAAAAGCTGGGGATTAAGGTTACTCAGGAGGATTCAGATAATGAAATAAACCCAGTCCTGGAGGTATTACAGGGGCCCCCCTAAGGCTTTTCTATTGCTTAAGATGGTGAAGTTAGTGGATCGGGAGTGGGAATCTCCCAAGGTAGGCTTGAAGATAACTAGGGCTATAGCAAAATTATATTCCTTGCCGGAATAGACGTTGGAGTCATGGAAGATTCCCAAGGTGGATGATGCGGTTTTCTCGGTTACCAAGATGATCATCCCAGTGGCAGGTGCTGCTGCTTTGAAGGATATCCAGGATCGGAAACTGGAAATCCTCCTTAAGAGGCTGTTTGAGGTTTTGACTCTGAGCCTGCGTGCGGCGGTCTGCGGACGTCTGATGCAGAGAGCCTGCTTGTGCTGGGTGCAGATGGAGCACAATAAGAGTCGGGACCATTGAGATGGCTCAGGCTGCCCACTTTTAAGCGGGAGTGGCCTATGTGGTGGATGCCCTGTATGACATGAACTGGACTTTTCTGCCAGGGTATGGTCTCAGCAGTAGCTGCAAGGAGACTCCTATGGCAACGCAATTGGTCAGCAGATGTGTGGTCTAAAGTCCAGCTGTCTAACCTCCCCTTTAAAGGAAAGCTGCTATTTGGAGAGGATTTGGAATAGTTTATGAAGCAATTGGGGGAGTCGAAGGGTAATAAGTTGCATGACAAGAAAACTCTCAAGAAGTTTTTTCCTCCACGAGCTCGATTCCGAGAAGCGAGGACGTTTTGCACTGGCAGGAGCCCTGGGTCGATGGTGCAAAAACAGAGTTCGGGCAGTCCTTTCGAGCCCGAGGGACAGTGGCCCCCAAGGGGGAGGCGGAAATAAGATTGGTCAATGAAGGCGGGATGGAAAGAGGCTGTCCCTCTTTTATGAGGAGTTGATCAAGATCACATCGGACCAGTGGGTTCTAGAGATGGTAAAGACGGCTATGCTTTAGAATTTTCTCGGCTGCTCAGGGATACCTTTGTAATCTCCCCCTCAATCTCCCAAGGCAAGTGAGAAGCGGTGTGGGAGACGTTGCAATGGCTACAGTTCCTGCGTGCCATTGTTCTAGTGCCCCCTCTGGAGAGGGGGCAGGGTCAATACTCTTGTGTACTTCGTGGTTCCCAAAAAGGAGGGGACATTTCAGCCCATTTTCAATCTGTAGGTCAATGCTGCCCTCCAGGTGCAGCGGTTTCGGATGGAGACGTTGCACACAGTGATAGTGGCAGTGTGCAAAGGGGAGTTCCTGGCGTCCTTGGAATTGACAGAAGCCTATCTCCACATCCCCATTTGGGCCGAGCACTGGAGGTTCCTGAGGATCATGGTCCTGGGGGAACCTTTCCAGTTTCAGGCCCTTCCCTTTGGTTTAACAACAGCACATTCACAAAGGTGATGGTGGTAGTGGTGGCGGTGCTCAGGAGGGAAGGTACACCCATACCTGGTATCCCCATACCTGGATGATTGGCTAGTGTGGGTGAAATCGGAAGTGGAGTGTTGTCTCTCAGTTCAGAGGGTCCTGCAACTTCTGGATTCGTTGGGCTGGGTGACGAATCTGGCAAAGAGTAACCGAGAAAACCGCATCATCCACCTTGGGAATCTTCCATGACTCCAACGTCTATTCCGGCAAGGAATATAATTTTGCTATAGCCCTAGCTATCTGCAAGCCTACCTTGGGAGATTCCCACTCCCGATCCACTAACTTCTTCACCATCTTAAGCAATAGAAAAGCCTTAGGGGGGCCCCTGTAATACCTCCAGGACTGGGTTTATTTCATTATCTGAATCCTCCTGAGTAACCTTAATCCCCAGCTTTTCCAGAACCTGGGGAATAAGCGGGCCCAACTCATCCCTGCGGACCACCCAAGGATCATCACTGTCCACGATCAGACCCTCATCCGGGTCCTGCATTGGATCCCCCAATGCAGTAACAGGATCCTGATCTGGATCCTGCATTCGATCCATCAACCTGCTAACAGGGTCTCTGCCCAGATCCACCAGCCCTCCCTGGTATCTGATCCAAATCATCTGTCTTATCTGACGTGTCTTCTATCACCGCAAACCTCTTGAAACCCAAGAACCGCAGGATCCTTCCGGATTGCACCTGCCTAGGCTTCATGGCCGCCCAGGACTTCCTGGGTAAAGGCCTTTTGGTCCCTGCTCCCTTCCTGGCCAAATAGGCCTTATGGAGCAAAAGGACAAAATCCGGTGAAAAAGCTTCCGGATCTGAAGAGGAAGGGTCCAGGTCTGCATCCACCTGCTTCTTGGGCCGGCTAGAAGATGTAAGTGCAGCGCTGGAGGGGCACTTCCAGCAGAATCGTAGCCGGGAGGCGGATGAGAACCAAGGTTCCAAGAGGATCTTCACCACTGGAGACTTGCGATCCCCCCGGGAGGAGCCCTTGGGGACCCGAGCCGCTTGGACTTAGGTGCGGACTCTGAGATGAGGTATGACAAAGGTCCCGGAAGTAGAGAGTCCAACGAGGAAATCGGAGCCAGGAGACCAACAGGAACTTCACTACTGGAAGCCCGTGGTCCCCCTGGGAGGAGCCCGGGCTTCCAGTCCCGGAAGTAGAGAGTCCAACGAGGAAATCGGAGCCAGGAGACCAACAGGAACTTCACTACTGGAAGCCCGTGGTCCCCCCGGGAGGAGCCCAGGCTTCCAGTGGTGAAGTTCCTGTTGGTCTCCTGGCTCCGATTTCCTCGTTGGACTCTCTACTTCCGAGACCTTTGTCGTACCTCATCTCCAGAGTTCTCTGGAGGACAGTGGTCTAGACAAAATCGGATCGGCGGCAGAGGTGCAAGACGAGAAAGCAACCAAGAGCCGGGGCAAGCAGCAGACAGCAGAGACGAGGACAGGCAGCGAAGCAGGATACCGAAGAACAAGCCGAAGTCAGGAGCCAGGAAGACGAGCCAGGGGGACGCAGGAACAGGAGCAGGCAAGGACGGGCTGGAACAGGAACAAGGCTGGAACAGGACACAGGAACACGCTGGGACGACACAAGCAGGAGCAAGGACTGTAACTAGCAACACTAGAGTGAACCTCGTTGCAAGGTTCGATACCCAGTTAGGGAAGGTGTTTCTGACTACAGAAAGGGTAGTCAAATTGCAGAGTCAGATCCTTTGGTTGCTGCAGCTGGCGGTTCCCAGGGTCTGGGATTATTTACATGTTCTGGGTTCTACGCTGTAGTTAATTCCATTGGCCTTTGCGCACGTGTCCTCTACAGAGGGCTCTGTTGTCCCATTAGAATCCACTTTCGGAAGAATTTCAGCTTCCTTTGCTGTTGCTGGAGGAGGCCAGATCCAGTCTCTCGTGGTGGCTGTCTCAGCATAATCTGCATAAAGGGATGGACCTAGAGGTGCCCAATTGGGTGGTGGTGACCTTGGAGGCCAGCCTTTCAGGCTGGGGGGCGATTTGTCAAGGGAACTCGGCCCAGGGTCAGTGGTCATCGGAGAAGGCAACCTGGTCCATCAATTGGCTCGAAACCAGGGCAGTGCACAAAGCCTTACTGGCGTTTCTCCCACTCATTCAGGGCAAGCTGGTGCAAGTGTTCTTAGATAATGTGTCGACAGTGGCGTACATCAACCGTCAGGACGGAACGAGGAGTCATCTAGTAGCTCTGAAGGTGCAAGAACTGTTTGGGTGGAGAAACAACTAGTAAGATTAGCTGCTTCCCATGTGGCCAAGTGGACAATATTCAGGCAGAGTTCCTCAGCAGACAGCGTTTGGATCCGGGGGAGTGGGAGTTGTTGGCGGAGGCCTTTGCCTTGATTCAGGCCCGGTGGGGTAGACCAGCTGTAGACCTCATGGCAACTCCAGGAAATGCGAAGACGGATCGATTTTTCAGTTGCAGAAGAGAGGTCAGATCGGAGGGCATCAATGCTCTCGTTCAACGAGGCCGACACACCTGTCACTGTACGTATTTCCACTGTGGTCTCTTGTAGGTCGAGTGTTGCGGTGCATCAAACTTCATCCGGGCAGGGTGATTCTGGTGGCTCCCGAGTGGCCGTACCAGCCATGGTTTACGGACCTTCTTCGTCTGGCCATGGTTTACGGACCCCCGTACCATGGCTGGTACGGCTCGGGAGTGGCTGGTACGGCTCGGGAGTGGCTCGGGAGTGGCTGGTACGGCTCCCGAGCCGTACCAGCCACTCGGGAGCCGTACCATGGCTGGTACGGCTCCCGAGTGGCCGTACCAGCCATGGTTTATGGACCTTCTTCGTCTGGCTTCTCGTCCCGTTCGCTTGGCCCATCTTTCAGGGCTGTTGCAGCAGGGACCCATATTTTCAGTCCAGGAGGATCACTTATGTCTAGCAGCTTGGCTTTTGAGAGGCGACAGCTCTGCTTGAAAGTTATTCGGAGCCTGTGATTGCGACTTTGCTTCAGGCAAGGAGGGCTTCCATGTCTTTGGCTTATGTACAAGTGTGGAGAGTCTTTGAATCCTGGTGTTTGCAGAGCAAGGTGCAGCCTTTGAAAGTGGATGTCCCACAGATTCTAGCCTTTTTTGCAAAGTGATATGGCTAAGGGCTTGGCCTATAATTCCCTTCGGGTTCAGGTGGCAGCCTTAGGTTCCCTTCAAGGTAGGATTCAGGGAAGATCGTTGGCGTCTCATCTGGATGAGGTTCATTTCTTCAAAGGGACAAAACATTTGCGTCCTCCAGTGCGGAAGATTTGTCCAGCATGGAATCTGAACTTAGTTCTTTGGGTGCTGTGTGGTCCTCTCTTTGAACCGGTTAGGAGGGCTTCTCTAAAGGACTTAATCCCAAAGGCTGTTTTCCTGATGGCTATCTGTTCAGCTAGAAGGATTTTCGAGCTGCAAGCTTTGTCGTGTAGACCCTTTCCTGCATTTTTCGGAGGAAGGGGTTTCTTTATGTACAGTTCCTTCTTTTTTGCCTAAGGTGGTTTCCTCCTTTCACCTTAATCAGGTGATCGAGTTACAGGCCTTTCCAAATTTGTCTCCGGATGCTCCTATGGCAAGGAAGCTTCACTTGCTGGATGTGCACTGAATTCTTTTGCAATATTTTAAGGTGATAAAGCCTTTCGGAGATCTGATCATGTTTGTCCTGTGCAGTGGCGCTAAGAAGGGAAATAAGGCTTCCAAGGGCACTACTGCATGATGGCTGAAAGAGACAATAGCTTCGGTTTACATCTGTAAGGGCTACTCAGTGCCAGAAGGGTTGAGAGCACATTCCTCTAGGGCACAAGTAACCTCATGGACGGAGAATCAACTGCTTTCTCTGCAGAAGATTTGTCATGCAGCGACGTGGTCTTTGCTTCACACTTTTACCAATTACTGCTTGGATGTGCGGGTGCCGGAGGAGGCATCTTTTGGGGAGTGTGTTGCATGTGGGTCTTTCGAGTTCCCTCCCAGAATAGAGGGGTTTGGATACATCCCACTTGTCTGGACTGATCCGGCGTATGAACAGGAAAGGAAAATTGGTTCTTACCTGCTAATTTTCGTTCCTGAAGTATCACAGATCAGTCCAGAGACCCTTCCCCAACTTTCTAAAGACTTCTTTGCTTCTGGATGTTGCTGAGCTGATATGTAATAATATTCAGAGTAATGAGAAGTGTACATAGTTTCAGATGTGCATTCTGTTAGGTTAAGGGCCTAGTTTTTTCAGGGGGCTCCAACCTTTAAGTATCTCTTCACCCCAGGTTTATTGGGGTTTGCTGAGGCAGACATATTGGCTTGGGTGCAGGTCAAATACTGAGGGATTGCAGGTGGCACTCTCGGTTATCTAGCAGTGCATCAAAGTTTTGTTCTCTGCCTCCATCTGCTGGTAGGGATGCATAAACCCACTTGTCTGGACTGATCCGTGGTACTTCAGGAAAGAAAATTATCAGGTAAGAACCAATTTTCCTTTTGCAGAGAGGAAGAATGGGGGCAGCTGTGAGGGAAAGGACAAGGGAACCAGAATGTTGGGAATGGTAAAGAGAGCAACCCAGCGAGAGGTAAATGGAGGGCTGAGAGGGGGTAATAGCAGGGAGAGTTGGGGAGATGTAGGTTTGGGACATGGAAAATTGGCAGGGGAGAAGGAGGGATGAAATCTAGCTATGAGTTTATAATGAGGAGGAAAGAGAGAGGAATAGAGAAAAAGGAAAGGAAAGATCAATGACAGAGAGAAAGGAAGGAACAGAAGATTATAGGAGACCAGAGAAAAAAAATTGATAATGGATGAAACGTTAGGAGACAAATAAGAGGAAATCGGAAAAAAAAAGATGAGGACTAAAGTAATTAGAAAAATGTCCAGACAACAAATGAGGAAAAAAACATTTTCTTTTAATTTTATTGAATGGAATATGTCAGCTTTGGGAATATTCATCTCTTGATATCTCTGCATTTTGCACAATACAGGAGGAAATTAATTTCTGGTTCTATTACTCTGGTGTTGCATTGGGGTTGCCAGTACAGTTTTTGTTTGTTTCTATTTCTAAATTGTGATCATTTATTCTGTAACTTTTGAAGGTCTGTCTGTGGATGACATCATCATGGTTTAAAGGCACACATTCCTTTCTCATCCCCTTTATAAGGTAGAGGTTACTAATCAGTTGGGTAGAGATTAAAAGTCAGTTCTGGTAGAGGTTAAGGATCAGATCCATACATATGTAAGGGTCAAGATCACAACTGTGTCTACTTTTAGATTATGAATAATAATAAGTGTTGTGCTTTATTTATTTATCAGGTTTTATATACCGTCATTCGGCTTCATTATAAAATTAAATTAATTATAAAATTATTAATAAAAAAAAAAAAAGGTATTGCAGTTTGTGCTATTATGTACTGGAGAGGGCACACTTTTTCAATTGTCCATAGGTGCCAAATTGCCTGGCTACAACTCTGACTAAGAAAAATATAAAGAAGTGCACATATGTATTTCAGCATAGAAATGCTCCTAATAATTAAGCAATAACATCATCACTACTTCCTTAAGGGTAAGCGCCTTCCTTGGCAGTTTAATGCTATTTCTGGAGGAACGATATGTTTCTATGGAAGCTGGTAACTCAGGAGCATTAAACTGAGAGTAACTGCCTAGTGGAGAGAACTGGGCATTAACTAGCACCACCATCATGAGAAAACATTGTGTTATGGCTTTTTTGGCTTCATTGCATGGCATCTGCCAAAACAAAGCAGCTGATGACAACAGTTAAATCAAGGACACAGAAGCATTTATTGGGAGTCCAGTCTCATGTTACAGTCAGTCAGATGGCTTGAAACAACCCTGCATGTTCTGTTTAGCTTTCAGGCTATACCCAAACAAATAAAATAGAATCAGATCTACTTGAAGTTTAGATGTTACATACCCCATTAAAACAAATCTGCAGTGTTTGTTTAATGATGATCTATACATAAGCGCACAATCACTTCAAATGTGTAATTAAGACATTACCAACTTGTAGATGGGAATCTTAGAGCAAACGTCTTAAAAGACTCCCAGATGCTGCATGAATCATAGCATCCTTCCAGTAGCTCATTCAAGAAAACTGAAATTACAGAGCAGGGCGACAGGACAGCTGTTTGCAAATTATTTCAAAGTTGCAGTATCTAAAAAGCATCACTGAATGACACAGCTGAAGTCATTGGCTGAGGCCTTCCTTTCAACATAGTGCAATTTGGAATGTCATATCACAAAATTTTGTGTTGGCTGTAATGAGAACTTTCATGATAATCTTTGCTTACCAATACATGGTCAATTTTGACATGACATGCAACTTTGCAAACTAAGGACACAGCTCCAAACATGTATTTGTGTTCTAGAGAAACGATGATTGTGACTAACTCACCTGTGTAATGTCCTCCTTGCATACTTCCATGATGATTGCACACAGCATAAAGATCATACAGGACATCCGGCGGGCAGAGCTCAGGGTGGTAGGGTGGTTGTTTCCATGACGTCCACTGGCTTAGCATGTTTTTGTTGCTCTGTGCCCTCTTAACCACATGGGGAGCCATGTCAAGACCAGTCAGAGGGAATTTAACCAGGGTGGAAAGTTTATTTCTCCGTTCGCCCACCTGCCGAAACCTCTTCAGATGTATGATGAGGATATCTGGCAGGGTCCACAAGCTCAGCTTCACCATGCCTTGCTGAAGCACCTTGCAGTGGGGGCATTTCCAGGCATCATCTGGGTCGAGCTGAGAAAATCAGATGAGAAGATACTGGAGTTAATTTTCCATGGAATAAGATCTCAACACTACCATGTCACTAACATTTCTGAATCCAAGCCAAGCTCTCTATCTCCTTGACCAAAGTTGTTCTAGGCCTGGTCCTCCTCCTAACCAGCTTGCATTATGGAAGAAGTCAGAAGACCAGGAATAACTCCAAATGGAATCCCCAGTGACAAACATTTATGATTTCATAAGATATGGCACATTTTAACTACGAAGAAACCAACTGCCCTTAAGAATAATATGTTTCGAAAAATATAATACAATCTGGAACCCTTTTATCGATACGACTGATAGTGGTCTCTTCACAGTGAAATCAGCTTCATTACCATCTTCTGCCCTAATGTAAGATGGATGAAATTGGCTCATGCCAAGAGAAATTAAAATGTTTCTCTGTTGCCACTTTCTTCATTTGTATCTCTATTACTATTTGAACCTGTGCATCAGGCAGGCACCCCATTGCTTTAGGGCTTACATACTGTTTCCATCTTACCTCTATGCTCTGCATGCTTCTGTCTTAATAATGCAAGGAGATGTGTGAACATTTTGTGATGCTTCATTTTCTTCTTTGGTATAGAAATTTGCATACAGTTATGACAATGTTTGGTATGTCAATTTCTGTATAATAAGTCCATCATTGAACAGTAGAGACAGTTTTTCCCAATAGGAAACTAGGTAAGAAATGGAGATAACTGGTGACCACAGACGCTAAGCAATGGGAGGGCAGCTTTAAAAATGCTTAATGACTTCACAGTCTGCTCTGAGATTTCAAGTGAAGGGTATTCTTACTGTTGGTTGCATTGAGGGGTATGAATAGTGTGGGCCAAAGGTAATGGAGTGTTCCTCTATCTGTGGCACAAATGTGAATGAAATTGGATAAACCATTCAAAAGTTATTAGTGGGGGGACAGACAAAATTATGTTATAAGCCCAGATTCCCTAAAAGAAAATATGCTAAAAACATGTTTGCTGTAAAAATGGGAATGGACCAAGATCTCATGGCAACAAAGATTTTGATTGTCAGCACTGCCCACAAGGCCTCCTTTATGCCTTCCCCCTTCAGCTTTGATTAAGGATCTGTTACATTCGCCGGCTGCAGGGCTCCGTGACCGGCACCACTTACCTCCCAACGCCCTCCAGAATCGGCAGTGGGCCCCGGCTCTCTGGAGGCTGTGGGAAGCCGCTCCCAATGCAGGCCACTTTTCCCCAACACCGCTGGAGCCTCTCCTGCATCTTCAGTGTCCGGGACGCCGCCGACTGCCACCCTGGCACAGGCCTCCCCTATGCATGCACGCGCGACTGTAGCCAGGATTTAAAGGGTTGGGGGAAAATGCTGCCGGCACCTCCGGATGACATCATGAAACCCAGCCTATTTAAGGTTGCATCTGGCTCCCAGTAGGCAGCTTGGCAACAAGTCTCCTCGCTGTCTTCTTCAGTGTGCTCTTGAGCGTTCCTGATCCAGCATTCCTGATCCTGCCCGCCAGCTCCTGTTCCGGACTTCTCTTCTCTCGGACTGATCTTGGCTCTTAACCCCGGCTTGCCTCTTGACCTCATCTTCCGCTGCCTGCCTGACCCCTGGACCGGACCTGACCACGTCCTCTGCAGTCTGCCTCTGAGCCCCGGACCAGACCTGATCATGCCTTCCATCTGCTTCGGCCCCTCAGGACCCTCCGCCTCACCCATCCGTGCCTTCGGATCGTCCACGCAGGGGCCCACCTAAGACCAGCCGGCCCCCGTACCCAAGGGCTCAGCCTGTGGGGAATGTGGGCTGGTAGTGACAAAGCTCCAGCTGGCTTCTGCTTTCCATCCGGCCTCGCCTCCTGATGGTGGGGACCTGTGGGGGTCTCCCCCACAGGTAGCGCCAACATCACCTTGGGCCAAGGGTCCATGTTTGGTACCAGATTCATAACAGGATCCAAAGCATTCTCCAGGATTTTTCTGGTTTTCTCCCATTTTTCCCTCCCAAGCACCTCAGTGCCCTACTGCGTTTGAAAGCAGGATGCTGTCTCGCCCTTTCCAGTACCCATCCTCCCAAGGGCTGTTGAGTTTGGTTTCGCCGGCATATCCCCCAGGTAGCCAGTTCAAGAAGATGGAATCTAAGCCAGGAATACAACCCTGGTGTCCCCAGCAGCAGAGAGAACCACCAGACCATCGAGTAGGTCTAGTGTCCATCTATTTCATGAATAACCTGAAAGTCAATGTGCCACACATTGATGCTACTTGAGTTGTTCCGGCCCAAAGCTGAGGGAGACTTTAAGAGCAGAGTCTGACATTTCTCTTTCCAACTGTCTCCCTCAGCTGTGTTCTGAATAGATGCACTCACTCATCATCCAACGACTGGTAAACTGATAGCAAAAGAGTGATCAATGCTAAGAGCAGACCCAAGGTCTATGACTGTGGACATCACTTCTTCCCCTTCTAAAGCTTCTTTCGGTCTCATGAAAAGAACATGGAAAGGACCCACATTTCCATGCCTTCCTTATCCCATTAATCAGCTCTGCTGGTGAGAAGAAAGGAAGGGAAGAGAAGATAGAAATAGGGATGCCACAATTAACTCTGTGCCCAAATAGCAGTAACAGAGTCAAATGCTGGCGCTTGGATTAAAGGTGCTCTTCATAGGGATGAATGGGATTGGGCCGTTTAATTTTATCCTAGCATAAAACCTTATCAAACATACCCTTATTATGAAAACTAATTCAAAATGCCAGCTTGGCAAATTATCCTTTATCCAATAACACTTGGCAGAATTCAGCATCCTGTAAGTCACATGTGCAGATATGGTTTCCTCTTTCCATGCCCTGATGTTCTTAATAGACAGATACTATTGCAATACATATACTGGTCCCAGTTCCCATTTGTTTTGCTCTGCGAACATACAGCATTACAGAGGTTTCTGTGACCCAAAAGCAAAAGCACCATTTGCCGAAAAGAATGGACAGATTCCTCAGACTAGGAAAGAAATGGTTACACAAATTCCATAGTGTAATTTACTATTTAAAAAAAAAAAAAAAGAACAACTCAAACAGAAGAACTGCCTTTGGTTCTGTTTTGCTGCAAAAGGATTAATTTTTCTTGCAGCTTCATTTTGACAGCCTAAGCTTTCCTCCCATGGAAGTATTTTACCATAATACAACCATTATGTTGCATGTTGCATATTCCGCTTTGGGCGATTTTTCCTTGGTAAAGCAGTTGCTAAACCAAGATAAATAAATAAATAAACAAGTAGATCAATAAAAAAAGAAATTTAAGTCGGCAGAGGAAAACACAAAGTGCCAGATAACAGCAGATAGCACTGGAGGAGGTCTAACGATACCCTGAGGGGACAGGACCTGTGCTTTGCAGATAACCTTACTCTGCAAAGCTGGGAGAGATTGTGAAAACAATCTCCCCACTTCACCCCATCCTCCCGCCCCGGTTGTCCTGTTTTTGTTTCTAGATAAGTGATTCAAAGACTTTTTATTTGCAAATTAAAATCACAAAAACATTATAAAAATAAGAAACAGAGATATGTCTTAATGACTGATGATTATACCTCATGGCTTGCCATATAATGCAAAGAAGATTCTATTTTACACAGTTGGCACCATATGATAGTCATTTCTTAATAGAAACTATCTCAGCTGGATTTGTAGTGTGGGATCCTTTTTTTTTTTGCATAAATTATCTTTTGCCACATTGGTGGGTCCTTTTTGCTGTATTGTCACAGCAGAGATTTGGATTGCAGCATGCAATCCACAGTTAGTTATAAATAGAAATGAGGCTATAAATAGAAAGCATAGGCAGGCTACTATAAATGTTGTTAATACAAGCCTTGTAGATATTAAATGCAGAGCGAGCTTAGTATATTTACAGTGGAACATTAGATTACAGAATAAGTCTTCAGAGCCCTTGGAAGCTGTTGCGTCCGTCGGGGGTCAGACAGTTTCGCCCCTTATGCCTCACCTTTTTCTCGGCTCCTCCCGCTAACCTTGGTAAGATGGCTACCGCCACATCTGCAAGCCGCCCTCTCCGGCGTCCCAGGAACGGCTATGGCGTTGCCTCCCGCCATTTTCCTCCCAAGGGCCTACTAGGGTGCGCGCGCGCTACTCACATCTTTATTCCAACTATGGCGCAAACCTCGGGGGCGTCCCCCTCAAGTGACATCACGCCATCTGGGTATATAGCCTGTACTTGTTTGCTAGCTTACTGAGTTAGCAAGGATTGGATTCGTCCAGTCTAAGCTACTCTGCCGCTTCCGTGCTGCCGCTGGAAGCTCTCTCTCTCTCTGCCCTTCGGGGTATTCTCTAACCTGGGTACCCGCTCCTAGGGGGCCCCCTGCTTTATTTCAGGTGCCTTACTGGGATCAGATACTCGCTCCTCGAAGGCCTACTCTCCCTGCCTCAGTGCCTGTTACCATCTACTTCAGCCTGGTAGAATCGCCAACCTTACAGCTACCATCTAGTGAGTAATCTAATTCTCAGTCTATATCATCTACATATCTGCCGAACTGGGAAACCTTCACCTGGATCTCCCTATACCAACTTGGTGAGACGGGTTCCCTCTGCCGAGGGTCCCTGGACTGCTACCTCTGGATCACCTCACTACTGCCACCTCTGGTGGTACACATCAGCTGAATAATAAAAGATCTAACTCTGTGTTTGTGCGTCCTGAGTCTAGCCCAGTACTGTGGTTCCCCACGGGGCTCCTCCCCGTGGGCGTAGTCATCTGCCACAGTACCCAAGAATCCACCCAAACACGCTAAACCATAACAGGAGCCAGGGAGACTGAAGTTGGGGGTATGCTTTGAGATTCAGGGCCTGGCTGGGGGCCAAAGGCTATTTCAAAAGTCTACGTTTTCCATCTTCTGAATGTGAAGAAGTCTGGGGAAAGTCTGATGTCACGAGGCGGAGTGTTCCAGAGGGTGGGGACAGATCCTGGGAAAGTCCTTTTTTTAGTGTTTGAGAACCAGCTTGCTTGCTTTATTTATTTACTCATCATGAAGAATGTGTGGCAAAAAAGTATATCACTGTTCAATACATCTCCATAAATGTATTAATTTCATAACAAAAACAGAGAAACAATAAATAAATAAATACAATGTATACTTGTTATCCAAAGAAGCCCCGACACGGCCGTGTTTCACATCAAGGCTGCGTCAGGGGGACCGACAGGTGTTTACAGCAAGCAAGGTAAAAAACACAGGTATATATATGCAAGAGCTCAGTCATTGAAAAAGACTGGATCTCTAGCTTCCACAATCTTAATGCAGAATTTACAGGTAAAGCTTCCATACAAGAGAAACCTTTAGGAGTATATAAATGTTAATGAAAGCAAAAATGTCAAAAAAGGCTTCCGAGACTAAGTCCCAGCATTCGATACAACATCGGGTGTGGAATTAAGTATTAATCGCAGCAAGACTCCATAGTATGATTTAAAAAATTAGAATAATGTGAGGCATAGCTCAAGGGAGGGATCGGTGAGGAAACCCGTACTGACCCGAGTTGGTTACTGTACCTCTTCAGAGATGGCAGGGAAGTGGCAGATACCAATGTAGGTATCACAACAGGCTGTTCCGGCAGCATTACATGTAAAGGTTACTTCTAAGAATTTATATTCCGCCTATCCACAGTACTAGGCAGATTGCATAGGTGCATACATAATAGTAAGCAACTATATAAACACAATAAAAACAGACATTAACCAAATAGGCATAATAAAACATAAAATAAAATAAATACGATACATCAATTTGCTAAATTCTGCCAATCAAATAACAAGAGCTCATTCCCATTTATATACCGTCAAAAATTTCCACAGGCTAACATTTCACATGCCTTCAAAAGCCTGTATGAAAAGAAAAATTTTCAACTTTTTTCTAAAGACCAGTAAAGATAATTTTTAAAAAAGAATTAAAACTACCAGGCATTAATCCATAGAGAGCCTTGAACGCAAGGAGAATTACTTCAATTCTAAAATGCATAGGAAGTCGGTGAAGCTGTACCAGTGATAGAAAGATACGTTCACGAATGCTTTTTGCCAACAATAATTCTAGCAGCAGCATTCTGAATCAGTTGTAAAGATTTAATGGTAGAATTCGGAAGGCCCACGTAAAGGGTGTTGCAGTAATCAATATTTGATAAAACCATACTATGCAACCCAGATTTTAGATCAACAAGGGAAAGACAAGGTTTCAGTTGTCTCAACAACCAAAGTTTAAAAAAACAAGTTTTCTTTGGGAGCTGGTATCGCTAGCGGAGTTTGGGTTTGTGAGGGTAGAGGCCAGGAGGGCATGCGTAGAGAGAGTTAGCTGTAGAGGAGGATGGTGCCCAGCCTATATGCAGGCCTTGAAAGCTAGGCCTTTGAAAATGGCACAATAGTGTGGTAGCAGCCACTGTAGGGGTTTTCAAGAGTAGGTTGATTCCATCAAACTTTCTGGCCTTTAGCATCATTCGGGCTGCTGCATTTTTGAGCTTCTTAGGCAGACTAATGTAGAGAGAGTTGCATAAGTCCAGAGAAGAGATTACATAAACTGGACCTCTGTTACAAAGGCAGGACTGCCAAAGAAGGGGCATAGTTGGTGTAGTTGATGTGGATAGACAAAGGCGGATTTTGTTACTGATTGTATTTGGGCCTCCATGGAGGGTTTGGAGTCTAGGAGGCCGCTGAGGCTGCAGACTTGGTTTCTGAAGGGTACCTCTGTTTTCTGAGGTTTTAGCTTTAGTTTGTTGATGTGGAGCCAGTCTGAGATTTTTTCTAGGCAGTTGTTTAGATCTGAGATTGCTTTGTCTGGATCAGAGCCCACAGGACACACAATAGCTGAATGTCATCTGCACAGGTGTGATAGGATAATTTGGATTCCCTAAGAAGCTTACTGAGGGATGCCCTGTAAATGTTACAGATGGGGATCCTTTTGGCACAGCACCTGGGAGGAGATGGGGTGGGAAGAGGCCCATTCCAAGGAAGACAGTCTGCGTTCGGTCATGGAGTAACGATTTAAACCATACTGACTGTGCCTGAGAGTCCTAGATCAATTAGGCAAGAAATGAGGATTTCATGGTCAGTTGTGTCAAATGCAGCAGAGAGATCCAGGAGTATCAGGAGAGCTGTTTGGCTCACATCTAGGCAGAGTTATAGCTCATCAATTACGTTGATTAGAGCAATCTCAGTGCTGTGATGGAGTTGAAAATCAGATATAAAATTGTCCAGGCTGTTTGTGGCTTGCAGAAAATCAGTTTGTAGTAGGAATGCTTTTTCGATGATCTTGCTTTGCAAAGATAGTTTGCTCAAGACATTTGAGTCCAGGTTAGGCTTCTTCAAAGTGTGTCTCAGCATTTTCTTTTTTAAGCAATTTGGTAAAAGGCCCTCCAATAGCAAGGAGTTAATGATCAATTGGAGGCAACGGAGCAGCCTAGTCTTGGCTTGTTTGATGAGGCAGGAGGGGCAGGGATTGGTTGGGTATGTGGTGGATTTAAGGGTAGACAGGCTGGAATATATGACCATGATGCTAAAGGGACAGAAAATCATGGGGAGATATGAGGGTGTGATCTGCTTTGCCAGGGGTGCAGGCCTCCTTTATTGGTGGTCCCTAGCTCTGTTCAGAGGTGGTTGGTTGTATCAGTGAAGAATACAGCTAGGTTGCTGCAGTGGTTTTCTGTTGCAAGGAAGGGGGAGGGGGTTGCATGGTGAGGTGACACAGCAGTTTTTTGACTATCTGGAAAATTTCTCTTGGTGAGTTTTTCACTTGGGTGGTCGTGTTAGAGAAGTAGGGATTTTTTACTTCGGCCTTCTGCAGTTGTTCCTGTCCACTTGAGAACTAGATTTCTGCCACTGGTGCTCGTGTTGTCTGCCTATTTGTTTTAGTTTCTTTAGTTCAGGTGAGTACCAGGAAGTAGGTTTGGGATTTTTGATGCAGATCATTTTCTTTGGAGCGAGTCTGTCTGCAGCCTTCATGAGGTCCGAGTTCTAGACTCAACTAGTGAAGTTACTAGGTCTTCTGGAATAGATTCAGCGGACAATGGTGTGGAGGCTGTATGTGTGTGTGTGTGGGGGGGGGGGGGTTTGCTGATTGGGTTCATTTCCTGGAGGTTTGGTATGAAGCTTTTAGGTTTCAAATTTGAGGATGGCCTGACCAGTTTTGCTGCTGTTATCCTTGACAGTTTGGTGGTCAGAAGCGATAACAAATTCAGTTTTATTAGATGATAGTCTAACAAGGAGAATGGAATGATTTGAATATTGTCAGCTTGGAGCTCCTGAAGTACTCGGTCAAGGATATAGATGGCTATATGTGTTGGGTGGTTGATTAACTGAGTGAGGCCTAGGGCTTCCACTGAGGTGAGGAAGTTAACTGCAGGTCCTGAGTTTGGGTTGTCAACATGCATGTCGAAATCACCAAGGAATAGTGTTCTTGAGTATTCCAATAATATATCTAACATGATGGCTAGGAGATCCTGAAGTGTTTCAACTTTGCCTGGAGGTGGGCATCTAGGATGGTGTTAGTTTGGAGAAAGATAGATTCTATTCCATCGAGTTCTTGGTTGGTTGTGTTCGTTAGGCCAATGGTTTCCCTTTAGAATATTGCAGCCCCTCTGCCTTGCTTGTGTTTTGTGCAGGGCTTGAGTGAAGATGAAGCCCTGGGAGCAGATTTGGAAGGATTTGGGGGAAGTCAGCATTCTGTGCCTAGGTCTCTGTCAGGTACATGATGTCCGCTGCTTGGTCAGTGAGTAGACCATGTAGTAGCTCCAGTTTGTAGTGGTTGGACCTGGGGTTGAGGAGTAGCAGCTTGCAGGGGATATTCTGGTTGTTGTTGGTGGATGTTCTGCATTGCTTGTCTCTGTAGATAGAAAATGGTTCTGTGGGTTCTTCTTTATCTGTGGGGGTGTGATGTCTGAGTGGGGACTGCTGACCTTAGCCCATAATTGTGCTTAAGGGAAATGTGCAGGAAGAAAGGGTATGGTAGGATGTGGGAACATAAGAAATCCATATTGGGTCAGACCAAGGGTCCATCAAGTCTAGTAGACCGCACTCATGGCAGATGAAGGTGATGGGGTCAGGGGAGGCACCTATAGGCAGGGAACTCAGGGACCGGATAGGAGGAAAAAGGGATCATTTAACCCTCAGGTGTCCCCATCTCGGCCCGAGGGATTTTCCCCACAAGGAAGAGGTGGGGATAGAGATTGCCCCGCCCCCTCCAATCATAAGGGAAAGCGGCCCGAATTACACACTAAGATGTTATAATTGTGGGAAGGTGGGACATATATGACATACCTGCCTGAGAGTGAATTATACTGCGATGGGGGAGCAGAGTAACCAGAAGAGGATAATCCTAATATGCAAGTGGTAAGGATTAATGGGCAACCAGCCCGAGCCCTACTAGATACAGGGGCTAACCAGCCTATGGTGTCCTTAGAATGGGCCAAGGTTGGAGGCAAGGGGAAAAAGCCTGACCATGACCTAGAAAAGGGTACTGGCCACGTCCTACCGAATGAAAATGGTTGTTAGAGGCAGCAGGTCAGCAGGAATGCCTTCCCATGGCAGTAATGGGCGGGCTGCCTTTTGAGGTTATATTGGGGCAAGATTGGCCTACTATGGCCCAACTGGTATGAGGAGTTAAGAATCTAGTCACAATCCAGTCTTGTCAGGACCAGGAATTGGCCCAAGATCCACATGTAGGATATATTTACCCTTCCAGGATGAGGAATTGTACTCTGGGTCCGATAGGGGGAGAAAACCCAGGGCCAGACGTAAAGAGGAAACATGGATTCGGAGGGCTATCAAGTTTCTGGGAAAGGGGAACCTTACTATGGATGAACTTTCACAAGTTGAAATGGGGGCATGCCAAGGGTTCCAGGAAGAGCAGGAGCCAGATAACACTCTGTGGGAGGGTTGGAGGCAGATCTTCATAAGGGATGATGAGTGGTTGAATGAGGAAAATAAACCTGAGTATCCTTGTTTTGAATCCTGGTGTGGTCTGGTATACAGGATGGAGGGGGACATGAGGGGGGCCCGACGATATGACAGCTATTTATTCCCAGGTCGTTTCAGGAAAAAGTGTTAGATCTAGCCCACAACCTCCCAGTAGCAGGTCATCAGTGTCCTGAACACTTTGGCACAGATCAAGGTCTGATTTTATTGGCTAGGCTTCTACAGAGATGTATAGAGCTTTTGTTTGGCTTGCCCACAATCAGGGGTGCCCCCAAGGGCTCCCCTGATACCCTTACCTGTAGTTGAGGTATTCGAGGACCCCCTCTGTCATGTAGCCATAGACATTGTGGCTCCACTGGAGAAGAGTCACCAAGGTATAACTATCGGTTAGTAATGGTAGATTATGCTACTCGATACCCCTGGGCTGTTTCCCTGAGGAATACGGGTGCTCCAAGTATTGCCTGGGAATTGATGAAAATCTTCTGTACTGTGGGGTTCCCCAGGGAAGTTTTGACTGATAGGGGAACAAACTTTATGGCCCTACACCGAGTACGGAACACTTTTGGGATATGCCATTATTGCACAGCCTCAAATCATCCCCAGACTGATGGCCTGGTAGAGAGGATCAATTGGACTCTAAAGGGAATGTTGAGACGATGACTGGGAGAGGATCCCAGAGACTGGGACTAGCTTGTTCCCTTCTTACTGTTCACTACCCAGGAGAGCCCCCAGGCATTAACAGGTTTCTCCCTCTTTGAGTTAATGTTTGGCAGGCAACCCCATGGGCCACTAGACATGATGTGAGAAGCCTGGAGTGGAGAAGCCCTGGAGGACGAAGGCGTAATATCTTATTTCCTAGGTCTCAAGGAGAAATGGAATGGGCTAGGGCACTAGCGAGGGATAACCTAAGGAAGGCACAGGAAAAACAGAGGCTATACTATGATAGAGGGGATCGAGAGAGGAAACTGCAGGTGGGGGACAAAATGTTGGTACTATTATCCAAATTGCCCAATAAACTCCTGGCAAAATGGAGGGGGCCGGGTTAGGTGGTATGCCAGATAGGACCTGTAGATTATCAGGTGCGGCTAGAGCGGGGATGCCCTGCAAACTTATCATGTGAACATGTTGAAGCCTTGGGTGACTCGAGACACCCTACTCACAACAAATGCCAGCAGTGAGGAAGAATCTAAATCCCCAAACCTCGGAGATGAAAAAAGTGGGAGAGATAGCCATAGCTCTGGGTGTATCCCCAGATCAATGAGAATAGGTGGAGGCCTTGGTCGAGAGGAACCGTGATGGAGCATCATTATTCCACTGGGAAAGGTGGTTAAGCAAAGACCCTACAGGCTACCCAAGGCTAAGCAGGAGGAGGTAGACAAGCAGATAAAAGAGATGTTATAACTTGGAGTCATAGAGGAGTCCTGCAGCCCTTGGGCGTGTCCCATAGTACTTGTGCCCAAGTCAGATGGTACCCTGTGTTTTTGTATCAATTTTAGACAAGTGAACTCAATAACACAGTTCAACGCTTATCCAATGCCCCAGATAGATGAACAGATGGAAAGGCTTGGGAAAGCCTGATACATTTCCACCTTAGATCTAACAAAGGGGTATTGGCATATTCCAGTAGATCCCAGTTCCTGGGAAATGATGGCCTTTGCTGCCCCCCAGGGATCTGTACCAGTTTAAAAGAATGCCATTTGGCTTTCATGGTGCCACTGCCAGTTTTCAAAGAATGATGAATATTGTGTTGAGACCCCACCAGCGGTACACAGCAGCCTACATAGATGATGTCGTGATCCATACGAAAAGTTGGGATGATCATTTGGCCTGGGTGGAGGCTGTATTAGGGTCATTACGGGTGGCAGATCTCATGGCTATCCCTAAGAAATGCCATCTGGTTGAAGAGGAGGAGCAAAATTTAGGATATATGGTAGGTAGAGGAGTAGTAAGAACGATTGTAAATAAGATGGCAACAGTCCGTCACTACCCAACTCTGCAAAATAAGAAACAGGTCAGGTCATTCCTGGGTTTAATTGGGTATTATTGGAGGTTTGTGCCACACATTGCTGAACAGGCATCAGCCCTTACAGATCTCCTAAAGAAGGGTAGTCGGAGTCCCCTGCAATAAGATGCAGCACAGGAAAGGGTTTTCGCAGATTTGAAGGAAGCATTATGTAGCACTCCTGTTCTAAAGGGGATGGACTTTGACCACGAGTTTATACCCCACACTGACGATTTCTGCGGTTGGGCTGGGTGCCGTGCTGTCTAAGATACACCAAGGGGACGAGCATCCTGCGACATACCTGAGTTGGAAGATATTAGGTTATGAAAAGAAGTACTCTATAATTGAAAAAGAGTGCTTAGTTATCCGATGGGTGGTGGAGATCCTCCGCTATTACTTGGCAAGGCACAGGTTCCAGCTTGTAACCAACCACACCCCACTGTGGTGGCTACAAAAGATGCATAATTCCAGTAATAGAGTAACCCGATGGTACCTGGCATTGCAACCTTATAATTACTCGGTAGTGCATTGAGCAGGTAAACATCACACCAATGCTGATGTGTTATTCCGACAAGGGGAGGGGGAAGTGAAGTCAAAGGGGAGCTTGAATAGGGACACAAAAGGGGCGGAAGTATGTGGTGAACGTCCTGCTATTCCTACTCAGCTACTGGGGCAAAGGCAGAAGGCTATACAGAGACAGATGAAACCTACATATCAGGAACAATCCTGCAGCACATGTCCCAGATTCCCCTTTGCTGAGGCAGGTGGGCGTGTAGGTGGGAGGGATAAAACCTGAAGGTCTTAGGTTCCTAGGGAATCAGTGGGGAGGGGTGAATTTGACCTAGATTAGGAAGAAGCTGAATTAAGGGGAGAGGGGTTGATTTAGAAGAGGAAACAGAACCAGAGCCGATGGGAAGTACAAGAGGAGGAGGCTTCCAAGGTGAATGGCAGAGAGGAGGAGGTAACAAGAGATTTGCTTGGTGAAAATGAAGAACTGATGGATACGCCAGAGTAAACTACAGGGAAGGGGTAGCAGCTGGTATCATGTACTTTCTACCTTCCAGATATGACTCCCACCCCCTTTCACTGGAGGACAGGCATCCCAGAAGGAGGCATAGGAGAGAGAGAAAGAGAAAGCGGACTCATCTACCAACTTCCCCTTCAAGAGGCAGAGCTGTTACATCGGTGCCCTGTATAATCATGGCTGGGTAGTTCCGTACCTGCTCCTCCTTGGTATACAGCTGGAAACACTCATCCAGGGTACAGCTGTGCTGCTGTTGGTGTGCTTGCTGCTGCAGTCCCACGCTTTCAGCATCCTGCACCACCTCCTCCTGTATATTTCCAAACAAGCTGCCAAAGGCAAAAGGAGATGGAAGGGTTTTTGTTTTTTTTTGGGTTTTTTTTTACCATAGATGGACCCTTGGGTTAGACCAAGGGTCCATCAAGCCCAGCATCCTGTTTCCAACAGTGGCCAATCCAGGCCATAAGAACCTGGCAAGTACCCAAAAACTAAGTCTATTCCATGTTACCGTTGCTAGTAATAGCAGTGACTATTTTCTAAGTCAACTCAATTAATAGCAGGTAATGGACTTCTCCACCAAGAATTTATCCAATCCTTTTTTTAAACCCAGCTACACTAACTGCACTAACCACATCCTCTGGCAACAAATTCCAGGTCCATTCTGATCTAAAACTTCTGTCCCTGCAAGGAGGGAGGGATTGCAGGGCTTATATCCCCCTCTCCTACACTGACTTCACATCAACACAAAGAAGCAGTCAATGCCAGGACTGTGTGTTAATGTCACAGTTTGTTTGCAGATGATCCCACAAAAGCTGAAATGTGGCAGGCACTTTCAGGTAATGAAAACAATGCCTCTCCCTTCACCTTACAACTTATCCTGCAGTCACACTTGGGGATTCCTTTCTCATTGCCCGAGTATGCTCCAGGACTACACAGCATGCAGCTTGGTGGGTTGGGGCCAACTTGTGAAAATTCTGATAAATTGCAGAGAAGAGAATTTAACATTGTACACTATGACTTCATTTCTGTTGTAGACAGAGGAGATAAAAAAAGGCCAAGCCACCAGGGATCCAGCTTCTGGCTTGTGCAGTGCCAACCTTTTAGAATTGGAATTTCTTATTAAGTGTAAAAATAGAAACACAGAGGTTTTATAATCTCAATAATACATTATGGGGCAGATTTTCAAAAGCCTACGCGCATAAATCCACGGGATTTACGCGCGTAGGAGGCCTTATGCACGCCGGGCCTATTTTAAAAGGTCCGGCCACGCGCGTGTAAGTCCCAGGGCTTCGAGAAAGGAGCGGGGCGGGGCTAGAGGCCCCCAGCACAGCGGCCATTTGCCCCTGAGTTGGAAGATCGCGTGCCGGCAGGCTGCTGGCGCATGTAACCTACGCCTGCTTTGAGCAGGTGAAGAGGTAAATTAAAACTTTTGGGGGGGGGGGGGGGCTAGATTAGGCCTAAGGGGCGGGAAAGTTAGGGGAAGAGGTAGGAAGGATAGATTAGGGGGTAGGGAAGTTCCCTCCCAGGCCGATCCTAAATTGGAGCGGTCTGGGAGGGGAAGGCTGCGGGCGTTGGTGCGCTCAAGTTGCACTAATGTGCACCCCCTTGTGTGCACCAGCGCGCGCATGTTATAAAATCGGGCGTCCATAAGTTTATAAAATCTACCCCTATGTTAAGTGTTACTATGGAATGACGTTATCACATGGTGAAGATGCGGGAATGTACCAGAGAAGTGAATAGGATATAGTCGGTACGGATGCTTCCATTGATGGAGTTAACTGCTTGAGTACTGCATAAAATATTTATGACCCCAGGGCTGGGCTGAAGGAGTTGGGGGGGGGGGGGGGGGTTGTATCTTGGAAAGTGAGCACTTCAACCTTTAACTTCAAACTCACCATTCTTTGGTCTTTGGATCCCACTCAACTACGAGTTTCACATGGGCAGGCCCACCAAGTCCACTGAACTGCAATGCCCTAACAGAAAAAAATGTCAGTGTTAATTGGCTGCAAACTATTAGAAATTAATTCCATCCACTCCCATGCTCACTCATTCTCTCCCATTATCCAAGCCTGTACTCCAAGAAGTACAGACTTTATTCATGGTCTACAGTCATCCGGGAAATATGTTAAACTATCTCCAATCTACATTTTGAAAAGAGATGCTCAACCTGTCATGGATGTCCCCATTCTGTGCCTTCCAATTCATATTGACTCAGTCTTCTGGCCAGAATAAGATATACTTTTAACCCTTTCACCCACTGTAAGGAGACACCGGAGGACGCTCATGTTTTCTTCTCCCTGCTTATGACTTCATCAGGCAGTGATGGGTTGATGAGATCAACAGGAAGGACTAAAATGTCATCACTAATGGATGGCACTGGCGTGGATAAAATGCTCTGCTACTTAGATATCAATGAGCCTGAAGACCGAGATCAGAGGCACACGTGGAACCCAAACTTCTCACATCCTACATGGTGATCTGTAGCAGTCTAGTGATGCGCATAGGCCTCCAACTTATGTAGCGGAAGCCACCGCCCATTTCTTTTCCTAGGAGCATCACATGCGAATTGATAAGAAGCACTGGTCTATCTTTACAGCTTCTTAGCCTTTTGGCAGAGAGTGACAACCTGTGTGATGCAGGGTAGGGGAGTTGTTTAACGCCCTGCCACTAGACCCCCCCCACTGGGGACACTAAACCATTTAGACCTCGACCAAACCAGGAGGATTAACCCCTGTTTAAAATTAAAACTCTTCCTTCAAGATGGCAAAGACTCTCTGCATTGGAGTCGGTGTCAGTATCACTGCAAGTTTTTTTTTTCCTTTTTCTTAATCCGTCACACTGGTGACTTTGCTGTACTCTCAGTAAGAAGGCAAATGATGGAATGTTCGCTGACATTATACTGTGCATTTTCTACTTTGATTTCAATACAGGGATCTCAGCGGTATGCATAATGGTTGATTTTCAGCCGGGCCAAGGTAGCTAAAGATAGCTAGCTACATTTACCTGGCTATCATTAGCCTGATATTAAGTCACACTTACCTGGCTAAAAGAGCAGCTGAATATCTAGCTAAATCCGAGTGCACAAAATTTGTGCAGTCAGATTTAGGGTGGCCTTTTAGGGAGCAGAAATTATCTGAGTACATTTTAAAAACTCATCCCAGGAACATCCCTGTCCCGCTTCTTACCTGGCTCGTGATTTTACCAGCACAAATTCAGTAGAGTAAGAAAGGGGATTGGCCATTCCTGGAGCAGTCTTTTAAATTTAGCTGGCTGAGGTGAGGAATTTTGAATAGGTAAAATATACTTGGGCAAACCTGGGTTTGGGAGGGCAAATCATTAGAATATCAACCCCAAAGTCTTTTTTCTTATTGGGGGGAAGGGGAGGGGATGCAGCTTGGCAGCATCCTTTTATTGGATTCTAAATTTAAATCTGATATCACCTGTATGAAGAATGAGACCCTGACACATACTATTTGAAGCAAGCACCATGAAAGTTCCGTGGAAGAAGATACAGAAACCAGCTGGTGTAATAAGTGCAGCGGCCAGAAGGTGGCGGTATATCCCAGGGAACTCTGCACAAGTGTAAAATCAGGCAGCAGATTTCCCAGGGAAAACTCAGGACTCACAGCCTCCTTATCAAGAAACCAAATGAAACGAGTACATTCCCAAATGTCTCTCTTTCTCTTGGTTGGTTGAGCCACAGTTCTGAAATGCAGCAGATTGGCTTGCACCTGGATTTTTTGGTCATCAAAAGTGAAAAAAAAACCAGCCCTAGGGCATTCTCCTCCCCGGCACGAGTAACAGCAATCACTGTGTTCCCTGGAAATCCGTTCCAGGAAACAAAAAAAACAGCAAACCCTGAAATCCTAGCATCATATCCTAGACCCTTTCACAATGTGACCACTTATGGTTAAGAGGAGAACTCACAGCAGCCTTCAAAGTAGCCACTTCCTGATTTGACTCCTTGGTCTTATTCCTAGGTCTCCTTTCTATCCTAACAGAACTGTGTCCATTTAAATTTTCCTAAAAATAAACTGAAATTTAATCCACTTGAATTGCAATCAAATTTCCTTCAGAGGTTTGAAACTCAACTGGAACATATTTTAACGCGAGGCAAGATAAAGAGCGGGACTTTGCTGTCATTTATTTTTCATATTTTTACGCAGGCTCGCCATGAACCCTGTGTCTTATTTTTAAATATATGTAATCCATTCTTCAGGTGGGTCCTGCTATCAGTGCAACAACTGCTCAGGGTCAGCACTGCTGCACCAGTTACTCTTGATAATATTTTCAAGTTTGGATACAAGGAGGTTTTTGGCTACCAGAGACCAACATTTACTTGAAGTCTAGGGTGTGATCCTCCTATTAAGTTGCAAAAAATAAACACACAGAGCCCGATATTCGGAGGGCACTCAGTGTCATAATATAGGTTCCTAAACTAGGGGCTTCTGATCAGGAACAACTTTAGGTGGCTTAACACATTGGGCAGAATACAGGGCACCTAACTTGAGATGCCAAAAAGTTCAGGTTTCCATTGATTCTCCTAACTTTGCACCGAATGCTGGAAATCAGTGCCGGGTGCCTAATTTCCCTCCCCTAGCCCCTCCCCTGCCCCTCCCACATACATACTTTTATTAGGTGCCTCTTGTGAATTTAGGAGCCCAGCGGAGGAGGGGGGAATTTTTTATGGCCAGATCTAGGCATCTAACTCTTTAAAGTTCTCTTAAAGTCAGGCCCTTAGATCTTTTTCAGGATCAGGCTGATGCTGTCTAGCTAGACATGGGGTAGGTTTTTTTTTTCCCAAATGATTTATCCAGGCCACTTGAAAATTTGCTCATCCTCAGCGCTGGCAAAGCTAGGTGCATTGTTCTGCAACATGTACACTATTACAAGCATTGTGTGGAGGCGTTCCTGCTACCTGCAGACTTTGCACGTGTGTGGTTCTGAAAATGAACACCCCCCCAACCACTGTAGAGAATATCCAGGTAACACATGAGCAAGCCAAGCATGATCAGAAGGCAGGTGTCCAATTATTCACAGTGGATAACCGACGATGGCCCTCCTGATGCTGTGAGACGAGGACTGTGAAAACCAGTGTGGACCAAAAAAAAAAAAAATTGCACAAGCATCCTCCACAAAACAAAATAAAGCCAGCCTTAGGAAATTCACATTTCCAGCATGAAACAGAGAGGTGGCCGTCACTGCTGCATCCTGTGTGTTGATCCCGTACCGCTCTCCCTATAGTCAGGGCAATGAAAGGCACATTGTGCTCCCGTCAGCAAGGTCCCTATGGCCCCGATCCAAGACTAACAAAAACAGCAAAGAGAGAATAGCAGGAAGGGTGAGACCCTTGTACTTTAAATTCCTCTGCCTTGTTTCTTAAACTATTACTAACAGTCCCGAGGTACAATGTCTGCTAATGGGAAGTGTACCTGGCATCCTGGTCTCTCTGCTGTTAAAATGCTGTGCTACTGCCCAGGCTTTGACCACTGGAGGAGGACACACCAAGAGAAAGGGATTTTGTTCCGCTTGACGTCACTGCAAAATGAGCTTCAGGATATGTTTGCCATGACAAGAAATGTATTGCACCAGGGCATATAGGCTATAGAAGTAACTAGAGTTCAGAGGACAGGTTAAAGGTATCCAGGCATTAAAGGGAAGGACCTAAGAAGAGGGTGATGGCGTGGGGGGAGGGGGCATTACATTGCTGTATCTGGTTGAGTATGACATTAATGTAAATGGTACTGTAACAATAAGCCAGTACCATGGCTAAAATCTGATCCGTGAGGCTAATGTGCAGATAATGAGCCAAGTAGAGGTTTCCTTTGTAGGGTCAACATGAACCTGCATACCAGTAACATGACCAGGGGCACTGTTGTGGGACGTTTTACCAGTCAACAGCTGGATGGTACTGGGGAGAAGCTCTCTTACCTACCAAACAGCTGGATGATACCAGTGAGCTGATCTGTTACCTGTCAACAGTTGGGGAATGCTGGGCAGCAGCTCTCTTAATCACCATATATTGGGGGAGCAGGTCTCTTACCTATCAACAGCTGGGTGATAGAGGGGTCTTCCGTCCTGAGGTGAGAGGTAACTGCCAGCCACCGTGCCTCCAGCAATCCGAATTCGAAATGAGATTCCCATGTTCTGAAAAATAAAACAGGAGCTGTGTTTGTGCAGAGTTCATTCCCCTATTTCTTTCTCAGCATACGTTATCTAGAGCCTGCAGTCATAAGGAACGCTTTCGTATCAAAAGCCAGAGTATCCTAGAACACGCAGGGGGGTCAACATTCGGTGCTGGTATAGAGCCATCTGACTGGCCGCAGCACTTCTGTCATGTGCTCTGGCCTCTGCTAAGTGTGCTGGAAGCTTGGCCAGATTAAACGGAGGGAGGCATTAACAGTGCCGGAGATCTCATCAGAAAAGAGCTGCAAATCATGCTGGAGGATCAGAGCATATCACAGTGAATTCATACTACTCTGGACCCCCCGGACTGGTCTCATGGCTCCACCACCCAGCCTAAAGGATCTCTTTCCTGCTGCCTTAGTTTGATTTTGCTTCTTAACAACGACCGAGTGCTCACAGAAGCTCCCTTCATAGGCCTTTACTCTCATTAAAGATCCTACATCTCTTTCTTTTGACAGGGATTGTAACACAAGCCAAACAAACTACAAAACTAATCCATTGCCAAAGCAATTTGAAGACTGTTCTCTCGTAGTCCCGATGCCTTGCATTGGAAGGAAAGGCAGGATACTTTTCCCAGAAGCAAGAGGCTTTGCAACCTTATCTACTCACCGCCAGCTAGGCCAAAAGATTTACTGAGGGCCCAATGAAATAAGCAGAACTCAGCAGAGCGCACAGTTTGACCTGCAGTTGTGAACACAGTTTTGGTGCGCAAACTTTACTGCCCACATAGCGAGGAATTTTGTGCACAGCAATACAAATCCTTTGCTAATGAAGGCCTTAGCTATTGCCCTCCAATGCAGAAAGATGGGCTGACTTATCGGGAAATTTAACTCCCAGTCTTAGGGTGGAGTAAGGTTTCCAGGGCTAATTTAGTCTACGGGTGCTGCAGTTGGGAATCTAGGTGCAAAAAAAATTCTCTGTGCACACAAAGCATGGGCTCTGCTTGTAAGATCTGATTTATGCACAAAACTAAAACGTTTTTACGCCAAAACATTTTTCTGTGTGCATAAATTGTTTTTATGTGTGCTAAGTTTTTTATTTTACACACATTTTTTGGGTTTGTGTGCATTTTTAGCTCCTGATGCATTAGCATACCATTAGCCTACTGCATTTTGGAGTTTAAAAAACTTTTTAGCATGGGCGTACGAGACCGGGCGCTGAATTTCAGTCCATGCTCAGCTTATTGCATCGGCCTCTGTGCGTGCGATTCAGTATTTAAATGAGGCCTGGCGGTAGAAATGGACAAAAGGAGGCGCTAGGGACACTAGCTCGTCCCTAGTGCCTCCTTTTGACCCGTAGCGGCGGCTGTCAGCGGGTTTGACAGCCGATGCTCAATTTTGCCGGCTGACAGCCACGGACTTGGAAACCGGACGCCGGCAAAATTGAGTGTCCGGTTTTCGACCTGACAGCCACGGGCCGACTTCAAATTTTTTTATTTTTTACTTTTTTTACCCTTCAGGACCTCAGACTTAATATCGCCATGATATTAAGTCGGAGGGTGCACAGAAAAGCAGTTTTTACTGCTTTTCTGTGCTCTTTCCCGGTGCCGGAAGAAATTAGCGCCTACCTTTGGGTAGGCGCTAATTTCTGAAAGCAAAATGTGCGGCTTGGCTGCACATTTTGTTTTCTGAATCGCGCGTGAATACCTAATAGGGCCCTCAACATGCGCAGTCCCCACCACCTGGCTCTGGTTTCTCGGCCTGACAAGGGATGGGGGAATGTAGCAGAGGCAGGATTAAGAGCCCCCCCACCCAGCAAGGGTGGGTGGGTTTGAAGTGGAGTGGGGAGCAAAACAGCAATCCTCTCACAGTGGACACCTACTGCCTGGCTCAGGGGGAAACACCGCCGCCATGCTCCGGAGGGAACCACGGCCTGTGCCCTTCAGCAGGAGGATTCACGTTGCGATGGCCGGGCTAAAAGGAAAAAGGACCACAGGATTTAAAAGGGGGGGAAATCAGCAGGGTAAGTTATAAAATGTAAGCCTGGGATGCCTCGGCCTTAGCTCACCCTGACATTAATGGCAGGGTGAGGGGGGTGAGGGGAGAGATGGGTATGGAAGCCTTGGGAGCAAGAGGCCAACCTGACTAAAACTGAGCTGTTTCTCTTATATTATGAAGATAATCCAGTTTGTTGTGGTTACCTCACCTGCAAAAAAGGATTACATACGGATAAGGGTGTTGTAAATGGAATCCTTCCCCTACGTTTTCTGGCTGTGTGGGACACTGAAGCCTTCCTAATTGGTGCTATTGCTCCCAAGTTTCACCCTTGTGCTGATTCACCTTGTTTCACGTGTGCCCCTTACTGGTAGAAATCCCAGTCTGTCCGCTTGCTAGACAAATGCATGGTGTGAATTTTTTGCAGATAATTTTCCTCTAAGGCTACGCCAGACTTCATTTATTCTCCAACTGTTTACAGTGTCCATGTGGGATTCATTTGGTACAGTCTGATGCTGTTGTAAAGACGGGCCATGTGTTCTGAGCTCTCTGCAGTGGTGGATGGCATGGGCTTCCTTTTATTAGCTGTGTTTCTGCACAAGGGACTCCCTGAATGCAGATGTTTTTGCACCGCATGTTAATTAAATGTTCCATTAAGTTTTATGTCTGAATTCCAGGCAGCACAATGTTCTCCTGATCGTGCATTTTAAGGGCTGGTGGAGGGAAGGCTGTGTGACCTTCCCCCACAGAGCAACGTGTAGCAACTGAAATACTACAGCGCAATCTGCAAGCATTTGTCATCTCTGAATACGTTTACACCTCTTTAAATTCAGTATTGTAGAAGCATTCAGCCTGCTACTTTTCCTTTGGTAGTTCCTGCAACACGGCAACTGGGATTTCATCTCCCCCGTGGCGTAAACCCTAGGTCTCCTGGATGAGGCAGCTTGGGGGTCCAGTACCTGGGCACTGCCCGCCTTACCACTAGATACTCTGCGTAGGTGACAGTACATTGCTGCAGCTGAGCCTCTTCTGCGGCTGCACGTATGGTCACGGTGCAGCATCGCCACCATGCCACAGCATGCGATTGAAAGGGAAAAATCACAAGCCACTCTGGGCTGGGATCAGGGCTCTGCAGAATGCAGTCAGGAACACGGGGGTGTGCCTGAGATAACTGGAACACATAGACTGCACACCCTTTGATTTTTATAGATTTCCCGTTACCATTTCTTCACCGAAAGTTCCCACCGTCCTGTTTTTTTGAAACTCTTTAATTACATAAAACAAAACAAAACAGTCAAAGAATTCAAAGGGGCATAGGATAAACATTGTGGATCCCTAAAGGCTAGAGGACGGAAATGAAGAAAAGAGTGCATGGGGGTAACTTGCTGGTGCAGCGGTTACTACCCTTAACCAATAAGCCTTGATACTTTTCATGCAACTGCATCATTGCTCTCTGCTTCAACGGCAGGGGGAAAAGGGGAACTGGATTCAGACTGCAACCAACGAAAGCCCCGACTTTTATGGTCTGGGGAACGGATAAGCATGGAGGTAACCTGCACGAAGCAGCAATCACTGCCCTAAACAGAAAGCAAGGGATGACTACCCTTAACCAAAAAGCCTTGGTGCTTTAACCTGTTTGAAAATTCTGACCACCACCGTCAAAGCTTCCACCACCGTCAAAACTCTCCGCTTTGACGGTGGTGGAAGAGGAATTGGATTCGGTCGACAACCAACGTGGGCCCTGACTTTTACGGTCTGGGGTACTGATACACAGACATAAGGGAAAAAGCACAGGACTGCTTCTAAGGCCAAGTCCATCAGCAAAACGCGTCAGCACTGTCTGAATTTTCAAACAGGTTCATCACTCAGTAAAAATGCTGCTAGCAGTACATTTTTTTATGGGTTATCATCATAAGGCTTGGGGATAACTGCTCGGGGAGGCGGTTGCTACCCTTAAGAGAAACATGCGAGTAACCCGCACGGCGCGGCATATACGACCATAAGAAGCTTGCTGGGCAGACTGGAGGGACTATTTGGTCCGTTTCTGCTGTCATTACTATGTTACGTGTGAAAAGCCCAAGGTAATGATACCGAGCAGCATTCTCTCTGCCCCCTGTCCCTGCTCAGCCCAACCTTCCTCCCAGTACTGCTCTGCACCCGCAAAAGAGATACTGTAGGTCCGATCATGCCTATAACTGCGGGAGTGTGAGGAACAGAGGGGGCCAAATACCCCAAGAAATACCAGAAACTATCACCTCCCTGATAATATCACTGTAAGCCAGAATCAATCAGATCAATACTGCTGATTTGTGAATCAAAGTTTTGATGATTTGCTTTTTTTTTAAGATTGTTCTTATATCACTAACTGGTGGGGGACGGCGGCCGTTGAGATTTTAAGTGCTACCCATCTTGGATTTTGATTGTATCAGTCCATGGCCTGTATATCATCATTTTATCAGACCACACCAATGGAGCAAGGGAGATCAGATTTTGGAAAGCGAACAGCTCAGCCTGGTACCAAGCTGATCGGAAAGAAAGAGCCAAGAATTATAATCAGGGAAATAATGGCCTCTGCCTCCTCTCAGTTCACCCTGTGCACACCCAGGGCAGACGGATTTGCAAATCCCGTTCTCCCCCAACTGCACAAACCTGCTGGCGGATGCATAGCCCCTGTGGTAAAAATAGCACATGGCCTCTTGGCAAACGGAGGGCCACGAGTCCTGCCTTAGACAGCAAGAACTTAAATGATTCATTTAGTTTCTGCGGGACTCAGCTGCTGGAGCCGCAGTAAAGTAGCAGGATCACAGCAGCGCGCTTCTCTTTAATGAAAAGCAAAGCGGCGAGGAGCTGGAAAATGCTTTGCACACTGTACTGCCAGGACTACAATTACCACAGAAAGAAAGAAAAAGAATGGCTGCATATGACAACTGCTGCACTCTTTGTTGTGCCAATTAATGGGTTTCCTGCTACACAGGTAGAGACACAAACTGGTGGCTGAGAAGATGCAGTGACTGGGACAGCTGATGACTGCTTCAGTCATGACATTGTTGAATATTAATAATTTAGGTTTGCAAAGTGCCTTTCCTCCAAACATTATCACAAGGATATTTGGCTTTCAGGATCTGCAAAGCTATTATTGTGTAGCAGTGCCCTGATTCAGGAGAAGCCTGGGATCAAAAGACCAAAACTCACTCTGCAGCTGCTTATGTGACAAGTCATTTTGGGCCTGATTCACTAAAGCTTTTTTCCCATTCTGTGTCTATGGAGGGGGGGGGGGGAGCTTAATAACACTGGCCCTACTAAGATATATGGAGTACCTCAGGGGATCAATCTTATTCACTATTTATATGGCTTCTTTAGCCATCATATACCAGAACTATGGTTTAGACTGTCAGTCATTTGTGGATATTATCCAGGAAATTGCTTATGTGGATGCCAATTCAACTCCTGCCATTTCAAATTTGAATACATGTTTGGTTAGGGAAACGCAAGCTCCAATTAAATCCTAACAGATCCAAGATGCTGTAGATCCGCTGGTAACACAGACCATTAATTACCCCTCCACTTTTTGGGGCAAACTGGGAGTCCTAAAGAAGGGAGAGTGAGAGCTCAGCCTACGGGGAACGAGGGCTGGTATTGGTGAAGCTCCAGGTGGGCCTCTGCTCCAGCCAGCTCCGCCTGCCGAAGGTGGGGACCTGTGGGGCTCCTCCCTGCGGGTTGCGCCAACTCCACCTCGGCCCAAGATCCATTTCCGCAACAAGGAGCCTCCAACAGCTGGTCTGAACTAGTCTTCTTCTGTGCTATAAACAAAATGATCACATTTCCCCTCGTTTACAGGATTTGCAGTGGCTCCCTATTGAGACGTCTGAAATTTAAAGTGTTAATCGCTGCTCCAAAATATTTATTGGATCTTTTGAGATGGTACGAACCTACTAGCACCAGCAAATGTTGTTAATAGATCCGCCTGTATGAGGCATATGGTGTTTGCCTGTTTTGCCCCAAAGCTTTGAAATTATATTCTGCTGGATCTCTGGACTGAGTATAACTACCTACCTTTTAGAAAAAGCCTGCCTCTTTATTTTGAACTTTATATACCAACATTTACATGAAGTAACTTTGTTGGCTGAAGAATTTTTCTAGATTTGAGTTGATGGGTCTATTGAATTATATTGTTGAATACTGTATTTTAGTTATGAGACTGGATAATAGCTGACTTGCTTGTTTTGATGGCATTTATTTGTAGCATTAAGCTACTGTTTTTACTTCTGGTGTATATTTTTTTAGTTGTTTTATTGCCCCCAGTTTGATGTGACTAGCAAAATGTGGGTAAATAAAGGTTATTAAATACATTTATCTCTGGCACCTAATTGAAAGCAAGGTAGTTCCCTTAAGCTAGCTTTGTCTGTTAGAAAATTAAATTTTTGCTAAATTTTGAATAAGCTATATTTTTCCCTAAGCTCATTCCTGGTGTTTTCTTTAAAATAAAATAGTGCTCTCCCTATACGGCTCAATAGCTCACAAGTACAGATGGCAAATAGTAATACTCTTTTTTTCATGTAACAAATGTACTGCTGAGTCAGCATTTTTGGAACGGAGTTCTCCTGCTATCAAATTGTGATTACCCACACCTGAAAATTATTTTGAGGCACATCAAGAGGAGATAAGATAGGATTAGTAAAAAATAAATAAATAATAAGGAATCTGAAATTGGAAATTTGAATTATTTTTCATGTTTGCAGCTGTGCTGCAGCAGCAAAGCTATGCAAATGGGTGTTGGTCAATTTAATATTATTATATAATTTTTACCCATTTAATTATAATCTTTAAATTTTTAATTCATTGATTTACTTATTTGTTCACTTTGTCATTATTCAATATCTATTATTTATACTCTCTATTACAGTATTTTTTGCCATCTTTCTGAACACAATGGTGGTTTGTGTGATGATTCCTAAATTTTCCAGTTGAGGGGCATTAGAATGGCTGCTTTTTATTCTAGAGGAGCAGAGCAAGATTATCATTCAACATGCAACACAGCTGGTCATTCTATACCAGGCAATTTGTCTCTGTACAGTTCAATGATTCATTCTTCCTCATTCCCCTTCTTCCAAAAGCTGATCTTGACTTGCAAAAGAGAAGGGATTTGTCATTTTTTCCTATTTTCCATTCCTAAAGTGGATTTAGATTGTAAGCCCTCTACGGCATGGACCCACTTACTGTATTTGAATTATAACTTGCCTTGAGCACAGGTTTGGAAAAGGGAGTAACTAAATCTAAAATGCAAACCCTATTTTTCCTGGCATTTTCCACAATTTGCTGCTTGGGTTTGATCACCTGAGTGATGTGGAACTGATTGTCAGGTAAAGCTTCTCTTGGCTCCCCCAAAGCATGTGTAAGGATCCTGTTAGTCCCCTACCAATACTGGATCAGGAATATACCGTTTGGGTGTGAGGTAGACTAAATTTCGCAGACGGCTGCGACCGATACAAATCACTTCATGTACTGCTCTGCTCTTGTCTCTGGGGCCTACTCGCGGCTGAGGCTAGCCGCTACCGTCGTATTCCTCCGGGTTCCCAGGACTTCTCATGACGTCCAGGATGCCGTCACCACCAATGCCGGCTCCAGGCCTTCCTAGGCGTGCATGCCACCAGCCTCTCCTTTGAAGACCCAAGGGCGTCCCCGGCTGATGATGTCACCAGGCCGGGATTCTTAAGCACCACCTTCGCCCCTTGCTAGCTGACTTGGCAACGAGTTCCTTCGCTACTGATACCTGCTTCCTGGCTTCTCGGACCCATGGTTCCTATATCGGTTCTACCTGCCTCTGGACGCTGCTCGGGTACCCGCTCCTCAGGGGCCCTGCTGCGCTCTTTGGTGAGACCTCATCTCCTGGCTTCCCCCGCTCCTCGGGCTAGCCCTGCACCTCCCAGAATTCCTGCCTACCAGCCTCCCTGCTCCCCAGGGTCGCCTCTTGGAACCACCTTCTGCTTGGAGTCTGGACCCGCGCTTCCCCGCTCCTCGGCGCAGTGCCTACATTCTACAACAATCACGGTACCTGCGCTTCCCCGCTCCTTGGGGCAGTGCCTACGTTCTCCAACAGAGGCTGTACCTGCGCTTCCCCGCTCCTTGGGGCAGAGCTTCAGTTCTGTTTCAGTAACTGTACTCAGCATCCCTGCTCCTCGGGGTTGCTTTCATCACTACTTCATAGATTCACTCGGGCTTCCCTGCTTTGCGGGTTGGCCTACGTCACAATGCCACAATGACAGCCCCACCCCTCGGGTCACTCTCCGCTGTGGACCTCCAGAAGTTCCCGTCTCGTGCTCCCCGCTCCTCGGGGCCTGTCCAGCGCTTCTCTCTCTCGAAGGTTCCTGCTCTGGTACGTGCCTCTCCAGTTCTCCCAGAACTGTGTCTCTCACCCCACTCCTCGGGATCCCCCACAGTACTCCCTTTATTGAACCTACAATCACGTGGCTGTGACACAGGATGCTCCATTCCTCTACACTATTGAATCTCGTACCACAGCTGACTCACCTCCCAACGGTGGGGACCTGTGGGGCTCCTGCACACAGGTGGTACCAATCCTCACCTCCGATCAAGGGCCCACAAACCCAAGAATCCTAACACTGAATGGTAGCTTTTGGGTTTGCAGCTCCCCCATGTGGCAGCAGGAAATGGTAGTGTCCCAAGCAATTTTCTAGCGAGATCACCATTTTGCTCCTCTTTGCTTTTGAGGAGGCAGCATGTCCTGTGCTGTGCTCTCATTTTTCTAATTTTAAGCTCCATGGAGACTTTATTTTGGATGAGAGTTTCATTCTACCCTTTCATGCCACCTTTAACTTATTTGAGTTGGAGTGCCAAATCCTTTTGGACTCATTTTGTTTTGAGTTTTCTTTTCTAAACAATGGAAGAGGTTCCCTTCCTGCAAGTGGAACCTGAGATCACCAGAATCCAAGATAACTTCCAGCCATCCTGAGAGAAAGAAGAAGGAGAGAGGGAAGATAAGGAGAGGAGATGGACCACATCCACTGAAGACTGGGAGAAAGAGGAGTAATAGCTATCACCTGTGATACTACAAGAGGCGGTGGGAGATAAAAGACTAAACACCTTGAAATGCATCTTTGATTCTACCATGAGAAGGAAGCACAAAAGCTTTGCCCAGAACCCAATGGGAAAGAAGAAATCAAGTAACTGAAAGAACTACATCTACATTATTAAATTAGAGAGATATCTGAGCTTAAGGAAGACTGTAAGGAGTTACAAACTTACTAAAAGCACTTGTATCAACTTGAATGTAAAAAGGTGAAATTTTTAAAGCCCGATGCGAGCATTAATTAGGGGATATGCAAATGTGTCCGATGCAAAGAGCTCCTGATCTCCTGGAGGCTAGAGTGCAGATCTGAAGGAGCTGAGGCAAACAGAGAGGTATATAGATGAGATCTTCAGAGACATAGTAGCCAAGTCCCAGGTGCTGCCTTGGAGGAGGAAGGTCTCATGCTGGGAAAGCATCAACCTGGTGCAGCAGGAAGTATCCTATAGCAAGGACCTGCTCTCCAGGTGATGCATTGTCCTCTTGAACCGAGGATGTGTCTCCCAGATGAACTGCCCAGGAGGGAAGGGTTAGGTTGGCTGTCAGTTGGTGATTCGATTATTAGGAATGTAGATAGCTGGGTGGCTGGTGGGCGTGAGGATCACCTGGTAACATGTTTACCTGGTGCGACGATGGCGGACCTCATGCGTCACCTAGATAGGATTTTAGACAATGCTGGGGAGGAGCTGGATGTTGTGGTACATGTGGGCACCAACAACATAGGAAAATGTGGGAGGGAGGTTCTGGAAGCCAAATTTAGTCTCTTAAGTAGAAAGCAGAAATCGAGAACCACCAGGATATAATTCTCTGAAATGCTCCCTATTCCATGTGCAGGTCCCCAAAGGCAGGCAGAGCTCTGGAGTCTCAATGCTTGGATGAGACGATGGTGCAAGGAAGAGGGATTCAGTTTTGTAAGGAACTGGGGAAGACATCCCTTCCCTTTTGGGGAAGGAATGCCTTTTCCAAAGGGATGGGCTCGACCTTAACCAGGGTGGAACCAGGCTGCTGGTGCTAACCTTTAAAAAGGAGATAGAGTAGCTTTTAAATTAGAACAAAGGGGGAAAGCAGACAGTCACTTAGCAGCGCATGGTTCAGAGGAAGGTATCTTCAAAGGAAATTAATGAAGCATTAGAGTTAGGGCATCCCAACAGAAAGGTTCCAATAATAAGAAAAGTAGTCCATGCCTATAATTAAAAATCCCCTGAGCTAAAAGATTCCAATTTATCCCTGACAACTGAAAAGCATAATGTAAATAGAAACAAAAAACACACTTTGAAATGTTTGTATGCTAATGCCAGAAGTCTAAGAAGTAAAATGGGAGAACTAGAGTGTATATCCGTGAATGATGACATAGACTTAATTGGCATTTCAGAGACATGGTGGCAAGAGGATAACCAATGGGGTAGTTCTATACCTGGGTACAAATTATATCGCAATGATAGAGAGGAGCATCTTGGTGGCAGGGTGGCGCTTTATGTCTGGGATAGTATAGAGTTCAACAGGATAAAGTTCCTGCATGAGACTAAATGCACAATTGAATCTTTATGGGCAGAAATCCCTTGAGTGTTGGGGAAGAGTATAGTGATAGGTGTATACTACCGTCTACCTGTCCAAGATGGTGAGACTGATAGTGAAATGCTAAGAGAAATTAGGGAAGCTAACCAAATTGGTAGTGCAGTAATAATGGGAGATTTCAATTACCCCAAAATTGACTGGGTAAGTGAAACATCAGGACATGCTAGAAAGATAAAGTTCCTGGATGGAATAAATGACAGTTTTATGGAGCAATTGGTTCAGGAACTGACAAGAGAGGGAGCAATTTTAGATCTAATTCTCAGTAGAATGCAGGATTTGGTGAGAGAGGTAACTGTGGTGGGGCCTCTTAGCAATAGTGATCATATTATGATCAAATTTGAATTCATGACTGAAGGGAAACAGCAAGTAAATCCACGGCTCCAGCACTAAATTTTCAAAAGGGAAACTTTGATAAAATGAGAAAAATAGTTTAAAAAAAAAAACCTGAAAGGTGCAGCTACAAAGGAAAAAAGTGTGCACAGTCATGAACCATCCTAGAAGTACTGTCCAGATGTATTCCCCACATTAAGAAAGGTGGAAAGAAGAGAAAACAATTACCGACAGGGTTAAAAGGTGAGGTTAAAGAGCCTATTTTAGCGAAAAGATCTTCATTCAAAAATTGGAAAAAGGATCCATCAGAAGAAAATAGGAAAAAGCATAAGCATTGGCAAATTAATGTAAGACATTGATAAGACAGGCTAAGAGAGAATTTGAAAAATAAGTTGGCCGCAGATGCAAAAACTCACAATAAAAATTTTTTAAAATATGTGTGATGCAGAAAGCTTGCGAGGGAGTTGGTTGGACCGTTAGACGATCGAGGGGTTAAAGGGAAACTTAGGGAAGATAAAGATTAAACAATTTCTTTGCTTCGGTGTTTACTGAAGAGGATGCTGGGGAGATACCCGTTCCAGAGAAGGTTTTCATGAACTGAACCAAATCTCGGTGAAGCTGGTAGATGTGGTAGGCCTAATCAACAAACTGAAGTGTAGTAAATCACCTAGACCAGATGGTATATACCCCAAAGTTCTGAAAGAACTAAAAAATGAAATATCAGACCTATTTCAATAAATTTGTAACCTATCATTAAAATCATCCGTTGTACCTGAAGATTGGAAAATGGCCAATATAACCCGATATTTAAAAAGGGATCCGGGGAGATCCAGGAAACTAAAGACCAGTGAGCCCGATTTCAGTGCCAGGAAAAATCGTGAAAACTATTATAAAGAATAAAATCACAAAACATTTAGGTAGACATGGTTTGATGGGACACAGCCAACATGAATCTACCCAAGGGAAGTCTTGCCTCACATATCTCCAACATTTTTTTGAAGGGGTGAATAAACATGTGGACAAAGGTGAACCGGTAGATGTCGTATATTTGGATTTTTAGAAGGTGTTCGACAAAGTCCTGCATGAGAGGCTTGTAAGAAAACTAAAAAGTCATGGGCTAGGAGGCGATGTCTTTTTGTGGATTGCAAGCTGGTTAAAAGCAGGAAACAGAGAGTAGGATTAAATGGTCTGTTTCCACAGTGGAAAAAGATAAAGAGTGGAGTACTTCAGGGATCTGTACTTGGGCTGGTGCTTTTTAATATATTTTAAGTGATCTTGAAAGGGGTACAACGAGTGAGGTGATAAAATTTGTGGATGACACAAAATTATGCAGAGGAGTTCTCATCAAATTGTGATGAATTGCAAAATGATCTTGTGAGACTGGAAGACTGGGCTTCCAAATGGCAGATGAAATTTAACCTGGAGAAGTACAAAGTGATGCATAAGGAAAAATAACCCTTGCTATAGTTACACAATATTAGGTTCTATCTTAGGAGATACCATCCAGGAAAGAGATCTAGGCATCATAGTGGATAATATATTGAAATCGTCGGTTCAGTGTGCTGTGATGATTAAAAAAGCAAACAGAATGTTAGGAATTATTAGGAAGGGAATGGCAAGGATGGATGTCATAATGCCTCTGTATCGCTCCATGGTGAGACCACATCTTGAATACTGTGTGCAATTCTGGTCACCGTATCTAAAAAAAAGATACAGTTGCACTGGCGAAAGTGCAGAGAAGGGCAACCAAAATGATAAGGGGCATGGAATGGCTGCCCTATGAGGAAAGGCTAAAGAAGTTAGGGCTGTTCAGTTTGGAGAAAAGACGACTGAGAAGGGATATGATAAAGGTCTACAAAATCATGAAAGGACTTGAACAAATTAATGTAAATTGGTTATTTACTCTCTCAGATAATAGAAGAACCAGGGGGCACTCCATGAAGTTAGCAAGTAGCTCATTTAAAACAAATCGAAGAAAATTCTTTTTCACTTAGTGCTTAGTTAAGCTCTGGAATTCCTTGCCAGAGGATGTGATGCAGTTAGTGTAACTGGGTTTAAAATAGGTTTGGATAAGTTCCTAGAGGAAAAATCCATAAACTGCTATTAATTAATAAGCAACAGTAGCTTGTGATTTATTTAATGTTTGGGTACTTGCCAGGTTCTTATGGCCTGGATTCGCCACTGTTGGAAACAGGATACTGGGCTTGATGGACCTTTGGTCTGACCCAGTATGGCATATCTTATGTTCTTATGCTGGGCTCGCACGTGCTTAGCGGATTTTAAAAGCCATCTGGATATGTGCGTAAATGCCACAGCATGCACATCGCTGAAGTTTTCAAAAAGGGGCGGGGAATGGGCGTGGTCTAGGTAGGGCATGGGTGTTTTAGGGCATGAAGCTGAGATGTGGGCGTAAATACTTATGCGAACCAGCGTGTGCTGATGCCCCCCCTACCGCGTAACTTTACTTCTGCGAAGGATGCCATGCAATTTATAAAATAAAGATAAACAGACAGATCGGTGGGGTTTTAAGGATCGAGGATAACTGGGAAGAGTGAAGGCTATTAAACCGGGGGGTTTGGAAGACCTTCTTTTAACTGGGTGTACTGGGGACGAATTGGTAAAACTGGACATGGTGTCAGCGTGCACTTTTAAAATCGCCTGATTTACATGGTAGAAGTGGTATTTGCATGCACTTGCATCCACCCACTTAAAATTTGGCACACATGTGCATGCAGCCAGGCTATTTTATAACATGCACCTATATACACACGCAAGTTATAAAATAGCCACGTCCCTGAGCGTGAGTTGATGAACGCATACACATGTGTGTCCGCACGCTGGTTTGAAAGTTAACGTCAAACTGCATAGCTGTAAAGACTTTAAACATCATTGCACCTTATCAGTAAAATAGAAATGTTGGAAACCACCAAACAACTCTCATATGTCTTATTGAGTATTGACTTTATCCTCTATGCTGAGATTATCCGTGTTGTGTGCAAGCGACTTAATTATGGGAAAAGTAAAGAGCAATGTAAGGGCTCGCACAGGAAACCGTGGAAATAAATCTAATTTTATAGCTACAGTGCACATCCAAACAGAAGTGTGATATATGGCCTCTGGGACTGTTATCTGGGTTCAACTATCACAGGGATTACACACGTGTGGGTAATTTTATGGACAACTGTTTCAACACAAACCACGGCAGTTACTCCTGTCACCAGTAGCAGGACAGAGGAATTCGTTAAAAATATCACAGTATTTCTCAGCTTTGGATAGCATTTCCTTTCTCAACAATTGCCTATTTTCAAGATTTCAAATTTGAATGGTTACTGCCCTAAAACAGCATGAGAGAATTTTTCAAAGGTGAGCAATTGTGTGCCTACGTAGGATTTTGGATACAGATGTTTTAGTGCACAGGAAATGGAATGACTGTTCAGTCAGCATTAGACGTTTAAAACTCTGCCTGAATACTATATTGGGTGCATACATTAATTAGATGCCTAAATGCTTGGAGGTAGATCCTAAAAAAGTACGCGCGCGAGTACTTTTGTTCACGCAACTGGGGTCGGCGCGGGCAAGGCTGCGCAAAATCGGCAGCCTGCGCACACCGAGCCGCGCAGCCTGCCTCCTTTCCCTCCGAGGCCGCTCCGAAATCGGAGCGGCCTCAGAGGGAACTTTCCTTCCGCTTCCTCCCACCTTCCCCTCCCTTCCCCCATCTACCCCACCCCCAGCTCTACCTTTTGTTGTGCAAGTTACGCCTGCTTGAAGCAGGCGTAACTTGCGTGCGCCGCCTCGGCATCCCCTGGCACAGGCCGCAGTGCCGGGGGACTCGGGACCGCCCTCCTGGGCTGCCCCCGAACCATCGCCACGCCCCCGGACCTGCCCCGGACCGCCCCCTGACTGCCGAAACGCCCCCTCCCGCCCCTTTTACGAAACCCCGGGACTTACGTGCATCCTGGGACTTTGTGCGCGCCGGTGGCCTATGCAAAATAGGCACGCCGGCGCGCAGGGCTTTTAAAATCTAACCCTTGGTGTAAGTCTATGGGCAATGCAAACATCTAGCTTGTTGAAAATTAGCCGTGCCTCCGATTGCAAGACCTCATACACCTTCAGGCAGCCAATCTTTCTCAATGTCAACAGTTAGCGTGTCTAATTTTACTTAGCTACCAAGTTTCTTTCTTTGAAAACTTGACATTCAGCCTCGCCTCTTACATGTGGAAGTTATAATTTTAGATGTCTAACTGTTGGGCAAACCTGTGGAAACATCTCCCCTAGCGTCCCCAGCCATCTCTTCATGTACCTGTCAGGTACCATGGATGGCTCTGCTATGCAGAGCAACTGTATCGCTTGTGATTCATGATGGATGCTGGAGATGCCTGGAAACTAAACTGCTCTCTGTTTCATCACCCTTTGAATATATTCTTTTTTTGAATGAAATGAAAGACAGAAAAGAATCAAATACCAGAGAGCCCTGATACAGAGAATAAGGATTTTATTTTTTTAATGATTCAATTATTAGGGTCGGCGGGGAATCAGATGTTCAAGGACAGGGGATCTTGCAGTGGAGCCACAAGGACTCTGGCTCAGCGAGAATCCTGTAGGAACTATGAAGCTTGACAAAGATATGGAGTCCCAACTCTGGAGGCTCCCTACTGGACCAATACTAGGTGTGACTCAAATTGAGGGCTGGATATAAGGAGCTCTAGCCTGACACAACCTTTACAGGTCCAACCATCCTCATAGAGTTCACTCCCTGATAACCCTGCTGGCCTATTTCCTGCCGGTTTCTGGTTCCTGCTGTAGCCCGGTTTCTGCTCTGCTCCCGGTCTTCGTCTCTAGTCCCAGTTTCCAGCCTCCACCCGGCAAGTCCTGGCGACCGCCTGCACCCAAGGGCCCAAAAACCATGGGGAGGAGGCGACCACTTCAGACTCCGGACCATACAACCTCTCAAAGGTGTGCCCAGGTGCAGTGCCCTCCTCCTTCCTCAGCAGAGCGGGCTGTGGCATTATGTTTTAATCTGTTTGAATTTTTGTATATTACCTTGGGTGCTCTGCTAGAAAGGCAATTAAAAAATCTAATTAAACAAATAAATTACGGTTTGGAATACATTCCCTTCAAAGACGAATTTCATCCGGCTTCATTATTATTCAATTTCCCCCTACTCCAGAGTAAAAGTTAGGGCAAAGTAAAAAAAATCAAATTACAATTGCAAGACTTCCTCTTTTCACATTTTAACATCGATGTGCTGTAATTGATCCTTGAAACCTTTCAATCTGGGTCTCATTTGCTCTCTTTTACCGCCATATATGTGCATCGCAAAATATGGCTGATTATACTTTCCTGCAACAAATTAGTCTTCCAAATGACATAATAGTACCTTTTAAACACTGAGAGCACTAACATAAAGAATTACATGCAGGCAACTGTCTCTAATATAGGAGATTAAATGCAATCAAATGTTCATGAGCTAAGGAATTACCTACAGCCAGGTGCTTATAATGAGGCTCCTAGCTCCAGTGAAGAAGGTTCTGCACATGACAGAGGCAAGGAATCCAAAAGCTGAGTGCTGTGTCTAACTCACCAAAGCCCCAGGCTGGAGTTAACAGCTTAATTAGTTTTCTGCATTTCCTCCTGTACTTAATTTGTGCTCCCTCCCCCTTTGATGCTGTTCCTCCCCCTCCACCCCTCTGCGAACAAGACGAGCTGCACGCTTTGCAAGTAGCATGGCTCAAATCTTATTGTACAGTGACTGCAAAAGCACAGCAGTGGCAGCGCATTCATAAATGTTAAAATGACAAATAAATGGCATTAATGGAGCCACTAGGAGATGCCGACATGTGCACAATGTTAAAGGCACAACAAGAGAGATAAGGGCCTTCAGGGCACGTTTGTGAATCAGGTCACAACTGCTAGTTAAATATCCCTTATTTCATCCTCTCGGTTATAGCACAGCAAAAAAGGTAAACACCTTGGGAATTTTTTTATTTTTATTATTTGTATATTAAATTTATATTCCAAGACAAGGCCTTCAGAAGAATAAAACAAAGATTAGACAAGCAAAAAAAAAAAAAGAAGAAGAACAAAGAAATTATTATACGTACAAATCATCTTCCCAGGCAGCTCTTGGGCACCCTGGAAGTGTTATGGCCCACTCAGGGCCCCATGACCTCCCGAGGTTCCCGCACAGCTGTGTGTGTGTGGGGGGGGGGGGGGGGGGGGAAGAGTCTCTTCAAAACCCTTAGGGTTGTCTTTATCACAAAGGGGCTCTTCCTGCTTACCAGTCCCGTCACAGAACCAAAAATCTGCACACTGACCTCCTGAGATGCAGCTCGAAAATAAAGTCCTTTACTGTAACTGATGGCAGGACAAAACAAGGTCCAACAAGCTCTGGCACACAAAGAAACAATGCACCAGCACTGTAGCACAAGTCCATAGCACAAAAATAATTCTCAGTCTCTTCTTATACACCATCCCACACAGATAAGCTCTTAAGGGAAGGTACCCTTCCACCCTGGGCCCTCCCAGTACCTTTTGGGTACTGCAGCTCTTTTCTCTTCTCTCTGTGAGCTTTGCTAGACTTTTCTTGATAACTAGCTCTCTGGATTTTTCCCCAAGCAGGCTTACTCCTGAAACCTCTTAGCACACTCAACCCCTAGACTCCAAGGAATGCTTTGCGCCTCAGGACTCCTCAGACTCTGATTTTCTTCAGGAATGATTCTTCCTTCTTCCTTCAGAACTCTCTGGCGCTCCTTCCTCTCTGTTTAGGCCACTCCCCAGGAACCTCCCAAGTTGTGGGACTCCCTTTTTGGTACTTGAATCAAAAGTGCAGTCGTTTCCATCTTCTTCTGAATCACAGGATAGATTCCCCCGCACAAGACTACGACCTCACTCACTTCCCCGGCTCTCCACTGAGAATTCTCTGAATGTTCACCCTGGTAAGGCTCCTGCTGCCACTCCCTGGGTGCAGAGGCTCTTCAGCTGCCACATTCTTGGGAGCCTGCTCTGCTCCTGAATGCAAATCCACTCTGCTCACGGATTTGGGGTGCAATCTCCACTGGAACAAGGAGTATGAATGATATTCACTTTCACTGGGAATTGACAACAGAATCCTCTCAGAGCCTCTCACGGCTGCTACAATTTCTCCTTTGCAGTTCCAGGAACTCCGAATGCAGACCCAAGGTCTATGGGTTTCGTAGTCTCTCATCCCTAGCATGGAATATCTGGATTTGGGAAGTGAGTCTGAAGCTCCCAATTTAACTTTTCCTCTTCGGTTTTGTGTTTCATATGTTTGGCTGGTGTAGGTTTGCCAGAGCAGACTCCGGAAACCACACTGGGCCTGCATGGACATTTCTGCAAGAGAACAAGTGTTTTGCACAAGCTAATTTGGTTCTTGTACCAGTTGCCAGAGATCTCTGTTGGGAGTTGGAGTAGATCAAAAGTGCTTATATCAAGAGGAGTTAGGAGGAGTTCAGGAAGGAGAATGCTCATCAGGCACACCAAGGGAGACAGAACAAGCAAAGAGCAGATCACCACATCTTGGGGGGGAGGGGAGGGGGTAATTTTCAAAAGCATTTACATGCATAAAATTGGGTTTTACACATGTCAGTGCACTTTGCCAGTGTAAGTGGGCTTTTGAAAATTGCCACAATAGTATTTTTAGTTCCGCGTGCGCATTCACTGGCACAAAGAAGGAGCAGCCTCAGGGTGTTCTGGGACGGGGTCAAGGGGTACACACAAAAGTTATTTTATAAGAGATTTTCACAAATACCTTAGCCACTTATTAGTGCATTTTTACACCTGCTAATTAACTAATGCAAGCAAAATAGGACTTGCTGCAATCTGCTCTTTTTGGGTGGGAGGTTGGGTGAACTTGGGGAGTTCAGGGTGATGTACTAGGTCTAGGTGAACTAGAGGCAGACTGGGTGAACTGGCAGAGGTACTGGCAAACTGGTGGTTTCAAGGACACATGCGTGTTTTAAAAAAGGAGTCTATGTGTGTAAATCAGGGTTTTTATGCATACCTTTTCTCGCATGTAAACACGTATGTTTATAACTCAGGCAGAGAAGGTACATGCTATTAATGTATTGGAAATATATATATTTTAAACTTTTTGTTTAAAGACTATAACTTTTACATCAAAGTAAATGCTTTGTTCCAGAAAAATAAACAATCTATGGTCCAATATTTGACAAAAATACTTAGCTGTAACATACATCAGATGAAGGGGAGATGATTAAAAAAAAGAAAAAAAGAAATTTAGCAGAAATCTAATCTAATTACAGGCCTTACAACGTGGACTACAAATCAGGTTACACTATGCTGATTTTCCCTGTTCTGCAAAAAGCCTTCCAGCTATACAGGATCACAAAACACATACTGATTCCCTTGGAATTTAATTAAACATCCACAGGGACATTTTTAAAGAAACGTTGCACCAAGGGCGAACACTCTCTACTTCTTCAAAAGAAGCATCCTATGTTTCAACTGGGTCTCTCTCACAACATCAGGAAAAAACTGCAATTTTAAGTATCTTTAAATCAAAAAAAAAGTCTTAATGTCATTCGTTTATCATTCTCAGAATTAAATGTCACTAATAAAGTAGCTCTAGCATTAATTACATATTGTGACTGCACTAATATTTCTGAAATACTCAAACTCTTATTTAATAGCTCAATTCTACCTAAATGTTCAGAGAAAGCACTTTATCGATAGGAAAAGGTAAATAATAAACTCGAGAAAATAGGCATATGCTCCTGAGAAATATTCAAAACGTCTTTTTTTAATTATTTATTAATTTTTCATATAATGTTCACAAGACATATAATCTTGGCAAGAAATAGAGCTAGTTACAGGAAATAGAAAAATAAAGTAAACACAATGGGGCAGATTTTCAAAGGCTACGTGTGTAACCCGAGAAAATCTGCCCCTGCGCGCGCCGAACCTATATTGCATGCGTGCAAGCCCCGGGACACGCATCTGTCCCAGGGCTCCGAAAAAGGGGAATTCTGGGGGGCGGGGAGCCAGCCTGGGGTCGGTCCGGGGGTGGGACCAAGGCCTCCAGAACAGCCGCCGTGCCAGGGGATGGTGTGCCGGCAGGCGTAACTTCAACGATAACGGTAGGGGGGGGTTTAGATAGGGCTGGGGGGCGGGTTAGATAGGGGAAGGGAGGGGAAGGTGGGGAAGGTGGGGAGGGCGGAAGGAAGCCTGCGCGGCTCGGAGCGTGCAAGTTGCACAATTGTGCGCGCTGACCCCGGATTTTATAACATGCGTGCGGCAGCGCGTGCATATTATAAAATCGGGCGTAGATTTGTTCACGCCGGGTTGCACGAACAAATCTACGCCCGCGCGCAGGTTTGAAGATCTGCCCCAATATGCGATATTCTTTTACCATATTATTCACAAGCTCCATAAAGTCCACAATATGGATCCACCTGATGGCCAAGGAAATTATTTCACAATAACATTTGAAAAGTTAAGGCATTAATTATGGCTAAGCGACCACGGATATCTAATTTAAAGTCAGACCACAGCCTACAATAGGAGAGTCAGAAGGAACAATCTCAGGGCCTGTTATTACAGATACTGGTTTGTCAGATAGAAATGTTGATAATTGAGAGGGAACGAAAAATATGTATCTTAAATCTTTATAACTAACTATGTATTTGCAAGGAAATTTTAATACAAATGTTCCTCCTATCTGCAAAACTCTCAAACGCATTAAAAGGAACTGACTTCTTTTCTTCTGAGTTTGACGTGAGACATCGGGATAGATTCAGACTTTCATTTGAAGAAAAGGGTTTAAACGATGTTTGAAGAAAAGTCGAAGAACCCAGTCCTGGTCTGCTTCAAAGACAAAAGTGACCACCATAGTGGCTGGTTGAGCTACATCTGAATCTGAAGTTTCCAACATAGTAGTAATGTCTAGGAGTCAGGATATCCAGTCCTTGTTTGGTTTGTTCTTGCCTCTTATATAGCGGTAAATGCTGAGGTAGATCTTCAAAAAATATGCACACGCGTACTTTTGTTCGCGCCACCGAGCCGCACAGCCTGCCTCCGTTCCCTCCGAGGCCGCTCCGAAATCAGAGCGGCCTCGGAGGGAACTTTCCTTCCGCGTCCCCCCACCTTCCCCTCCCTTCCCCTATCTACCCCACCCCCCAGCCCTACCTAAATCCCCCCCCTACCTTTGTTGGGCAAGTTACGCCTGCTTGAAGCAGGCATAACTTGCGCGCGCCGCCCCGGCATCCCCCGACACAGGCTGCAGTGCCGGGGGACTCGGGACTGCCCTCCCGGCCCGCCCCCGAACCGTCACCACACCCCCGGACCCGCCCCAGCCCGCCCCCGGACATGCCCCCTCCCGCCCCTTTTAGGAAGCCTTGGGACTTACGTGCGTCCTGGGGCTTTGTGCGCGCTGGCGGCCTATACAAAATAGGCGCGCCGGCGCGCGAGTGCCCTGCGCGCGTAAATCCTGGAGGATTTACGCTCGCAGGGGTTTTAAAATCTACCCCAATAAATCTTAGAGGTAGGAGGAACTGCTTTTTCAGGAACTTTAAAATGTTCAAGTAGATATTTTTGAACATATCTTTTGCTCCCATCTGAGGGAGTTTGGGAAAATTTACAAATCGCAAATTTCTACGGCGTATTATATTTTCTAAATTCTAAATTTTTGATTGTAAGACAGAATTTTCTTTAATCCAATATTCTTGTAAATTAGACACCTGACAGAACTCTTGTTGAACTTTATCCATATCTTCTTGAAACTTCTTTTTAAACTGATGCAGTTTAAAAGTTGTTTTCTCTGTCAAATTAACTCTTTGAATTATAGGATTCAATTGCTGAGACATGGAATATCCTAACTTAGTTATCGCGTCCCAAATATTTTCCAGAGTAATGTTCGTAGGTCTTACCAGCGTTGGAGTTTCAATTTCTTTCAGTGGGCTACATAATTTACCCTGAGAGAGTTCCTTTAGCATTTCAAGCTCTCCTGTAGGTTGGTCGGCAAGGCCCTCAACAGGGCTACCCTCGGTGTCTTTCCCAGAGATCTCGGCGTCTTCTGTCCCCACTATGGCAAGAGAAACACCCGCTTCCGCTGGACTTCTCACCGACAGATGAACACCCTCTCTGGAGCTCACAGGGTTTGCTGGAGGTTGTCTTATCGATCGGGGAAAAAGATGTCAAAGAGTACGGAGAAAGGGCGGCCCCTATCTCCAATGATGACCCACCCGATTTCACCATCCACAAGACATGGGCGTCCATCAGCCCCGATAACAAGGGGCTGTGGGGTAAGCTCTTTCTTTCGCCCTGCGTTTGCGTGCTGAATGCGGCATTGCAACAAAAGAAGAAGCTAGTAGGTATAATCAAATCGGAGCAACGCTCATGCCTTCCCCTCAGCCCATATATTCAAAACTTCTAAATAGAACTTATGCAATATTTCTAGTGAAGGAATTAGAGAACATCTTGGAAACTTTAAGAATCTTAAATTTAAATTTTTTGCAAGATTACCCAAACTTTCAATTCTCTGTGAAAGTATCTTCTTTTCATTAATCAAAAAACCTGACACTTATACAAGTAAAGCATCTGTCAGAGATCTCAACCAACTTTTTTGAATGCTCTTTTAAAGCCACAGAGTGGTCAGCCACCTTAAGGAGACAGCCAATGGGAATGCAGAACCATACCTCTAGCTAACAAACTGCTTCCCAATTGACACTTTTAAACTTATTGGTAACATTTTTTGTCACTGCGCACTAACTCCGAAATGAGGGAAACACGAAATAACTACCTCCCAAACCATTATAAAAACAAAATCTGACAGATAACGACCCAAAACGAAAATGACCTAAAAATAAATCAGTGCACATCCCTAGGATGACAGTTCAGCATCATTTAAAACTGTTATGGATTAAATAACTAGTTTCATTTCGATGCTTTGAAGGATTTATGTAGTGAGCATTTAAATTCCACAAGTCTGAGCACATTAAGTTCTAAATCTATTCCAGCACTCAGGTCCCTGCCTCCATATCTTCTACCTGCTTCTCTCTAGGCTGAAGTAAACCTGTTAGGAGCTTCCGCTGGTTGCTGCTTTCTATGGCGTGAAAAATCTGTGGCCCTTACTGCTGGGATTCTATGAGCAGGCATCGCTTATAGACATGGCACAGAAGTGGGTGTGTAGGCAAAAGGACGTGTGCAGAGTGGGAGAGCAGGGGAGACACCTTTCACGTATGACTTAACTCTGCACTAAGAATAAAACAGACTCTGTCTACATTATAAAGGCAAGACACTCTCATATACTGTTCACTGGGAAATTATGCAGTTTCATTTTTTGTACTAGAAGTAACTAAGGTCCTATCTGGAAAAGGTGAGATAAAAATTTGAAATAACCAAAGCAAATGGCAGACAAGTTAATGAAAAGACACAGATCAGTTATGTTAACAGCAGTTTTAATGATCCTTTTCTCATTTACACTCACTTCTTCATCATCTCTTTTCTCTGTCTTTCTTGCCCTCCTATCTAATACTCCCTTGTTGCCCAGATTGAATGAGGATGGGCAGTAGGCAGATACAACTCTCAACTAGGTCTTCTACTTATCAACACTATTACAATTTACATGTAAAGTACCTAATGCCTCATTTCTCCTATACTCTCTCTTGCAGCTTGCCTATGTTTAACACGTGTGAAGAATGCTAGAGAACTTGAATGATGTGTATGAGGAATGAACACCTGTAGAAGTTTCACTAGCTATGAAGACATTCCTGGGCTGTAAAATCAGGGATTACATTTTCACATTAACCATATGAGAACAAACTTAGCCATGTATCGAATATTCCACCCAATCTGGACTTGGTTTAGCAGGCCAAGCTGGCTGAGACCCACAAGTCTCAGCAGACCCACTGCAAAATTAAATATCCTGAAATTTACAGACATCAGGGCAAAATTGAAAGAGCCATGCAAAATAAATACTGCTTTTTCCCAAGGATCTTACCTTCTTAAAAAGCATATAATCAACCCAAATACTGTCTATCACTTCCTCCCTTCCTGCATGTCAGATAAACCCAATTTCTTCAGCAGATTGAGCATGCCTCATTTCTCATTTTCAGTGAATTGCAGGTGAGCTTTGTCTGCCAATATATGAGCTGACATCCTTTTTAAATATATATATATATTCAGTGATTCTGTGATGTGCACTGCAAGAAGAAACCTTTTTTAAAAAAATGCATAGAGTCCCCATTGAGAATCATTGACATCTGACTCATAAATCTCAATTTATTCAGTATTTATTTGCAGTCTAGAAAAGGAAGAGGGGATCTTGGATTTACTTTATTTAATGCTGTTTTCATTTTGTCTGATCATATTTGAATGAAGAGTTATGACTTTGTTCTACAGTTGCCAACAGTTTCTGTAGAATTAAACTTACAACAGTTTCTGTAGAATTAAACTTACAACAGAAAAAAGCCCACCTAGATCCTTCTCCTACCAGCCACCCTTCAACATAGGGACACTTCAAGATAATCTACAAACAGAACTAACAAACATAGACCTATCTAATGCAGAAAATGCCACCTCATCCTGGCTCAACATTACTAAAACAATAGCAGACAAGATAAACCCCACAATAAAGAAAACAATAAAAAACCCAAAACACCAGAACCAATGGTACAATGATAACATCAGATCAGCCAAACGCGAACTCTGAAAAAAAGAAAGAACCTGGAGGAACAACAAAACAACACTATTGAACGCCTACTGATCACACTTAGCATACTACAAAAAACTTATCCACAATGCAAAAAAAGACTTCTACTCAAAAAAAATAAACAAATTCCAACACAACCCAAGAATGCTCTTCAATATCGTACATTGCCTAACCAAATCCTCCAATGACCAGACATCACCAACCTCCAAGCTCTCAAGCAATGATTTTGCAGACTTCTTTAATGAAAAAATCAAAAACCTCATAAACAACAACCTCAACAACAACACGCAAGACCGAAAATACAAATCAATCAAACACCAAGCTGGCCCAACTTTGATTCAGTATCATCACTGGAAATCCAAAATATCATAAAAAAAATGAACCCAGCTAAGCACCCTATCGATAGCAAACCCATACAGACGATCAAAGCCATCGAACCATCAATAACCAAAACATTAACCAAGATCGTGAACCTATCCTTCACAGAAGGAAACTACCCCGACTGCCTAAAATCAGCAATTATCAAACCCATACTGAAAAAGACCAACCTCGATCCTGAAAACCCACTAAACTACCGACCCATATCAAACTTACCATTCATTGCCAAAATTATTGAAAAAATCGTCCACTCCCAACTCAGTGACCACCTGGAAAGGAACAACATCCTACTTCCACGCAATTCAGCTTCAGAAAATAACTAAACACTGAATCACAACTCCTATCATTAAACGACACCATGCTCAAAGGATTTGACAACAGCCACAGCTACCTTCTAGTCCTACTAGACCTATCAGCAGCCTTTGACATGGTAAACCATTCAATACTGAATGACCGTCTCTCCGAAATCGGTGTAAATGAAAAAAGCCTACAATGGTTCTCATCCTATCTATCACAAAGGACCTACCAGGTGTCAATCAACAACACCCTCTCAAAGAAAATAAACCTTGACACTGGAGTTCCCCAAGGCTCCGCACTATCGGCGACACTCTTCAACATTTATCTTCTTCTGATATGCCACTTCCTCTCAAACCTTAAACTGACTCACTTCATATATGCTGATGACATCCAAATACTTATTCCAATACACAACTCTCTGGAAGACACCTACAAAAAAAACAGCCAACTATCTCACAAAAATAAAGCAACTACTAACCAACATGAAACTTATCCTAAACATTGATAAGACAGAAATAATCATGCTGGATAGAAAGAACAACCCTAGGCACATACCACCACTCAACATAATGAAATCAAAAGACAGCAATCTCCCCTATCACTCATGCCCGCAACCTAGGAGTCATAATTGACAAGACAAGAACCACATCTCCGCAAAAATCAAAGACGGATATCACAAACTCCTAACCCTACAACACCTAAAACCTTTCCTTTCCCCCAACGACTTCAGAACAGTCCTCCAACTACTCATCTTCTCCAACCTGGATTACTGCAACTCCTGCTATTCAACTTACCTCTCACCACTATCCGACCTCTCCAAATCCTTCAAAATACAGCCGCCAGATAACTCACAGGAACGAAAAAATAATATCATATTACTCCAACTCTCATTTCACTACACTGGCTCCCAATAAAATACAGGATAGACTACAAAATACTATCCATAAAATAATATATGAAAAACAAACAAATTGGCTAAGTGCATCCATAAAACTCCATTCACCAAACCGAAATCTCCGTTCAGCTAATAAAGGTCTATTAAAAACTCCACCTGCTCGTCACAAACTTACCTCAACTTGGAAGAGAGCCATATCCCTAGGAAGCCCCGAACTATGGAACTCCCTCCCAACCAAACTGAGAACACAACAAAATTTAAAAACCTTCAAAAAAGAACAAAAAACTTGGATGTTCACCAAAGCCTACCAAAACACCCTATGACTCTATGCTGCAACTTCCCTCCCTACCGGCCCATATAAACATTTAGAACCAATCCAAAGCAAGTAATTTAACCTGAACAATTTAACAACCAAACTATGTTTATAACGACTAAAATAACTATGTTAACAAGCGTATGAATTTTGAACACTCTGATCTCTTTAACTTGGAAGCGAGGGACCAATCAGAAAGCTTCTTGTTGCCCACACATACTCCACACCTTTTACAGACACACACAATTAAATTATGTATTTATAACAAATTTTACATGACAAAGAAAATTCAAAAGTACAGTGTTCTGAGGCAAAACTATCACTTACAACACGCATATTATATTTGTATTCACTGCTGTGGTGCTAACCAGAAAACTCTGCAAAAAAAAACCACTTGGAATTCCTATGGAATTAGACTTTTTGTAATATTTGTTGGGTGTAGGCTTGGCCCTCAGAAAGCCATAAATAAACAGAATTACCATTACAATATAGTAAACCTCCCATACCAAAACAACCCTATCAGCCTTATATATGAAAAGGCAACAATGCACATATTACACCAGGCCCTAGAACACCAATAAAACTCTTAATAGGAAACCAGGCTGCTATAGATTCCTACATAGAAATTACATGCAAGCAAAATACCTCACCTCGATTACATATGCAGAACACAGAGAGACCCTGACCAAATACAGAATAAAGAGATCATAAAGTATAAACAGAAATGTGCTGAAAAAAACAGAACTGGAATCCACAACAAGCCAGCCTCTACATGCAGAGCAACAATGGAAAAACAGAGATAGTACCATTCTTCATAAAACATTAAATAATAAAATCAAGAAATATAAAATATTAATAATATTAAAATCATATTCATAAAAAGAGTAATTCAAACCAGTTAATGAACAGAATATTTAAAAATTTCCAAACACCAATACAATATTTCAAAACATCTAATGAATAAAAATTCCAATAATTAAAAAATGTTCTATTCCCCCCCAAAAATTAAATATTTCAAAAAAGTTGGAAATTCAAATTACAACCAATAATTAAAACTAATAAGGATTAAAAATTCTCCTGTTCTCCATACCTGGGATCTTTTGATTTCCAGTCACCCTGAGATCATCATGGATTGGGAGAGGTAAGACTACACAAATTTTTTCTTCTTTCTCACACATACACACACACACACAAAATAATACATGCATTCTCTCACACACTCCCTCTCCCTCACACAGGGTCTCACACAGACAAACAAACAAACACACACACACACACACATACACACATAGGCTCTCAGACAGACACACACAGACAGAGAAACAGACGCACACAGGCTCTCACAGACATACAGCCTCTCACTCACACACATATACAAGCTCACACACATAGCCTCCTGTTGTCATCCGGCTGTGGTGGGATGAGGTCCACTATGGTCCCACGGGCCTCCTGTTGTCTTCGGGCCATGGTGGGATGAACTCTACCATGGCCCACCAGCCTTCCTGCTTGCAGGGGAGGGAGGAGTGGAAGCTGTGTATGCCGTGGGTAATGTTATGTGCGGGTGCGCACATGTACTACTCAAGGGAACACCGAGTCTCTCATTTTCAGCCGCCAGCAGGTTGAGCTCTGCTGGCAGCTTCTGTCCTTTGGCTGCTGGCTGTTTAGGCTCCACCGGTAGCCTGTGCAAATGCACTGTGGGGCAGATTTTTAAAGGAGCATGCGCAGGGTACATTTGTGCGTGCTACCCGCCCGCATGTTATAAAATATGGGGTCGGCATGCGCAAGGGGGTGCACGCTTGTGCACCTTGCGCGCGCCGAGCCCTAGGGGAGGCCCGATGGCTTTCCCCGTTCCCTCCGAGGCCGCTCCGAAGCATATTTGGTGCCCTAGGTGAACCTTTGGCCATTCACCCCCCTCCTCCAACTTAACTACTGGCAGAAGTGGCTTCTGCCCCCCAAATCTTGGTGTTCTAGGCGACTGCCTAATTTGCCTAATGGAAGCACCAGCCCTGAAGGTTTCTCTTTTTGAGAATGGAGATCTGTACCAGCTACACGCTTGGGAACTTAGAGTCACAGGGATGTGTTAAGATCCACTGATGAATCATACAGCATCTATCACACACACCATGTGAAAATTGAAATCAGCTCACACCAGAAAACAGCAAGCTATTAACCCTCAGTTGTCCTGTTAAAATATCAGGAGCTACACCAAAATCTATGAGTATTTTTATCCAATGTGTCAAAGACTGCACTGTCACAAGGGAAGTAAAGTATTTCAATCAAGGGAAAACTACCTTCAGATGTATGCTGGAGCAAATTCCATACGCTTTCAATAAATAATTTTGTTAACATGTCTTTAGTTGAAGGGGTGGCTCCAGATTCTTTGAAGCAAACCACTGTATGTCCAGTATTAAAAAATCAATCCAGGCAATTGCAGACCCTGAGTTTTTGCCCAACTTCCAGTTTCCCTTCACTAGCGAACGTGCTGGAGAAGGTGGAATTGACAAAACCGATTGATTTTCTAGAAAAGTATCATGCATTAACTGACCATCAAAATGGTTTTCTTCCTAGCAGATTTATTACAGAAACTTTGCTGGTATCCTTGTTGGATTCTGTGTTTTATGAGACAAATAAGGGTGACTCTTGTTATTCTGTTAATGTTGGTTGTTTTATCTATGTTTGACACCATCACTTATCAAGTTCTTCTGGAAAACACTGGGTAGTATTGGCTAAGGTAGTGGAGTTTTAAAATGGCTCCAATTTCTTCTGACTAGGGGACAGGTGCTCTATCTGTAAAACAAAAATCTCTTCAGGTGTTCAAGGTTCCGCCCTATCTTTGGTAACATAGTAAATTTCAGCAGATAAAGGCCAAAATGGTCCATCTAGTCTGCCCAACAAGTTTCTTTAGGGTAGTAGTAACTGCCGTTCCATGCAGGTTACCCCCAGGTCTTCTGTTAAGGATATCAGTAGGAACTGCCACTCCATGCAAAATGTAAACTTTAAGTATTATTTATTTATTTATTTGAAATTATTTATTTACTGCATACACCCACGATTGTAGCAGTTTACAAATAAAACATACCGATCATTATTGGCATAGGTCCTCAAACAACAACATACAAAAGCTGTTTGTGTGGTTTCTGCAACATATCAAAAAATTTGCCCTCTATTCCTCAGCACCAATATATTGTTATGCTCGTTACTAGAATTACACCCAAAACTTATTAAGAACTTTCTGTCCATACATGAACAGTCATCACTACCGTAAGCTGTTCCTTTTTGAGATTGATGACATAACAGAACACATTGAACTGCATGCTCCTAAAAGGAACCTTCGCTCAATGAATAAAGGCCTCCTCAAAATTCCTCATGCAAAAATCATGCATCTAATATCAACCCAAGAGAGAACTATATCCATCGCCAGCCCATCTCTATGGAACTCCTTACCCCTAAATCTAAGATCTCAATTTGACACCAAAACTTTCAAAAAAGATTTAAAAACATGGCTTTTTACCAGGGCTTTCTCAGATGATCTTAACTACCAACATCAACAAACTCCCAACCAGACAACTCCAAAGAAAACAGAGACACCACCCTATCAACTTAGGATGGACCAATAAAACCACAAACTCTACAACAGACATCAAAGAACTTTTTTCCCTTATAATCTAACCCTTCCATTACCTTCCCATTGCTACCCAACTTTATCTTTAAATTGTTTTTGCTAAATCTCTAATGTCACTCTCCTAATGTAAACCATTATGATGGCAAAACCGAATATACGGTATACAAAACATGTTAAAATAAATAAAAATAAATAAAACAGTAATGATCCCCCTCAACACCTAAAAATGTATTTAATGGCTTCATTGCTAGTTACCCCAAAAGTTTGTTGGAAGAGCAGTCTTTAACGCTTTCTTTTTTTTTTAAAGCAACTGTCTCTGTCCTTGCTCTTAATCATTCAGGCAACAGAAAAGGCCTGATCCCTCATGTTTCTCAAGTAAGCCTCATGTACTACTCTTGGAACTAACAACAATCCCTTATTTGCTGAGTGAAAACTTTGAGCTGGAGAATAAACATGAAGTAAAGTTTCTATCCATTGTACATCTGAAGTATTAATTTGTTAATTAATGTTAACGTCTTATATTTAAATTCTCCACTGGATAGGTAACCAATGGAGAGATGAGAGAACAGGTGTAATATGGTAATAAGCACTGTGTAATACATGGGTTGCCAAATTTTGAAGGATTTTCAGTGATTTCATGTACTATCGGGGAGCCCAAGCATTAAAACATTACAATAATTGATTCCAGAAAACAATAATGCCTGAAGGACTGTTCAAAAGGCTCGAGGAGAGGTCTTAATATCTTATGCATATGCAGTTTGAACTACCTGATAATTCTGGATCAAGCAGTATTCCAAGATCATATACAAAAGGGGCAAGAGATATTTTCTGCCCACCAAATTTGAACTGTGAAACATCTTCTGTGCTTGACCATCTAGACAGCAACATGATTTCTATTTTGATATTTACAGATAATCTGTTACTTGACTATCATTTTTGAATTGCAGTAAAGTAAATTTCTAGTTGTTTAAATGTAAAAGAAAGGAATTACACACCGGTACCAGAAACTGTATATCATTAGTCTAATTTGTGGAATTTGAGAAAAAATTAGCTTTTTCTGTGTTCGTAAAGGACTCTATGGGGGTCATTTATCAAAGTGCTATATGGCGTTTTCGCATGCGAAAAGTACCTTTAACACATGCGAAAGCACCATTAACACATGGTGCGATGCAAATTAGGAAAGGGGGAGGAGTTTGGGGTGGGATTTCTGGCCAAGTGGGCTGGCTTTGCAATTTGTGAAGCCATATTGCATAGCTTTTAACTACACCTTTTTCATTTGCATTAAGCCATGCGACATAGCTTTATCGCACTTTGCGATGTTTTTGCAAATAGCATTTATGGTATTTTAAGGAGAGGGAGAGAGAGAGAGAGAGAGAGATTTATACCTCTATAGGAGACCCACCTAGCTACTCGAGGTGAGGTTTAGGTACTGAGTTCATCAAGCTAGGTTGAGAGAACATTGCACAAATCTCATCTTTGGGTGAGTTTCCTCACTCCGAAGGTCATCAAATCTTCTCAAGAGTGCACTCTTCTTTTCGTACGTTGCACTCTGCATGTCAAAGTGGCCCCTATCCCCTACAACTAATACCTAAACTTCACCTCGATTCAAAATATGGAGCAGGCAAAGTGCTGACTTGAAGGCTGGACTGTGCAATGTTGCATCAGACTTTGCAATTGACATCTAGCATGATATAACTGATGATACCTTGTATGTATGAAAAATAGGTGTTTCAGTATTTGGACCTGGTTATAAGGGGACAATAAATGATTGGCAGCAGACCCTAAATTAGGTCTGTGATTGGACCAATTATGTGACAATAAAAATAATGATGTGATATAAGAATGCTTGTCATCAGGGAATGAAGCATTGATTGGTTACATGCCTTGTTAATGAAAGATATTAGAGATGAGCCCTGGGGGCTAAGGAGTAGATCAAATGAATAGAGCAACTGTGCCATAGTCATGTAGAATTTTATCTCTAATAAATATAATGAAAGATCAAGTATTGCATATCATTTTTTTCTCTTCTGTGAAATGGAAACTAAAAGTTGCTTGGTGAGGATGTTTAACAGCCAGGACCTCCCCCAGCTGCAATTAGGCTGGGAAATTATTTTTTGTTTGGATTGTAACTTCAACAAATTAAAAAATGTAAGCCCACCCCAGTTAGCAATTTATAAAGTGGTGCTAAATAAACTTTAAGTAATGTTGCCGAGAGCACTGAGCCTTGAGGTATACTAGACCTTGCTTCAAACGAGTCGGATGTAAAGTTACGCCATTTCTTCATTTATGTTCTCTAGCCAGCAGGGATCCTCTGTGTTTGACACACGTCCTTTTGAATCCCATTAGCATTCTTGTCTTTACCACTTCTTCCTGAAGGTCATTCCATGCATCCACCACCCTTTCCATGAAAAAATATTTTCTGACATTGTTCCTGAGTCTTTCCTCTTTGAGTTTCATATCATGACACCTAGTTTTATAACTTCCTTTCCATTGGAAAAGATTTGATTTTTGTGCATCATTAATTCCTTTCAGGTATTTGAAGGTCTATATCATATCCTGTCTCTTCTCTCCTTCAGGGTATTCAGATTAAAGTCCTTCAGTCTCATTTCATATGGCTTTCTGTACAGACCACACACCATTTTGGTTGCCTTTCTCTGTACTGCGTCCATTCTGTCCATATCCTTTTTGAAATGAGGTCTCTAGAACTGAGCACAGTATTCCAGGTGACACCAGGCATTATCACCTCCTTTTTCCTGCTTCTTTTGATGCAGCCTAACATCCCTCTAGCCTCAGACAGCGCCTTGTCACATTACTTTGCCACCTTCACAGATCATCAGACACCATCACCCCAAGGTCTCTCTGCCGGTTCGTGTACAGCAATCTTTTGCCCACCATCAAATACAATTCCTTTGGATTGCGGTACTCCAAATACATGACTCTGCATTTCTTGGCACTGATTCCCATTAGACTCCTGTACACAAGCTGTAGATAAATGGCTGTGACAAAATGGAATGATATTAAATGCTAGTTTAAACTGAAGTTATATGGCTGAGTTGTACCAATCCGTCAGAATCATTATCCAGTTTAAAATTTTTGGAGTTGATATTCCTTTTTCAACAGAGGTACGCAATTTAAAGATACAAATTTGACCTTTAAGCCTCAAATAAACTGAGGACTGTCTTTCATAAACTCAGATTAGTGAGCAGACTTTCATGCAGTAGTATAATCCTTAGTGCAATCTCACTAGATTACGGTAACTCATTGTATTCAGACCTTTCTAAAAGCTAACTAAAAGGTTTTGCAATTGCTACAAAATGTTGCTCAGCTTATCTCAGAGTGTACTTTACAGGATCATATAACACCAGTATTATCTGTTCTCCACTGGTTACCTGTAATTCTAAGGATGAATTTTAAATTGGTTGTTTAGTTTTAAAGGTCTTGCAACAAGAAAGCCCCTCATATCTAACAAAGAATTTAACACCTTATGTGCCTACATGTACTGTGTGTTTATAAGTAAAGGGCATTCCTGGTAATCCCCTCTTAAAATATTGTACATCGGCAAAATGTATGCAAACTAGTTTATTGAGACCTAAGACCAATTTTGTGGAACACTATCTCTCATGAACTATGTTGCGAGAGCTGGCCGCTGAGACCCGCAGCTGGACTCTCTCACCTACCCACACGGCTGGCCCCTCCTCCTCGGCCCTGGGAGCTTCACTGTGACCAGCAGCTGCAGTCGGCGCGCTCCACCGTGGCCTTCCTCTCGGGCAGCCACACTGATGCCGCATGCAGGACGGCATGCCGCCAGCTCCTGCCCTGGCCTTCCTCCTGACCTCCGGCTTCCCAGGTACACTCAGGGGTCACTGCGGAAGGGGCCAGGACTCCTCCTTCCAGTCCTGCAACTATTTAAGGCAAGGCTTGCTTCTCAGACCTTGCCTCAGCTACTCCTGGCTCCTGTTCCTGTTGGAATCCCTGTCGCCTGGTTTCCTGTCTTCCGTCTGCTCCGATTCAAGACCCTTGCTTCGCCTGACTTCGACTTCACCTGCCTGTTCCGTGCTTAGACCCTTGCTTCGCCTGACTACAAGCTACGCTGCCTGCCAAGACCCTTGCCTGCCTGACTACAAGCTACGCCACCTGCCAAGACCCTTGCCTGCCTGACTACGAGTTACGTCGCTTGCCTGAGACCCCAGGTAAGTACAGCTGGCCCCAGTACCCAAGGGCTCAACCTGCAGGGAATGAGGGCTGGTAGCGGTGAAGCTCCAGCGGGGCCTCAGGTCACTCAGCCTCGCCTGCTGATGGAGGGTACCTCTGGGACTTCTCCCCATTGGCTTCCACTCCCGCCGGCCCAAGGATCCACTCTCGTAATAAACTATATTATTGATTATTCTGTATTTTAAAAAAATTAAAGATATTCTATTTTCACCAAGCATATGGAATGAGCTGAAATAAAAGACAATGATATTCAGTTTCATTGCTAAAGTTGCAGAAAAGAGTAGATTGATTCTTGTTTTACTATTTATTTTATTTATTTTTTTATTTAAATTTTTTTAATATACCGACGCTCAAGACCAGGTCTTATCGTACCGGTTTACAATAAACTAGGGGGTGAACCAGATAACAATGAAAGCAAAAAAGTATTATTTTATTTTAACAATGTATTTTTATTTATTTTAACAATGAATTTATTTAACAATGAATTTTATTTAACAATAAAATGTATTTTAACAATAAATTTTTTATTTATTTTAACAATGTATTTAAAAGTATTATTTTATTTTAACAATGAAAGCAAAAAAGTAGTATTTTATTAGTATTAGTCATTTAGTTATTTAATAATATTCAAAATATTTTTGCTATGCCTTCATGCAATAAAATTGTGCAAGACAGATTATAGCATTCACATACACATTGAAATCAAATCAATAACACTTAAAAACAATCAATAAATAATCAATAGCACCTATTGTTCTGAACAAGAAAATATAAACAATTCAATCTTAAATATCTACATTTGCAAAACAATTAAAAAGTTGGGATTTCCGTCAATAACTAGTGTTGAAGTCTTCCTTAAATAGGAAGGTGTTCAACTTCTTTCTAAAAATATTAAATCCTAAGGGCATAAGAACATAAGATATGCATACTGGATCAGACCAAGAGTCCATCAAACCCAGTATCCTGTGTCCAACAGTGGCCAGCCAAGTGACAAGTACCTGGCAAGTCCAGTTTCTTGTTTAAGTTCTTTTGGTAAGCTATTCCAAGGTTGTGGGCCCACAATGACAAAAGCTCGGTTTCTGGTTACCTGCAATTGAAACTCTAAAGAACGGAACCACAAGTTGCTTTAAAGCTGAGTGTAGGGCCTGGCCCGGCACAGCACTTAAAAAACCAAGAAGTCCTTGATGTATACTGGACCATTTAGGGCCTTAAAAATTAGGGTTATAAACTTAAACTTCATCATCTGCTGTCAGGCTTTCCCTGTTTGAGCGGTGCTCTCATTGCAGTGGGGACATGGGACTGGAGGTGCTCCATTTTCCACCACACTCTGGCTGCGTTTCATTGGGCCATCTGATTCCTGCTGCTAGGGTGATGTCATCATCTGCCAACAGGCTTCCCCTCTTTGAGTGACACTCTTGACACGCAGCCACCAGTGTGTCAAAACCACACGCCTAAGGGGAACACACTTTTGGCCAGATTTTTGGTTGACCTTCATCCTGACTCTTCATCATTCTTATGGGTAAGAGGAAGGATACCACTCAGTTTTTCCCAACTTCAGTAACAGCTACATCTCCAATTACCCAATTGAGGATATGTGCTTTTGTTGAGTCTATCCCAAGTATGTCATCGCTGGGCAGAGAGCTTGAGGCTATGTCTACCATTTTGAGAGAGGCTTCAGTTTCACTCAGCCCAGACACTCTGCTTCCCCCTGGGTTGGGATATTTCACAGATCTATCCAGAGAAGGAAGGATACTAGATAATAGAGATTATTGGGGTTAGATTTGTGACATTTGGAGACTCTGGGGAGAAGCCTCTTTTGGTGCTGGAAACTCCCACAGATACTCAATGTTCAACTCTGGAGCCTATTCTGTCCCAGCCCCCCTTTATTACTTTAGAAGCATTATGGATGGTGATTAAAAGTTCAGAATCTTCTCTGAGTCTTAAAACTGATAAAACTTGGAGAGAAAATTGTGGAACCTGAGAAAAATTACTCTACAATGAAAAATTATTAAGGATAATACACTACTGCATCATAAGCTGGAAATATTGAGAACTATTCCAGAAGGTTAAATTTAGAATTTTTGAATTTCCCTAAAATATCCAAGGTTTCTCCTATAGATATGTTAAGGAAATTTTATATTGATTTGAGGATTGTGTCACCTGATATGCTTCCACCTATTACTAGGGTTTTTTATTTCTTTGTTACTGGTGAAGTGGAACCCAAGGATGAGTTTCTTGGGACTTATATATTTATTTATTTAATTTATTTATTTTCCAAATTTTCTATACCGTCGTTAAGACAAGCCATCACAACTTGATTGTTGTGAGCAAAGTTTACAGCTTTTCTACAAAATTTTAGAGTAAAGTAACAGCTAAGGCCATTTTGTGTTATGTGCCCCGTCCGCGCTTGGCCCATGTACGGACCTGCTCACCTCGCTAGCTCCTCTGCAGGTCATGGATTGGCCTCCCCAGTGGCAGCCATGAGCTCCTCCAGGCCTTGGCGTCCTGCGGCGGCGGTCACCGGGCCTTCCACTGCGCACCAGGCCTCACCCCGGAGTTCGGCGTCCTCAGTGGCGTTGGCCACGCCCCTACGCGCGTGCGGACCGCCCGGCCTCTTGTAGGACCAAGGGCAGGCCCTAGCTCTGTGGTGTGCCCTGATTGAACGTACTACATAAGAATGTTCCTGCCTGCACTTCCTTGCCTTGGCAATCGAGTCGGCACTGTAAGTGTACTAGTTTGCCTCCGCGTTCACAGTCTTGTTCCAGCATCTTACTGTTCCAGCCTTGTCCAGCGTCCTTCTGTTCCAGCGTCTGTCTGTCCTGTCTCCCCAGGTAGACTGACTCTCTGGTACTGACCTCTGCCTGCTCCTTGACCATTCTGCTCGCTGCCTGGATCTTGACCTCTGCCTGCCTTGTGACCTCGTCTGACCTCTGGTACCTGACCCCTGCTTTGTTGACTACTCTCGGACTGATTCCTGGTATCTGATCCCTGCTTCGTTGACTCCTCCTTGGACTGATCCTCGGAACCTGACCCCAGCTGCCATCGACCACATCTCCTGATTCTGGTTTTGTCCCTTGCCTTGTCATCGCCTACGCTGTACTGGCCTTCCCTGATTCTCCAGGCCTACAGTCTAGTGACCGACCATACTCCCTTGCTGCTCGTGGGCATGCCTCTCTACTACTTCTCTGGGAGACCCTGCGAGGCCCACCTAAGTCCAAGCGGCCCAGGTCCCTACGGGCTCCACCCGGGGGCACAGCGGGCATCCAGTGGTGAAGCTCATCCTAGCCTCTGTCTCCTTCTGTGCTCTGCCCCCTGGGGGCAGGTGCTTCCTGGTCCCTACCAGGGAGCCGTTTTACACTGCTCCAGGACAAGGGTCCACCTCCAAGTGCAACATTTTGTTGGTCAACATCACACTTGAACCTGAAAAATTGGACTTTAAAATTGTATTTTTGATTGAAAGATAATAATTTTCTGGGTCAAATATCTATCTACACAGCAAAAGTATAAATTGTTTCTTCTGTGTAAACAAAAGTTATTATCTTTGGGTGCTTCCTTTTTACTAAAATTTTCCTGTAAATGTCAGGTTAGATTAGCAAATGTTAAATATGTTTTCTTTGATCCATAACACCTGGACAGCTTCCTTCAGAACAAGAGGAACAAGGAGGAGGAATAGCCTAGTGGTTAGAGCAGTGGACTATGAACCATGAACAAGGGACTATGAACAAGGGAGGAGGAATAGCCTAGTGGTTAGAGCAGTGGACTATGAACCAGGAGACCAAGGTTCAAGTCCTGCTGTCGCTCCTTGTGACCTTGGGCAAGTCACTTTACCCTACATTGCCTCAGGTACAAAAACTTAGATTGTAAGCCCTCTGGGGATAGAGAAATACCTACAGTACCTGAATGTAAACCGGTGTGATATCTCAATTGAGATGAATGTCGGTATATAAAAATAATAAATAAATAAATAAATAAAGTCTGTAATAAGGGTATCTGGAAAGGAAACCTTTATAGCAGCGGTTCTCAACTGGTGTGTCGCGACACTTCCCGGTCCCCCACTGACCCAGCGAAATAGGAACTCATCCTCCACCCGGGCTTAAAATGCTGATAGCCTGGGCAGAACAGGGCAGGAGAGCTGGAGTCAGCGGCTCTGGCATGGTCTTCTTCCTGCCCCCCCACAGCCCGGAAGAGGAAGTGGTATGCAGTGGCTGCGCGCATGAGAAGACGAGCTATGCTAGTGCTTGCAGCATAGGCCCTGAAGAAAAGCAGCACAGCACAGAGCAAAAGAGGAGCAATGCCAGCCCTTTCTCGAGGCCACGAGGGCTGGAATTGGAGGAAGCTGCTGCTGCCACTAAGGCAGGAAATAGAGGAGGCTGCTGTTGTCACTAGTTTGGGGGGGGGGGGGGAGAGAGAAAGAGTGAGTAAGTGAGCAAGCATATGTGTTTGAGATCGTGTGTGTGTGATAGCATGTATGTAAGTGAGTGACTGAGAGCCTGTATGTGTGTGTTATTGAAAACCTGTTTGTGTGAAAAATAATATGTGTATGTGATTGAGAGCCTGTGTGTGTGAGAGAGATAGCATGAATGTACGTGTATGATTGAGAACCTGTGTGTATAAGTAAGAGAGAGAGCATGTGTGTGTGATTGAGAGCTGGTGTAGGTGAGAGAGCATGTGAGTATGTGATTTATAGCTTGTGTGCAAGTGAGAGAAAGAGAAAGCATGTGTGTAAGTGTGTGAATGAGAGTCTATGTGTGTGTGAGAGAAAGATACAGCATCTACGGTATGTAAGTGTGTGTAAATGTGTGATTAAGAGCCTATATAAGTGAGAGAGAAAAAGCATGTGTATTTGTGCATGACTGAGAGTGAGTGAGTGAGAGAGAGAGAGAGAGAGAGAGTATGTGTATATGTGTGTGATTGAGAGCCAGTGTGTGAGAGAGAGAGAGAGAGAGAAGAGAAAGTTGCAAGCAAACCATTCCTTCTCCTGCTAATTCAAAACAATCTCAGGGCACCTGGATATCAAACATTCCCAGGTATGCAAAGCAAAGCATTTTTTATCCTTATTTTTCATTATTGTGTCTTTGTGTCTGCTATTTTGAAATATTTTATTGGTATCTAGAAATTTTTTATATGAGTTTTTAATTATTGGATATTCCATTCATCAGTTATTTTGAAATCTGTTCTTTTTGTTAGTATGGTTTTACTGTTACTAATTTTATATTTCTTGATTTATTTTGAGGACTGGTCAAGTTTCTCTTTTTCCTTTGTTACACTGCATACAGTCTCTCTGGCTTGTTGCAGTTTCCAGTTCAGTTTTTGTCTGCATGTTTCTAGTTATGCTTTGTGGTCTCTTTATTCTTTGTTAGGTGAGGTCTGCACATGTGACTGAGGTGAGGTATTCTGCTGGCGTTTCTGTGTAGAGCTCTATAGCAGCCTGGCTTGGTCCGTTTTCCTAATAGGAGGTATATTGGTGTTTTAAGGCCTGGTGTAATATTTTCAGTGTTCCTTTTTCTTAGGTAAGGAGGTTACTGTTTGAGTGCTGGAAATTGGTGTTTTGGTGTGGGATGTTTGCTATTTATGCAATTTCTGTTCAGAGTACATTCTTAACAATAAAAATAATACTGGACCTTTATTTTTTATTTCCGCCATGATCTGTAATGAGCAGTGTGTCACATATGGGAGCGTGGTCTGTCAGGTGTATCACGATGGGAAAAAGGTTGAGAACAAGTGGTTTATAGGATAGGTGGTAGACTTGTTTCTCTTTTTATTTTTTGTTATTGTGCTCCATAATGTGGACTATATATGGAACTATTCACATCTTTTTTTAACCATTTATATTTTGTTCTCTTTAATTTTAAATATTGTGCATTTTCTAATCTGTTTCTAGCATAAATCTTTAATTAAAATGTAAATTAAAAAACAAACAAACTTAACTAGCAGAGATCAGAAGCCAATGAAGATTCCTCAAGCTTGCTGTAATGTGGTCTCTTCTTTTACACCCAGTGATTAACCAAGCAGTAGTATTTTGGACAGATTCAAGGTCTAAGATATACTTTTGGGAGGCCAAAGTAGACTGCATTACAATGGTTCAAGGCAGATAGGACTAATGCCAGGGCAACTGACCAAAAATCTTCTTGACATAGAATATCCATCAGCTGGAGCCTAAAAAACATAGTTTTAAGAACTATCTTTATCTGAGATTTAAATGACAAAGTAGAATCTGATATCCCTAAATCCCTAGCTTTTGCCAACAAAGGGAAGGTATGTCCCATCAGTTGCAAAGTTTTAAAATACTATGAGTTAGTTGATCACCAGTTCCAGAGAATTTCAATTTTGGCAGCATTTAGGACTAAACCATCAGAAAATGCAAAAATCAATGGTCAATAAAATAAAGTCCTTTCTAATCTTTTTTCTTTTATTATTTGTGCACACTACCCAATCCAGAGACATACTTCACACTTCAGTATTGTACAAATTAGGGAAACAGAGAAATGGAGAAATGAAAAAGGAAAAACCTCAGACAGCCTTCACTGGATCAAGGCATTTCACTTCAGATCAAAGGCTTCATACTTCCATCATGGGGAAAAAAATCTTTTCACATTGTATCTTCATTCATAATGAACACAGGGGCAGATTTTTAACCCGGCGCGCACAAATGTACACCCGATTTTATAACATGCGCGACCCTAGGGGAGCCCCGATGGCTTTCCCTGTTCCCTCCAAGGCCGCTCCAAAATCGGAGCGGCCTTGGAGGGAACTTTTCTTTCGCTCCCCCCCACACCTTCCCCTCCCTTCCCCTATCTAACCCACCCCCCACCTTATTTTATTTTTTACGCCTGCCTCTTGAAGGCGTATCTTGCACGTGGCTGCCGGCGCGCCAACCTCCGGCACAGCAGTTGTGCCAGAGGCCTCGGCCCCGCCCCGGACCTGTGCCACGCCTATGACCCCACCCCCGGACCACAAAGCCCTGGGACATACGCGCGTCCTGGGGCTTGCGCGCGCCGCCAAGCCTATGCAAAATAGGCTTGGAACGCGCAGGGGTAGGTTTTAAAGGATTACGCGCATATATTATGCGCGTATCCCTTTGAAAATCTACCCCATAATGTTTTAGAAAAACTATATCATTAATTTCAAAAAACAAAACTTTTTTTCACAAGAACAAAATAATTTCAAAGTACAGTAATTTCCGCAGATACAGTACTTAGCTTCAACAATACCGATGTGGGCCATGTTTCGCTAACGCTGTTTCAGGGCAATCATGTAGAAGAGCTCATGGGATTCCTATCTTCAGCTTGTCTACTTTTTTTGCTTATCAAGTATTTAAGACTAACCTATTCTTAGTCATCCAGTTCTCTACTGCCTGTACATAGGGGGTAATCGACGCTATCATCTCTTGCACCGACAGGAAAAATGAACTGGATATTGTCAGCATAAAATGTATATGATATTCCATATTTTGCAATGATCTTCCCCAAGGATGCCAAATACAAATTGAATAGTGTAGCTGATAATTATTGGAGTTCCACAGGGATCAGCTCTACAGCTGAAAGTTTTTTTTTTACCAAACTTAACCGACTGGGTATGGCCAAGCAAGGAGGCAAACCATATCAAGGCATCTCCACCAATCCCAATCTCTGAAATTCTGAACAATAAAATATCATAAGAGAAGGTATCAAATGCTGAGGAGATGTTGAGAAATATAACCAACACTCCTCTCCCACTATCCAGTTCATATAACAAGTTTACAACTGAAATGAATAATGTTTCTGTATTGTGATTTACTCTAAAACAATACTGATGTATATCCAAAATATTATACTCATCAATAAAATTCTTCAACTGGAGAAAGATACACTTTTCAACACCTTACTTAGGATAGGTAAATTTGATATCAGCTGTAATTAACTAGATAAAGAGGCATTTTTTAACAAACTAGTTATAACCCCTTCATAAAATGAAGTATTCACTATCTCAGCAATATGGTTCACAAATATATCTCTGAGGCTACGTATAACCTAAGATGGACATGGGTCTAATGAACAAACACCAGGCAGCAAGGAAGATAAAACCTCCGATATGTCCTTAAAGGACACTTTCTGTAAACCGACCCATAAGGCAGGTACCTGTTGGCATTTAGGACTAACATTTGCTTCACCATTTACACTGGTTTGTGATTAAATTAAGCTCACATCTTCCCTCCATAATCTCAATTCCTCTCAGTTGACAAATTTTCCATTTATGTTCTAAACCCTTCGAGAAATACTACGGAGCATGCTGGGCTGGAGTACGAACCTCAGTCTTATGGGATGGAGCTACTTAATCTAATACCTGCAATAATGACACATTGTAAGAGTCCACCTTTTCCTTCAACTCTCTCTTGAGTGTACTCCACCTCTAAATGAACATTTTCCCCAAAAGATTTTAAATTTATCTAGATCAATTTCTTTTATCCTGGTCCTAATAATTGGGGTCCTTATAGATTCCCCTTGTTCAACCAATGGCAAGATGACAGAAAAATTGAATAAATACATGATCAGGAAACTGAGATGGATTGTAAATCAATGCTATGTCCGGCTGTATGAGTAGAGAAGTTAGGGTCTTATTTTCCAAGGCTATCGCAGGCTTGCGCTAACAGCGTAAGCCTGCGATAGCTTGCGAAGGTAGCGCACGCCTGTGCTACCTAAATCGGGGCGGAGTCGGCCCCGGAAGAGGAGGAGTCGGGGCGTCACCGGGGCTGACTCCACGAAGACGCCGCGGACGGCGAAAAGGTAAGGGCCTTTTCGCGTCCTACTTCGTGCCCAATAGCTACACCTTCTATGGTGGCGCTATTGGGTGCGAAACCGGCAGCGATTGCACCGCTGCGGTGCAATTGCTGCCGGCTAGCGCAGGACCGCCCCCCCGCTTCGACCCCCCACCCCCCATTACCGCAATTTTCTAAAGTATCGCAGACCTGCGATACTTTAGAAAATGAGGCCCTTAATTTGCTACGAAAGGTCCAGTGAACCCATGACAGACAAAAAACTCTTCAGTTACCATTGTCAGAGGGGCATCATAGCGTATATTGAAATTCCCTCAAAGAACTAAATCATTTACAGTCAGCGGGAAAGAAATTATAGTCTCTGCTAAATTAATAAGATCCATGGCACCTAGTTCTGGAGGGCGATAAATTAAACATATTGCAAACCATCTAAAATAAACCATAAGGCCTTCATAACCTTTGTAAATGGGAAAGGGGATAGTTTTATAGGTGAAAAATACTTTAAATATGTTTACCACCCCTTATCCTCTCCCCTTAACTAGTGCAAGTATGAAAACCACACGGGGTAAAGCTCATTTGTGGCATCAGCTTCTGACATCCATGATTCTGTTATGTACAATGTGTCCATTTTGCTAAAGTCAAATCATGGAGAGCAATTAATTTGCTTCTAGAAGATTGAGCATTAATAAGATCAATTCTTACTGCAGCCAATTCTGGAGTTACCAGGGCTAGATCTTATTCCATTTGAATGTGCACATATAATCAGTGATCTTGGTCTTCTTTTCCGTATTGATCTCCCTTGGCAATACAGACCATATTTTTCCTGCCCCATAATGACAGGAATAATTCCCTACTGTGCATTATAACAAATATCAAAGTCCAAGATCATGCAAACCCTTAGTTTACCATAAGCTGGTTAAAGAACAACCTCACTAATATAATAAAATACAAGAAGAAATCCCTCTGATGAAATTTTTCTTTAATATAAGGATCCACAACTTTTTGCACTTCCTAAAGAAGGTGACTCACATAAAACTCTCAGAACCAACCAAATTACTATTTAAACCAGCAAAAAAAAAAAGACAATGCCACTAAACCCTAAGGCATATGGGAAGTGAATAGAAACAAACTCCTTACCCTATAAGGATGTAACAACAGCTCCCATCAACAGCTCCCAATACTTTATGATGTTTCTAAACCTTATAACACCTCTGATGGTTCTTACATTCCAGGTCAATCAGGGAGAGAAAATGAACATTTGTTACCAGGTATAGATTTTAAAGTGAATTTTAAAAGCCTGGCGTGCCCCAAAATCTGGAGATATGCGCACAAGTCACACTTGTGTGCCCACCAAATTTTAAAAGCTACCCAGATGCACGTTCATCTCCCACTGTGCACACATCTCAAAAGTTCTCAAAAGCATACACTGACAAGGAAGACCATTAAAACAGGGACATCCACGGAGTCGGAAGAAAAAGTGAGTCTGAAGTATTTGCCCACCTGAATAGCAAGGGTCCGGACACTTTTTCCTTTTGCTCACTTTGTGCCAGGAATGGACTTGAGGAAGAGTGTTGCGCTTATGACAAAGAAGAAAACAAGGAACCCTTTGAAAGAAGTGGTAAATTAAAAGCAGAACAAGCCCTGCAGGCATGATCCTAGTGTGAGACAGAAGCCCATGCTGACGAGGGCTGCTTATGGCTTGAGGATCTAGAATGGGAGTGCAAGCTAGTGACATAGCACAAGAGAACGCACAGTCAACTGACAAAAGAGAATGACAAACTCTTTGTAGGAACTGTTCAAATCAAAGTGGAGCAAGTTCTGCAGCCATGCTTCCATTGTGGAGGAAAAGAACCTGCTGACAAGGACTGTCTCCAATGTGAGAATGAAGAATGGGAACACGAATGGGCACATACGTTTGCAAAGATGTAAAGCTATTACTTGGTAGATGGTCCATGGGGACTTAAGAACTTTGTGATCCCCACTGAATTGGACAACTGTTCTACTTGAACCTTATATATTAGGAAAGAGTTAATCACACATTGTACTTGAACCTTATATATTAGGAAAGAGTTAATCACACATTGTACGTCAACAATGAGAAGAAGGTGACACTTGCTTGCATAAATGGAGAACAGCATCAATATCCCACCTGTCAGGTGGTATTGATGATGACCACGATAGGGCAAATCAGGGTAGAGGTGGGAATGCTTCCAGAGCTCCCCTACCCAGTAGTTCTGAGGCATGAATATTCCCACTAAGATTCAGTTAACCAATGCAACAGAAGACACAGTAGAAAAACTTATTGAGAAAAAGGAGGAACAGCGGACAGCCCGTGAACCTTTAACGGACTCCTCAGGTTGGGTGGGGTAGGCAAAACCCAGGGAAGTTAGAAATCCCAGCATAGGATGGGAATGGAATACAGGAATGTTTTTTTTTTTTAATCTGAGGAGTATACCCCTAGTAAGGGCAGGCACTCAACCTGAGAGGCTTGAGCTGAGGGGGAGAGTATGTAAAGGGGTATACAGGAGAAAACCCCTTAAAGGACTGGCTCCAGAGATCTGGTGCAGTCCACTAGAGCCAATACAGCAGGAAATCCTGTCCAGGATGGAGGTCTCTAGGAAAGAGCACAACTAGCCAGGCCTAGGAGGGGAGGAGGCCCTGGGGAGATAAGAAAGCCTAGAGAAAGTGAATACTGTTGAACCTTAAGTTATATTACTGTCTTTATTTGGGAACTATGAAGGAAAGCAGAGCCCTTTCTTGTCATTAATAAAGAAGTTTATGAGAGATTTGCCAGAGTCCAGCCTGAGTCTGTTCTCTGGCTACCCCAAGACCGTTTGCGGTGTCCAAATTCTAGGTGTGAATTTATGGATTTACTAACTACAGGAGTGGGGCCATAGCATATCATTATTCCTAGCTTAAGTGAAACAGGGAGCCCTTGAAATATCCCATTTTGTCCCTATTTTAAGTTCCCATGGAAACTCAATATTTTAGGGAATGTTGATTTCTGGCCCCTCTTTCATACCCTGAGGGGGATGCACTTATCCCATTATTTGCAGAGTTATCGGTAAACAGCTCACTAATGAATATATTTTCCCTTCTACTCTCTTCAAAACTATGTCAGGCCTCCATCTGTCTCAAAAAGAGAAAAATAAATTGCAAATCTTCTCTCCTCTCTCCTCAATAAATCTTTCTTCCTCTCACTCTCAGCAAGGCCACAGCTGAGGAGAAAGGAAAGACTATTTCTGTCACTCACAGTAATGCACATCAGGAAAACACCTGAAACTTGTGCAGGAACACTATGATATACATGTTCATGTCATTAATACTTGCCAGTGAAAGAAATTGAATACAGAGTTTGCTGAACAGCCTATTTGTGGCCTTAAAATTAATAAGAGATTGACTCATTCTGTTACTAGTGAAGCCATGCTTCTGCTAGGCTGGTTCAAAGCTTGACATGCTGATAAATTTTTTTTTTTTTTGCTTTATCCAGAGACCATAGCAATTAGGATTTCCTGGGGGTGGGGAACAGTGCAAAATAAAAAGCAGTCAACTTTCACATCAGGCTGGCTGTTTCCCAAAAGTTTGCCTGGAGTTAGATAAGTCAGCAATGCATTGTGGCAAGTAGAGGAGTGTCTGTATCAATATGGTTATAATAAGTTTGAAAAGTTTCAGCTGTAGGTTCAAGGATAAATGCAAACAGAGTCCAGATCAAATCCAAGGCAGATCAAATCTAAGGCAGCCCTGGTGCTGCCTTGGAGAAAGAAGATCTCATGATCGGAGAGTATCAACCTGGTGCAGCAGGAAAGGATCCTGTAGCAAGGACCTGCTCTCCAGGTGGTGCATTGTCCTCTCACTCCGAGGACGTGTCTCCCAGAGCTGCTGCCCAGGAGGGAAGGGTTAGGTCGGCCATCATAGTTGGTGATTTGATTATAGGAATGTAGACAGCTGGGTGGCTGGTCGGCATAAGGATCACCTGGTAACATGCCTACCTGGTGTGAAGGTGGTGGACCTCATACGTCATCTAGATAGGATTTTAGACAGTGCTGGGGATGAACCGGCTGTCGTGGTACATGTGGGCACCAATAACATAGGAAAATGTGGGAGGGAGATTTTGGAAGCCAAATTTAGGCTCTTAGGTAGAAAGCTGAAATCCAGAATCTCCAGGGTAGCATTCTATGAAATGCTCCCTGTTCCACGCGCAGGTCTCCAGAGGCAGGTAGAGCTCCGGAATCTCAATGCATGGAGAGGGATTTAGTTTTGTAAGGAACTGGGGAGCCTTTTGGGGATGGGGGAATCTTTTCCAAAAGGATGGGCTCCACCTTAACCAGGGTGGAACCAAGCTGCTGGCACTAACCTTTAAGGAGATAGAGCATCTTTTAAACTAGAACAAAGGGTAAAGCCAACAGTCGCTCAGCAGCACATGGTTCGGAGGGAGGAATCTTCAAAGCATAATAATGACGCATTAGAATTAGGGCATCCCAACAGTGAAGTTCCAATAATAAGAAAGTAATCCAAGTGCCTGTAATTAAAAACTTACCTTTGCTAAAAGATTCCAATTTATCCCTATCAATTAGAAAGCAGAATGAAAATACAAACAAAAAACACACTTTGAAATGTTTGTATGCTAATGCCTGAAGTCTAAGAAGTAAGATGGGAGAATTAGAATGTATAGCAGTGAATGATGACATAGATTCAATTGGCATCTCAGAGACATGGTGGAAGGAGGATAACCAATGGGACAGTGCTGTACCGGGGTACAAATTATATCACAATGACAGAGAGGAGCATCTGGGAGGCGGGGGTGGCGCTTTATGTCCGGGATGGCATAGAGTCGAACAGGATAAAGATCTTACATGAGACTAAATGCACAATCGAATCTTTATGGATAGAAATCCCTTGTGCGTTGGGGAAAAGTATAGTGAAAGGAGTATACTACCATCCACCTGACCAAGATGGTTAGACGGACAGTGAAGTGCTAAGAGAAATTAGGGACGCTGACCAAATTTGGAGTCAAGTAATAATGGGAGATTTCAATTATCCCAGTATTGACTGGGTAAATGTAACATCAGGACATGCTAGAGAGATAAAATTCCTGGATGGAATAAATGACAGTTTTATGGAGCAATTGCTTCTGGAACTGATGAGAGAGAGAGCAATTTTAGATCTAATTCTTAGTGGAGCACAGGATTGGGTGAGAGGTAACGGTGGTGGGGCCGCTTGGAAATAGAGATAATATGATCAAATTTCAATTATTGACAGGAAGAGGGACAGTAAGTAAATCTATGGCTCTAGCGCTAAGCTTTGAAAAGGGAAACTTTAATAAAATGAGAAAAATAGAAAAAAACTGAAATAAGCAGCTACAAAGGTAAAAGGTGTGCAAGAGGCGTGGACATTGTTAAAATATACCATCCTAGAGGCACAGTCCAGATGTATTCCACACATTAAGGAAGGTGGAAGGAAGGCAAAACGATTATCAGCATGGTTAAAAGGTGAGGTGAAAGAGGCTATTTTAGCCAAAAGATCTTCATTCAAAAATTGGAAGAAGGATGCAACAGAAGAAAATAGCATAAAGCATAAGTGCTGGCAAGTTAAATGTAAGACACTGATAAGACAGGCTAAGACAGAATTTGAAAAGAAAGTTGGCCGTAGAGGCAAAGACTACAGTAAAATCTTTTTTAAATATATCCGAAGCAGTAAGCCTTCGAGGGAGTCAGTTGGACTGTTAGATGATCGAGGGGTTAAAGGGGTACTTGGAGAAGATAAGGCCATGGCAGAAAGATTAAACGATTTCTTTGCTTCAGTGTTTACTAAAGAAGATGTTGGGGAGATACCCATTCCGAAGAGGGTTTTCATGGGTAATGATTCAGATGAACTGAACCAAATCACAGTTAACCTAGAAGATGTGGTAGGCCTGACTGACAAACTGAAGACTAGTAAATCACCTGGACCAGATGGTATACACCCCAGGGTTGTGAAGGAATAAAAAATGAAATTTCAGATCTATTAGTTAAAATTTGTAACCTATCATTAAAATCATCCATTGTACTTGAAGACTGGAGGGTGGCTAATGTAACCCCAATATTTAAAATGGGCTCCAGGGGCGATCTGGGAAACTACAGACCAGATAGCCTGACTTCAGTGCTAGGAAAAATAGTGGAAAGTCTAAAGATCAAAATCACAGAACATACAGAAAGACATGGTTTAATGAAAAAAAGTCAGCATGGCTTTACCCAAGGTAAGTCTTGCCTCACAAATCTGCTTCACTTTTTTGAAGGGATTAATAAACATGTGGATAAAGGTGAACCAGTGGATGTAGTGAATTTGGATTTTAAGTTCCTCATGAGTGGCTTCTAAGAAAAGAAAAAAAGTCATGGGATAGGTGGCGATGTCCTTTCATGGATTACAAAGACAGGAAACAGAGAATAGGATTAAATGGACAATTTTCTCAGTGGAAAAGGGTATACAGTGGAGAGCCTTAAGGATCTGTACTAGGACCCGTGTTTTTCAATATATTTATAAATGATCTGTAAAGGAATATTACGAGTGAGGTAATCAAATTTGCAGATGATACAAAATTATTCAAGTGGTTAATTGTAGGAGAACCTTGTAAGACTGAAAAATTGGGCATCCAAATGGCAGATGAAATATAATGTAGATAAGTGCAAGGTGATGCATATAGGGAAGATAACCCATGCTGTAGTTTCACGATGTTAGGTTCCTTATTAGGAGTTACCACCTAGGAAAGATATCTAGGTGTCATAGGGGATAATCGTCAGCTCAGTGTGCTGTGGCAGTCAAAAAAAGCAAACAGAATGTTAGGAATTATTAGGAAGGGAATGGTGAATAAAATGGAGGATGTCATAATGCCTGTGTATCGCTCCATGGTGAGACCATACCTTGAATCCTGTGTACAATTCTAGTTGTTGCATCTCAAGAAAGATATAGTTGCGATGGAGAAGGTACAGAGAAGGGTGGCCAGAATGATAGAGGGGATGGAACTGCTCCCCTATGAGGAAAGACTAAAGAGGTTAGGGCTGCTGATGCTGGAGTAATGATACCAGAAAGAGGTGTTTCAGTGTTATAGGTTGTTAAAGAGATACCATGTAATCCTGGTGACATATTAGAACATAAAATGTGCCATGCTGAGTCAGACCAAAGGCCCATCGAGCACAGAATCCTGTTTTTCACAGTGGTCAATCCAGGTCACTAGGAAGTATCTGGCAGATCCCAAAGTGTAGATCCATTCCTTGTTGCTCACTCCCAGCAGGCACGGATTTAGGCATAGATAACATAGGTAACTACCTCCAGTGCCAAATTTTTATAAGCAGCAGAGCAGGGCACTGAAGCCCTTGGAGGAATTATGACACAGCTATCTACAAGAACACTTTCCTGCAGGAAGACCCTTATGCTGATGGACTGTAGTGAGTATTACCTGGCTTATCAGTGGAGTGAACAGGAGGGTTTTTTCATGTGTGTTCAGGCTGCTGAGGAAGCTCTGTTTTTATTTGCTGCTATTAAGATTTAGGATCTGTGTGCATACAAGGCTGTTTGTTAAAATTTCAGCAGTTTGGATCCTGTGACATATCCATTGTTATTTGTACTGCTGGTACCCCAGAAGAGGAAATAAAAGTTTGGTAAGTTGGAACCTTAAAGATATGGTGTGAGATTCCATTTGTGAATCCAAAGAAAATCTACTGCTTATCCCTGACATAAGTACTGTATTTTCCGGTGTATAAGACGACTGGGCGTATAAGACGACCCCCCCTTTTTTATACATATTTTTAAGAAAAAAAAATAATTTTACACTCAAACAGGAGCAACCCTATCTATGAAAAGGCAACACTACAAATACCGTAATATCAGGCCCTAAAAACCAATACACCTCTTATTAGGAAAACAGAACTAGCAAGCAGCTATAGATCCCCACACAGAAATAATTGTAAAACTATACTAATAAGCAGAATAAATGTTTCAAAACAGCTATGAACAGAATAACATCCAACAATTAAAAACTCATAAAAACTATTAAACATTCTCCAAACACCAATAAAATATTTCAAAAAAGCAGACACATCACATAATATTAAATAATTAAAATGGCAGTCAATCAAGAAAAATAAACTTTAAAAGCCACCTTTACTTACCCCCTCCAGCAGCTCTCCTACTCCTCTTCCATGCAGGCCGTAGCACACACCAGAAGCAGCAGTAATGGCTAAGCTCTATACTCATGGTCCTCTTCCTTAGGGCCCATGTCTCTCTCACACACACACACCATACCAGTCATGCCCCCATGACCAGTTTCTGTCTCTCACACACCAATCATTTCCCAAACAGTCTTTGACACACACACCAGACACCTTCCTGAACAGTTTCTCTCATGCCATACACACACACAGGCTTCCCACTCCCGTGTTCTGCTTACCGTACATATACGGGCTTCTCACTCTCATAATCACTTTCTCTGTCTCACACACACACACACACACCAGTCTCTCTCTCATTTCCATGCTTGCTCTCATTCAGGCTTCTCATTCCCTGAATCACATTCTTGCTCTCATTCAGGCTTCTCATTCCCTGAATCACATTCTTTCTCTCACATTCACACACACCAGTCTCTTTCTCTCACACACACCGTCACCTTATCAACCAGTCTCTCTCTCATGCACGCACACACACACACAGCCCTCCTGCTCCCATGCTCTCTCTCACATAATCAGGCTTCTTACTCCCATGCTTTCTCACATACCCAGATTTCTCACTTCCATGCTTTTTCTCTCTCTCACACTCACATACACATCAGTCATCTCTCTGAGCAGTCACTTTCATTGTCTCTCACATATACACACACATGAGCTCGCTGACCAGTTTCTCTCAATCACACACATGCTCTCAATCAAATGCATTCTCTCACTTACACACAGGCTGGCTGCTTCTCTCTCTCTCTCTCACTCACTTCCACTCCCCCCCCCCCCGAGCACAAATAGTAGCTGCAGCAGCTTCCTCCTCCAGCCCCCGCAGGCCAAGAAAGAAGAAACCCATCGGCCGCGGGAGGCTCATGCTGCTGTCTCCTTTCCCGATTACCAGCTCCTTCGACTGCTCGGGGGCCGATGCTGCTGTCGCCGCTGCTATTTTTTCACGCGGCACGGCTCTTTCTTCCTGCGCATCACTTCCTGTTCCGGTTCAAAGGGGGGGGAGGGGGCGGGAAGAAGAAAAGGCCAGCCGCGGATGCCACAGCTTTTTTTTTTTTTTGCACCGCTGCCGTTCCCGCTGGGCTTGAACGTGCTGATAGCCCAGCGGCAACGGCAGTGCGGTGCGCGGGAAGGAGAAAGCCGTGCCGCATGAAAAATAGCAGCGGCGACAGCAGCATCGGCCCCTGAGCAATCGAAGCAGCTGATAATAGGGAAAGGAGACAGCACCATGAGCCTCCCGCGGCCGATGGGATTCTTCTTTCTTGGCCTGCGGGGGCTGTAGCTACTATTTGTGCTCGGAGGGGGGGGGGGAGTGGAAGTGAGTGAGAGAGAGAGAGAGAGAGAGAGAAGCAGCCAGCCTGTGTGTAAGTGAGAGAATGCATTTGATTGGGAGCATGTGTGTGATTGAGAGAAACTGGTCAGAGAGCAGGTGTGCCCTATATGACGATACCCGGCGTATAAGACGACCCCTGACTTTTGAGAAGATTTTCTTGGGTTAAAAAGTCGTCTTATACGCCGGAAAAGCCTGAAATCTATCAACCCTTTGGGATCCTGCCACCTACTTGTGACCTGTTTTGACCACTTTGTTCCAATAAGGAAGAGGCAACTGAAAGACACTGGCAATTAGACGATCCTGCAGAAAAGTGAATATTACTGCCCTCTTAGCCTGGTCCAATCCAACATCTTATCCAACCCGAAGACTTGGTGCCAAGACAGAAACCCCAGCATCAGGATTATTATTTATGCGCCCTGCCCTAGCAGTGGTTACAAGCAGATGTCCAGATGTATTTTCATTTTATCAACATTGTTCTTACTAGTGCTGCAATCCTCATTTCTTTTACTTTACAAAGGGGTAAGGAATGCTTCTAACAATATCATAATGCCTATGTATCACTACATGCTGCCACCGCATCTTGAGTATTGTGTGCAATTCTGATCATTGCATCTCAAAAAAGAACAAAATTACTGTCATATATGTAGGCATAGTTTATTGGAACAAAACCAACATGGATTTAGTCTAGGTAAGTCTTGCCTCACCAATCTGCTAAAAATTTTTGAAGGTGTAAATAAACATGTAGATAAAGGTGAGCCAGTGGATATAGTGTATCTGGATTTCTGGAAAAAATATAATAAAGTCCCTCATGAAAGATTTCCTAGGAAATTAAAAAATCATAGGATGGGAGAAGTGTCCTATTTTGGACTGGGACCTGGTTAAAAGATAGAAAACAGAGTGGGGCTTCATGATAAATTTTCTCAGTGGAGAAAGGTGAACAGTGGAGTGCCCCAGGGATCTGTTCTGGGATCACTACTTTTTTAACATATTTATAAACGACCTGGAAATGGGAACAATGAGCGAGGTGAACAAATATGCCGATGACACAAAATTATTCAAACTTGTTAAATCACAAGAGGATTGTGAGAAATTGCAAGATGATGACTGGGCATGCAATTGGCAAATGGAATTTAATGTGAACAAGTGATGCACATAAAGAAGAGTAACCCAAAATATAGCTATAAAATGCAAAGTTCCACAGAGTCACGATTCAGGAAAAGGATCTAGGCATCATTGTTGATAATACGTTGAACTCTTTTCCTCAGTGTGCAGTAGCAGCCAAGAAAGAAAATAGAATGCTAGGAATTATTAGGAAAGAAATGGAAAATAAAACAGAGATTATCATAATGCCACTGTACCACTCCATGGTGTGACCTCATCTTGAGTAATATGTGCAGTTCTGGTCACCACATCTAAAAAAGATATAGCAGAATTAGAAAAGTTCCAGAGAAGGGCAACCAAAATGTTAAAGGGGATTGAATGATTCTCTTATGAGAAAAGTCTAAAGAGGTTAGGACTCTTCAGCTTGGAAAAGAGATGGCTGAAGGGAGATATGATAGAGGTCTATAAAATAATGAGTGGAGTGGAACAGGTAAACGTGAATCAATTGTTTATTCTTTCAAAACGTACAAAGTCTAGGGAACATGCAATGAAGTTAATATGTGATACACTTAAGAGAAATAGAAAATATTTTTTTACTCAACGCATAAACTCTAGAATTTGATGCTGGAGGATGTGGTGAAAGCTGTTAGTGTGGCTGTGTTTAAAAAGGTTTAGACAAGTTCCTGGAAGAAAAGTCCATAAACCATTAAGGTGGACTTAAGAAAATCTACTGCTTCCCTGACATTAGCATGAAATCTATCAACCTTTTGAGATCCTGCCACCTACTTGTGACCTGTTTTGGCCACTTTAGAAATAGGATACTGGGCTTGTTGGACTTTTGGTCTGACCCAGTATGGTAAATCTTAAGTCTTCACTTTAAATGCTTTTGATGAGGCCAACTGCATCTGAGAATACCAACTCCTAGACAGCCAGAGCAACCTCAGTTGAACTGCATACCCAGTCTCTGTCTCCATTCCTATTCTTCAATTACATATAGTCCAGCTAGATTGTTATCACAGAAGGAGGCAGAAGGAGATTGTAGTTCAATCTCAAAACAGTTACCCCTTGCTGTTAGGATGGGCCTTCATAAATACCCCATTGCCCAGTCAAATACATCAGAGTTAATTAAATACCTTACTTTTAATTAAGATTCAGTTTTAGGAAATAACTGTTTACAAAGAATGATCACAATAGATTTATTAAAAACCCCAGGCTTCCCTAATATCTAGAATATTTCTTTGTTGATATCAAATACTTTACTTGTATACTATATCAGATATTGGGCCTGATTTACAGAGTTTTTCCCCCATAGACACAGAATGGGAGAAAAATCGTTAAGTAATTATTTAGTCTGTATCTACCGGTATGCCGAAAATATATATACGTGTATAAAATGATATTCAATGAGAAAATGAAAAAAAAAATACAAAATTTCTCCACAGGCAAGAGGGTTATGGCATGGGTCCTACTTTAATTGCTTGATGGAAAGGCAGTATGTCAAAAGTAATAAACTAAAGCAATAAAGTAAACTACTTTCCAGCTCACATATGCCTAAGCTTCACAGGAGCCGCATATTATAGTGAATGAACATCCTGAATAAATAAACTGCCTTGAAATGCGCGCAGTGAAGGGAGATAGATTGAGTACATCAAGTTTACCATGAAAATGCGAAAGAGTGCACTCCACATTTTCCATTTGTGAAGATGCACAATATGCTAGTCCTGTCATCAAAATCCAGGGAGATTCCTTGCCACCACTTTTGTTTTGCCTGGCTCTGAATCCTCTTATTAACTCTTTGGGCTCTGGAATTTGTCTTGATTCCAGAGACATTAATGATCTACAGATATTCCTCCTACTGTTTGTAGAAGACTTGAAGCTTTATAGCTCCTATGATCATCATTTGGAGGAACAGCTCAGCGTAATGAAAAGTTTCTCAGATGACATCCGGCCTGGTTAATCTTGCTAAGGTGTCATTCCATAAAGGAAAATTAAGCAACACTGAAAACATCTCCTTAACTTAGGACTGTCACATAAAAGAACTTGAGCAGGAAGGCATATGCAAATATCTAGGAGGGGATGAAGGTGCATAAATTCAGCACAAGTTACTGAGAGAAAAGACTAGTAAAGCATGCTATATTATTTATTTATTTGGATTTATCAGCTACTTTTTTTTAATATGAAATTCACCCAAAGAGGTTTTTAGTACAGTAGAATGTCACTTTGTAAACCGTTGTGATCTATACATGGAACGACAGCATATAAAATATCTAAATAAATAAATAAATAAAATTGTAGCATATGAGCAAAGGGTCATTTGCAATTTTACAAATAGAAAGTGTATAGCAAGTTTACATAGCAGCAGCATAGGGGATTGATTTTGAAAGTGCTTTAACACCACAAAATAAGATACAAGTGATCAATCAACTTGCAATTCCCGCACTCTCCTTCAGTTTCGGAATAGTATACTGGCCCAATTAAGATCTTAAACAGTTGGAGGTAAGAATAAAAAACCTTCTTCCTGCATATCAAGTAATCTATAAGAATCAGTGTGTGCTGAAATTATATATTCCAAGAGCGAAGGTAGCAAGGGCCTTATACATTTATAACAACTATTATGGGCCTTCAAGCATATGTAACAGCGTCAACAGATTCTAATACTCAGAAAAATGCAGAAATATGAATGTAAATGGCCAAAATCGATCTCCATCCTTAAACTTGGTCTTATCAATTTCGGCCGAGTAGAAAGAATGTATTTACCACCACTTGATGGGAAAGAGGCAACGGAATTTGCAAAACAAGAGAAACAACTCTAAAGAACCTGGTCAGCAGATAAGGAAAATCGTTTGACAAAAGCATACATACAGTGGGAAATACAGAGTTGCTTCAGAAACCCTACGTGGATTTAAATCTGACTCAGGAATGGTCAAGGAGAGGTGAGCTTAGACTTGAAGATGGGAGATTGATAATTGCTGCACAGGATTGTGGATTTCGGACAAGATGGTTCACAGAGAATGTATAAAAAAAATGGTAAAACAGATAAATATACATTATGTAAAAGAGAACAGGAATTGCTTACTTACACACCTTGTCACTGGATGTCAAGTGCTGATACCAGAAGGTCTGAATAAAGAAAGTCATACATAATAAGGTGGCACTGGTGATCCACTGGAAATTGTATAAACATTTAATAACATTATTGTATCAGAAAAGCACTGGGGTCACGACCTTGAAAAAAAATGTAGAGAATAAAGAATCTGTGATCACCTGGCACATTCCCAGACCAATAGATAAAAAGCTTGATGCAAAAATACTGGATATTGTGGTAAAGGAGAAACTCGCAAGAACAGCATTGCTGATAGAAGTGCCAGTACCAAGTGTAACCCTTTTCTCCTGAGGGGCTTCTTCTCAGAGGGTACACAAAAGAATCTATTGTCTCTTGGGGTTTTATTTCGTTGCCACAGTCCCCAGGGGCGAGTTCTTTCTGTGGAGGTAGCTACTGCTGTGGCCCAGGTTGATGGGGTGACTTTCTTTGATGTGCCCTTGGTGATGTGTAGTCAAGACAGCTGAACATAGGATGGGTGTTCAAATAATAAGTTCTAATGATTCTGAGGAACCTGTAATCAATTTCCAGGTGTGGTAACTGTCTGTACAATTCATCCTTTTACTCTCCCTGTGTATGTGCTGATTCCCTGGCTCCGGGGTGAGTCCTGACTCCTCTGAACTGGGGAGCGTGGGGGTTTCCCTACTCCTGGCCGGCCCCAATGGCCTCGGATTCCCTTGGGGGAAGGCGGGGTTCCCACAGTCCTACCTAGGTCCCGCAGATTTCACAGGAAGCCCTGAACTGCACCTGTCTCCGTACTAAAGATCCTTGGAGGGGTCTTCTAAAACATTCCTTAGATTGGTATTTGGGGATTTCTCCTTCTTCAAAAGCCAGGCTGTAGCCCAGACCATAGTATTTCAGACACAGTCTGACTCCAGGAGCTGCTTTACTTTTCTCTGCGTAGTTCCTAACCTGGCAGGATGTGCACAGGTTTGATTCCCCAAAATGATCTGGGGATAGCTGTAGGCCTTCCCTGTAGGGAGGGACCCTTCATTCTAGGGCTCCACTCCCTTAGAACTCTCCCTTCGACTCCTCCTACAAAAACTCCCCTTGACCCTCTTATAGCCAGGTCCACCTCTTCAGCTACCTCATAGGAGAGGAGCTGCTAATTCCTAGTACTCATCTAAGGGGAACTAGGGACATCTCGTAGGGGTGCCACACAAGCGATTATTCTGTGGATTGTATATAGACAGAGAAGATGCTCAAGTATCAAATGATGCAATCAGAGACCAAGAAAATGTGGCAGAAAGATACAGAAAAAGTCCCAATTGTACTTGGCACCACTGGTCTGAATAAAACGAACTTCCAGATACATCCAGACGTGTTACCTGTACTTATTCATGAACTCCAGAAGGAGGCTCTCTTTGGCACAATGCAAGTATTAAGAAGGCCATTTGCCATAAAATTGAGAGACTGAGATCATCCCCAACATACCTTGGCTTACGAGTGAGGTTCATTCCTGTCATGTCATGGAGACATTACCTTGAGAGAGGGTTATAGCATGGTCCTATTTTGTTTATTTGACAGAAAGGTGGTATATCAAAAATAATAGACTCAAACAATAAACTAAACTGCTTTCCAGCTCACATATGCTAAGTTACTCAGGAGCCGCATACTGTAGCAAGCGGACATCCTTTATGAATTGGAATTGGTTAGCTGGGCCAGTACTATGTCACCTTTTTCAAGGCCCTTCATCAGCTTCTAATTCATCCATACAAGTCTGTTTTAGCCTCACAGGGTAGGAGCAGTATTATGCATATCCTATCTGTCCTGCATTATACCAACAATGCCAGTTTGCTTCAGTGCTCTGTTTCATGAGCAGACGTTGCCAAATATAGCCATTGTTGGCCTCGTCGTTATCTTCCAAAGCCTGTGATTAGAACTCTGGAGATTGACTTTGCCCTTGAAAAGGGTAAATCTGTTCAATCTGCTCCAGTCTGTTTTCTGGGTGAGCTTTTTTTTTTTTTTTCGCAGGAAGCTGTGGTGTTTATTCCTCTTTGGACAAAGAGGCTGTAATTCATTTAAGAGAAGGAAACAAACAGATTAATTTTTTTTTTAAGGGATTGCAGAGGGAGGTTGGCATTGTGACAGGTCAAACTGACCTCGATTATCGTATGCCTGTCAGAAGGAATGGGATGCCTTTTTTTTATCCAGCTCCAAGTGGTTCCTTGTCATCTCTCAGTACTATGGTGCAACGGGCTTTGCTTAACTGGTAGATGTAACCCCCAGCTGCAGAGTAACCTGCACTAAAAGTCATTAATTCAGCTTCATCAGCCAAATCAATGGTGCCTTATCCCTCTAATTCCTTCACTATTAGCACCCCCCGTCAAATGCCAGGGGAGCTGGAATTTATTATTCAGCAAGGATGCTCACGGAGGCTCAGAAGCATAGCAGGGCAGAATGGATAAGAATCCCGCTCCCCTGCGGCGTCCCCAGGCTTAACCCAGTGATGGGCTGCAAAGGCAAAATAATTTCTCAGTGAAGACCGTTCCATGTTGTAAATAAACACTGTAGAATTACAACATAAGGGGACACAATAGTATGCACTCTCATTAACCCGGTGAAAGATAATCAGTAAATCACATGTATTGAGTTTCTTCTTTAGACACTGCCATTTCCTCATTCGCATTCTTCACCTGCATCTTAAGGTGGTCGGAGTGGGTGAGAAGGGGACTCAATCTGTCCTCCCTGTTGTCTGAAGTCCTGACTCAGAGCGACACTGTCAGATCTGAGGACATTCCCTCAGCATATCTTTCGGGGGGGGGGGGGGGGGGGGGGGGGGGAGGTGTTGATTTTCAGAAGGCTTTACGTGTTTAAAACCCGGTTTATGCGCATAACTCGCCTTTTCAAAATCAATCAGGGGCCAGGGTGTGTAAAACGGAACTTGATTATGCCCACATGCAAGAGGCCTTCCAGATGATGGAGTTGGGGGCCGGGAAAGGATTTATACGCATGCTTTCGAAAGCACACACAAGGGTAAAAACGCATGGGAGGAAGTGTAACTTTGTACACATATGTCAGCATGTGTCCTGGGGACACCCATGGATTTTTCAAAGCTGATTGATGCACATAAATTCATTTTGAAAATTTGGGCTAAAGACTGTGGGTTAAACCCTATGCAGTCTGTTTGAAAACTACCCTCTCTGTAGGTGCAATATTTTGCCTCAGGCAAAACTTGCACACGGAACTGATTTATAGCAATTTTGCAGGTCTGTTTGTGCAATTTTTTCTGGTATTGCTGTGTGGTTGTAAAGCTCTTTGCACAAACCTTTGATTTAGTAAACATGCTAAATCAATTCCTCACAGGCCTGGATTTAGACATAGGTAACAGAGACAACTGCTTTTGGCATCAAATTTTCATAGGCGCTGGAGCACAGCTGCCATGCCTTCATCTGGGTCTGCTGCCACTGCCACACCATTTAATCTATAACGTGGCGCCGACCCTACAGCAGCAATTCCATCAAGAGATTTCAGTGTGGGGCCTGCAAGCACTCGTGTGCTGACAAACCCTGCAGTGCCCTGCTCCCTCACACAGATTTCCATGGTAACAAAAAGCCTGTATGGGAGGAGGGAGTGGGGCACCACAGGGCCTGTCAGTACGCAAGGGTTTGCAGGCCACGTGCTGAATTTTTTTGATGGCGTTGCTGCTGCTGCAGAGCTGAGATCCAGGGACAGCAGCAGAGGTGAAGATCTGGACAGGGAGGATGGTGGGGGGAGGTCTCCCCACATCACTGACACTTCAGGTGGGGGGGGAACCTCCCCCCCCTCTGATTATTGAGGTGACCTGGGTAGCACTTTTCCCTCATTGCCTATGGGCACTCCTGTTTTAAATGCGACCCTTATTACACACACAAATGCTGCTGAAATATGGCGATAAATTGGTAATGCTGGTGTTATATTTCACGGCTCACAGCTCACGGGGCCTACCCGCAAGCTGCAGCACTCACCTAATGCCACTGTTCACCCATGTGACGAGATATTACTGTCTGAATACTTTGCTGCAGGACACTGCCACTCCTGTCTCCTTCCAAAGTGCTGGGCTCGGCCACAGTTAAAGGGCCCATTGGAGAAAAATGCCCACGGCACCCACTGATGACATCAGCCTCACAGCCCTATAAAGGCCCTTCCAGGACACTCATTCTCTGCTTCTGCAACAGGTTACCTGCATCCTATGTAGAGTGAGTTGCTACTTGCCCTGTGTTTCCTGGTCCTGATTCTCATCTCTCCTGCCCTACCAGCCTACTCCCTTCCAGCCCTTCTGCCTCTGTACCTCTCAGTCTCTTCCTCATCTGCTCTCGGACTGACTACCGGTTTTGACCACATCCTGAACTTTGACCATGCTTGCCAGCCGCTTGCCACTGACCTCAGCCTGAACTTTGACAATTCTTGCATGCTTCCCCACCTCTGGCCTTAGTCTTGACTTTGACCATTCCTGACTGCAGCGTGCCTCCAACCCTAACCCTTACCAAGTCTTGAAAGACTCATGCCTAAGACCTGCCAGCCCCTGGAACTCAAGGGTTCAAACCCAAGGGGAAAGGGGCTGGTATAGGTGAAGTTCCTGACCAGTCTTCTACCAGCGTAGTCCCGCCAACTGTTGGTGAGGACCTACAGGGCCTTCCCTGTAACATTGAACCAACCTCACCATGGCAACAAGGGTCCACAAACCTTACAGCTGGGAAGTGGCAGGCTTTCATGCCTGGAGTTTCAAAATGGAACAGATTTTTTAAAAATCTGGAATACCTGACCTTCAGGTAAAGTTCAATTGTTAACTTATCCACTGTAGCAACACTTGACCACTTTATCAGCCATCTTGACTCACTTGGGATCTTCTCCCATTTTACAAACAAGCTATGATGCACAGTTTGCCATTATCAACATACATATAAGTTTAGGGTGATGTATTATTAATACAGTTTCTGGCAATAAATGTAACAGAAATACCTTCAGTTCCAGATTTGGTTGCACTCTTGTTATGTTGCCAGTTGTGTCTCAGAGTAGACCAGAAATGTGTTAATTTGGGGTAAATTGCCTACAATGACTAAAGTCTCTTGTAAGGCCATGGCCTCTCCAACAAGTGTCCAGTTACATCCAAAATCATAAGAGAAAGGACTTTCTCCACATTTGAAAACTCACCGCAGAAGTAGTTGATTGCATCTGGAATCTTGAGATACACTCAAACTTGTCCATTACTGCGTACCCCAGGAGAATTTTAAGTGAACGTAGGAAGAAATCCATTTTAAGATATTTACTCTATCCTAACAGCCTGAATGAGTCCTCTGCCTCTCTTATGGTAGTAGCTAGATGTACCCTTGCACAACAAATATGAGAACCTATCAGATGATGGGTACACTAGCTTCTCTCTCTCGTTTGATGAAGATTTAATAACTAATTAATCAGCATTCAGTCAAGATTTAAATACTTTTCCTTGCGCTCACCACACTGCTTTTAAAAATGCATTATGAACCAAGTTCCCCTGATATCAGTATCTGTATCTACAATGTTCATTTTGAAGCACTGCCAAATTAATTTGAGAAATGGAAAAAAAAAAACTCAGGGAAATCTTTTTTGGATGTCTGGCTTGCCAGAGAGGAGACAGCAGCTGAAAATTGAAAGGCTCCTTTCAATTGGAGCCAAAGTTGCAAAACTCATAAATATTTTGTGGGTTGAGAAGCAGGATTCCCAGCACAGCTCTCCTCTCCGTGTCTGCCTGCACCAGCATAGCCAAGTGTAACTGGCCTCTGATAATGCAAGCCGGGTAGCTCTAAGCTTAGTATTTAAATGTCAGACATGCTTGGCAATGATCCTTTCACGATAAAAATGATTTTCAGCTCGATTAGCTCTCGTATATGTTTGAGATGATGATGATGTTAGAGCAAAGTGAACAAGGTCAGTATCAGACTCCGGATACCATCTGCATGCCAGATTATGGATATAGGAAAATCAGAATACCGCCTATGGGACATGCTCTGTGACTGGTCAGCATGCGTTCCAGTAAACCGCTTCTATTGCATGGATGGACAGATTGGCAACGTACTTATACTGCACCACTTTCTAGCTGGACAGCATTTCTGATTTAAAAAAAAAAAAAAAATTCTCTGTAATGTCTCTGTGATATGTGTGCAGGTCCCCTGATCTTCTGCTGCCCTCTCGAAAATGGGGTTAAACCAAACTCCGCTACCTCCTGTGTGTTTGTGGTTGCTCCCGCTCATCTTCCCAGACCCAGTCTGGTCTGCATAAGTAAAGTCACTTATCACAAAAAGAGGGGAGGGATTTGTTCTCTTCTGGAACTCCCAAGACTTCTCATGGTTTTGGCCTCTCTCCACAGCTGCTCCTCGTGTTTCCTCTGAACATTCCCATCCTCCTGTCCCTCCAATTCCTGCCTGGCTTGTTCCTTTTCAAGGCCTCTGAGAAGGGCCACCCCATCCTGGGTGGAGTTTTGCATACCTGGGAACTTCTGAGTTGTGGTTACCCTGAGATTGCTGTTGACTGGCGGGGTAAGGATAGGTTAAGGGAGATCAACTTTCTTTGTTCTACCCTCTCCCTGCTAATCCACATTCTTTGTCACCACCACCTCTTTTCCCCCTTCCAGGGATGACCCCTGAATACTTCCCTTTCTTCCCACCCTGACACCAGCACTCTTTGCCCCCACCCCCCCTATAAGACACAGCTCCCTGACTTGTGCTCCCTTTACTCTACACTCAGCTGAGCCCCAAGTTGTGGAACCACAGCTGCAGGCTGAGCTGTGTCTGTTGCTGCCCCTCTCCAGTTTTTCCCCGCATGCTGCTTGCTCCGAGTTTACCTCTCCTCTCCTGTTTTTTGCAGGTTTACCCAGGAAGGGGAGTAGTGCATCTGTAATCAGAGTCCTGGAGCTTTTTAGTGTTTCCCCGGAGACTCAGCAATTGATGTAAATTCCCCGAGTCTCTGAGTGAAATCCAGAGAGTTTCCATATCTGGACCACTGATTCTCCTTCTTTCAGAGCACCTACCCAGGAATACCCTTTCATTTGTTTCTTTCTTTATTCTTTGCAACTTTATTTGCAAGTCCTCGTTTAATGTTGCTAAGGCCGTATCTGTAGCCTTGTTGGTCCAAGCCAGTTTTCTTTGCACAGTACATAAACTGCATTACAGTCTCATGTTTCCATTTGCAAAATACATTTACATTCCTTGCTTTGTTTAAACTACTTAATTAAAGCAATAACACCCCTTATAGCATCCGGTTAGGTGGCTTACACATCGGCACTTTCATTTTCAGTTTTTCAGGAATTTCTCAGTGTTTACCTTTAGCTGGAAGCTGTGAGACATCTTTGTGCATCTCAGAACTGGATGTTGCTAATTACATATAAGGCTAGGGTTCAACTGTTTCACTGTGGATTGAAAGATCTGAGCTTGGTCTTCCTACTTTTCCTCATCCTACTAAATCTTTATATAGTGCTGCTAGGTATGCACAATGCTATACAAACACATAGGATAGTCCCTTTTTTATAGAGCTGACAGTCTGGTTGACAGATACTAAGGACATGGGAGCTGCTTTAATGGATCAGGAATCTTCATCTTCTAAAGTCTAGAGTACAGAAGAGTAATAGGAGTGGAAGGGGATGCAAGTATAACCGTTTGCTTCTACTAGTTGAGGTGAGTCGCATGCAGGGCTGGATTAACATAGTAACATAGTAATGATGGCAGAAAAAGACCAAATGGTCCATTCAGTCTGCCCAGCAAGTTTCTTATGGTAGTAACTGCCACTCAGTGCTGGTTACCCCCCAAGCCTTTTGTTAAGGGTAGTAATATTTACAATCAAAACCAAGCAACTGTCAAACCAATAACAAAATTACTGCCAGCAACATTTTTATGGGGTGAGCAGCCTTCTTGATAATTCAGACAACACTGCTTGAACGTGCTCTGCTTTTGAACTTGGCTGTAGAAGCAGTACCATACTTTCCCATAACGTCTGCGTATCAGTACCACGGACCGTAAAAGTCAGGGCCTAGTGTTGGCTGTTGTCTTGAATCCAAGTCCCATTTTCCCCCTGCCGTCAAAGCGGAGATTGCAGTTGTGTCAAAATCATAAAGGCTAATTGGTTAAGGATAGCTTCTGTTAAGGGTCATAACTGCCGCTCCGTGCAGGTTACCCCATGCACTCTTTTCTTCATTTCCAACCTCCAGCCTTTAGGGATCCACAGTGAGTATCCCATGTCCTTTTGAATTCATTTACGGTTTTCATCCTCACCATCTCTTCCAGAAGGACATTCCAGGCATTCACCACCCTCTCTGTGAAGATGTTGGTTCTGTGTCATCCCCCATGGAGTTTCATATTGTGAAAAGGTTTGACATTCGTGCATCATTACAACCTTTCAGATATCTGAAGGTCCGTATCATATGTCCTTTCTTGGTGTACGTATTTAGATCCTTCAGCCTCTCCCGCACCATTTTGGTCGCCCTTCTCTGGATCACCTCTGTCCTGTCTCTATCCTTTTTGAGATATGGTCTCCAGAACTGAACATAGTACTCCAGGATTAAGACATGCTGAAGTCCTAAATTACATCAAGTTTAAAAGGCCCCCCCACAAAATGAAAACTTGGAATTCACTAAAGTTTTTGTATTTAGTGGCGCATCATAACCTGAGGCCCTAAGCCAAGGGTCCCAAAGTTTTCAAGAGAAAGGTCACATAGGATATTTCAAATTACTGAGAGGGTGGGCGGGTGTGGGTGGAGGTCCTCGTCTGAGTTTGCTGAGCAGGAAAGCGGGAGGAGAGGGAGGGACAGAGCCCCTTGAAACTGTTTGCTGAAAAGTGCTTGGTGGAAGGGACCATGTCTGGTCCTTTCAGCAATTTGAAATGCTGAGGAAGGGGGAAGGCAGGGGGCAGGGTTCCCAGAGTGTAGGGATGTGGCAGATAGTGTCAGGCATACTATTTCTAGATCAGCAACCCTGCCACCTCCACCACTTTCTCAAATATCTACGCCCTTAGAGAGGTGGGAGGGTAGATGGATGGCGGGATGGGGTGTTTGTGTGTATAGTGAACTCTCTCTCACACATGTCCTCCCATGCACTCTTGCTCCTCCTCTATTTCTTTCCCCTTTCTCATGCCTTTCCCTCCACCTTTTCTCCCTTTTCCCCTCCTCTCGCTCTTGCAACATGACAGATTTGTGATATGAGCAAAACATCTCCTTCTGGAAACCCTCAGGAGAAGCACTCAGACTTGGTATCTGGGTTATAATAATGAAGATTTCTGCACCTCCAAAGCCTGCACCTTAGGGGATCATGTCTATGCCTCTCCCCCACACTCAAAAGAGATTGCAACACAATTGGGAGATCCAGGAACCATTTCCTTATCTGGCTTTCCTTGACAGCTACACAGAACCCACGGCTTGATACAGTCATTGCTTTCTTTCCCATGGCGCGCACTGCCCCCCCACAGCAGTTGAAAACTTATGGTTGTGCTGCAGCCTCTCTCCCTGTCTTTGGCCCAGGTCGCTCCACCTATACAAGTAGCACTAACACCAGCAACGCATAATGCAGCCAATCAGGGGTGGTCTTGCACATCTGAATTCATGTATCTGAGCTGGCTGTAGTTAAAGAATTTGCTCCCACTGCTGCCACTACAGGCCAAGATCACAGTCCTTCTGTCGCTGCTGCGGAACAGATTAAGCTTCTTCTGCCATTGCTGCCAGGACGAGATTAAATTCTTCAAAGGGCTGAGTCCAGCCCTCAGGCCACAGTTTGCGGATCCCTGTCCTATGCTGTAGATTAGGTAGCTTTTTCCTAAATCCGGCAGTGGTTGCATGCAAACATGGCTCCTGTCGATAGTGTGTTGGCAGATGCATGGCCAGAATTTCCTCTCTCATTTTTATCTTCTTCCTCTTCACCCTTTAAACAAATGACTATTGTAGCTAGCAATGGAATTTTATGTAGGTCATTCTATTCAATGTGGCCCAAGCACATCCTAGAAGTTTAGAATGAGATGAGTCGAAAACGGTTGCATGCAGCATGAAATGCACGGTTAATACAGCAGCAATTCTATGGACTTCACTTTAGACTTCCTGTCCTCAGCCATCAGGAAGAGAACCACAATGAGTTTGTTTCCAATTATTCCTAAAGGAGGTGACAGAAGGGGGAAGAAATACTAAAGTGTATGTATTCATGCTTAAATTTCTGGCGATGTGGGAATGGACTGGCCTGATGTCAAAGGCAATGGGCTCTCATATCCACTTGGAAGGGGAGAGGGAACAAAATAAAGTAGAAGGAAGAATGGATGATATGAGGTCTCTGTAGAGAACTTAAAAATCCACTTTTCTATTTAATACAATAGATGTTCAATGGTGCATTGTTTTCTAGCTATTTCATTCTCATACTTTTTGTTTTAGTTATATGAACAGGAATTGTGATTGCATGCACTAAATCGCTTGAACATTGGTCTATAACTTCCAATTAATTCTGCATAGCAGGTGTTAAGCAGCAAAATTGCCTGCTGTTATCGTAATGTAGCATCAATTCAAAGACTAATTGTATGCAATTTATTGCTTATAGAGCAATTCCCATACATGTGTGCTCTCATTCATGGTAGAGAGCAAGATAAAACTAAATAAATGACTTTCAAAATTCTATCACATCATTAAAATTCAGATATATGAAAATTAGACATATTCAGGATTGTATATAATTTGGATGTAAGCACGCACCACCAAATCCTAGTAAATTGCATTGACAAGACATCCAAATTGATGGATTAATCAGATATTTGTTGATACCTTTGGTAAAATGAAATGGAAAAGTACATCTTTTAGAGCTACAGAGACAAAGGTAGTAGGATTTTGAGGGATTTTTTTCACCCAGATTCACAGGTTGTAAATTGTCCTTAGTGAGTTTTGAATGAAACACCTCTGAGTGGTTTAAGAGCTGAGCTGGTTTCCTACAGAGATGTAAGAGATATTAATGGACCTCCTGATGAATGATGGCATTGAATCATATGGGTCTTCATGAGCCTCATGCATCAGAAGCTGAAAAATGAAATAAATAAAATAAATCTACTTTTTCCGTCGAGAAGCAGGCTAAATTAGCCATTAGACGTGGGCAACATCATGTGGTAGCACAGGACAGACTTGTCTCTCCTAGCTAGTAGAGCTTTGGTACGTTTTAACTGCAGGAGTACCTCAGGGCTCAGTTTTATCACCAATCCTGTTCAACATTTATTTGCATCCCCGTTGTTCACTTTTAGATAATTTAAATATTTCTTTTCAAGTCTATGCAGATGACATCCAGGTTTTTTTTCTCCAGTTTCTAAGGATTATAATTTGAGGTTAGAGAAAGCGCAAAACTACCTATCAGCAATTAATACATGGATGAAAGCAAATAAGTTACTTTTCAATCTTACAAAAAAACGAAGCGGTTTGGTTCTCCAGGCTACTAATATATGCCTATCAGTTAAGGGAGTCCTGATATCTTTTAATAGATCAGTTAGAAATCTGGGATTCCATTTTGATGACTGTCCTTTAAGCCAGGGGTGAGCAAACATTTTCAGCCACGCCGCCCCCCCCACCCCCGCTTCCATTCATGCAATTGATTAGGTCTCCCCAAGATGGGTAAAATATATATATATAGTACACACACAAGCATACGTGAAAGGTATTCACCAAGCAGGCACACTGCCATCCAGTGGCTGAAAGACCCATTTTGTTTCTTTTCAAGATGCTGAAAGGAGTAAGCTCTCTCTCACACACACACACACACACACACATATATATATATATATATATACACATATGCATGGCCACACTGAACCCAGACAGACAGAAAGAAATAGATACCTCATACACAGACACATACATCGCATCCCCAGACTGACAGAGAGCGAAACCAACACCCGGACAGAGACATAGTTACCCACCACCCAGACAGAAACAGAGAGACAAAATTACCCCAGCACTAGACATAGATACCCACAGAGAGACAGAACCCCAATGCCCAGACATGCAAAGAGACACAGACATACCTCACCTAAAAAGAAAAACACAGACAGACATACCATTCCTACAGCTCAGAAGCTTGACATCTACAGAATTCAAAAGTCTCTGCATTTGGCATCTTTCAGCTGCCACACCAGTTTGTAGTAGTTGAATCTGCTATGACAAAGTGAAAACGACAGGAATTCACTCAAATTCACCTCCAGGAAAAGACCACAGACTACTTGACAACTTTGGCAAAAAGGTGTTGCATCGGAGGTGGACCCTTGGGCCGAGGCGGGATTGACGCAACCCATAGGTAGGAGACCTATGGGTCCCCACCGTCGGCAGGCGGAGTGGGCTGATAAACAGAGGCCATCTGGAGCTTCACCAATACCAGCCCTCATTCCCCACGGGTTGAGCCTTTGGGTGCCGGGGCCGGCTGGACTTAGGCGGGCCTCTGTAGGTAGTCGATGTAGAATCGGGTCAGCCCAGAGACAGCAGATGAGAGATGCAACAGTCTTACTCTGGATAAGGTAGTATCCCGGAGACTCGGGTGCCAAAGGAACGAAGGTAGACAGGGGGTGCCCGAGCAAGAGCAGGCCGAAGCCTGAATAGACCAAGTCCAGGATGTAAGCTGAAGAGGCGACGAGATACAAGCTTGAGTCAGGGCTGGCGGCAATCCAGAGGCAGTGGCAAGCAAGGCTGAGGTCTGGGTCTGGAGATAGGCAGAAGCGTAGTCAGGCGAAGCAGAGGTCTGGGTCTGGAGATAGGCAGTAGCATAGTCAGGCAAAGCAGAGGTCTGGGCTTGGACAGAGTCAAGGGTGTGGTCAGGTGAAGCAGAGTCAAAGTCCGTTTAGTAAATCCGAGTTATGAAACAGGACAGGACAGGAATAAGGAGACAGGAACCAGGAACAAACGATGAACAGGAACGCAGGAGTGAGACGAATCTCAGGAGGCAACGAATACTCGACCAGCGAGGAGACCTGTTGCAAAGGCAACGCTAGGGAGCAGAGCCTGCATTTAAATACTATAGCTCTGTTGACGTCATCATCCGGGGCTGCAGCTAGGTTCCCGCCGCAATCCCTACTTAAACATCAATGATGCGCGCACGCACCTAGGAAGGGGTGCGGCACCGAGTAGCAGCGTCTCTCTGTGGGCCATGCGAAGAGGCCCGACGAGCAGCACTGGGCACGGTGGCTGGACTGGGAATGCCGGGGGCTGAAGCAGGGCCTGAGGCACCGGGGGAGGCCTGAGGACAGAGCTGACGGCCCACCGCTGCCAGCGAGGAGGAACCAGGAGCTGGAGTCACTGTGGAAAGGTGAGGGGGCCATGCCGCGGACTGCACACATAACAGAAGGTCTTTCAAAGCTCCATGCTCATCACTTGCATCATTATCCACCAATTCTATATGGTGCAGTCCCTCCACAACTGCATTCAGAAGCTAAAGCCTTTTCTACAACCTATGGATTATGGTAGTTATTAAACCCCATCTACTTCTAGATGCAGAAGAAGGCATCCGTCACCTTATCTGATCTATGAATCATTCAATTCTGTTTCATGTATCTCCTCAGTCTCATTCGGGACACGACACATGGCATGGCATAGAGTGAGCAGCATACGTGAAGATATCCACAAGAAGTTGGCAGACCTCCCTTGTTTAGAAGATAATCTATTTGGTGAAAAGCTGAGAGAAATGGTCGCTCAGATAAAAGAGTAGAATGTGGCAATACAAGTCTCCTTCAGTGGCTCCCAAACAGCCCTCTATGTCAAGATGCTTTTTTTTCATGTACGAATGACCGTACTTCCACAGACATCCCTACCTACTGGTCTTTTCAATAGTACCATCTGCCACCTTTTTTGGCCCAGCGTCAGAGGTTGATTCCAACCAGACGTTGATAACAAGTACGCTGTCAGTCTAAAACCTCACAACAGGCCCAACCCAAACCTGGGCCCAAATTTTTGATCCTTTCAAACAATCTGTACACCTCCATTCCAGTGGGGGGAAAAATCCAGATTTTCTTGGAATTGTGGCAGATAACCAAGAACCTCTGGGTCCTTATAATCAGCCCTCAACCTAACAGCTTGGATGTTGTGCTCAGTAATTGTGGATCTTGGTTTGCCTAGAGATACTGTAGATATATTAATCTCATCTAGAAAGCCATCAAACTAGAAGAAATTATGCCTTCAAATGGAATAGATATTCCAAGTGGAGAAAAATGGAATGCTTTGGACCCATTTTCTTTCAAGTCCAGGCATTTGCTAAATTACTTGCTCCACCTTTCTGATTCAGATCTTGCCACATTTTTGGTGTGAGTACATCTCAGCTCTTGCCATGTTCTAGTGGTCAGTAAATCTACTCATCCGCTGATATCTCTATGGCATGTCAAGCCTCTTGTACAAAAACTGCCAGTTTCATAGGACTTGAATGTGGTCTTTTCTCAAACAATGAAATCTTCCTTTGAGCCACTGGAGTCAGCTTTGTTTCAGTTCTTGACATGGAAAGTATTGTTCCTCGAAGTGGTGACATCAGTTAGAGTCAGCAAATGCCAAGCTCTTGACCACTATCCACCATATGTGCAATTCTTCTACAACAGGGTAGTCCTCCATACTCACCAAAATTTCTGCCGAAGGTTGTCTTGGCTTTCCATATCAATCAAGCCATCATATTGCCTACCCTTTTTCCAAGACCTCATGCGCATGAAAGCAAAAAAACCCACTTCAAATATTGAACTGCAAAAGAGCCTTAACCTATTATAAGAAACAAACTCAAATAAATTGCCAAACTTCTCAGCTGTTTGTTTCATACAATCCTAACAGGCGAGGCATTGTGGTCACAAAGTGTATTTTGTCTAATTGGTTGGCTGAGTTCATTCATCACTGCTATACCTTAGCAGGCTTGCAAGTCACAGACTCTGTAAAAGTTCATCATGTGAGAGCTATGGCTTCATCCATTGCTCATCTTCAAGAAGTACCTATCAAAGATATCTGCAAAGCTACAATCTGGTCATCAGTTCATATCTTTATATCCCATTACTGTCTCAGCCACCTCTCAAAGACTGACAAATTTGGACAAGCAGTTTTACATAGTCTGTTCTCACTGTAGACCACTCTCCATGATGGAATCCAGGTTGCTTACTCAGTAAACACTTTGCTGCAGTCCTCAACTTGGGACTCCCCACATGTAATGGATAATTCAGCCTGCTTATCGACAGAAAAAGCAAATTTGCTTACCGTAAACAGCATTTTCTGTAGATAGCAAAATGAATTAACCATGGAATACTTGCCTGCTTCCCTGGACAGACAACTACATAGCTAGTCTAACAGGGTCATTTACTAAGCATTTTTCCCATAGAAACAAAATGGGAGAACACCTTTAGTAAATAGGCCCCTAAGAAAGATGAGTCCATTCAGTGCCACCAGATGACATCACCCACATATAATGGTTAATTCATCCTGCTATTTACAGTAAGCAAACTTGCTATATTGCACATAAAACATGTTTCAATGTCCAACACCAGATAATATCATGAACATTGAACTGAATTACCCTCATATAAAAAACCTTGTATGCAAGATACTCCTCAAAAAAGATGAATTATCATCATCCCATATAACAATAGAAGATATCCATCTGAAACAATGGGTAGTCTTTCTACTTATTGATATTTGCACTTGCACTCTGTCAATGAAGCACACTGACGCTAGATTTGCATTTTGAAAAAATAAATCTGTTTCAGGAAGTTGTGCAGACAAAAACCAGCATAGGCTTAATACCATGGCATTCTTGCTTTTTTATACAAGAACACCATGTTATTGAGCACAATGCCAGCTTTTGTTTGCACAACATTGAGGCAGCTGATTATTCATAATATTATTTGGTGTTGGACATTGACACATCTTTTATGTGTAGTATATCATTTCAAAAAATATATTTCAGTATGTCAGACATCTATGTGAATAAGGCAGACCGATGATTATAAGCAAAAGTATGCCCTTGAATGAGTTTATTTTTTTGTGAGCTGTGCTATGTATGATAGCTTCAACCCTTATTCTCCATTTTTTCATGAGTGTGCTTTCATTAGGTGGATTAATAGATGTGCTCATCCTCCTTTCATTGTGTTTTAGGAAACTCAAACGAAGATGTTTATTGTTACAACACGGTGGTGACTACTTAATCATGGCGGGCCACCATGAAGATTTCAGTGAAATCAATAGAACTGCCTGTAAATTCTGTGGCCCTTCCTCTGCTTATACATGGCATAGTTGCCTGGACCACATTTCCGTAGCTGGTACTGTACTCTTGGTTGCAAAAAAGAGAAAATGACAAGAATAGTAATAGTTGGTTGTAAAGTTTGTGTTACTGTTCTTGGTGTGACTATATGTGGAATGTGTTGGTCTCCCTAATTTTAGAAGAAGAAAACAGAACTAGAAAAAATTAGAATGATAATTAGAATGAGCAACTAACATAAATCAATTGGAGAGATGAACATTTATATTATAAGTGATGATTAGGTCAGCCAGGCAAGGTTATGGAGGATTTAGATACCATACTTCACTGAGAATAAGGATATGAGGCTTCCCAAAAGGAAAATCTAACTTGATTTTAAGGAATATAATATTGGCTTCTTAAAGCTGAAAACAACCTGTGGAAGTGCTGGGGATATTCCAGGGGCTGCTGTGGCAGCTCTCAGAATGGTAATTATTTTATATCATTTATTTATTTATTTATTTTTTATATACCGACATTCGATCTGAAATATCACATTGGTTTACATTCAGGCACTGTAGGTATTTCCCTATCCCCAGAGGGCTTACAATCTAAGTTTTTGTACCTGAGGCAATGGAGGGTAAAGTGACTTGCCCAAGGTCACAAGGAGCGACAGTGGGACTCGAACCCAATCGTTAAAGAATAATCTGCAGTTAGGGTTTGTAAATACTAAAACCCAACTTCTATCTCTCCATGCAGTTTTCAACTTTCACTTATAACTATCACAAATGATTTATACACTTAGATGTGAAATTCATACTAGGCCAGGACTTCCCAAACGTTTAACCAATGTGACCCCATTTTGGCACTTGAAAATTCACACGACCCCAGAGGACAACCAAACCTAATTAGCAGGGGTGTCGTTTGCCTCCAACTATCCCTTCACTCATCAATCCTGCACTCCAACGGATTCCCTCTGTCAACCTCCATCCCTCTCCAGAGGGCCTCTCAACCTCTGCCCCTCCTGCTGATCCCCTCTTGCATCCCCCAGTTCCTCTCCCCTTCCCAGCCTAGCCTCTCACTCACCCACTCCAGCTTTTTACATCCTCCCCACTGAACCTCTCTCACCTCCAAGCCATTTTTGTAACCTCAATTGATCATCTGTCATCCCTTCTCTTTCCTCATACCCCCCCACCAGTTGATACTCTCACTCCTAGCTCCTCTCTTGCATCCCCCCTCTCACCTTTCACAGCCAATCCCTCTCCCACGGATCCAACCCTCAAACCCTTCTTGTATCCGATCCCTCCCTTCAAACAGCCCCCATCCACACATCCCGTTGACTATGATCACCAGCAACATTTTCCTTTGTATGACAGCTAGTGGGAAGAGAGGGCAGGAGCAACATTTTTCTCTTAGTTAAGTTCAGCGATGGGAGAGTATAGAGGAGAAGTGACTACCTGTGTGCACTCTGCCCACTCTTCCCCAATGGCTGGTCCATGCCTGATGTTGATCTGCAACTGGCAGCAGCATTAGTAATGAAAGTCAGCATAGAATTTGTGAGCCAGTAAAAGCTCACAGGCCCTGCAGTGGCCCCAGTCCCTCCTCACACATGGCTTCCTGTTAATGTGGAAACTCAAACGAGGGCGGGACCATTGCAGGACCTGAGAGTGCATGCTAGCTCAAAGATCCCATGCTGATTTCCACTACTTCTGCTGCTGGTGATGTCTGGAGAGGATTGCCCTTTGAGGCATTTGTGACCCCGGCTGGAGATTTTGTGACCCGATCTGGGGTCCTGACCCACAGTTTGGGAAGCTCTGTACTAGGCATTGATAGCTTGTTAGCACAAATAGCGTCATAGCTCTGTTTGCCTTAAATATAATCATTGGTCAACCATAGTGAAGATTTTTTGGCATTTTTATGAGGCAAATAAACTGACATATGTAATCCGAAAATAACTTCTTATAGAAAATCCTCCTAGTTCCTTGAATATTTCTAAATGTCAGTCATGCTCAACAAATGTTCTTTCTCCTTTTTTAAAAAAAAAGTTTGCAATATAATTAAAAAATCAACTTATCTTGATATGAAAATTGGCTTCTTCAAACAATTTTTCAATATTTTAAAGCACATACACCATTCATTGGTGCATTCACGAAAGAAATGGATAATTTCATGAGCACATGAGGTATTGGACATGTCAGTTTTAATGTACAACTAGAAGACCAATCAAACAGATGCACACGCGACTCCACTTAAAATCTGGCACATGTGCGCGTGGCCAGATTATTTTATAACATGCGCCACGTCCCTGGGCACAGGCTGACGTCTGTGCGCAAATGTGCATCCGCATGCCGGTTTGAAAGTTACCTTCTGTATGTGCACTTACATGTGTAAAATCTACCAACAATTCAAAGGCATATATCGTGGCAATTTTTTAAAAGCCCACTTACACGGGTAAAGTGCATTTACACGTGTAAAGTCCAGTTTGAAGCATGGAATCCTTTTAAAAATGATCCCCTAAATTTTTAGTTTTGGAACATCCCGTGTATGACCGGCTTGTTTCTTGGCACAAAGATACAGAGTTTCAGCTTGCACCCAAAGAAAAGAGACTATCCCTTGGTTTCTGGAGGTCTGTCCGCCTCCACCTTTGGAGACTCCATGCCAGGGTTTGGCGGGACTGTGTATGGCCCTGGTACTGAGTGTGCCCCCTGCCTTCACAGCTACACCTAGAAGAGGGGCTACACAAATAAGAAGAGAACCTGTCACCCAATAAGGGAATGAAAACAACTGGGCCATTTTTTTGATACTGCCTCGCTTTAAGGGGCAAAATAAAGGCACAATTACAGAACGATTAACTGGAAAGACAAAATAGTTGGTGTGCCCTTAGCCACTGACTTTTCGCTCTTCTTTTACATGTCATGACCCTCATCTGCAACTGAGTGCCACTTTAAAAGCACCCACGTGGAAGTATGAGGACACATGTAATAGAGAGGGCAGGAAACAAGGCTCCCAGTCAATCTGAGCACATATCTGGCCTAAACAGACAGAGGGTTTTCATTACAAGAGAGCAATTTTATAACTGTGCAGGTGGGATAAAGTCTGAAACGCACCTTTTCATGTGCAGACTTTAACCTGACTTTTCTAAATAAACGTATGCACGTGTGTCCGCTCTGAGAATCTACGCGGAAAGTGCCCGAGGACGCGCACAAACCCACCCGTGCAAAGTTAGACCTGCCCTACCGAAGGCGTTGCTTATGCAGGTGAACTTACACGACCACTTTTTAAAATAAAACAGTATTGCACTAAAGTCTAAACTCTCGCCCTCCCCGCTTCCTGGAATGGCTCTTGCCAGTTTGCATAAAAATATGTGCAAAACCAGGTTCCGTGTGTATGTACTTTTATACACACACTGAGCCCTGAGATATTTTAGTGCAGGAAACAGAGTTCAACGCCCAGAAATGGCTTTGAAAATTCAGGCCTAAAGGGCTGTTTTCAGTACGGTGCCTGACAGCTACAGTACACGCATACTTTTACACCCGCACAAAACAAGCCTATTTTCAAACAGAAGGTACGCATGTACATACTGTCCAACTATGGGGTTGATAATGCAGCTGGAAGTATCTGATTGCCCTTTACATGTTACAACACAATGGGGGACGCGTTTATGTTAGCGGCATCCCTATGATGCGTGCACCTTTTGGAAAATTCAATGCGCGCGCTCTGGTTTTGAACACACCTCTTCAAAGCCAAGCCCCTCCCCCCCAAGAACATCTCTTTCTTATGCAGCCCAGAGTATGTTACGTAAGTAACCTCGGCTTTCCTTACCAAAATGAATGCACTAAATAGGAGTGTGCAGGGATACGTTTTCGTATTTCAATTTGTTTTCGGGAGTTCCCCCCTCCCCCCCATGAATTTTGGTTTCTGGAATGTTTGATTCGTTTCATTCGTGTGAAAAAGAAAACTTTCCCTGGGAGAGCTTTGGTACCCTTCTCAAAGGATTTGGGGTGTCCCTGTGTAAAGTTAGATTTAGGGGTAGAGAAGATTCTGCTGCTCCCTATCTCACCTCAAGTGGATAGATCAGTCAGTGATCAATTAAGGTTTCAATTCTGTTGTTTTCCTCTTACTGTCCTCTCATTTGGAAACAAGAAAGTTTATCCACCCTTCCTGACTATTGATGGTTTTTTTCCCCCTTTTGGGTCAAAGATGTTTTTGTTTCTTTTGGCACTGAGGGACCCAGTTTCCAAATCATTGGGAAGATGTCTTTCACCTAGGAAGAGCGTGAGGAGTGGAGGTTTCATCAGAAAGGACTGGATTCCCTCCATTGCCAGGGGGAAGGTGTTGTGTAACAGATGTCTTTTTTTTCTACTGACTCAAGTGTGCTGCATTTGAGAGAAGAATGCCCACGTGGTGCTTTCAGAAGGAGTTGAGAGAAGAATGCCCACGTGGTGCTTTAAGAAGGAGATCTAAGGAAAGACTGCAGGAGAGATATGAGATCTGGGACTTGTGGTATTCCGATAATTTATTGGGAGTAATTCTAACCATTCAAAAGTGGGGAGAAAGATTGAAATAGATTTGGAAGAAGCTTTGTTTAATCTGAGTAACTGAGAAGGGGAAGGAGAGAAATTGTTAGAGACTTGGCTTCCATAAATTCAAAGGCTTCACTAGAAGACAGAGGTCATAAATAAATTAATCTTTATTCTTCATTACTGTCCACCAATTTTATTTAAAATCTAAGTGCTGTAAAGAATCTTCAATTTATCAACTATCGGTAAAGGAGTTGGAAACCACATTGCCTCTCAGTGTGATTACTGCTGCTATAGACTGTGAAAATTATCAGTGCCGTTTACAGGGATAGAAAAGGGCTGTGTACGCTGGTTAAAGCAAAAAGGCCTTGATGCTTCCAACCACAGGGAGCACCGGACCTCAGACGTGAAAGCTATCCATGGAGAACTGATTGCATATAGGGTCTATTTTATTTCTCTGTGCCTCTGGGTTCAGTACCTGGGTTTATCCCACCCAGGGGTTACATGTAAATACTTACCCAGCAATGGCTGACTTACCAGGTTAAACTTTACTTTTACCCATGTAAAATGTGCACAGTATAGAAATATTGGTATTTAACTCAAATATGGAATGCTGTGTTTTTTGAGAGTAGTTTCTCTGTTATTCATTTTGCCAAAAATTATCCCTATTTTTTTTAATTTCTAATTTATTTACAGATTGTATTGTCTGGTTATTAATCACAGCATTACTGCTCTGTATGTAAAGTGTGAGAAACGTTCCGAGGTGGCAAAGAACAGGAAAACTGAGTAATTAACATTATCCAGAACTGTATTATTCCACAGCGAACACTTTTACTCCACAGTCACCAGTGGTCTCGTAAAAAAGGCCTAGTAAATTTGACAGAAGTGCCAGTCACATCAGTAGATGCTCACGCAGAGCTGGAATTTCTTTTTAAGGTGTCCTTTCACTTTGCAAAGGCATTTCACACTCTGGAAAATTCTAGACAAGAGAGCTTTGATTTTGCCAGTAATTTCTCTGCTCACTTGTCTGTTATTAGAGTATTTGACTGGCAAACCATCTACTTTCCATTTCAAAACCTGTCTTGCAGCCCAGGTGTCATAAACAGAGGACCTGGCTGTCCACCATGGATGTGACTGCATGCATGGCAAAGTGATGGGACTATGAAGTTTAATGGGATCCTTTTTTGAATATATTTATTTATAGCTTTTTTATACCGACTTTCTTGATACAAATCAAATCAACTCGGTTTACAGAGAACAGAGATCTTAACAATAATGTTAACAATTATGAAATATAGCAACACAATAATTCTTTCTGACAAGCCCATTTTTGAGCAATGTCATAAGTTCCAAGGTTCAAGAAACCACTTTTCAAATGGGTTTAATGACATTTTATTTATTATTATTTATTTATTAAAGGCTTTTATATACCGACTTTCTTGATACAAATCAAATCAACTCGGTTTACATCGAACTAAGCAGTAACTATAACCAACCAGTCAACCAAAAACAATTTAGAGGAGCATAAAGTTACATTATAACAAGGATGCCTTAACTGGGAGAAGGAAAAAAAGAGAGGGAGAACGAAAATAAATTACTATATACAATGGAATATGAGAGGGAGGCGAAGAGCCGACCTCATGATGACTTGAGAATACAGTTAGAATTTGTTTATTTACATGAGTGATGGAATAGATGTAAATCAGGCTGTTGGGCTATTGGCGGGGAAGGCTAGGGAGAACAGCCAAGTCTTTAGTTTCTTTTTGAAAGTTTGTAGGCAAGTTTCCTGCCTGAGGTCCGGAGGCATGGCAAAGACATGGCATGGCATGGCAAAGACATCCCAAAGGGTCTAAGAAAATAAAGCCAAACAACTTAAAAATTACAATTGCAGGAGCTCATTTAACATTTTTTTTTAATGTAGTTCATATTTGGTATAAACCAAATAGATGATTCTTTCACTTGTCTATTACATGTCAATGCAATCCTGTTTTCATTGTCTTGCCCAATGAGTTTGGAAACGAACTACAAAACCCCCAACAATTTTCAACATAAATTATCTTCACCTCTCAGGAAACGGCGTTTCAAATGCATTGTGAATACGTCCAGAAAGGTCTGTACTCTAGGTCTGATTTAGGGATAGGTTTAAAAATAACAAGAAAATAACTTTGACATTTGTTGTTTTGCTTTGTGTCATTTCCCATCTGAAACAGCACAAAAAAACCCAATGTCGTGTCATTTCACTTCATCTCTACCGTTTTAGCCTATGCTAAATGATTTTAATGAGCACTAAAACCGGGCAAGTGTGTGCTAAAACTATTCAGTGCATGGTAAAATGACAGAAACTAAACAGAAAACATTTTTTTTCCTTCTGCACATCCCTAATTTGTCTCCCATAGTGCATTCGTTAAAGAAAAAGTTTCCATTACCAATTTGTAGCATTTTTTTCCCTTAAAGGTCTATGAAGGGAGACTTGGGGCATCTGAAGAACGGAGTAGGATTCATTATTTCTGTAGCGGAGCACTTGCTACCAAAGCCAGCACATAAACGTTAGAAGAGCAAATCTCATTAATCAGTAACGTGGGAGGACGGCCCCGTGGCTGAGTGGTAGCACTGTGCCCTGAAATGTGGAGGGACCTGGGTTTGATTCTCCCTGGGTCGGATGGGACTGAGGATGCTGCAGAGGTGGCGCTCACAGCCCCTTGGAGGGAACTGGGAAGAGTCATGCTCATCATGAGGTGGTAACACCTCCTGGCCATGACTGAAGGATTCCAGAAGGAGGCCTGGTGCATGGCCCCCCAGCTGAGGATTGTCACTGCAATGACTGGGCTAAAGTACTGTAAGCTGGGAGGGGATATAAAACAGGGTTAAAAGTCACCTGGTAGTTGTGAAGGAAGACTCCTAGTTCCAGATCCCAGCTCTGGTTCTGATTCAGCTGGAAGCCCAAAGGAGGAGGAAACTGCTGAGTCAAGCAGAAGTTCAGCATGTGACTTTGCAAATAATCTTTGGTCACTTATCATTTGAAAACTCTTCAACTGCATTTCTGCTTTTACAGATTTAGGAACCGATGAGAAAATTCCTTTGATAAACTTTTTTTTTTTTTTAATTATTTGTTTGTACTTCTATGCCGCCAATGCCCATGGCTCTAGGCGGCTCACAAAATAACATACACAAAATAAGAGCCACGCACCAAGACGGATATCATGTCCGGCTTCCACTCAGAACTGAAGTACGATTAATAGTCGAACCTTACCAGTGCGTTAATTGTAAGAAAGTCTGAATAGGCGAGTTTTCAGCGACGCTTTAAAGGTTTTCAGACGGGTCGTTAACGGCAAATCCTGAGGTAAAAGACTCCACCCATAGAAGGAATGGCCACGGAGAACGCCCGCTCATGCGTCTCCACCAACCTCCCATGCCGAACAGATGGAACATCAAGCAAGCAACGCTGCAAGGATCGCAGAGCCCGCAATGGATTATAGATTCGCAGTAAACAGCTTGCCCAAGGAAATGAATCCAACGCCAGAAGTTATTATTATTTTGGACCAGCGTTTTGTAAATTGGAATAAAATTGGAGAGATATGATCCCTCATACATAAAACTAAGTTTTATCAGGCTGATATACAAAAGATCTATGTGCCCAACTTAAAATTTTCCCGATTTGAACACCTAAAATTAGGTTCCTATTGTATTTTTACAGGATGCCTAAAAAGTGGGCAGGGCCAGGGGAGGGATCAGGTCAGGGGAATTAAGTTACATACTCAGGGCTGATTTCCAGTGCTAAGCACCTAAAGTTAGGAGAGGGAATGTCAGGCCTAAATTTAGGATCGCAGCTTTCTTTGAATATCAAAACCTTCAGGGTTGTCCTTTTAAAAATGTTGGGAGGGGGAGGGGTCGAAGCTGGGGGGGGGGGCCATCATATCTATTGAAAAATTTAAATCCAGAGCCACTGATCTTTCTTGACCCATTTTGTTAATCATTCCAGGTTCCCAGCTTTCATTTGGCCTATAATCATAAAACGCTGGTTCATCCTTTTAGAAAAGAACTGTTTTCTTCTGCAGCTGCAGCCCATCTTGCTCTTAACTACCAAACAAGTGGAAGTACAAGATATGCCTCAGCCAGATGTAAGGGAGTGTCCCTTTCTGCCCCTTAAAAGTAGTTCTAACCCTTACAGATATGCAACTGTGCCTTCGGTTGGTCTCCGTGTCCTAAGAGAGCGAAACAGGTCTCCCTAGATCTTGTCCTGAAAGTGATGTCAGTATAGTGCCAGTGATAAGGAAGGAGTACCATTCCTCACTGGGGAGGGTCTTTGAGGATGAATAAAATCTCTGCACTCATGTGATGCAGGGGAGAAGAGTCAGCCTGAGCTCAGAGCTGAAGTAGCCCTCATGGAAGGCACTTGGTAGGCCTTATCCCTCCTCAGGGAAGGTTGCACGAGAAGAATTTCTTCCTGTTCAGGGAAGGTAGCTGGGACCTGAAGAGAGACCAGGCCTGCTGAGAGGAGAAAGCTCCACAGAGCTCTGGAGGAAGAAGTATTCCTGAGGAAAAAAAAAAAGGATTCCTTAGAATCCGTGGGATGAGAGTGCTGGGAGGTTTCAGGAGTAAACTTGCTTGAGGAAATCCATAGAGTCAAAGACTGATCCAACAAATCAGCCAAAGACTCCAGAAGGAGAAAGAGAGGAACAGATTTCAGCTACTCAGAAGGAAGTGGGAGGGCCCAGGGTGGAAAGGTACCTGCCCCAATGATTTTTACCTGTGTAATCCAAAGTTTGGGAGGCCACTAACCACCAATGGGGGCAAAAAAGAATTTAGTGTCTCTTCGGGGCTGGGTCACTCTGGCTAGATTTCACACAGTCTCTCTTTCCCCCAGGGTCAGGATTTTTTGTTAGTTTGGGGGGGGGAGGGGGGAAAGACTTACTTCCAGGGTCCAGAGTGACAGAGGTAACTTCTTGTAAATTCCTTTCCCTGAAAGAAGGGTACTTTTCCCTCACTGTGCGTACTGTAAGTGCCAATAAATATATTGAAGCCACTGATTTAGGGGCCGATGTACTAAGATGCGCTGAAGCTGCCGCGGGTTTGTGCGCGGATGTACACCTATTTGTATGCACGTTTTACCGTGCAAAGCCCTATATGGGGATGTAATAAGGATTTTGTGCGTGGGGAAAAAAGCATGTACAAACACGCTTACTGGCCTGCGGTTTTTCCTGCACGAATGCATACTAACGGCATACAAAGGAGGCGATTAACTAATCATAGGCGATACAGGGAGCCGCACTAATGCTAATGCGGGTTTTTTACCGCCATGGTCAGGGCACGAGTTAAGTGTCAGCGCCAACTCGGGGGGGCCTATGTCGGCGTCTGAGCATCCTGAAAAACCACCTTGCTGAGCGCCTATCTCGGTGTCTGGGCTTCGGAACGGCCAGCTTAGATATGTGCTTCCCTGGATGCTTTTCTCGATATTCGAGCAACCAGATTTTTGACCAGCCGAGTGCCTAACTCAGTGCCTGAGTGGCCAGATACACAGCCAGAAGAGCGCCTGAGCAGCAAGATTAGCTAGGCGCCTTTCTGGGCGCCCGATCGTATTTTCTGCCACAAACTGAGCGCGGACGGCCTGATAAGTGCCTAGCTCAGTGCACAAATGGTAAGATTAGCTAGCCGACTTTCTGAGCACCCAATCGTGCAGATTTGTGAGCAACTAAACGCCTAGCTCAGCACCGAAACGGCAAGGTAAGTTAGGCGCCTTTCTGGGCGCCCAATTGTATAGATTTTTCTGCCACAAACAGAGCACGAGCAGCCTGATAAGCGCCTAGCTGAGTGCCTATCTTGGCTTCAGAGTGGCCAGCTTAGCAAAGTGCTTTTCACGGTGTTCGAGGTAGACGTTTCCCTGGGCGGACAGACACACAGCCAGAAGAGCGGCAAGATTGTTGTGAATTATCACCCATGAAAATATTTGCCCTGTTTTCTGCAGCACAGTTATTGGAAATATTAAAAATACTTTCCAGGGTCATACTTTCACTTAATAGGGAGACCTGTTTGCTCTCTCACTCGCTTTTACGCATGGATTATTAGCACAGGTTTTGAGCATGGATGCGGACGCTTATTACACAGGCCCTGTACCACGCTTAGGTACGCGCATTTTACCGTACACATGCGTGGATATTTGCGCGCGAATAATCTGCACGATTTCTTTTTTTTTTTACATCCCGCGGAAGCGGCAGCTTCAGCAGCGCGCGATGATCAAAACCCGCGCTCATAACGAGCGCCTGTTTTGCCGCAGATCTTATTACATCAGCCCCTTAGTGTCCAAATTGATCTTTACTGATGGGTACTCAGGTGAAACAGTCATAATCCTCTCTCTCCCCAGGGATGAAGACTCCAGATGGGTGTCCTTGTAACCGTCTCTAATCTCAGAAAGGAGGCCCAGACAACTGATCCGTAAAGATAGACTTTTATTGCCAGCAAGATGCAGCTAAGACAAAGGCTTAGTACAACTGCATATCCTCAATGGTTTCAAATATTTCTCTCTCACACAGGCTAATACAGTACAGTGCGCTCCGCATTTTCGACACACTAGCTTTACCTCCAAAACTAATAGCAGCCGCAACATGCAAATGCTTGTTGATGGCCCTATTAGTTATTCCCGCGCGATTCACTAAGTAAAATGTGCAGCCAAGCCGCACATTTTACTTTCAGAAATTAGCGCCTACCCAAAGGTAGGCGTTAATTTCTGCCGGCACCAGGAAAATGTACAGAAAAGCAGTAAAAACTGCTTTTCTGTACACTCTCCAACTTAATATCATGGCGATATTAAGTCGGAGGTCCCAAAAGTAAAAAATAATTAAAAAAAAAAATTTAAAATCGGCCCGAGGCTCGAAAACCGGACGCTTAATTTTGCCAGTGTCCGGTTTCCAAACCCGTGGCTGTCAGCGGGTTTGAGAACTGACGCAGGAAAAATTGAGCGTCGGCTATCAAACTTGCTGACAGCCGCCGCTCCTGTCAAAAAAGAGGCGCTAGGGACGCACTAGTGTCCCTAGCGCCTCTTTTTACCGCGGGCCCTCATTTACTGAATCGCGCGCACAGGAGAGCGGGCACTCGCCCACTCTCCCGTGACTTTTACTGAATCGGCCTGACAGTTAGGTGATCTTCCTTTTTTCTCTTTCTCTCTCAATTGAATCACTGATGGGAGGGATCCTGACAGGAACAAGCAGCTCCAGAAGTCACTGCAGCGAGTTACCATCATTCCTCTGCTTCCTGGAAAGGTTATAGTGGTGCAGGTCTTCCGTATTCAGGGCCCCCCATGAAGTGGTTTCCCCCAAATTTCTCCCTCAGCAAACTCCCTGGGGTTTCACAGTCTTCTTATAAAGAAAAGTTTTCAAGTCCCCAAAACAACCCAGGACAAACCACCCTGCACCTAAGTAGTGGGATACAGGAGTGGAGTCTCCCAACCCATAAGAACATAAGAAAATGCCATACTGGGTCAGACCAAGGGTCCATCAAGCCCAGCATCCTGTTTCCAACAGTGGCCAATCCAGGCCATAAGAACCTGGCAAGTACCCAAAAACTAAGTCCATTCCATGTAACCATTGCTAATGGCAGTGGCTATTCTCTAAGTGAACTTAATAGCAGGTAATGGACTTCTCCTCCAAGAACTTATCCAATCCTTTTTTAAACACAGCTATACTAACTGCACTAACCACATTCGCTGGCAACAAATTCCAGAGTTTAATTGTGCGTTGAGTAAAAAAGAACTTTCTCCGATTAGTTTTAAATGTGCCACATGCTAACTTCATGGAGTGCCCACTAGTCTTTCTACTATCCGAAAGAGTAAATAACCGATTTACATCTACCCGTTCTAGACCTCTCATGATTTTAAACACCTCTATCATATCCCCCCTCAGTCGTCTCTTCTCCAAGCTGAAAAGTCCTAACCTTTTTAGTCTTTCTTCATAGGGGAGTTGTTCCATTCCCCTTATCATTTTGGTAGCCCTTCTCTGTACCTTCTCCATCGCAATTATATCTTTTTTGAGATGCGGCGACCAGAATTGTACACAGTATTCAAGGTGCGGTCTCACCATGGAGCGATACAGAGGCATTATGACATTTTCCGTTTTATTCACCATTCCTTTTCTAATAATTCCCAACATTCTGTTTGCTTTTTTGACTGCCGCAGCACACTGAACCGACGATTTCAATGTGTTATCCACTATGACACCTAGATCTCTTTCTTGGGTTGTAACACCTAATATGGAACCCAACATTGTGTAATTATAGCACGGGTTATTTTTCCCTATATGCATCACCTTGCACTTATCCACATTAAATTTCATCTGCCATTTGGATGCCCAATTTTCCAGTCTCAGAAGGTCTTCCTGCAATTTATCACAATCTGCTTGTGATTTAACTACTCTGAACAATTTTGTGTCATCTGCAAATTTGATTATCTCACTCGTCGTATTTCTTTCCAAATCATTTATAAATATATTGAACAGTAAGGGTCCCAATACAGATCCCTGAGGCACTCCACTGTCCACTCCCTTCCACTGAGAAAATTGCCCATTTAATCCTATTCTCTGTTTCCTGTCTTTTAGCCAGTTTGCAATCCATGAAAGGACATCGCCACCTATCCCATGACTTTTTACTTTTCCTAGAAGCCTCTCATGAGGAACTTTGTCAAACGCCTTCTGAAAATCCAAGTATACTATATCTACCGGTTCACCCTTATCCACATGTTTATTAACTCCTTCAAAAAAGTGAAGCAGATTTGTGAGGCAAGACTTGCCCTGGGTAAAGCCATGCTGACTTTGTTCCATTAAACCATGTCTTTCTATATGTTCTGTGATTTTGATGTTTAGAACACTTTCCATTATTTTTCCTGGCACTGAAGTCAGGCTAACCGGTCTATAGTTTCCCGGATCGCCCCTTGAGCCCTTTTTAAATATTGGGGTTACATTTGCTATCCTCCAGTCTTCAGGTACCCAGACTAAAGATCACAGGTCAGATGGAGCCCAAGTCCCCAGGTAGGCCAAAAATCCAGATCAGGAAAAAAACTCTCCAGACTTTCTCCAAACACAAATACACTACCCCCCAGAGCTATCAAGAGAGAGCTACTTATAAATCCTTCTAAAGGGGCAACTATTCCAGCACCTTCAAAGGGAGGAACTGTACATGAATGCTACTCCCCACTTAACAAACCTGCACTGCACTAGCTAGGAGAGTTAAACTAGGGCCACTAACGGTAATGAGACCGAAGGGTCAATTTTGCCTATTTGGGAAAGAGCGTGCAAAGAGACTGTATTTGGATTTCTGTGACATTTTGGACTGTTCCTTTTTGGTGCACTATCAATTAATGTACCTTGCTGGACTTTGCTTTCCTGCCACCAGTTTGCAGTAAAGACTTTTAATTTTGAACAACAGAACCGGACAGAAGAGTGTTATTTTGGTGTGACTCGGGGGCAGATGGACAGTGATGTGGACCCCTGGGCAGTAAGGGTCACTGGCTCTTGAACACCCATCCGAGGCTAAGGGAGAGTGTTGTGGGTCCTCGGCACTGCTCTATTGCACGAATGATGAGTCCTTCCCTGATGTAACTGGACTGGTATGCAGAACCCCAGGAGGTCATGGGGCCTTGAGTAGTCTGTGGCCTTTCCTGTGTGTCCCCCTTGCCCCAGAGCTGACCAGTTCTGGAGGTATACAAACATCACCATTAAAAAAACCAAAAACAAAACAAAACAAACAAAACCAACAAAATGTATCAATCAATCAATTAATTAATTAATTAATTACCATGCAATTAGGATGCGGTGTTAGTATTCAGAAAATTACTTAACCAAAACACTTCTAGGCTACTTTGGTTTTGGATACAATAATCAATCTTCATTTTCCTTAGGAATTTAATTTTTGGGTCCCTCATGGCTCTTTCATTATGATTTAATAAACCATAATTTAATTAAAATGCCATCTACTTGGAACGAGCATGAAAGGAGATTAACATGCACAAAAATTAATGTAACATTTAATATTCATCTTTTATCCCACGGGGTGTTTTTAATAAGCAGATCAAAAGTTTAGAATCCAGCTACCGTGGTGATTTTATTTGAATCAGTATGACAGACAAAACATGGATTTTTTTTTCTTCTTTAATTTGTTTCTTGAGTTGTAAATACCGAGCTATAGCTTCCATATAGGGGACTTCAGACTTGTCCTCAGAGTGTGCTAAATACTCCTTTAAAGAAGACTTGGGAAAAAGCTGTAAATGAATGTTGTTATCTACACAGGAGGTTGTGGCTTTGGAAACAGTGTCTGTTAATCAGTCCTCCCTATTTAATGTTTTGTTTTTTTTCTCTTTTTGGTCAGCAGTTCATCCTTTCTCCTCTTTCTTCCGGCTCAGTGGAAACCCGTGCTGGGATTCTGCCACCATGAGCCTTCATTTGCAATTAGCCGGGGATTTTCCCCCCTATTTTAAAAGACTCTCCCTGCCATTACAGCAATAGTCCTGAAACTGTGAACCGTTCACCAGGGCTCCCTCTGGAATCCTGTATCATGGGCTCTGCATCCATCACACTGACCAGGACAATCCTCCTATCCCCAGGACTTATTGCCTCCACAGCAGCCCTAGCCCCCGGCAAGCCAGTGTATGGCAATCCCAATCCAACAATGGAAACAGGGGCTTTCTGCATGGCAAGGCACAGCACTGCCACTGAGTCACTGGACCAGCCCTATATCAATATTTTTTTTAATGATTTGATGACGTTGGCATCTGATGTCATGGCATGAAAGTAGCTCCTGCAGTGACATCACAAGAATTCCACCTACAGATTCACCGAAAATGAGAGAGAACGCAGACTTCAGAACCATTTTGTTGCATAAGAGACCCCCTCTCTCCTCATGCATTACTCAACCAATTGGCTCATCTGACTGGTAAAGCTGTCTAAAGACCCAGTTTCCAGAGGGAAACTTTAGTAAATGTCAGCAGAAAACGACCCTGGAGGGTCCATCCAGTCTGACCTGCAAGCTTTTTTGTTTCCCCTTCTTTATTTCTTTTTAGGGTAAGTGTGAAGGTTACCCTAGTCAACACTAATTACTGTTTCTTCATCTCCATCAATTATCCATTAGAAATCCTCTGTGCTTATCCCATACCCTTTTGAATTCCATTACCATCCTTGTCCTCCCTACCTCTACTGGGAGGGCATTCCAAGCACTCACCACCCTTTCTGTGAAGAAATACTTCCTGACATTGGTCCGGACTCAACCCCCTGCATATTAGGACTCCTTAATGTAGAGTTTTCTTTCTTTTGTGTGCCAGTTCATGTTGGTAATTGAACTTCTGTGATTTCTATTTGACATTGGCACTGCAGTTACCAAAATACACTTGGAGGGACAGGAATCAAAAAATGAGGAATGTGCCAAGCCTTAATCCCTCCAAAACTGGCAGCTTCAGAGAAGTTCAGACTGGTCTAATATTCTGGAACCCTTAATAATACAATTTCATTCAATAGCTGGAAAGCCTCAATATAGCTGACATGATTCCCCCTGCCCACAATGAGCATGAACACACAATAGGAGCAGTAAGTGCACTAAAAACAATAAGCCAGCTACAGATTCCTCTATCCTTACTTATGGATGATGTTATTTTTATTATGCTAGCATGTTAAGAATAAAACAAAAAGGATACAAATGCCTTTTTATGTTGATACTAATCTATACAGTTCACTGAAAAGTAATCTCTTTCTAATCCCCATTTTTGTGATCATCATTTTGTACAAGCAGGAATGGTGTGCTGGCTCAACTTGCTGAGAAACTGGCACTACCAACAGGTCATGAAATGACAGTTAAATGGAGTCCTGAGCTGTTGCTTATCACCATGAGCTGATTAAGGAAGAGGCAGAAGGAATGACTCAACAGGTTGTGGGACCTTCAGCTAAGCCACACATATACTAAGGATTACTGATCTTGGTAAATCATTCATGTGGGGGCGCATCTTGTTTGGACTAGTAGTGATATGCAGAGGGGCCAATGCAATTATCGTGAGCGAAAAAAGTGCGTCCAAACTGGGCGCCCGTTTTTTCAATGCGGGCACACCCACCTCTCCTAGGCGCCCGATTCAATACTCAAATGAGCTGGCATGCTAAAAAGGGTGTGTTAGGGATAAATTGTGCGTCCCTAGCACGTCCTTGGCATTGGGCGCCCAGGAGACATGTGCTGAGGGAGGGTTATGAAAATGGCCGCCCAGTATGAGCTTCCATTTTATCCCACGACAGCTAATTTACCAGCATAATACACACGCACAACATACACGGCCTGAAGCGTGAATATTTTGGGTAGCATCTTGATACTAAGTAGGAGGAACCACAGAAAGCAGCATCATGAAAAAATAAAAAAGCTTGATGGAAAAAAAAAATGTTCGGGGTACACAATATACACTCACAATATACACGCTCCAGACCGTGTATATTGTGCATGTGTACTGTGCCGGTAAATTAGCTGCCGAGGGGTTTTCATAACCCACACACGATGATAGTAAGCAGGAGTAACCACAGAAAAGCAGTATTTTGGGTTTTTTAGTTGAGCCCTTGGTGCGCGGCAAGACCTAACACCAACTCCAGGGCTGGAGTTAAAATGTGTGCATCAGGAGTTTCTGTGTTAAAACGTGTGCATCAGGTGCACGGTGATTTTTTGCATTGTGGATAATAGCTAATAGCCTCATTGACATGAGCACTATTAGCTACGCACTTGTTTGGACAGGCATTTTGGACGTGCTAATCCCATTACTACATTGGGAGTTATTCTAGCGTGTCCATACGCACATCAAGCTGTTCGCGAGGCTGAGCGCACTATATTGCATCAGCCCCAGAGTTTGCAGCTGCAGATGACAGGACATATTACGCTTACTGTAAGTCATCAGCCGGTAGGGTTTTCCCATCCTTGCCAGAAGAACCTTGTATCTTAGCTTTTTGGATTCATTTTAAATCAACTAAAGTGACATGCTGATGCACACTGTGTTTCTTTTTTACATTTCCACCGTGGGATGCGTGGCACTCCTCTGCAAAATTTCAAGAGTGCTTGGTGTTTCTTCATTGCAAGCAATGGGACTCTAGTGATACAGAGCTTACAGCAGCTGCAAGCTCTGTCAACATATCTCTTACCAAATACAATATGATGGGTCGTGTGTCTCCCCTAAGAACATATCAGACTGGTTTTGTTGTCTGTTCACTTCTTTTATCCTTCCTGTTTGAGCTTCTGAATCTCTTCCATTCATCTGACCTCACAATAGATTTTTGGTGACTGGGATGAATATGAACATGAACATGAAAATTATTGCCCTGAGAAGGATCATTATGAGGGCTATTTTCAAAGCCATTTCCGTGCGTAAAACAGTCTTTTACGCGTAGGAAAGGGGTCTTTCATCGCCTGAGGCACCTTTTTTGGGTTGTTGTTCTTTTTTTTTTTTTTTTACCTCGGAAGGCTGTATAATGAGAAATAAAGAAATGAATGAAAATCTTTGGAAACTGCCTACCCTCTCTGCAGATGAAGTTACACGTGTAGTGCCACTATGCACACAACTTTACACAGAGAGAGAAGAAGGCATTCCTGGGGGCGGGGCTGGCAAGAGTTAGCACACACACATGCACTTTTGAAATTTCCAAATTCTGCACGTACATTTTCCCGGGAAAAGTTCCCAGACACATAGCACACAAAGCTCCCCCCTCTGAAAATCGACGTACAGCCTGAGGCTAAAATGTACCCAGAGAATTAACAATAGCACTGCACTGGTACACGACTGGCATTCTGTATGAGTGCACATTATGCTTATAACTCTGAAAAAGCGCTGATCTACGAAAAGAAAGAAAACTGAACCGATAACACTAGAAAGGTGCAATTTTACTAAAAGAGCAAACACAGCATTGACTGTACTCAAAATGCTGGGAACTCTAAACTCCAGAATTAACCAAGGCTTTTGGAAATACGCCAACCCAGCAGCCATGGCATCTCATGCCTCCTCGTCCTACTCCTCTGCAGATTTGTCACACTGACCTGCACCTGCGCCTCGCTCCTCATCAGATAGCGCATTTTGTTGAGGATGCACTGCTGTAGCTGTTCCCAGGAGATGGCTCTGTCTTCTCTCATCAGCAAGGGAGGACCAAACCTGCAAAGCCATACAATCTGTTACGTACAATCAGGGTCCTACCAGGAATCTGTCAATCAAAATCCCAATATTTCTGCCAGACTGGATCAGACTATACCTCAACGGTGTCGGTTGGGGTGTCAAAAGGCTTCCTGTGACTGAAAGCAAGAAGTACTGCTCCCTTTCTAGTTCTGGCAACAGTCTAGATTGTTAGGCTACCCTGAAAATCAGACTGGTAAGGATGCTTTTCAGGAATAATTTCAGGGTCACAGTTCATCCTGGAACTAGCATTATACTGTTGGACATTTCACATGAAAACACAACACAGGGCAAACCTGTTTGTAACAGATTATCTCCCTGACTAATAAAAGTCACCAGAAGGCATGCCTGAGCCAGTGTGCTAAGCCAAGCATCCCTGTGGGAACTCTTAATGTTAACTCTTTATTTGCTTTATGTTATGTCAGTGAAGATCAGACCTTTCCCTCTTCCATTCTGTTCACAACTTGCAGGTGGGAGCACTGAGTGGAACACAGCCCCAGAGCATTCTGGAATGACCTTCTACAGGGCTTCCCCAAGCCAAGGCCAGAGAAACAGCCACGTGTACATTTCCAAAAAGGCACCTGGCTGACAGAAGAAGGCGCAAATCAGCCTGATGTACAAAGGATCTCCACAGTTTATATCCAAAGATCGGGCTGTTATACGGATAAGTATGCGTGTGCTTGAAATCGTTTCAAATGGAAGGTGCACATGGGGGGAGGGCAATTTTTAAAGAAATTTTGTTTTATTTATTTGTTTCATGCATATGTATATAGATATATCTATCTGTATATATATATATATATATATATATATATATATATATATACACACACACACATGTATACATACATATATATATGTATGTATACAGAGAGAGAGAGAGATCTGTGCTCAGCAGTGAATAGGAATTAACACTGAAACAATAAACACCAAACAAAACAAACATTAAAAAACCAGAGTTGCTTACCTGTAACAAGTGTTCTCCTAGGACAGCAGGATGTTAGTCCTCACAGATGGCTGACTTCATCGGATGGAGCCTGGCACAGAAAACGTTTGTCAAAGTTTCTAGAACTTTGTCTGGCACACAGAGCATGCCTAGCATGCCACTATCTGCGTGTCCACACGAGGTCCCTCTTCAATCTCGTAATATAAAATTCACGAGCGAAAAATAAAATAATAAAACGAAAGGAGAACACAACTCCTCGAGGTGGCGGGTGGGTTTCCTGAGGACTAACATCCTGCTATCTTAGCAGAGCATCTGTTACAGGTAAGCAATTCTGCTTCTCCTAGGGCAAGGAGGATGGCAGACCTCACAGATGGGTAAATATCAAGCTACAGGCTGCTCCCAGATTCAACAATGACCAATAGCCCCTAAAGGGGTGCCAACGGGCACAATAAACTACAGTGCTTTTGGTAACAGAGGGAGACAGCCTGAACCCAAACATTGGGCCCTAGGCAGAGAGAGTTGGGTTTTAAGCTGGAAAAGTTTGCAGAGGACAGATTGGCTGAAGTAACTATCCTGACGACCATCTTTGCCCAGGCAGTACTGGGCAGCGAACTTGTGTAGAGAACTCCAGGTCGCAGCCCTGCAGGTTTTGGCGAAGGGGACTGCCCGTAAGTGAGCCACCAACGCCGCCATAGCCCTCACAGAGTGACTTTTGACTCGGCCTCCCAGCTGAAGGCCCACCTGTGCATAGCAGAAGGAAATAGAATCTGCAAGCCAGTTGGATAGAGTTTGTTTACCCACCGCAACCCCCAATCTATTCTTATCGAAAGATATGAAGAGTTGAGTGGATTTTCTGTGGACTGCTTGCGTTCTAAGTAGAAGGCTAGAGCCCTCTTACAATCAAAGGTGTGTAAGACCCTCTCGCCCTGGTGAGAATGGGGCCTCGGAAAAAAGGTGGGCAGAATGATGGACTGATAAGAGGTGAAAATCAATCACTACCTTAGACAGGAACTTAGGATGGGTATGGAGCACCACCCTATCATGAAAGAATTTTGTGTAGGGCGGATACGTAACTAACGCCTGAAGCTCACTAACCCTATGCGCCAAAGTGATTGCCACCAGGAATAAAACTCAGATCATAGGCGCGCATAGGCTCAAAGGGATGGAGAATGAGCTGCTCTAACACAAGCTGGAGGTCCCAGGATACAACAGGAGGCCGGAGGGGGGGCTTCAATTGAAGCAAGCCCCGCATAAAATGATCTACTGTGGGCTGAATAGAGATGGGTGTGCCGCAACACCTTGATGGTAAGCACTAACCATACTCAGGTGAACCCTGACTGAGGTGGTTTTAAGTCCCGCCTCAGAAAGGTGCCACAAATAGTACAAGAAACTCAGTGTGGGGCAGGTGAATGGATCTAAGCCATGTCCCTCGCACCAGACTGAAAACCTCCTCCACTTCAGTTGGTAAGGCTTCCTGGAAGCTACCAGCACCTGAGACACATTGTCAGAAAGGTCCAGGGGCTGCAGGACTAGGCACTCAATATCCAGGCTCACAGGGCTAATGCCCGGAGGTTTGGATCGAGCAGTCTGCCCTGATCTTGTGATATCAGATCGGGAGAGGTCCCTAGATGGATGGGCTCCCTGAAGAAGCAGAAACCAGACCTGTCTGGGCTAGTATGGGGCCACAAGAATCATACTCCCCGATCCTGCTAGAGCTTCAAGAGAGTCTTCATGACCAGCGGAAGAGGAGGATATGTGTACAGGAGACCTGTGCCCCAATGTTGGGCAAAGGTGTCTGAGGCTGGAAGCCTGTCCGTCCCATATAGGGAGCAGAAGTTACCTTGCAGTTGCAGGGGGAGGCAAAGAGATCCATATCCAGAGTTCCCCATTGGTGGAATATCCAGGCTGCCACTGCCGGATCCAGGGACCACTCATGTGGCCGAAACGTACAGCTCAGGCGGTCTGCCAGTACGTTCATTTCTCTGGCTAGGTACGTCGCTCTCAGGGACATGCCCTGTGACAGAGCCCAGGACCAAATTTGCACTGTCTACTGACAGAGGAGGAACGAACCCATGCCTCCCTGTTTGTTGATGTGAGACAGGAGGTCCCAAAATGCCCAGAGCGCGTAACAAATCGCCCGAAGCTCAAAGAAGTTTATCTGGTAGAGAGATTCCTGAGCCGTCCACTGACCCTGCGTGTGCAGGTTGTGCACATGGCCCCCCCCCCGAACCGTGGAGGGAGGCATCAGTGGTAAGTACTACCTGAGGCGGGGCAGCCTGAAAAGGGGTCCCCCACTTCAGGTTGGAGAGGTTCTCCCACCAGGACAGGGAGACCCACAGAGGTGAGGTCCTGGAACGCTTGTAGCCATTGCGATCGTAATGTCTACTGTGCTCTATACATGCAGAGGCGGGCCAACGGCGTGAAATGGACAGAGGCAGCCATGTGGCCCAAGAGATGAAGCAGCAGATGAGCGGGAACCTGACTGCTGCGCACCAAGCCAGCCAGAGATGAAAGGGCAAAAGCCCAATCTTGGGGCAGAAATGCTTTGGTCTAAAGCGTGTCCAGTGTGGCTCCAATGAAGTCCAGATGGTACTATGGGCCGAGATGGGATTTGGGGCAATTGATAACAAGTCCCTGGGACTGCAGCACCTGGATAGCCGATGTAGAGAGCACAGTGCCCCCTGCTGGGAGGCACTCGATCAGCCAGTAGTCCAGGTAGGGGAACACATGCACCCCCTGTCGCCGGAGGTGCGCCCCTACTACTGCCAGGCACTTAGTAAAAACCCAAGGGGCTGAAGCCAGGCCGAAAGGCAGGTTTGTCCGCACAAGTGGAGATCGATCCGTGAATGCGTCCAAAAGATATATTACTTTTGCTGGTCATATAGTGATATATATGATCCTCCATACACAAATTGTTCAATTTGTGAATTGAAGAGAATACACACAAGCCCCTGAGGCAGCCGTCTTGATACGGCGAAACTCGGCCAGAGTCGGGCTACCCTTTGTCTCCACTTCAATAAAGGAATTTCACAAGACTTTTGGCATCTATTCCTTTGTTCACCCTTTCCCACCACAAAGTGCAGATACTTCCTGTGACTCAGAAAGATCGCAATGTGGGCGTAGACATCTTTCAGGTCGAGGAAGCAGAGCCAGTCTCCTCCGTTGAGGAGAGGGATCAGGGTGTCAAAGAGACCAATTTGAACTTTTCCCTCTGCAGGAATTGTTCAACACTGAGACTGAGTGGGGCGAAGACCCCCAGTTCTCTTTGGTATCAGGAAATACCTTGAATAGAACCCTCAGAGCTCATGGCGGAGGGGAACAGGTTCTACCGCTCCTGCCATTATAAGGGCGGAGAGCTCTGTAAGAAGTATTTCCTGCCAGGCGCCCGAACCCCACGATGGACATGGTGGAAAATTTGCAGGGACATCCCTGAAATACAGCTGATAACCCCAGTGTATGATCGTAAGAACCCAGTGGTCTGAGTAACAAGAGCCAAAGGTGAGCGTAGCGAAGAAGCCTGCCCCCTATAGGGGGGAAGGACGCTGGGGTTATGGTAGGCTGACTCGGGCTCCTTTGCCCCCAGTCAAAACCCATAGCAGGGCTCTGCTGGGGCGCTGGTTGGGGCTTGGGGGCCTACTGTTGGTGAGGACAAGCCCTAGAACCAGCAAGGGGCGTACGCACCCGAGAGGCTTGAGGGTAAAATTTCTTTTGACGGAAGAAAGACCTCCTCTAGTTTTGTCGGGAGGACTTTCTAGCGGAAGATGGCAGGTCGGAAGCACTAGCCGATAGCTGTTGAAGGGTCTCATGGTGGTCCTTCAACTGGGCTACCACATCCTTGACCTTGTCTCCAAAGAGATTCTTGCCTGTGCAGGGCAGATCAGCCAGCTTCTACTGAACCTCTGGGAGGAGATCCAAGGCTCGGAGCTAGGCCATCCTATGAGTGCCAATGCCTACTGCAGCCACACTCACTGCTGTCTCGAAGACATCGTAGGTGGATCTCACCTCATGAACATAAGAACATGCCATACTGGGTCAGACCAAGGGTCTATCAAGCCCAGCATCCTGTCTCCAAAGGTGGCCAATCCAGGCCATAAGAACCTGAAAAGTTCCCAAAAACTAAGTCTATCCCATGTTACTGTTGCTAGTAATAGCAGTGGCTATTTTCTAAGTCAACTTAATTAATAGCAGGTAATGGACTTCTCCTCCAAGAACTTATCCAATCCTTTTTTAAACCCAGCTACACTAACTGCACTAACCACATTCCCTTGCAACAAATTCCAGAGTTTAATTGTGTGTTGAGTGAAAAAGAACTTTGTCTGATTAGTTTTAAATGTGCCACATGCTAACTTCATGTAGTGTCCCCTAGTCCTTCTATTATCCGAAAGAGTAAATAACCGATTCACATTTACCCATTCTAGACCTCTCATAATTTTAAACACCTCTATCATATCCCCCCTCAGCCCTCTCTTCTCCAAGCTGAAGAGTCCTAACCTCTTTAGTCTTTCCTCATAGGGGAGCTGTTCCATCCCCTTTATCATTTTGGTCACCCTTCTCTGTACCTTCTCCATTGCAACTACATCTTTTTTTAGATGCAGCGACCAGAATTGTACACAGTATTCAAGGTGCGGTGTCACCATGGAGCGATACAGAGGCATTATGACATTTTCCATTTTATTCACCATTCCCTTTCTAATAATTCCCAACATTCTGTTTGCTTTTTTGACTGCCGCAGCACACTGAACCAACAATTTCAATGTGTTATCCACTATGATGCCTAGATCTCTTTCTTGGATGGTAGCTAATATGGAACCTAACATTGTGTAACTATAGCATGGGTTATTTTTCCCTATATGCATCACCTTGCACTTATCCACATTAAATTTCATCTGCCATTTGGATGCCCAATTTTCCAGTCTCACAAAATCTTCCTGCAATTTATCACAATCTGCTTGTGATTTAACTACTCTGAATAATTTTGTATCATTTGCACATTTGATTACCTCACTCATCGTATTTCTTTCCAGATCATTTATAAATATATTGAAAAGTACGGGTCCCAATACAGATCCCTGAGGCACTCCACTGCCCACTGGTGATTTATTACTCTTTGTCAATCAGGCCTACCACATCTTCTAGGTTCACCGTGATTTGGTTCAGTCCATCTGAATCATTACCCATGAAAACCTTCTCCGGTACAGGTATCTCCCCAACCTCCTCTTCAGTAAACACCGAAGCAAAGAAATTGTTTAATCTTTCCGCTATGGCCTTATCTTCTTTAAGGGCCCTTTTAACCCCTTGATCATCTAACAGTCCAACTGGCTCCTCACAGGCTTTGTGCTTCGGATATATTTGTTAAAGTTTTTACTGTGAATTTTTGCCTCTATGGCCAACCTCTTTTCAAATTCTCTCTTAGCCTGTCTTATCAATGTCTTTACATTTAATTTGCCAACGCTTATGCATTATATTTTCTTCTGTTGGATCCTTCTTCTAATTTTTGAATGAAGATCTTTTGGCTAAAATAGCTTCTTTCACCTCACCTTTTCACCATGCCGGTAATCGTTTTGCCTTCCGGACTGTGCTTCTAGGATGGTATTTTTTAATCATGACCACTCCTCTTACACACTTTTTACCTTTGCAGTTTTTTCTATTTTTCTTATTTTATCAAAGTTTCCTTTTTGAAAGTTTAGCACGAGAGCCATGGATTTGCTTACTGTCCCCCTTCCAGTCATTAATTCAAATTTGATCATATTATGATCATTATTGCTAAGCGGCCCTACCACTGTTACCTCTCTCACCAAATCCTGTGCTCCACTAAGAATTAGATCTAAAATTGCTCCCTCTCTAGTCATTTCCTGAACAAATTGCTCCATAAAACTGTTATTTATTCCATCCAGGAACTTTATTTCTCTAGCATGTCCCGATGATACATTTCCCAGTCAATATTGGGGTAATTGAAATCTCCCATTATTACTGCACTACCAATTTGGTTACCTTCCCTAATTTCTCTTAGCATTTCACTATCAGTCTCACCAACTTGGACAGGCAGACGGTAGTATACACCTATCACTATACTCTTCCCCAACACTCAAGGGATTTCTACCTATAAAGATTGGATTGTGCATTTAGTCTCATGCAGGATGTTTATCCTGTTGGATTCTATGCCATCCCGGACATAAAGTGCTACACCGCTTCCCAGGTACTCCTCTCTGTCATTGCGATATAATTTGTACCCCGGTATAGCACTGTCCCATTGGTTATCCTCCTTCCACCATGACTCTGAGATGCCAATTAAGTCTATGTCATCATTCACTGCTATACATTCTAATTCTCCCACCTTACTTCTTAGACTTCTGGCATTCGCATACAAACATTTCAAAGTTTGTTTTTTGTTTGTATTTTCATTCTGCTTTTTAATTGATAATGATAAGTTAGAATTTTTTAGTTCAGGTGAGGTTTTAGTTACAGGCACTTGGACTACTTTTCTTATTATTGGAACCTCACTGTCGGGATGCCTTAATTCTAATGTGTCATTAGTATCCCTTGAAGATACCTCCCTCCGAACCATGCGCTGCTGAGCGACTGTCGGCTTTCCCCACAATGCCCTGAGCAGTGTTCTCAGGGAGTGTAAGGTTGGGTTTGTGGTGGAAATGTCCGCATGGGAATGGCACTTCCAAAGCTACGTGCATACCTTTCCCAGCAAAACCCTGTCTGCAGGAAAAAGCAGGTGCAATTTGGACCCATGGCAATTTTCAAAGAGAAAGTGCATGCATATTTTCCCTTAGACAACTGATGCAAAGACTGCGGGCAAAAAGGAAGTGTGGTCTTTGCATGGATGCATCAAGCAGTCTGAATACTGCTGCCTACATAGACAAGTACAGTTTCAAAAGCATGCTTCCCTAAAACGCTCCTGGCAATGCGTTTTAGGAACGTGTACTTGGAGGTGACTGAAAATTCACTTTTGTGGATTTAGCCATTCTACCTGCCTGCCTAACACCTTGGTTTTCTTTTTCTTTTTGCACTTTCACAGATCCCGACTAAACCTTTGAAAATTTACCTTTTTAAACTTTTCAATAGTTCATTTTCCTATTGCATGGTTACCTTTCTGTGCCTATTCTCTTACCGGATAGATACATATGTAAGTTTCAGTGTGTGCCTGCCTATGCTCTGATTATAGGTACAAGAAAAACGTCCCATTAAAACTCATGTGCCTTCTGCATTTTCTCCTGACAGTAGTCTCAGCTGTGTTGGAGATTTCCATTTGATTTATGCCTCCAGCATGAGGAAACCATAGCAGATGTATGGTGCCATAACTAAAACCGTACACACTTGCATGTAAATCACTTCTAGCTCACACTTTACGATACGATTGTGAGTTATGTTCCTTTTGCATTTGTAATTACGGGGTAGGATATGTGGCAAGGGCTTAATTTAAAGTGCAAAATGTAATCATAAAATTCAGCTAAATGCTTGGAAAGGTGGAAGGTCCCTCTTTAATAGCCACTCTTTTGCCTTGCTTTCCATTCAGTCTGCAGGATGGAATGGATGGCATGGGCAGAAAGACATGGGGGCACAACAGCAGGTCCTCATTATCATAAGTCTTCAAAAATTAAGATGACCAGAAAGCTCAGGACAGGCTGAACCAGTTCAGGATTTTTCCAGTTTCCCTAACAACAGAATAACTCTACAAATCCATTGATGCAAAGAGGTAAAAACAGGCCTGATTCAGCCAGTCCATGAAGAACCATCTGATTGTTGTTGTTTCTATCATTTTTACCCATTTTTGGGTGTTAAGGATTCGGCAGTCATGGCCTCACCATGGTGCCTGTGACCTATTCTTGGCAGATTACTGCATAAGAACATAAGAAATTGCCATGCTGGGTCAGGGTCAGACCAAGGGTCCATCAAGCCCAGCATCCTGTTTCCAACAGAGGCCAAACCAGGCCACAAGAACCTGGCAATTACCCAAACACTAAGAAGATCCCATGCTACTGATGCAATTAATAGCAGTGGCTATTCCCTAACTAAACTTGATTAATAGCCATTAATGGACTTCTCCTCCAAGAACTTATCCAAACCTTTTTTGAACCCAGCTACACTAACTGCACTAACCACATCCTCTGGCAACAAATTGCAGACTACAGCACCTGGTCTTCCCTAGCAGTCCCCTGTCCAGGTACTAGCTAGGCCTAACCCTGCTTAGCTACTAAGATCTAATAAGTTTGAGCTGTCCCAGGACAATACTGCTAAGTGCTACTGCTAGGTACAGCTGGTTAGCATGTTTAAAAACAACATGCCATTTTACAACCTGAAATGTTTTCACAATGTGGTGATATTAGGGATGTGACTTGGTTTATGTTTATTTTGAAGACCCCCACCTCCAGCAGCCTGGTGAATGGATGAAAAGAAGGGGCCATGTCTAGGATTTTTAGATTTGAAGTTGACACTAGCCCAAACAGCTTGGATCAGACACGAGCTATTTTGATAAAACTCCCCACAAAATTTAAGCTTAACCCTGCCTCTTTCCTCCCCTCCCGCCCACAAATGTATTCTCATTTCTGACCGACTTGACTGAACTGGTACAAAGGGAGCTTGAACCTGTGTTCACCTGATATATGTTTATTTTATGTAATTCTGATGAATATTAAGTTTATGTTGTTTTTGTTATATTGTGATTGTCATATTGTTATTGGCTCTTTTGGTCTTGATATGCATTTGGTTTGTCCTTTTTTTGTGTTCTAGATTTATAAGGTTTTATTATCTTGCATTTTACTATTTTTGTTATGTAATTCTTTCAATGGCTTTTATGTTTTCTTTTGCACTTTATGTGATGACTCTTTGGGATCATTATGATAGGGCCCCAGACTTGAACCCTTGAGCTAGGATAGGAAAGGTAGTGTAAAGATGGGTGCAGCTTTCAGAACAGCTCTTCTACTGAGATTGCTAGAATGGCCAGTCCCCTGCTGCTATAAAAGCAGCCTACAGCACAGCACAGTGTGGCATTTTGGTTCAATGTTAGAGAGAGTAGGAGTGTTATTTATAAGTTTGTTCCCCTGCTTGGGTAAAACAGAGTTGCTTACCTGTAACAGGTGTTCTCCTAGGACAGAAGGATGTTAGTCCTCACATATGGGTGACATCATCAGATGGAGCCCGGCACGGAAAACTTCTGTCAAAGTTTCTAGAACTTTGGCTAGAACACTGAGCATGCCCAGCATGCCACTATCCACACAGCCATGTGGGGTCCCCCTTCAGTCTCATTTCAGAGAAGAACAAAAATAAAATAACAAACTTGAAAGAAACCCAACTCCGCAGGGTGGTGGGCGAGTTTCGTGAGAATAAACATCCTGCTGCCCTAGGAGAACACCTGTTACAGGTAAGCAACTCTGCTTTCTCCTAGGACAAGCAGGATGGTGTCCTAACATAGGGGTGAATACCTAGCTGCATGCTGCTTCCAAACGGAGCGAACCAACAGATACCAAACAGGTGCCAATGAGCACAATCACCTAGGTGCTGTTAGAAGAGAGGAAGACAGTCTGAACCTGAAAAAACAGAGCCCTAAGTGGAAGAGTTGGGTTTACATCCAAAAAAAAGTTACGGAGGACAGACTAGCCGAACTATCCTGGCGGCCGTCTCTGTCCAAGCAATAGTGAGCTGCAAACGTTTGGAGAGAAATCCACATTGCAGCTCTGCAGATCTCCACCACGGGAACTTCACACAAGTTAGCCACTGAAGTTGCCATGGACGGAGTGAGCCTCAATCCCACTTGCGCAAAGTAGAACGAGATGCAGTCTGCTAGCCAGGTAGACAGAGTGTGCTTGGCCACAGCAATTCCCATTCTGTTCTTATCGAATGGGATGAAGAGTTGAGTGGACTATGACCTGCTATTCTCTCCAGGTAAAATGCCAGGGCTCTCTTACAATCCAAAGAATGCAAGGCCCATTCGCCTGGATGCGAATAAGGTCTCAGGAAGAAGGTAGGCAGGACCACAGACTGGTTCAGATGGAAGTCTGTCGCAACCCTAGGCAAGAACTTAGGGTGAGTACGGAGAACCACCCTATCGTGAAAGAACTTCGTATAAGGTGGGTATGTCACCTATGTCTGAAGTTTGCTGATCTGACACGCTGAGGTGACTGCAATCAAGAAGATGTCTTTCCAGGTCAGATATTTCAGGTCAAAAGTGTGCATAGGCTCAAAAAGGTCCTTCATGAGATGAGCGAAGACCACATTAAGATCCCAGGACACAGGTGGAGGGCGCATAGGAGGCTCCAGCTGAAGCAGACCACGCGTGGACTGCCCAACCAGTGGTTGCATTGAGATGGGTAACTATTCACCCTGTGATGATATGCCCCAATGGCGCTGAGATGCACTCCGACCGAATTGGTTTTTAAACCAACTTCTGACAGGTGCAACAGATAGTCCAAGAGCTTTGCGGTGGAGCAGGTAAACAGATCTAGCCGATGCTGCTCACACCAGATGGTAAACCTCTTCCGCTTCAGGCTGTACAACTTTCTAGTCGAAAGCTTCCTGGAGGCAACCAAAACCTGGGAGACATCGACAGACAGAGACAGGAGCTGCAAAACTAGCCTTTCAACATCCAAGCCATCAGAGATAACGCCCTGAGGTTTGGATGATGCATCCTTCCCTGATCCTGCATGACTAGGGTCGGGGAGGTGCCCAGACTGATTGGGTTCCAGACCGAAAGGTCCTGTAGAAGTGGGAACCAAACCTGACGTGGCCAACAGGGGGCTATGAGGATCATGGTTCCCCCATCCTGCCGGAGCTTCAGGAGCGTCTTCAGCACCAATGGAAGCAGAGGATATGCATATAGAAGCCATCTATATGGCAAAGGCATCTGAGGCAGGTTTGCTGTCCTCCCAGTAGAGGGAGCAAAAGGTCTCCACCTGTCCCCGTCAGGTACACTGCTCGAAGTAACATGTTCTGAGAGCGGACCCAGGACCAAATCTGAAAAACCTCCTGGCAGAGGAGGAACGATCCCGTCCCTCCCTGTTTGTTGATGTACCACATCGCTACCTGATTGTTGGCCTGGATGAGGACCAATTTGGACACCAAGTGGTCTCGGAAGGCCCATAGGCTGTAACGGATCACTCAGAGCTCCAAGAAGTTGATCTGGTGCTGAGACTCCTAAGCTGACCACAGGCCCTGGGAGTGTGGAGCCCTTCCACATGGGCACCCCATCCCAACGTGGATGCATTGGTGATGAGGACAACTTGGAAGGAGGGTGACTGAAAAAGAAAGCCCTGCTCCAGATTGGTTAGGTCCTCCCACCAGGGCAAGGAAATCTGGAGTGGCGGAGTGACACATACATGCACATTGAGGTCCTGGGAGGCTTGCTGCCCCTGGGACTTAAGGGTCCACTGCACCCTGCGTATGTGTAAGTGGGCAAAGGGAGTAACATGGACTGTGGCTGCCATGTCGCCCAGGAGGCAGAGAATAAGACAGGCAATGTTCCATGGGCTCCGACACACCAAGCTCGCCAAGGTGCGCACTCGGTCACAAGGGAAATAGGCCTTGCACCAATGAAATCCAGGCGCAAGGCACCAATGAAATCCAGGCGCAGGGATGGAGTCAGATGGGTTTTCGGATAGTTGATAATGAACCCAAGAGACTCCATTTCCTGAATGGTTAAGCACAGAGACCGAAGTGCTCCCTGTTGAGAGTTGCTCTTGATGAGCCAGTTGTCTAAGTAAGGGAACAGGTGTGCTGCTACAGGTGTTAGGCACTTGATGATGACTGCCGCCGAGGTGAGGCCGAATGGCAGCACCCTGTACTGAAAATGCCTGGAGCCCAAGAGAAAGCAGAGATATCTGCGGTGATTGCAGGAGATCTCGATGTGAATGTACACACCCTTGAGATCGAGAAAGCAAAGCCAGTCTCCTCCCTGCAAGAGAGGGATCAGAGTACCAAGGGAAACCATCTTGAACTTCTCTTGTTTGAGAAAATGATTTAGAGCCCTTGGGTCCAGAATGGGAAGTAGTCCCCCGGTCCTCTTAGGGATCAGGAAAAATCGGAGTAAAACCCCGTCCCCTGTTGCCGCAGAGGAAGTGGCTTGACTGCCCTGGAATGAATGAGGGTGGAAAGCTCAGACAACAGGATCTCCTGATGGGTGGACTGACCCCAAGAGGGGCACGGGGGAGAGTCCCCGGGTGCACTCACGAAGTTTAAATGATACCCTCGGCAAATGATGGATAGGACTCACTGATTCAACATGACTGTTAAGCAGCGGTGGATCCGGTTCTGAGGGTATGGTGATTGGACTTATGATCCCTCTCTGTCAGTCAAAACCCCATAGCAGGGCTCGGCTGAGGCACTGGCTGAAGTCTGGGTGTCTGTGGCTGCTTGGAGCAGCCTCTAGAGGGCACCCGCTAAGAATGCCCGCGGGAGATCGGAGGATAAGATTTCCTCTAACGGTAAAAAGACTGTCTGGCCCCTTGCCTCACCGATCTTCTGGCTGAGGAGAGGGGATCCGAGGTGGTAGCAGAAAGATGCTGGAGGGTCTCATGATGATCCTTTAGCTGAGCCACAGCATCTCAGACTTTATCTCCAAAAGGTTTATCCCCTGTACAGGGGAGGTCCACAAGTTTCTTCTGTACTTTCAGCCGGAGATCCGAGGCTCTGAGCCAGCCATTCTGTGGGTTCCGATGTCCACTGTGGCCACTCAGGCTGTCGTCTCAAAAATGTCATACGTGGAGTGCATCTTGAGCTTACCACACTCAAAGCCCTGCTAGACCAGTGCTTCGATCGAATCCTGTTGCTGTTGAGGGAGGCGTTCTGTCAATTCTTGAACCTTTTTCCGAGTTTCAGGAATATTGGGCCATATATAACTGGTAGGAGGTGATAAGGGCTATTACCATTGCCTCCTGGAACATCTTCCTACCTAGCACGTCTCATTCCCTATGGTCCTAGCCTGGAGGCGTGGACACATGGGTTCGGGACCGCTTCGCCTTTCTGAGGGCGGATTCCACTACCACCAACTGGTGGGGGAGTTGGTGCCGTTCAAACCCAAGGGACTTCTGAACGAGGTAGACGGCGTCAGCCTTCCTGTTTACCAGAGACACGGAAACAGGATGCTCCCAAATACGCAGGAGCAACTCCTTGAAGATTTCATGCACAGGAACAGTTACCACCTCCTTCGGAACATCCACAAACTGGAGCACCACTGGCATGTGGTGTCTAGCATCCTCTTCCGTGAGGAGCTGAAATGGAATAGACTCCGCCATGGTGCGGACAAAACCAGCAGAGGTCAAGTCCTCTGGAGGAGACCGGCGCCATTCCTCTAGGGGTGACGGTTCCAAGACGACATCGGAGGAGGACTCAGAAGTATCGTTCCCCCATGGGTCATATGGGGCTTCCTCCTCACTGAGATCCCCGGGAGAGGTCAGCAGGGGACCCTTGCTAACTGCCCGTGGCCTGGGTCCTGGACATACTGGGGGCACCGAGGGCACCAACGACACCGAGGTCCCCGAAGAGCCTGGTGCCAGAGTTGGTGTGGCAGTCTAGGTGCTAGAGGCCCCAAGGGCCCTGGAAGAACTGAGCCTTCCTTCTTAGAGGAACCGGCAATAGGTATAGCCCCAGCGGGGGGAGGCAACAATGGCCACCGGGGGACCAAGGAACCCCTGGGCACCGGCTGCATAGGGAGGGTGCCAACTAATGCATCAAGGCATTCCAGCAGCGATGCTAGGATCGAGGGAGTGGGCAGAGGCCCCGACGGGGCCTGTGGCTCAATAGCCCTGAGGGCTCAGAGCACCACCAACTGAACACTACAATACAGCTCCTCCTCGTAGGCTGCCGAAGACAGGGAAGATGGAGGAGGAGCAGGAGCCACCGGATCGCCCTCGAAACGGGGATCAGTGCCCACCATCAGGGAAATCAGTGGGGAGCACCTCAGACTCCAGGGTTCGACAGAGGGCAAAGCCTGGTCTCCACAGGGCCGTTGTAGGGGCAGCACAGCCAATGCCAGTGCCATCCCGGAACCGAAGCCATGCCCAGATGGCAACCTGTGACAGTGCTTCCTCGATCTCCGGTGCTCGGCCCGATCTTTCCCCGGCACCAAGGAGGGCAAAGAATCTGACGTTCTGGAACGGGAGGACACCGACAGCAATCAATCTCTGGCACCCCTCTTCAGAGGGGGAGCTTGAGTGGGGATGGACACTGAGGGTTCGGTGTCCATGGGTTCTCCCCTTGACCTCGTGGTGTGGACCTGCTGGGAGCCAGTGTGGAGGGCCCAGACTTCTTGGGGCCAAAAAGTTTCTCCATTTTATCTAAATGCGCCCGATGACCCTTGGGAGTCATCTGGTCGCAAAAACGGAAACCCCGGACATCATGCGATGCCCCCAGGCAAAGAATACAGACCAATCGGATCAATCAAAAACGTGGTCCGCAGGCATTGGGTGCATTGCTGGAAACCGGAGGAGTCCATGCCTCGAGCCAATGAGCATACGGTGCAGGGTGGACATTGACGGCAAAAAAACCCCAGAACCGACCGCAAAGGTAAAAACTTACTGCGCCGCCCCACTGACTAAGAGGGAACCAGGGAAGGAGGGCCCCACGCGAAAATAGCAAAAAATTCACAAGGAAAACAATACGAAGAACTCTGAAGACAGAGCAGAGCTCCATCACTGCAAGGCAACTGCATTGCGGAAAGAAAGAGACTGAAGGGGGACCCCGTGTGGCTGTGCAAATAGTGGCATGCTGGGCATGCTCAGTGTGCCAAAGTTCTAGAAACTTTGACAAAAGTTTTCTGTGCCGGGCTCCATCTGATGATGTCACCATATGTGTGGACTACCATCCTGCTTGTCTTAAGAGAATGGATCCTACAGCCTGGGCCAATACCCTAATGGGAAGGGGACCAGTGTCTATCTTTGTGTTAGTTCTATATTTTGGTGGAAGACTTTCGGATGCTTTTACCCTTTTTGTGGTTTGCTAGGGGAACCCTAGTACCCCTCGCGGGAGGATTTCAGGGTATCCACCAGATAGGTTAGATCAGGGAGTAGGGAAGTCTCCAGTGCTGTCCAGCCCTACCAGAGGGGGCTGGCTCAGAGGTGACTCGATGCAGGAGGATTCCTGAGATTATTGCCATTTTTGTGAATTTTTTTTTAGTACCCAGGAGGAAATGTTTGGCCACCCTTCCTTCCTGAAGAGAGGATATCTGTAGAGAGATGCTGTTTCCCATGCTACTGGTCCTTTCCTAAGAAAAATCCCATTGAGACAACTGAAGAGGAGAACTGTGAGTAAGACCTAAAATTCTACTTTGAGGGAATAGCCACTGCTTATTACTGGCTTTAGTAGTATGAGATCTATTTAATGTTTGGGTACTTGCCAGGTACTTATAACCTGGATTGGCCTCGGTTGGAAACAGGATGCTGGGCTTGATTGACCTTTATGTTCTTAAGTATAAACAGTTAGGTGGAAAAGTGGCAGGCATCACAAGAAAATTTGCTGTGCAGCTCCTAACATTTTTAGCCAGGCAAATATGAGCTGGCTGAACCCATAAATCTGAACTTAAGAACATAAGAAATTGCCGTACTGGGTCAGACCAAGAGTCCATCAAGCCCAGCATCCTGTTTCCAACAGTGGCCAAACCAGTCTACAAGAACCTGACAAGTACCTAAACACTAAAAAGATCCCATGCTACTGATGCCAGTTGTAGCAGAGGCCATTCCCAAAGTCAACTTGATAGCAGTTAATGGACTTCTCCTCCAAGAACTTATCCAAACCTTTTTTAAACCCAGCTACACTAACTGCACTATCCACATCCTCTGGCAACAAATTCCAGAGTTTAATTGTGTGTTGAGTGAAAAAGAACTTTGTCTGATTAGTTTTAAATGTGCCACATGCTAACTTCATGTAGTGTCCCCTAGTCCTTCTATTATCCGAAAGAGTAAATAACCGATTCACATTTACCCATTCTAGACCTCTCATAATTCTAAACACCTCTATCATATCCCCCCTCAGCCCTCTCTTCTCCAAGCTGAAGAGTCCTAACCTCTTTAGTCTTTCCTCATAGGGGAGCTGTTCCATCCCCTTTATCATTTTGGTCACCCTTCTCTGTACCTTCTCCATTGCAACTACATCTTTTTTTAGATGCAGCGACCAGAATTGTACACAGTATTCAAGGTGCGGTGTCACCATGGAGCGATACAGAGGCATTATGACTTTTTCCATTTTATTCACCATTCCCTTCCTAATAAATCATAACATTGTTTGCTTTTTTGACTGCCGCAGCACAGCTGCTTATCCTAAGAATAAGCAGTGGATTTCTGAAACTCTCCCTTAATAATTATTTATGGACTTTTCCTACAGAAACTTTCCCAAACCTTTTTTAAACACAGATATACTAATAGCTTTCACCACATCCTCTGGCAATGAATTCCAGAGCTTAATTATGTGTCCAGTAAAAAAATATTTTGTTATTAGTTTTAAATATATTACCCGGTAATTTCATTATGTGTCCCCTGGTCTTTGTACTTTTTGAAAGAGTAAACTACTGATTAAACTTTACTCCTTCCATTCCATTCGTTATTTTATAGACCTCTATCTCCCCTCAGCCGTTTCTTCTCCAAGCTGAAGAGTCTTAACCTCTTTATCCTTTCTTAGAGGAATTGTTTCATCCCTTTTATCATCTTGGTCGACCTTCTCTATACCTTTTCAAGCCATCACAGCCAGGCTAACCTAAGCCAGGTATCAGGATTTCCTTCTGAATTGGGTTACAACCATCTCAGAAAAGCAAAGAAAAGCACACCTGTATTGATTAGAAATTGATATTTGTGATTGTTTTTGTTGCCCTTCTATGCCAGTTTTGTTCATGTCCTAATTGATAAATGACTATTATTTATCTCATGTTTGTTATTTGCCTTGGGCAGGAAGCTATATAAAATATGAAATGTACGTATGTATGATGTAGCAGCCTGATCCCAACTGGCAACTGTGCCAGAATTATGGCTAATTCACGCATCCCTACTCTGCCATGTGCAAACTGTTCTCAGTGATTAGGGCACAGAGGCTTGATGGCAGTTTTTATGATATGTGAAGGCAGGTCTTGGCAGTTACCATCAGCTTCTTCTTTATGACTTTCTTTTGGTCACCCTTATACTTGGTTCATTCAGGTCTAAGGGACTGAATGAAGATGAGCCTCCCATCAATAGCGAAATATGAGTTTTCAGCAACTCCCTTTGACTAAGTTTATGTCTGTGTCTGCAAAACCAATCCAAGGGATTGACTAAAAGGAAATAAACTGTAAATGCATGCTGACCTTCATGAGCTGTCCAGTGGAAACTGCAATCACAAATAGGACTTTAATGTCAATTAACTGTATCTGGAGATTTATATAAGTTTTGTACATATGCACGTGAATTTTCAAAGGAGTTACATGTCTAAATGTAACATTCTATCATAGCAATTTTCAAAAGCCATTTGCCCACGTTAAGTACGCTTAATGTGGGTAAAACCTACTGACAATTCAATGGCATATATTGTAGTGGTTTTCAAAAGCCCACTTACACAGATAAATTGCATTTACATGCAGGCGCCAACAGAAGCGGAAGGAGACCCACCCTGACCCCGCAACAAAAGAAAATCTTACAGGTGAATTTTCAAAGGAGTTGCGCACGTAAATGTAACATACTATACTATTAAAGCAATTTGCAAAAGCCATTTACGTGTGTAAAGTGCACCTAGAAGAGTAAATCCTCTGGACAATTCAATGGCATATACCGTAGCAATTTTCAAAAGCCCACTTACACGAGTAAAGTGAATTTACACGTGTAAAACCCCATTTTAAGCGTGTAAATGCTTTTAAAAATCAGTCCCAGTTTTTTAATCACTAGTAGTTCCTACCACAGTTAATGTGATATTGTCAGCCAGTAGAAGCAATTGAACCAGTATATCTGCTGAGGCCAAGAGCTCCACAGCAACAGTTGAGCAGTAATAATGTATACTGTTGGGAATATTAACCTGGAGAAGAAGAAAGAATGGCATGCCAAACAGTTTTGTTTTTAATGCTGTATTCACTTGGAGCCATATCTCAAGACACTTTATGGTATAAACAGGACAACTGCATCAGCCTGGAAACTGAAATCCTTCCTTGGGTAAGAGCAGTGGAAGAGCAATCCTGAGAGGCAGGTTTGTGCCATCTGCCATGAATAAAGTGGAAGGGCTTTAAAGTAAATTATACTCCATAAAAGGCAGTACATTACAAGCCATTTCTCACCTGATAAAGTTTTATGAGGTGCTTCCAGCATATAACAGAATGTTATTTAATGGGATTTGTTTAGTGAAATACAGATTGTTACGAGCCCACTGTGGCCTGCTGGCCAATCAGATTCACAGCAGGGAGAGCCCTTACCCCAGTGGTAGCTGTATTAAGACAGGAGGCTGATACCTTTGGAATATAAATAAGCACCAGAAAGGAAAGAAATATGGCCAAGTGTTATCTTCACTGCTGGCCAAATGGTTCAAAGCAGCAAGAGGACCCTGGGAAGAATCCTGCACATGCCAAAAATAAAAAAGCAAAACAGAGCTAATATCCAGACCTCTCTGGAACCTTGGTGCCTTCTGTTTCACCCCCAGGGGGCCTTTAACCATTGAGTGAAGTCAATTATCTTTCCATAATGCCTGCTGTATTGGATCTTAATGATAATATCCTAAAGCCCAGCTGTTGTTTCCAACTGAGAAAAGTAACTTTCAAAAGATTAGGTTTCTGTTTATCTGTCTAAATTTTTTATTTGTTTATCTGTTCAAATGGAGATTCATAGTGATTGTGGACACACAAATCATGTGCTTTGAAGAAGCAGTTCAAGTGCTATAGCATCAATATCATACATGTCAGTGAGACGATCTAACATTACAATATCAGGAAAGTCAAACCAAGGATTCCAGAGTTGGACTGAAAAGCAGCTAAGGATGAATGCTGAAATCTAAATTATCAGCAAATCTTCACCTTTCACCCCCAGTTCCTATCCCCATGTCCTTTGCAATTCAGTTGCTCGGATATTGTTTTTGACATAAAGAACTACTCCTCCTTTTTCTGTTCTCTCTGTCCTTCCTTAACAAATTATAGCCCGGGATGGCTGTATCACAATCATGAGAATCAGTGAACCATGACTCTGTAAGAGCAACAATGTCCAAGCCTGCCTCCACCATTTGGACTTGCAGGTCTGGGATTTTATTGCCTAAACTACAAGTATTTGTGGTCATAGCTTTCCTCCCTTGGTTTGCTGATCTTCCTAGTCACCTTTTCTGCTTTTTTGAACTGATTGATTTTATTTTCTCCTCCCACTTCCTGTATTGTTTGTGGGTGAGATGACAATTTCACTGGCCACCTCCTGCCATCCCCACTCTCTAGTTTAAATACCTGATAATATATGATCGGAATGTCTCACGTAGCATCCTCTTTCCTGCTACAGACAAATGTAGGCTATCCTTACCCATATAATCTTACTGCTCCAAACATAGCCCCACCCTCCAATGTATCTCAAAACCACTTTCTTCACCCAAGGTTTTGAGTCAGAAATTTAAACAATCTATATGGCATAACCTCAGGGCCAGTGCAAGGGTATTGGGTGCCCTAGGCGACCCTTGCGCTGCCACACCCCTCCCCCGCGGTCGCGCCCCCCTCCCCCTACCTGTTTCGGCGCCGACTGTGTGCTTCTCAGGGCGCCGAGCTGTAGGGGGTGCCGAAGAGCAGCCACGTGGTGCCACAAGTGGGGCCTATTCTGCTCGCAGCAAAGAGAAATAGAAACAGTCAGTGCTGAAACAGGTGGGGGGGGAGGCGCGACACAGTCTCTATTTCTGTTTGCCATGAGCGGGATAGGCCCCTCTTGCGGCACTACATGGCTGCTCATTGGCGCCCCCTGTGGCTCAGCGCCTTAGGCGACTGCTGAAGTTCGCCTAATGGACGCGCCGGCCCTGCATAGCCTTTCCTTTCCCATGAACAGTTAATACTTCAGAAAAGGCAATAGTCTTTGCCATGTGTCTAATCTTCTTCTCTAGATTTTGGCAATCTTTCTTTGATGCATGGACACTATTTCTGTCAAGGGCATTGGTCTCCAGCTGGATGATAACATTGATATCAGAATCCCTGCTTTCTTCTATCAATGCTTTGACTACCTGGTTTGCATTTCTACTAGCAAAGGATCCTGGAAGGCAGTTAACTGATGTGTCCCCATCAAAATGAGTTCCCAAATTCCCCATCAAAATGAGTTCCCAAATTGGTTTCTTGATGACCGAGTTACCCAGCAGAAGTTTTCTTTTATGACATTTGATAATCTTAAATGGTTTATGGGTGCATTGGAAGATTACTTCCCTTTCAGACATCACCTCATATTCTATTGCTGGGGCTTCTTCATTTTCCAATGCAGAAAAGGCATTATATAAGGGTAAAACAGTGGGTAGAGTGAGTGTTTCCTCATAAAAGGCCTTATTCTGCCAGAGCCTACTCTAATCCAAGTATTCCTGGGTTTCTGAATCCTCTGTGTCTGACTTCTCTGTGGGAGGAAAGGGTGGATATGCAGGATGCTACTATTGCGTCCGGCTTCGACGGCTTCACCCCGCCTACCTCTCTCTACTTTTGGCTCCTCCTGCTCACCTTGGACTGATGGCTGCCACGGCGTCTGCTTGCCGTTCTCTCCGGCTTACCCGGAGCGGCTTTGGTGCTGCCTCCTGCCATTCTCCTTCAAGGTACCTCTAGGGCGTGTGCGCACGCCGCCCTCATCTTTAACTCTACATTGGCGCGAACCTCAGGGGCGTCCCCCTGTTCTGACATCACGACTTCCGGGTATATCTGCCTACAGCATTTGCTAGCTCATTGAGTTAGCAACAGGATTCGTATGGATAGGATTTGCTCTCTGTTCCTAAGCTACTCTGTCACTCCAGTGTTATCTGGAACTCTTACTACCCTTCGGGGTCTCTAACGGGGTACCCGCTCCTCGGGGGCCTCTTTGCTTCTTTCAGGTGCTATCAGGAAACTGGTACTCGCTCCTCGAGGGCCCATGTTCCCTGTGTCACTGCCTGCAACCTCTACCCTGGAAGAACTAACACAGTTACCATCAGTGCGTACAGACACCATCTCTCTCCACAGTACTGCTTCACTGGAATCAGGCCCTCCTCGAGGGCCTGCTCTCTGCTTTGGTGCCAGACCTCTCGTCTAGTGGAATCTCTGTTACTACTAAGTGAGTACAACGCTACCGAGTCTCTCTGCTCTAAGGGACCAGGTACTCGCTCCTCGAGGGCCTGCTCTCCCTGTCTCAGAGCTTCTCCTATTTCTACATTAGGACTCTGAATGTTAATCTTATTGTGTGCTCATAACTCTCAGTCTCTCCACTACAGCATTGCTACAGAGGACCCGTTTCCAGCGTTCTGTGGGAGACGCGCCCAGCCAGGCTCTACAACCACTACTCACTACTGCCACCTCTGGTGGTTCCATAAACTGTTTAATAAAAGATTCAAATCTGTGTTTGTCTGTCCGGAATTTAGCCTGACACTGTGGTCCCTCACGGGACTGCCCCCCGTGGGCGTGGTCAACTGCCACAGTGTCCAAGGATCCACCCAAACACCAATAACCCTAACATTAAAGTCCTGAGGACTAACATCCTGCTGTCCTAGGAGAACACCTGTTACAGGTTAGCAACTGTGCTTTCTCCTAGGACAAGCAGGATGGTAGCCCTCACATGTGGGTGATTATAGAGCTCCAGACTCCCCCATTCGACCAGAGAGACCCACAGTAGCCGAGCAAGGTGCCAACAGGCACAATGTAGCTGTGGCACTGTGGGGAAAAACAGGGGACGGTCTGGTCCCACAGAGAGAACGATAAGAGACAATTAGGTTCAGGACTGGAATAAATTGCGCAGGACAGACTGGCCAAAAGCACTGTCCTGACGACTATCCCTGTCAAGGCAGTAGTGAGCAGCAAGCATGTGGAGAGAACTCCAAGTCGCAGCTCTACAAATTTCAGCGACAGGGACTGCACGCAGATGGGCCACTGATGCTGCCATAGCCCGCACTGAGAGAGCTTTCACCCTGCCAGCCAGCTGAAGGCCTGCCTGCTCATAGCAGAAGGCAATGCAATCTACTAGCCAGTTGGACAAGGTTTGCTTCCCCACCGCTGCTCCCAGTCTATTGGGGTCAAATGACACAAAGAGCTGGGAGGACTGCCTATGGGTCGCTGTATGATCCAGATAGAACGCAAGCACCCGCTTGCAATCCAGGGTGTGAAGAGCATGTTCCCCCTGGTGGGAATGATGTCTTAAAAAAAAGGTGGGAAGGATGATGGACTGGTTGATGTGGAAAGCAGTCACCACCTTAGGTAGAAATTTGGAATGCGTATGCAGCACCACACGATCATGGAAGAACTTCGTGTAGGGAGCGTACATAACCAGGGCCTGGATCTCACTAACCCTGCGAGTGGAAGTGATCGCCACCAAGAATATGACTTTCGAGGTGAGGAACTTCAGGTCACAGGATTTAAGAGGCTCGAATGGATGCCGCATTAGCCTTGCCAGGACCACGTTAAGATCCCATGGGGTAGTTGGAGGCCAAAGCGGGGGCTTCAACTGAACGAGGCCCCGCATAAAGTGTCCAACAAGAGGCTGGACCAAAATGGGCGCATCAGCGACACCCTGGTTGTAGGTGCTGAGTGTACTGAGGTACACATGGACTGAGCTGGCTTGGAGGCCAGACTCGGACAAATGCCAGTGCTAGTCCAGCAGGCGGGGGAGCGGACAGGAGAAAGGGTCCAGTCTGTGACCACCGCACCAGATGGAGAAACGCTTCCACTTCGAGTTGTAAGACTTACGGGTGGAAGGTTTCTGAGACTTAATCAAGACCTTGGACATACCCTCCGAGAGTTGCAAAGACTGAAGTATCATGCGCTCAACATCCACACTGTGAGGGCCAGGGCCTGGAGGTTCGGGTGGCGCAGGTTGCCCTGGTTCTGCGATAGGTCGGGAGTTGTCCTCAGCAGGACAGGTACGCTCACTGACAGGACTTGGAGAAGAGGGAACCACACCTGCCTTGGCCAGGAGGGTGCCACTAGGATCATGGTCCCCCCCGTTCTCTTGCAGTTTCATCAGAGTTCTCGAGATGAGCGGGATAGGGGGGTAAGCGTACAGGAGACCCTGTCCCCAGTGAAGGGAGAAGGCATCGCAGGCTGGATGGCCCTTCTCCGGAATCAGGGAGCAGAATCTGCTCACCTTGTGATTGTGGGGAGAAGCGAACAAGTCCATGTCCAGCATAAGCCAGCGGTGGAACAAGTCTACCACCACCACAGGGTTCTGGGACCACTCGTGTGGCTGGAAGGACCGACTGAGGCAGTCCGCCAGTGTGTTTAGGTGACCCGGCAGGTAGGTGGCCGTCGGTACATCCCTCTGGAAAGGGCCCAATCCTAAACCTGCATTGCCTCCTGGCAGAAAACGAACGAGCCCGTGCTGCCCTGCTTGTTGATGTACCACATCGCCACTTGGTTGTCCGTTCTGATGAGGATAACATTGGAGGACAGCCTGCCCTGGAAGTCACACAAGGCGTACCGGATCAAACGAAGCTCCAGAAGGTTTATATGGCAGTGAGCCTCGTCAACAGTCCAGAGGCCCTGAGAGTGCAGGCCGACAGTGTGGGCCCCCCACCCTTGAGGAAAGGCATCAGTGTTGAGGGTCATCTGAGGCGGCACGGGTTGAATAGGAAGCTCGCTCTCCAGATTGGGGAGGGCTTCCCACCAGGTCAGGGAGGAGCGGAGGGGGGTTCATGACCGTAACTGGAGCCTCCAGATCCTGGGATGCTTGCCACCACTGGGATCGCAAGGCTAACTGAGGGCTCCTCATGTGGAGGCGTACAAAGGGGGTTACATGGACGGAGGCCGCCACGGCCCAGCAGGTGGAGCAGTAGGCAAGCTGCCACCCTCTTCCTTTTGAGAACGAGGTTAGCCAGCGAAGAGAGGGCAACCGCCCAGTCCTTGGACAGGAAGGCCTTTGCCTGTGCTGTATCCAACCTGGTGTCAATGAAGTCTAGCTGTGGAGTCGGACAGATTATGCGACTTGGGAAAGTTGGTGACAAATCCCAACGTCTGCAAGGTCTGAACCGTCAGGGCCAGTGTTTGCAAAGCCCCAGAGCGGGAATTGCTCTGGATTAGCCAATGGTATGGAAATACATGGACCGAGTGACGCCTGAGGTAGGCAGCCACCAGCACCAAGCATTTGGTGAAGACACGTGGGGCTGATGCCAGCCCAAAGGGCAGCACTTTGTACTGAAAATGTGCCTTCCCCACCAGACAGTGGAGGTACTTTCTGTGGTTGGAGACAATTGCAATATGGGCGTAAGCCTCCTTTAATTCGAGGGAGTAAAGCCAGTCTCCTTTTCGGAGGACTGGGATCAGCGTGCCCAAAGAGACCATTTTGAACCGTGTAGAGACGGTGACTGGTGTCAATGCTTCCTGGACTTCGGGCGCTCAGCCCGTTATTTCCCCGGTGCAGAGGATGACGATGACCCTGAGGTCTGCGGGAGGGGAGAGACGACTGAGGATCGATCTCCCTCTCCCTGATCCTTAGGGGTACTGGATAGAGGGACCACCAGGGGAAGGGACAGAGACTATTCCCCATGGTCCTTGGGTGTCGAGGACACCAAAGCCGGCGTGGAAGGTTTTGGAGACCCAAAAAGCTTCTCCATTTTATCCAGGCATTCTCGACGCCCTTTGGGTGTCATTTGGTCACACAAACAACACCCTCAGATGTCATGCAAGGCCCTCAGGCAGAGGATACATACCTTGTGCAGATCCGTGATGGGCATGGTTCGCAGGCACTGGGGGCACCATTGAAAACGAGGCCGGCACGTGGTCGATGACAGATGGGCACCATGGTGCAAGAGTTGGGAATCGACCGCAAAGAACGTGTAAGGCTGCCGATTTTGGGCAGCCTGCGCGCGCCGAGCCGCGCAGCCTGCCTCCGTTCCCTCCGAGGCCGCTCCGAAATCGGAGCGGCCTCGGAGGGAACTTTCTTTTGCCCTCCCCTCACCTTCCCCTACCTAACGCACCCCCCCGGCCCTATCTAAACCCCCCCCTACTTTTATCCATGGATTTACGCCTACCGGAGGCAGACGTAAATCCGCGCGCGCCACGACCCGACCCGGGGGCTGTTCCGGAGGGCGCGGCCACGCCCCCGGAACGCCCCCGGGCCGGTGCCACGCCCCCAGGCCTGCCCCCCGAACGCCGCGTCACGCCCCGAAACCCCGCGTCATTTGGCGACGCCCCTGACACGCCCCTTTTTAAAAGCCCCGGGACTTACGCGCATCCCGGGGCTCTGCGCGCGCCGGCGGCCTATGCAAAATAGGCGTGCCGGCGCGCGAGGGCCCTGCTCGCGTAAATCCGGCCGGATTTACGCGGGCAGGGCATTTAAAATCTGCCCGTCAGTGTGCACACTAAGCTTTAGGCCCCTTAGCCTGCATTCAGGTTTCTGCAACTGTACACTGCAACTGTACACTGGATGATTATCACCCAATTCTAAGGAATTAGAATTGGGTGATAATCATCCCACAATACACTGCATCTGAAGGGCTGCTCTGGATTATTTTGCATAGTTTGGTGATTCATTTGAATTATGACATCCAAGAAGAGAGTATTAGCTCTAGAAAGCTAGTCAAGAAATGTATTGTTAGTCCAATAAATAGGTATTTTATATATATATATATATATATATATATATATATAAACATTTTTTGTTTGTTTTTATTTGTTAACCTTTATTTATCTGGATAATTTTGTCAATATATTTGCAGCAATGTACTTGAAACTCTAAGCTGCATCCTGTTAATCAACTTGTAATCAGGATTCTATCCCTAGATTTCAATGCATTTGAGGGTGAGCCTTGATGGAAATACAATCTGCTTTCAAGCAGTTAGCTGTGCTTGTTAACAAGTGGCACGACTGAGTGCTACGTACCATTTTTTTTACTTTCTTTCCCCCCCCCCCCATATTGTTTTATCCTCTGTTATTCAGTTCTAACTGGAACCACCCAAGTCCCACCATGACCATTACTGCACTACCCAGCTGGAGATCTGCCATTCCTGTAGCCATCTTGCATCAGACAGAACAGATAACTGCACCATGAAGCTATGATTTCTGACCTGTGAGTTTATCTCGGTATTTCCTCACCCATTCCCAGACACCACAATGCCCTCCTGTTGAGAGCACAGGATATAAGACCCATTTTGGCTAGCAGGTGTCTTTACAAGAGCAGAGTTTTCCTCCATTTGGGGTGCTGCCGGACAACAGTCTGCAAAAGGTTTGGTGCCGATATAGCACTTTTTCATGCTGGCCTTGAGGACAGCCTTGAATCTTTTTATCTGCCCTCCTTCTTGAGCATACTCCATGACTACAGTGGGAGACAAAAGCTTCCTTGGAGAGTCAGATATTTGGACAATGTGGCTGACCCAGTAGAGCCAAGCTCACAGGAAGAGATTTACAGAGATGGCTCTCTCCTCCATTATTTTTTTTTTTTTAATTATGTAGTGCAATGCTTAGCTCCATGCTGACTGCAGGTACTGTCCACGTAAGATACATGGCATGCCGTATGCATATGCAATAGTAGGTTTTAGGCTGGATTAGCAGGAATTCCTTTTTAAATATAAAAAAAATACATGAGGGGTAAAGCAGTGACATCAAAGCATTATCAGTATAGCATTTCTAGCTGAGTAGAGAATGACAGGAGAGACAGAGATCAGCTTGGGAACAGATTCCCTTGAGACCCTCTGTGAGATACTGTCTCTAACAGACCAAAACTGACTGCAGCTCCTCTTTTCTCTCCATGTTGTTTAATGCCAAAATCAGGATCAAGGTTTTCTTCTCTGTGCTCAGAAAGCCTTCACAACACGTCTGCTTTTTGTTTGAAAGGTGTTCTTGTGAAAATTTTGGCCCACAAGCAGAATACTGATCAAGAAACTCCACACAAAACTAATGGAGCCTACTTTCCAGGATGCCTGCATGTATATGTGGGTAAAATATAAAAAGAAAACCTTTCCTTGGACTCCCTAACATGAATGGAATATCTAGTGTGGCTATGACACTAAACCAAAATGGTCAATATATAGAAGCAGGCTGTCTGGGTAAATTACATGGTTAAACTTAAACCAGGGTAATTTAAATTGTATATTCAGCAGCGCCGCCATGCCGCTGAACATACCCAGACAAACTCAAAATTATCTGCTGTATCACACATCCAAAATTAGGCCACCCAAAATGCCCCCGATTTGTCCAGGTAAGTTTTATCTATTTAAATAATTACTAGGATAAATTGGACTTGGTCAACGCAGCGGGATTTTGAAATCCCACGGTGTGTCTGGCTCCATCCCAAACTTACAGGGTCATTAATAAAAATGCGATAGGGCCTCTTACGCCCGCGATAACTATATAACGCATGCGTTATTTATCGCAGCATGTGCTGCAAATGGAAATTTGCAAAATGTATTCAGGTGGGCGGATTTTGGGAGGAGTAAATGAAAATGAGGTGTGGTAATGCTGCATGCGATAGCACAACGCATGCGTTATACATGCTATTGTGAGCAATAATGCCCGAAACAAAATTTTTCGAAGGAGAGGGGAGAGGGAGAGGGGAGTGGAGAGAGAAAAAGAGAGCCTCTGGGGTGGCACGCATATTAGTCAACTATTTATACCAGCGTAGGAGGGTCAGCTAGTAACTTGAGGTGAGGTTTTGGCGGTGGTCTAGGGTTTGGGGGCAGTTTTACATGCACAGCAGAGGTACAAACAGCACAGTACACATCAGTGAAGATCTGATGTGATTTGGAGTAGGAAAGGTACACAAAGATGAGATTTGTGCAATGTACTCTTGCCCTAGCTTGACTGCAGCTAGGCAGAGATTGCATCAAATTAGGTCAAGAGTACAATGTACTTTCCTCACTCCAAATCACATCAAATCTTCACTGATGTGAACTGTGCTATTCCTACCTATGATTGTGCATGTAAAACTGCCCCAAATCCTAGACCACTACCAAAACCTCACCTCCAGTTAGTAGCTGACCCTCCAACAGTGATATAAATAATTTACTTGTATGAGAGCCTTATAAAGAATCTCTCTCTCTTTCTCTCTCTCTCTCTAGGAGTAGCCTCAAATGTGATAAAACCCATCCCTTGATCAGTAATGATATCACAGAACATTTGAAGTAAAAAAAAAGAAAAAACCCCGCCCCTATTAAAATGAGCTGCTTTGCATGCAGAACATTTTCTAATGCATACAAAGCAACTCATGCCTACCTAATTATATGCAAATGAAATAACACAGCTTGCCAAAAATAATGCAAGTTGCATTATTTTCTGAAAAGTTAGTTACAACTCAGGAGTTATAGTTAACTCCTGAGTTAACTATATCAGGATATTAAACGTATTATATCAGGACTATTAAATGTAACTATATCAGGATATTAAACGTGCATGCCAAGGCTTCTGTGCTGCAAATTAAACAGTCAACAGCAACTCAAAATAACGCCCCTTTCCATCATCACAAATCCCCCCACCCATCCCCCTGCCTCCTGTTGAGGCAGCCCAGCCAGGGAAAAAGTAAAAAAAAAATATAAAAAAAGAATAATCATTGCATAGTGATGCTCCACCCCTACTCAAACCCCTCCACTTTAAACCAAAGTCAAGCATCAATCCAACACCCCTCTCCACCTAGTAGAATCACCCTCCACCCCCCTTACATACACCATACTCCCTGGTGGTCTAGTGGACCCCCCCTTCCCTTTAAAAATCACCCTGGTAGTCCAGTGGGGACCTGGAATCTAGGGGATGTTCAGGCCCTCACTGGACCTCCAGAGTGATTTTTAAAGGTAAAAGGGAGTCCAGTATGAGGAGGGTCCAGTAAACCACCAGGAAGTATATTATATGTAGGATGGAGGGGTCTACTAGACCACCATAGAGTATGGTAGATGTAAGAGGAGATCCAGGGGTGGAGAAAGCTGTTATTGGGGGGGGGACGGGGGTTCCTGGGGATATTGATTTTGGTTAAATGGAAGGAGTTTAGGTAGAGGGGTAGGGCATTGCAATGTGACTATTTCTATTTATTTTTTCCCCAGCTGGTTCACCTTGACAGACGGCAGGGGTCTGCTAGGAGCCCTGGGTGGGGGCCATGCATTTTTGGCTCTGCATGGCCCTTTTAGAAGATCACAGCCCTGGGCAAAGTGGGCCGCCACTGCATGATTTTTCCTGTGTCCTGGGATATTTTTTCTAGCAGAATATTTTCCCAAGAAAAAATATTGCAGGGAAGACGCAGCCATGGTAGGGACAATATTGCGGGAATGCCCCCCTTGGCGATGTTTCACTGCAGGCCACGGTATTTGTACCCTCCCATGGTAAAATACCTCAGTATAGTAAATGAACCCCTTAAGCTGGACAAACTGTATCAATATGGACCTCAAAAGTTATATGCGGTTAGACATGTCTCCTTAAGTTCTTTCTAAAGCAGGTAAACATTTATGTAGCTGGCCATGACTGATACAATTCTGTACATTTTCATTCCTGCATTTTTTTTTTTTAAAACAGTTTATCATAAAGAAAAATCCTTTCAAATTCAGTATGAAGAAGTCCATGAGGTCAAGAGCAAAATTACTGACTCTTAAACATGGCAATAGCTTCAAAGGATTATTATTTCAAAAAGTATAAGGGTAATATTGACTCCAAAAGTCACAGCTTCCTCCTGAGGGAGTTCAATATTTTACCAATATTGAGTGAAAGCTGCAGTCTGTATTTCTTTATGATTCTGTCCTAGAACAATTAAGTTCTGGGTATTTATAGGTCTCAAAGAACATCTATGAAATGCAATGCATTTTTCATTCACTGAGGAACGTCTGGCACACTGCCTGGTATTAGGGCTTACACTGTATGGGACAGTTTAGAAAAACAATTCAATGGTTTTAGAGCTAGATGAGTATAAAAGATATAGTAAAATATTCAGTTTTTCTTAAAAGTTATTATTTTATCTTGCTAAAAAAAACAAAACTCTTGGCATTTAAATCCTTTTAATACCTTCTGATGTTCTCAAAATGTTGTCTTTTTTCTAGTGTTGGTGGTGGTGTAATAGGGGAGTTTAGAAATAAGGGTTTCAATATTTTATTAAATATTTACAAATGTGTGTGACCTGCCCTGGGTTCACTAGAAAGCAATTTTTGTTAAGATGTAGATTTTCCATCAGAGGTGGGTCATGCAAAGTTCACTGAAGTGAGTCTTATTTCTATATAAATGGCAGAAGACATTTTATGTGGACAAGTGCAAAGAAAATAATCCTAACTATGGGCGTAATTTTCAAGTCAGTTACATGCATAAATGCTGGTTTTATTTGTGTAAATAGCTGTACCAAAATTGACTTCAGCTCAGTACATGTAAAATTAAGTGCATAATCCGGTTTTGAATGTATTTTTACATGCACTAAGGAGAGGTATTCCAGGAGATGGAATTGCAACTTACATACATATACTTTTTTATTTTTAAAAGTATGCTGCACAAGTTAGGCCCTACTTGAAGCAGGTATAACTTTGTGCAAGATCATTTGTGTGCATATTTGGCCAATTGCGCAAGGATTTTCAAAGCAAACTTATTCAAGTCAATTTGCTTTAAACATACTCAGTAAAGTCTATATGTGGAATGTATGAAGAAAGGCTAAACAGGTTAAGCTTTTCAACTTGGAAAAGAGATGACCACAAGGATATGAAATAGGAAGTTGTTGGAGGGAGGTTCTGGAGGCTGAATTTAGGCTCTTAGCCAGGAAACTGAAATCCAGAATCTCCAAGGCTGCATTCTCAGAAAGGCTTTACCATTCCACACGCAGGACCCCAGAGGCAGACCGAGCTCCAGAGTTTCAATGCGTGGATAAGACAATGGTGCAGGGAAGAGGGTTTTAGGTTTATTAGGAACTGGGGAATATTCTGGGGAAGGGGAAGCCTATTTTGACACCACCTTAACCAGAGTCAAATCAGATTTCTGGCATTAACCTTTAAAAAGAAGATAGAGAAGCTTTTAAACTAGATGTTGGAGGAAAGTCGACAGTCACTCAGAAGTGCACGGTTTGGAATGATGCATTTTTGAAGGATATTAACTAAACAGGGAAGTTAGGACATCCCAATGGAAAGGATGCAATAAATGCTAAAGTAGCCCAGGTGCACGTAAAGAGCAAACAGAGTAAAAAGATTCCAAATTACCCTTGTCAACTGATAAGCAGGTGAATACAAACAAAAACATACTCTGAAATGTCTGTATGCAAATGCTAGAAGATGCTAGGTGCCCCCCGCAGCAGGGTTCCTCAGTGGCTGAACACAGTCCTGCTCTAGCCTTTGCATTGAAGGCTGCATAATGCAGCAAGGCTAGCTCCATAAACCCCTCTGCCCTCACAGTCTTCTTGGGGCCTCACCCTCGAGTCACCTCGGCTCCTTGCTTTGTCCCACCTTGCGTTTTTATCTTGCCTTGCCTGTGTGTGTGTGTGTGTATTTCCTGCCTTGTTCTTGTGCTTTTTGCCTTTGCTCCCTGTGTAGCCTGCTAAGAGATTTTCTTGCCTTACCTGTTATGATCTCTGCCTGCTTCGACTCCTGCCTGCACTCTTGACTCTGCTTGTGCACTGCCTGCCCTGACCACAGCCTCCCTTGTCCCTGCCGGAGAGATTCTGCCGGCCAAGAGAATCTGTGGACTCAACAAGGAGGAGATGGCCGGCCAGGCAGAAGACCCTGCCCTGCTCTGCCATAGAGCCTTGTCCTGCTCCTGTTGGGGGAATCCCTAGCACCCGCCCTGCCCAGCCCTGACAATTTGCTAACAGTGACACCGTGTTGAAGCTCACAGCTCCCTTCCCCACGCCCACCTCCGACTCTCATATGTTATCTGTACCTGCTTGCTTGCTGTCCACTTCCCTCTGTATTGCAGAGGAGAATCAGGATCTTCCCAAGGCCTCCGTGGGGCAGGAACTCAGATGACAAAGCGCCCATCGGGGGCAGCCTTTGCCCTTCAGGTTCAGAAGAATAAGGGGAAGATGGAAGACTCTGAGGGTAACCTTAGGAGAAAAACACAAGAAAGCAAAAAGAAGAATGAGGTCTAAGCATAATTCCTGTTTGGGATTAATATTTTATGCCTGGGCCTAGCGTTAACATGTCATGAGTGCATGTTTATTTTATTTAAAACATTTCTATGCCACATTATCTAAAACTTGAAACAACTTACAAATAAAAACATACACAAAACATACAATTACGCTACATAAAATCTACATACTATTTTCCATAACCGCAAAACTGCAGAAATATCAAAGCACTTATCTTAACCTGAACAACAATTTCGCCAATTGATTTCACTGGAATGAGAAGTGCTTGACTAAATAGATCAGTTTTCAGGTTCTTCTTGAAAGTTTTAAAACAAGCCTCTTTACGCAGGGTATCTGGGAGCCAGTTCCATAAACTTAGAACCAGACACAGCAAACATTTGTCCCCTGGATTCCGTGAGTCTCGCTGCACAAGCAGATGGAACATCAAGCAAACACTGCTCTGATGCTTCATGAGGTCCATATTCAGCTGCTATGTGGCTCTGCTAGTTAGCCAGATAAGTTTATCCCTAAAAGATAAGGAACTGGTACGATATGTGATAAATATTATGACAATGTAAGAAATAATCACATATATAAATGAGTTAATCAAAGTGTTAAACCCTCATTTTTAGGACGTTGTACACTTACGCTGCATAAGCGTCTTAACGTTCAAATACCCCATGATTAAAATATACTGAGCAAACTCTATAAACAACGAGTGTTTTGAACGTTAAGACGCTTAAGCAGCGCAAGTGTACAACGTGCTCAAAAATGATTAACTCATGTATATATGTGATTATTTCTTACATTGTCATAAGATAAGTTTATCCGGCTAACTTTAGGACAGGTCTGCTGCATGACCACAGTTAACTGGATAAGATATCTGGCCAAATCTGAATATAGGAATTAGCCATATAACTTATCTGGCTAACTCAGTTCATCCCCGGAATATGTCTGGACCACCCCTGACTAATTTGGTCAAATTCTAGCTAGCTAAATAGTTAACCGGCTAGAATTTAGCCGGATAAATGCCAAATTTTCATTTAGTCGGATAACTTCTTAGTTATCCAACTGAATGTGTTTGAATATGGACTTCTTTGTTGATCTTCAACAAGTAGCTGATGCACTGAGGAGCACCATTATTCATAGCTCTATGAATCAAAGTTAGTATTTTAAAGATAACTCTCCACTCAATCGGTAACCAGTGTAGTGAAGACAAAATAGGCGTGATATAATCAAAACAACATGATCCCAAGCTGCCAAATTCTGAATGATCTGTAAGGCTTGTAACGTAAATAAAAAAAAGACCTGTGAATTCAATTACAATAGTCTAATCCTGTCAAAAACAAGGCCTCTAAAACTGTATGGAATCATTTGGGTGAAAAAATGGTTTAAGACTCCAAAGCATTCTTAACTTGAAAAAGGAGTCCCGCACTACAGTTTTAACATGAAATCTGAAGGACAATTCCTGCTCAAAAATAATTCCTAAATTCCATACCTCACTAACAACTGGAATTACAGAATCTTCAAAATGAAATTGGTTCAGCAGATCTACTTAGCCTAAAAATCTCAATCTTTTCTATATTTAACTCTAATCTGTTATTGGTTAGCCAGGTGCTAATAGTTTGAAGTTAGATTGTGATTATACCTAAAGTTTTTTTCATATCCAATGTGATGGGGAAAAAATTGAATACCATCTACATATATTCTGTACTGTAAGCCTAGGCCTGACAGTAGCTTGCAGATTGGTCTGAGATAAGGAAGGCAAAGAGAATTTGAAAAGAAGCTTGCCATCAAAACAAAAACTCATAATAAAACCTTTTTCAGGTACATTTGAAGTAAAAAGCATATGAGGGAGTCAATTGGACCATTAGATGATCAAGGGGTAAAAGGGGCACTTAGGGATGACAAGGCCATTGCAGAGAGACTAAATGAATTTCTTCATTGAGAAAGATGTAAGAGATACCCATGCCAGAAATGATTTCCAGAGAGTTTTGCTCTCTGACTCTACCTGCTGGTAGGGATACACAACCCACTTTTCTGGACTGATCTGGGTATGTTCAGGAACTCAGCTTAACTGAAAGATGTACTAGGGCAAACTGACAAATTAAAGAGTAGCAAATCACCAGGAACAGATGGCATAGATTCCAGAGTGCTAAACAAACCGAAAAATGAAATTGTGGACCTGCTATTCATAATTTGTAAACTATCATTAAAATTGTTTATGGTATCTTGTGGTAACTTGGGCAGTTGTGGCTTGGGAAACAGCCAGTAGGAGAAAGGAGGCAGACTCTAGCTGTTTCCTTATGTGCAATTTTATTTACAGTGAAAAGCAAAACAGAAAATAATGCAGCTTACCTTGCAGTTCTGGAAACACTCAAACATTAAATATAGTGGGCCCAATATTCAAAGCACGTTCAGTGCTATTTAGCTGGATAAGTGGGACTTATCCATCTAAGTAATGACCCCTAAATTTGCACCTACACTCAGCGGCTGCCACTTAGTCATATAAGTACCTTATACGGCTAAAAGTTACATGTACAAAAAGTAGGCATGTACTGGGCAGATCAGAGGCAGCGCGAGTTGGACATATAGCTTATATGTCTAACTACCGATATTTGGAGTTAGCCGTATATGTGTATTCTAAGTTTAGACGCCCCATAGAGAGGTCTAAACTTAGATGGGCAGATGTATCCAACTAGGTGCATGCATATACATGTATAATCAGCGGTTTTGCCGTACCGCTGAATATATGTTGTAACTTAGCTGGATTAGTCAAATCCGGCTAAAATACTTAAACAGCCAGCACTGAATATCAAGCCTAGAAGGTCTTTGCATACATTTGGTTTCTGCCTGCTCCCCTGGGCCTCTCTAACCCTTCTAGGCCCTGAATCCTTATAGTATGGTGAGGGAAGGCTCCCTTCACCCAGAATCTCTTGCAGGGCTGATCCTTAAGGAAGACAGGGCCAGATAGTTGAGGCCGGTCCCTTATGGTGGTTTGAGGGAGTTTCTGGTACACTCCCTCACATACCTGAAGACTGGAGGGTTGCCAATGTAACACCAATTTAAAAAAAAAAGGATCCAGAGGTGATCCAGGAAACTACAGACCATCTGATGTCTGTGCCAGGCAAAATGGTAGAAACTATCATAAAGAACAAAATCACTGTATATATAGATAGGCATAGTTTACTGGAACAAAACCATAATGGATTTAGTGAAGGCAAGTCTTGCCTCACCAATCTGATACTTTTTTTGAAGGTGTAAATAAACATGTAGATAAAGGTGAGCCAGTTGATATAGTGTATCTGGATTTCTGGAAAAAATATGATAAAGTCCCTCATGAAAAATTTTAAAATAGCTGTGTCCTGGATTGGCTACTGTTGGAAACAGGATACTGGACTTGATGGACCTGTGGTCTGACTGAGTAGACTAAGTCTGCTTCCCTATGTGTGCTTCATGCAGCTCAGTTTACTAATTTTGCGCCATGGGATTGGAATCCCCCCAAGCTAGGATAAAACAAGAGGGATAAATCAAGGCGGATGGGAAAATGGAGGGTAAAAAGAGAAGAGATGGAAGACACAGCCTTGGTGCGGAGGGTGAAGGTGAAAGATAAGGAAAGGGTAGATAATATATTGACCTGGAGATGGGGAGAAACGTTTAGAGAAATGGGAGCGGGCAGTAGATGGGTAAAAAGAAGCAGGAGCAGCAGAATGCCTTTTAGTTGGGAGGGACAAGCCAACTAAGCTCTACCCCTTCCCCACCTCCTCCCTCTGTCCCCTTATACCCCGTCGGGCTCTCTCTCTGCCCCACTATTCCCACACCATTCCCTTTCTCTCTCTCTTTCTCTATCCAACTCCCACTCTCTCACTTTCCTACATCTCTTCTCACGCTCTCTTCCTTTCCATCCTCCCCCATTGAATCAGCAGAGGCTGGAGGAGGACAGCGGTGGCGTCTTGGGCCATGTCCTCCTCATCTTCTGCCACCTGGCCCTATTGCAGCTTTGAATCGCGTGGCTGAACAGCGCGAGAACATAAGAACCGCCATACTGAATCAGATTTAGTGCCCATCAATCCCAGAATCCTGTGTCTAGCAGTGGTAATCTGGGTTACATGTACCTGGCAGGATCAGAAATAGCTTATGTCCAGGGATATGCAATGGCTTTCCCCCACGTCTATCTGATTACTAACAGTTTATGGACTTTTTCTCCAGGAACCTTTTCTTAAACCCAGCTATGCTGTCTTTACCATATCCTCCAGCAATGAATCCTAGAGCTTAACTGCGTTGAGTGAAAAAATATTTTCTCTGATTTGTTTTAAACGTGTTACTTAGTAACTTCATGAAGTGTCCCCTAGTCTTTTTATTTTTTGAAAGAGTAAACAACTTCACTCGTTTCACTCCACTCCTATTTTACAGATCTTTCATATCTTCTCTCAGCCACTTCTCCGAGATGAAGAGCCCCAACCTCTTTAGCCTTTCCTCACAGGGAAGTCATTCCATCCCATCTCCATTAAATTGGTAGCCAATGCAAACCATATATAAGATGGGTGTAATGTGGTCATACCAGCCAATACCGAACAAAATGCAATGACCAGTATTGCACGAAGTAACTTTTAAACCAGTGTGCACATGCAATTGTGCATGCATTTGTCGGCCCACACCCAGGGAAGTGGCTATTTTATAAGATATGTGCATATATGCACACATGTTATAAAACAGCCTAGCCACATGCACATGTACACTCAATTTTAAGTGGGCGTGTGCCTGTGCGCGCATATTCCACTTCTACTGTGAAAGTGGGAGGATTTTAAAAAGGAATGCACGCTAACGCATTTGCCAGTTTTACCAGTTCATTCCCAGTTCTCCCAGTTAACAGACAGGTCCTCCAACACCCCCCCCCCCCCCCCCGGTTTGATAGCCTGAATAGTCCCCAGTTACCTCAGACCATTTAAACTCCTCCAACTCCTTGGGGTTGGTTTTTTTTTTTACCTACACTTCATCCATTGCAGAAATAAAGTTACTTGGCAGGGGCCCTCAGCACATGCCAGATCTGGTAAATATTTACATGCAAATTTCTGGTTAAAGTCTCGAAATGCCCATGTACCACCCATACCCTACCCAGACCATGCCCACACCCCGCCCTTTTTTGAGAAATTCTGAGATGTGCGCACAGCGGCATTTATGTGTGTATCCGAGCAGCTATTAAAATCCACTTGGTGAGCATGAGCTCAACATATTTGCGCATCTAAGAAATGTAATAAATTGGTGAAGTAAGTCTTCCTTTGTTTGGCTAAATTCATGTTGACTTTGTCCCATTAAATTATGTCTATCTATATTGTTCATTGATTTTGTTCTTTAGAATAGTTTCAATCATTTTTTCCAGCACTGACATCAGGCTCACTGGTCTATAGTTTCCTGGATCACTCCTGCAACCCTTTTAAAAACTGGCATTATATTGGCCACCTTCCAATCTAACCCTCCAAGCTAGCTTTTAATGATAGTTTATAGATTACTAAGGTCTGTAATTTCATTTTTCAGTTCTTTCATCACACTGGGATGTATACCATCTGGTCCAGGTGATTTGCTGCTCTTTAGTTTGTTAATTTGCCCTAGCACATCTTCCAGGTTCACTGAGATTTGTTTCAGTCCCTCTGAATCATCACCTTTAAATATCACTTCTGGCATGAGTATCTGACTTACATCTTCCTCAGTAAAGACCAAAGCAAAGAATTAATTTAATCTCTTTGCCATGGTCTTGTCCTCCCTTAGTGCCCCTTTTACCCCATGATCATCTAATGGTCCAAATGACTCCTTCACAGGCTTTTTGCTATGATGGAGGTAGATTAGAGTGATAAGAGGAGAAAAATGTGCAGCCAGGAGATAGAGTTCTCCAACCAGCTCAGCAAGAGGAGTTCTGGCTCAGTGCTAAACTCTTCAGTATATAGTAAAAGGCTGCAGTTTGTAAACTTGGAGTGCAGCTCTAAGCAGGATGAGGCTAGTGTAGTACCCTGTCAAATGGTATCAGTGATGGGATCCTGTACATAGAAACATAGAAATGACGGCAGAAGAGGACCAAATGGCCCATCCAGTCTGCCCAGCAAGCTTTCACACTTTTTTTTCCCTCTCACATACTTATCTGTTTCTCTTGGCTCTTAGTAACCATTTTTATTCTATTTCCCTTCCACCCCCTGCCATTAATGTAGAGAGCAGTGTAGGAACTGCATCTAAGTGAAATAGCTTAATTAGTTAGGGGTATTAACCCCCGCAATAAGCAAGCTACACCCATGCTTATCTGTTTATCCAGACTATGTAATTCAGTCCTTGTTGGTTGTTGCCTGAATATAGATCCACCTTTCTTCATTCCCCCCTGCCGTTGAAGCAATGGACAGAGGGATAGCACTGGGAAAACTGCTTCCTTCTTGAGAAAGTAAGTATACTGTGTACTGAGTAGGATAGTTAGAATTAAGTGATTATTATCTGTATAGTTCCAGTCAAGGTGGCTCTTCTTGTCTTACACTTAGCAAGCCTAGCTAGCGCATGAACCACTTGATATAAGAGCAGATAATGAAAAGAAATGACACAGACAATCTAGTGAGGAGTGAAGAGTAGGCTATCTTGCTATTTTCAGCATGGTTCGGTGGTAAGAAGCAGATCAAACAATCCACCTCATTAATCTTTACTTATCAGTTCTGATAAAAGAAACAAATGCACTCACACAAGACCCTGGGCTAAGCAGAAAACTGGAGCAGGCATTGCAACAGTGTAAAGCTCCACTGAGCAAGATGGCCTAATAACACAGTTCTAAATCATTGCGTGTATGAAGCTTGGCTTTGAGAACACCACCTCCCACCTCACAACCAAATTTCTTATCAATGGAAAGGGGTCGAGGACATCTTATCTGCTTGGTAGAAACAAGTTGTAAGCAGTGATACATTTTTTAAGAGAAAAAAAAATAGTTAAAAGATCGGAGCCAGCGGTGGCTTCCACCTTACACTCCAGCAGCAATGGGGAAAAGGAAGCGAGTTAAAAAAATATTCCAGGTCAGCGACAAAAAAATTCCAAGTCAGTAACCTGGCAGAAAATCACCACTGGTTGTAGGTGATTTTCAGAAGAGAAATTTTCAAAAGCCATTTACCCATGTCTGAAAACTATTTTAAATAAATTATATACTCACCCTGTAAGTGGGTAAAAGTACCATTTGCACGGAGGATCAATATTATGCATACATTTACCATGGGAAAAGTAGAAGGGCTCAGAGGTAGGTTTGGGTTGGAGTAGGCAAGGACATGATCAGGTTTACTCACACCAGACCCTTGCCTTCTTGAGCACCCTGCCTCTCTGAGCAGCTACTGGAGACAGCATCACAGCTTTACAGGAGCTCTCTAAAATGGTATTTCCTACAGGAAAATAAAAGTGCTGGGTTTTTAAAAAAAATATTTTCCTAACACCCCAGTTTGACCTTAACAATGACCTATAATTATGCTGAAGATTTAGAAAACTGTCAGTTACCCATGGAACAGGAAGAACGCTTTTTTTTTTTTTTACCTGTTTCAATAATAGTTGGAAATAATGTTTAAAAAAGACTTGATAGAAGAAACAGAATAGAGAAAAGGGGAACACGAGAAAAGTATTAAGTACACAGTAGTAGCCTGAACTATTTATATTAGTGAAACCCCACCCCAGGGGACTTCCTACACTCCAGTGGGGCCATAGAAGATTTAATAGTCTCTTCAGGGCTGGAACCACTCATGGCTACCTTTACCATTATTCTCGTTCCCCCAGAGTCAGGATCCTTTGTTGGTTGGTGGGGGGGGGGGAAGATTTACTTTCAAGGCACAGAGTGCTAGGGGGTGATCCTTTGTACCATCATTCCGGTCCCTGGGAGAGGGTTTTGCCTCATTGTGGATGCAGTATGTGCCAATAACCACACTGGAGTCACTTGGTTAGTGTCCCAAATTAAAAGCCTTTACCGTTGCAAAACGTCAGATGAGAATAGAACTCAATCCACAGCACTACATGATTTCTTTGTCTGTTACAGTCTCTCTCCTCAATCTGTGCAGGAATCTCTAAAATAGGGCAAGGGACACATCCATCCTCCAGGGCTCAGCTAAGTAGAGGTCCCAGGAGGGCAGGGAATCCTTTAGCCGGGTAGAAAACTCCTTTCCGAAACTGGTAAAAATGAAACAATAATGTTTCTGCACAGAGTCCCAACTCTCTCTCCCCAGTGTGAAGACTCCAGATGGGTGTCCTCAGTGTTCTCAATTATTTCTTTACTCACACTTAACTGGGTTTCAGTATTCTCTTGGTTTAGACCAATCCCTGATGGGAGGGGTTTCAGGCTGGAACAAACAGCTCTAGTTCTTCCTTCTGAAGGCAGCTAAAACCTCCTCCTAGATCTTTTTTAAAAAAAAATCTTCTTTCCCTGCAACTGATATAAACACTGGAAGGTCCTGACATCGGGTCACCACCCTCCTCTGTCCTCGTTGAGGGCATAGAGGGTCAGGTCTTCCCTAAGTGGGCAGCCCCAGACACAGGGTTCCCCATGCCCTGAGCCCAGAAGGTTCACAGGGTTTCACCAGGCTTCCTACAACTAAAAAGTCTCTTAAAAGCCCAAAAAAAAAGCAACCCAAGATCAGTCCTTACCCACCAAAGAATGAACAGGCAGGGCAGATCTCTGACCCAACTCAAAAACTTCCAGCAGGGTTTGCTAGTCCTAAGAACAGGCCCAAAATCAAATTTAGGCCAAAGCTCCTACACTCCTCCTATAACTTCACAAGCAAGCTACCCTACCCCCAGATCTCCCAGGACAGAGCTGCTTAAAAAGTCTCTCAAAGGTGTCAGCCATTCCAGCGACCCCAAAGGGAGGGGCTGTGTATGAATGGTGCCGCCCCCCTCATTCACTAACTTACACTGCATTAGCTAACCTATGATGTACCCAGGGCTTACTTGTAATGTGATATAGGATCCATTAGATTAGGAATAAGGTAGTAGCCAGTGAAATTAAGGAGAGCAGGGAGAAATTGATTATTGTAGGTTTTCCAGGAAAATCTTAAGAGAAATTTTGACATACATGTATAGACTTCCCAGGGAAAAGAGATGGACTCAGACATAACAGGCATCACCAGGATGGTGTACAAAGAGGAAGTCCTGATTTTAGGTAATGACAGTCTAGTGGATGTAGACTGGAGCATACCTGCTGCAACATCAGTAGGGACCTTCGTTTTTAGTTTTTATTTTATTTTTCATGGAACATTCAATGCTATAATAAAAAAAAGTCAGTGGAAAAATGACTTTTCCACTGATTTTTCTCCTGTTTGTTATAACAAAGACATTTTTCCACTGACTTTTTTTTTGTTATAACATTGAAATTCCCAGGGGAAATATTATAAAAACTAAAAACAAAGTCCCTAAACATCAGCTAAATGAGGAGAGGTCCTGGATATCCTGCAAGGGACATTTCTCAGGCAACTAAAGAGCCCAGGAGAAGAGAGAGGATACGGTGGATTTGATACTGACAAATGGAGACAGTGTCACTGACCTCATAGTGAAGAAACATTCAGTGATCATTGTACTATGTGATTCAATATTAAACTCTGACCAGAACTAAAATATACTAAGATTTGGGTCTTAGATTTCAGGAGGACTTTCAAGATGAATTAAATTCTGGCCTCTACAGCAGGGATTTGCTATGATGAAGATAGACTAGAGTAATAATAGGAGAGAAATGTGCAGCCAGGAGATAGGGTTCTCCAACCAGCTCAGCAAGAGCTAATATTAAAGCAACAGAATTGCAGGGCTTATGAGGTACAGAGAAGGCACTGTGGGTTAATCTGGAAAGAGGGAATGGAACATCTATTTATATTGGTGTAATATACAGAGTTCTATCACAGAGGGGTAGATTTTCAAAGGGTTACGCGCGTATCTTATAAAATCCAGCGTACTTTTGTTTGCGCCTGGTGCGCAAACAAAAGTACGCGCTCGCGCTTTTTTATAAAATGTGCCCCAGACAGAACAAACGGATAGAGATTTAATGGAGGATATTTATAAAATTGCAGTGAAAGGGGAGGCGCTATTACTAGGGGATTTCAATCTGGCAAATGTTGATTGGGACATCCCGGCTTCAGTGACTTCTAGAAGCAGGGAAATCCTGGATTCTCTGCAAAGAGACTTGCTCTGTCAACTGGTAATAGAAGACAGAGATACTGGACCTGGTGTTTACCAATGGGGACAATATTTCTGATGTTGTAGTGGATGATCATCTGGGATCCAGTGGTATGGCTCAGTATTAAAAGAAAAATGAAGGTTCATTCAAAGTGAGGGATCTAGGCTTCAGGAAAACTAATTGTGTTAAAATGGGGGTGTACCTTATGGAGTCATTAGCTAGATGGGAAAATCTAGGGGACAGTAGAAGATGAATGGGTAAAACTAAAAAGCAACTAACCTTTTTGTTAGGAAAGTAAATAAAGGGAAAAAGAGACTGCTATGGTTTTCTAAAGAAGTAGCTGAAAAGGTAAGGGAGAAAAGGTTAGCATTCACAAACTACAAGAGATCACAGAAAGAGGAAGATAAGCAACAATATCTGTAAAAACTAAGCTGGGAACGTGGTCAGATTGCAAAAATTAAAATGGAAGAATTTTTTTTTAGATATCTTAGTGAGAGAAGGAAATGCAAATGTGCCATTATGAAATTCAGAGATGAAGGGGAGGAATATGCAGAATATGCTAAAAAAAAGCAAAATTGCTGAACAAATATTTCTGTTCGGTGTTCACTACAGAAGGACCATGAGCAGAACCACTAAACCAAACACAAATAAAATTAGAAGCGAGGTAAACCTAAACTGATTTTCAGAAAAGTTGATAAGGTGATGGGGATGGATGGGATACATCTAGTCCTGGGGGAATTCTGCGCTACTGCAGAGGGCAGAATTTGCGCCAAATTCTGTGCAGAAAATAGCAGAGGAGACCCCCAGCATACCGGGAACAGAGCGCGTCCCACGTGTGCCGCGGGACGCGCTCCATTCTTGGTGAAGATGAAGGCCCCCGTGTGCCATGAATGGGGCGAAGATGGAAGGCTCCGGTGAGAGAGAACGTGTGTGTGTGTGTTTGAGAGAGGAGAGGGGAGGGTGAGAGAGAGTAGGAGGGTGTGAAAGAGAGCATGGGAGGTAAGAAAGCGGGGGGGGATGCTTGAGTGTGGGTTTCAGAGAGAGGAAGCCTATATGAGGAGATTGTGAAGGAGTGTGTATGTGTGTGAGAGATTGGGAGCTCGTGTGTATGAAAATGAAATCGTGTGTATGTGAGGGTGCTAGCCTGTGTGAAGGGATTGTGTATGTGTGAGACAGAGCCTGTGTGAACGGGTGCGTGCGAGAGAGACATAGGTAGCCTGTGTGAGGATGATTGTGTGAGAGAGAAAGGGAGCTTGTGTGGGTGTGTATGCATGAAAGAGGGCCCTGTATGAGGTGATGTGTGTGTGTGTGTGTGTGTGTGTGTGTGTGAGGGAGCCTGTATGAGGGTGTGTGTATGTGTATTAGAGAGAGGGAGCATGTATGTGAGAGAGGGAGGGGCAGAGGGAGCCTGTGTGAGGGGCAGTACTGAGAACGGGGTCAAACTCTGGGACTGGCAATAGAGTGGAAGGGGTTGAGCCTAGAGGTGGAGGGGAGAGATACTGGCAGGTGGAGAAGTTGGGGCCTGAAAGGGCAAAGTGGCCAGGGGAGTAGGAAGAGCGAGTGGAAGGGACACTCTTACAGTGAATTTCTAGGGAAATTCTGCTCAAAATATTTAAAATTCTGCATCTTTAAATAATAACTTGTTTCTGTATTAATTTAAAATGTAATTACTTAAAGACTCACAATTACCCCCTGTCATCGACCACTGAATCTTCTTGTAAGATATGCTAACCACAATGTATCCAAAAATCCCCACACCTCAATAATTAACATTCAATAGCGCAATTCATTATATGACCTTCATACTAGGCATCATAGTGTGGTAATCCATACCATTTTGTCACTCTGCCTTATGCTTAATCATTGGTCAGTCCTTTTTTTTATAATATTTTTTCATGTGCAAGTGCTCCGTGTATTAAAACTTTCACTATAAGATACTTCAGTATTTAAACTTTCTTCTCAATACTTATCTTGAGATGACATAGTTTCTTTGCATATTATAATTGCAGCCCGAGTCTCTCCAAACCGATGGTCCTTAGCAATATGACCAATCTCACATTGCCTCACCGTGTCTGTGCCCGACACTGTACAGGGTTTCGGACGTCATCGTCCTTCCTCAAGGGCAAAGATTCATTTCAGATGCACAAAAAACGCTGAGAGCCATTATGAACCTGAAATGAATCTTTGCCCTTGAGGAAGGACGATGACGTCCGAAACCCTGTACAGTGTCGGGCACAGACACGGTGAGGCAATGTGAGATTGGTCATATTGCTAAGGACCATCGGTTTGGAGAGACTCGGGCTGCAATTATAATATGCAAAGAAACTATGTCATCTCAAGATAAGTATTGAGAAGAAAGTTTAAATACTGAAGTATCTTATAGTGAAAGTTTTAATACACGGAGCACTTGCACATGAAAAAATATTATAAAAAAAAGGACTGACCAATGATTAAGCATAAGGCAGAGTGACAAAATGGTATGGATTACCACACTATGACGCCTAGTATGAAGTTCATATAATGAATTGCGCTATTGAATGTTAATTATTGAGGTTTGGGGATTTTTGGATACATTGTGATTACTTAAAGACTGCCATGTAAATTGTGTTATTTTGACCAATATAAAGTTTGCAGAATTTTGCAGAATTTTAAATTTTTGTGTGCAGAATTTTAAATTTTTTTGCAGAATTCCCCCAGGAGTAGATACATCCAAGGGTATAAGGAATCTTGGAGATGTCCTGGCAGCTCCACTGGCTGACCTTTTCAATGCTTCTTTAGAGTTGGGAGTAGGTCCAGAACACTGGAGACAAGTGGATGTGGATCCTATTCATAAAAGTGGAAGTAAGGAGGAGGCTGGGAACTACAGGCTAATTAGTCTGACCTCTATGGTGAGCAAATCAATGGAACTGCTGCTAAAACAGAGGATAGTGCAGTTTCTGGAATCCAATGGATTGTAAGATCCAAGGCAGCATGGTTTTATTAGAGGTAGATCTTGCCAGATGAATCTGATCAATTTTTTTGATTGGGTCACCAAATAGATGGATTAATGGAGAGTGCTAGATGTAGTGTTCTTGGATTTCAGTAAGGCCTTTGAGAAATGGTTCCTCATAGACGTCTTATAAATAAATTGAGTGCCCTTGGTATGGGCCCTAGAGTGAATGACTGGGTTAGAAAATGGCTGAGTGGGAAGTGACCAAAGGTAGTGGTAAATGGAGTTTACTCCAAGGAGAGGGGCATTAATAGCGGTCCTTGGACAGATTCTTTTCAACATTTTTGTGAGTGACATAGCCGAAGAATTGTTGGGAAAGGTTTGTCTTTTTGCTGATGATACCAAAATCTGCTACAGAGTAGATAGCCGGCAAGGTGTGGAAAACATGAGGAGGGATCTAATGGAGCTTGAGAAATGGTCTAGGGTCTAGTAGCTAAGATGTAATGCATTTAGGATGCAAAAGCCCAAGAGAAAAAGTACAATATTGAAGAGGTTCTTCTAAGCATGAAAGAAGAGCAGGATCTGGGGGTGATTGTATCTGATGAATTTAAGGTGACCAAACAGGTGGACAAAGCAATGGTAAAAGCCAGAAAGATATTTGGCTGCATAGGGAGAAGAATAGTCAGCAGAAAAAGAAAGGTGATATTGCCCCTGTATAGGTCCCTGGTGAAACATTTGGAATACCGTGCACAGTTCTAGAGACCATACACCTTTAAAAGGATATTATCTGATTGCAGTCGGTCCAGAGGATGGCTACTAAAATGGTTAGTGGTCTTCGTTCTAAAGCATGTGGGAACAGATTCAAAGAGCTAAACATGTATACTCTAGAGAAGAGACATTTACATATGAACATAAGAAATTGCCATACTGGGTCAGACCAAGGGTCCATCAAGCCCAGCATCCTGTTTCCAACAGTGGCTAAACCAGGCTACAAGAACCTGGCAAGTACCCAAGCACTAAGAAAATCCCATGCTACTGATGCCAGTAATAGTAGAGGCCATTCCCTAAGTCAACTTGAATAATAGCAGTTAATGGATTTCTCCTCCAAGAACTTATCCAAACCTTTTTTAAACCCAGCTATACTAACTAACTGGGGAATTCCGATTAGTAGTCCAAGCTATTGTGTTAAGCCACCTCGATTATTGCAATTCCCTTTATATAGGGATACTGAAGTATTTGCAGGAAGTTTGCAGTTTGGTTAATTTATAATCTTCCCTGGGATATAAATGTGAAACTTTATATGAAAAGTTTACATTGGTTCCCGACTGCAGAGCTGGTGCAGTTTAAGATTTATTCAATCTTGCACAAGATTATTTTTGCGGAAGCTCATTGTTGAAAAGTAAAACTTCATAATTATGTTCCTGCAAGCCTGCTTCATTCACAGTCTTAAAAATTGTTAGAAGTGCCAAGTTTTAAAGATTATTCACTTATTACAAGAAAGCAATCTTTCTCATTGGTAGCAACTTTACTTTGGAATAAGTCTACCTCCCCACTAGAAATATGTATGGAGGTAGACTAAAGTTTCACAAGAAGGTCAAGCCAATGTTATTTATCCAGACATTTGGGTAGACAGGATAATTCTACTCATGTATTTTATTATTTTTGCATTTAATTGTTAATGTCTGTTAATTTGTAAGTTTTAATAATTATTATTTTTTTGTATTTTATTATTTTTATTACTGTTGTATTATGTATGTGAAATTTGTAATCTGTGGTGAACTTGTAGTGGAATCACGGAACAGAAGACTTGCAAATAAATAAATATCTCAAACATTTCCATGCACAGGAGGGAACCTCTTTCAACAGAAATACCTACAGTACCTGAATGTAATCTGCTTTGAAAAGCAGAATATAAATTTTGAAAACAAAAGAAGAAAGGAAGCTCTAGAACAAGAGGTCACGGGATGAGGATGAACGAGGGTAGACTCAGGAGTATTCTTAGGAAATATTTTTTTACAGAGAGGGTAGTAGATGCATGGAATAGCCTCCAAGTGGAGGTGGTGGGGACAAAAAGGGTATCTGAATTCAAGAAATCAGTGAATAAATACAGGGGATCTCTAAGGAAGTAATGGGAATCGTAAAGCTAAATTAGTTGGGCAGATGGGCAGACTAGATAGGGCATGTGGGGTTTTTTTTTCTGCTGTCATGTTTTTATGTGTGATAGTGTTGAGATGGGAATCCAAAAGCTGAATGGTACAGAGGAACTTTGGTCAGCAATAAAAGACAGCACAGAAAAAATGATAAATCTCTGTGTAAGGCAGAGGAAAAGGAGGTGATGGGTCATGTAGTTTGGGAAGGGAGATTGTGGGCCAGTCCTTGATTTCTGACAACCTCATCCTAATGCATTATAGTGCCTGCAGCAACGATTCCAAATGGTAGAAAGAGGGATTACAGATGCTACAATACACTGGCATGTAATTTCAAGGACACACAATAAATATTGCAAAGACAATGTGTATTATTGCCAACACTATATTTTACCATTAAACTTGTATAGCCATGCTAAAGACCAGGACTGGCTGGAAGTTTACGTCTCTTGGCTACTCTGTAGATCTAGGTTTGTACTTATAATTCCCATCAAATGCTCACAATTTCTAGTCTAGTCTTCTCAGCAATTCAAGCATGCTTGGTTCAGATATAGAGGATAGTGGTAGGAGAAGGGTCGGGAGAGTAAAGGTAAGGAGAGTAAAAAGGAGGTGATAAGAAGAAAACAAAGGACAAATAAAGGACACAAGCCATAGCGACACTGAGACCATAGTGGCAACAAGCTAAAACTTCTCAGAAACCAACCAGATCAATGCTGTCAGGTTGGCGGTGACTGGGTACCTGTCTGCAAGGTCAATAGGGCCTAGATGACCAGAGTTTCAGGAAAGAGCCTCACTTGTTTGGTAGTTGCTCAGATTATTACAAAGCTTGGTGGTTAAGACATGAGTTGGGGTAAGGCTGCTGAGTGTTGGCCTAAGCATGGGAACTTGTATGCTCAGCTACCCAGGACAAAAGAGAACCAAGGAGGAAGACAAAAACTGACTTGGATAAAGGGCAATATTCTACAATCCGAGGCAGCAGCAAGGACAGGAATAACTGGGCAGACCGAATGGGCCAATTGGTCTTTATCTGCCATCAACTACTTTGTAGCTGTGTCTGTCATTTGACTCTTTATAGACATGACTGAAGTCATTCACTGAATGTGTGTGCTTTATTCCTATAGGCATCCTATCAAAGCTATCCTGACCCTTCCCTCATGAAGTATCTACAATGTGCTTTGATTCATGGCATCTGATAATAGCTGCCAAGATGAAATATTAGAAATGCTAACTAATGACGGATGACTAAAATTAGCCATGTAATAAATAAAGTCTCAACAGATATTTTGGTCCTAAAATGCAAATCAGCAAATTATTAAATCATTCCTGCATGGCTGTGATCTATTTACAGGGCTGCTGTCTCCAGCTGGACAAAGCACAAAGAATGAACACTGGAAGTCTGAGGCTGATATATATATATATATAAAATCATAAGACGGGGCACAGTAGGGTATGAGGACAGTGCTTGTAAAGATTTTTCCTCCAAGAGCTCTAAACATGAAAAAATCAGGAGATCCATGGCAAAATAAAAACCAGCTTATATTAAAAAGTTAAACGTCTTGGTTTAAATTGACCTTTATTTCCACACACCCAAGTGAACTCGCATAGTAACCTTGAAGCTTTATTTTTCAACAGTTTGACTTAATGCGAAGGCTGCAGGACTCCCAACTGCTTTCATTTTATTCTTAACTTTGCATTTATTAGATGAAAGCATGCACCTCCATTTCTCACGTGCAGACTGAACTAGAGACACCAATGTGGGGGGAACAGCAAATGCCTACAAATGTCGCTGGTGAGTCCCAGATAAAAAGGCTGAATATGGGGATGATCTGCTTTCTCTGTTCATTTGATCCATATAATTCAAAAATGGTGCCTAGATAGTAATATATTTTTTATACCTTTGATGCATTTTTAACCCTCTCTCCTATCCTCAACTAAAGACCACAGACCTCAGTACAGATGCACCACAAGACTGGACACTAAAGGGCAGATTTTCAAAAAACTACGCGAGTAAATCCATTGGATTTACACACGTAGGTGGGGTTACGCGCCCGGACCTATTTTAGAAAGGCCCGGAGACGCGTATAAAGCCCCGGGATACACGTATGTCCCAGGGCTTCGAAAAAGGGGCAGGGAGGGGGCGGGGCCAGAGGCCTCTGGCACAGTGGCCATTTGCCGCTGTGAAAGAGGATTGTGGGCTGGCAGGCTGCCGGCAGGCGCAACAGGTAAAATAAAGTTCGGGGGGGGTTTAGGATAGGGCTAGGGGGCAGGAGGGTTAGGGGACGGGAGGTTGGGTTAGGGGGTTAGGAAGTTCCCTCTGAGGCCGCTTCGAAATCAGAGTGGCCTGGGAGGGAACGGGGGAAGGCCATGGGTGTGGGCGAGCGCAAGTTCCACAACTGTGCACCTCCTTGTGTGCGCTGACCCCCGATTTTATAATATGTGCGCACCTGTGCTCGCATGTTATAAAATCAGGTGTCCCTGTGCGCGCGCCGGGAAGCGCGTGCACATGGACGCACGCGCGCAACCTTTTAAAATCTACCCCTAAGTGTTGCTGTTATGTGTGACAGCTTGGACACCCTTCCCATTGTTCCTCCCCCTTCCACCAGGGGGCTGCCACTTCAGCATCCCCAGCTGAGAAGCAGAGAGAAAGGAACCCAGGTTTCACAAGGCAGCTCTGAGCCGTTGAGCCAGGTCAACATGAGTTCTTCTAAGTGGAATCCACAATTTTCTTAAAAAAAATAAAAGATCACGTGACGTGGTGATCAGGGAAAGTTGTCTTTCCCAAGGCTCTGGGTGCCTTCCCTCCAGATCCAGTAACATTCGGATCCTAACCTCCCTTTTCTTTGTGCTTCAACTCTGGTAAAGAGGTTCATCATCCGCCGGACAACAACGGGGGGCTACTGCTCTGATATATCTACCCGGACAGCAAAAAAAGAAAAGGAGAGGCCGAGTATCGCAGAGGGGAAAATGGCCACCACTAAGAAGCTTACACCTCAAGTAGTCCTTAACAAGACAGCTGTCACTGACCTGACTACAGCCGTCGTTGCAGAGTTTGCAACTCGTTTTGATGACTTAGCTGCTCAGATTGCGGAGGTTACAAACTCCATATCTGACTTCCAGACCCGCTTTGATAATATCAAAGGCCAGGGTCGGCCTGGTTGAAGATGACACACTCGCAATGACAGCGAAAGTGGAAAAACTAGAGAAAATGGTGGGGGCCCAAGAACTGAAAATAGACGATCTGGAAAGCAGATCTCAGCTCTCCAATTTGCGGTTCCTAGGCTTTGAAGACAACATCTCGGACGGGAAATTACATGACATTTTAGAGCAATGGCTGCCCTCTGAGTTAAGTCTGTCAGATCTGAAGGGACCTTTGCAGATTGAACGAGTCCATCGGGTGGTTGCAGTGACCACGAACCCATCCAAACTACGCATTGTGCTGGCGAAAATTTTAAATTTTGCCCATAAGGTCCGCATAATAGAGATGTGAATCGTGTCCTCGATCGTCTTAACGATCGATTTCGGCTGGGAGGGGGAGGGAATCGTATTGTTGCCGTTTGGGGGGGTAAAATATCGTGAAAAATCGTGAAAAATCGAAAAAAACGTAAAATCGCAAAACCGGCACATTAAAACCCCCTAAAACCCCCCCCCGACCCTTTAAATTAAATCCCCCACCCTCCCGACCCCCCCCCCCAAATGACTTAAATAACCTGCGAGTCCAGTGGCGGTCCGGAACGGCAGCGGTCCGGAACGGGCTCCTGCTACTGAATCTTGTTGTCTTCAGCCGGCGCCATTTTCCAAAATGGCGCCGAAAAATGGCGGCAGCCATAGACGAACACGATTGGACGGCAGGAGGTCCTTCCGGACCCCCGCTGGACTTTTGGCAAGTCTTGTGGGGGTCAGGAGGCCCCCCCCAAGCTGGCCAAAAGTTCCTGGAGGTCCAGCGGGGGTCAGGGAGCGATTTCCCGCCGCGAATCGTTTTCGTACGGAAAATGGCGCCGGCAGGAGATCGACTGCAGGAGGTCGTTCAGCGAGGGTTCCGGCGCCTCGCTGAACGACCTCCTGCAGTCGATCTCCTGCCGGCGCCATTTTCCGTACGAAAACGATTCGCGGCGGGAAATCGCTCCCTGACCCCCGCTGGACCTCCAGGAACTTTTGGCCAGCTTGGGGGGGGCCTCCTGACCCCCACAAGACTTGCCAAAAGTCCAGCGGGGGTCCGGAAGGACCTCCTGCCGTCCAATCGTGTTCGTCTATGGCCGCCGCCATTTTTCGGCGCCATTTTGGAAAATGGCGCCGGCTGAAGACAACAAGATTCAGTAGCAGGAGCCCGTTCCGGACCGCTGCCGTTCCGGACCGCCACTGGACCCGCAGGTTATTTAAGTCATTTGGGGGGGGATTTAATTTAAAGGGTCGGGGGTGGGTTTTAGGGGGTTTTAGTGTGCCGGCTCACGATTCTAACGATTTATAACGATATATCGTTAGAATCTCTATTGTATTGTGTTCCATAACGGTTTAAGACGATATTAAAATTATCGGACGATAATTTTAATCGTCCTAAAACGATTCACATCCCTACCGCATAATGCAGGAATATCGCAAACGCATGGAGCTCTCTTACGAAGGGCGGCCGATTATGATCTTTCAAGACTTTTCTGTGCATGTGTCTGCTAAGTGTAAAGTCTTTGGGCCAATCTGTGCTGATCTTGTAAAGCGACAGCTGCGTTTTGCTTTGATCTACCTGGCAAAATTAAAAATCTAGATCTATCAGGGAATCAATGGTGCGAGTCAGAACAAGAAGCAAAAGCATGTCTGCAAACCCTGACTGCACAAAATGGAACAGTCACAACTTGAAGGCAGGGAGCCACACAGGTTTTTCTTTTGTTTGCTTGATAAGGCTTTGGGACATCCTCATTTGCTGAGTTTTTCCAGACAACACCAACAAGATATTTCAAAATAGCAAATGCATCAAATACCATTCAATTTAATAAAGATTTAAAAATTCCCTGCTTTCCATACCTGGGAACTTTTGATTTCCAGTTGCTCTGACACTGTCATGAATTATTGGAGAGTGTTGGAGACGGGGAGAGGTACATGTAACCCCAGTTTGGAGTATATAAAATGGAGACTGTTTCCCTATTGGTTAAGTGTCTTTCCTCTACAAATTTATTTTGTAGATTCATAGAGTAGGTTATGCAGATGGCAAAGTAAACCTGTATAGAGACAGTTGGGGTGGTAATTCACTATATTCTCTTTTCTGATTGGACAGGAAAGACTCACTACAGTTTCCCTCCATGAACTCTGGCCCCATGATGCCCATCAGTGCTGGCTAAAATAACCATAGCAGATATTACTTTCAAACTTCAATTTTTAACTTTATTTCTGGATTTTACCAGCCAGCAACTATGGAATTCATTGCCAGAGGACGTGGTGAAAGCTATTAGTGCAGCTGCGTTTAAAAAAGTTTTGGACAAGTTCCTGGAGGAAAAGTCCATTAATCATTATTAATGTAGAGTTGCAGAAATCCACTACATATTCTTGGGATATGAAGCTTGGAATCTATCTACCCCTTGGGATCCTACCAGGCACTTGAAACCTGGCTTGGTCACTGTTGGAAACAAGATACTGGGCTTGATAGTCCTTTGGTTTGACCCAGTATGGCAAGTCTTATGTTTTTTATGTTCTTATGTTTGCATAGGGTAAAAAAGAAAATACTGAATATCTCAGAATTCATAGGATTCAAATAGTCAGTATCACTACTTCTCCTCACCACCAATATTATTCATAAGACATTACCGGAAAAGCCTCTCAATCTTCCCATGGAAATATTCTAAATCTCCCACAAATTTCTCCAGAGTATTAATGGTTACATTTCTTAAATCTCACTTTCTTTTTCCACTTCCATAGGTATTCATTTGTTCTTCTATCAACCACCCTATACACCAAAGGCTAGTCTGAACTCTCAGATGGCAACTTTCAAAAGGGCATGTAGGTGCATATATGTGCGTGTATGTCAGTGTGCGCCCAGGGACACGGCTATTTTATAACATGTGCGCACACAAAATTTTAAGCTTGTGTGCTCCCAGCCACATAAATTGTATTTCAGCTGTGTGAGGGAATTTTATGACTGGCCGTGTCCATGCCATGACTAGTTTCACCAGTTTGTCCAGTCTAGAGCTAAGTCCTCAAGACCCCCCTGGTTCATTAGCCTGCACTTCCCCCAATTAACCCAGGCCCCAGAAACTCTTCTACAATGCATGGAAAGACTTTTATTTAGACATAAAACTCCTCAATAGCAGAAGTAAAGTTATGCAACACTGGACCTGGTCACACAAGTATTTCCATGCACATCTCTTGGTCCCACCCTGAAACGCCCTCGCTCCACCCAGACCATGCCTCTTTTTGAATCTGAATGAGATTTTCACTCAGTGGGAGATGCGCATGCATCTGGGTGCTTTTAAAATTCACCTCTCAGATTCTTCTTTAAGGTTACCTCAGTCCAAACTCTTTTTCAGGATTGGGGTTTACACTTTTGCCATACCCATAGAATTATTCACATCCAAAGGGGACAAAATGCAATTTCTTTTCCCATGCATAACTCATGACTCAAGGTCTTTACCCAAGCGCTTTTCACACCCTCCATCCCAAAGACATGCAGGTTTCCCCCAGCATCCTCCAAGCACCAGGCTTCTGGGATACCCTTAGCCTTAGGACTTCCCCCAACTCCTTCCATCTTTGTTTTTTTTCCTCAAGGGGAGGAACCGTTACCACTTTATCCCAGTTTTGGGTCAACTCCTCAGCAGGAGGAGGAGAACCCCTCACCATATCTTGGCCTCTGGCCTGTCTCCTTGAGGGAAAGAGCCCCAGTAGGGCCCAGTTCCCATTGGAAGTGTCCCTGGGCCTACCAGCCCGCAGACTGGCTTTTCTAGATGACTACATCTCCGGAGATCTCATTCACATGTCCCTATCCTAAGAAGGGTAGAAAGCAAAAGGGCAGAACCCACCAAAAACTTCCCACTTTTATACCTCCCCACTAAACCTTGCTCACCCAGTGAAAACCCCCCACATATTTAAGGGAACACACACATCATTCCCCCACCCCATCACCTTATCCCATAAACAGCAATTGTTAGCTCTTTAAAGGTGCCATCTTGTGGTCATTTTGAGACGCAAAAACAGAAACAACTAAAACAGTTATCAATCGAATGAAACATGAGAACTTGCTCCTGCTTTCTACAACCAAAAGCATCTCAAATTGGGGGGGGGGGGGGGTCTTCCCTTACATACAAACTTTTTCCTTTATCTCACATATGCGCGCGCGCGCACACACACACACACACATACTCTCTAATACATCTCTCCCTCTCATATGCACCCACACACTCCCTCTCTCTCAAACACATGCGCCACTTCTCTTACACAGGCATTGACATACACACATTCCATCTTAATCTCACTCATGCTCTATTATTCACATGTTCTCACTGACATGAACGATCTCGCTGGTCACATAGTCACATACACTCCCTCTCACAGATGCTCTCACTGACACACACACTCTCTCTCATTTAAAATTCACACACAATTCAAATGCTGGCTCTCTCACTCAAGCCTGAGTGTCATTTCTTCAGCCACTGACGACAAGGGTGTCCACCAGCAGCTAACCGGGCCTCTCTCTCTCTCTTCTTATTTTTCAGCCATCGGTATGACGAAGTCCCCCAGGGGCAACCTGGGCCTCTTTCTTCTTATTCTTTAGCTGCTGGAGGGATGGGGACTATTGGTGACCACTGGGCCTCTCTCTTACTTCATTTTTCTTCAGCTGACGTCTACCGCCAGCTACCCAGGCTTCTCTCTCACTTCTTTCTTCAGTTGCCAATGGGATAGGCACTGGGGCTTCTCGCTTACTTTATTCTTCAGCCACCAGTGAGATGGGGGTTCACCGGTGGCCACCTGGGCCTCAATTTCTCTCTTCTTGTTTTCTTGGACCTCTTTCTCTCTGCTGCTTCTCTCTGCTTCTCCCAGCTCAGTAGAGTCTCTTAAAGTCACAGGCCCAAAAACAACTAACCTTCTTGCAACTATAAAATCTCCTCTGGGTGTCTACCAAGACCCCTAACCACCCAACCTCCCATACTTTTAAAAGACTCGTTGGTGATGCATGGCAGCCCAGAATGCCCTCTAGCTCCAGGCCCAGTCGAAGCCATGTTTCAAAAGAGCATTGGCCAGCCTTTTCCCCTATCACTAACAAAGCGTGAACTGGATCAGATCTAGGGGACACTGCAGGCCACACTGTACCACTGAGTCTTCTAAAGGCATGGGGAAGTTCAGGGCTACCCTGGACCACCAGGATCTCTCTTTAATATAAGGGGGGTTGGTGAGAGGGGGATAGAGAGACTAGATCTCAGGAATGATATATTGTGGGGAGAGTGGACTAGGGCAGGATGTCTTTTGCTGAGGAGTATTTTCTACAAAGGGGAGGGGTTTGGGAAGGGGCGGGACATTGCCACACATTGTTTTCTTTTTCTTTTTCTGTTTTGTGCCCGTGCTGCCTCGATGTAAGGGGATTGGATGCAGGGCTTTTGGTAGACCCTTGGGGGGATTTTATAGCAGCAAGAGGGGTAGTTATTTTTGAGCATGTGATTTTAAGAGACCTCTCAGGGACATCAGAATGCACACTAGCATCCCAATGTCCACAGAAAATAAATAACTACACGTCTTTCAAACTCGCTAAAATAATACAGCTGATTTTTTTCTAAATCAGCCACATTATTTTATATGCTTAGGATTTCCTAGGCATTAGCTGCTTTGCATGATTTTGCAAAATTTATGTATGCAAATTGTAAGAGAGGTGTGTTTTAGTCCAAAATATTGCCGCAATTTGACAATATCACGCACTAAACGCTGTCTTACACACATTATATAGCCTTGTCCTGGCTTAGTAGATCTACCCCTTAGATTGTAAGCCCTCTGGGGATAGAAAAATACCTGCAGTGAATGTAATCCATTTTGAAGTGCCTAAAGGTGGAATATAAATCAAATAAATAAATTCTAAGCTTTATTCCCATAGCCAAAGAATAGGAAAAATGCCTTGGTAAATCAAATCTATAATGCCTTAATTTTTTAAACTCTATTTTAAATAAAGTATACTTTTATTTGTAAGTTAATAGATGGGAAATTGATTGAGATGTAGCAGGGTTCAAGTAAGTGAAAATACAGAAGAGCCCACCCCGTGTCCACTGATATCTAAACCCCAAACTCACAAACCCGGATACCCTTCCTTACCCAAGTACTCATATCCTGGCGCCACTTGTTATCCCAGCACCCCTTCCCACCCAACCCCCAACACCCCTTCTCACCCCAACAAACCCCGGCACCCCTTCCCATTTTACACACACACACACAGACACACCCTGGCACCCCTACCCACTCTTCCCACTGAAAACACACAGAACACACAAACCTTAAACCTCATTTTTTTAAAGAAAGTTAAATACACTCCAATGGACGGTATGAATATACACTTGAGACTTTCTCACTTATACGTTATAATTTTTATGCTCAATAAGACCTGTCAACTTAATTGTTTAAGTCTTTTTTTTTTTTTTTTTCTCCTTTATCTTTTGGTCATCAATGTTACAACGTTATTGTTAAATTTTGAACTTATGTACACTGTTCCAAGTTTCATAACCTTGTTCTATGTAATGCCTTTTGGCAATTTTCATGTTCTGTTTCAATGTAAACCGATGTGATCTTTATTTCATATAGGAACACCGGTATATAAAAATCTAAAAATAAATAAATAAATAAATGAACTGGTAATTAAGTACCTCTCTTGTAGCACTAGAGATGCTTAGCTTTCACGCTGGTAAAGGGGTTCATTACATAATTTTGATTGTTTTCCTGCATTTCTTAATTATTACATTCTTTTAGAAAAGCAAATGACAAAAATCTAGGGGAACAGCCGCTAGGGTTCAAATGCAATATTTTACCTGCATGCAAATTATAACATCAGATTTAACAAAATAATGCAGATCACCCCCTGATTTGATTCCCTGGCCAGAGCTTTGATAAGGTGGCAGCTCCTAGCCTGGTCACGTTGTGCTTGAGGTTCCCCTTTCACCCACTCGTTGCACAAGAGATTGAAACTCAGAAGCCTTTAATATGCACAAGGAGAAAAATCACAGCGCTTTCTCAAACTACAATGTACGCTTAAGCCATTACCTTTTCTGAAATGTGCTCTCTCTCTGGATGAACACCTCCAGCATAAATCTACGTCTTGTCGTGCAGATTAATGGTGCTGGAGAGAAGGCCTTTTAATGGTTCATTACACTCATTAAATTTGCAGGCTTTCTGGTTTGATGATTTACGCCAATAACTTCACAGATTTTCCCATCCTCGTGGATTAACATTATGCAGCGACCTCATTTGCAAATGGTGGTTGGGGGGGGGGGGAGAATACGTTTTTCAAAGGCCATCCCTATCAATACAAGGGAGCCCTGATTGTTGCTAATTTGCATGGAGCCTAGCGAGAAGCTGTCTTCATATCAAATGCAAAACCCATTTTGCAGTATAATAACTAAGGCCATCATGTCAGAACTAGGACAAGATTGCTTTCTCCTGCTGCAATGCCCGAGACCCCTGGCAAGAGACTGGATTTAAAGATACAGAATGCTTTAGCTCAAAGTTTGCAGGCATTGGGCACGCTGGGAGGCTACAGCAGTAAAGCCATGACAGATGTTTATCAAATAGGTTGAAAGGACATTTCTACCCACCTGGCTAGTGGGTTCAAGTGTTCAGGGGATATTTTGACTCCAAGGTTTATGCATAGCAGTGCAGTAGCAGATAAAAATGGGGAGATTCCAGGTGTCACTGGGCCTGGCTTACCAAAACTAGCTCCTAGGCACTGTGATTACATATGAACAGAACTGGCATTATTTATTTTTTTTTTTTTCTATACAGACATTCGATCTGGTATATCACATCGGTTTACATATAACAATATGTCTAAGGCGAACCTTGTAATGACATAGTACATTATAACAGCTTAACTGAGTAACTGGCTATATACCAATAATGGTTTTACACCAATTATTATAACATGCTTGAATAGCATAACTTAATACAGCATATATAAAAGGTTTAATAAATTAACTATGTACAGAGGAAGGGTGGGGCATGATATAAGGTGGGAGGGGGGGCTGTGGCAGGGTTATTTGTCTAGGGTGAAAGCTTTCCTGAAGAGCCAGGTTTTGAGGTTTTTTCGGAAGGTAGGTGTGGAAGGATCAGTTCTGAGAGCGGTTGGGAGGTTGTTCCATAGGTGAGGACCCGCTACGGATGCGGCGCGTTCTCTCGTGGAGACTTTATGTACTTCCTTTGTGGGGGGAATGGGGAGTAGGCCTGTGTTGGTAGAGCGGAGATTTCTAGTAGGGATGTAGGTGGTCAGAGGTCTTTGTAACCAGCTGGCTTTGTCATTATGTAATGCTTTATGAATGAGCATTAGACACATTGTCATTATGTAAGGCTTTGTCATTTTTCTGTTTTATGTAAACCGGTATGATTTGCATTTGATGTAAGAATGTCGGTATATAAAAATAAATAAATAAATATAATGCTTTATGAATGAGCATTAGACACATTGAGGGCCAGGGCAGAAACTAAGGAGTGGGTTCAGGCAGTGCCAGGGGCCCTGAAGCTATGCCTCGGTGACATCACTCAGTTTTACCCAAGGCGGTGGGTACTGGGATCCCAGGCAATTGCCTTTCTTGCCCCCTCTCCCTTCCAACCATAAACAGCCCTGCATGTGAAGTAAGAATGCCATTGCCTATTAACCAAATGGCTAAGATTCAAGCACAGAGTGTGAGCTTGGAGATAAGGACATTCTTTCTGGACCTTTCCTGACTGGCATTGGGAACGTGTACAGTATAGGCATCTTTGTCTTTATTAATTTTTATATACCTGCCCTCCGCTATAGCTTTGGGCAGCTTACATCGTAAAACATTCATAATATGAATAGAGGCTTGACAGCAAGAGATAAAAACAAATAATAAAAATTGCCAAAAGACATTAAATTATTAAAAGAACTTCATAAAAAAAGATAGCACATAAAATAATAAACAAACAACATCTGGCCAGCTGACCCCTTTGGGGAAACAGTGATGCAACGATTAGTGCCAAAGCAGGATGATTACATTTCCTACTTTAACATTTTTTTTTTTAAATAATTTTAATAAACATTGTAAGTCAGGGACCTTGTTCCTAATCAGACCAATTAGTACAGGGCAGCACCTCACAAAGCATCAATTATTCTCTCCTTCTCCCCCTCCTATCACTACGATATATGGCTCACGTGAAGGACCACTTTAGAACAGCAGTGTCTAAACCTGAGCAGGTCAGCCAAGCACAGGGAAAATGCAGCCCAACTAAAAGCAAAACATTAACACAGAAAAAAAAAATGTATCTTGCACCTGGCCGTGCAAAAATAAAAGAATACATTAAATCCAATCATGAAGAAAAAAAGACATCTGCAGAGTTGATTTTTTGCTTTCTTCTCCCCCCCTCCCAAAAAAAATGTCAAAGATAAGAAGATTATGTGTTGTCTAGAGAAAACCTCCTACATTTCAAAGCCAAAATTGTGTTCACAACCAATTTGCACATTTAAAAAAAACCAAAAAAGACGTTTAGAAGCAACACTGTGAATAGCCAAGCAAGTTCAATCCAATTTTTAAAAGAAAGGATTACAGAACTAATTGATTTAAAATGGCCAACATCACATTTGTGTAAGGAGTGCATTGCTCCCTTACTAAAATGTTTTGTCCATTTCCAGCTATAGAGAATGGGTTTTGCATTTTTAGACCATCCCTAGGAGTTTTTCACTGCCCCGGGGTTCTGGGATTTATCCAATCTATTTAAAGGCAGCCCTGCCCCTTTTGGTGTCATACTATTTCAGTTTCTTTGAGCCAAGATACCAAACTAATACAATAAAGTTAGACCCTTTTCAGGTCACTGATCTGGCTCAACTAGGACCAGGCACCTAGTGTGCCTGGCCTAAAGAACTAAAAACAAATAAATAAAAGAAACCTATCCAAACTAACTACAGAGCTTGCCTATGTTTCCTGCACATTTCTGGGTGGTGTTCAGCAGTAAGGTAAAAAAAAAAAAAAAAAGTGGGGAGGGCGCTGTCACCCTGGCAAGGCAAGTCAGGCTATAAAAACTCTTTATCTGAGCATGAGCAGTGTGGTTGGATGTAAATTTCTTTTTGGGAGAAGGAGAGTTTTTTTCTGGTGGATCCCAGTAGGCCTATCAGCCCGCTACATTGAGATATTCAAGGACAGTGACCTGGCTAGAGCATTCATAGACTTGGAGGGCACTGCCTTGTCAAGAAGAGCTCAGAAGAATGGATTTTTATTTTTTGCTTTTAAGAGAACTGGTTGCTTTGATCGGTTCCCAGCCCAGGAGGGCTGTTACCCCCTATCTGAGGAGAGTGGGATTAGGTGTCTGTGTTCTGCGCCCAGGTAAAGTGGAATCTGCAGTTGGCTGGGTGCTGCTTTGCTCTATGCCCAGTGAAAGTAGGGTCAGTAGTGTCCCAGGAGCAAGAACTGATTTTTTTTTTTTTTTTTTTTGAGAAGTTGTGCTTTGCCTGTGAGAAGGAGGGAAATATTTTTCCACCACCATCTCCCTGCCTATGTTTGGAGAAGAGAGTTTTTCTTTCCTATCTCTGGAAAAGGATCTTGGACCTTGATTCAGAGGCTAGATATGAATAAAAAGACTTTTGGCACTTGGACTTGTCATTGTTCTTTTCATGATGAGAAGTTTTGCTATTTTGGCTTGAAGTCTGTTTTTTAAAGTTACAATAATCTTTTTGTTGAACACCACTTCAAGTCTCTTGCCTGCGCTTTTCTACATTGAAGAACCAGCCTGTTTTTAGATTCTACAGGAGTACTGTTTGAGAGAGACTGAGGGGTGTTTGTGGGACTTAAGAGATTGTTTGTGCATTCCTCTCCACCCAGCACCAAAGGCCCTGGAGGCTTGTCCTCCTCCCTGCCAGTGGAACCCCAGCACCCAGTGGTCAATAGTCTGGTCATAGAAAGGAAGCTTAGAGGTCCAGGAAGATAAAGATTGGCCCTGGGACTTTGTGTGACCCCTGTATTAGAGCCCTCCACCCAAGAGAGGGTTATATTTGCTATTTAGCATTTCTTTCACATTCTACTTGAATGGCCATGCCTGACATTTCTACTTTTTTTTGCGCAAGGGAAGAATTTCTGTAGCGTTAACGTATTCCTGGTATTTGGAGAGTTGGAATTTTATCTTTTTGTGGCTCAGGGGGATGCAGTACAAGGGCCCACCCGGTGGTTAGTAACTTTCTCCCCAACCACTGTAACACCAAGGTAAAAACTGGTCGATATCATTAGTTTTGAAGTAATTAAGCCTTTAAACCATAGAACTAAGTTATGTCATGAGTTACAGCAGCCAATCAGGTTTAGAGAACATCATTAGATAAGGTGTGTCTATGAATGATATCATGAACACTGATGTTCATGATATCATTTATGAATATGCTAATTCTGCTTATTGAATTTGAAGGGAAGGAAAAGGCAGAGATCAACTGGCATCTATTGCACTATGACAATTTACAAAGCATTTTCCCTCATATCAATATACCCTTATAATATAGCCATCATAATAGACACTACCGGTGTCATGATCTTCATTGTCTTATAATTAATCATATGGCATGAATTGTACAAAAAGAACATTTTTTTTGAAACTTTTTATAATGCATATAAAACTTATCTTGCTTAATAAAGCCGCAACCCCACTTCTTTCCCCAAAGATAATACAGTGCTTATAAGGAAGAGATAGGAACTTTCTTCTTCTCTCGGGGGATGAATTCATTTTTGCTCCTTGGTTTAAATCTGCACCTAGCTAAATTCTTCAAATACTGATCAGCTTTTAAACACAGAAACATAGAAATGATGGCAGAAGAATACCAAACAGCCCACCCAGTCTGCCCAGCAAGCTTTCACACTTGTTTTTTTCTCATACTTAACTGTTATTCTTTGACCCTTAGTAACCTTTTGGTTCCAATTCCCTTCCACCCCCGCCATTAATGTAGAGAGCAGTGCTGGAGCTGCATCTAAGTGAAATCTAGCTTGATTGGTTAGGGGTAGTAACTGCCTCAATAAGCATGCCACTCCCATGCTTATTTGTTTACCCAGCCTGTGCAATTCAGTCATTGTTGGTTGTTGTCTGAATATAAATCCACTTTTCTTCATTCACCCTGCCGTTGAAGCAGGGGGAATGAAGGAAAAATGTGTTCAGACCCAGTACATCAGCAACCAGGGCCCTCATTTTCTATCAAACTATATCAACATTTTTCCTTCTACTATAAAAACTGCGGATCACCATAGTGAAATTTATGTGAATGCAAAGTCCTTGTAAAGTCATTTTTCACTATATTTGCTATAAAATATTAGTACTGGTGCTAAGAAAAATTAGGAACATTGTGCAAAGAAGAAACCATTTCTAAACCCACAGAATCCTAGGCTAGCCCTTTCAAGCATCCCCTTGTCCAATTCGACTTCCACGCAGCCTTTTGTACGTGACCTTGGTGTCATGATTGACCATCAACTGAATTTCAAAAAGCATATCAGCACTGTTCTAAAAGAAGGCTTCTACAAGCTCCATGTTATGAAGAAACTCAAACCCCTACTCTATGCACATGACCTCCGCACTGTCATCAAGCAACCATCTGCCCAAAACTGGACTATTGAAATTCCTTACTCCTGGGCCTCCCATATGCCACTCAAACCACTTCAAATGCTACAGAATGCAGTAGCTAGAACCCTCACTAACACCAGCAAATCCGACCATATAACACCTGTCCTCAAAGGACTCCACTGGCTCCCTATACCCTCAAGTATCCTCTTCAAAACGCTCACCATTATCCACAAAACTTTATACATTCCAATTGGCTGCGTTTCATCCTCCACAACCGCCCCACTAGAATAACCCACAAAGCTGCCCTCCACACCCCCTCCCTCAAGAATGCTCATCTTACCACCACGAGAGAGCGAGCTCTTTCTGTTGCAGGTCCCACCCATTGGAATGCTCTCCCCACCAAACTCTGCACTGAGCCCTGCCAGTACAAATTTAGGAAAAAGCTCAAGACCTGGCTCTTAACAGACATTCCCAGCATAGGTCTTCTATTCCTCCTTCTCGACATCTCCACAATCTTATCATAATTGTGTTAATTATTATCATTATTTTAGGTTACCTCTGTTAGGTTTTATTCTGTTCCTATTATGTTATTTTATGTTATCCCTGTGTTAGCTTTTATTCTGTTCCCATTATGATCCATATTATATTCTTAACATTTCTTGTTATTTGCACCCATTGAATCTCCCTCCCCTTATGCCATTTGCCTTGTTTATCCCCCCCTTGCTGTGTCCCCCCCCCCCCCCCCCCCCCCCCCCGTGCGCTGTATTTCCCCCTAATTCATTGTAAACTGAAATGATGTTTTTCTCTTAGTTCATTGTAAACCAATATGATGTACCCACGAATGTCGGAATAGAAAAGTTGTAAAATAAATAAATAAAGTATGGATGGGGGTTCCTTAAATACAAATGTGTATTCATGAGATTTTGCTAAGAGCCAAGTTAATATGTATGATTTGGTAAAAGTGAACTCCAGCCTTAGTTAAACCTTCTCTAAAGACTGGATCCAATAAATTGAGTCTTGGAAGAGTAAAAAGTGGGTGAAAGAATGATAGCACAGGACACCAGCGGAATAATCGGGTGTGAACAGCTGGACGGACAGAAAGACTGAAATAAGGCATCCACCTTTCAAAGTCATTTTGTGACACATTTTGGAGCAGGTACGGCGAGGATGAGGAGCATGTCAGAAATATCCACCTTTCATCTTCTAACCCCCAAAAAATATGAGAATGCTCTTTCAAATGCAGGAGGGTCAAGTACACCAGTGACTGATGGTTCATTTTTCTGATGTGGCCATGATCTGATTTTTTTTTTGTCACAGCTTTTCCATGGATCCTGAATAATGATGATTAGAAACCTCAGATATGTGACATCTGTTCTATAATTTGGAACAAATAAGTATGTGGCGAGACAGCACGGACCCATGGTGAGGGCTTTGACCTGGAAATCAGAATAACTTGTGGGATCTGAATTCTGAGCTTGTGCCTGATAATATAAAGCAGATTTTAAAAAAGATTTATGCACCTCATTTCAGGAGTTAGGGACCTAAATTGGCCCCTTTGAAAACTGACCAGGGCTGAGTGGCTAAAAATTGGACAGCTATGGGAGGTGAAGCTAGGGCAGGGAAAAAACTGAGCGCCTAGAGGTCAATATTCAGACATAACCGGCTAAATAAGTTAGACAGATAAGACTTATCTGGCTATCATAAACAGGACTGTGCTGTTGAAAATCCCTGTATTTTTCACTGCTTAGCCAGATAAGTCTGATCTGGCTAAGTTTAGACCTGCTATGGAGCAAGTCTAACTTATGCACTCCTTAGCTAGATAAGTAGCACCACCCAGTTATGCCCACTGCTGGCCCATTCACTATCTGGCTAACTACTTAGCTGGAGGCTGGTAAATGATTATATTGAATTATATCTTGGGGAAACCTGAGGCAGGTACCTGTACACAATATCTATCTGAAACCACCACCGTCCACTTTTACACATTTTTAATGTGATTTAAATAAGGTAGTTGACCCTTAACATATTTGTTGATTAGTAGTGGGTATAAGAAGTGCTGAGCATTTTTGGAAAGTTGACCCCTGTGAGAATAAGGGAAGCCAATGAATCCTCCACAACCTTAGTTTTCCTTACTTTAATTGAGTAACGATTATTCCTGCTCTCTCATTTTTAGAAAGAGGTGCCAAAAATGTAATATCAGGCCATCTACCCCAGCGGTGGCTGCATTTGTATTCCTTATGAAATCCAAAGTGGAGACCATTTTGACAGAAAAGGGTCTTATGAATCAGATTGCAAACCCTCTTGGGCAGGGAAATGACTACTGCACCTGAACTGTAACTCACTTAGAACTCGGATTTGGAAAAGGCAAGTAATTAAATCTAATTATATCTAAATCTAATCCTATTTATTACTGCTTTCAGAAATATACTTTTTAAAAAGCATAGTTTGCCCCTGTAACCAGTTTCCCAGTCCATATGCTCGATAAATAAGCTCTATCTTGTCACTACTAAGCCAACAAAAAAAAAGGAAATCTAATTTGATTTTAAGAAAGAACTACTGAATCTCACAGCACACAAGATACTCGCTCCACTCTGTTTAGCTGGTTCTGTGCAGGACTCTCAGGCAGACTACGGGGTAGACTGGGGAGAAGCACCAGCTGAGAGATGCTGTCAACGTCTGATCAAGAGGCTCTCGTCAGCTCTGCCAGGCACGGTGAGACACTTTTGGTTAGCGCAAAATAATTTAATAGCGGGGGCTTCTGAGTGCCCTCCCCCCCCCCCCCCCCGCCTGTCTAGCACATCATTCAACAGAAGGAAATACTTTTTCACAGAGTGGGTGATGGATTCAAAAATAGTAATGAAATTCCAGAAAACACAGATGTTACTATTTCAGCCTATCCATCTGCTATATCTTTTCTTCCACCCCCACCTGTGCTGGACTTCAGTCGGATATCTCCTCCCTCCCATCCCGTGTCGGAGATCAGTTCATGGATTTTTATTCCTGGGGGTTGTTTTTTTTTTAATCTGTTTGTATAAATTCTGTACATGTAACTAATTTTGCCTAAAGTATTTTCGGTGTAACTGATATTAAATTTCAAAATAGAATGGCACAGGATGGGGCTGGCCAGATAGCTCAGCAGTAGTGTTATGTGCTGCCATGAGAAGGACCTGTGTTTGATTCCAGAGACAGGTCTATTGCCTGGGCTGGCTTGGCCTGATGGTGCTGCAGAGTTAGCGTTCACAGCCCTTTGGGGGGGGGGGGGAGCCTCAGCCATTGCTCAGTGCTACCACCTACTGGCTGGACATTTTGGCGTACACATACTGGCTTAGTTGTGGCCCCTGACTAAGGACCATCCCTGCAAGGGCTGGGTTTGGTGTGGGTGGAGGAAATCCACAGGTAGTGAGAAATGAAGGCTCTTGTTTTAGCCCAATAAAGGCTGGTTCCAACTGAAGAGAAGCCCAAAAAGGCAAGAGGAAACCTCCAGATGAAAAAAATGTTTTGAAAAAATGCACAGAATAAGTACAGGAGATCCTTGGCTGCAGGAAAGCAAGGGTAAAGTGAGAGATAAAGTACAGTGTGTACTGGTACTGCAACAAGGCGGCAAAAATGGCAGATTAAAAGGCCTTGCCGTCTTTATCTGACGTCGTTTTCTATTTCTATGGGTACATACCCCAACAAAGTGCCTCCTGATATGCATCTTGCAACATGTGCAAAAACTTTTAAAACCATGTTAAAGATCTTTTTTTCTGAATAAGACTTTTATTTTTTATGGTTTTGTGATTTTTTTAACCTGTTTTTTATTTGATTATATTATTTTAACTTTGATAATTGTATTTGTATGGTTTCTTTTATGTATTTATTATGAATGCTTGCATTGTAAGACACCTAGAGCTCATCACCCGGCATCTAACAAATAAAGAAATAAATAAATTGTGTCATTTGCACCATGTAGGATGAATAAGTCTATACTAGGTCATGCAGTCTGTACTGCTATAGCTAGGCATGAGCACAGGCACAGGCACAGGCATGGGGTTCTTTCCATAGTAGACCATGGAAATGTTTATTTGCACTGCCAGTTTGTTAAACAAACAATGCACTATACAAAACATAGGAGTTGTCAAAGATTTGCAATTTATTTTTTAGATAAAAATTTTCCGACTGAGACAAGATAGTATGCCTTGGTGCTGAGCAAGGATCTTCTTCTTTCCACCTGTTCAAAACAGATCATAGAAAGTACAAGGAGATTCACTTGAAAGAGGACCTGAATATTCTGTAAGAACTCTCACTAGGACTAAGCAATCTGAACGAAACAATGTGCAATGTGCTCCTCAGTATATGGGGCTTCGAACAAGCCAGGATGCCCCCACGTCAGAGCGATGAGGTAGGCGCCAGACAGCCGTCGCGACTTTTAATCTCCATTTGCGAGATGGAGCAACGTGTCACACATCGGCAAAGAGCATGGCAGAAATTGAGTCCTTTTTCGGCAACAGGGTAATTTCAAAGGGGCTTTGGACACCACCAGACTTCTTCCTTTGGGGTATGTTCAAAGGAAAAGTCTATCGGAACAAGCCTTGCACTGTGGTAGATTTGAAGGAAAACATCCAACGTAAAATTGCTGCTATTTCCCCCCGATATGCTCACAGACACGTTCAGGAACATGAAGCGCCGCGGAAAACGGCGATCACTTCCAGCATCGCATGTAATGCAAAAGATTACACAAATGTCAAGGTATGTAACGTATTTTTTTGGTTCAGATTGCTTCATCCTAATGGACGTTACAACAAAATATGGGGCCTCTTTCGAGTGAATCTCCCTGTACTTTTTCACTCACACACTGTCAAGCCAAGGAATCAGTTGCCAGAGGACTTTATCAAGGCATCTAGCATAGCAGAGTTTAAAAGAGGTTTGGATGAGTTCCTAGAGAAAAACTCCTTAACACATTATTAGCCAGGTAGACTAAAGACAGCAATTATTATCCTTGGGAGTGAGTAACAGGAATTAAACTGATTTATGGGATCTGCCAGGTACTTGTGACCTGGATTGGCTGCTGTCAGAGACAGGGTGCTGGGTTCATTGGATCTTGGGGCGGACTTCCCAATGGGTTTAGTTAAAAGTTTTGGACAGGTCACAAGGGATATTCTTTTGTTGGAGCAGAAGATATTCTATCGGTGTCCAGCTCATGTGATAAGTTCTAGCAGAGTGTTACTGTCAGGCCAAAGCATTAGGGCTTGTCACACTCCGCCCTTGCAGCATGATTAAATGCTGATCAAGGATGATGTTTCTCAAATGGAGTCTACTCACGGATATCATGGAAGTGTGGCCCAAGGCACTGGTAAAACTGGTCCAGTCTCTTCTGGGGCAAGCCCGGTTTCAGATGGCAAAAGGGTCCTGTACAAAAGATGGGGTTTATGGGCTCATGCTGCATCCCCACACTGCCTCAGTTTCTTCTGGCATTCTTCCTGTCAAAAAGCAGATCAGCACTCTCCCTCAGGGCAGAGCACTAGTAGAAGCTCTCCCTCTATTTCCAGAAGTCCTTGGAATTTTCTCAGGGATACTAGTACGCCTCCTACTGGTCAAGATCACTTGTTACTGCAAAATATTTTAGGAGATAGATTTGTTTAACCATAACATACACCACCTACAACACTGATTTGAGGTGGATCTAATTTTCAGCATCTCTGACTGTAGGAATATTTATTAATAACATATCCATGTCATTCAGCCACGGAAGTGTCCTCTCTCTGGGTCACTTTGATGGTGAACTCTATCATTGGGATGATTGGATCATGGGATTTATTGCCTATAATGTTCATAAATTCTTCATTACAAGACACTACAGACATTTTGTGGCAGGGTTGATGTGATATGATTTAATGTGACCAGAGATCAGTGACTTCTATTTACCTTGGTTGTAATGCAGTTTGCCACAGGATACCATGAAGCATATCACACTAAATTGGTAATTAAAGAATGACATGACTGTACCTGAACAGTCTTCAGACAAAAATGAAATAACTTCATTTATTTATTTATTTATCGGGTTTTATATACCGTCGTTCAGATTCATAATTATAAATCCATCATAACGGTTTACAACAAATATGAAGGTTACAATGTTAATGGGGATAAATAGGGTTTCAAAAAAGTTTCAAACTGTTGGTAAACATAGATGTATCAAATGCTAGTTATGACTGTTCGGGGGTCAGAGTGAACCTAGTGTGCAAGATTTTATCAGTCCATAGATTATATGACTATGTATGACTCATATGCATTTTAGCTACATGGAAACATGACAGATATGTAATATTTACATGCATTTTCTGTACTGTCAAATGTATTTTTGTACTATAGATGCTCAATACACTTTAAAATAAAAAATTATAGAATCAAGTGAGTAAATTTTCAACTGGCTTCAGTGTAAAAAATTATCATATATGCAAGTAAGTAGCCTGTGTTAGCATAGATGCTATTTTATAAACATCAAAAGTATGTGCATATTTTTGGTTTCATGTACATGGTTTTATGAACATTTACTGGCACAAAAAAGGGGCAGATTATGGGCGTTCCAGGGCGGGGTAAAGAGGTACACATGGAAAATTCTATTTTATAAGAGATATTCACATCTAAATTATCTAACTTATTTATGCAAATTTACACCTGCTAATTAACTAGTGCAAGTGATATCAGACTTGTCTGCAATTTTTGGGTTGGAGGTCTGGGTGAACTTTGGGGGCTCAGGCTGAAGTGCTGGAGGGTCTAGGTGAACTGGAGACAGACTGGATGAACTGTAAGAGGTATCGGCGGACTGGTGATTTCAAATATACTGTTATGACCGTCGGTCGCAGACGGCTGCGACCGATTCAACTCACGTCATGTGCTGCCCTTCTCTCCTCTCCGGGCATGCTCACGGCTGGGGCTAGCCGATACCGCCGCATTCCTCCAATCTCCCAAGGCTCCCCGTGGCGGTCAGAACGCCGCTGCCATCCACGCCGACTCTGGGCCTTCCTAGGCACGCGCATGTGCGCTCGCCACCGGATCTTCCTTTGAAGACTCTATGGCGGGAAACTCAGGGGTGTCCCCGACTGATGACATCACAAGGTTGGAATTCTTAAGCACTGCCTTCGCCCCTTGCTAGCTGACTTGGCAACGAGTTCCTTCGCTACTGGTGCTTGTTCTTGTCTCCTCAGACCCGTGGTTCCTGTCTCGGATCTACCTGCGACTTTGGACTCTGGCTCGGGTACCCGCTCCTCGGGGGCCTGCTTGTGCTCCAGTTGGACCTTGTCTCCAGGCTTTCCCCGCTCCTCAGGCTAGCCCTGCGCGTTCCAGAGGTCCTGCCTGCCGGCCTCCCTGCTCCTCGGGGTTGCCTTCCAGAACTGCCTTACTACTTTGGAGACTCGACTCTGTGCTCCCTCACACCTTGGGGCAGTGCCTACGCTAGTGCCTGTACTGTGTGCTTCCTTGCTCCTCGGGGCAGCGCCTACGTTTCACACCAGTGACGGTGCCTGTGCTTCCCTGCTCCTCAGGGCAGTGCCTACGTTCTACACCAGTGACGGTGCCTGTGCTTTGCACCTCCACGCTTCTTGGGTAGTGTCTCCGTTCCTCTACCAAAGGTTCCATCGTGCGCAGCCCCGCTCCTCGGGGTTGCTTACGTCATTACTCAGAGATTCGCCTCGGGCTTCCCCGCTCCGCGGGACAGCCTACGTCATCACACCAGAGCCTCCTTCGCAACGCAGCCCCGCTCCTCTGGACTGTCTCTGTGGCATACCTCCTGAACTTCTTGCCTCGCGCTCCCCACTCCTCGAGGCCTGCCTAGCACTGCTCTCTCGGAGGTCCCTGCTCTGGCATTTGCCTGTATCTCCAGCTCAGCCTGTATACTGTGGGTTCCCTCTCTACTGTGTCTCTTATCCTGCTCCTCGGGATCCCCCACAGAAGTCTCTCTACAAGCTCCTGCGATCACGTGGCTACGACGTGGGACGCTCTGTTCCTCTATACACTACTACATCTCCTGCTGCACCTGACCTCGCCTCCCGATGGTGAGGACCTGTGGGGATCCTCTCCGCAGGTGGTATCAACTCTCACCTCAGGCCAAGGGTCCACGAAACCCACGAATCCTAACATATACATGCAAGAAAGTATTTATACGCGTGTACGTTATAAAATACCTGGCTTTATGCATACATGTTCTACTTTTTTTATGTGCTTGTAACCCCACCTTCAGGAGCTGGCAACACTTTGGTGGGGGCCATAAAAGTTTTAAAGTCTCTCAGGGGCTGGAATCACTCCGGGCTCGCTTTTAAATCACAGTCTCCTTTCCCCAGGGTCTGGATCCTTGTCTGGGTGAGGGGTAAGGTCACCCTTTCAGGGTCCAGAGTGCTAAGGGTACCTTGTCTCTCAACTATGTATACCTGGGAGAGGGGTATTCTCTTCCTTCGGTTCACTGTGCCAGATAAAACACTAGAAACTTCTTTGTTTGCGTCCAAAATAAACCTCTTTACTGAGGTGAGTCAGAAGAGGTAAATGGGATAATTAATAGAGTTCTCAGCACCACTGGGGCTCTTCATTATAGTCTCTTCCCTCAATCTTTGCACAGGTGTCAAATACCAGAAAAGGGGAATGGCCACCCTCCAATGTTTGGATAAGTGGGACCCCTCGATGGGCAGGGTATTCCTCTGTGGAAAAGGAGAAAAACCCCTCAAAACTGGTAAAACTTGCAAAACAGTCATGCACAGAGAAGTCCAATCCGCTATCTCCCAAGGGTGTGAAGACTCCAGATGGGGGTTCTCCAAGCTCTTAAACTTGCACTCACTAACAGTTAAGCAGGTATTCTTTCCTGCATCTCTGTCTTTTCTCAGGATCTCATGGATCCACTGGGGAGCGGGAAGCTCCAGATGTACTAGATCCCAGGCAGGAAAAGGGGCAAAAAGCTTCCTCCTGATCAGCAACCAAAATCTGTCTTCCCTAAATCAGATCAAATTCCAGAAGACGCTGCAGCAGGTCACCACCATAGCTCTGTTTCCTGGACAGCTCGCAGCAGGGCAGGACTTCCCTATCCAGGGTCCCCAAACAGAGAGGCTTCCCCAACACCTCTCCCCAAGCAACACCCTGGGGTCTCACAGTCCTCGTACAACATTAGGTAAAATCCCAAAAATAACCCGGGACAACCACCCTCCACCTATGGAGTGGGCCACAAGAATGAAGTCCCCGACCTGATCCAAGTAGGCCAAAAATCCTAACTCGGTGCAAAACCCTCCAACCTCCTCCAAAGCTCTCAACTAATACTACAGCCCCCTCCCCCCCAGAGCTCTCTGTAGAAAGCTGCTTATAAACCTCACAGAAGGGGGATGGCCACTCCAGCACTCTTAAAGAGAGGTTGCGTTGAATGGATCGTCCCATAATTTTGCTTCCCTAACTGTATTCTCTCTATATCAAGAATTACCCAGGACTTACTGCTAACGTGACTCACCTAAAATATACATGCATATGTTTATAAAATAGGTAGGAAAATTCAGCACTTCCACTGCAGTAGAAATATACATGCATTCTGAAACATATGCTCGTACTTTCGGAGACTAAGTACCTGGTATTTTATAAACTGCGCAGCTCACACTATGCAGTTTATAAAATATTAGGATAAATTGCTGCGCGCCCATTTGCGTGCACACTTGCAATAATGTGAACAAGTTTAAAAGTTATCCATGATGTGTGTCGTTTTCCAAGATATTGTCTACACCTGCTCCTTATGAAGTCTCCAGATCTTTAACACTGGGCTGTGCACACAGATTTACCCGCAAATGTGCACACATTTTTTGTGTGCAGACTTTACTCTCAATGCAGTGTGCAGACTTTACTCTCAATGCAGTAAGACGTTTTGTACACAAAAAAATGTGCATTCAAACCACCATTAAAACGGTGCGCACAAACTGGCGCTCCTTAATTTAAATCCCATGTCAAGGAAGGCATTAGCCATTACTCTGTGTGACAGAGGGAGGTGCAGAGGCTTAACTCATAGTTTCTTACGCTGGAAATTTAATTCCTGATCAGAGGTGGAATAAAATTACTTGGGCTGTCAATCCATGGGGCTGAACCCAAAGTTCCTAGTGTGAGGGTCCTGCATTCAGAATTTATATGCATAAAATACAATTTGCGCAAAAATCTAGTTTTAAGGTGAATTGTAAAATCCCGACGCACACCGAAATTAGAGGATGCGCGAATAGGTCGGGCCCGTGCGCGCCAAGCAGATTTTTTAAAAGCCACCTGGATAGGTATGTAAATACCGCTGCATTCACCGATGCAAGTTTCCAAAAAAGGGGTGAGGAATGGGCGTGGTCTGGGCAGGGCACGGGTGTTCCGGGATTTTAACCTGAAATAAGCGCGTAAATACTTACGTAATCCGACGTGCGCCGGAGTCCCCTGCAGCATAACTTTACTTCTGCTATGGATGGCAGGCAAGTAATAAAACAAAAAAAAATCTAAGCAGATCAGTGGGATTTTAAGGGTCGGGTCTAACAAAGCATGCTTTACGAGCAGAGAATATGATGATTTGTATGCACATTTTTTCCTACGTGAACAAATTGTGTTTTATGTGGGCTTAGCGTGTCTTCCCATGCATGTTTTTGGGTTAGTGCACCTTTTTTTTAATACTCCCAAGTTGGCTCATTGCGTTGAGAGTTAACTCAGTTTTCACCATGTGAGTAAAGAAAATGTGAGCTGACTGATTGCACTGCATCGGGGTGGGGGAAGGGAGAAAAGATAGAACAAAAGAGGGAAGGAGCTGAGGAGGAGTATCAGCCTGTGCTGCTGCAAGGAGGAGGAGGAGGAGTCCCGATCCAGCCCTGCGAGGCTGGAGTGCCAAGCATGACCCTGCCTCTCCCTTGTCCTGTGCAGGCTTCTGTTTACAGCAGGAAGCCTGCGAAGTAGAAGACAGGGCTGCCACAGGGACTATGAGCACTGCTAGCTCACAGTTCCCATGTCCAAGGCAGTAGAGAGTGTGGCTCAGAGCTGCCTCACTAATTTGGAGGCGAGGGGGGGGGGGGGGGGAGTCGAGGCACAAAGAGAGCCCGCAATGGTGGGAGGAAAGAGGAGAGAGAGGAGCAGCGGCCACGGTCCGAGGTCCATAAAGGCGTTTTTTTTTTGCCACCCCTGGATCTTGTTGTTTAATTGATCACAGGAACGCTTTAACATTTCTGGCATTATCAGGGCCAATGTTTCCATTAGGCAAACTAGGCGGTCGCCTAGTGCACCAAAATTTTGGGGGCGGCAAAATCTCACCAGCATAAAGCCTGGAGGGGGAGAGCTAATACTGCCAAAGAAGGGAGCGGTGTGTGCTGGAGCTGCCACCCAGTTGGTAAGTTGGGACGTCAAATACTCTTGCCCCGGCTGTGGGCATTATCATATATCCTGCTACATGCTGAGCGAATTACTTCCCTTAATCCTCTGGCCTCCCCCCTTTCTTCTTCTCTCTGCTAATCTTGGGGTGAGCCAAACCCATAAATTCCCAGATGTGCAGATAAATGGATTTTCCCCCATGCATTTTACAGGATAACGATACTTAGGAGGTAGCCAATACTCACACCGTCCTGTTACTCCATTTAAAAAAAAAAAAGATAATATGGGATACATTAGACATCATACATTATTGATAGGGTTTGTTATATAGGGCCTTCTGCTGGCCATTAGATCTAATTAAGTTCTTGAAAAGTCCATGGGGAGAACTGTGGAAGGTTTCTAAGGAAGAAAGTGAGTTAACCGAATAGGCAGCCATAAGTGTATGCACAGGTGCAGGAGGTAGGAGGAGAGAGGACTGAACGTTAGGTGACACTTAACAAGGTTAATGAAAATAGAGAGCCCAACTTTCAAAAGGGTCCACGATACACAATTTGCAAGTAGGCCTTTCCCAGTTCCCTCCCAGTCTGCTCCAATTAAGGAACGAACTGGGAGGGAACTTTCCTATACCCCTACCTACCCTTCCTCCTTTTTCCCCTCTCCTCCCCGACCCCTAAACTAATTCTATCTACGCTAGAATTTTTTGTTTTAAAACTTACCGGCTCCTCCGAGCAGGTGTAAGTTCTGCACACCAGCCGGTTGCCAGCGTGCACTTCCCGGGACAGGGACTAATGGCCGCTGTCCCAGCTGACTTCTGCCCCCCCCCCCCCCCCCGCCCACTCCTTTCATCAAGCCTGGCACTTCTGCACGTATCGGGAGATATGCGCGTGGCTGGGCCATTTTTTAATGCGCTCAGTGCGCGCAAGGCCCGGCCACAGCGTGCATCCCCAGGATTTTATACATGCCGGGCTTCGAAAATGTGGCTGTTTATATACCATCGTTCCATATCAAGATCAAAACGGTTGACAAAATAACATTCATGATTTTAGAACAGAATTAACACATCTATGGGTAGATTTTAAATCGGCCCCTGCACGTAAATCCCGGGGCTTACGCGCATGGCCGGGCATTACGTGCACCGGGCCGATTTTCAAACAGGCCCAGCCATGCACGTATACCCCAGTTTGCGATTAAGTGCTGGGGCCTGTAAAGGGGGTGGTCCAGGGGTTGGGGAGGAGCTGGGCTGAAGGCGGCCGGAACAATGGCCATTTGCCGTTGTGCCGGGGAAGCACGCGCCAGCAGTAGCGAGCGAGCGCAAGTTGCTTCTGCTCCAGAGGAGCAGCAACTTAAAAAACAAACAAAAAAAAGGAAGGTACGTTACATTTAGGGGGTGGAGAGGAGAGGGGAAGGGGAAGAGAGGTTAGAGTAGGTGGTAGGGAACTAGGGAAGTCCGGAATGCATTGCTGCGTGAAATTTGCAGAACTGTACTCCCCCCTTGCACGCATGGATTACAAAATCCAGCATGCATGTGCACACGGCCCTACGATTTTATAACATGCGCGTGTACACACACCTTCGAAAATCTACGCGATAGTGAAATCTCCAGTACAAATTATTCTGCTAGCTAATACATAAAATAAAACATATAACAGCTAATTCATCTTAGCAATCAGTACATTCTAATTCATGTTTCATTGCATCTGTCCTACTTGCTTCCAGTCCAAAGAGATCTCATTATTCTTAGTATTGAAATTACCTCGCTCTCTTCTCACAATTTATTCCTCATGTTTCAAATTAAACCCTCGTCCTTCTTGATACAGTTGCTCTCTTACACTGTTGATTTTAAGTAAGATTATATGCATTTTTAAATAGTCACGTTTTTAGTTCACATTTAAATCTCTTTCTATCTAGTATCAGACGTACCATCTCGGGTAGTGAATTCCAAAGCTTTGGACCTGCTATAGAAAACACACAGTCCCTTACTGGGGTCAGGTGTGCGTACTGTATTGTTGGAACAACCAGAAATCCTCTATTTTGGGATCTTAGTGCTCGCTGAGGTGTGCGTAGTTGTAATTTCACACCTATCAGGCCAGAATCACAAGAATGAATTATTTTGAATATTAACGATAATACTTTATAATATATTCGAGACTGTACTAGTAGCCAGTGCAGTGAAATCAGTGGGTGCAATGTGATCAAATTCCTTAGCTCCTAATAAGAGTCTAGCTGAGGCGTTTTGTAATTATTGTAAGGGTTTTAAAAGACATGCGGGAAGACCCAGTAATAGACAGTTAAGGTAATCTAGGTTTGAGAAAATAGGAGTGTGCAATACTGTCCGAAAATCCTCGAAAGTTAATAAAGGTTTCAGCTGTTGTAATATACGCAACTTGGCATAAGCTATATTGGCTAATTTATTGATGTGCTTTTTCATAGTAAGATTTTCATCTAACTAGATCCCTAAATCATGTAATTGATTTGAGGGGGTATTTTGAAAAGTCCCCAAGTCCAGAACCAGTGGTTTAACTATAGATGAATTTCTCCTTAGCCAAATTATTTCAGTCTTATTGAGGTTTAATGTTAGTTTACGTTGAGACAGGACTTGCTTTCATATAGTCTGACAGTGTCGACTCTGTCTGTTCAAACGATTTGTAAAGTGGAATGTAAAACTGTATGTCATCAGCATACAAGAAGAATGAAATCCCTAGACCCGCCAGTAATTTACACAGGGGAAGCATTTACATGTGTAAATCCTTTTGAAAATTACCCCCAATGCACGTAGATTGATGCTTCTCGTCTACCTGTGTCATTTTCCATCAAAATTCTACCCTCATTAAAAGAAGCTGCAGAAGTCTGCAGGCACTTTGTGCTTGCAGCAATTTTAAAAAAAGAAACTATGCAAGTCTTTTCCCTTAGAAATTTGGAACGACATGCACATATAAAAACTACCCCAAAGCAGTCTGAAAACTGTGTCTTAATGGGCTGTCCACTCCAGACCAATTGTAGTGATTCCGATCTTTTTAAGAATATTGCAAGAGTGTCAACCCCACAGGGAGCAGAGAATGATCCCCTGGGACATTCCCATTCCAACCAATAACAAGTTCAGTGCTAGAAAACCGGAGAAAAAAAGGAGAAAAACACATAATAGCATTATTAACAGAAGTATCAGTGCCAAGCCGGTGCTACACGTAAAAAAAGAGAAGATTATCAAGAACCAAGAGATGTAGAGACCAAGAAAATGTGGCAGAAAGATACAAAAATAGTCCCAATAGCCTGATTAAAAAGAACTTCCAAGTGCATCTTGATATGTTGACTGTATGTATTACACCCTATCAGATCCAAAAGGAAGGTCTCTTTAGCACAATGCAAGTATTAAGGAGACCATTGTCGGTACATTTGAGAAACTGAGTTTATACTCCGCATACCTGGCTTACTACTATGACTAATCACTACTATAGCGCTATTCATCATAGGCAGCACTGTGCAAAACCACGTAAGAGACAGTGCCTTTTCAGTAGAGCTTACAATCTAATCAAGACAAGCAGACCTGGCTTAAGATCAGTGCTCCCTCTATGCTGCGCAGGAGTCCACCACCCTGTTCTAGCCATGGGACCTGTTGCAGCCCTCTCTCTTTGAGTGCATGGGAGAGGCAGATTCCACAGAATTCCTACAGCATCTGCTCACCTGGCACACGTCAAACTGCAGGAAGGCCGCAGCATGCCCCACGGTTGGATTGCAGGTGGCAGGCCCCCCTCGCAGCTTGGAGGAACAGTGCTGAGGTTCATGCGCAAAATAAATCTATTTGGGGGCCACTACCTTGAGAGCCTATTTTCTTTCGTCCCATACTAAATCTGGAAGAGCGACTCTGATTAAGTCCTGCCTCACTGCATCTCTCACCTCCCAGCCACGGGAGCAGTTACAGGAATGCCTGGGCTCCCACACAGATTGCTCTCACAGTTTGGCTGTGAACATAAACATGGGGGCTGCTTTGTCTTATCTGACTGTGGACTTCTTCCAGAGAAGAAGAGGACATAAGACTGGCAGCTGGGTCAGTCCTTTGCCCCTCTAAGTGTGTCAACGAGTGGCACAATAAAACAGAAATTTGGATAAAATGAAAAAAAAAAACCCCAAAATACAAAAGCTAATGTTTATAGATCACCCAAAAAAAAAGAATTTAGGTGAAAAGTTGTGCTCATATTTTAGAAAAAATTAGTACTGAAAGGCTGTTGGTAATCATTACATTCCAGAAAAATACTTCTCAAAAAACCATGAGGTCCATATTCAGAAACAGTCCGGATAGCAAAATTAGCCAGATAAACTTATCCAGTTAACTTTGGAGGCATATTCAACAGTGCAGCCGCACTACTGAATATAGCTGGCTATCTTAGGGGGTTATTTTCTAAGGACTTATCGCGTGTGTTAGGGCCTTTTCATGGTGGTAACATTAAAATTAGGGGAAGGGGCGGAGTTAGGGAGGCGTCAACGGCAGCACTGCTGCCGGCGATAATGTTTCGAACATTATCGCCGGCAGTAGCACAGGGAATAGCATCACCTTTTAAGGTGGCGCTATGCCCGCGACAGCCTGCAGCCGGCCGCACCGCAGCAAGCGAAATCGCACCACCGTGGTACGATCTGCTGCGGGCTATCGCCCACCTGCCCCCTCCTTCACCCCCCCCCCCCCCCGCAGGCTTCATCATTACACACGGAATGATGAATCCTGGCCTTAGTTAGCCGGCTAACTATAGCCACCTAACTTTAGGATAGCTCTTTGGTTCAACCAGACTTAGCCTAGTTACGCCCCTGGACCACCCCTAGCTTCTCCAGCTACATTCTAGCCACCTAACTTGTTAGCTGGCTAGAATTTAGCCGGATAAGTGCCCAAATATTCATTTAGCTGGCTAACTTCTGAGTTAACCGGCTAAGTGCTTTTGAATATGGACCTCACTAAATATAGACTAACAGAAGCTATTTAGTGGGTGGAAATGTTTTGAGAAAATTTACACACACGGCTGAATTTTCAAAAGCATACATGTACGTTTGAAACTCCTTCCCAACTCCCCACCCACCCCAGGAACTCCTCCACTACGATTCTTAGTCTTGTCCACCTTTCCAAATCGAATGCTCGAAGCAGGTATCTGCAGGACGGAATGAATTCCTGTGTATAGTATTAGGAGGAAAATATAATATGAATCTTGGAAGGGATGTGGTGTCCTTGATCTGTATAGGTGATAATGAGAATCTCCTCTTGTCCCAGCTGCTAACTCCATTCTTGCACCCATGTACAGGCTCAAAAGAACCCTCCAATAGTTCCCATAGATTCCCATAAGTCCTCCAGCAGTTCCCTTCCCAAGTAACTTTAGTGAATTCCAAATCCAATTCCTCAAAATACTTCCCCATAGGAATTCCTAAAAAGCCAGGTTTTTGCTCTTTTCCTAAAATGAATACGTTGCATGCCCCGTCTGTGGCAGGCCCGCAACCGGGCCTACTCACCTCCGGCGTCCAGCTCCCGGTCCTGGCTCGTGGCTGTAGGCAGCCGCCTATGCTCCTGAGCTTTCCCTGCCTCCTCGGCTGCCTCTGGCTCCTCTGCAGATCTCCCCAGCTCTCGGTGGGTCTTCCCATGTGTGCCGCAGGGAGATGCCGCTGTCCAGTGTCCTATGGCTCTCTAGGTGTGCGTGTGCGCGCCTTGCTGTCTTGTAAAAGGACCACAGTGGGAATCCAAACCGCGGCCCTGGATGATGATGTCACTGGGCCCTGCTATATATAGGCAGGGCCCGCCACTAGTTCCTTGCCTTGGCAACAGGTCTCCACGCTTGTCATGTGCTCATTGCTTGTTTCTGACTTCATACCTGGTTCCTGTTCCTGACCGTCCCTGGTCCCTTCCTACTCTAGTTTGGACTGGCCTCTGGCTTTGACCCTTGCTACGCTTTGGACCACGCTCAGGACTGATCTCTGGCTTTGATCCCTGCTACGCTTCAGACCACGCTCAGGACTGACCTCAGGCTTCGACCCTCACTCTACTTGACCTCCGTACCTTGCCTCGCCCACTGCTTGCCCAGATGCCCTTAGTCTCCTGGTGTCTTCCTGGACTTGGCCTTCTCAGGCTCCGGCCTACTACTACCCAGGCGCCACTTGTTCTTGTTCCTGGCCCTTCTTGACACTCAGGTCTCTGGATCCCTGCCTAGTCCGGATCCGCTGCAGTCCTCCTGCTACCTCTTCGGGGTCCTGGCTCACTACCACCTCTCCAACTGGACGTCATCTGACGGAGGCCCACCTAAGACCAGCCAGCCCCGGCACCCAAGGGCTCAACCTGCGAGGAACGCGGGCTGGGAATGGCGAAGCTCCAGTCGGCCTCCGTCTCCTGACCAGCTCCGCCTCCCGACGGTGGGGACCCATAGGGCTTGCCCTGCAGGTAGCATCAACCCCACCTCGGGCCAAAGGTCAACCTCCGACGCAACAGAATATAGTTAGGTTCATCCGACAACTCCTCTGGAACTGAAGTCCAAACAGTAGGCCTAATAAAACTGAAAACATGATGCATTATACTTGATAAATGTACCACAGATAAAGATGGGATATTCAACCCCCTCACCCCCCACCCCAACGGTGAGATGACCTCAACCTTCCACGGGTCTATAGTACAATAGGAATGATAAATACATTGGTTTACTCCTACGCAAACCTTTAAAAAGCAAACCTAGAATATTACATTTAATCATGCTTCAATTGCCAGCAATGGCATCTCAACAGAAGGATTTGGGATAGTGGCAGGGGGCCAAGCCAAATATGGAGGGGGTATTCCAAAACGACATTCATACATATCACACCCTCTCACCCCTGTGATTAAATTGGCTATAAAAGATACGGCAAGAAAAAATCCATAGGTCTTTCTGTGCAATTTTTTTTTTTTTAAACCCCAGTCTGTTTCAAATTCCCAATAAAACAATCATTAAAATTATTTAATATCCTTATTCTTCTATATGAAGTCTAAAGTCTATATGAGAAGAGACAGAATTACAAAATAAATCCTGCTCCTCTAATTCTGAAACACAATCTACATCCACAAAAAGTCCACCTAACTTTAGGGCGAATCTCTAATGCAGCCAGCATTAGCCGGATAACTTATCTGGCTAACTCTGAACTCCTTCCAGTTACACCACTTAGCCAGCTTAACTATTTAGCTGGTTATGAAGTTATCCAGCTACATGGCGGCAGCTGACGCCAGGCAGAGATTCAGCCACTGCCAGTTAGCCAGATAAGAGGCGCTGAATATGGGCTTCCTGGAATCCATGGATGGGTTTCATAGGGAAAATGAACCAGACGTTAATAAAAATGTGTGTTATGTGTTTATGTGCATTAGTTTGCGGAGGGGTCCATAGCTCTCATCAGATTCTCCAAGCTGTCTGTGATCCTAAAAAGGTTAAGACCCTCTGTATTAGAGGGTAACTTTCAAAAGCAATTCTGTGAGTAAAACAGTGTTTTAGCTGCAGAAATAGGCTTTTTTAAAAACGTGCCCGCCCAATACGTGAACTTGTTTGTAAGCTGGGAAGGAGGTTCGAATATTACAAACATACTTTTGAAAATTCAAACATATGTGCGTATATTTTTCAAAAATATTTTCACCCACTAAATAGCAGGTTTAAGTGTGGTGGTAGAATTGGTGGCATAATTTTCAAAGCTAACTTATAAACATATATCCACTTGAAAACTACACCTTATCAGGTGAATTTTCAAAGGAGTTATGTATGTAAATGTAACATACTATCATAGCAATTTTTAAATGTCATTAATGCGTGTAACGTGCACTTACATATGAATAACTATGGACAATTCAATGGCATATATTGTAGCAATTTTCAAAAGCCCACTTACACTGGTAAAGTGCATTTACATGTGTAAAACCCAATTTTAAGCATGTAAATACTTTTTAAAATGAGGCCTGATATATATATTTACCAGCTAGCTTCCATGCAATGTTACAAAATCACCCTCTTAGTGCGCAGCACTGCAGCTTTCTACTTGGTCTACAAGTTGATTAAACTGTATCTATGAATAGTAACTCTCTGTGTCCGGTACTGGGCAGCCAATATTATTTTTCCTAAGTAGGTGATTTGGTTTGATTTCTGCCAATTAGATATGTGAGCTGTGCCCCAAGGTAAAGTTTTCTTTTTTTATATTTCTTATGGCTTCCTGCACCTGGGATTTTCATTCTTGGCTCCTTCCTATTTTGTATTATATATGTATTGTATCTATACATACTATGGATTGTTTTTCCTTTACTCTGTATATTATTTTGCAATTTGTGTTTTGATAATATTCACTTTGGTTCATGTATCAAGGTTATTCTTAATGATGTATTTAAAATTAATTAAATAAATATATTCATATTTTCCCTCTATATCTAGATATAGAAAAAAAAAGTAGTGCGCTAAGAAAATATGGAATTGTTATAAAATACACTACTGTGCTCCTCTCTAACGCATAATATGGAATGGTTGAGATAGGAACATCAGTTTGAGTGTATTAACTCAGCATGCCTCTGTAGCATGATGATGACATGACCATGCAGTGCGATTACAGATACCGCCGTCATCTCAGCTTTCAGACATGCTTATGCTGCTCATAGAAAAACAGTGCAAGGCCTTTCATTAACCTGTACTAACACATCATTAGAGCAAAAATACCCTCAACGTATTAGCAATTATAAGGGGGATCATTCCTCTCCATATAATTAGCCATTCCAAATTACGTATCTTGATTTAATGTTTGCTTAAATGTTTTTAAAATGCCATCTGTCATCTAATTGAGTCATTATTAGTAAAATTAATGGGTTACTAGAAGAAACCCTGCCAATTATTTGAATATCATGGTTCAGTAATTTGTGCTCTGGTTAAAAATGGTTTTGTAATTATAAGCCAGGTCATTTTATGACAATCTTAAACTGGGTCACGAATCAAGATGTCAATATATCAATATACAAGGGTTAGCCAGCAGCAAAGATTTGTTTTTTGTTTTTTTTAACGCAGAGCACTTGGGACGGTGTAAGTAAACACACACAGTCTTGTCAGGGAAGGAGTTAAACCTGTCAGATCAGAAGAGCTCAGCTCAGAGCTTGCTGAAAAGGCTCAGCTGTCCTCCCCTCAACCATGCTGTTTTGCACACCGACACATGAACAGAAGCACAGCTCTCTAAAGCTGGTTGCAAATGGTTTAAATTAGTCCAATAAAAAGGGTACCATTTTACAGATTGTTTGTTGATTATGCATCCCCATGGATTAACATGGCTACCTCGTGACGTGGCCGCTACCAGTAATTCTGAAACACTAGCCTCTTTAATTTACTTAGGACAAGCAGATTAATACTGCCTATATGCATTTTTGAAGTGATGAACAGCAGATTACAAGTAAAGCTTTCCTCAGACAAGTTAACCCTTTGCATGTCAGAGTGCAGAGAAGTCCCTTGATCTTAATATCATCTCCCATGCCGTATTTATGCTGCGTTATAGAACCACACTCTTTTCAGCCTCTCAGAGACTCCTGTCCAACTTCCCTTCTCTTTTTTTCTTTCTTCAGTCGCCATACTGTAATATCTACTGCTGTCATCCTGCAGTTCCGAGGCACAATTTAACCATGGGCCACTTTTTTTTTTTTGGCTTTTGCGAGGGCTTGCAAGTCTGTAACTGAATTTAAATACCCAGTGAATGACCTGACACAAACAAAACCTTCTCTAAGCTCTTGCTCCCCGTTTGCTTGGGTACAGTCTCCCAGTTACGTTTTGAGTGCCACAAACCATGCCCCAGAGGTTCTTCTAGATCTTGGATTTATTTTATTATTTATTTAGATTTAGGTCTCACTTCATTTGTTAAGTGATTATCGAAGCAGATTACAGCTCAAGTCATGTCCGCCTTAAGTCATGGCTACCTGGAGCTTTTTTTCAGTTTTTTTAAACAGCTAATAAGCCCTACACCAGGATTCTCCTGCTGTGTTACCACATCCCCCTGAGGTGCCAGGATCATTCCGCCAAGCCAATGTGTGGGCATGAACACTCGTCTCCAGTAAAAGTTGCTTTAAAGCAACTTCACACTGACACTTCTGCATGTTCTACAGTAAAAGTAAGGGTTTGGTTTACTGTAAGATGTGTCAGGGAGAAATGTATTGCTCAAGAGAACACCTCAGGGGGTTAGCAACTGGACTGATTGAATGCTATTCCCCTCCTCCCCTCTTCTCTCCCACCATGCCTTATCATGAAGGAGTGTGCGGAGATACCTGACTGAGCTAGGAAAATCTTCTCCTTCAACTGCACCCACAACTGGCAGCACTGGGGATTTTATTCATATTTGCTGAATAACTGGTATGTGTATGTAGCCATCTTGTTCTGGAAAATTCTCTTGGTATAATCAATAAACCGAGGTGGGGGTTTATTGAAGCACATTTCTTGGGCAGTGAAAAGTCTACTGTGATGCCAACAATTGCTACTCTTCTGCCCTTTGGGTCCACGGGGGGAAGGAGTTACATGGCCATCTGACTAAAAGAGTGATACAGTTCCTTGGACAGACAGGCAGATGCCCATATAAAATGTATTAGCATTTTTCAAATTTTTGAAACATACTAAAAAGACTGAAAAAAAGGACAACATATTTTGCCCTTAAATTTTAATTGGATCCCACTAAAACACAGGTAAATAATTTGTTAAGACTATATGAATTGATTTTAGGGGGAAAAAAATCAATGAATTTGAATTTTATTAATATTGTAGATGAGCTAGCTATAGCCTACAGGGAAGCCTTCTTTGGCGCCCTCTGCTTGTCACTGGAATACTGTGGATTTGGGGTTTGGGGTGTGTGTGTGTGCGCATGCGCGTACATTGTTGTGTTTTTGCATGATGTTTTCTTGGTAGGTTCGTCAAAGATGCCTCAGTTGAGATTTGCTCTGCAGCAATAAAAAAAAAGTGTCCCCCCGCCCCCCCCTCCCAAAAAAAATTACCTGAGATGCGAGGAGGAGGACCACCCCCTGCTTTCGTGACCGGTGCCAGAGTCTGGAAGGCATACACACTGTCACTCTCAGCGATGGAATTCAGATCCTCGTCATCTGAGAACGATCGCTGGAATCCATTCGCATACACTTCCACCAGGATCACCTGCAACGGATACATTAATTGCAACTGGAAGAGACTGAACGTTCCTCTGCAGATTTATGACATTCAACACACATACCACACATGCCGTAAGTGTGCTGTGCATGGATTAAAATAGATAATGCTAGAGGACTTAAAAGGCTTTCCACTATAGAAATGCATCTGGCAGATTATACAGTGAGCACATGCATTTTGATAGGGACTGGCATTAGCAGACTAAAGTACATTGCAGAGGTTAGAACAGGGGTGGCAATTCTCAACACGCATGCCACAACACCTTTCTCCTAGTACGCTACTCTCTCCCTTCCTTCTTCCCCAATGGCAGCACTGTGATCGATTTTCAAAATTCATGGGTGGGTCATGCTGCCTGGGTGGAGCGTCATGCCAGATGGAGGAATCAGGATTCTGGTGGGAGCATTATTATTTTTATTGATGATCTGTCAGTCTTTTTACTCTCCCGATACCCCCCACTCTCTGGAGAAGGCACGGTCTTCAGCAGAAGACATTGAGGGGGAAACCGTAAGACATGGGGTATATTTTGCAAGCCCATCCAAACATGTTACCAATCGCTAGGTTACAATATAAAGCAGTGAAACCAGGAGTCTTGTTATTTTGGAGATTACAGTAACAGGAAAATAAGAAATGCCATACTGGGTCAAACCAAGGGTCCAGCAAGCCCAGCATCCTGTTTCCAACAGTGGCCAATCCAAGTCACAAGTACCTGGCAGGATCTTAAACAGTAGATAGATTCCATGCTGCATATGCCCAGCGATAAACGGAGACTACCTGGCCAATAATGTTCTACGGACATTTCCTCCAGACCCTATCCATCCTCTGACAATGAACTGAACAGTTTAATTGTAAGTTGAGTGAAAAAATATTTTTTTACAATTTGTTTTAAATGTGCTACTTAGAGACTTCATGGAATGTCCTGCAGTCCTTGCATTCAGTAGCATGGGGGGAATTTATGTCCAAGTTCGTTAGAAAAGTCCTGCCATCCATTATTTTGTTGTTCCCCCCCCCCCCCCCTTCACACACACACACACACACACACACTTAGCCCACGCACGTCAGAATCCAATCAAAATAAGCTCTAACGGAATGCACCCAGTTAATACACTGAGAATCCGATCTCACCTGATCTGGGGGGATTTTCCCCTCATTGGCCACCATCTCCCTCAGAATCGCCACCACACCAAAGAGAGGCACTGCCAGGCCTATCCGAAGGAACCTCTGATGCTTGGACTGGAAGACCAAAGTGACATTCAAGGCTCTGAGGAGAGAGACGAACACATTAGGAGAGAAGAAGATGGTGAGGTCCAACTGACATGGGCAATGATACACATCTACATAGTAGATGATGGCAGATAAAGACCAAGTGGCCCATCCGGTCATCCCAGTTATTCCTGTCTATACTGCTAAGGATATATCTCAGCTGGCAGCTGTAAAAGCTTCAGCGTGTGCAAGAAATGGCTCTTTATCTAAGGTATTTTTTTGTTGTCTTCCTCTTCGGTTCTCTATCATCCTGGGTAGATAAGCATACAAGTTCCCATATATGTAAAATAGGCTTACCGGCGCGCAGGGCCCTGCTCACGTAAATCCGCCCGGTTTTGGGCGGATTTACGCGAGCAGGGCTCTGAAAATCCGCCCCACAGAGTACATTTACTTACTGTTAGAACATACTGAGCACTGCTAAAGCCCTATAGCAAGAAATCCTCAGGCAGAATCCCCAGAGGTGTGTAGGGGAAGCTGTCAGACAATGCAGGCCATTGCAGCTGGCTCTATGTCCCACAACGCATCATAGCAAGACCATACTACAACTCAAAAGGGGCAGGATGATACAGTCCGGGTTCTGGCCCCATTGCATGCATGGAGATGTAGTCCTATTTTTAGCCTGCTTTCCATACGGAAGAAGGCTTACGAGATTGCTCTGTGTGTGTGTGTGTTCTCGTGACTTTTGTGTTTGGTATCCTATCCACACTGCATTTTCAGGACATGTCAGCGGGTCCAAGAGGACTGTGGCAAGGGTATTACGTTTATGGTGGTGGGGGTGGGGGTGGGAGTCCACATGTGGGAAGAAGCATGTGGGCACACATGCTGAAGAGCAGCCTCCATCAGTTCTGCATGGAACCTTCTTGGTTCTAGGGCAAATGAAAAGAACACGTCCATGCATTCAACGAGATAAAAACCAGGACCAGCTCACTCCAAGCAAAGACAGAGCAATACCATGATCCCTTCTTTACAACTATTTCATGCCAACAATCTGAACTCTTGTCCTCCACGTCGCTGTACAGTAGTTACACAATATGAAAGTAATTTTCAGAAAGGCAGTTCCGCAAGCAAAACAAGCACGGAAACTTATAAAATTGCCCGCCTGTGTGCACATAATTTTATCCGCAATGAGCGAGACATTCCCAGGGGCAGAGGTGGGGAGCGGTTTGCACTTCCGCATGTACATTTGCATTTTCAAAAGCATGCACGTAAATTTTCTCACAGATAAATCTGTGCACAAATTAGCAGGTGCTTTTTGGTGATTAATTTTCGAGGGGAAAGTATGCACAAACTTTCCTTCTAAAAACTGGTACAGCCTGATGTGTGTATCTGATTTTAAATGTATGTGGGCAGATGCAAAATTGCCCCCTATGTCTAAGAGGCCCCTGAAAATTGTATGAGAATTTTCCCCAATTTCCATTTTTTGGCCATGGTTTTCACATATTTTAAAACTGATCCATAGAACAATCCCCAGGTTATAGGCGAGACTGCAAATGCAATACTGGATTACGATTTTTCAGTCCCTCATGTCTCTCCTTGACCTACTAATGAAAGGCTGTGAGCTAAACCTAAATAAATAATCTAAATAAATCCCTCTAGTATTACATTTGAAAAATAAAATGCAATTAACAAATTCATTAATTTTAATGAAACTGCTGCAAAAGGAGGCTTAAAGCCTTACGTTTGAATTGGAAAAGAAGTTTACAGGCTTCCTTCACAGAAGACAGAAAGTAGCTGTAAAGGATAAAAAGATAGCATCAGGAAGTTAATTAATCTAATTCAAGTCTTTTTGGAAGCTAGATGCGGTCATACCACAGCTGTTAGAGATGCAACCATAGCGGCTCGGTACAAGTTACCCCAGTCGTCTTGGAAACCTGATGAAATTGTACCATTACTCTCTGCCCACTGGCTTCCATACTTCTTCTTTAGTTCATATAACATTTCATACAACTCAGCAAACACTTAAGGCTTTCTCCATCATTTCTTCTACTTGTTACCCCTTCCTTCCCTTACCACTATGCTCTAAAGACTATTCCAGGCATCTCCCATCCTCTCAGAAAAGAAAACATTTTCTCAGGTTTCCTCTAAAGCTTCTTTCTGTGGCACCCCTACGGGTTGGCTACTAGATGTCCCTAGTAGCCCATGAATCATCTACAAGGATACCACTTTTCAGCTCCTCCTCTAGGCAGCCTGAGTGGGCGGACCTTATTAATAAGTAGGGCAGTGGTTCTCAACCTGACAAATGGTTCTCAATGCGTGACACACTGAACATGTGACCATCAAAGGGCTAAATGTAAACATCCACTCTGCATCCACAGGAATCCTCTCGACCCCCAACAATGGGTGCAGAGCAGAACTAGGGCATTACCCATACAACTCACCATTCAAAAAAGATATTCTGCTTCCGGTGACATCTCAGTAAAAGCAAAACAAACTCTTTCTACTACTAGGCGCAATAGCCCTTCTTATGAAAAGACAGTAATTTACCACTAATGCATGTCCTATTGAGAAAACAGAACAAATAAGATGGATACAAATGCCTACATGCTAGTAAAATACCTCACCTCGGTCACACACACAGAACTGACATTCACCAAGTACAAAAAGACCACAAATTATAAATATGGAGACAGAAACTGGAATGGAAAACCAAAAAAGCCACTCTGCATGCAGTGCAAACCTGGAGAAATGGAAAGAGAAATATAGCACCTAACACAATCCCAGGATCTGCAATAATGCACACAAACTAATTCGCGCAAATTTACTCCTGCATTATGGAACATACTCAAACAGTATCAACCCTATCTATAAATAGGCAACACTACAAATATTAAACCAGGCCCTAAACACTAATATACCTCTTATTAGGAAAACAGAGCAAGCCAAGCTGCTATGGATCCCCACACAGAAATAACTGTAAAGCTATACTAATAAATGTTGCGAAACAGCTGATGAACAGAATAACATCCAGCAATTAAAAACATAAAAATTATTTAAAAATGGCCAAATATCAATAAATTATTTCAAAACAGAAGACATCACATAATACCCAATAATTAAAATGGCAGTCAATCAAGAAAAATAAACTTTAAAAGCCACCTTTACTTATCCTCTCTGACAACTCTCCTACTCCTTTCCCTTGTATGCCAAAAAAACACATCAGAAGCAGCAGTGGCTGCTGAAGCTCTGTCCTCATGGTCCTCTTCCTTAGGGCCCAAAACTAGTCTCTTCCTCACAAACACCAGTCAACTTCCTGACCAGTCTCCATCTCCCTGAGTAGTCTCCATCTCACACACACACACACACACACACACACACCAGTCACCTCCCTGACCAGTCTCAGTCTCTCACACACACCAGTCACCTCCCTGACCAGTCTGTCTCACACACACACCAGTCACCTCCCTGACCAGTCTGTCTCACACACACACACCATTAATCTCCTTGAGCTAGTATTGCTCTAAATCACACACATGCTCTCTCACTTACATACAAGCTCATTCACACACACACACACACAAATGCTTTCACTCCCATTCTACCATTCACACAAGCTCTTATTCATGCTCCCAGGCTCCCATTCTATCACACACACAAGCTCTCACTCACCCAAGCTCCCATTCTACCATACACACAAGCTCTCAGTCACGCACCCAAGCTCCCATTCTACCACACACACACAAGCTCTCAGTCACGCACCCAAGCTCCCATTCTACCACATACACAAGCTCTCACTCATGCACCCAGGCTCCCATTCTACCAAATACACAAACACCCACATCCAGACTCCCATTCTCACATGCATGCACCAGGCCTCACCACCAAACCTCTTCTTCCTTCACTGTAGGGATGGGCTCCTGTTGTACTGTGGCTTTACTCCAATGGGCCTCTTTTTCGCTGCCACTGGGATGGGCTCCTGTGGCGACCTTGTTTCGCAGAGTCGGACTTCCTCTTCGCCGCCATGGGGATGAGCTCCTGGTGGCCTTGCTTTGCAGTGTCAGACTTCCTCTTCACTGCCATGTGAATAAGCTCCCATGGTGGCCTTGCTCTGCGGGATCGGGCTTCCTCTTCGCTGCCATGGGGATGAGCTCCCATTGTGGCCTTGCTTCCCGGGGTTGGGCTTCTTTGCTCGTGAGATGCCCCTTCTTCCTACTCCCACTGGCAGGAAGAAGGGAGTAGGTTTCGATTGGCCCACGGGGACAGGAAGAAGAGAGGAGGCTTCCCATTGGCCCGTGGGGGCAGGAAGAAGAGAGGCTTCCCATTGGCCCATGGAAGCAGGAAAAAGGGAGAAGGGAAGCACAACAGGGGCAGTGGGACACCAGGAGCTACAACACTCCTGCCATGCTTAGCGACACACTGGTGTGTCATGACACACCAGTTGAAAATCGCTGAACTAGGGGATGAGAGAAGACTAGGTATGGTTTTTGTTTTAGCTCTTGGAGAGGAAGGAACTCTTTTTAGTTTCTGCCTGAGGTCTTTACCCTCAAAGGTGTATTTTTTTTGTTTATTCAGTTTATATAATTTATACAATGAAATAAAACAAGAAATAAGAGAAATTAATAACAAAACAAAACATTAATACACTCAATACTGAGCCTAATTAATGAGGAGAAGTGTGAAAAAAAAGTAACAATCATAGAACTATGAGGCAATCAGCTTTTTATCTTGTACAGCCTTTCTAACCACCTGGTTATCATGCTAGGTACCACAAATTCCCCAGTGTCTTATCCCTTAAGAAGCGATCTAAGTGTAATGGGTCAAGAAAAACAAATGTATTATTCTGATAGGTTACAAAACATTTGCATGTGAATTTAAGAAAAAAAGTGCTCCAATATCTAGAACCCTTTACTTAAAAGAATGAAACTGTTTCCTACAGTCTTGAATAGTCCGAGAGACATCAGGAAAGATCTGGATTTTTTTGGCTACAAAACAGAAAATCTTTACATTGAAAATATTTATAAAGGTCCAAATCCTTATCTGGCTTTAAACAAAAAGAAACACCAAAGTAGCTCTAGTTGGAATGTTATCAAGGGAATCTTCTAGGAAGGTGGAGATCTCTGGACTAGCCAGGACATCCAATCCCCCATCCTTATCTAATACTACTTTCTTAGGAAGATAATACAATGTAGATAGAACAGGAACCTTATCCTTATCAAAGGATAATACCTCACATATGTACTTCCTAAATAATTCCCCTGATGATAGTAGCCTAGAAAAAAAGAAAATTTAAAAAACGTAGATGATAGGATCTAGTTTCATTTTCTAACAATTCAAGCTGATTATGGACAATAAGATTGTCCTTAATAGAAGAGGTACAAATAGTGTTTACTGAAGTTAATTGTGAATTTATTGCCATTATAGAACTTTCTAATCCTGCAATTTTAGTTTCTTGCTCTTCCATTTTAGACCTCACTTCAGCTGAAAAGACATGCATCTGGGACACAGAGTGCGATAAGTTTTTGTCAACCTTGGCAGACATCCAAAAGAATAACATTAGCTGGTTCCTCAATTCTTTCAGCTTCACCAGCCATAGAAGGAATTATTGAAGGAACAGGAGTTACTTAAGATCTAGCTCTCAAAGCCTCCAGGACTGGCAAAGTTGACTTTGGGTGTTTGACAACCCCAGAAGACTCTAGAACCAGTTGAGGTTGTGTGGAGGCTCCAGCTCTGTCAGAATTATTATCAGAAAACGTCATATCTTCTGTGAAGGATACAGCGGCTGGCTGCAGGGGTGGCTGATTGGGCCAAAGACAGTCTCTACTGGATGACTCACCTATTCGAATGATGTGGTAATCCATGGGCCCACAAAATCGTGCTAAGAAAGGAGCAGGAGAAGATGTCCAGATTTTAGATTTTCCTCTTCTTCCCCATTTTCAGTACCTAGGGTGATGCCCCTTTGGTAAATGCCAGCGGCTGCGCGCCACAGGGCCTTGCAATTTGTAGGTGAAATTGAGGTGCTGTGATGACGTTGGCAAGGCCTGACTGGAGGGAGGGGGCCTCTCGACTCTCTCCAACCGTCACCAGGAACCGGTTGACAACTTCTTGGCTGGCAAACTCCTTCCAGCCTCGCAGGATTCACTTCTCCTCCCCAGGTGTAAATCCTTGCCAGGCACTCCCTATCAGAATGGGGCTACCCTAAGAATTATAGACTTTGTGCCAGATTTTACTAAACTGAGGATTTTTTGAGCCTGGAAGTGAGCACCTGGAGGTTCCTTGGAAAAGGTCACCCCCTGGGATCCTGGGAACTGAAGTCTCCTATCCGAAGAAAAATAGGCTACAGTGACAGTGCTCCCTCCAGAGAAGATATTTGTTGTTAAGTAATTTTAATCCCACTTTTGGTTTCAGGAGGTTCTTTTGCCCCTCCACCTCATCTGGGGCTGGAGCGTATTTGCCTAGTCCTGAAGTTCCATTTCAGGCCTCTCCCACTGAGGGGTCACGTAAAAGAGATAGGAGAAAGAATCCTCTAAGGAGATTCCCTCACAGCATAGGATCCCTCCAGTCTGGGATACTGAAGCTCTCAAATTCCGGAGAGTCAGGAATTTCCAAGCAACTGAGCAACCAACACATACACAGAGGGCAAAGGACAGTCACCTGTAAAATTGCTCATTGCACTTGGATATTGATTAGTTTGAAGAAATCAGTAAAGGTTTATTATTTGAACACCCAGACTTGTGTCCTGCTGTTCATTTGTCCCTGCAAGCTTCAATATCACATTAAGTATATATCAATTATATACTAAAAGGGATTTACCTCACTGCCTGGCCCACAAGCAATAGCTTCCCAACATAGAAAGAACTCACCCCTGGGGTATTGGTATCAGGAAGGACTGAGTGGTAGGAGATACATCCCTGAGAGAAAGAAATTCTTTTGTGTGCCCTGAAGAAAAAGGAACCCTTCGAGAAAAAGGTTACACTTCAGTGCACACAGCTACAGGTTGGTAAAACAGACGCTGGTAAATTGAGCGTTCGTTTTCCTAACCTGACCACCATCAAGACTTTATTTTATTCATGTTGTTCCTTTCTGTAGTTCCTCCTTCTTAGTATTACGACGAAACTAAAAGCAGGAGGAACCACAAAAAACAGGATTTTTTTGTTTTTTTTAGTGAGCTCTTGATGGGCAGCAAGGCTTAACGCCAGTTCCGGGGCTGGCATTAAATCTGCTGTGTTAAAAAGTATGCGTCGGGCGCCCAGCAATTTTTTGCATTGGGGGTAATAGCTAATAGCCTCATCTACATGCAGTTTACATGTGATGAGCGCTATTAGCTATGCACGAGTTTGGACATGCGTTTTGGATGCGCTAATCCCTTTATTGCATCAGGTGTTAGCTAGCACGTTGAAAACGCGCGTCCAATCACTAGTTAAGCTGTGTGCTAGCTTGAGCGCATTACATTGTATTGGCCCTGTTATGTTCGGTGTGTCTTTGAACAAGAACTGGGCCCTTGGGTTGTGGAGAGTGGAGACTCTGCCCACAGGGAGGAGCACTGTGGGCCCTTACCACAACAGACAAGGTCTCAGCAGTAATGGACAACAGAGTCAGTCCAGATAATAGTCCTCAGTGCAGAGTGATCCGGTGAATATCTTCTCTAGGCGTATAGAACAAATTGAGACCATTGAGGTCAACCATTGTCTTCACTCCCTGAGGAGAGAGAGGATTGGACTCTGTGCAGAGACTGTGATTGACCCTTTTTATCAGTGCTGGAGGGGGCTTTCAAACATACAGGCCGATACAGTACAGTGCGCTCCAGTACGCGCGTCCAACCCCCCCCCCCCCCCCCCGAACTTAATAGCACCCGCAACATGCAAATGCATGTTGATGGCCCTATTAGGTATTCCTGCGCAATTCAGAAAGCAAAATGTGCAGCCAAGCCGAACATTTTACTTTCAGTTAATTTCTCCGGGCACCGGGAAAGTGCACAGAAAAGCAGTAAAAACTGCTTTTCTGTGCACCCTCCGACTTAATATCATGGCGATATTAAGTCGGAGGGTGCACAGAAAAGGGGCCATAAAAGGTTTTACTGTCTCTTTGGGGCTGGAACCTCTCCTGGCTCTTTCCTAGGGTATGGATTCTTTGTTGGTGGGAGGAAAAAAAATCTCGGGTCCGGAGTGACTTTTCTGCACATTTTCTCTCTCTGTCCCCTGGTGAGGGGGATTCTTACATTTACTTTGTGTGCTGTAAGTGCTGAAGAAACACACTGGAGACTTTAGTGCCCTAAAAGAAAAGTCTTTACTGGTGGATAATCAGATTGAAATCTGGCACGTTAACTTAATGCTGAGTACTACAGAATTTCTCTTTATTTACAGACTCTTTCCCTCCATCTGTGCATGAATGTCTTTTATACCAGGCACAGGGAAATATCCACCCTCCAGGGCATGGAAAAGTGACGTTCCCAGTTGGACAGGGGATCCTTGTGTGGGAAATCAATCAAGCCTTGGTTTTGATTGATTGTAAATATTACTACTCTTATCATATGACTTGGGGGGTAACTGCACCAAGGATCAGCAGTATTCATAAGAAGCTTACTGGGCAGACTGTCATTGCTATGTTACTATCGGGCCGATATAGTAAAAATCGCGGGAGAGTGGGCGATACAGTAAATTAATTTATTTAAATTAGGGCCGGCGGTAAAAAGAGGCGCTAGGGACACTAGCGCGTCCCTAGCGCCTCTTTTCAGACAGGAGCGGCAGCTGTCAGCGGGTTTGACAGCCGATGCTCAATTTTGCCAGCGTCGGTTCTCGAGCCCGCTGATAGCCATGGGTTCGGAAACCGGACCCCGGCTATCATGGCGATATTAAGTCGGAGGTCCCGAAAGTTAAAAAAAAAGTAAAAAAAATAAATTTGAAATAGGCCTGCGGCTCGCGGGTTGAAAACCGGATGCTCAATTTTGCCGGGGTCCGGTTTCCGAACCCATGGCTATCAGCGGGCTCGAGAACCGACGCTGGCAAAATTGAGCATCGGCTGTCAAACCCGCTGACAGCCGCCGCTCCTGTCTGAAAAGAGGCGCTAGGGACGCGCTAGTGTCCCTAGCGCCTCTTTTTACCGCCGGCCCTAATTTAAATAAATTAATTTACTGTATCGCCCACTCTCCCGCGATTTTTACTATATCGGCCCGATAGTAACATAGCAATGACAGTCTGCCCAGCAAGCTTCTTATGAATACTGCTGATCCTTGGTGCAGTTACCCCCCAAGTCATATGATAAGAGTAGTAATATTTACAATCAATCAAAACCAAGAACATAAGAACATAAGAAAATGCCATACTGGGTCAGACCAAGGGTCCATCAAGCCCAGCATCCTGTTTCCAACAGTGGCCAATCCAGGCCATAAGAACCTGGCAAGGCTTGATTGATTTCCCACACAAGGATCCCCTGTCCAACTGGGAACGTCACTTTTCCATGCCCTGGAGGGTGGATATTTCCCTGTGCCTGGTATAAAAGACATTCATGCACAGATGGAGGGAAAGAGTCTGTAAATAAAGAGAAATTCTGTAGTACTCAGCATTAAGTTAACGTGCCAGATTTCAACCTGATTATCCACCAGTAAAGACTTTTCTTTTAGGGCACTAAAGTCTCCAGTGTGTTTCTTCAGCACTTACAGCACACAAAGTAAATGTAAGAATCCCCCTCACCAGGGGACAGAGAGAGAAAATGTGCAGAAAAGTCACTCCGGACCCTGAAGAGAGATTTTTTTTTCCTCCCACCAACAAAGAATCCATACACTAGGAAAGAGCCAGGAGAGGTTCCAGCCCCAAAGAGACAGTAAAACCTTTTATGGCCCCTATCGGAGTGCAGTCCGCACTAGGGAATGTTTCTGTTATGCCCCCCTCCCCCCCCATCACTTCTCTCCTCCAAGTATATTTTGAATGTCTTAAGCTTTTCTTTGTAAGGTTTGTGTTGCAGGTCCGTAATCATTTTAGTAGCCCTTTTTCTGAACCATTTCCATCTTCTCAATGTCCTTATGAAGGTACAAACTCCAAAACCGAACACAGTACTTAAGGTGGGGGTCTCTCTAGTGTCCCATTCAAAGACAGTGTTATCTCATTTTTCTTGCTTATACCTCTCCTTGTGCAACTTTCCTAGTTGATTTATTTCATTGACTGGCTACCTTGATGTCATCTGAGATGATTACTCCTCAATCTCTCTCTTTTGACAGTTTTCAGTTCTTGCCCTAATTGATATTGGTTAATGCATCTGTGCGTCCCAAATGCTTGATGTTATACTTTTAAGTATGGAAGCTCATTTTCCAAACCCTTGACCATTAATGATATTACCTCTTGTGGTAATGTAGTAGGTAAATTGCATATTGGGATTTGTAGTTAGGCATGATGGGAGAACGAGGACATAAAGGGATGGGCTTCGCCATGTGGTGGAAGAGACTGATGGTTACTCTTTTCCTGTTTGTTCTAGTTTCTGAAGAGCTCCTGAAATAAACATCTTTTGTATAGTCACTGTGCAGGTATTTATAATGTCACGCCTCTCCAGAGGTCTTTGGTGAGATCATGTTTTAAATACTGTGTTTGCTTCTGAAAACCACATCTACCAAACAACACTGACAATGTAAAGTCAATTGAAAGGAGGGCCACCACGATAGCATAGGACTTGAACTATAAGCTATACGTCAAGAGAATGAAGGAGCTAAAGATCTGGTCTTTTAAAGGAAGAAGGGAAAGGAGGGATGATACAGTGAGATATCTAGCAGGCTTCCATAAAATGAAAAGCTCAAGGATAAGGCATTACCATACGAAGCTGAAAGGAGGGAGGCTCAAAAAGACTGCAAGAAAATACTTTTTCAACTGAAAGGGTGGTGGTCACCTGGAACAGACTTACAGCAGATATGACAGGAAACCAGAGGCAGAATGCAAGTATGCTGAAGACAGATACAAAGAGACCTTAGTGACAGAGAAGACCACAAATCAAGTAAGACCTGTGACTGTACAGTAGACAGCACAAAAGGGCATATTGGGTAAACCAAAGGTCTTTTTCTACCTTTAGCATCATTGTTTCGGTGATTACAGGCACTTGATTTTCCAAGATGGCTGCTAAGTGAAAATCAAAAGTTCTGAGATGGAAAATGGGTCATTTTGTTTGACAGCTGTTCTGAACAATGAATACTTCCATTGCTGGAAGAGTAAGTGCAAGGCAGTGATGAGCTGAAACTAGATCCAAATTGTCTAGTTGTATAATTAGGGATTCTATTCTTAAGATGTTTATAAATTGTACATTTAGGCATTCATTGTCCAGTTAATTAGGGGGTTCTTTCAGAGTACAAAAAAATCTGTGTTTATTGGTGCAGTCATGGCATGGGTACTATTGCTGGGTACCTTTGCGGGCCGAATTAAAAACATTCAGGGCTGACCCTAGGAGGGTGCACTGTCTGGAGCAAATAAGTCCAAGCGGGCCCCATCCCCCATGGAGGTTGAAGAATGGGGAAAAGATCCTCTTAATGTGCAGGGCCTGGGGCAATTGCCTTGGTTCGCCTGCCCCCTACCCCCCACCCCCACACCACCAAGGGTGGCCATGCATACATTTGTGCAGCTGAGGAGTCTTCAGTGTGGAAAAGACACAAAAACCAGAGTGGAGGATTCAAAGGCAGGCAAGGAAAGAAGTGAGAGAGTCATAGGGAAGAAGTGGTGTATTTCCTGTGTTCAATAAACATCTATTTTATTTTATTTTGCATTGGGATTGTTTTACTGGTGCTTATCAGTTAAAAAAGAAAATTAGAAGCCCCATGTATAATATATACACACATTGCAAGCCTATCAGAAAGCTCCCTTATGCCCAACTGCTTTATAATTAGGTATATTTCTTAATTACACAATAAAGCAAGTATGATAGTTACAATAATTACATTCTTGAGCTACTGTGCAAAATAGCTAGTTATATAACAGTACTTTTGTTTCTCATCTCTCTTATAACCAGCATTTCTGGAAAGGGGCCTAAAGTTCCCAATTTCTATGTGCACTTGTTCCTGGAAGATCAATGCCTTCTCTCCCCACTTCCGGAGCTCCACTCTCCTCTCCAACTTCAGAGGAGAGTGGAGCTAGGGAAGGGAATAGAGAAACAATTAAAAAGAGAGCCAAAAGCCTCATTACAGTCATTTCCCTTTGTTCGGCATCCAGCTTATCAGAGAGATTGCTTGCATGCAGCTAAAGTAAAATCGGCAGATTCTTGCACCAGCATGAGGAAGACTGTGTCTTTCACCATTATCCAGCGCACCAGCTCCATGCAAGGGGGTGCATGGGGGTAACTTGCTGGTGCTGCAGTTTCTACCCTTAACAGAAGACAGGGTGATTACTACCCTTGTGCTTTTTGATGCAACTACAACACTGCACTCTGCTTCGATAGAGGGAAACTGGATTCAAGCTGCAAATAACAAGGCCTCCGACTTATATGGTCTGGGGCACTGATAAGCATGGGGGTAACCTGCACGGAGCAGCAGTTACTACCCTTAACACAAAGCATGGTATTGCTACACTTAACCAATAAATCTTGATGTTTTTGACGCAAATGCAACACTGCTCTCTGCTTTGCCAGTAAGGGGAAAGGGAATTGGATTCAGACAACAACCAACATGGCCCCTGACTTTAACAGTCTGGAGTACTGATGTGCAGACATAAGGGAAAAAAAGCACAGGACTGCTTCTATGGTCGTCCATAAGCAAAGCATGTCAAGCAGCTCTGTCTGAATTTTCAAGAAGACTCATCACCCATTAGAAATGCTACTAGCAGAAATTTTTTATGGATTATCATAAGGCTTGGGGATTATTGCATGGAACGACAGTTACTATCCTTATGAGAAACATGGGGGTATCTTGCATGGCACAGCAGATACTACCATAACAAGCTTGCTGGACAGACTGGATGAACCATTTGATCCTTTTCTGCCATCATTAGTATGTCTGTGCTAAGGACTGCCACTCTTACCTCCAGCCCCGAGCCGTCGTTGATGCTCCCCGACGCGGTCAACCGCCACACTCCTGTAAGGCCAATGTTGTCAGTTGCAGGACGCTGCCAATGCTGCCTGATGCTGCTTCTAGGCATGCGTGCGTGTATCTGCCCTGAATTTAAAGGGCCCGGCAGTGGGAATCCACTCCGCAGTGCTCACCGATGATGTCACTACCTTCAGCCCTTAAAAAAGGCCCTGCTCCTATTGATCGGGACCTCAACAAACAGGTTGATTACCGCAGTAAAAGTGTTTTGCCTCAGCTGGTTGTGTTTCCTGTGTCCCTGTCCTAGTTCCTGCCTTCTTTGTCTGGTGTTCGTGGTTTTTCGGTTGGAAGTCTGGTCCACGTTCCTGAGTTCTTGTCCTTGTCTTCTTCATGATCAGTTTTCAGCTCCTCATCTCCTCTGTGGTTAGTCCTCTATTCTTCATCTCCAGTCTTCAGTGTTGTTGCCTGCCTGTGCTGTCCTTGCCTCCCTGCCTACCTCTCTGTCTCTTCCTGCCCTCAGACGGATCTCTGGCTTGACTCTAGCTTGGACAACGACCCTGATTGACCCCCTCCTGTCCTGACCACTGCTTGGATGCCAACTCTGATTGGACTCCACCTGCCACTGACCAGTGCCTGAAACTACACCTTGAATGATTGCTACCTGCCCTGACTGCTACCTAACTGACTCTGATTATATTCTACCTGCTCTAGACCATGGCCTGCAATTCTAACTTCTCGATGGATCTTCGCCTCATCAGCAGAAAGAAAGAGTAAACAACCATTTCCGCATGTACCTGTTCCACTCCACTCATGATTTTATAGACTATCGTATCCCCTTAACCATCTTTTCTTCAAGCTGAAGGGTCCTAACATCTTTAGCCTTTCTTCATAGGGAAGTCGTTCTATCCCCTTTATCATTTTGATTGTCCTTCTCTGTACCTTTTCTAGTTCTGCTATATCTTTTTAAAGATGTGGCAACTAGCATTGCACACAGTACTCTAGATAATAGAATTATTATGATATTCTCCATTTTATTCTCCATTCCTTTCCTAATAATTCTGTTTGTTTTTTTGATGACCACCACCATACACTGAGCAGAGGATTTCAACATATTGTCCACAATGATGCCTAGATCATTTTCATGGACTCCTAATATGAAACCTAGACTTGAGTAACTATAGTTTGGATTATTTTCCCTCTTTGACCACATTAAATTTCATCTGCCATTTGGATGCCCAGTCTCCCAGTCTGGCAAAGAGCTCGTGAAAAAAGGAAGAAGGAATGATATTATAAGAAGTATTACTATTCACAGCTGGATTAATCAAAGCACAGGAAGATAATGGCTTGTCCGTGATCTAGCAGAATGTTAGCAGCAAATCGAGACACTGAAAGATAATGGTTTGACTATGGTCTCTGAGGTTTAGGGATGAGTGGACAAACTCATAGTACAGAAATTCTCTCGACTCTAACAAGCTACATCCCTTTCCTGAGAAGGTTGGATTAACATTTCAATGCAAGTAGTAGAGTTTTTTTTTTTAAACAAAATTAAACTAAAATCTACATCTGAAAGGTGAAACATTTACAGTACCTGAATGTAATCCACTTTGAAGTGGCTGAAATATAAATCAAATAATTAAATAAGTATGAACCATTGCCCAGGTTTCACTCCTCGGTCTTGTCAGCTAGGGTTAAGAATGTTGCTGAAGTCTTATTCATGTGGAATAGATAGGAAGAGAGGTAGAAAGCCAAGTACTGCCCTTAGACTGACACCTAGCAGTGAGCCATAAGAAATAGCTTTCAAGAAAGTGACCCACTGGCTGAGTGATACAGCTATATGTTGCCATACGGAGACCTGGACTCAATTTTCAGACTTGGCTTGCTGCCTTAGTGCCCGGGGGGGAGGGATTCTCAGCCATCGTGGCAATACTTAGTGGTCACACTCAGGATGTGCATATGCTGGATCCTAGAGTGAGCCACAGACTATGACCCCCTGGCTGAGGGCTGTCACTACAGTGGCTGAGCTAGAAAGGATAAACAGAGATAAAAAAATGGGAGAAAAACCACAGGTAGTTGTGAAGTCATTTATAGTGCCCTAGGCTAAATGGAGACTGGCTCCAATTGAGTTGATAGCCCAAAGGAGGAAATTTTCATGCCAAAAGTAAGAAAAAGTGACATGGTGTTAGCATGTCACTGTAGCACTTGGCCAATATGCACCAGCAGGTACAGCACAGACCTGTGAACATGGAGAATGCCAATCAGTTTCCTTATCTACCACTCATCGCATGTGTGACCCTGAGCACGTTATATGACTGTCTCCATGCACAAATTTAGATTGTGGACTCTTTAGGAAGAGAACATAGCTGTGAATTATCTTGCACAGTGCTAAGCAAACACTGTATAATATTATATTATGTAAGATGGGATACAAGAGAAGCCAACCCCTAATATTTCAAAACTGCAGCTCTTTATATTGTTGATGATTCTGAAATCAGTAATCCTGTTCCTCTACAGAAGCCCTTCCCCCATCAAAGTCTTCTCCTGAAGATTATTTTGTACCGAATGCCTGGGATGTATAATCATCAGCAGTCAGAAAATGATGCCCGATTTGCATGAATACCATTGCATTTCCAAATGGGCTTGATTTCCTGTTTCTACACATGCAGTGCCCCGTCAGCTGTAAGCGGAGATAAACAGCAGTGTCCTGACTCTATCCAGCCTTATTTGCATGAAGACGATGACATTTCTGAACACTCTTGATTCCTCTTCGCCTCACATTTATTGCGCAATCAGCAGTAACCAGCGATAAACAGAAGCATCCCATGGAGAAAGAATGTCATTTGTCTGCACTGCCTTCATTTCTTTTCTTCATCGGGTGAAGAAAAGTACACAGCTGATACTAGACACATTACAGCATGCAGAAGAATGGTTAAATTAATATAAGCTTGATAACTGTGAGCAATACTGTCATTGCCATGGAAGAGAGAGTAGGGTAGTGATATTTTGTGTTCAAAAACTGGGGATTTCTATCCAACGAGCTGCACTCCAGGGCACAAAGAGTGGGGCAAAGTGACACCAAGCGTGGCATAAATAACCCAAGGCACTGTGACAGGGCAAAGCAGCAGCGACAGCTGCAAGAACACCTTAAGGAACCAAAAGAGTGGTGAAAGGCACCAAAAACAGTGACATGAAAATGCACCCTGAGAGTGGCAAAACAGTACTAGCCATAGCAGGAACACCCTAAGGCATCATGAAAGGGGCAAAGCAGCACCACCAGTGGCATCTACTGTTTTGTCTGTGAATTTGTTCTAACACATCTTCAACATTCAAACTGATCTGTTTTAGTTCCTGCAACTCATCACCTACTGAGAATGATTCCGATGTGGGTATGACCCCAACATCTTCCACAGTAAAGACTGAAGCAAAAAATTCATATAACTTTCTGCTATGGTCTTATCCTCCCTTAATGCCCCTTTTACCCACAGGTCATCCAACAGCCCCAGCTGATGCCCTCATAAGTTTCCTGCTTTTGATGTATTTGAAAACTCTTTCATTATTAGTTTTTGCTTTCTTGGCAAGTCTCTCCTCAAATCTCTCTTAATCTGCTTTATTAGTGTTTTACATCTAACTTGGTAGTGCTTATGCACTTTCCTATTTTTCTCATCAGGTCTCGCTTTCCTTTTTTTTTTTTTTAAAGGATACCTTTTTGACTAAGCTTTTTTCACAAAACCATTTAGCCACTGTGGTAAACACTTGTTTTTCTTTAAGCCTTTTTTAGATTGTGGAATACATTTTATCTGGACTTCCAAGATGGTATTTTTAAACAGTCCTAATGCTTCATGCAGACTTTCAAACCTTGTAATTGCTCCTTTTAGTTTCCTTCTAACTAGTTTCCTCTCTTTATCATAATCACTCTCTTTAAAGTCATACAGTACGTTAAGAACATAAGAAACGCCATACTAGGTCAGACCAAAGACCCATCAAGTCCAGCATCCAGTCCCCAACAGTAGCCAATCCAGATTGTGAGTACCTGGTAGAATCCCCAAAGTACCAGATAGGATCCCAGTAGCTTTAGTTATTATTATCCCTCCAGTGATTACCTCAAATTTGACTGCATTATGGTTACTATTACCAAGTGGCTCCACCATCATTACCCTTTGCACTAGATCCTGCATTCTGAGAACTTGATCTAAAGTAGCACCCCTTTTCATTGATTCTAGGACTAACTGATTCATTTAACAAATACTTATGGCATTTAGGGACTTAACCTCCCTGACATGCACTGATAAAACATCCATACAATCATTATTAGGCTAATTGAAATCTCACATTATTAAAAAATGTTTCCACGTTTGGTAGCCCATCTATTCTCCATTAGATTTCACAATCTGTTTCATCATCCTGGTTGGATGGATGGTAGTAAACCCGCTCTGTTATACTCCTTCCCATCACACACAGAATTTCAGTCTATAGATATTCTAGCGAGCAGTTTGTTTCCTGCAGAATTTGTACTCTAGAATCCTTAACATATGGGGTCATGTCAGCAACACTTCTATCTGCTCTATCAATCTGACATATTTTGTACATTAGTACCACTGATTTAGCTTACACTTTTTCATTGGTAGTTCAAAGCAAGTTAAATTGAGGTACAATAAGTATTTCCCTTCCTTACAGGGCTTACAGTCTAAGTTTTTCCAAATGCAATGTAGAGTGAATTGGCTGAGAGAATGGGGAATCCAGCGAAAACAGGTGGAGGGGGGCGAAGGGGGGGGCCTGCGAAAGCCGGCAGCCTTTGCACCACTGCGGTGTTTTCGCTGCCGGCTTTCGCGCCCAATAGCACCACCTTGAAAGGAGGTGCTATTGGGCGCGCTACTGGCGACGATAAGGTTACTAAGCTTATCACCGCCAGTGAAGACATAGCCGGGTTCGCCCCTACTCCTCCCCTCGCTGCCCCGACTCTGCCCCCAGCATGCTATTGCACGCAAAAAGGGACTTTTCGCACGCGATAAGCCTTTGAAAATGACCCCCTAACTTAGCTGAATTTCAGCTCCATTGGGCTAAGTTAGCCAGATTACTTTAGACCTACTACAAACAGGTCCATAGTTATCCGACCTTATGTGTACAGATATCTTTAATGATACCCTGTTAAGTGGCACTGAGAGAAAAAAAAGGTGTAAAGTAGCTTGTGGCCTGATTCCCTCCCTCCCCCGTCCAAATTTCATATTTGACCCTGCCGGGCCATGCATCCCCACCCCCTCCTAAAATTATAAAATAATGTTCTGGGGTCCGCAGGTCATGTTCCCCACTCCCTTTCCCAATCCTGTTAAAACATACAAATCAGGTTGCCCAGCTGGATATCTTTGACGATATCCAGTTAAGTAGCAAGTTAGCCAGCCACACAAGGCCAGATAACTTAAATACCTACCAGTTATATTCAAACATAGCAGTTAGCTTTTAAAGTTTTCCGGCTACACATAACCAGATATTAGGTGAGTATAGTCAATGGATCATTTGTCCCGCAGAATATCCAGGGCAAGTTAACCAGCAAACTTTAGCCAGATATCTTACCCGCATGCTAGCCTACTGACTATGAACCTGTAAGTTTTCTGATATCTTTTGAATTTCTCTTGCTGGCATTGCCAAGCTGGTTTAAACCATACATTTTTCCTTTTCCTCTATTTTAATTGTGCTAGTGTGTAATTGCCTAGCTAGTTTATACATATTTTTTTCTCTCTTTTTGTTGAATTAATCTATTGTGACTGGATAGGATTTGCCACTAGAAATTTAAACCTTTCTCTTAGGATCCCACCCACCCCACTGCCTTTTTTTCATATGTATGGTCCCTGGAAGTTTGTGGTGGGGGGGGGGGGGGGAGGGCTTTCCTTTCCTATAAGGATCCACAGTGGCATGAAGTCATATCTGTTGGCAATTTCTCCTCGCTCTCTTAACAGTTACTAGAACTCTTGTGCTTTCTGTGTCCTGAAGGAATTCCAATACAACTCTGTTGTAAAATTGTTTGGAAACTTTAAATCTTTGAATTAAAAAAAGAAGACATTTACAGTCAGCAGCCCAGCATCATGATGGGGGCTATCCAGGTTTTGCACTGAGTGCCGCCATGTATGATTCTCTTCCTGCTGGGAAGAGGTTATAAGTGTGCACCTGGTACCAAGAACTCATGGCATTCACAGAATTACTACGGTCTCAGGAAGCTAGAGTGGCAGACCTGGAGGAGCTGAAGCAGAAATATATAGAGGAGACCTCAAGGACATGGCCCCACCTCCACTCCATTGTTATTGGTGATTTTGATCATTAGGAAATAGATAGCTAGATGGCTGGCAGCTGTGAGAATTGCTTGCTAACCCTAGGATTTTAGAGAGTACTGGGGAGGAGCTGGCTGTCATGGTCCAATTTGGGTACCAGTGACATAGGAAGGTGCTGGAGGCTAAATTAAGGCTGCCAGGTAGGAAACTAAAATTCAGAACCTGCAGGGTATCATCCTGATAGTAATCAAAAACTTGCTATAAAGAGGGACTTATCTTATATAAAGTGACCTTCATCATATAGCGCCGCAGACTGCTTACAGCTTTATGTAAAATAAGCCCTGTGAAGCGCTAGGGCTTTATAATCATTGGTCACTTATATATTGAAGCTATCATATGAAGAATCTTCGATATGAACTTTATAAAATATAAGTGACCAATGATTATAAAGCTCTAGCGCTTCACAGGGCTTATTTTACATAAAGCCATAAGCAATCTGCGGCGCTATATGAAGGTCACTTTATATAAGATAAGACCCTCTTTATAGCAAGTTTTTGATTACTATACAGTTTGTTTTTCATGCTATTTTTTGGGGTATTGATTTACTAGTATAATAGGGTATCATCCTGAGACATGTTCCCAGTTCCAAGCACAGAAACCTAGAGGCAGGCTAACCTCTGGAGTCTCAATGCATGGATGAAACAATGGGGCAGGGAGGAGGGCTTCAGATTTAGGGGGATGTTTTTGGCTCTTGGGGAACCGGTATGCTGGGCATCACTTAACCAAAATGGAACCCAGCTGCTGGCACTTAATAATTAAAAAGGATATAGAACAGCTTTTAAACTGGATCATCATGGAAAGCTGACAGTTGCTCAAGAGCACATGGTTCAGAGCAGGGTATCCACATAGAATACCATTAGAAAGGGGAAATCAATGAGGATGTGGAAAAACCCGAATCAACTGTAAACAAGTTATGCAGAAAGAATAAAACCAATACATCTAGAAGTCTGTTTGCAAACTCCAGAAGTCTAAACAATAAGATGAGAGAGAGTCAGAGTGTATGGTCCAAAAAGGAGATATTGACATAATAGGCATCTCAAAAACCTGGTGGATAAAAGGACAACCAATGTGACAGATTCTTGGCACCCAGACACCTTTCCAAGACACGAGACAGGACACAATCCTCTCTCTGAGAGAGACCAACCCCCCACCCCCCCCCGAATTTCTTTTAGCAAAAGAGGCCTGAAGAACTCTGAAAAAGCTGATGAGTCCACTTGGCGCCAACAACTCAAGTCACATAAGACTCCCCCCCCCCTCAGTTGCGAGTGTCAGAACACACCATCACCTCTCCTAATCTCATCACCCACTGTCTTTTGAGATACTGAAGTAAGGGACCGTTTGGTAACATGCTTACACATAATTTTAGCCTCACAAAGTATAAGTTCACAATGGAAGGGAGGAAAGAATTTTGGGGGGGTTTTTATTGCTGGTTCTGAAATAAACACAGCACTTTTCTTTAGTCAGATTTTTTTAAAAAAGGGGGGGGCGGGATGTGAGAGCATCTTCTGCATAACTGCACAAGAGCATGCCGGTGTGTTTGTGATCGCCTGGGTGAAAGCACAGTAGAATATTTTCTTTTCCAACCACTGTTTTGGCTCTTTTATTTGATAGTGGAATTACTCCCCTGCTGTTTCCATCACTACCCTCCTGTAATTCTCATTGATTGTGGTAATTACAGATTAGCACAGAAACTGTTTGTAGAAGCCAGCTCCTGCCGGTCTGGCAAGGAAGAATCCAACAGAAGGCTAAGTCTCTCAACAGAAATCTTTTTTACCAGGAAGCCCAAACCTCTGAATGCCGACTTTCTTCTACATGGCTCCCAGATGATTGTTTAACGTCCATCTTCTCTGCACTTCTGCGTCGGACGCCCTCCTTTTGTATTCTGTTTCTGCTTTCCATTATGCACTGGCAGAGGATGCATCATTGCATGCGTGACAAATGTTTCTTGACAGCCAGCATATTTGTCAAAAAAAAAAATAGAGAGCCAACTGGTTTCCGGCAGATTTCTCTTCTTGCTCGACAGAGCCCACCGAGTCTCGTAACTGAGTGGCTGCTTATGTCCCGTAAAGGCCACAGAATCTCAGCCGATTGGCTGGAAACGATGCTGCACGCTCCAAACCTAAATCTTGCCCTCCTGGAAGCTTTTGAGTATCTTTCACATAAAGCTAATTTATACGAGGCATTTGAATAGCCTGCTCCCTAGAAAGAACACAGTCAATGAGCAGGAAAATACTGATGATTACTGCTTCAAGAGCTGAATCACACTGACACTGTCAGAGAAGAGCACAATGCCACAGGTGATTAAACTATCAGATAAAAACTGAAGAACTCGCCCACAGAGAAGTACAAAATAACATCACTTACTCAAGACATCCATTATTTGGAGATTCTCATTATCCATAAAATGGGTCTCTGGTTAGGCTCTTCTCTTACCAGCTCCTTCTGCCATTGCTCCTCTCCCTCTGGCCCGGGTTCACAGCTCAATTAGCTGCGAGTTCTGAACCCTATTGGATGGAGACAGAGCCGGTGCAAGGAATATTAGGCATCCCAGGTAAGTGTTTCCCAACCAGTGGGCCTTCAGACAAGATAGGGTGTGCCATGGAAAAATTTGGGAAATACTGATAACACCAAACAAATTATTCTATGAAGTCCTTGGTGTTGTTCTGCAATAGTCTCCAACTTTTCAAAGTGTTCCGAACCACGGCGCCTTGATTTAGTAGGATTTCTACTCATTAGCTGCTTGCAAACTCTAAAGAGCCGTGCCTAAGTGGGGGGATCCCAAAATAATCCCTCTCAAATGCGGGTAACACGTTTTAAATTATCGCACTTCAGGTTCATTTAAGCCATGGCACTGAGGAGCTACGACAATATTACTATTATGTGTGAGGCATGCAAAGTATTTGACAACTAACAGTAAGTTAAATGCCCCCTACTTCTTGAAATAGCACCGAGTCTACAGCTCTCTTTCTTCAGCCTGCTCAAACTCCATTGTCTGTTAACCTTTAAGCTGAAAGAGCTGGTTTTATTATCATCTGACAGCTACTGATGCCAGCTCCAGCAAAACGCAGCCTTTGGTGACAGACTGGTAAACATGTTGGCGCAGATAACATTCCTTAAATCTTCACAGAACTGCTGCCCTTTCCGACTTCTCTCCCCCCCCCCCCCCCAACCTCCATCAACCAAATGGATCATTAACTTCACTTCAAAACAGTATTTCAGCCATCAACCAAAAGCCACGTTCAAATGCACGGTTGTGTGTCTAATGCTATTATACAGCGCTATGCTTCTAAGTTAAATATAACTCAATAAAAAGCTATTAACTGTGGGGTTTTGTGTTTCTGGTTTTCCATGTTCTCTGCCTCCCAGTAGGCCATAACTGAGGAGAAAAAAATCTCAGAACATGCAAAACTTCTCCTGCAGCGAACAAGGAGCTGCTGGGAAAAGGAGGAGGTGATCCTGTCGCACAAAAACCTACATATCAAAGAGGTAAATGACTCATTTAATTTAAAGTTACCTCCCATGGGTGTTCTGCACTATTTTCTAGCACTATGCATTCATGGCTGAACATTTCAAAGTTGACCTTTCAAGCTGCTACTGAGATGCTGCTTCAGTTCAACACAGCCATAACTCACTCTAGGACTATGGTACATTTTTGTTGCTATGAGATGACCCACATTTGAAAAGAGAAACTTGGTACAAATTAAAGAATAAAAATGTATATCAAATAAACTTAGCTTCTCACCTCTCTCCCTGGTTGCCAACCTTTGACATCAGTACAGGGCGAATCAATGAACTTTTCAAACCAGAAAGTGCTCTACAATTGGAGCTGAAGATGTTCATAATTAGATAAAACTGACTTTTCTTCTTACTTTTGACATCTCTCTCTTTAAATATATATATATATATATATATATATATATATATATATATATATATATATAAAGTAATTGAACTCTTGAGTGCTTATGAGCAATGTACAAATAGACAGTAGCTAAAGGTTGAAGCCTTGTTGACTGGTGCTACTGGCTACAAGTTTCAAACTTGTGCTAATTCGACCTCTTAGTGAGTATGCTAGCATGTGTTCAATATATGCACCCATATTTTTCTTGTCTCTTTGATATGCAGATTCAGGACCAAAGTTAAGAGCAAAACTGTCCACCCCAGAGGACGTTGCATGGCTATTTCTTAAAGGTTAGAAATGTGAAAAGTCGGGATTCTGTCTGGATGAAAGAGACTACATAAATCTAGATGATACATAGAAACACATTTCTTTGCAAAAATATTCTTCAAATTCAATGCTGAGAAATTTTTCCTGTAATGGGTCTATCATGGTTAACTGGTCTTCAAACAATATCCTGCAGCTTCCCAGCTTCTGGTAAGCTCTCTCCGCCATCTCCTGCCCGCCTCCGGACCACCCCCGATTTATGCGGCTACATTCTAGCCACATACGACAGGGAATATCGCCGTTTTGTCATTTAGACGGTTAACTGAAAAGTTATCTTTTCAATTAACCATCTACATGGCTTTTGAATATCGACCTCCATATTATTAAACAAAGTTTAGAAAATGAAAAGTAGAAAGGCTTATATCATCTATGCAACAAAAAACATAAATATGATATCTAAGACAAGATACTTGTAATAGTCCAATTAACCAGCACGACATCAAAGGAGATCCTGAAAAGCAAACTGAAACAGATGTGTTTTAAGCAGTTTTTTTTTGTTTTTTTTTTAAGGATTTAGTGCATGTCATCAGACAAACTGACTCTACAGCAGAGTTCCAAGTAATTGGGCCTACTACAGAGAAAGCTCGCTTTCTAGTGTCTTGGAGATGAGGAACCGTCATCTCAAGGAAACCCCTTTGTGATGATTCAGCAGATAAGTCAGGTTATAAACCTTCAGCATGGAGTTTGTCCAGGGCAACGCATTGGGACTTGAGAGCATATGGACAAGTAAAGTGACTTTGAACTGTATTCGCCAGGCAACTAGTAACCAATGTAAATCTATCAGCACCATATGGGACCTCCTGCCTAAACCAGTAATCAAACGGGCAGCGGAATTCAGAAGCAGCTGCAGAGATCATAACAAAATGCCTCTTGAAGGTGTAATGCTACTTGCATCAGCTTAGTGGCATGACAACATTTACATGCTTTCCCATAGTAATATGCAGAAAAGTTATAACAATGTTAAAAAAAAATGCATGGCTATGGTTTGAGTTGTGAAAACGCAAGGGACCAGTACAGTATAAGGTTATATTCTTCTCTGCATAAAACAGCAGCAGGATGTGTGGGTGATCATATCTAATGATCTTAAAGTGGCCAAACTGTTATGATTTGTAAAATTGTGAACCCCTGGGCCGAGGTAAGAGGTATCTCCACCCACAGGGAGGAGTCCTATGAGCCTCTGTGTGTCGGTAGGCACGGTCTCAGTGATGTCAGACACAGCTGTGGAATAGAGTCTTTATTAAGAGAAGAGAAAGGCACAACCCGTGGAGCGGAAGATGCAGGAAAGTAAAGTTCTGAGCAAAGGGCTATACCCAAGGGTAATACCTCAGTTGTGAAGATCTGGTAGTGGCCCGCGGAGCGGGGTATGCCGGAGAGATGTCTCAGTGGTGGTAATGAGAAGATGGTCTAAGGTGCAGGAACCCCGATGAGGTTCCTGTAGCGGTGGTGCGGTAATGACCGGCAGGCAGGGTATACCGGAGAGGTTCCTTCTGGGATGAAACGGTAGGGGCCCGAGGCACACCATAGAGATCCCACAACGAGGCTTTGTAGAAGTCCATAGAATTAGATACTCACAGAAGGCAGTTTCAGAAGAGGTCCCGGGGAGCGGGACAGATAGCAGTCCAAGGCAGAAAGGCCCTCCAAGGAGCAGATAGCCAGAGACGAAGAAGGGCCCCCGAGGAGCGGGTACCCAGAGTGTTTCACGCCAAACATAGGATCTGGAACCGGAAGTCCACAGATGGAGCGGAATTCAGCAATGAGGGAACTCCTTGCTAACTCGTTAAAGCGAAGGGTCAGCCAGCTTAAGTACAAGAGATGAGTGACGTCATCCGGAAACAATGCTCCCAAGGTTCCCGCCATGACGTGTACAAACGTTGCCCATGTGCGTGTGCGTGCCTAAGTAACTTCTAGAACAAGATGGTGGCCAGCAGTGCCCTTGCCATCCCGGGAATGCCAGGCTGGTCGGTGGTGGCTGGCGGAGGCCGCCATTCTTCCCATGGATGAAAATGCAGCAAAGAAAGAGATGAGCATTAGTGGTCGCAGCCGTCTGAGCCTGACGGGCGTAACACAAACAAGTTGATCAGGTGATGGCAAATGCCAGAAGGATGATTGGGTGTATAGGGAGAGGAATAGCCAGCAGGAAAAAGGAGACTGCATAAGTCTCTGGGGAGACCTCCTTTGGAGTACGATGTCATTCCTGGAGACTATACCTTCAAAAGGATATAAACTGAATAGGGTAGAGGGTGGCTACTAAAATGGTCAATGGTCTTCATCATAAAGAATATGGGAATAGATTTAAAGATCTAAGCATGTATACCCTGGAGGAAAGGAGGGATAGGGGAGATATGATAGGGACATTTCAGTACCTCCAAGATTTCCATGCACAGGAGGCGGGCCATTTTCAACAGAAAGGAGGCTCTGCAGCGAAGGGACATGGGATGAGGGTGAGAGAGGACAGACTTAGGAGTAATCTAAGAAACTATTTCTTTTCAGAAAGGGTGGTTGACACATGCAACAGCCTCCTTGTGGAGGTAGTGAAGACGTGGACAGTACTGGAATTTAAGAGAGCAAGGGACAGGCACACAGGAGCTCTGAGAGAGAGGAAGAGACTATAAAGTTGAGCAGGAGATATGGATGGGCCATACAGTCTTCACCTGCAATCATATTCTATGATTCTAAGTTCTTTATTGTTTCTGTATTTAACCCTTAAATCCCCAGTTCTATCATCATACCCCATGGATGGAACGGACAAACCTTTGCTCGCTCCAGTTGAACTTTTTGCATGCTTCGTTATTGCCTGTTGCTCTCAGAAGAACTGAGGGCACATTAGATTGTTGCTAGAACCAAAGGGTTAAGGGACTATATATGCAGCACAGCAATTGCTTTCTGAGTGCCTCTGTGGAATTTATATATATTTATGCATGTGTATTACCAAGCCCAGTTATTAGTGTAAATATATACCCATGGGGTTTATAGTGAGCTCACTAATATTTAGAGGGGGAATTTCCTCTGTGGACAGTAAAAGAATATCCTTCAAATATTTTTCAAAAATCTCTGGAAAGGTGGCCTATTTAGGAAAATTTTAAATATGTAAATTTAATTGCCGAGCCTGCTTTTCAATTTGTTCCAGACGCCTGTCAACAAGAATTTTATCTTAAACCAAGGAAGCGTTAACCACTTTAACTTCAATCTCCTATCTTTTCACACATATACTTGATATCTGCGTCCTGTTTCCCAGCAGGGATCTATCAGATTCATTCAGGTTAAAAACCTATGTCTCTAGCAGAAGTAATTAAAGAGGCGTCTAGCCTTACCAAAACTGCCTAGTCGGAATCCAGATTTGCCACAGAGGGTTTTACCAGAAGAGGCCAAGATTCACAAGCTTATACCACTGGGAGAATCTCTGTATCTGAAGCAGAAGCAGGAGCAGCAGCCGCCATTAAAGAATCTTCCCTGTGCAAGACCAAATTCACAGAGTTCGGTCCAACAGTACTCTCCACAGAAGCCAGGAATGCAGTTCCTCCGGTGATACAATCTGGGCACTCTGCAGCTCGACTTACAGCATCATCAACTCACAACAGAGTTGCTGTGGGTCCTGGATACTGCACTGTACTGAACGGCAGCACAGAGTGCTGGGGGGGGGGGGAGGGAGCAGAGGTCAGAGAAACCTCCTCTCCAGCCGAGGGAAGCACACCCATGAGCCTCCTCTACCAAACCCAAAGATAAATCCAAGAAAGCATCAAGCTTCTGCTAAACTGAAGGCGTCGAGATTGCTTCAGGAAAAATCCTAACCTTCCCTTTGCATTTGGGAGGCATTCATGTCATAAACCTGAAGAAACACCACAAAAAAAAGGGTAAAAAGGTTTTAAGGAAACAGCAGGCAAGCAAAGAACTACTCTGAGTCACTCCGCCATCTTGATTCCTCCACTCGTTCTTATAATTCAATCTTAATAACTGAAAGGATAGTTCCTCCCCAACCATACATCCCAAGAGAGCCCTAAGATCACAAAACAAAGGTCTTCTATAGGTGCCCACAATACGGAACACACATCTAACAAAAATAAGAGACAGAATGTTCTCAATAGTGGGCCCTAAACTAGGGAACACTCTTCCAGAGTCTATGCCAGATAACAGCCAGAAAGAGTTTCAAAAGAGAACTGAAAACTTGTCATTTTAGAAATGCTTATGAACTAACATAAAATTCCAATATGCCAATAACATCACTGTCAAAACCCCAGACTATGCTACCAGATTCAGCAATATGTATAGAGTGATGCTAAATGTACACAGAATATAATACGTAGGATAACGAAATGGAAACCACAGGTTATATCTCTTCATCAAAGCACACTAATTACCTTGTAATTAATGTTGATGTATCCACTCAAAATACCCATACATTGCTGAGATGAATTAGAGTACGTATAAATATGATCTAGAAAATGTATTTGCTGTTATAGTAACCTAGAATATGAACATTGAAACAGAATGGGATTGCTGACCCAGTAACTGAATGATGATTTTGTAAACCGTTGTGACCTTATTTTGGAATAATGGTATATAAAACTCCTAAATAAATAAATACATGCAATACCTGGTGGAATAAAGTACGTCGGATGTAGAAATATGAAATTGCTATAGGCAAAAAATATAATAGAAAATTTCCGAAAATCCAAAATCCCCTAGATCTTTATGTATCAAAGTTGCAACTTTTGTTGTATCATTACATAAACTATGGCATACAATATGGCATTGACCAGGCCTTTAACTGAGCAATGCTCTTGAAAGCTTTTGGATTGGGTTTTTATTAAGAGATGATTTTTATGTGAAATTTGTCTTTTATTTCTGCATTATGATTTTATATTTGATGTGCTACTGACTTTATTATGCATTTTATTATTAATCATGTGTCACTTGTCCTAGTTATGCTGATGTGTAAATATTTGCTTTGTGATTCTGAAGTACTACTCTTTTACCTGGCTGTTTAAGTGTCATGAACTGGCTTATATAACTTTATACTCTGTCATTTCATGTTTTGTGTTTCTGTTACCCACCTTGAATTATATTTTTGCAACCCAGCCTTGCCCCACATCTAAGGGTCCCTACCTTTTTGTTAAAACTGCCTCTGGAGCATGCTCAGAGTCAGAGGGTCAGGATATAACTGCAAAGTGCACAAGGTCTTTCTGCAGCCCTGGCAGACTGATCAAGTTGGAGGATCTTTGCCTCCTGCTAAGAGGACTGGCCAGAGACTCTTTGCTGCTTCACAGCGGAGGGACCCAGGAAGTGCTGGAGAATTGAAGAGTGAGGATTGCTGAGGTTTTGGATATTTTCGACTGTGGATCAGTTACTGAAAGAGGGGCACGCCCTCCCACTCTTGAAGAGCTGTATCTTGGGGTTTTCCTGCCTTTGCACCCAGAAAACAACAGCTGAGAAAACCTGGGTATTTTTGTGGTTTTGAGAGAAGGTTTGAAGTTATCTGCGTTTTTGCAATAAAAGGATTTTTCCTTATCGCCCAGCACTTGATTAATGCCGGGACTTAAAAAGAGAGTCTATCCTACCTCCAGGAGGAAGAAATCTTTGAAATGGTCACAGGTTCAGTTCTAGGAAAGAGAGAGAACAGGACAAAGAAACCATGGCTTTTGCTGTCATGATTTTCATCTTGCTATTTAGGATTTTGTTGCGTGTCCCTGACGCTCTCCCCAGGTGTCCTCGGCCTCTTCCACACCACAGGCCTCTCAGCAGAGCTCCCGTAGGGCTCCGCGTCTTCCATCTCCTTGGCCCCGTCCCTATGTGCGCGTGCGGCCGACGTCTCTACTTATATAAGTCGGTATATAAAAATTCCAAATAAATAAATAAATAAATAAATAAACAAACAAACAAATAAATAAATAAATATAAGGGCCAAGCGCGGGAAACCCGGCTCAGACGCATCCTGATGACATCACGCAGCCCTAGTATAAAAGGCGATGCTCTGTCCCCAGAACCTCGCCTTGGCAATCGGGTCGACACCTCGGTGCACTAGTTTGCCTGCTCCTTGTTTCTGATCCTGCGTTCCAGTGTCTCTTTGTTCCAGCGTCTCCTTCCAGTGTTCCTGTGGTCCTCCGTGTCTTCCTTGTTCCTGCTCCACGTTCCCTGGTAGTAGCCTTCGGACTGATTCTTGGTACTGACCTATGCTTGCCCGACTACGATTGACCGCTGCCTGCCTGACCACATTGACCACTGCCTGGAATGACCTTGGATTTGACCCCTGCTTTGGCTGACCACTTCTGGATGGATATCCTGGCTTTGACCCTTGCGCTTCACTAGGACACCCTCTTCTTGCCTTCTGTGACCACCAAACCGACCTGCTTGGACTCTGACCGCGGCCTTCATCTGACCAGACACACAGGCGCTGCCTGTTCTGCCTGAAGAGCCTTCCTGAACTGCTACCTCCCTGAGGTCTCCGGAGTCTCCAGTTCAGGTCTGGTCCATCCTCTCTGCAACAGCCGCACACCCTTACTCATGGTGGGCACACCTTTCTGCTATCTCTCCGGGAGACCCTCTGAGGCCCACCTAAGTCCAGGCGGACCGGGTACCCAAGGGCTCAACCTAAGGAAATCCCGGACTGTTATTGGCGAAGCTCCAGCTAGCCTCTGTCTCCTCGTGTGCTCCGCCTGTTGCGTTCGTGCCTGTTCTCGCCCTAGCTCCACCCTCTCTACCTTTGTGGCAACTCCCTTTGGGACGGACAGATGCTGCCGCGGCTTCTCCTCGCCATACTTCCTGGAATCCCCGGGCTGACCTGACGCTGCGTATCCGCCATGTTCCTGATGACGTAAGGGCACGCGTGCGTGCTCCAGAGTTTGTACCGGCAAGGGCACGAACCTCGGGGTGTCCCCCCCATAGTGCCGTCATCCGCTTCCACCTTAAAAGGTCTTTGCTTGCTACTACAAATCGAGTTAGCAAAGACTCTGCTGGACTAGCTTCGGCTGTCCAAGACTACTTGCACTCGGGGAATTATTCTCCGCTGCTCTGCCTCCACCTAGGAGTACCCGCTCCTCGGGGGCCCCGCTCTCTCCTCTTGATTTCAGATTGCTAAGACGGGATCCGGTACTCACTCCACGAGGGCCTACGTCCCTGAATGCTCAGAAGACTCCTTACTACCTGGAAGCGATCGCAGACGTGAACACTATGAGTTTCTACAGATAGGAACCGGTACTCGCTCCACGAGGACCTATGTTCCTAATCTCCGAAGACTCCTTTCTGTCTAAGACGTTATCGCAGGTACAGAGATCGTGAGTCATTACTGCAGATTGCAGATAGGAACTGGTACTCGCTCCACGAGGGCCCATGTTCTTAAATCTCTTCTCAACTCTCTTCTATATCAGAAGCTATCATATCTTCTATATCAGAAGCTATTATATATCTTTATCTTTTGCATTATAAGAACATAAGAAATTGCCATGCTGTGTCAGACCAAGGGTCCATCAAGCCCAGCATCCTGTTTCCAACAGAGGCCAAAACCAGGCCACAAGAACCTGGCAATTACTATTATAGATTGCAGATAGGAACCGGTACTCGCTCATGTTCCTAAAACTCTCCAAAGACTCTTCTATTCTACAAGCCATCTCATACACAGATATTGTGAGTTCTCATTCCAGACTGCATCTAGGAACCAGCACTCGTCTATGGCTCCTGTTCCTGAATATACTGAAGACTCTGTTGCATAGAAGGCATTACAGATATCTACAATTGTGAGTGTATCATCTACAACTGGTTATGTATCCAGCATACCCTATCTACTCACTACCTATAGTCTCTCTCTACAGCTCAGCAACCCAGAGACCGCAATTCCAGTATCTGAGGGACTTCAGCCCTGCCAGGCACATCAGCTCACTACTGCAACCTCTGGTGGTTCTACTTCCTGTTTAATAAAGAACTATCTGTGTTTGTCTCCATACTCCAGCCTAGCCGGTGGTCCCTCTCAGGATATCCTCCTGAGGGTGCTGTCATCTGCCATCGGCCCAGGGATTCACCAATTTACCTCAAGTGTCATCCCTTACACTACTAGAGCGGTATTATACGACTGCCACTCTGTGGGAAGCCAATCCACCACAGATCATTAACTCCGCCTACGGAGTATTACAATTGTTAGCTCTTCCCCTTGGCAGGGTGATCCATAACAGATTGCTAACTCTCTGGCGGACTTATAGCAGATTGCCACTCCTAGCAGCAGGGATTGATAACAGATTGTTAACTCCTCCCTCTCCAGGAGGAGATCGATAACAGATTGCTAACTCCGAGCAGCAGAATTATGTATTTATTTATTTATTTAGCACTTTTATATACCAATATTCAAGTAACAGAGTTACCAATCACTTCGGTTTACATTTCAACAAAAACCATGACATGAGAAATGTCTTACAATTAAACCAGGGTGATCAAACTAGGATACAAAGAACTGGGTTTAACAGAGTATGTCAAAGGAGACTTGACCGGCGAGCCTAATGCTAGTAGGTGTAATGTTCGGTGACTAGGAATAGGGCACGGGGATTAAGTGCTACTACGGCGGGTTTATTAAAGCAACAGTACCATTAGAGATTTGCCAAGGGCAGAGTCTACAAGTGGGCGGTTTGTTAAGATAGCTGAGTTAAGAGAAGGCTTAGTTGAACAACCAGGTCTTGAGTCTTTTTTTAAAGGTGATTGGACATTGTTCGAGCCTGAGGTCTGAAGGGAGCGAGTTCCATTGTTTTGGGCCAGCGGTGGAGAGAGATCTTTTCCTTAATGACGTTTTGATAGGAGGGGCCTGTAGAGTGTCTCTATATGCTTGTCTCACCGGTCTGGAGGTAGAGCGAGGCTGAAATGGGATCATGAGATTCAATGGGGTGATGTTGTGAATGGCTTTGTGGATGATTGATAAGACTTTGAACAAGATTCTGAATTTGATTGGGAGCCAGTGCAGGTTCTTTAGAATGGGTGTTATATGGTCTCTTTTGTTGGTTTTGGTTAGGATCCTTGTTGTAGTGTTTTGTAACATCTGTAAAGGTTTTATAGTGTTAGCAGGGAGGCCAAGTAAGAGTGAATTGCAATAATCAATTTTGGAGAAAATGATTGCTTGTAAAACTGTTCGGAAATCTTGGAAGTGGAGGAGGGGTCTCAACCGTTTTAAGACTTGGAGTTTAAAAAAGCAATCCTTTACGGTGTTATTGATGAAACTTCTGTAGTTCAGTTGATTATCCATGATGACTCCGAGGTTTCTGACTTGGGGGGATAGGGCTGGTTGAGAAGCAGGGTATGTGTTGGACAACTGGTAATTACCATCTTGGGTGATGAGGAGGAACTCTGTCTTGTTGGAATTGAGTATCAAGTTGAGGCTTGTTAGCAGGTTGTTGATGGAGTGTAGACAAGAATACCAGAAATCCAGGGTTTTGTGAAGTGAGTCAGTAATTGGTATGAGGATTTGAACATCGTCTGCATATAAATAATGGGTTAGATTTAGTTTGGTAAGGAGCTGACAAAGCGGGAGCAAGTATATGTTGAATAAAGTTGGGGATAGTGAAGAACCAGAGTAGAGCTGATTGGGTGTGACTCTTTACTGTTGATCTTGACTTTGTAATACCTGTTCTGGAGGAAAGATTTGAACCAGTTGAGGGCGATGCCCTTGATGCCAATATCAGCTAGACGATCTATTAGAATATCGTGATTCACCGTGTCAAAAGCCGCTGTTAGGTCGAGGAGGATGAGCAGACAAGGTTGGTTTTTTTCGAGGTTCAGGAGCATGGTGTCTGTTAGTGAGATTAGGAGGGATTCTGTGTTTCGGGATTTACGGAAGCCGAGTTGAGGAGAATATGTTGTTGTTATCCAAGAATTCCAAGAGTTGTTTATTTACTATTCTTTCCAAGATTTTGGCGATGAAAGGAAGGTTTGCTATAGTACGAAAGTTGGCCGGGTTGTCTGGAGACAGATTGGGTTTTTTCAGAAGAGGTTTCAGGATGACGAGTTTGAGGAGGTTAGGGACAAGGCCCTGTGCTAGGGAGCAATTAATGATCTGTGCGATAGACTTGGTGATGGCTTTAGAACTGGTGATAAGAAGGTTGGTTGGGATCGCATCCAACAGATGAGAAGCCGGTTTAAGTTTCTTTAGCACATTTTCGATCTCTAAAGAGGAGGTAGGCTCAAAGGACTCCAGGCTTGTAGTTAGTTGTAGAGGAGCAGTGAAGGGATGTGGAGGAGTAGGATCTTTATTTTCCTTAAGCGGAGCCAGTAGGTTAGAGATTTTGTTCTTGAAATAGGTGGCTAGTTCAGCGGCTTTGCTTGCAACTTTATTGTCTGGTATAGACATGGAGGGTGGTTTGGTGAGGGATGACACCATGAAAAAGAGGGCTTTTGGGTCAAAGTTGAAGTGGTGGATTTTCAGTGAATAGAAGTCTCTTTTAGTGCGAAGAATGGAGATCCTGTAATGGTGCATAAGGGATTTGAAAGCAGATAGGTTTGCAGTTGATGGGTTTTTGCGCCATAGCTGTTCTCCATTTCTGAGTTCACACTTTATGGTTTTTAGTTCTGGAGTATACCACGGTTTTTTGTTATCTTTATTAGATTGAATGACTTTGGTGGTTAACTGGCAGGTAAGGTCTGCCACTTTTTTAGTGATTTTAAACCAGGAGGCTGAGGCTGAGGCTGAGGCAGCATCTGAAAGGTCAAGATGGATTAGCTCTGCTGATAAGTGAGAGCAGAGGGTTTCCTGGTTGCATAGCTTCCTGAATTGGACCATGTTTTTCTGTGTTGACGCGGGATTAGGTTGGTGGTTCTTCAGGGAAGTAGTGATTAACATATGGTCTGACCATGGGACTGGCGAGCAAACTGTGTGAGAAGAAATGGAGAGGCCCTGGTTTATGAAGATAAGATCCAACGTGTGTCCTGCTTTATGGGTTGGTTCATTTATGATTTGTTTGAAACCCATGAAGGTAAGAGTGTTGAGGAATGAGTCACAGCTGGCAGGGCGTGGAGTTGCATCCACATGGAGATTGAAATCATCCAGAAGTATAGCCGGTGTATCAGTATTGATGTGTTTGGCTATGCATTCGATTAGTGGAGATGGGTCTGATTCTAGGCATCCTGGAGGAGCATAGGTAAGTCCTATTTGCAGGTGGGAGGATTTAAAGACTGCAAATTCAAGAGAATGTGATGTTTGTTAGCTACAAGAAGCAGACCGCCACCTCTTTTTTTCAGTCTGGGGATAGAGAATATATCATATGATTGTAGAGGGAGCTGGTTGATTATAGCAATATCTTTGGGCTTTAGCCAAGTTTCGGTGATGGCACACAGGTCAGGATGAGCTTCCATAAGATAGTCGTATAGGAGGTGGGTCTTTTTTGAAAGGGATTGTGCGTTCAGTAGAGTTAAGGAGAATAATGTGAGGCCCAGCAGTTGGTTCAGCGGGGAGATCATGATTGGGATGAGTCTTTTTTGTTGTATGGGGGGTATAAATTGTTTTGTTGCTGGGTTTCTCCTGATATTGTGTATAATCGGGATGGCAGAGGTACTCATGCCCTGTTCCTGTGGTGGCTGTCATAGTGGAGGGCAGGAAGGAATGGGTAGAGCAGAATGAGCCGGAGGAAGCTGTGGGGAGAATGCTGCTGTGTCTGTAGGGAGACGAGGGAAGTGGGCGCTCTGGGATGTAATAATGTTGTACCTGATTTCTCGGGCTGTCCTACGGGGCTGCACGAAGGGGTGCACAAAGGGGCGCACAAAGGGGCAGGCCCCTTTGTCGCGCTCTAACGCTCAGGGCGCGACGCCAGCAGGGAGAGCCCTAGATTTAAAGGGCTCTTACCTGGCTTCCGTTCTTGCTTTTTTTTTTTCCCTCTTTCCTCACTTCCTTTACAGCGCGGCTTCTGGCTTCTGATTGATTGGATGGGTGGCCGGCTTGGGGTCCCACGTGGCCCGTGGGTTCGGGCGTGGGAGGCTGCAGGCTGCGATCGGGTCAGCGGGGCTTGGGTCCCTAACGGGTCAGCGCCGACTCAGAGAGCGTGCTTGTCGGAGAGGAGGTGAGCCATAGGAAAGGAATTATAACCGATAGCCAACTCCTCCCCTCTGGAGGAGTAGATCTACATCAGATTCCTAACTCCTCCCCCTCTGGGCAGCAGATCTACAACACTGCCTCCTGGTGGCAGGCGCTCTCTGGGTCTGACCAGAGGGACGTACCGATTCTGCACCAGGCCAAGGGTCCACCTCCAGCACAACATTTTTTTTGTTACCTTATCCTGGATCACCCTAATTTACAGTAAATGTTTTTCAGTCGAACACCACCATCGGGCTCTGTGCTTTATTTCAGTGTGCCTTTCCTACTTGAAGCCCCTGAAAAAGTGGAAAATAAATTTATTAAATAAGATTAACATAAATAAAGACCTCTTCTACTGTAGGTATACTGACCAGTTTGAGCCAGTTGAGGGTGTGAGTTAAGGACAGAGACTGTGTTACCAACCACAGCATCAGGGCCTCAGGAGGATAACACCCCTCCCCCTGCAACTGGATGAATTGCGGTGTCCCCAGGGGTTTCTGTGATACAGATGTGAGAGTAAGAGAGATCCTGAGTTTGAGGAGCAGCCTAGGGAAACTTGTGACCCCCCCCCCCTTGTGCATCCCATGAAGGGGAAAGATGGAAGCTGATTTGATTTTAGTGGTATCCTTCCAGCAAAGTTGGAGGTCCATATTCAGTCACTGGCATGATTGCAAAATTGACTAACTTTGGAGGGATATTCAGTAATGAAGCCGAATTGCTTAATATAGACAGCTATCTTAAAGATAGCTGGATAAGTTAATCTGGCTAACTTTAGAACAGCTCTACGGCACAACCAGAATTAGCCAGATAAGTTATCTGGCTAAACTAACTCCTCCCAAAAACACCCCTGGAACAACCCTACATTATCAGTCTAAATTTTAGATGGATAATGAGATATCCTGCTAAAGTTTAGCCAGATAAGTGCCCAAAATATTCAAAAGTCAGCATCAAGCTGAATAACCTACATGCCTCTTAATATGGACCTCAATATGTTCTTATGTTCACTAAACAGAAACTGTATATAATAAAAATTGTTGTGAATTCAATAAAACTAAATGAACACAGAAAAATGTTATTCTCTCTGGTGTTCCATCTCTGGCATCATTACACAGGCCTATGAAGGCTCTGTGCTTCTGCAGTAACTCGCAACAGGCTCTCCCGGGAGTCAGCCTGGTATATGGCAGCTGGCAGCACATGCCCAGTTAGAGAGAAAAGAACTTTTAATTTTAAAGTGATTTTTATCCTTTCGAGGACGTACAGTATAATATTTTACCACCAAACACCCTCATGGACCCAGCTGACCTGCTGCCTTTCGTTTTCTGGCTCCTGCTGCGTCTCTGTGCAGACAATGCCAGTGGGGGTATTCAAGGCTGGCAACAGAACCATTGGGACCCAGGGCAGAATCTATGGAGTGGAATCAGTCAATGCCGTTACTCAACTTTGCCAGGGGGAGGGGGCTAAGTGGCTATAGCCATTATGCTTCATAACACCATAGGCAAGGTGCTATCAGAAAGTTCACAGGCAAACACATATTATTCAACAAAAGTGTATTTTGTTATTAGAGTATTACTGTGCCTCAGAGAACCTCTCCCCCCCCCTCCCAAGAAATGTCAATTCTTCTAAACGATTACCCAATAAGTTGCACTGTATTTACTAGTCACAAGGAAAAGGAAATCATTCAATGCAGCGAGCCTTTTGTAGAATAGGGGTCTGAGGAGCATCACTCTCAGAATTCCCCCAGATCAGTTTATAAAGAATTTACGTCTGTTGATGGAATTTCTCCTGGGATAAAGATGGCATCAATTTAGAAAAGCTACGCTGTGCAATACAGCATAAGAGATTGATTTGCAAAGAGAGATGACCCCCAAGAAGCAGCAGGAGCAGGAGCAGCAACTGTATATATAAAAAGGCAAGTCAGACCTAAGTGAGGGAAAGAGTGTGTGTGTGTGTGTGTGTGTGTGTGGCGGAGGAGGGACATGCACAATCAGCAATGCAGAATGAACACCATGTTAGTGCTACGCAAGGTTAACCTACTCGGAGAGCTTCCGTCAAGTTTGCTCTGGAAGGTTTTCAGGTTTCAAAGCTACTAAGAATGTTAAAAGAGAGAAAAGTAATTGACTTTTATGAAAGTATTTTGTCCAAGTCATCAACAGCTTTTGGATTTATTTTATTTATTTATTTATACAATTTTTCTATACCGTTGCACAGAAAAGATTTCTATCTCCATGGTTTACAAAGTAAAAACTTAAAATAAAAACATTGAAAAGGAATAAAAATACACAATAAAATCATCAAGTATAAATTAATATAAAAGTCATTAAAGAACTAAACATTTCATTATAACAAACTAAAAGATAATAGTAAAGCATGAAATTACGTGGATCTCAGCTAGTGTCATGGGTCTCAGCTAGTGTCTTGAGTATCAGTCTCAAATGCCTGTTGAAAAAGCCACATTTTTAGTTCTTTTTTAAATCTCTTCAAATTGTGCTGAAGTCTTAAATCTTGTGGCAGTCTATTCCAAAGTTTTGGCCCTGCAATTGAGATGGCACGGTCTCTAACTTCGCTCAGATGGGCAGATCTTACAGTGGGCATTGAGAGAAGGCCTTTATTGGCCGACCTTAGATCACGCTGAGGTGTATGCAATCTAATAGCAGAGTTTAGCCAATCTGTCATTTTGCCGTACAATATCTTGTGGATGATGCATAACATTTTATGTATTATTCTATATTCAACTGGCAACCAGTGCAGGTCCTTCAGGACTGGGGTGATATGATCTTTCTTTCTCGTGTTTGTTAAGATACAGGCTGTGGTGTTTTGGAGTACCTGTAAGTGGCAGAGTGTTGCTTTTGGGAAGCCTAACATAATAGAATTACAATAATCTAGTCCCATAAATAACATAGCCTGGAGCACAGATCTAAAATGTTCGCAGAAAAGTAATGGTTTCAATCGCTTTAACATCATTAATTTGCCAAAACCCTCTTTTACTTTTCTTGTAATGTCAGCTTTAAAATTTAACTCGTAATCCATAAACAGACCTAAATTCCTTGTTGAATCAACCAACCTAAAACTTGCTTTGTCATTAAGAGTGATCCCTTTCTGTTCTAAGTTAACATTCTATCTAGGACCATAAAAACAGATTTATCTAAATTTTAATCAGTTTCATTTGAGCTAGTAACTGTCCAATTATTTTTAAATACATTTCGACTAGTTTAAAAGTTGACTCTAAGCTGTTTTCAATTGGGAATAAAATCTGAATATCATCAGCATAGATAAAATAAGTTAAACTAAGACCGGTTAGCAGATGACACAAAGGGAGTAAATAAATGCTGAACCTTGTGGCACTCCTGTTGATAAATTTACCTTATCTGATATACTATCTTTAATTTTCACTGCGAAGGTTCTGTTGTCTAGAAAAGATGCAAACCATTTCAGTGTAATATAAGTCAGCCCTATATCCTGTAATCTATTAAGGAGTATATTGTGGTCCACCGTATCAAATGCGGTGGAAAGATCTAAAAGCACGAGCAGGTAGCTTTGGCCTCTATCGAACCCTCTAAAGACAGTGTCTGATATGGATGTGCATTCATTGTGAACGAATCCGCAATCCGCAACATATAGGTCCCTATTCGTTGCATTCGTGGGTTCGCGAAACGTATGGTGAACCCCCACGAATACAATGAATCCTGAACGAATAAACCCCCCACCCTCCTGACCCCCCCAAGACTTGCCTAAAGTCCCTGGTGGTCCAGCGGGGGTCCTGGAGTGATCTCCTGCACTCGCGCCGTTGGCTGCCGGTATTCAAAATAGAGCCGATAGTCTTTCACCTTACTATGTCACAGGGGCTACTAGTGCCATTGGTTGGCCCCTGTCACATGGTAGGAGCAATGGATGGCCGGGGCCAGTTGGTCCGGAGAGTGCCTGCCACCAGGAGGCAGAGCACAGGAGGAGAGGCTAGCTGGAGCTTCGCCAATAGCAACCCGGGGTTTCCCTCAGGTTGAGCCCTTGGTTACCTGGGCCTCCTGGTCTTAGGTGGGCCTCGCAGGGAATCTCCTAGAGAGGAAGCGCAGGGGTGTGCCCACCACGAACAAGGGTGCACGGTCGATGTTCAAACGGAAGAGTCCAGAGGTCACAGGAGGCCAGAAGAGAGAGCCCAAGTGGATAGCGAGGATCAAGGCCAGAGTATCAGTCCAGAATGGTCAGCTGAAGCAGGGGTCAGTACCTTCAGTCAATCCGGGAGTGGTCAGGTCAGGCCGAGGTCAAGTTCCAGGTAGCGGTCAGACGAAGTCGGTGAAAAGGCAGAGGTCAAGATCCGGACAGTAGACAGGCGAGGTCAGTAAACAGGCAGAGGTCAAGATCTGGGAAGTAGTCGGATGTGGTCAGCGGACAGACAAGCCATGGAGCAACTAACCCAAGGAGGAAGGGAGAAGTTGCTAAGGTGAGCCCTGAGTGTCAGGAGCCGCCTTATGTAGTTCTCCAGGGGTAACGTAATCTGGAGGAGCCGGCAGTCCTGGCGCACCACGGCCCCTTTAAGAAAGGGGGGAGGAGCGTGCGCACACAGCTAAGGAGCTGCATCAGGGAAATCAGCGGCAGCGGCATCTCCGCCGTGAAGTAAAGGTCCACAGGGGAAGGGCAGGCCGGAAGCGTGCCGACAATCTTCGGAGCGCCTCCCCCGCTCTGCTCCGGAGCAGGGCTAGCTCCGGGACGGCACGGGAAGGCAGGTAAGAGGGGCCGGTTGCGAGTCCTGCGACCAGCCGTCGCAACACCGCCCAGTCCTAGAGATGACAGGCTCTGCAGCCCTGTATCAATCCCCAGAACTACTACTATTCTTTCAAAAAGCACGCCACAAAAATAAGTAAGATTATTTCCATCATCAGATGCACCAAACTGCCTTGCAAGAAACAGAACTGACGGAGAAGCCCAAAATACCCAGGAAGGAAAGGCAGGTGGCAGCTGGAGAGTCTCCTTTGCGACATCTGCATCCAGTGGATGGCTGATAGTCGCTATACATATTTAAATATTCCAGAAGAAATGAGGCACATGGGTTTGAAGAGACAGAGAGGTGTGCTCAGCACTCGTGCTAATGTCCTTGCCACATCTCATGGTTAGCCTTTGCAATTCCCGAAGTTTTAAAGGGTTGCTCTTCCGCGTGCACGGTTTAATGGCAGCATCAACATGCGAATTAAAAACCCACAGAAACACCTTGAGCGTTCAATGGAGTGAAGTAAACAGGTGTTCACCAAGTTCTCACTGGCATGATATGAGGGTCGGAAATCAGATGCTTAATGGCTACACAATCTGTACCTTAATAAGACAGGATGGTAATAGTTTGCATGGATGTAACATCTCTTTTATCAAGTAATGAAAGTAAGGGAGGTTTAGCCTCCCACATAAACACAGTAAAATAATATTTCTTTTGGCAGCTGTGCCTGCTTTGGGATGCACTCCAGGGTGCTCAAGGTTCATGGAGGCCATGGATTTTAAAGCTCAGCTCTCATAACGCAGCAACCTGATGTGTTCCTAACAACATTATGGTGGGCTTTTGTCTCCGGTTTGAATACGCTCATCACAGATTGATGTCACCAGCAGGAAATGGGAGAGTGGGGGTGTGATTGGTATCCAGATGTCATCAAGGTGCTCTCAGGGGCCCCCACCAGCTCTCTCCTCTACTTCCCTAAAGTAATTTAAAAAGGGATTCCTGGAAGCTGACTACATGGGCTGTATGCTCTTTATCTGCCGTCATGTTCTATGTACATCGCCCTGGACACGGTAATTATTAAATGAATTATTAAATGAAATTACTACAGTTAAAACAGTTCCATTATAGTAGCTTGAGCTAGGCTGGAAGGAAAGGCAATTTTATAAAAGGTTCTTTACGGCAGGAACCTCACTGGAATAGAGATCGGCATACCAGCAGGCCACTGTGCGTCGCTCCCAGAGAGAACAGCAATCAAACTCATAGTGCAACATACCTGGTCTGGCGCAGGGGGATGGGCAACGAGACACACAGGAAGGGATCAAACGTGTTGCTCTGCTTTAAGCAGTGAGGGCAGGTTAAGGAGCATCTGAAAATCAAACAAAAACAAGCTTAGAACAAAAGAAAAAAACAACACAAGCAACACGAAAGGGGTGGGGGAAGAACTCCGCAGATGAACGACTGAATTGTATCTGGTACAGTCTAAGGAGGACTCTGTCGGCAGCAGCACTCCCGTCACCACCCCCCAATACACTGTCATCTACTCTATAAGCACCTGCTGCAATCTGCCCTGCCTCTCCATCTCCGTATTGCAAGCATCCAAGGCTTTCAAACTGATACCATTAGTTGGCAGGTGGTGTACCTACCACCACTGTCCTGAGTAGGCAAGGCTTGCCTCTATAGGGACTTTTTATGAAAGCTTTTTGCTTTAATTTTCTCACTTATCTACTTCCCAACCTCCAGCTGCGAATGGGGGGACTTTTACCCAAGGGACCTCTGCCAGGTCCCTGCCAATCTTGACAGCTGTCAGGTAGCAAGAATCCAATGGAGTACTGCATCCACAAGCATACTGTCCGCTAATCTCAAATCTTTCACACCCATCCCAGAGAATCCAAAAGCTTGCAGTCATTTCTTTTGCATACGAAAATCCTAGATTGCTTAGCGGCGCGAGTTAAAGAAAATGAGAACCAGAAAAAGAGAATGCCTTCATATTCACAGTCAGCTGTCACCCAATCAGATCTCAAGCCACTATTGGTTATAAATATCATTCCATTTAGGAGCGCTTTGGGATTCTTTTTACTCATTCTGTCAGTTATTAATGGAGACATAATTTGACAGGGGCTGGCATGTACCCATCCATCATGTTAATATTTGTGATTCGTTTCTTCCTTGGAATCTTCTGCGCTTCAGCACTTCTGTGTGAAGGTTTTGTACTATGAAATACCAAGATTAGGGGAACATGCCCAACTTTTAACCAGACTAGAAAAAGACTGACGTAATGCTGGTACAGTATACACACGCCAAAGAAATATGGGTACATACGCTCTTCCATTCCCCTGGGGTCTGCATTTTACTTTAGCAAGACAAGAAGGGGCTTGTGCCTTGCTTAACTCTTATAAAGTGTCATCAGGAGAGAGGCCCTTGACTCAAGAATGCAACTAGAAAAGTTTATAAGGGGAGAGGTGGACAGAAAGGAGGCAAAGAGCCCTTAACATAAGAACGTTGAGTGAAAATTCTTTTTTACTCAACGCACAATTAAGCTCTGGAATTTGTTCCTCTGAGGATATGGTTAGTGCAGTTAGTGTAGCTGGGTTTAAAAAAGGTTTGGATAAGTTCATGGAGGAGAAGTCCATTAACTGCTATTAATCAAAGTTTTCTTAGAGAATAGCCACTGCTATTACTGGCATCAATAGCATGGAATCTTCTTAGTGTTTGGGTACTTGCCTGGTACTTGTAGCCTGGATTGGCCACCCATGGAAACAGGATGCTGGGCTTGATGGACCCTTGATCTAACCCAGTATGGCAATTTCTTATGTTCTTATGTTGATGCTGCATTGTGATGGCTGGCTTGGTGGTGTCTGGGGGTCTACTGCTTTAACTAGACTCATCATTTGGGTTGGATTTGCATCAAACCAAACCAACTTATTTCGGGGTTGATTCACCCCATGGGGTGGGAGCGATATCTCAAGAAAATAGGGTTTTAATGAACAACAACAGTAATGTATGAGGATTGGGTGCAGGAGGTTATAAAAACAATATTCAGCGGGACACACAAGAGAAGGAGGAGATACCATAACATCCTTTACTTCACTCATGAACTGGCCAAGAAAGGGTTATTTACCCACATATTTACATTGCCCCAAACCCAACAAAAAATATATTTATATATTTTCTCCTTGCTGGGACTAGAATTATTTTTTGTCACTTTTCTTTCCTAATCAGCAAACCTAGCTCCAACAAGCTGCACCATTTTACTCTATCACGGGCCATGAGAGGTAAAGATGACAAAACTTCTGTTTATTCCAAAACCTATTGGGACTGCACTTTCTTTTGACAAACGCAGCTTTGAAAGAGAAAGCATCACTGTCACCAGAGCATGTATCCCAATACTGGCCCAAGAAGACCAAGAGTAAGAAGGCAGAGTGGTCCAATGGAGGGCCTTGATCCCTCTGGTAACCATGTCCCTTTCTCAGTCAGGCAATGAACGGCAGAAGCAGATAAAACTGTGTGAACTACCACCACAAACGTAGTGCACCAGAGCTATTTAAAAATATAAAAACATAAGAAGTTGCCATACTGGGGCAGACTGAGGGTCCATCAAGCCCAGCATCCTGTTTCCAACAGTGGCCAATCCAGGTTACAAGCACCTGGCAAGTACCCAAACATTAAATAGATCCCATGCTACTAATGCTGGTAATTAGCAATGGTTATTCCCTAAGTCAAGCTGACTAATAGTTCTCCTCCAGGAACTTGTCTAAACCTTTTTTAAACCCAGATAAGCTAACTGCCTTAACCACATCCTCCAAAACATACTAAATCACACCAAGCAACACTAAGGAGTTTACTTACAAAACAGTGAAGAAATTTAGAGTAGTCAAATAAGGAAAAACGTGAAAAAGGAGAATAACATGTACACTGGCACTGGAAACAAGGTCACCACTCTTAAGCGCTTTTACTATACTGTACATTAAACTCAGCAACATTTAAAAGTTCACTGGACAATTATTTTGTCCAGCCAGACTGTAAAATTGCAAACTGGGGTACCCCCAAACTTTTAGCTGCAGTCCACTGTACACGCAACTGAAAAGAATAAAACACACAGCCCTTGCAGAAGTAGCTTAGTGGCAAGCTGGGGTTTTATTTTCTTGTGGTTGCTACACACTCCTCACCCAGCTCACTAGCACTACCTTTGAATCCTTCTGGGCACAAATCCTAACTTTCTTTCAGTTCCTCCATGCAGTTCCTGAGACAAAACACAGACCTGCAGGATCTGCAGCATTGCTTACACAGCTACTATGCTGGTAGGTTTATTTTTCCAAAATCTGTAGGTCTAACTCAAGCAGGGCAAGTTGGGGGATAACATCTCTCTTAACACACTCTTCCAAACCTTCAGTTCACTTAGCTTTGTTTCCCAAGGAGGGATATTCCAGTCCTCAATAACTAGTCAGGGCTTCCAGCCTCTCCAACTCAAGTTTCTGGATCCTGCCTCTCTCTCCCTCACAGCCCGGGAGATTTGAAAGTCAAAGCCCATGCTGCTTTTACTGTCATCAGTCATTGGTGCAGGGGTTCTACAGCTCCCATTGGCTCCTGAGGTCAGCTGACTCCTTGTTTCTCCATGTAGCTTACCCCGGCCCTTCCTTCCAGTTCATTTCTATACAGGCCGATATAGTAAAGTTCGCGGGAGAGCGGGCGACTGCCCGCTCAGGCCAGTGTCCTGTGCGCGCGATACAGTAAACTTAAATATTTAAATTAGGGCCGGCGGTAAAAACAGGCGCTAGGGACACTAGCGCGTCCCTAGCGCCTCTTTTTGGACCGGAGCGGCGGCTGTCAGTGGGTTTGACAGCCGACGCTCAATTTTGCCGGTGTCGGTTCTCGAGCATGCTGACAGCCACGGGTTCGGAAACCGGACGCCGGCAAAACTGAGCGTCCGGTTTTCGAGCCGCGGGCCCATTTCAAATTTTTTTTTTTTTTTTTTTTTTTTTACTTTTTTTAACTTTCGGGACCTCCGACTTAATATTGCTATGATATTAAGTCGGAGGGTGCACAGAAAAGCAGTTTTTACTGCTTTTCTGTGCACTTCCCGGCGCCAGCAGAAATTAGCGCCTCCCTTTGGGTAGGCGCTAATTTCTGAAAGTAAAATGTGCGGCTTGGCTGCACATTTTGCTTTTGAATCGCACAGGAATACCTAATAGGGCCATCAACATGCATTTCCATGTTGCGGGCGCTATTAGGTTCGGGGGGGGTTGGACGCGCGTTTTGGACGCGCTATTACCCCTCACTGAATAAGGGGTAAAGCTAGTGTGTCCAAAATGTGCGTCTAATCGCGGGTTAACAGTGTGCTCCGCCAGAGCGCACCATACTGTATCGGCCTGTTTGTTTGTTAACCCTTTGAAGGTAAGTTCTGTAGGCAGCAGCTCAAACATATAAGACAACTGTTTTAGCTGCAGTCTATTTTCCTCAGCCAGGACCAGTATCAGGCTGCATGCTGCACAATCTCAGTTTTTAGTATTACCAACTCCCTGATTCTTCTGTTCCTGGTGCTAGGGACAATTAGAAACCTCAGACTAAGTAAAAGAAGTCTGAAACACCACTCAAAGAGGGGAAACAACTCCAATTTGGCTTCTTGTCCCACTTCATAGTCCTGGTATAGCATAAGCTCAGGGGGGAAGGGAGGCAACCTTTTGAAACCTGGTCACATTAGTAACACAGAGATCAATATTCAATTGCATGAGAAATGTTAAGTTACCTGGATAAATTTACCTGCATAATGTTACGATGCTCGACCCCGGAGGCCAGGGTCGAGCGTGCTCACCCACCTTCGCAGCAGGCTGTCAGCCCCAGAAATGCCGAGGCGAGGGTGGATAGTGCGGCTATTTTACCTCGGGCCTGCTCCAAGGCCGAGAAGCCTTTCTTCACAGCAGGGATGCTGCCGCTGCCAAAGCCCCGCCCCCTGACAAGCGCAACGACATCTCTGTTTTTAAAGGAGCCAGCGCAGGAAATACCCGGGTCTGCCCCAGAAGTTCCCCACCTCCGTCCGGGTATTTAGCCTGCTCATCATTTGCTAACAAATCAAGTTAGCAAGGCTTGGAATGCCTCCGGTCTGAGCTACACTGCCGCTTCTGTGCTGCCGCTGGAAGCTCTCTCTGCCCATCGGGGTTATTCATCTAACCTGGGTACCTGCTCCTTGGGGGCCCTTTGCTTTCTTTCAGGTGCCTATCTGGGATACCAGGTACTCGTTCCTCAAGGGCCTGCTCTCCCTGCCTTGGTGCCTGCAATCCAACTACTTCTGCCTGCTGGAATCTCCAACAATACAGCTACCAACTTACAGGCCGATACAGTACCGACGCGTAAAAAAAAGCGCGGCAGTGCCGGGCGCCCGCGTGTTTGATGCGCGCACATTTTGGTTCGCAAGCCACTCGATTCAGTTTTCAAATTAGACGCAAATCCAAGCAGCGGCAAAGGAGCGTCAAAAGCGCGCCTATGAAGCGGTAGGCGCTCGCAATCCATTTTAATGTATAGAGCGGTATACAGCGCCTATACAGTATCCAGGGTGTGCTGGCGCCATACCTGTCATTTCAAATGTCATTTCAGCAGGTAAGTGGATGGTTCTTTTCTACAGACCCCGCATGTACAGCGGGGCCGCTGCCCTGAGCATCTGGACGTCCTTGATCGGAGGCCACCCTCAACCTTCCATGTCTGGGCGCTTAAGGACGTGCAAGGACGTCCAGGCGTCTGTGAAGGTCGGGGCCGCCGAGCATGGATGCCTGGAAAGAGACGGGAACGCTGCCTTCCAACGTTCATGGCCGCTGCCTTGAGCGCCCGCCTGGACGTCCAAGGTCAGGGCTTCCGTTGAGGCGCTCATGTCTCCGCTGGACCCCCAGAGCCTCAGGACGCCTTGTAGACGCCGGAGGAAGGCCTGGCACGACTCCCATCTCTCCGGCGTTCGTAGAGGCGTCCATGTCTCCGCTGGATCCCCGGAGCCTCAGAGACGCCCAGAGATGGATGGTACCGTTGAACACATACCTCCTCCGGTCTTGCTGCAGGGTTCTCCTGTTGGCTGGGTTGGCTGGGTTCTCCTTGCTGCTGGGCTCCCTTGTTGGCCTCTCCAATCTGCCTTCTAGAATTCGCTTGCCAAGCATTTCTTATTCTGCTTCTCAACCGAATGAAAAAGATCTCCAGAGCCAATATATACATGTTGTCCATGACGCTGTCCGGTCCGAAGTTGACTGAACACCACACTAACACCAGGGTCAGGGTAGGCGGTAAATATAGAGGTTAAAGACGCGGTAAATAAGCTGGTTAAAGACGTGATAATTTGGGTGCGCGTTACTGTATCGGGGGGGATAGCTAATCCAATCTTTAACATACCATATACATGCGGCAGGCAGAAATGGATACGCGTCTTTTTTGGCAAGCGCTAAGGACGCATAAAAGCCGATACTGAATCGCACGTCCGTCTTATGCGCTCAAAACGTGCGTCCAAAGCAGGTTAAAAACCGTGCAACCACGGCCGTGCTTTACTGTATCGGCCCGTTAGCGAGTAATCTAACCTTTATCAGTCTGTCTCATCTACTGCTCAGCACTGGGAACCTGCATCCGGAACTCCCTATACCACCGTGTGCTGCTAACATCAAACATTGTGAGACAGGTCTCCTCTGCCGAGGGCCCCTGGACTGCTACCACTGGATCACCTCACTACTGCCACCTCTGGCGATATCATTCAGCTGTATAATAAAGACAAATCTTCTGTGTTTGCGTGTCTCGAGTCTAGCCTAGTACTGCGGTTCCTCATGGGTCTCCTCCCCGTGGGAGTGGACATCGCCGCAGTACCCAAGAATCCACTCCAACACCTCAAAAACATAACACATAATCAGTGAAGCACACCTAATTATGTGTTTCCCTGAAGATACCCAGATAAAATTCAAGTTATCCAGATAATGCTGAATATCAGCCTTATCTGACAAAGTTAACCCTATCCTGGGATATCCCCAAAACACCTCCAATTTATCAGAGTAAGTTTTATCCTGCCAAAAACGTACCCAGATAAATTAATGGCAGCCAGTGCAGCGTGAAATTCAAATCACTTTGAATACGGCCCTCAATGTGTCGAAAAGAAGCAATAGCCCATCCAGTTTGACCGACTGGTTTTGTCCACACCGCTCTAGCCAAGGATCTCTCCCAGCTGTCGGCTGCAGAAGCTTGGCTGTTTGTAGGTTACTGTTCCTTACTCAGCTTTGTTGCCTTCCACCATTAGTGCTCTACCATTTTGGGCAGATAAGCATACATATTTCCACGCTTATGTAATGTCCCTGCGGTCATTTGTGAAAAAAAACACCCTGGATTCATGCTCTAAATCATCCCTATTCCATACAACATGTGCACTGGTTGCCAGGGGATATAAGGAACTCTGGAAGGATGTAGAGGAGTTAAGAGTGTTTTCAAGAGCGACTCTCTGGAAATGACTGAGACATTTAGGAGCTGCAGAATTTTGTCTCAGAGGAGAGGTTGATTAATTTGATTCAACTCTTTTGTGCTACAGACTGATAAATTTATTTAATTTATTTACAGATATTTATGCACAGTCCTTCCGATTCGATCAGGGTGGTTCACAGATTAAAACATACACAGTGCGGAGTAATCTTACAACAAAACAAAAATATTTGCAAAGTAACATCACTTAAGATTGTAAACAAAGGTATCATCTATTAAGCTCAGGATTTACTTTACATCATAGGCTAGCTTGAGAAATCAATTGTTGTGTCTCGCCTGTTAGTCTGCAGGTAAACCAATTTCTCAAAGACAGATTCCGGTTAATGGAATCTTTTAGAAACTTTGGAACATATTTATATCCTTTTGAAGGTGTGGTCTCCAGAATTGTATTCCAAGTGAGATCTTTCCAGGGACCAATATAGGAGCAAAATCATTTCCCTTTTCTTGCTGACCATTCCTCTCCCTATACAGCCAAGCATCATTATGGTTTTTACCATCATTGAAGGTTTCTAATCTGAATCCAGAAATACTGATATTCTTGCAGTTGTGCTCATTTGGGATCAAAAACTGAGCCATGAGCATTATATGGATGTCCAGGTAACCAGCTTCTTAATTTGACATCTTGAACTCCAAAGAGGTGAAAATTATACAGTGCCAGTAGAAGACCACTATACCTGTTTCCTAAGGATGTGCTTCCTTTGGAAATGAAACAGAAAATATTCAAAAAATGTTGTTTTATTTCCTTTTATTTTTAAAATAAAAACAATTTTGTTCTTTTTTTGCTTTTTTATCTTTTTATTTAAAGATTCCTCCCGCATGATCACCAACCCACCTGTTCAACCTCTTACCCAATCCATAGGCTTCGAAGACTCTTCAGAGGCAGAAGCGATCCCCAGTCACTCCTGGTCCGCTGAATCAATTGTAGAAAATGGTGCCGGCTGACCTGAGGCCAGTGCCGTTATGGATAATTGCTGTACAATTGCCTCGGATCAGCCGGCACCATTTTGTTGTCTAGCAATTATTCAAAATGGTGCTAACCTTGGGTTGACTGGTGTCTATTTCGACAATTACATCAGCGGGACAGGAGCAACTGGGGATCATTATTAGCAGCATGCAGTAATGCATGAGGTATGTACTATTTTGCAAACAGCATGCACTAAGGGACCCTACACATTCCTGTCTGCCATCAATTAACCATGCCACTCAAACTTTTTAAGAAGTCCCCCTCCGGGATTGCCCCTCAACCCTCCCCCATCTGGACCCTCTCCCCAAGCTTACCCATTTCAAAGAGGGCAAGAGCAACTCCCATTCACTTCTGCCCTGCTAGTGCCATACTTCAAAATGGTGCTGGCTGACCCAAGGCTTGCACCATTTTGAATTACAGTGCCAACAGAGAAGGAGCAGCTGAAGTATAAAACATGGGTAAGCTTGGGGAGGGGGGAGGAGGATGAGCAACCCTGGGGGAGGGGGAGGGAGTTAAAAGTTTGCATGGCAGCATTATAGTTTCATTTTGGTGCATGATATTATAAATCCTCACATTTTATTTTTTTGTGTCATTTTGTTACAGAAAAAAAAGATATAAGAAATATATTTATCATGAACGTTTCTTATGTCATTTAAAATGAATGCACATCCCTAACAGAAATGGATATGGAAGAAAACAGGGAATATTCTGGACACCAGCTATGCTGCAAGATGGATGGGAAGGGATGAGGATAAGTAAAAAAAAAAACAAAAAACCCAAGAGGAATCCAGATAGCTTTCCTTTAGCACGTTTCTTTGAACACCTCCACCAGATGAGTTGGTCGAGCACTGAGTCAGACCTCAGGAATGCATAGTGAGATAATAAAACTTCAAAGTTTTACCACATCAATCCCAGATAACAGATTACCTCAACAAGTCACTAATTAAAGCTACATAACCTTGTGCAATCAACATTCCGCTAATCCTGTCAGGTCTACATCCAAACATATTTATGCAGTAAAGAAACAGACACTTAGGAAGACTTTTACATGCCCAGGCCCGGATTTAAGCAGAAGCAATATTAGGAAACTGCCTCTGGTGCCAAATTTTGATAGGCGCTGGGATGTCATCACCACTGCCAGGCCTCCAGCCAAGCCTGCCCCAGTGGGCTGTAAATTCTGCGGTTTGTCTCCCTCAATTGCTTGTCCCTCTCCAAACACAAGAGACTCACCCGCCACCATCCTTTCACTACACAACTCTCCAGAGTTTTAGAAACCAACACCACCATCCGGCACCATTTTCTAAAATTTTCGAGCCCCATCCTCCCTAGCTCACTCTGTGCTGACTTGATGAATGGAGAGGAGCTCTGAAAGACAGTCATTCACAAATGTATTAAGATAAACAGGACTTGCAATTCTGTATATTTAATTTAATATAAGGCTTATATTCTACAAACTGGATATCATTTATATGTGGGGAGATCACCAAATTGAACTTTCTTTTTGGTTTCTAGTGACACAAGATATTCTGGGTAGGGGAGTCCCCGAATTGATTCTGTTTACTGGTCTGGGAAATGTGCTGAATATTTGTAATTGTAATACCATTAAATGACCACTGGCATTTGGTGGGAGGTGAGCAAAGTATCAGGAGTTGGTGATATGGTTTTTAAGAGGTGGTATGTGTCCCCTTAAGGTTTAGCGGGAGTTATAAAAGTGGGAGGAGTTAGCGGGAATTTGCTCTTTCCAGCTTGCCTTTTGATCCTGACCTTTCTGAATGGGGCTGGTAGGGGAAGGGATCTCCAGGATGTAGTGGCCTGGAGTTGCCTGCCCGGGGACCCTCCCAGTGGGAGCAGGGCTCTGCAGGGCCCCTCAAGGGCAGAGGCCCATGGCAGTGGAGTGGGTTTTTCCTCCCCCTAAAAAAAGGTCCAGAAGTTCAGAATGGAAAAGTGGTGATTCCCCTCTATGAGGAAAATGGCCAGAAGCAGCAGGAGTATGGGGTGACTCTGAAATGTAGATTGCCCCAAGAAGTCCCTTACGTGGAAGACGCCGGGAACCCTACATGCTGTGGGAATGGAGAAGTGTGATGACCACGTGAATTTTGATGTGGTACTGCCATGGTAGACTAAAGGAAAAGATTAATAGCACAAAGAATCTAGAGTACACTTTAAGGGAGTGAACCCCATTCCTTTATTACAGTGCTGAGACTGAGGTAAACTTGAAGAGGAAGCCAGAGTTGAGCCTAACCCTCGTAGTTCAGGATGGGTTGACAGAAGAAGGAAATAAATGTGCTTTCTGGAATGTAAATGTAACCCTCTTCTTCTGAGGGGCATCTCCTCTAAGGGCACACAAAAGAATTTATAATATTCGGGGCTACCCTCCTTCGCTACAAGTCCCTCTGATTTCCTACCCCAGGGAGTGAGTCCTTCCTAGGGGGAAAAGCAGATGCTTGTGGCCCAGGCAGTGAGGTGAATCCTTTTCTGGTGTGTTGCTGTATGGTAAAATTCCTGATGCTAAATAGGACAAACTGCAGGACACAGGACTGGGGGTTCAAAATTAACTTTACTGATTAGCTGGTCGATTTTCAAAGGCTTGCGCGCGGGCAAAACTGGGTGATACGCGCGTGACTCGGACACGCGCCGGCCGCACGGATTTGAAAAGGAATGCGGCCACATGCGTATCTCCCGGTACATGCATTTAAAAAAGTTTTGCGAAAAAGGGGCGGGATGTGGGTGGGGCATGGGCAGCCAGAGACCGCACCGTAAAGTCAGTTAGGACCCCCTGCCGCGTAACTTTGCTACTCTTATCGATGGCAGGTAAGTCGCGAAACAATAAAAACTAAGCTGATCAATGGGGTTATAAGACTCGGGGCTAATAGGGTGAAAGGGAAGAAAGTTAGGTAGGAGATTTAGGAAGTCCTCTCCTTTACTAGGGCGAACTGGAAAAAGGGCCTATGAGTAATTGCGCATACCTACTAGAATTCCCCCCGTTTACGCACTTCAGAAAGCATTCGCGCGCGCATGAACGTATCAATATTAAATCGTGCGCACATGTACATGCAAGTAGCTGATTTTATAATACGGGCGCATTCGTGTGTGTGCGCCGGCAAACGGACGGACGCACGCACGTGGGTCTTAAAGTTTACTTCTTAGTGAAAAGATAATCAACGTCCAAGTGATGTAAATGTCTGTACAATGAGTGTCCTGTCTCTTACCTCTGTGTAAGTGCTGACCTCCGGGTTCCTGGGGAATTCCTGTAAGTGAAAGCTTAGTGGACCCCTGCTCCTGAAGGGTCCATGGATGAGACAGACTCCCTTTAGATTTTCACAGTCCTTCCTGGATCCAGCAGACTTCACACAGTGACCCAAATCTGCACCTGTGTCCCAGTTAAAGAAACTGTGTGGGGTCTTCACTGATGCTCCTTGATATTTTATTTCTGGTTCTTCTTCTTCTGAGCCTCCCAGAAGGAAAGGCATTAATTGCTCCAAATGAGAGAAGGGGTAAACAACCACATCCCCCTCACCTTAAATAGGGTATCTCACTGACTGTTCCAACATCTTCTGTGCTCTCTGACCCTGCAGCCCATCACTGGCTTTGGAAGAGTACTAGCAGAGCTCAGTGGCCTGGCCTCTGGATCCAGGATGTAATCTTTCCTCAGAGATCCAGACTGGAACCCAGGCAAACTATTTTTTAACACAGTCCAAATCCTTAATACACTCTCCTGATCTCTCCAACCTGGCACCTAACCTGCCAGGGCGTGCACAGGCAGGTGTTTTCCTCAAAGTACCTGTGGTGAAGCTGTAGGTCTCACCCTAAGGAAAGGGACCCACTCCAGTAGGGCTCCTCGCCCCTCAACCTCCTTCCTCTTGTTTCTCGCCTAGTTCCCTAGTTATAGCAGAGTCCACCTACTTAGCTACCTCATAGGAGAGGAGCTGTAAAATGGTATTCCCTCTAGCTAGTTCTTTGTACAGGGACTAGGAGACATCTAGTGGCCAACCCGTAGGGGAGCCACACAAATCTTATGTTCCCGAGAACTGGTGTAGGGGAGGAGATGTTAACCCTGATTGCTGTATCCCCACGAATTCAGATTTTTCAGTGTGGGTACTATAATTCAGGTCTCTGTCCCCTTGAGCTTGCAGTTGTGTGCGGACTGAACAGTGGAAGGAAGATGATGATTACTGCTGAACTGCTACACTGTATTTCACGTTGTCTAATAAAGTTAGACACTCACAGTCTGCTAGCAGTCCCTTGGTGCAAGAAGAAGAACAATAAAAAAAAAAAGGAACTGTCTGTGTGATGTTACAGACTCAAAGTTAAATTTTCAAAAGTTGCACGCATAAAAAACAGCACTTCTGGATATAAAATACTATATACGCGAGTACATGCTATTTCAAAAACTACAATTAAATCACGAAAAACCCCAGTAGCATGAATCTCATGCAAAAGCCAATATATGGAAAATCTTGCTACAATGGAAAATAAGGGCTTATTTAAAGAGTGACCATCATATAGTGCTTAAGGCTTTCCAAACCGGATCTGCCCTGATTAGCACTGGGACTGTGTAATCATCAGTCACTCTGTGCGTGGGTAATGAATGCTTATGATTTTAATTATGCATATTCATACAGATGCTCATATATACCGAGCTATCTCCACACTTATCTGCAGAAAGTCCACTGTGTTGGCGAGCCTCTTAACGGATCAGTGTCCTACATTGCAATGTTTCGGAGTCACTGTAAATCTCCTTCTTCAGGGAATAGATTCGCTTATGTGGACCAATGTTAGTTTTATTTGGTCAGTCAGATCCTGCGTGCTGGATGTTGAAACGAAAGTTCATTCAGCGATGGAACATCAAGGTGCTGAGAACTACCTGTTGCTTTAAGGTGCTGCTTTAAGGTATCAGTATTGTGGCACCTTAAAGCAACAGCACGCAGGATCTGAGTGACCAAATAAAACTAACATTGGTCCACATAAGCGAATCTATTCCCTGACTTATGCGTGTAAAGGCTGACTTACCAGGGGGGGGGGAGGGGGGGGGTGTAAATGTGTCTAAATAAAGCAAGTAAAATCTACTTGTGTCTCTTTAAAACTGGAAGTATAAATATGCAATTATATCATTTGCGCACACTTATCCGGCTAAATTCTGACTTTTTCGGCTAAGAAGTGCCTTTGCCACTACTTAGATGGACAAATCTGATCCGGATAATCAACACTTTTTTTTTTAGACGTAACCGGCTATCTTACATGCCCGGATAAGACCAAAAAGCGTTTCTTAGACAGACAATAACGTTTTTCAGACTTATCCGGATAAGTGCCTCAACTTTTACAGATAAGTCCGAACTTGCCCGGCTTGTGGTTTTTACATATGCAAGCATTTGTGTGTGCCGATGTACTTGAATATTATAACATGCGCATATCGTATCCATGCAGGTTATAAAATACAGAAGTAATTTTGCATGCGCCCATATACATATGCACATGAGCAGTTTTGAAAGTTATCCTTTTACTTTCACTGGCAGAAGCAATTCCTGCAAAGCCAGCAGCAGCAGGGTTAACAACTAGGAGAGAGAGGAACCCTTCCCATTCAGGATAATATAGCTGAACTGACACAGAAAGAACCAATAGGGAGCCAGCTGAACACACAGGAAGCGAGAGAGAGAGAGCTGTGAACCAATCAGGGGGCTGGAGAGCTAAAAAAAAAAAAAAAAAGAGTGGGCTTTTCTAGTTTTTGGACTCTTGTCCATTGGGTGGACTTTGAGCAGAGCTGCATGGGAGAGCTGTGCTTCTAGGAGTTGGGAGAGGAGGGCTGCGACAAACAGCTGCTGGAGAGACAGTCCTGGAATCTGTTGGAGACAGGGGACGAGAGAGCCGAGACTGAATCTGGGCGAGAGCAAGGCAGCAGCTGAGATCCACCTGCCGCAGGAAAGAGAGAGACAGTTTGCCTCCACAAGATGATCACCAGGGATTTCCTAACTCCACTCAGGCGCTGTTTGCTAAGCAAACCACAATTGTAAAAAAATCTATTTAGAGGCTCCTTCTCTTTTACTGTTGTGGCTGCCCTCTGCACACTGAGCATAAACGCCCCCTTGTGTGGACAGCAGGCTGGAACACTTCTCATGTGGAAGGCTGTCCATGATAGCCTTGTCCCAGTGACCAGCTCTCAGCCGAGGAAGGTTGAGCTGTACTTGTCCTTCAGTGCTGGGCAAAACAGCCAAAGATTGAGGTTTTTGGTTTACCCTACACATAGTCTGTCTATAGCATCCAGCCGGGGAGCGTTTGCCATCTTTCTGCAATTACATCAATCAGGCCCCACTGTTGGATGTAGACACTAGCCAGGACTGGGGGATTTTGGGGATGTTTTCTTTTCTTTTTTATTTCTGAGTATTCAGATGCAAAGTATCTGTTGGGGGGGTTTTTCTGTGTGTTCTTTTGCACTGCATAGCTCAAGTGCATGCTGTTAGACAGTGCCAAATGATTCATTTTCACTGGTTTCCCTTCATTGCTTAGTTTAAGTAGAATCTGCTAGCCTATTACCTTTTCTCAATATTATTGTGTTTCTTCTGTTACTATATGCCTACTAATGGGTTTTTTTTCTCCTCTGTTCCCTGTGAATTTATTGTTTATTTATGAGTTACCAGTAAAAGTTATCAAGTGATTCTGACTGCTGTTATGTTGCTCCTGTGACAAGGATGGGCCATAGATTTAGGAGGCAGGGGACTAATCTTCCCCAGTGCTATTCAAACAATCTGCCCCCCTCAATCTGCCCCTCTACAATAGGTACAGGTGGGGGTCTTCTGTGCAGCACACCTCCCTCATTTGGGCTAGTGTTCTCTGTATTACCTGATGGGGATGCTACATCAGTATTGATTATTTTTTTCTCCTATTTATTTGATTTATACTCTGCTTTTTCAGGCACTTCAAAGCAGATTACATTCAGGCACTGTATGTATTTCTTTGTCCCCAGAGAGCTCATAATCTAAGTTTGTACCTGAGGCAATGGATGAGGAAGTCACTTGCCCAAGGTCACAAGGAGCGGCAGCAGGATTTGAACACTAGCTTACCTAGTTCAAAACCCACTGCTCTAATCACTAGGCTACTCCTCCACTCCAAAAACAAATTTCCCGTGCTAATACGTATATAGTTGCTGTTATGTTTGGCCCGTTGCGGGGTAGGCCCGCAACCGGCCGTACTCATCAACGGGGCCCAGCTCTTGACATGGCTTGAATGGTGAAAGGAGAATGGTGGCTTGAATGCCACCATTCTCCTTTCCCTTGACAGGGCCTCGCTCAACATGTGTCAATTCTTGAAGGGCCTGTGGCAGTAAAAGCCTCATGGCACTCTTGGATGATATCACCAGGTGCTGAGTACTTAAGGGCCACTCAGACTGCCTATCAGTGCCTCAGCAATGGTTCTTCCTGCTCCTGCCGTTTGTGTTGCTCCAGTGCTCCTGTTCCTGCGTTTCAGCCTTGTCTCCAGTCCTTCCTGCCTCGTCCAACCTTGCCTTGCCCAGCCTACCATGTCCAAATTTGCCTCATCTTACCTTGACACCCCCTTGTCCCCACTCTCATCTTGATCTTCTGGTATTGAACTTGACCTCACTCCTTGACGATCCTTTTGCTTGCCGCCTGAACCTGACCTTCGCTTTGGACTTCAGCCTTCCTTGTCTGCTGCCTGCCCTGGCCTTTGGCTTGTCTCTAGTACTTCCTTTTCTGCTGCCTGCCCTGAGCCCGACTTGGACCTGAACTCTCGTTTGCCTGACTGCCCTCGGTTCCCACCTAAGTCCTGCCGGCCACCAGAACCCAAGGGCTCAGCCTGCGGGGGAGGTGGCTGGTATAGGTGAAGTTCCAGTCTGTCTCACTTCAATGCATGTTCACCAGCTGTGGATGTAGGCCTAGGAGGTTTTCCTACTAGGCCAACCCCGTCACAGCACTAAGGGCTCACCATCATGACAGTTCACACAGTTGCTGACTGGACAACCCAGAAATAATGTTTTAAGTGCTGTTATTTTGAAAGTGGTGTCTGCTTATGCTTTATTTGGGCCAGCACTAATGAATAGCATGGACCTGAGTTCATGGAGGGGAGAATGGGATCCTCCCTGTCCAGTCAGTAGAGAAACTGGAAGTTACCCCTGCTGTCTCTATATTCAGATCCACTTCACCATCTGCATGACCAACACATTGAACCCACTCAATAAATTTGGGAGAATGACCCTTCTACCAATAGAGGAGTCCTCCCATCATATTCTACACCCCATTCGGACAGTATTTACACAAACGAATCTCAAAATGCTGTACAATTATAGGAAAAAAAATCACAGAAATGTGACAGCAGAAAAAGACTATATAGCCTATCTAGTCTGCCCATTCACCTAACAATTCAGCTTTACAATCCCTACCTCTCCATTAGAGATCCTCTGCGTTTATCCCATTGCTTTTCTGAATTTAGACAGTGTTCTTGTCGCCACCACTCCATGGGGAGGCTGTTCCATGCATCCACTACCCTCTCCATAAAGAAATATATCCTTAGATTACTTCTGAGACTACCCCCTTTTATCCTCAACCCATGACCCCTCGTTCTAGAGTCGATATTCCATTAAAAGAGGCTTGCCTCCTGTGCATGGAAATTTTGGAAGTATTTAAATGTCTCTATCATATCTCTACTATCTTATCTTTTCTCTAGGGTATATATATTTAGGTCTTTAAATATGTCTCCGTACACTTTAGAACAAAAACCACTGACTATTTTAGTATCCATCCTCTGGACCGACTCCAACCGGTTTATATCTTTTTGAAGGCGTGTTCTCCAGAATTGTACAAAGTATTCTAAATGAGATCTCGCCAGGGACCTATACAGAGGCAAAACCACCTCCCTTCTTCTATTGACCAAGCAAAGAGAGAAGATAAGGGATAGGGAGATCCCTACAATACCTGAATGAAATCTGCTTTAAAATGGCGAAAAGCGGAATATAAATCAAATAAATAAATAAATCGTTCTGGCTTTTGCCAGTGCCTTATCCACCTGTTTGGCCACCTTGAGATCATCAGATACAGTCACCCCAGATTCTGCTTTTCTTTTGTGCTTAGAAGAATGTCACCCCCATAGTGTACTTCTCCCTTGGGTTTTTGCATCCTAAATGTATAATTCTGCATTTTGTAGCATTAAGTCTTAGCTGCTAGATGGTTCCTCAATCTTTGTTAGATCCCTCCTCATGTTTTCCACACCTTCCTGGCTGTCTACCTTGCTGCAGATTTTGCTATCATCGGCAAAAAAGACAAATCTTTCCTGGCAATCTTTCCGCAATATCGCTTACAAAAATGTCGAAAAGAACTGGTCCAAGGACCGATCTCTGAAGCACACCGCTAGTTACACCCCTCCCCCCCAGAATTAGCTCCATTTACCACTACTCTTTGTTGCCTCCCACTCAACCAGTTTCTAACCCAGTCAGTTACTTTAGGGTCCATACCAAAGGCGCTCAATTTATTTATATGTCGCCTATACAAAACTATATCAAAGGCAAAGTACTGCAATGCTAGATCAATAAATGTAATCAGATAAAATACCAATACTGCCTTTAGACACGGGCAAAAGTTCCAGAAACCGTATAAGTCCTAGAGAAACTTGGAACATTAGCAAGCCATGATACCTATCATTGAACCAACAAAACAAAGGATTTGGTAGGTACACAGGTCTTCCAAACCTCAAAGACATGTCTGAGGAAGGGCCCTGGGAGGTCCTGAAAGCTCATCTTGCGCAATCTCCCTTTTTAGTCCATTAAAAGGTATCACAATCTATGACGACTCCAAACAGGGAAAATATTATTAGATGGATGGTATTAAATATAATAGATCTCTGCCTCCACCCTCTTCTCCCCCTCACAAAAAAAATGTAGAGTCCTTAGACCAGAGTTGGCACTTAGAAGGCATGAATAGTTAACAAGTCACTCAGCTAAATCCAAAGAGGTAAATCTATTTGTTTGTACAAGGAGATATAATATTGTTTTTCTTACATCTCCATGCATGCATGAAACAAGCAATTAAATGCAAGAGTATTACACTGTTCAATCAGTGAATGCTTTACCTTGTTTCTCATAACTAAATCAGTTAGTACTATCATTTTTCAGTGCAGATCCCAGTGTAACTGGCCAGTTACGGCTCCTTGGTTTCCCCTGAAGGCAGCGGGGGGGATATCTCCATTCAGCCAGGAAGTGCAAATGGAAGTTGCAGGGAGCAGGTTGCAAATGCTTTGTGCATTTCTTGGTACTTAATTTAGTGGTCGCTGGTACCTGAAAAGTTGTGAGATAAAACATTCCCTGCTTGAATTCATTGGACAAAAAGTTAGGCAGGAGCCTAAAGTACCTTCAATCACCAGTGAAGCACCAGTACACTTAAATAAACAGTCCTAGAGTGTTCTACTGAGATTCTGGAAGAGATAGAAATGGAAGGGCATCAGTTATAGGTTCTCCAGAGTACTTAAGGGGCGTGATTCACTAAGGCTTTTCTCCCATGCTTTGTCTATAGGAAAAGACCTAAATGGATATCACGATAATACACTGGAACTGTTATGTATTTTATACTTAGGAGGCAAAACAAAAGTTCTGTATTTGCCTATATGTTTTGTACTGCTGTTCTCATCTCTATTTAATCTACTGCTTGTAAGCTTTACAATATACTGGATAATAAAAAATTTTAAATAAAAAAAAAATAAATGGATATCACCACATGGACCTCATTTTCATGTTCTCTACAATGTGTTTGCAACTACTTATCAGAACTGTGTGCTCCAAGGGTTTGGAGGCACTTCGTTCTGTGGCTGTAAACTAGTGTGAAACACTATCAGGCCCACATTTGGCTGCGTGTTTTCGACGCACTATGTTTACCCCTTATACAGTAAGGGGTAATAGCTCGTCGAAAATACGCGGCCAACCCTCCCGAAACTAATAGTGCCCGCAACATGCAAATGCATGCTGATGGCCCTATTAGTTATTCCTGCGCGATACAGAAAGTAAAATGTTCAGGAAAGCCGCACATTTTAATTTCTGCCGGCACCGGGAAAGTGTACATAAAAGCAGAAAAAAATGCTTTTCTGTACACCCTCTGCCTTAATATCATAGCGATATTAAGTCGGAGGCCCCAAAAATAAAAAAATATTTTAAATGTGCCCACGGTCCGTGAGTTGGAAGACAGGCGCTCAATTATGCTGGCGTCCGTTTTCCGAACCCATGGCTCTCAGCGGGCTCTAGAATCAACACCGGAAAAATTTAGCTTTGGCTGTCAAACCCGCTGACAGCCGCCACTCCTGTCAAAAAGGAGGCACTAGGGACACTAGCGCCTCTTTTTACCGTGGGCCCTCATTTAAATACTTGATTGTGCACCCAGGAGAGTGGCCTGGGCGCTCATTGGGAGAGCGGGCGCTCGCCTCAGAGCGCCGGCTCTCCCGCGGGATTTACTGTATCTGCCCGTTTGATGGAAAAGAATTTTAGATCAATTTAAAGCCACAAAGTGACCTGAATTTAATAACAAGAACATAAGAAGTGCCATGCTGGGTCAGACCAAGGTCTATCGAGCCCAGCATCCTGTCTCTGACAGTGGCCAGCCCAGGACACAAGTACCTGGCAGATTTCCCAATAGTTGATCTATTTCTTGTATCTCACTCCTAGGGATAAGCGCTGGCTTTCCCAAGTCCACCTGGCTAATAACTGCTTATGGACTTTTCCTTCAGGAACTTGTCCAATCCTCTTTGAATCCACTATGTTAGTTGCCTTGACCACATCCTCTGGCAACAGATTCCACAGCTTTAATTGAACACCAAGTGAAAAAATACTTATGATTTGTTTAAATCTGCCAGTTGCTAATGTTGGTTGAAAGGCTAAACAGCCATTCCCTAGTTACCCGTTCCAATCCAATACTTGGAGAGGCAATGGCTGAGGGGGGATATGATGGAGGTTTACAGAATCGGACTTGAACAGGTTGATGTGAATCAGTTATTTACTGTCTCAGATAATTGAAGGACTAGGGGGGGCGCTCCATGAAGTTAGCAAGTAGCTCATTTAAAACAAATCAAAACTAACCAAATCAAAGCTAACCAGATCGAAGAAAATTCTTTTTCATTCAATGCATAGTTAAGCTCTGGAATTCATTGCCAGAGGATGTGGTTATGGCAGTTAGTGTAACTGGGTTTAAAAAAAGGTTTGGATAAATTCCTAGAGGAAAAATCCACAAACTGCTATTAATTTATAAGCAATAATAGCTTGAGATCTATTTAATGTTTGGGTACTTGCCAAGTACTTGTGACTTGGTCACTGTTGGAAACAGGATGTTGATCTTGATGGACCCTTGGTCTGGCTCAGTATGGTATATCTTATGTTCTTAATACTCATGATTTTATAAATCTCAATAATATCCCAAAAGGGGTGAGCCTGGCCTTGAAGCAAGGTCTGCTCCATCCAGGATGGAGCCACATTTCAAATTAGATTGAAACCAGTTTCAAATGCAAGTTTGTGGACAAAGAGAAATTGGCCATGGACAGAAGTTTAAGAACATAACATGCAGTCAAAGTGACAGTGGGAATTAAACCTGCAGCTGCTGGTTCTCAAGACCAGGGGATCCTGCAGTGGAGCCACAGGGGCTTTAAATTATCAAGAGTTATGTAGGAACTATCAAGCAAAGCAATTAGGGAGATCCAACTCCGGAGTTCCCCACTGGGCCAGCACTGGGTATGTCCACACTGAGGGCTGGATATAAAAAAGCCTGACACATCTTTGCTGGTCCCACAGTCTTTGTGGAGTTTGTTATGAAAAAAACACATTTCAAGCAGCCTAGTTCCTGCTTCGTTCCTGAGTTCTACTTTGTTCCTGGATCCTGTCTTCTGCTTCCTGCCTAGTAAGTCCTAGTGGCCGCCTGTACCAAGCAGCCCAACCAGCGGAGAACAGCAGCTGCTTAGGTAGAAGATCGCTTGCTCCAGAGTTCCCAACTTCTCTGAGATTAGCCTTTGCCCAGGCATGGTATTTCTTCCCTGCCCTTGGCAGAGTAAGCCATGATACCAACAAACCCAGCATCCTATCTCTGACGGTGACTAATCCAGGTCATTAGGAAGTACCAAGCAGATCCCAAAGAGTAGATCCATTTCCTTGTTGCTTACTCCTAGGAATAAGCGGTGGATTTCCTCAAATCTACATGGCTAATAGAGATGTGCTTGTTAAAAACAAATGCTAAAATTGCCATTATAAATTGTATTTGTGACAGACACTCCGTTTCCGTCATAACCACTGAACCCCTTTTTCAGTAGCAGTAATTCCCTTGGGGCACACATCTAATTAATACTCTTCGGGGCTCATGTGGCTAGCTGTCTCCATCCCAAGCTCAACTCTTGATCTCTGGGACGGATTCTTTTTACGGGGAAGACTCTCGTCTGTGGCCCAGATAGTGCTGTGTGAACCTATGTATGTTATCAGCTAAGGTATCCCCTGGAGGGTGATATTGTGAATAAACAGGCAGGACCAGGGTCTAGATGTTAAATAATAATTTACTGATTAATTAAAGGCAACTTAAAATCCATCTTTAAATACTTGTGCAGTTACATGCTGTTTCCATTACAATTTGGGTGTCTCGATCTGGGTAGGTTTCCTTTCCTTCAGCAAACTGGTTGAGCTTCCCAACTGATGATGTAAAATGTGTACTAAAGCTCTCCCAGCAGCTTAACCGAGATTCCTATGTCAGGGGTTCCCTTCTAGCTTCTTCCCAAACACCCAGCTCTGTATCCTGGTCCCATACTTGTGGAGATCTGGATGGAATCTCTTTGATCTTACTTGACTCCTTGCAGTTAATACTGTACTGGTGATGGTGACTCCAAGTGGAAAAATCTGAGGGTAAGAACTTGCTGATCCAACCAAGCCCCCAGTGAGGAGGGGTGGCCAATAAACCTCCTCACAACAAAAGAGTTATACTTTCTTCTACAAAATCTTCCTAGACTGGACTTCTGCTGTCACAGGTTCTTGCCACATTCATGGGGAGAATGGGTTCACTGGTCTTCAGCCCCTGCATTCTGAATTGAGCCAGAGAGGATAACCTTCATCAAAGGAACAGAGTGAAATCAGTCGCTTCTATGATAGAGTTCTTACAGCCTTCACGCATCTCACATAGCCAAGCCTGTCACAGGTGCTTGCCTCATTCAGAGAGTGAAAGGACTCACTGGTCTTCAGTCAAGGAGTGCAAATTCCAAAAGGATTCAGGTCAAAAGCTTTCCTTACTGAAACTAAATGTCTAGGCACCATTAGCAAGTTGGGCACGGTGAACCTCTCTCCAAAAAGGGAAACTGGTGAGGCAGAAAGGCCTAACCAGGGAGGGAAAAAAATCTACATCTTGACTCTTTGACATCTGCTCTGTACTGACTCTAGCCACACCTTTAGTCACAAAATGGCTGGTTATAAAAGGTATGAGCAACCAATCCTGGCTCTCCTAGGTGGGAGGAGGGCAAGAGGGGATGGATAGCTCAAGATATTGCATCCCTGGAAACAGAACCAGGGCATACAGCTCTGGACTGGGGGGTCCGGTCACACCACCTTTCCTTTGATTTTACACTAAGGGACCTCTATCATCTTTTGGACACCATCCCTAAGGATTTCTTACCCATAGATGTTGGGATTGGTCTAGCTCAGTCTATATAACCTGATGTCTGAGAATGAGCAGTGTGGTTGTGTGTAGACTTCTTTTGAGAAAGGAAGGAGAGTAGCTGCTGAAGAACCCAAGTAGGCCCCCAGCCTGCTATTTTGGGGTTTCAGTGAAGGTTTGGCACCTCCAGTGCCTTCCCGGTTCTGAGGGGTCGTGACTTGTGCCAGAAGAGTTTGCAGAGTGGAGTTTGTAGTTTTGAAGAGCGTGGGTTCTGTATTTGACCTGCTCCCATTCTGGTAGGGCTTTTAGCCCCTGCATTACAGGTAGATTTTAAAAGCGTTGCTCATGCAAAAACAGCCCCATACACATGTATGGGGGCCACGTGCAAGCAACGTGAATTTTAAGAAGCTGGGAAGTACGTATGTACATACCTGTGCGCACGTCAAGAATAAGGAGGCGGAAAAGGGGCAGGACATACACAGGCCTGGCGCGACCGGATGTGCATACCGTGCATTTGCATGGGGCAGCACCCCTGGGGGGGGGGGGGCAGCAGCAGCAGGTGAGGTTGCATGGCCACCGGCGGAGACTAACCCGACGGCGGCCAAAGAAGGAGAAAGGCTGACTGTGCTCAACCCGCTGGCAGCTGAAGAAGGAAAGGCCCAACTTGCGTTTTTTGTGTGGGCATGCGCGTCTGCACACAGCTTCCACTCCCTCCCCCCCTCCAAGCAGGAAAATCAGTGGGCCATGGTGGAACTCATCCCGCCATGGCATGAAGACAGCAGGAGGCCCGCGGAGCCATGGTGGAGCTCATCCCACCACGGCCTGAAGACAACAGGACAGGAGGCCCGCAGGACAATGATGGAACTCATTCCACTATGGCCCGATGACAACAGGAGACCATGTGTGTATGTATGTGAGTTTTATGTGAGTGTGAGTGAGTGAGAGCCTGCGTGTGTCTGGTAGCCTGTGTGTGTGTGTGTGTGTGTGTGTGTGTGTGTGTGTGTGTGTGTGTGTACGCATGTGTGTGTCTGTGTGAGACCTTATGGACCAGATTTTTAAACCTACACGAGGGCGTAGATTTGTGCACGCAACCCGGCACGCAGAAATCTACGCCCAATTTTATAATATATTTCTTGATTTTATTATTTAATATTGTTATGAAGAATAGTAATGTTTATGTTTTTCCATTGCTGCTCTGCATGTAGAGGATGGCTTGTTGTGGATTCCAGTTCAGTTCTCAGCACGTTTCTGTTTATGCTTTCTGATCTCTTTATGCTTTCCATTTGTGGATGGGTTTGTTCTCTTTTAGTTAAGGGCATTAATGTTGAATCCCATATTGAGGGTGAGATATTATGGTGTTTTCTTAAATTATAGGGGTTTATTATAAAATATTAAATTCCAAAAAAATAGAAAAACAAAAAAATTAAAAACCATTTCTAGATCATTCAAAGTCACTTTGGCGTCTGTCTCCGGTGCAGTTGGTACCATTTTTAAAGATCCAAGTGCCAGGGCCAGAACTCTGGCCCTTACCATTCTTGTAGGCAGATTTGAAATAAGGGAGTTTGTGAAAGGCAGGATGGGGGGTCCCTGGCCCTGGCAAATGATTATGGGGAGGTGGGAGGGGCCCGGGGAAGGCCTTGGCCCCAGAATTTAGGGGCAGGAGTCAGGGTTGGATGGGTCCAGCTCAGCCCAGCCCAGATGGACAGATTGAATTTTACAGGGCGAGGGCGGGGGTGAGGGGGGGTGATTGGAGAGCTGTGGGAAGCCTGGTTTTTTGGGGATTTTTTGTTTTGGGTTTTTTGAGGTTTTAATTTATTTTTTGCAGTTTTGGAAATTAACTGATAAATGAAAAAAAAAAACAAAACCCCAAAATGAAAAAGCAAACTGAAAATTTCTAAGCTGCACATTCCTCCTGGCTAATAATTTTTCATGGACTTTCCTCCAGGAACTTGTCCTAACCCCTTTTATACCCAGCTATGCTAGATGCCTTGACCACACCCTCCGGCAACAAATTCCAAAGTTTAATTGGGCATTGAATGAACAAATTAATTTTTCCAATTTGTTTTAAATCCACTAACTGCTAGTTTCATGGAGTGTCCCCTAATTCCAGTGCTGTTTGAAAGGATAAACAACCATTTCCTATTTACTTGTTCCACCCTACTCATGATTTTGTAAACCTCTGTTGTTATAAGCCCTCTCAGTCGCCTCTTCTCAAAGCTGGAGAGCCCTAACTTGTTTAACCTCATAGGGGAGGCCATTTCAGCTCCATTATCATTTCTGTTGCCCTTCTCTGTGCCTTTTCTAGTTCTGCTATATCTTTGATGAGATGGGGTGGCCAGAACTGCATACAATAATCAAGGTGTTGTCACTCCATAGATCTATACAGAGGCATTGAGGGATTCACAGTTTTATTCTCCATTACTCTGCGATTAATTCCTAACATTCTATTTGCTTTTTTGACCGCCACCACTCACTGAACTTGTTTACAATGACTCCAAGTTCCTTCCCCTGAGTGGTAACTCCTATGGAACCCAGAATTGTGTACCTATAGTTAGGATTATTTTTGTGTACATCACTTTCCATTTGTCCATGTGCTCCAAGCATACCTAGAAGAGAATCTAAAACCATTCAGCTCAAGAGAGGCCGATGGAGAAGGTGAGAGATGATCAGAGTGAAATCACTAGGATGAGGAAATTACAAAGCAGAACTCTTCTTCCCGGGCTTCATCCCCTCCCCTTCATCCCCCTCACCACACTCCCCACTTCACAAGTCTGAAGTAGGCCATTGCCATTCTCTTGAATGAGAGTGCATGAAGTGTCAATACCTAGCCAATCCAGTGGCCCACCTGGTGTTTACCAAAACATCTCCTTAACACCATCCAATTGTATTATTTTATTTATTATTCATGTTCATACTCCTCAGTATCTGAGTTATTCTATGCAGATTACAATATACATTCACAATAAAATGTAAAAAACTGGATCATAGAAAGGGCAAGCATAAAATCATCGAATGGCACACATTAACTTAGCGTTTTAGATCCTGTGGAATCACAGCTTTCCATACTGCTGATTTTATTGGTTTGTAATGGCAGTGGTAGTGCTTGCTTGGATTCTCTGAATCCTATTTGGGCCACAATGGGCAAAAATAAATGTAATTAAAATAAGAGAGAGCGAGAACTTTTAAAACGGTAGAGGTTTGCCTGAAACCGAATTTTAATTGTGTTTCCTCATCCTTCATTTGCAAGCATACGCTACAGTACCAGCCAGCTGTTCTACGCAGCCAGTCCATTATGTCCTAACAAGATGGGGACCATAGAACTGGCAGATGTTTTAGCAAGAAAAGAAATGACAATGGATTTCTTCTAATTCTCTTTAATGAGTCAATATGCAGACATTCTCTGCATGCACTATAAGTTGGAAGGTGCAGATGCTGGGCTGGAGGTAGACAGTAGAGTGCATGTCTAATCAAGTACATGAAAATAGCCAACATGACACAGCTGTGCTCCAGAACAGGACTCTCACTCCTGGTCCATGATATGTTTCTCAAGTGCACCCAAGCCATTCTCTGAATGACAGGCTATTAAAAATCAGGCCCTGGGAGAGAGAACAGTTGCTGCTACTGTTGCAGCCCTAGGAGATGGTAAAGGCCATGCTTTGAGAGGATCCTCTAGCCCTTGGGCCAGTGAGGGATCCCCATAACCATAGAATTCATCAGTAAAGGATAAGTTACTTATAGAATGAGTCCTTGACTCAAACTGCTATAGAATCAAATGGGACATGATAGTGTTCACTCTCATTTAACAACTAACATTGATTAAAACTATGTTACTGAACATTATGGCACCTATGTAAACTGATAGAGGTTAATAGCATTTCTTTTGTGCCTTACTGTAAACCGTTGTGACGGTACCCACCTTAACGACGGCATAGAAAAAGTTTTAAATAAATAAAAGTAAATAAATAAACCACTTGTACAATGTCAGCAAAGACAAAAGGTGAAACAAAAGGTAAAAAGGTAAACAAAAAATTAAAGCCATCTAGCTCATTAATATATCTGACATGGTGCATCATTTGTCCATCAATAGTTTCAGTTGCTGTACAAAAGTGGTTTATTTTTTGGACGCTGTGCGCATCTCCTCCACAAGCAAAAATCCAAAGACAATCCAAAGGGCGACTGTGGCCACACAATCCAGACAATGGATTACATGTGCTGGCAGGCAGACTAGACTCTACAAATCATCCTACTACTCAAGCCATCCAATGACTTGACAATAACTTTTTCTTTATTTTCCCATGATGGTCAAAGGCGTTCCCGAATAATTGAATCCAAGCCTCATGAGAGAGCTTAGTGGAATTATTCCAGTGTTTTGCAATAACCCGTTTTGCTGCCATTAATGTGATTTATCCGTGGAATACCCTTCTTGGATCTGAAAGGTATTTTTCCCTTCAATGAACCCCCAATAAAATTAGCACTTGGTCTGATGGAATTAAGGATTCTGTCATTTTGTGGATCCACGACAAGCCTTCTTACTAGAAAAAGGTTGACATATTGGGCATTTTGTCCATAATCATCACAGATGACAAGAATTTCCATGGTTTATAACCTGATCCGCAGGGCATTGCCCACAATAAATAAATATTCTCCATGGCTGTAGCATTTCTGTCCTGCTGCGCTTAACATTTGACCTTGACCATCTGATTTGCTCATATTTGTCGTACACTAAAAGAAGTGGCTGACTTTTCATATACAGGAATGTGAACCCTACTTTCAAAAGTGTTTCCTCCAATCAGATCTACAGCAAAAATCCATTAAATCTTTATAATGTTTGCACAAAGAAACTTGATGTGAAACAGCAGCATGTTTATTTTGAATACCGAAATGTACATCTTTTTCAGACTATGCGCGCTAATCCTCCGATGTTTCTGTCATCCCACAAGGGATGCTTTGTTATTTTAGCATTTGAATGGAGTCTAAAATTGTATGTGACTAGAATGAGCCCCTTCACCAAAGAGCTTACAGTCCTAGCAGATTCCTGAGTTACAGGGGGAATGAGGTCACAGTGAATGTCAGTGGCAGAAACGGGAACCAAACTCAGATCTCCCAGTTCCTTGTTACTCGAACCAGTAAGTTGCTCCCTCTCTCTGGGGCTGATGCAATAAGGTGTGCATGGCACAGCGCATGATTTAAACCTCAGGCACAGATAGTGACTTTAGAACAAGCGCACGTGCACGCACATACACTGAAATTTTAAACCATCCGTGCAAGTGTGCCTGGATGATTTAAAAAACACCTAATGTGTGCATGTATGCTCTTAATGTTAAGCAATTATGTGAGGAAACGTTCTTCATGTAGCTTCCTTAGAAATTTGTCGGCTTTAATGCGCTCAGTTAGGCAAATTTTAAAATATGCGAGCGTGAAGGAAATAGCCAGTTTGACCAATTAGTCCACCAGTTTACCCAGTCTATCTCTAGGTCATGCAGACTCCTCTCCTTCTTCAGCCTGCACTCCCCCAGTTTACCCAGACCCATCACCCAGTCTGTTTTTGGCTATAACGAGTTTTCTTCAGACGTACACCTCATCAACAGCAGAAGTTAATAAGCGTAGATAACAGCCCAAAGCACATTGCAGGTGAGGGATTTAAAGTCTGTATTTACTCCGGTAAATGTTGGCCCCGCCCTGGAATGCCCCTGACATGCCCTAACTCCACCCCTTTCCCCTGCATGTTAGTTTGCTCGCACACACGTACAGGGCGATGCAATAAAATCTGCGGGAGAGCCGGCGCTCCATGCTGAGCATCCGCTCTCCCGACGCGCGCCCAGGCACCTCCCCTGGGTGCGCGATTCTCTTTATAAATTAGGGCCCGCACTAATAAAGAGGCGCTAGGGACACTAGCACGTCCCTAGCGCCTCCTTATTAGTGGAAGCAGCGGCTGTCAGCAGGTCCAACAACTGATGCTTAATTTTACCGGCATCTGTTTTCGAATCGGCCTGATAATTAGGCCGTTTTAAAATATGAATTGCTCGCACATGGCCCAGATACTCACATATATGGGCCTTTTAACACGAGCAACTCTTTTAAAATTCACCTCCCATTATTTTGTGCGTAAACTTTTTTGCCGATGCAGCAAGGAATTTTGCACATGAAAAAACTTGGGTACCACAATATGCATTTAAGATAGCACCCTTGCATGGGAATTCCGTGCTGCTGATGGCATTAGCTATTATCTCCCATTGCAGAGAGACGTGCCAGCTAAGCTTGTGTTTTCTTAGCCCCAGAACTTTAACTGCTAGTCCGAAGTGGAGTAAAGTTTCCAGGACTAATACTAGTCTGCAGGCGGAAACTGGAGTGCTGGAACAGGACTTGTATTTGGTATATTATGTGCAGAAAACATGATTTGTGCACATAACCATGTTTTCTGTGCATAAGATATGAGTTATGCACATATATCATGTGTTGCTGTATGCTGAGCCCTTTGCACACATTTCTGATTTGTGCTCATTTTTTTTTTTAAACTCCTGGTGCATCAGCATGCCATCGGCTTACTGCATTGGGAGTTAAAAAGAAATGTTGCTTGTGCTTTTTTTCTCTTTCGTGAGCCATTAGGCCACACCTTCTTTCCAGAATTATCTCCATTCAGGAGGGTGAGCGTATGGCTCTCTGCCGGTGGAGGGGGGGGGGGCAGGGTGATCAGATCTCGGTTTCAGCCCACTCCATTCATGGTGTTGTACTTCTGTTTTCCCTGAGAAGAGCAGGACTACGTTTCCGAGCATGCAGTGGGACAAAATCCAAGCTTGGCTCAGTTCATGTCCCTTGACATGGAGCCTATCTGGTCACCCTACCCTTCAGCCATCAGGGCTGCTCCTTTGCCACTATCTCCTTTTCTTTTTTTTTGCACCCTCGGCCAATTTATTTCATTTCTGAAGTGCCCCAGGTGGTTGACTGTCACTGTTCCCCTAACACCTCACCACTTTTGTACTTGGAGAGTGTGAAATCTCCCTGTGGCACCTATGCCACAGAAAGTGCAAAGAGATTAACAGTGCTAAAAGGTTAATGGTAAAGGGCAGATTTCCTCTCTAATGGGAGCACTGAATGTTTTAAACACTATCGGGCCGATACAGTAAAAACGCGCGGGAATACCTAATAGGGCCATCAACATGCATTTGCATGTTGCGGGCGCTATTAGGTTCAGGGGGTTTGGACGCGCGTTTTGGACGCCCTATTACCCCTTACTGAATAAGGGGTAAAGCTAGCGCGTCCAAAACGCGCGTCCAAATGCCGGCTAACAGTGCGCTCCGTCGGAGCGCACTGTACTGTATCGGCCTGTATGTAAATATCTGCTGGAAGTGAACAGGATGTGCATGGAGCAAGAGGTTAATGTGGAGCCAGGGTAGGAATATTTCAGAGCTCTGGGTCAGCTACGTGTCAAAAGGTATAACCTGCCGTTTTATCAGACAAGGGGTACATCCCTTAGGGGCTCGGTCATTAAAGCAAAAGTGAACAGGCCATTCTTGTGAGTAACTGACAACTGAGGAAATTAGAGAGAGGACCAGGCTAAGGGGGTGCCAAAGCTGAGGAGAGGGAAGCAACAAAGGAACCAGAGACCCTGTGTAACTATAGGAAGAAACTGTTACTAAGGAGAGGAGCTATAAGGAGAAAAGAGTTCAATGATTTTCTGGAACTGTAATTCTGTTTCATTTCTGCATCTACCTGAACTGTCACTGCCGTTATATTTGATTCTGAAGATTCTGCAGTAAACTTGTCTATGATTTGGAGCACAACTTGTGACTGGAGAGTGGTGTGTTTGTGTGGTAATGCTCTCAGCCTGAAACTGGCCCTGCAGGTTATCCTGCCCCCAGCTCAGGGCTCTGGAGATCTATTTCCCCACCTCAGGATCGTAACTACCCTGCTCCCCGAGGCTGGGAAGATGGCTCCTGGCGCTGGCATACAGGGGAGTAACAGCCCTTTAAACAATGTCATTTGATTTATTTTTTTTTCCTCACAGTATTTTTCAAGACGTTCCACTAGAGTTAGAAATTAGGACTGCTGTACTTCTCCCTGTATTGCATGTGAAACACTGCAGAGGACATGGAGCAGGGCTCCCCGAACTGTGGGTTGGGATCCCAAATGGGGGTCACAAAACCTTCAGCTGGGATCACATTTGCCTCAAATGTCAACAGTCTTCAGGTGACAGCAGCAGCAGCAGCAGCAGCAGCATTAGTAGCGGAAGTCAGCACGGGCTCACAGGGGCCTGGCGGTGGTGCTGCCCTTGTACGAGCTTCTGTGGTAACAGGAAGCCCTGTACGACGAGGCATCAGGGCCGCTGCAAGGCCTGTGAGCTTGCACTAACCCACAGGCCCCGTTAGTAATGCTGCTGCTGCTGCTTGCAGATCGTTGTTGGGCTTGGGACCCAGCCATGAGGGGAGGGGGAAGGTTGACCGTGCATGGGAGACTACCACTGCTCTTCTCTTTTCACCCGCCACCGAACCTACCCAAAAGAAATAATTTTGCCCCTGTCACCAGCCCCACCCTCTCTTCCCACCAGTTGTCATCCACCTTTGGCCCAGGGTCCAAAGCCAACTGTTGCTGCTGGACCTGACCCAGGAGAAGGTTTGAAGAAGGGGCTATTATGAAGGGAGGGTTGAGATGCAGGAGGGGTTTGAGGGTTGGATAAAAGTGGGAAGGTCTTGGCAGTAGAGGTTAGAGAGGGGAGGGATGACAGAAGATCAACTGGAGGATGTAAGAGAAGTTGGGGGAGTGAGAGGGGATCAGCTGGGGAGAGGGGATAGAAGAGAAGAGTTGGCGAGGAGGAAGTGAGGCTGGGAGGTGAGAGAAGGCATGGGGGTATAAAGGAGGAGGGAATGGGGATGGGGTGAGAGGGAAGGGATGACATTTTCAGTTGGGGGTTATAAGGTGAGAGAGGATCAGCAGAGGGATATGAAAATGGTTAGGGAGTGAGAGACAGGGCATGGGCTGCGAATATGAGAGGAGGAGAGGTTGAGAGGTTGAGAGAAGGGATCAGCTGGAGAATGTAATGGTTGGCCGGTTGTGGAACGGCCCTGTGACCAGCCACACTCACCCCAGGACACTGCCACTGCTCCTCCAATGACGATGTGCCACTGCCCCCTAGGCATGCGCGTGCTGCTTGGCACCATTAGTAGGCCCCGCGGTGGGAATGGGAGGCGCTACGCTCTCCAATGATATCAGCGCAGTGGGCTATTTAAACCCCCGCCACCCTCCCAGCCAGTGCCTCAGCAACAGGTCATCCTGTGTGCCTTGCCTCTCCAACCCAGCTCATCTTGTCTTGCCTTGCCTGACTCCAGTCCAGCTCCTCGTCTTCTTTGTTCCAGCCCGTGCCGTGCCTATTTTTGTCCTGGTCTTCTTTGCCTTTCCTCGCTGACCGATTCTTAGTTCCTGTCCCCGGCCTGGTTTCTGACGCTCCTTGACCTCTGCCTGCCCTTGTCTGGATACCAACGTTGTCTGACCTCTGCCTGCCCTGACCTTAGCCTGCTTCCGGATTCCGCCTGACCACTCCCTGCAGGCCCATCGCCTAACCCTGCTGGCCCCAGAACCCAAGGGCTCAACCGGCGGGGGAAGGGGGTTGGCAGAGCGAAGCCCAGACCTCATCTCAGCTTGAGCGTGTCCGCAGGCTATCAGTGTGGGCCTAGCAGGTTTGCGGATCAAGCTGTATCAGTCACACCACTGCCAAAAGGGCTGACACTCTGTGACAGAATGCAAGGGGAGTGAGAAGGAAACATTGCCACACCCCTGGTAATTTGTTTTTTGTCATCCTTTGGGGGTCATGTGAATTTTCAAGTCCTAAAATGGGGTCACATCGGCTAAAAGTTGGAGAAGCCCTGACAGGGTAAAGATTTCTTTTCACACGCTGTTAAATGACAGAATAAGGACAAAGGAAGCAGGATGAATTTTAAAGATGAAAGATTTAAATATTAACATTCTGAAGAAAACATCAAAGAAACCTGAGTTCCAGGCCTCAAGGTTAAAAGAGCAAGCTCAATAAAGTAATAAGAACAAAAGGATGTGGGTTTCTTGTGCTCACAGCCTTATCCACTGGACTAATTTGAGAGACTAGTCAGAGGCAGCGACATATGACAAGGCCACACTATCTCAAAGGAAAAACTACATTCACTGAATTTGTCCTGGAGACCCTCCATAATTAATAATTTCCTGCAGACATGACAGAGATTGAAATCTCTTGTTAGAAGTCACAAGGCCCATTTTCCCCCCTACATATCAAGGTGCTGTTATTTTTTTGAGTCAGGGAGATGGGCGTTTTAACACTTCCCTTTCCCTTCCTAACTGTTCAGGCTACAAAAAAAGGCCAGCCTGACTCAGACTCTGAAATTTAAATGAACTAAAACTAAAGTGATGTAACCCTCCCCCACACACAGACCCCTTCCTCACTGGCCTGGACAAGGGGCCATGTCTGAGAATTGCTGGTCCATCATGCAAACCGCTGGAGCTCTTGGGGGGGTTCCTATGACAGGGGAAGGAAAACTTGTTTCAGGACCCTTAGGGGATAGGGACACTCTGTGGGGGCTCAGATCCAAAGGACACACAATCTCTCCAAGTTGAGCTGCTCCAAAAAAATAAAAGGGTTTACAGAGAAGCTTGATGAATTGTAACGAGCAGACAAAATACACTTTTCCCCTGGGTAATATCCGCGAAATAAAACAAAGTCCCAGCAGTTGCAAAAGTGGTCGACAAGCAGGCAAGGTGATCCCTTTGGCTCCACAAATCCCTTTCAGGCTCACTCTCTAGGTAACCTCAGTGAGGACACTGTGAATCCCTGTGCCTGCACAGACCCAGCTGTGACTGGATAAGAGCAGGATTGTTTCCTGAACGCCCGAGGGGGGATATGATAGAGGTCTTTAAAATCATGAGAGGTCTTGAACGAGTAGATGTGAATCGGTTATTTACACTTTCGAATAATAGAAGGACTAGGGTGGCATTCCATGAAGTTAGCAAGTAGCACATTTAAGACTAATCGGAGAAAATTATTTTTCGCTCCACGCACAATAAAGCTCTGGAATTTGTTGCCAGAGGATGTGGTTAGTGCAGTTAGTGTAGCTGGGTTCAAAAAAGGTTTGGATAAGTTCTTGGAGGAGACATCCATTACCTGCTATTAATTAAGTTGACTTAGAAAACAGCCACTGCTATTACTAGCAACAGTAACATGGAATAGACTTAGTGTTTGGGTAATTGCCAGGTTCTTATGGCCTGGATTGACCACTGTTGGAAACAGGATGCTGGGCTTGATGGAGGCTTGGTCTGACCCAGTATGGCAATTTCTTATGTTCTAAGTGTGTCCTCTTGGGGGAAGGGGGGAAAGATGATATTGTAAAGCAAGTTTAGCAGTACCTAAATGCAATCTGCTTTGAATGTGTCTGAAAGGCAGAATATAAATCAAAATTTTAAAAAATGAATGTGGTTTTTATTTTTCTGGTGGGCATATGTTCAACCAATTTTTTTTTTTTACAGTACAATTCTCTTGTTGTGGTTATAAGACCTGGAATTGTTCATACTGAGATGGGAAGGCAATTTAATAATTAATTTAGACAGACCCTTTCTAGTTATTTTTAAATATTTAAAGCTCTAACACCTCTGGCAAAGTCCCACATATACAGAAGTCATCCAAAGAAGAGGGGGCGGAAAGTGGCTATACCTCTCTTTTTGAGGTCTGAGTTTTGTTGCTTTGTCTGATACATTATTATTCTCTTCTCATTTAACACAATGGTCAGCATTACCTCGGATAAATGGCAAGTAGCAGTAAATTTGAATTTACATAAGAACATAAGATCTGCCATACTGGGTCAGACAAAGGGTCCATCAAACCCAGTATCCAATTTCCAACAGTGGCCAATCCAAGTCACAAGTACCTGGCAGGATCCCAAACATTAAACAGATCCCATGCTACTAATGATGGCAACAGTGGCTATTCCCTATTGATTAATAGCAGTTTATAGACTTCTCCTCCAGGAACTTATCCAAAACTTTTTTAAACCCATCTATGCTAACTGCCTTAACCACATCCTCTAGCAATGAATTCCAAAGCTTAATTGTGCATTGAGTGAAAAAGAATTTTCTCCAATTTGTTTTAAATATGCTAGCTGCATAGGGGGCACTCCATGAAGTTAGCATGGGGGCACATTTAAAACTAATCGGAGAAAGTTCTTTTTTACTCAACGCACAATTAAACTCTGGAATTTGTTGCCAGAGGATGTGGTTAGTGCAGTTAGTATAGCTGTGTTTAAAAAAGGATTGGATAAGTTCTTGGAGGAAAAGTCCATTACCTGCTATTAAGTTCACTTAGAGAATAGCCACTGCCATTAGCAACGGTAACATGGAATAGACTTAGTTTTTGGTTACTTGCCAGGTTCTCATGGCTTGGATTGGCCACTGTTGGAAACAGGATGCTGGGCTTGATGGACCCTTGGTCTGACCCAATATGGCATGTTCTTATGTTCATAGAAAGCCCCCTCATCCTTGTATTATCCAAAAGAGTAAATAACTATTTCACATTTACCCGTTCAAGTTTTCATTTTGTAGACCTCTATCATATCCACCCTCAGCCATCCCTTCCACAAGCTGAACAGCTCTAACCTCTTTAGCCTTTCCTCATAGGAGAGCCATTCCATTCCCTTTATCATTTTGGTCACCCTTCTCTGAACCTGCTCCAGTGCAGCTACATTATTTTTTTTAGATGTTGTGACCAGAATCGCACATAGTATTCAAGGTGTGGTCTCACCATGGAGCGATACAGAGGCATTATGACATTCTCTGTTTTATTAACCATTCCCTTCCTAAGAATTCCTAACATTCTGTTTGCTTTTTTGACTGCTGCAGCACACTGAGCCAACAATCTCAATGTAATATCAATTATGATGCCTATATCTTTTTCCTGGGTGGTAACTCCTAAGATGGAACCTAACATCGTTTAACCAAAGCATGGGTTATTTTCCCCTATATACATCACCTTGCACATATCATATTTCATTTGCCATATGGATACCCAATTCTTGCATTCTCGCAAGGTCCTCTTGCAATTTATCACAATCCACTAGAGACTTAACAACTCTGAATAATTTGGTGTCATGTGCAGATTTGATCACCTCATTCAATGTACCTCTTTCCAGATCATTTATAAATATATTAAAAAGCACCGGTCCAAATACAGATCCCTGAGGCACTTCACTGTTTATCTTTTTTCCACTATGAAAACAGACCATTTAATCCACTCTCTGTTTCCTGTCTTTTAACCAGTTTGCAATCCACAAAAGGACATCGCCTCCTATCCCATGACTTCTTAGTTTTCTTAGAAGCCTCTCATGAGGGACTTTGTCAAACGCCTTCTGAAAATCCAAATACATCACTATTACTTCTCCTTATCTCCTATCGTTTACTTGTGTAAATTAATAACCTGTGCTTTCTCTTCCTCTAAGCCAAGTTCTTATCACCTTGTTATATGTAACTGCCTTTTCAGCACCATTGTTATTGTTATGTTTACTTTGCACCCCTGTTTTATGTGAACCAGCATGATGTGACTGCTGTCTCGAATGCCGGTATATAAAAAATCTAAATAAATAAATAAAATAAATAAACTTCTCATTTCTAGAGAGCTGTTAGATTGCTGCTGCTGCTGCTAATACTACTTAACCCTTCTATAGCACTACTCAATGTGCACTGCGCTGTACAAAAACGTATGTAGAACGAAAATCTAATCGAGACATATATAAGGGCAAAAAAGACTTTGGACTTTCATTTATTTGATGTACACAGCACTGTATTGGTGAATGCAGGCACACTGCATAAAGTGAGGTCCATATTCAAAAACAGTCTGTCTGGCTACATTTGGAACTTAGCTGGAGAAACCGCGAGAATTGAATTTCTCGCCACAATTATCATCACCAATTTATCTGAGAAGTTTTAGCTGAATAAAACCTTCCCAGATAAACTGGGTGCAGGGCTAACTTAGGCCTGGATTCACTAATGCCGCAAGGCTTAGTGAATCCCGGTGATAACGGTGGGCGGGGGGATGAAGTGGGAGGCGGTCCTGCGCTAGCCGGCAGCGATCGCAGCTCCACAGTGCGATTGCTGCCGGCATTGCGTCGAATAACTACACCATAAAATAGAATGTGTTTTAATTTTTTATGTTAATACGATTCGATTTTTAATTGCAGTAATCCATCTTGCTTATCCCTGGTATTATAAACACGGAATATAAATATGTGAAATTAAATTAAATATACTACAGGGATTTTACTCTTTTATGTCTATAGAAAACATGGCTAGTATAGTCTCCCAAGTAAGAGAGAGGGAGGAAACTTAGGTCTTTCTCTGTACATTGAGCTTGAGGCAAAGAGTTTTAGTGATGACCGGAGATCAAAAACTGGACATCAATTCTCCATAAGTCACATCATAAGAGGGCTGTGCAAATTGGCTGATAAATATAGAAAAACTCAAGCAAGGTCTCTGATCTCTTCTCCAATGGTCACTAGGTGCTCAGATACTTTTTCTAAAGCATGTCTTGCCCCACTCTTCCTACCCTTCCAACTTGCTATCCATCCAGCTACCAATCACAAGCTCCCATAAAAGGCACCTGACTGGAGAGATGGAGAACACAGAAGGATTAGATGTTTGGGGGTTTCTAATCTTGGATCTAGTAAATTCATTATTACTTTAGCAATAAGCTTCCGAGTTAATCTGAGCTTGTGGGAGCAACAGAAGTAAAGAAAACAATTATTGAGTATAAAGAACTCTGCCAAGATCAATATGTGAAAAGATGAATATTCATGATTTTTTTCCCAATAGACATAGTCAAACTCTTAAATTCTGGACCAGTCAATACCTCTCCACCCCTGCCCTTTATCTGCAAAATTCAGTAAGGATCGGCAATCCGTGGCCATGAATAGAACCAGGTTGATTAATTGTTCCATTGATTTCTGGCCATCATTAGGAAAGGTCAATTATCTCAGTAATTATCAGTCCCTCTCATCCCTTCTATGTGTGCAAACTGAACTTGCCAAAGAATAGCTGAGAATGGACAGCAGTAGAAGCAGCTTCAGTCATTCTGCTCCATCAAGATGCCTGTGATGATGACATTTCTAAGAGACTCCATTCCTTCCTCGGCATCTCTGCTGAGACTGCTAGTCAATGCAAATGTCTACTGACTGGCTTAACTTTGCAAGGCATTTTGTTGACTCATTCATTTTTTCCTATCTTTTTTCCTAATGCAGCTTCTTCTGCTTTTCTTTCCTATGGAAAATGCTAATTATAAGTCAATATGAATTGAAATGGGAGTTACTAAACCAAGGCTCTTTCATTATTTAGGACTGTTAATGGTAGACCAGCATTGATGACTTGCTTTAAAGATGACAGATAAATATGAAGTGTTCATAAAATCCTCTATTTGTGAAAATCTCTGAAACTCAATAGAAAATTATTTATCGATGGTAATAAACCCTGGTTAGAGTTTGCACAATTTGGCCTGACATCCCAAACAGTTGTTGGAGAGGGTGGCTGGATAAGGGATCCTTCAAAGATATTTGTTGGAAATGCCCTGTGATATAAGTCTTTTGGAAATGGATCTTTGGAGGCATAGGTGCACCATGGACAACCCTTATCCTTATGCAGGGATCCCATGGGTTCCCTACTAATGTGTACTTATTTCAGGGTCTGCAATAATACTTTACAGGCCAAAAACCTGGAATGTATGCTTAACCCTTGGTTAAGCATACAGCGAAATGGTATAAGAAGAGGAATTGAGATCCCTAGTGAGAGAGATAGGAGAGGATCCTAGGAGAGAGCCTTTGCAAGTAGGTGTGCACAATAGCTCTCTTCCCTAAATAGAAAAAAAATCTTGGTTTTAGAAGAGGAACAAAGAGAGAACCATCTCAGATAAAAAGAAAGATTCCTTATAGGGTATCCAGAGGTTTTCTGGAAGCCCAAAGCAGTAGCTGTGTATTCAGGCCCAGATTTAGGCATAGGCAACGTAGGCAACTGTCTCCAGCAGCAAATTTCGATAGGCGCCGGAGCATTGCCGACGCTGCCGCCATCAAGGCTTGTAACCCTTTCTTCTTTCAGGTCTCTTTTCCAAGGCATCAAGAACTTCCCCTTAACAAATGTGGAGACTTTGCACCAGAGCGTGCATGCTCCCAACATGCCGTGCAGTGCTCCACCCCCTTGCATGGGTTGCCCTGGTAACAGGAAACCTATGCTGTTTCAGGGGATGGGGCACTGCGGTGTCTAATGGAATTGCTCATGTGTGGGTGCAAAGACCCTGCATGTGTTATGGGGAAGTTCTTGCTGCAGTGACTACAGGCCAGGACCTGGAAAGAGTGGTAGGCTCTGAAGTGAGAGGAGATACGCAGCAAGACAGCAAGGGATGAGGATAAGACCTGGGTAGGGTGCCTTCTCCCTCTAATTTCTGGGGGAAAGGAGAATACAACATCCTTTCCACCCCACCAATGATTTGTGGGGGTGACTCCGCCCCCCCCCCCCGCACCCTCTATTATTTCTGTGGTGGGGGGGGGGACGACTTACCCCCTCAATCCCATACCTTTAAATGATTTCTGGGGACCTTTATGGGTGCCTATATTGTAAATCCAGAACTGAAGGAGAAAGAGTGTGGCTAACCTGAGCCTACTTTCAACATATCCTTCCAATATAAAGAAATCAACAGGAGGCAAGTTTTACCTGCAATCTCCAGTGTGAGAACAGATTGGGAGCAGGAAGCTTCCAGTATGGAGGTTTCATGTAAGAAGCAGTTCAAGAGGAGATCCTTAGGGAAGTTATTTGCACAAGAACCGACGGGTTGGAGAGAGAAGAGCTCCCGGCAGCATCCCTGGGATCTTGAAATCCAACGTTACAGGTCCAATGTGCTACATTTACTCCTGAGAGGGTTAAACTCTGCGATTCATCTCTAGAGGTACAGTGGAAGACTAATGGCATGCTTGTATTCATCTCCAATTAAATGCACGATATGTAAGATTACTTTAACTGAAGTTTATTTCCAATAAGGTACTTCTTTTGAAAAAACACTTTGTGTGGAGCATGGGTGTTTTAGACCAGTGGTCCCAAATTTTCTCTCATGCGTATTCATTGTGGCTATCCTGAAAACCCGACTGGCTGGTGGGCCTCCAGGACAGGGTTGGGGACCACCTTTTTAGACCTTGGCAACCCAGGTTCCTGACAGAAGAACCAGTAACACCCTGAAGATTATGTCCCCTACCACCCTCTCTGATGGGAAAGACCCCCCCCCCCCCCCCAGCTCTCTAACTCCTCCCTTCCTAGAAAGGGACAAAGGAAGGGAGGGCTACACACATGCATGCATCTGGTTGGTTGGGTTTTCAGATCCCTCCAGTTCAGAAAGATGCCGTTATACCATCTGCTCCCAGCAGCTTGGTTAGTTATGGATTCCAGAAGGGTATGTCCTACTAAGGCATTCTTGGAGTAGGAATATCTGGGATACCATGCAGAAAAGAGAGCTGACTATGCTTAAGGGTGATTTTCTTTCCAATTATTAAGACATTTAGCTTGAATCAAGTCTTGTACTTACCATGTAAGTCCACTTAGATATGTAAATAAAAAAAAAATCAACCAACAAGCTGTAGATCAATTTGTTTGACCTTTTTTATTTCTAAACATTTGGCCAGGAGGAACCCTATCATTTCTTGTATTTCTTCCCTATGAGAGATGCTTCTCCCCTTCCCACCTTATTTTCATTTTAAAAATAAATAAATAGAAATACTGTGTTGGCCTGATGGTTAAATAACTGTGCAGTGCAGTGTAGAGAATCCAGGTTAATTTCCCAGGTCTGTCTTTTACTCTCTGTGCCACCTGAGGATGTTATAGAGGCAGCAGGCACAGTCCTGGGTAGTGGGTGGCGGGATAGTGAGCCCTAACCATTGGTTAATGGTGACACGTACTGGCTGGAATCAGAGTGCACGTGTCGTGCTCAGGAGGGAATCACAGTCTGCAACTCCCAACTCATGGCCATCACTTGCTGTGGCAGGAAGGGTACAGAAATAGGGGGAAATACCTCGGGTAGCTGATCTCAGAGGAGGCTTCCCTCCAGCCCTTGGGCATGGGTATCTGAAAATCACAGAGAATATGCCATCAAAGGTTCCCAAGGTTTGAGGTAGAGGAGCAGAGCAGGAAACAAATAATGAGAGAGAAAAAAATCAGGGATTAAGAGATTTAAAAATATTTATATGAATTTGCTATATTTATTTTATGTAGTTATTTTTTAAGTTCGTTCTTTTTAAAATAATTTTTATTCTGCAAAATGCACATTACGGGAAAAGAACAAAAGTACAACCAACATATAAGATGTCACATATTTTATGGTTTGATGTTAGAATTGAATTGAATTTGTGTGCACATGGATGTCTTCTATGTTAAGGATGAGTTAAATGGAGAAATTACTTACTTGATAATTTCGTTTTCCTTAGTTTAGACAGATGGAGGCAGGATCAGCAGCAGGTTTATGCTCTCCTGCCAACAGATGGAGATGGAGCAAGCTGACCTCACAGTATATATAACCCTGCAGTGACAACAGCCTGCACTGTGGACAGACTAGCAAAAAAAAAAAAAAAAACTGATTAAAAACACACAACCAGAACTGTACTCAACCAACCATAAACAGTGAACTCACAAAATATTCTAGTTACCCCAAGCTAGTGACTAGATAACACTTACCAGTAATCCCTTGGGACCCAGAGCCCCACAGGAGGACTACTGACACACTCATGCAGCAGCCGAGGGTGGGAAGCTGAGTCCATCTGTCTACATTACATAAAATAAAATTATCAGGTAAGTAATTTCTCCATTTCCTAGTGTGTAGATAGATGGATTCAGGACCAGTGGGATGTACCAAAGCTACTCCCCAACAGCGTGGGAGGCTGCCGCGGTCCAGTCAACACTGCATGTGCAAAGACTGCATCCACCTGGGCCTGACATCCAGCCAATAAAACCTGGAAAAAGTAAGGAGGACCACGTTGCAGCTCGGAAGATATGGACGGGAGACAACAGACTAACCTCTGCCCATGACACTGCCTGAGCCCTAGTGGAATGAGCCCTAAACTGAGTAGGTAACGGCTTTCCAGCATCTACATATGCGGCCGTGACCACCTCCTTAATCTAATGAGCTATGATAGCCCGCAAAGCCGGAGTGCCCTGCTTACTCCCACCATGGAGAACAAACAGGTGATCCATCTTTCAAAAAGACTCAGAGACCTCCAGATACCGCACAACAAGATGCTTAACATCCAAGGAGCTCAAAAGGCAAAACTTCTCTGCATCCCTGACCTTATCCAGGAATGGCAAAGAGATGGACTGATTCAAATCAAAGTCCGAGACTACCTTGGGGAAGAAAGATGGAACAGTACCTAACTGTAATACCCCCAGAGTCACCGGAAGGAACGGCTCCTGGTAAGACAAGGCCTGCAGCTCAGAAATTTGACAAGCAGAAATTTAGCCACCAAGAACACAGTCTTCAACATCAACAATCATGAGGAAAGGCTACGCAGTGGCTGGAACGTAGGGCCCGCTAAAAAGTCCAGCAGCAAATTAAGACTCCACAATGGAACTGGTAACCTCAAGGGAGGCCTAAGGTGTTTCATTCCCTTCAAAAAACAGGCCACATCAGGATGAGACGACAAGGAAACACCATTTAACAGGCCTATGAAACTGGCAAGCATCGCAACCTGCACCTTCAAAGTATTAAGGGCCAAGCCTTTATTTAATCCATCCTGCAAAAAATCCAGAATGAGAGGGATTTTAACTGAACAAGGAAGAACACCCCGCTCCTCACACAGGTATCAAAAAGTCTTCAAACCTGCACATAAGCCAAGGAAGTGGAGAACCTACGAGCACAGAATAAAGTGGCAATCACCGCAGAGGAATAACCACGCTTTAACAGGAGAGTACTCTCAAGGGTCAAACCATAAGACAGAATCTAGTTGGATTCTCATGAAGAACCAGTCCCTGCTGAAGCAGATCCATGTGTGGTGGAGACGAAAGGGGTCCTCCACCAGAAATCATCGCAAATCCGCATACCACGGACTCCTTGGCCAGTCCGGCATCACCAGGAGTACTAGCCCCCTGGGACCTTCAATCTTGTGAATTATCCAGCCTAGCAAGGGCCACTGAGAAAAGGCATAAAGCAATGTCTTCCACCCAGACATGTACAAAAGTGTCTATTCCCAGGGTCCATGGATTTCTCCTGCGACTGTAGAAGTGAAGAACCCTTCGCATTTCGAGTAGTCACCAGCAGGTCTAGGAATGGAAGTAAAAAGTGTGCCCAAAAACCGAGTGCACAACGCATACACAGAGCTGACACACTGCGCACAAAGACGGCCTATAGAGGGCAGAACATGTGTGAAAATGGCCGCAGAGGCCTACCATGCAACATGCAAGAAAAAAATCTAAGTGCGGGGCCTAGCCCACTGAGGCCGCTCAACCTGCCAGGCTGCCCAGTTCCCCAATCCCAATGGGAGTGGGAATGAACATCGGCACAGCGTGCCGAGAATGGAGACCAGAGGAAGTCCTGAAACCCCTCTAACTGCCTCTGATTCAGGTAAAACTTTCTCTATTTTTTTTTAAACCTTACCTGAGCTCAGTACTTAAGGCTGAGTACAGAGACCGTCTCCAGCTGCAGGGGCAGAGGGCATTTGCTGTCACTGTCACGCTTGGCCTCCTGCACTCGCTACCTTTCAGCTGAACTAGCAGCTAAGTCCATGCTGGGAAGCCCAGCTACCGGACCAAGGGACACCTCTGAGGGACCACAAAAATCACCTCAGGAATTCTCAACTGGGGGAAGGACCTTTAGGTATCACAACAAGAGAGCAGAGCTTTCTTTTCCTGAATTTGGAATTTCAAATTTCTCCTTTCAAAAAGCTCAAAGCAATCCCCAAAGGGAGGTGCATGTCCACCATCTGCTGGAGACGGAGAATACTGGCAGGCTGAAGTCACTGCAGGTTTATATATACTGTGATGTCAGCTTGCTCAGTCTGCGTCTGCTTGCAGGGGAGCATAAACCTGCTAGTCCTGAGTCCATCTGTCTACATGCTAGGAAAGAGTTTGTTGCAAGAAGTAAATCAGGACATGCACTGAAGACTGGACACCAAGTGCTTTCTCCTCAGACTCACAGAACGGTGTCCACGTCACTGGTGTGATGGAAATTCAGCATGCCAAATCGGCGCTGCTGCCAGGTTTTGATCACCAGAAGGCATTTCAAGAAGAGTTAACCAGGACTAGCTCACAATTGCAATGGTATCCTGGACTTGGTCAGCAGATTTGCTTATAGCAGTTTGCCTAATGGGTAACAACCTCACTAGCAGGCCTGACAGAAGGAATGCTATAGATGTGCCATGTACTTCAGAAGTGATTAGGGCACTTTCAGCCTAGTGTATATGAACAGAGATGTCAAATAATTCCAGCTAAAAGGTACAGCAAGGAATGCAATCCACCCTGTTGTAGAAACCAATTTATATTTAATTTCATCCTTTCAGTACAACCAAACAGCTTCTCCTGAAGCTTTATTGCCTGTTTGGGGTTTCACAAGACAGGACATCCTTTTTCAAAATTGCCTCAGGCTACCCTGCATGTGGTGTACGAATGCAGACTTCCACCACGCTGGAGTCAAACTCAGAGGGAACATTTCCAAAGAAACAACGTTGATACCTAGAAATACAAGCTGATGAACTCCTTTTTAGTGGGCAAATGTAATACATTTGTGACTAGTTTATGAGAGGTGCAGGCCCTTCATCAGGACAAGAGATTAACCTAAGGATCATCAGCAACATGATTCATGTGAGCAGTACAAACTCTGCTACGGGATACAAATAAGCCAAAAAAAAAAGGTAGTTGAAAAACTCCTTTATTGCTTTAGTGAGCAATTTCCATAAGTATTCATGCTGTGGGTACTTTTATCCAGAGACTTTGCACCAGTTCTCAAGGGGAAGACACAGGGATACTTTCCTTTTGAAAATGACCCCAGGAAAGTGCACCCACAGAGTACACTTTCTGCAGAGTGCTCTTTTTGCAGTTACTCTTTCCCATGGAAAATAACATGTATAGTTTTAAAAATGTAAAAGTACAGGTTCTTTCCCTCCCTCATCCTAGCTATGCCTCCCAGGCTGGCAAGTACTTTTAGATGGGGAAAGTAACCCCCAGGACAGCAGTGGCCAGGAAAAGAGCTGCTGCTGGGTCTTCTGCTTGACTGGCTACCTCCCCCTTGGGTTGAGCCCGCAGGTTCTGGTGGCTGGTAGGATTTTCCTGGAGGTGCTGGCACAGGGACAGGAAGGCACCCACTAAAAAGGGCAGGCTGGCGCAGGGCCAGAACGCAAAAATGCCCAAAGAACCGACAAAATATACTGCAAGACAACAAGGAGACCAGAACACACTAGAACCAGACAAGGGCAAGAAACAGACTGTAACCAAGCAGAACAAAATAAACAAACAAGACACACACACACATAGCCAAAAGTCATGATAACCATGCCAGATACTAGGCAGGGAACAAGGCACAGATTATAAAGCTATGAACTATGGAGGGCCTCAGCAAGGGCTAAGGATAGACCTCTTCAGACTTCTCCATTTTACTGTTGCTGCCTCTGGGCTGACCTCTCTGCCTTTCCATCGATGGCGACATACAGAAGCCCTCCTAAGCCCAGCCGGCCCCAGAACCCAAAGGCTCAACCCGCGGGGGAACGAGGGCTGGAATTGATGAAGCGCCAGTAGGCCTCCATCCATCAGCCCACTCTGCCTGTCGATGGTGGGGGACCCGTAGGATCCCTCCTACGGGTAGCGTCAACCCCACCTCGGCCCAAGGGTCCACCTCCGGCGCAACAGTGCTTACAGGAAAGGCTGGGCAATTTTCAGACAGACAAATTACCTGGGTAAATTGCTTCTGAAAACTGCCCTGTTCATAGTCAGTTCTCTGGTAGGACACTGAAGTTTTCACAAGATGGGCAGCCACCTCAAACATGGGGAATAAGCATGGCAGAACATCAGAACACGCAGTAGAAGAGGACGGGAAGAGATTTTTAGAAAGGCCAAACAGAAGGGACTTGGGGGTTGGGGGTGGAGGAAGGGAGGATTCAGACCTGTGGAGGCTGGTCTCAAGTTTTGTAGGTTTCTTGGCAGGATCAATAGGAGTGTACAGGAAAAATCCCACTTTCAAAATCCCACTTAATTGAGTAAGATACCCAGTTTTACGTGTGTAAATGCTTTTTGAAACCAGACCTAAGTCAAAGGAAGGTAAGGTGACTTGCCCAAGGTCACAAGGAGCAGCAGTGGGATTCAAACCCTGGTTCATAGCTCGCTGCTCTAACCTCTAGCCTGCTCTTCCAGTCCAATGAATCCAACATGGACTCGTTTTTTGTTTTTCACATTCGGATCATCCAAATGCACCTCCCTAAGGATCAGTAACATTACATGATTCTTGCTCTGTATTTGTGATTTGAGCTTTATTCCCAAAATCTGCACCCCCAGCTACGTCATTTTTTTTTTTTTAATGTGCTTGTCTCCTAGCCTTCCCCCTCTCATTCCCCTCCCTAAACAATCACGTCATCCTGCATCCCTGTCTTCCCAATAATATTTACATTTCCCAAGGAATTTCCTTAAGAGCTGCAGCCAGAAAGCCCAGCCCTTTCTGACACATACAGGAGCTGGGAGACTGTATGAAGTATTTCCATTTTAGATTATTTCTTTGTATTTTTTTTTATAGATAATTAAATTGTGTGTGTATATATATATTTAAAAGATATGTGAATGGACAGCAGCTACCATTGCAGCCTTGACAATTGGTGCTGCTGCTCACAAGTTTCAAACCTGTGCTAAGTCAGCCCCTCATTGTGTCTGTTACCCATGTGTCCAATATATGTGAACAGATTTCTCTGTGTAATTACAGTTAGGAGGATTTTGCATATGAACCAAGGCTACACTTTGCGGATCCAAGGAAATGGATCCCCTGTATGGCTCATTGTCACTTGGCTGTGAGTGTACCAGGAGCATCTTTAATTAATTGGACAGTCTAAATGCTTTGAAATGTATATATGAAAAAAAAAGAGGATTGTGCCAAGGATGCGTGATTCTCACTATGTTTTTGTGATTTTAGCCTCAGTCCCTACGCCAGCATCCAAGCTACTTTACAACAAAAAAAAGGGGGGGGGGGCCTTCACTCCCAGCCCCCACCCTGGGGGCTGGGAGTGAAGCACCAATAAATCTGTTCCCGTATACATATTTACATTTCCCAAGGAAATTTCCTAAAACATTTTCAGCCTGAATTCTCAGCCATTGCTGATCCAAGCATGAGGTAAGTTAATGTGAGAAATATCTTTGCTTTAGACAGATTTTTTTTTTTAGAAGACTGAATTGTGAACGTACATTAGCTAGGGTTGAAACCTCAACAATTGGCACTACTGCTCACAAGTTTCAAACCAGTGCTAATTCAACCTTTTTTTTTGTGTTCAGACATGCAAACTACTATTACTACTACTATTACTACTACTACTATTGCTACTACTACTATTACTACTATTATTATTACTTATCACTTCTATAGAGCTACTCAACATACACAGCGCTGTACAAAAACATATAAGACAGTCCCTTTTCAGTAGAGCTTACAATCTAATCAAGACAAACATAATAATTTAGTACTTCTGGAAGAACTAGGTTTTGGTGGTGCTGTCTTCTTACTGCTTTAAAAATCAAAATTTAAACCATCATCCTGAGGTAAATGGTTGCAGAAATAATTTTTCAGAAAAATCGTAACTGCTTTTCTTTAAAAATAAGACAACTGGACCCAGTTCTAACTGACCATTTTTAGTAGCTATTGGTACCTGCATTACCACAACAAAACCTTTCTTTTTTTGTATAATTCTCGAATATAACTCGAAAATAGATTACTGTAACTCTTTGCTGATTGGTCTACCCGCAAACACTTTGAAACCTAATGCTGCAAAATGCCACTGCAAGGATTCTAACTAAATCTAACAAAAGGGACCACATTACTCCCATCTTAAAGAACCTTCACTGGCTCCCTATCAAATATAGAATCCTCTATAAAACCACATCAATAATCCACAAAGTCATCAATAACTCCACTCCAATTGACCTCACCATCCCTTTACAGCTTCACATCACCTCCCGTCCGACGAGATTAGTCCAGAGAGGCATGCTAAGGGCCCATCCACTCAAAACATCACTACGTAGAAGAGCTCTTTCCACCGCTGGCCCTAAACTTTGGAACTCCCTCCCTCCTGACCTTAGAATTGAACAATCGACACCCACCTTTAAAAAGAGACTCAAGACCTGGTTGTTCAACCAAGCATTCTCTTAATCCCAATAACCAAGCTTTGAATCTCCATGACCGCCGACTTCAGTCTCAACAAAATCAGTACCAGCAATTATGTTCACTTTTCCTCAAAATATATTGTATTTATACTCTCCTTGTTCATTTAAGTTATTATTATTTATTTTTTCCAAGTTCAATTTACCTTGTTCATTGTAAGACATTATTCTATATACTGTCAATTCAATTGTTGTAATGTAAACCGAAATGATCAGTAACTCTGTTACCAGAACTTCGGTATATAAAACTGTTAAATAAATAAATAAATAAATAAATCAATCAAAATTTTATTGACTCCATAAAAAGTAGAACAACCACCACAATAACAGTACATAAACTGTTATAAAAGAAAGTCAGTATAACAATTTACCCCAGGACCCCATCCCTTCATAACCCCTTGCTTTACAAAATGTACTGACAACAAAACATTTCTACTATATAATAAGCTTCCAAACTTAGCCCAGAGGTCATAATAACATAGTAAATGACAGGAGATGAAGACCAAAATGGCCCATATTGACTGTCCAGTTGAATTTGTTCACTTTGAGTAGATGCCCATGTAGACTCCCATATGCAACCCAAAACCACCTCTTCCATGTTTTCCACCTGAACCTCTAACTGTCCCCTCCCTCATTACTGCCCTCTACATCCATCCCAAGCATGCCCAAACTCCATCACAGTCACAGCCTCCACCACCTCCACTATCAGGCCATCCAAGGTCCTGCCATTTCCAACTCTGCCTCCCAGAAGAACACCTAAGCCAATACCCAGGTTCCCTTCCATGTCCTCTTAAATCCTGCAATAATGCCCACAGCTGCCAAGGCCAGTGAGGCTGCAAAAAAAAAAAAAAAATCCAGCCCTCCCCATACTCGTAGAAGTCATGGTCAGCATTATATGTCTACTGGAAAATGCACCATCTACCAGGGACAGGAATGCACCACAAAGGTGAAATGTGTCTACAATGAGAAATGCTGATAGGCTTTTTTTTTTTTTTTTTTGCATGAGGAATGTTTTCAAACTGGACAGGTGAGCAGTGGAAAATTCAGTCTGTTTCCTTCCTCTGTGCTGCATGTTAATCTAGATTTTAAGATTGGGGAAAAAGAAAAAGAGTACTAGCTGCACTCAGAATTGTGACCTTTGGCCATTTCCATTTGATCTGTACTTTATGGGGTTGTTCATTTGGGGGGGGGGGGGGTTTCCCCTATTTTGAGTGACACTTTGTGCAGTCCCAGGTGTGTTGCCACTTCACCATGGTGGTGTGTGAATGGCTCGCTTTTGATCGTGCAGTGGTTCTATAATTTACAGTTTCATCAGTCCTCTGTGGGAGTGGCCTTGGACATGGGTAGATCACTTATTCTGTGAAGACGGGTATCGTTTCACCTCACACACGCACACACACACACCCCTCCAGATGATATCTCAGGTAAAGTGCAAAGCCTTTGCGTTCCAGCCTAGAGTGCTGGCTGTCCTTGGATTTAAGATGTCCGAGGTACAAGGTTTTAAAATTGACACCACCCCCCACCCCCACCCCCGTTCAATTTTGCAAGGTTTGCTTCGATTTTACGACACGCAGTGGGCTCCGAGCAGGTTGCGTTAGTGCGCACGACTGTGAGGCCCAGCAAGGTAACATTGGTGGGAAGAGCACAGGGGGACGTCCTCTCCTCAGAACAATGATAGTCCAGTGTCCTGCAGGCAAGCCCTGGAACTTTCTTCTGCAAACTTAAAAATTAAAAGCTTCAAAATATGTCTATGCTTTTTACAGTACTATAGATATTACTAAATTCTGGGTGATCAGGATAAAAATCGGGCGTCGGGACTTGGGGCTGGAAACAACCCCCATTTATAACATTCTTCTTATGGGACAATCGGTTTCGAGTTACAACGTTTAAAAGCTTAAGACTTTTTTTTTTTTTCGGGAACTAAACTGTGCCTTAAATCTGAGGACTTCTGTATTTTGACATTTTAATCTCTGCAGAATGGCGGGTACCAACAGGTTTGCCAGAGGAGGGCAGGAAGTGACATTTGTTAATAAGCTGACCTTTAAAACAAAGTAAGACTGTAAATGATGGCAGATAAAGACCCAGCTGGACCCATGGAGCCGGCACAGACTGAGGGGGGGGGCTTCTCTGCTTTTCAACCGGTTGGGTAGATAAGCACACAACTCCCCGTGCCCAAACCAACACCAGCTCCCTTCCCTCATATCCCCCCCTCCCCCGCCACCAGATCTCCTAACCCTGCTCCCACCTTCCCCCCCGCTGTCCCAAGTATCTCCCTTCATTTCATATCATCTACTTCATATCCCCGCTACAGGCCCTTTAGCACCACTATGCCCTGGGCACTGTAGCCATCGCTTCTCCCACCTCCACAACCCGACTCCCCTCTCTCTGCTACTTCCCCCTCTATTACCCATTCACACCCTGGACTCTTCCACTGTACTTCTTCAATACCCTCTTTTCTTGCGTTTTCAGCTTCTAAATTTAGGTTCGGTGTTGCGATCGCACTACCACCAATACACCTAACACACAGGCCGCCCTGCTGCACAAACATATGTTCGGCCAACCCTGGCGGGGGGGGGGGGGGGGGAACGGGACGACCAGGCTGCACGGCTGCACATTGGAGAAGAACAAATACTGTCAGCATTAGCAGACAATGGGATGGATTTAAAAAAAAAATGACAGGGGAGCGAAAGGGCTTTATGTAGGGCTGTGCAGAGACTCGGAGGCAGAGCAGGATCTTAGCTTGCTCAAGTCACATAAGTTCGTCTGACCGTCAGACCCCCACCCAGCTCTTCCTCTCTCCGGACTGAGTCACTAAGCAGCTAAGTGCTGTGACATTTAGAGAGGCTGACACATCACTAACCTGCATTGAATGGTTGCCTGAGCACAAAAAAAACTCCACTCTGTCTAAAAATAAGGGTGGGTTTTTTTTTTTGTAAATGTTAACAGAGACTCAAACAGGTACTCAGTTGGGTTGGGGGAGGGAAAGGGAGGGCTTTTATGAGGGCCTGAAATTTTGTGGACAGCACCATATTACATTCTTGCAATTACAGAAGTCAAATCATAAAAGGTTTCAAAAACGTCCCTGGCAGCATGTCCCAATCTGTCTTTCTTGTTCGTCTTTAAAGGTAAAGACTCACCATTTCCTACAGCTCCGCACTGAGAGACCAGAACTCTTTCTTTCTTTAATAGATACAGACAAGATAGAGAGAGAGAGAGAGAGAGATAATTACTGAAAGGGCCCGATTGACACAGTGGAGCTGAAGACCATGGCAGACCAGCAATACCCAGAGGCACAAGAAGTCAATATGAATCCAGCCCAGTGTTTTGGTGGTTGGTGCTCGCCCGTGCCAGGAAAGACTTTTGGGGTTCCAGATTCTGCTCAAGCACCGCTCCTCGGATTAACCAGGGCTGGGGTTGAAATAGCACTCGCATCCCCTAGGACAGGGGCGGGCAATTCCAGTCCCCCAAACCGTGAGATATATTTGCATACAACCGAGGCAGAGAGTGCATGCAAATCTCTTTCATGCATATTCATTAGGGATATCCTGAAAACCCGACTGGTTTGCAACCCTCGAGGACCGGAATTGCCCACCCCTGCCCTAGGGAGAGGGTGAATTAAGCACGCCAGGTATGATGACACCTGGTCATTGACAAAATCCCAGCAGACACAACATCAAATTCTATAAAGATTTTTTTTTCCAAAGGGCATAGAACTGGAGGGAGGGGGGAGTTCTTTTTGATTAAGACCCAGAGTTCTAAACAGAGCTGTTTTCTGTTTTAAATTCTTGGAGGTGAATATGTTGCCCTATATTGTATTACATTGCATATATATATATATATATATATATATAGGGGAACTGGATTTAGACATCAACCAATGAGGGTCCCAACATTCATGGTCTGGGGAACTGATAAGCATGGGGGTAACCAGTATAGTGCAGCGGTTACTGCCCTTAAGAGAAGGCACGGGGTTAATACCCTTAACCAATAAGCCTTGATGCTTTTAATGCAACTGTAACATCGCTCTCTGCTTCAAAGGAGGAGGGATGAAAGGAAAGAGGAATACGGATTCAGGAACAACCAACGTGAGCCGTGATTTTTTTTTTTTTTTTTTTACAGTCTGGTATACTGATGCGCAGACATTAAGGAAAAAAACACAGGACAGCTTCTACGGCCAAGTCCATAAGCAAAGCATGTTAAGCAAAACTTGGCTGATTCATGGGTACAACCTGCACGGCCCAGCAGATACTACCATGGGAAGCTGGCTGGGCAGACTGGTCCTTTTCTGCAGTCATTTCTTTGTTTCTATACACAGACACACAAATATATAGAACAGATATAAATAGATCTAGATAGCAATAATCAGTTAAATGTGAACAGGAATGTGAAAAGTCTCTTAATATTGTACTCAAAACCAATCAAATAAGCACTTAGATTAAGAAGGAAAAAAAATGAGGCAGTATACACTTGATGAAAAGAGCCTGAACAAGTCAATCATGCTCACAGGTTAAAAAAAACAAAAACAAAAAGCACATGTAAATTAAAAGCCTCAACACTGGTCACTTAACTGATCCAGAAAGCTCAGGTACCTGGCATCTCACCCAGAGCTCAGTGGGATGGGGGGGGGGGGGGGCTGGAATGACAGGAGGGAAAGGGGTTGGATTAGGAAGAAGAGTAGCTTTCCTTTGCTCTGCCTCCTCTGTGCTCTGTCCACTCCAGCACCACCACCTCCTCTCAGGCCTGAATGGCAAAACCCAGGGCCTGTGGGGCCAGGCTGACTGAACATTTATTGCCTTCCAGCTGTACTGAATCTCACTCAGTAGAGAATAGCTTTCTGCTTCCTGATCCAGCTCTTTCTATCTCAGGCAACAAAGGTGAGCCTGGAGCCAAAAGCGCAAAGGGAATCATTTTGGGAAAGTTATGAGGGACTGAGTAGGGGATGAAAGGGGAACAGTGGGGTGCCATGTGTGTGTGTGTGTGTGTGTGAGAGAGAGAGAGAGAGGGGAATGAGGGAGGGAGGCAGTGTTTTTCAGTGTGCGAGAAGGTGTGTGTGTGTGTGTGTTTGTGTGTCGCACACTGGGCTGGAGGTTATGCAAGGGAGAGCAGGACCAGAGCACATTAGGTCTCCTCCTCATCCTCCCACTGCAATGAGCATCCTCTTGCCTTTGATCTTGGCGTCTATCCTCCAGATCTGGGAACCTCAGATTTTTTTTTCTACCTCTTCAAATACTGGAACCCGCCTCCAATCCTTCCTAATCTCTCCTTCCCTTCCTCGATTCCAGAACTTCCCTCTCTCTCCTTCCTCTCCTCCCATCCTAGATTCCTAGATCTCCCCCACCCCTCACAATCTGCCCCATCTCTGGTCTTCTTCTTCCATTCCTGGTTCTCCTCCCCCCATCCCTTCCTCCGTCCATCCCTGGTCCTCCCACCCTTTCCCCACCCCTATGAGCTCCTTCCTGTTCTGATACGAGATCCCTTTTCCTCACCCAAGAAAAGGAAAATAAATTGTATAGACCCAAGCAAGGTTTATAATGTAATGCAAAAGATGGAAATGCTTGTGAATGCACTTCAGACGGTTCACATTTTTGCCACAGAATTCACCCTTGACCTGCAGTAGGAAACTTTAGGGCTCTGCCTTAGACCTAATCCCTGTTGTCTGACCTGGGGGGAGAAGGGGTACAACAGCACTTTCAGTGCCTAGGGGGTGACAAAATCCTAAATCCATCACTGCCCCCTCCCCTCCTGTTCCCTGCAAAAGACAGGAGGGGAGGAGAAATGACAGGAAGGGAGTGGTTGGCTAGATGAGCAGAGACGCTTTGCTCTGCTCTGGGCTCCGGACCATCCGGCCTCACCCCCTCCCCTCCTAACCCTTGCACGCTGCTGCCTGGAGCAAGAAACAGATTGCTCCGGTAAGCGGGATATTTGACTGACACCAGTCTATCCTCCATGGGCAATGGGGATTTCATTGCACGTTAAAATCTTTATTATATAAAGAGGGAGGTTTTCAAGAGCTATTTATCTGGGTAAAGAGGCTGTCTGAAAATTGCCCTGTACATGGGTAAAAGCACACTCGGGGATCGACAGCACGCTTACGTTTTACCCGCAGGAAAAGCAGGCGAGCCTAGAGGCAGGGTCAGGTCAAGGAGGCATCAGTGGGCACAGTTTTTCAGACTCAAACCCACGTGTACTGTTTTCCAGGGAAAGCTTTCTGCAGGAAAAAGCAGGTGCAAGTTTCGGTGGGTGCTTATCCCTGGGGCAATTTTCCAAGGGTAAAGACTGCTCGTGCTTTGCCTTTGAGAGCTGGTGCAAAGTCTGCGGGGAATCTTGCCCACGGGCTTTGCGACTACTCACGCAGTTTGGAAGGTTGACCCCCCCCCAAAAGATCCATATTTAGGGTGCAACCCAAACCCACAACAGTTGGCCTTAATTTTTAGGAATTTTTTTTTTTTTTTAGTTATAGTCCCATCCATTTTTAACTCCTGCTCTTTTGGGTTTCCAGCTCATTAGGAACCAGGGCCGTGATCTGGCGCCATTGCCCTGGCGGATTTCTTACCCCTATTTCAGATCCCCTCCCAACTTACGTTAGCCTAGTTAATGTAGCAGCAGTCCTTGCCTGGGGGGCCCACTTACCAGGGCTCCTTCTGGAACCCTGTAATCCTGGGCTTGAAAGCCGGCCCCTAGGAATCGCTGTTGCACAATGGCTGTGGCTCCCACCTAGAGCGTCTGGGCACGGCCTCTCCAGCATCCTCAGAAGGGACCTGAACCCTGGTCCTCCTGCAAGCAAGGCAGGACGCAGCTCCGGCCACTGAGCTGACCCACCCTCGCTTTCCATGCTGTGTTTCTACAGCGCTTTGCATGCATCCGGCATAGACTCGTCGTGAATTACTCAGATTCACAAGTGTGCAGCTGGCTAGGTTACAGCAGTTTCCCCAAAAACATCACATGCAGGTCGGCCCGCTAGCTCAGGGCGGGAAACCTGGCTTTGATATACGGGTCCCGCTGCTGCTTACCTGGGCTGGGGATGCTGCAGAGGCAGTGGGCACAGCCATGGGGATGCAGTCTGAGTCCGCTGTCATCGCACGACGATGACTCCAAGTAGCCAGACTCAAGGTGCACTGACCCCAGGTCCTGGAGGGGAGCTACAGTCTGCAACTCCTGGGTCAAGGATTGTCACTGCATTGGCCAGGCTAGTGGGGCGGAAAGGAGTGAAAGTGGTAAAAGCTCCAGGGAGGTGTGAACAGAGGCACCCAGGGTCGCAGTTCGGTAAAGGGGTTGAACTGATAGAGCCTGGGAGTCACAAGGTTCAGGAGACAAAGGTTGCCTGGGCGAAAGACAAAATGTAAAGTCAGGGACTAATGTGTTAAACAGAAAATAAAACTGCTCTGCTCTCAATGTCATCGAACAGCACACAGACAACTGCACAACAGAACAGAGGAAGTTGTGAAAAGGAACGGTACTGACAAACAGAAACCTGTTCTGAATCTTTAACATGCCTGCTTTCTTGAAAGCTGCATAATAAAATGCTGAATATTTAAGAACTTCACAAGCTTTATTCTTCTTCGGTGACAAAGTGAAATGTGAAAGGAGGAATCAATTATTTGGTTTGTTATAACTGCTAAGTGAATTCATTTACAAATATTTATTTTCCGAAGCACAATGCTGCTGTGAACAGACATATTTTTTTCTTGATATTTCAGAAACTGGGAAAAGAAGCATCAGGTCATTAAACTATTATATCAGATATTTTATTGTATGGATATTTACTGACTCAGTTTTTGGCATTGTTTAATAGTAATTAAAGCTGATGCATTTCTTTTTTATTTTAGACTAGTGAAAAGTGTCCAGCATTGCTTGGATAGTTTAGTCTAGAACAGTCTCTGCATGTATAGGAGCCTGTGCCTTTGCCTATGTTTGTGTGTGTGAATGCCTCTGCCTTTCTGTTTGGGTTCCTGTGCCTGTGTATGTGTGTGTGTTTGGGCGAGCCTGTGTATGTGCGTGCCTGTGCATGTTTGCCTGTACCTGTGTGAATGTGTTTTTTTTAGAGATGTGCTTTGTTTTATTTTATCAGTTCGTGCTTTGGTTCCAGGCCCCCCGGAACCATTTCGTTTTTTCCGTGCACTAACTCCGGAAGTAGAAAACTAGGTAGTGCGCACTAACGGTAATTAATGTGCACTAACATGTATTTTCTGCGCACTATACGGTAGTGCCGTCAGTGCGCACTAAGAGGTAGATTTTAAAAACATACGCGCGCACGAACAAAAGTACGCTGGATTTTATAAGATACGCACGTAGCCACGCATATCTTATAAAATCCGGGGTCGGCGCATGCAAAGGGGTGCACATTTGTGCAACTTGCGCGCGCCGAGCGCTGCGCGCGCTGCCCGTTCCCTCCGAGGCCGCTCCGAAATCGGAGCGGCCTCAGAGGGAACTTTTTTTCTACCCCCCGCACCTTCCCTTCCCTTACCTAACCCACCCCCCTGGCCCTATCTAGACCCCCCCTACCTTTATCGGAGGAGTTACTACTGCCTCCGGGCAGTAGTAACTTACGCGCCCCGGTGCGGCAGGCCCCGACACAGGCCGCTGTGTCGGGGCACTCGGCCATGCCCCCGGACCGCCCACACGCCCCCCCGGACACGCCCCCTATCCCTAACCGTGCTCCCTAGCCAAGCCCCCGACCGCCCCTTTTTGCAAGCCCCGGGACTTACACGTGTCCCGGGGCTTGCTTGCGCCGCCGAGCCTATGTAAAATAGGCTCAGCGCGCGCAGGGGGGGTTTGGGGTAGGTTTTCGGGGGGGTACGTGCGTATCTTACGCGCGTACCCCTTTGAAAATCTACCCCAGTGTCTGCATATTGTTAGTGCATACCATTGGGACGTAGTGCGCACTAACTCCATGAAAGTGCACATTAAATGCTGTTAGTGTGCACTAACACGAAATATGAAAATTTCACGAAATTTTGTGGAATGTTTTCCGTGTCGGGGTGCTCCCGAAACATGACGAAATAGACAATTTCATTGCCATTGTCTATTTCGTCAAAAAAGAATGCACAACTCTAGTATTTTTGTGCATGTATGAGTCTATGTGCATGCATGGGAGCCTGTGTGTACTTTTGCAATCTTGTGTGCGCTTCTGTGTGCTAGCATGAGCTTGCAGGCGCACTTGTGCAAGCTTGCATGTATTTGTGTGTGCATATTTGTGAGTGTGCCTATGCCTGCCTGTCCTTGTGTGTGGGAACAAGAGAAAAAGGACGTCACAGACAGAGCATATTAGTGAACAACATTGCCCGATGTTGCTCGGGTTGTCTGGTCAATAACTGCCTGTGTGAATGTTTGCACCTTTGTGTGTGCCTGGATGCCCTGCCTGTGCGTATGTGTGTTTGTGACAGTCCTTTGCAGACAAAGCATATTGTTTTTGCAAATTGTGCCTTCCACTGTTCCAGGTGGTACCTGGTGGCCACAAACACAACCGTGTGGCTGACATGAATGACCGAACTCGAACAACACAATTGTGTATATATATAAATAGATATAGATTATGATAAATTGATCTTTGAATGTTTGATTCCTATTTATTTTCTATATGCAATGTATTTGGTTTTAATTAGTTCTTATCCTATTGTACCATGCCTTATTTATTTATTTAATTATTTCTTATCCACCTATAATATAAAAGTGCTAAGTGAAGTACAGATAAAGTGCCTTGAGCACTTTCATGGGAAGGCATAAAAGAAATAAAGTATTATGATATGTTTTTTTCTCTCATCTGTTGATTGAAAGGCTTGAGATGTGGTTTATTATGTTGGTAAACCCTGAGTCATTATGCAAACACAAACATAGGCAGGTGCTGAGCCAGACATGGTTGCAGCAAAACAACATTAACAGACTGGGTCTGAGGGTATGAACATTAAAATATAGCCTTCACTTAAGACACGGCATGCTGTATCTGGATGTTAAACCACCCTCCTGTGCAATCAAATGTTAAGACACCCCAACCCCTGGCTGTGCTATCTCTACCTAACCCATGCCCTGCAGTCTTTCAGAGCTGCCTTATCATATCACAGCAAGGGTTTGACATCATGAAGCAGCCTCATCAGCCAATCACGTGCAGACCTTCGACCCCCCAGCATCCACAAGAAGGTGGGGAAGGCATTATAGGGTGTTGTGTGTGTCTTGGGTGGTATCAGATATTTATTGTGACCCGCTTTGATATATATGGAATAGCAGGATATCAAGAAAGAATTAATAAATAATTACTAGCAATATGATGTTGACTGTAAATTATTCTTACTTTTCTAATTAAAAGATTGGCTTGACAAGATGCAGTCTCTTTTTCATCTTTGTTTTAACCCTATACATTTCAAACGGTTGGCCTAATAAATATTAAGCACTTTGACCTGCGCAGGTTAAGATTTTGCCGCTGGCTCCTCTTCTATTATTTCACCCCCATCACAAGAACATCAGCACAAAATACACAATGAGGACGCGTGATAGTGAGCATAGGTTGCTAAGGCAGTTTGGAGGCAAAAAATCTTTCAGAATGCCAACAGGATAAATGTTAATCTTCACTATTATAAAATGATTCGCAATAAATTTCTGGCTGGCTGGAGTGTAACGCTCAAAGGTGAAGGAATGCAAGTCACAAGAAGAAGTCGTGTTCAGCCGATGCCGGGCATCGTTCTGTCTATTAATACTCAAAAATGAAGATATACTGTCAATGCACTTTTAAATCATGGTGAGCTTTGGAAAAACAATCTGAATAATAATAATAGTCTGTTTACCCCATTCCCTACCCTTCTGGAGGAGGCTACCCAAGAGGCTTAGGGGAAGGCTACCCAAGGAGCTGTTAAAATCAGGTCTGGTGCAAAGTGTGTTTGGTGCCCTAGGCAAATCTACAGTCATGCAACCCCCCTCCCCCGACTTGCCTCCAGCACAGCGCTCCCTCCTACTGGCGGCAGTGGCTCCAGCACAGCAATCCCTCCTACTGGCGGCAGTGGCTCTAGCACAGCGCTCCCTCCTACTGGTGGCAGTGGCTTCAGCACAGCGCTCCCTCCTTCTGGCGGCAGTGGCTCCAGCACAGCACTCCCTCCTACTGGCAGCAGTGGCTCCAGCACAGCAATCCCTCCTACTGGCGGCAGTGGCTCCAGCACAGCACTCCCTCCTACTGGCGGCAGTGGCTCCAGCACAGCAATCCCTCCTACTGGCGGCAGTGGCTCCAGCACATCGCTCCCTCCTACTGGCGGCAGTGGCTCCAGCACAGCGCTCCCTCCTACTGGCGGCAGTGGGTCCAGCACAGCGCTCCCTCCTACTGGCGGCAGTGGCTCCAGCACAGCAATCCCTCCTACTGGCGGCAGTGGCTCCAGCACAGCAATCCCTCCTACTGGCGGCAGTGGCTCCAGCACAGCGCTCCCTCCTACTGGCGGCAGTGGCTCCAAGACAGCGCTCCCTCCTACTGGCAGCAGTGGCTCCAGCACAGCAATACCTCCTACTGGCGGCAGTGGCTCCAGGACAGTGCTCCCTCCTACTGGCGGCAGTGGCTCCAGGACAGCGCTCCCTCCTACTGACGGCAGTGGCTCCAGCACAGCAATCCCTCCTACTGGCGGCAGTGGCTCCAGCACAGCGCTCCCTCCTACTGGCGGCAGTGGCTCCAGCACAGCAATCCCTCCTACTGGCGGCAGTGGCTCCAGCACAGCGCTCCCTCCTACTGGCGGCAGTGGCTCCAGCACATCACTCCCTCCTACTGGCGGCAGTGGCTCCAGGACAGCGCTCCCTCCTACTGGCGGCAGTGGCTCCAGGACAGCACTGTCTCCTACTGGCGGCAGTGGCTCCAGCACAGAATCCCTCTGGACCTCGTGCAGGTGGGATTTTGCCACCACCCCCCCCCCCCCTAAATTGTACCTCTCTAGGTGGCCACTTAGTTTGCCTAATGGAGGTACTGGCCCTGGTTATAACTGACCCTCAGGCAGCCTCCCTCTACAAAGCAACTGTGAAAAAGGTCAAAAAACTCACACCCAGGGCTTCTCAAACTTGCTCTCGGGGAACCTCTCTCCACCAGCCAGTCAAGTTTTTAGGATATCCTTTATGAATATTCATGAGATAAACATATATATATATTGGGTCTTCAACGTATGCAAATTTATGTCATGCATATTCATTGTGGATAGCCTGAAACTGACTGCTGGGAATCCCAAGGACCGGTTAGAGAAACCTGCTCACGCCTAAGGATAACATCCAGATTTTAATTCACTCTCGTCACTCCCAAAAATCCACATTTATTCAGTTTATCTAAAGTTGCTAAAAAGGACACAGGTGGATCTTTTATTTTCCATGCCTTCTTTCGTGAGCTAATTAGTTCTATAGTCTCCTAAGCCTACTGCAGTCGCTCTCCTTTTAGAGCTCTGTAATTAGACACTCGGGGACCAATGCAATAAGATGCACGTTGAAAATGGGCGCTCATGTTGAGCACCAGTTTTCCTATCATGCATGCGGCCACAACCCCATGGCGCCCAATGCAGTACTTAAATGAGGGGCTGCATGAAAAAGGATGCACTCGGGGAGAATTGTGCATCCCTAGCGCTGAAATGCATCGGGCACTCACAACTGCAACGGGCGCTCAAGACGAGCGCCTGTTTTTATCCCACTTCTTCTGGCTGATTTTGCTGAAGTTGCGGAGGATGCCCATTGCCCATAGTTAAGGGTCACTTGCTATGGGTGTCTAAATTGTGCATCCAGAAGAATTGTTTGTTTTTTTTAAATCAAGCCAATATATGTTTACAGCCGAATTTTAAAATGGTCACGCGCGTAAAAAAAACGGGGGTTACGTGGATGGCCGGGCCTTGTGCTAGCTGCGCACATTTTCAAACAGGCCCAGCCAAGGGCGTAACCCTTGTTATGCGCAGCAGTGCCGGGCCCAGAGAAAGGGGCAGGGAGGGGCGGTCCAGGGGCGGGGAGGGGCAGGGCTGGAGGCAGCTGGTACAGTGGCCATTTGCCGCTGTCTCGGGGAAGCGTGCGCTGGTAGCCTGCCGGTGCATGCAAGTTGCTACTGCTCCTGAAGAGGAGCAAGAGGTAAAATAAAAAATTTGGGGTTAGACAAGACAGGGATAAGGGATGGGGGGAAGAGGGGAAGAGGGAGGAAGGTCAGTTAGGTGGGTTGAAAAGTTCCCTCCCAGTCCGCTCCTTAATTGGAGCGAACTGGGAGGGAACAGGGAGAGGCCCGATCTCGTCGCCGCACAGAGGTTGCATAATTTCTCCCCCCCCACCTTGCGCACGCCACCCGCACATACACGCACAGTTAATAAAATCCGGCGTGCAACTGCGTGCAGCCCTTGGGTTTTATAATGTGTGCGTGCACATTATTTATTTTTTAAATTTATTTATGCATTTTTTATATATCATTACACAGAACACAAGGTTCTATCTTTACGGTTTACATAATATAAACTATTATGTAACAGTTGGAAAACAGAATAAATACAATAAAAAAAGTTCAATAAAAATAATAAGATAGCTAAAATCTACTCGTAAAATAAAACTAAAATAACATAAGTATAGTTAAGAAGACAGAAAATAGGATCATCTGATGGACTGCTGACTTATATATCATCCTGAGCATTATAAAATCTACCCCTTATTTTTCAAGCGGTAAATTTAAGAGTCACAATGATACTATGTAGGAGGAACCACAGAGGACCGTATTTTTTTTAGTTCTCCTTAGCCCTTGACTAGCGGATTGATTTAACAAACAGCTCTGGGGCTGGAGTTAAATTTGCCAGGTTAAAAAGTTTGCGTTGGGCACCCAGCGATTTTCTGCATTGGGTAATAGCTAATAGCCTCATCTACATGGCATTTACATGTGAGGGATGCTATCGGCTACGCATATGTTTGGGCGCGTGTTTTGGACATTCTGGTCTCCTTATTGCGTCGGGCACTAGCCTAGGGCGTCCAAAACACGCGTCCAACCACAGGTAAACCCGTGCGCTAGGCTGGGCACATTTAATTGCATTGGTACCTCAGTTCTCTGCAAGCTTCTAACACCACTATGGGTTTCCGTTAATGGAAAACAAACCTACCCGGTGACCCAACCCCAAAGATTTTAATTTTTAGCTCTGGTGCTTCATGGTTCTTCTTTTATATGAAAAAAAAAATGTGGTTTCCTCACACTTGTTTAGGGTACTGAAAGGCATTAAAATATTTTGGAGTCAGGTGACTTTACAGCTTTTCTTTCCTGGACTCTTTTTGGCCCTAGTTACATAGGGAGGCATCAGCAAATGCTAAAGCGTCCACGTCTCGACCATTAAGCTGGGATCTGTTTTGCTTCTGCTATACGTTCATATTCTAATTTAGCAAAGGTTTCCTCTTATTCAGTGCCTATAGCAAAAAGCTTTTATAATTCATTGGCTTTGTGTTGCCACCATGACCTACTTGGCATACCAATGATTACAAAGTAATAATTAATAACCTGAGTTGACACTGTGCTTTATATTTAAGGCATCAAAAAGACTTTACAGCCTAACTAATGGCAGCCATGTTATTACCAGACTCCAGATCAGCAAATCAAAGAGATAAATGGACTTCTCTGGAGTCAAAATCGGAGTCCTGAGCAATAACTACTAGATTTCAACCACTTTATTTTTTGCTTCTCCTATCTTTTGTATGGGCATAATAACTGAAACCACATTTTAAATTTGTACAGAATTACATCAGAACACTAACTTCGCTACCAACGTTCAAGAAATTATATGGCAGTGTTTCGCCCCCCCAACGACTGTACCCATCCAGGTTTTAATGCAGGACTACGTGACCCTCTCAAGGTCATGCAGTGATCAGTGGCGTTGTCTTACAGCTCCTCTCTCACCAGGAGGCAAAAGTGCTAGCTTCCCCGCACAGTGCCCGTCTCCCATATAAATAATGGATTGTGCTGCTACCTTGCAGCAGTAGAGTCAGACAATTGTATCCCCCGGGGAAAGACGGGAGAAACATGTTTCTAGGAGTCAAGAAGTGAAAAAGCCTACCATAATCAAAATATTACACTGTGCACACCCTCTTGGTTGTTTGTTCAAACAACTCTACAGCTGTCATTAGCCCTAACAAGGAAGAGAGGCAGAATTTAATCCACTGCTGACATAGAAGCACTGCCCCCCCTGCCACCCATCATTATCTTCTCCTTTTCTCAGGGCAGCAGTTGTCTTGGGTACAGATGGTGCTATGCTACAGCACTACTCATTTCAGAAGGGGTTCCACAGCAAGAAGCCCAAATGTATCATCTATATTTTACAGCAGTGTTTCTCAACCTTTGGCATGCTAGGGACAAGCTCGCCACCTTCCTTAAATTATGTGGACCGGTTGCATCACTGATGAGTGGATGGGGGGGAGCAGGCAGGAGCAGGTGGGATAGTCCCCCAGAAATTTAACAAGTGAGGAGGAGGATATATATGTACTCCCTCCTCCACCCAATCTTTAATCTCATGGGTCAGCCGTGCGGCTGGTCTGCGTCATTTTAAGAAGGCAACGAGCCAATTTAGGATAAGCCCGCAATATTCTTATCTTTTGCACAGGGGACAGGAAAAATACCGGACTTGCCGTACCTGAATGTAACTTGCATTGAGCTACCAAAGGAAAGGCAGGCACTAAACCCATACAAAAATAAATAAATAAATAAATAAATAAATAAATAAATAAATAAAAGGTGCCTCTCTTTCTCTCTCCTCTTTCTTTCTCCCAGCCAGTCAACAGGACTGTTCTCAGTACAGAAAAAAAAAATTCTTCCCTCTCCCTCCCAGTTCAGCCACCAACTGATCACTGAAAAAACAAAAAAAAAAATCCCTCCCTCTTTTTTCCTCTCCCCATCCAGGGCAGCCACCAGCTCATCATTAAAAAAAATAAGAAGAAGAAACCCCTCCCTCCCTTTCCCTCCCTTCTGCCAGCCAGCAACACTACTACAATTAATACCCATGCCCCTTAGATTTTTTTTATTTTTTTTTAATTTAAAGGATAAAATATGATGGTGATTCATTTTAGAACTCTAGCTTTTAAGCAAGGCCCTTGTATTTGTAACCTCCTGACTGGGTGCATAAAATGACGCAATGGGGTTTCTCTATTGTTTAAGGGTCATCCCTTCCAGATGGGTTCGGGTGGGGGGGGGGGGTGAGGGGAATCTTAAAAATGCTCGTGCAGATGGTGAAGTGGACGTTAAGAGCAACAACGGGATTAGTGCAGGACTCTTCTTCTTCTGTTACTGAGGATAAGCATCAGCTCCCCTCCGTGAACTCTGAGCCTACTCTTTACCTCAGTGCTGGCTCAATAAGTGTGGCAGACACAGAATTTGAAAGTTCCGAACAATTCACTTTATTTTTTCTGGATGAACCAGCCAGCAACTACATACAAGGATGTGAAGCAGGTTACATTGTTGATAATTGAATACAACAGAAATTCAAGGGCTTCCAAATAGTCAAAATCACATAACATCCCAATTTACATAGGAACATAATGGTACATTCCTCTTCTTCAATACCTTTCTCACACAATTTCTTTTCCATGGTGAATGGGCAGTCTAACCCCCTCATAATCTTCTTAAATAGTACCATACTCCCAAACCTGTTAAGGAGAGATGTTCACCTTTAGCATACCCATATCTGTATTCACATTCCCTGGAACCAAATGCTACTCGCAAATTACATGAGTTGCTCTTTGACCTCCCTTACAATTTCTATTCCACTTTCGTCCTGGTCGTTCCTCAGACCAATGCCCTTTAAGGGGTACTCTGGGGCACTCCTCGTCTCAGACTCATCCCACTCCTGATTTTCTGGCACGCTTCCTCAGAGGGAGAAATGATCTCTTCCCTCACTCACCTCCTGGCTGGTGCCCCGTGAAGAGGAAGAAAGCAGCTCCTAGAGCAAGAGCCCCCTACATGGCCCCACTGCCACGTGGGAGGGTCCCTGGGCTCTATCAACCCACAGGCTCGCTACTCCAGTCAGTCTCATGCTGGAGGTGCCTATTACCCATCCTTTCCAGATAAAGGAAGAAACAAAAGTGCAAAACCCTGCCAAAAGTTCCCACTTTTATAGCTCCTGCTTTGCTAGGATCACCCAATCTTAATAGACCAAAGTCTTTTTTTTTTTTTTTTTGTAAATATCTTTATTGAGTTTTTTAACTTACAACGAAAACAGTTGTACATCCGTTAGACCAAAGTCTTTAAGGGAACATGCGCACTATTTCCCCAAATAACACATCATTCACTAAATATAATGCTCACAACTCTAAAAAAAAAAAAAAGCCATCTAGTGGTCTTTTATTAGTACTCCACAACAAATCTATAAAATAGTTTTCAAAGATGGTTAACATGATAACCCCCGAGTCTCTCCTACCCACAGCATCTTGTATGGCTACCAAAATAAAAAAGAGTGCACCATATTTAGGGTCTCCCTACATATCTGTAATTTCTGTAATAAAAACAGAACTATTAAAAGTAATGACTAGAGCAAGAATTGACTTGGATACCAAGTAATGAAAAGTTACAGTTTCATGTTTCGATTTCTTTGGGCATGCAGTCCTAGAGGCTCTGCATCTTTCCACCCTTCCCTAACTATCCAGTCCTACAGGCTCTGTATCCTTATGCCATCCCTGGAGCCATCCAGTCATAGTGGTCATAGGCTATGCCCATCCCCTGAGTCATCCAGTCCTAGAAATGACAGGTTCTGTATCCTTGTGTCCATCCCGAACCTCCCAGACTACAAGCTCTGAGGCCTTGTGCCAGTCCCTGAATCCACTAGTCCTTGAGACAGGCTCTGTATCCCTACACCTCTCCCCTGAACCAATCAGTTCTAGAGGTAACAAGCTCTGTATCCCTGTACCCTTCCTCTGAGCCCTTTAGGCCTAGAGGTAAAAGGCTCTGTATTCCTGTGCCAATCCCCTGAGCAATACAATCTCCTCAGTGAGCATTTAGAAAGATTTTGACTTTAATTTTGATTAGTTTGTGTGTACTGTAGAATGAATCACCAGTTTTCTCCTTGAATTTCCCCCATTTTTTCCTTTAATTATATCTGTTTTATCATCTCCTAAAATCTTGCTGGACTCCATTTCAATTGGAACGTTTCCTGTCCCCTAGAGCATTGTGGGTAATGGGCTCGCTTTGATGAGGTCATAGTGCTTAGTTTGCAATGCTATTAACCATTTTATGATGATATGGAACTTAGTTAGCAACACCAACAGTGGAATTGCATACCATATCCTAATATTTCTCAGTTTTGTAGACAAACATCTCTTAAGGCAGGTAGCCATCCATTTCCATACCATTGGCTTTTTCCATATCAATCACTATACCAAAACTATTAGCACAGCTGCCAAGTTAACTAGTTTCAGGTGTTTTTGGAAGGGCTTGGTTTTGAACTTATGTCCCAAAACAATGTGGTATTTATAGTCCCTGATCTTAGCCACAGACTTCAATGCTACAGAACCCATAACACATTAGGATGGGGTTGTCAGAAATCCAGAACTGGCCTAAGATCTCCCTTCTTGATCTGGGTAACACAGCAGCTCTGCATTAGAGTCACCAGTGCCATATACTCTGTGCCTGATATTCCTGTAGGCTGCCTCCAGTTTTATGTACTGTGATATTTTCCTGCAGTGCAAAATATGGGAATTCAGAGTTTTGAAAATCTGAGCTGGCTACCTTCATGTCACCATTTCATTGATCTTTCAATATTTAGATTTTATCAAAAGAGACCTCAGAAATGTATCATAATAGTTGCCAGATCTAAACCAGGATGTTTACTTTTAGTTTAGTTTTTACCACCACTTTAAAAAAAACTTAGGGCAGAGTCAGTACTTCCTCTTCCTCCCCTCCCAATATGTCCACCCGGAGCAGTCACAAACAAACCGGGATGTCCAGGTCCTTTTAAGCTAAGCATGAGAAACCGAAGATGCAGGCATATAGGAAAAATTGAGCAGGCCGATTGTATGGCCAAACAGAAAGACAGAATGGGGTTCACCGGCATCCTGAAACTTCACATCAATTCTTTCCTTTGGATTTCTTTCATTTTTTCTTTTAATTATTATAAAAAAAAGAAAAGAAACACAAAATCAATGAAAATCCTCTCAGCCTCAAGCTGCAGGGTTGGTTTTTTTTCTCCCTCTTTCACGCTGAAGTGATCTCAGAGGAAAATGGGATTGGAAATGCGGAGACCTTTTTGCATATAGACAGCACTGGCTTGCAGATCTGAGTCGATAATCTACTGAAAATTAAACTGTCTTTTTTTATATCAAAGAGAAATTTAATTGGGATGCAGAGGAAAAGATCGGGCAGGTGTGCAAGCTACGCCAGGCAACGTCTGCCGTGCAAAGGCTGGGAGTTGAAGAGTATTGAGCCCAGGCAACAGCGAGACGCTAGCAGCTTGTAATAAGTTGTCATGGCTTAATTGGGTTTAAGCTTACGTAGGGCCCCATTGGGATCCCAATTATAGGAGTATGGTCTAGTAGTTGGATCAGGGCAGTGTACAGTATAGTAATGTCACCACAACCCCACTAAAGCCTGCTCTACTGGTTCGTTCTGGCTTGCAGAAAGGCGGGTGACCCCCCCCTAGTGTCTGCGTGGATGAGAGGAAGTGATTCCCTTGCCCATCTGGCAGCAACCAAGAGGAGAAAGAGAAAAGGATCACCCATCTAGTATCCAACAGAAGCAGAAGTAAGCGAAAGGAGAAGAGCTGGTGCCCACAAGAGTTGGTGCCCATACAGAGGCGATGCCCACAAGAGATACCTATCCAGTATACAGAGGAGAGTTAAGGAGGTATCTATCAGATACACAGGAGAAGAGAACTTGGAGAAGTCAGGATCAAGCATTTGAATCGCAGGTATTTGAATGGGGAATTAAATTGTGACAAGAGCCCCGTATTTCACAATTTACCCAAGGAGGCTTCATATGCTAGTCAAGAATAAGGAAGGATGGCGGGATGGATCAAGGGATCACAGAGCCACTGATTCACAGATTTATTATTATGGTTTACTTTATGGAAGTTATAAAAAAAAGAGCCTTGCAGCCAGTGCCATATTTATGTTTGAATCATTGTATCAGTAAAAGTTGTGTTGGGACACCATCTCCATGTCATGCTTGTTCACTAGCTTTGGGAAGAGAAAATTACAAGTAACATCCGGGGCTCAGGAGGTTTATCCTCCCCCACTTATGGAGAATTCATTCCATTTGGGGCTAATGAGAAAGGCCTAGTATTCTGGGAGGGAGAACTTAGCCATTACACTGAGTATGCCGCTTGGATTTACTGCGGTCTATACCAGACAGGAGTTACACTTAATGTTATTCAGTCATCAATCTCCCCCATTCCCTAATCCTCATCAAACTCCAGGCAACACCAACACAAAGCTCTACATCAAAACAGACAGACCGAGCCAGTTTTGGTTTTACCCCATTGCATGCATGGAGATGTAGTTCTGAATTCCCCATAAACAAGAGAATTACATCTCTTTGTATGCAATCGGGTAAAAGCAGGACGGGCTCAACCTGTTCCTATCAGAAATTGAGAAGGAGACAAAATGATAAGAACATAAGAAGTTGCTAAACTGGGTCAGACTGAGGGTCCATCAAGCCCAGATAAGGACCACCAGGCACTTCTAGTCTGCTTGTTTCTGATGCACTACCAGAGAAACTACCTGGCTCCGGCTTTACATTCACATCCTCGCAACCAAGGAATCACTGCACTTATCCCAGGCTTTCTTGAAATCAGTTACTAGTATGGCCTCTACCACCTTCACTAGCAGACTGTTCCACTTATCAACCCCACCCCCACCCACTCTAACCCTCCATCCCCACTTTCTGCGGAAAAAAATGTATTTTTCCTCCTAAGTGTACCCCTTTTAGCCTCATATCATGCCTTTTTGTTCTAGAACTTTCCACTGGAAAATACACAAAATTATTTTTGTATCGCTCTATATTATACAAGTATAATGACCTCACCCGGAGCAGTGGGAGGGGCTGCAGGAGGTGAGGGAGGGGTGGCCATATCTGCACCACAGGGCCCATGACTGCAGCAGTGTAGCCAGGAGCAGAGGGGCTGATGGGGTTTCATGGGGTACAAAAGAAAGAGGAGTTACAGCACAGACAGCAGAAGGGCTGGAGGGGTACCCTGAAGCCCATCAGCATAAAAGAAGGAGACGAGCAGTAGGGCTGGCATGATGAAAGGCTGAGAGAAAAGAGCAGTAGCAGTAGAAGGGGATGCTGGGGTTCCCAGGCCCCGCCAGTGGCAGGAAATGGCTTCCAAACCTGAGGAAGGACTGGACAAAGAAGAGGATGGAGAGAGCGGGAAGGCAGAAGGAAAACAGAGAGAGGGGAGAGGAGGTGTATCAGAGTAGGTGGGGGGGCCTCTTTGAGTGAGGGGGAGGAGGAATGGAGGGGGGAGTGAAGTGAGGAGGAGGAGGGGGGAGTAGTGAGGGGGCTGGAGGGGGGAAGTAATGGGAGAGTGAGGGAGACTGGGGAAGTAGAAATTAAGAATGAGGGGACTGGAGGAGGGAGAGTGAGGAAGAGCTGGAAGAGGGGAGTAATGGGAAAGGAGGAGGATAAGGAATAGAAGTATTGGGAACAAAGAGGGAAGCAGTGGGAGAGTGGGGGGGCTGGAGGTGAGAAGGGAGAGTTTGGGAGGGAGAGTGGGGGAAGGGTGCTGGAGGGAAGAAGCAGTGGGAGAGTAGAGGGAAGGGACTGGAGGGGAGAAGTAATGGGAGAGTGGGGGTTTAGCAGGAGTAGGTGATGAAGGAGGAGGAGAGTAAGAGAGGGGAAACCTGGACATCCCTCCACTGCCCCCAACACACCCCAATACCTTCTACACCCCCCCCCCCACTTCCCCATATAGAGAAAGCCTCTCATACCCATCCCCCACTGCTGTACACACACACACACACACACACACACACACATGAGTGAGAGAGAGAACTTTTTCTCCCCATTCAACTCACTTCATTCAACTCACCCAACACTGCTCATTCTTTCCCAGCACCTCCACCCCCTACTCCAACCTCAGAACACATCACCACTCCGGCATGCACACACACACAAACACACATCCCTGCCATCTCCACTCACTCACTAACACCCCTCCCCCCAACCTTGGACCCTCTCCGACAACTCCCACACACACTCTCCCACCCCCCAGTCATTACCTAACACCTCAGACTCACACAACCCCACCCCAGCCACTCCTTGACACCCCTCCATATACTCTCACACTTCCACCCCTGTTGCTCCCTGACACCCCCACCCCCACCAACATGCCCAACACCTCCTAACCCCCACAATGGCACCCCATCCTGGCACTCTCTGACACCCCCTCCACACATCACACCCTCAGTTTCTCTCAGACACCCTCCCACTCCCCCACACACATTCACCCCATATCACTCAAGCCAACCTTATAACACAGACGCACAACCCTCCCTCTCCTCCTGCCATGTCACCAAACATACATGAGGGAAAGAGTGAGGCAAAGTGGAGTGTGAGGGGGAGAGTACACATGCACACACACCTTTCTCACGCCTCGATATTTACAGTCCCCCGGCTCATTTCCCACACTGCTCACACCAGCCCCAAAACAATCACTCGCACACACACATACACATACACACACATTGTATGGAGGGAGAATGTGTAGGTTAAAAGGGAGAAAGAGTACACCCGTGACACACATACCAAAACTACCACCTCCCACTAACACACGCATATATTGCCCCCTCACCCCACACACATGGGGGTGGAAGGGTAAATGAGGAGGGGGGACAAACTGACAAGTGCATTAGGGGAGAGGGGGAAGTGCACACTCACTCCTGCTTCACACACACAGGGAGGGAAAATGGGTGTGGGATCTCTCTCCCCCCCAACACACACACACACACATAACACATCATTCACCTCCCGATACTTTCTGCACATCCCCCATTCATACCCACAACAAATAAACCCCATTCCCACATGGGTGGGGAGGAGATGGGTAGAAGGAGAATTTGGATAGTACAAGGGAGAAAAAATGTAGCCCCACACCACTCACACACACCCTCTCACGCCGTAACACATACCACCTACACCACCACATAAATACACCCTACCCATCTCCACATATACACATACACCACTCCCATCCCCTCTACCACCACCACCACCTGCAGCCCCTCTACAGTTACACATGCCCTTCAAAGCCTTCTGACCCACATCCTTCCCTACGACTTCCCCATTGAAACCCCACTCCTACCACACAGACCTACCCCCATTCCTCTACCCCAAAACAGCAAGTACAAGACACCTATAATGCATACATCCAGATCATGGCGTCATGACATGCAGTTATCACGTCCTCTTTTTCGCAGAGTTCCCTTAACATCCATGCGCACTCAGTCAAAGGCAAAAAGGAAGAGGCGGGGTCGAGAATTCTAAAGCTCTCCCCCCCCCCTGCCCTTCCTTTCACCAAAATCACCTGCCCCCAACTAGTCATTCCTTGCATTTCCCACCTAGGCATGAATGGACATGGAGTCTACAGCAGAGAGCCCACTGACAAGGCTAGCAAGCAAAACAGCAGGGCCGTAGCACCTAGTATTTATATATTTAGCATACCTTTCCCCAGGCTTTCTGGAGTATAACAGCTCCCCCTTTATAGAGCTTTTGGCTAATAGTTTTGTTAATGATGTAGCAGGAATTTTCTTGGAGATTTCAATCTCCATGTAGACGTGTTTCCAAGGTCTCCAGCGTGTGATACCCTTCTTGACACACTTTCAGCCTTAGGCTGGTAGCAAATTATACCAGAACCTACACACAAAGCAGGGTACACCCTGGATTTGATCTTTGTGAATTATGATGTTGTTAACCAAGCTGTACCGGTCATAAAGCCAGTACCTGGGTCAGATCATAAATTAATTTAGGCTACCATTCCGTTTACCGCCAAAATCAATTCTAATAGAATGAACCAACACTCGTTTTCCTATCATAAACCTTTCTCCATAGAAGACTTGATAGATCAGCTACCACAAGCATTGAATATTGTAGAATACGATTGCGTTGATACTGCAGTGTCCACCTGGATTAACATTACTAAAACTACTGCTGATGATATTAACCCGATTATAAAAACATTAAAGAATAATAGACCCAACGCCCCCTGGTAAACACAAGAAATAAGGGAATTCAAAAGAAAACTAAGGCAGAAAAAAAGAACTTGGAGAAATAAACCCTCCCATAATAGCTTAGGAATTTACAGAGTTCTGTTGAGTAAATATAGAAATTTGATAAACAGTACAAAATGTGAATATTACACTAAAAAAAGTCATGACTTAAATTCATGATTTTACTATGGTAAAAAATCTGACAAGTTCAAAGCCAGAAGAGCAGACATTTGATAACTCCTAAGAAACATGTAAAGTTAGCATTTTTCTTTAAAGAAAAATGTCAGAATTTATATAATTCTTTCTCTTCAAATTCTAATCAAACTATAGTTATGCAACCATCAGATGTATCTCCTTGGATAGATTTTGATAGCCCTTCATCACTAGAAATTGACTCAAAAAGTAATTGAATCCAGCTGCTCATCCATTAGATACTATTCCAGCGAAAGCACTGAAACTTATTAGCAATATAGTTACCCCATGTATTTCCAAAATAGTTAATCTTTCACTTGCTGAAGGGGAATTACCTGCAGATCTGAAATGCGCATCTATTAGGCCAACACTAAAGAATAAAAATGGTTATCTTAAGGCCTTTAGTAACTATAGACCTATTTCAAATTTGCCACTACTAGCAAAAATTGTTCAGAAAGTAGTTCAAACACAATTAGATAATTATCTTGAAGAGAATCATATTCTTTTCCCAGCACAATTTGGCTTCAGAAAAAATTTCAGTACTGAGGCCTTGCTATTAGCTTTGATGGACATGGTCCTGAGGGGTTTTGACTCTGGCAATTTTGTTAGATTTATCTGCTGCCTTTGACACTGTTGATCATGTCACCCCTGGTCCATAGGTTAGCTGAAATAGGTCTTGGTGGTAAAACTGAAGTGGTTCACTTCTTACCTAAAAGATCGAACCTTTCAAGTTAGAAATGGAGATTCCTTCTCAAACAAAGTTAATATGGAGTCAGATATTCTGCAGGGATCAACCTTATTGGCAACTCTTTTTAATGTTTACATGTTACCTTTGTGTCGATTATTAGATGGGCTGGGCATCAATTGTGATATGTATGCCAATGATGTACATTTTTTAGTACCCATTGAAGACTATTGAAAACTTTCTGATGCTTGTTAAACTTTATTTATCCACAATTCAGCAGCTTCTAACCCCAATGAAATTAGTTCTGAATAGTCAAAAAACTGAAATTATACTTCTGAACCGCAAATTACTGCTCTCAGTACATCTATTTTGTTAGTGATTGATAATTGATAACCGCATCCCACGAGCAGGCTCTCACTCACCGTTGCTGGGACGCCCTATGCCGCAGGACTCCCTTGATGCGGCCTACGCCATCCTGGCTCGCAGCTGCCACCCTTGTGCAGTCCGATGCCACCCTGTGTGGCAGGAGGGGCCACTGCCGTTCTTCCCTGTGGCTGGAGCAGCTGCCGGATTGCTTCTCCACGGCCCGGCCGCCATCGCTGCCTTATTTGCGGTAGACAGTCGCTCTTGCCTCCACCCTCGTGGCCTGGAGGCCCCCGCCAGGGATCCTCTTCACGGCCAGTGCCGCCCTGGGATGCCCTCACCTTTGCAGCCTGTGAGCCTAGTGCCGCCCCCAGGGAGTCTCCATCTTTGTGGCCCGGAGGTCGCCTCTAAGGATCCTCTTCGTGGCCTGTGCCACCATCGGGACACCTCGCTGCCACTGCTGACGCCATCTTGCGGCCCTGAGGCCGCCCCCGAAGCCTGCCTGCTCCTTCGTCTTTGCGGCAGGGACGCCGCTGTCCTTGGTCCTGCTCCCAAGCCCTCTAGGTGCACAGCCGTGCCTCCTTTCATCATTTAAAGGGCCAGCGGCGGGAAAGTCCATGGCCCCACCATGGCCAGTCTCAGCTTATTTCCTGCTTCAGCCCTATAAAAGGGCTCAGTTCCTGTTCCTCAGGGCCTTCGATCCAGAATTCACAGTTGTCCGTGTTCCTCTTCGGGTCAGGGTCTTCCGTGGTCTTCACTTGTCTAGATGGCTCATCGTTCCGTGTTCTTGGTGTTCCTGGTCTCCTCGTCCTGATGTTCCTGGTCTTGTCCTTTGTCAGAGCTCCTTCGTCACCTGTTCCATATCCTGATGTTCCAGATGTCAGATGTTCCATGTTCCTGTTGTCCTGGTCCTGATGTCTTCGTCTCTGCAACCAGTTCCCAGATTCCTTGCTTCCACTTTTCCTGGCGTGCCACAGTCGTGGTCCGTGACCAGTCCATGGGGGGCTGTCTAGGTTGCCTCGTGGTACAAGGCCTTCTTCTCGTCTGCAGCGCAAGCCTCCAGGAGACTTCTGTTTTTAATGCCTTGCTTCTGAGAATCCTGAGTCTTAAATCCTGAGTCTTAAGTCCTGGTCTTCAGAGTTCCTTGTGCCTGCTTCCATCCAGGCCCAAGACTCTGCCAGAACCTGCTCCGCTCCAATGTGGTCCGTGACCAGCCACAAGCGGCTGTTTAGGGTGCGCCCCGTTGCAGGCCTCTACCGAATCTTCGACATGTTCCAGTCTCAAGTTCCACTTCTTCGCCTGAAGTCTGCTTCACATTCAGCGTGGTCCGCAACCAGCCATGGGCAGCTGTGTAGGGCACGCTGTGATGCAGTTCTCACCCAGTACTTTCGCCTATGTCCTGAATCCTTGCCTGAAACCTCCAAGTAACCTGAATCCTTGTCCGAGTCTTCTGAATAACCTGAATCCTTGTCTGAGTCTTCCATAAGTCTTCGTCCGAGTCTTCCAAGTTCCTGAGTTCCTGTCTTGTCTTGTTCCTGCCCTCAGCCTCCATCTGGCCTCATGCACTCGTCGTTCCCAAGCAGCAGGTCCGGAAGGGCTACCGAGTGGCCGGAGGGCTACTCTTGTGACCAGTATTGCGTTGCTGGGTCACACTGGTGCGTGTAGGTCCAGCGGAGGGCTAACCCTGCCTTGTTCCAGCTCTGAAGTTCATTGCCTTAGTTCCAGTCCTGCTTTGTTCCTGCTCCGCCCATGCTTGCATGCTCTCATCTCCCACGGTGTGCCTTGGGGCTCCTCCCTGAGTCGTGTCGAGGTCCAGGGGTCTCACTCTCCCATGAGCTAGCGACCACGCCTCCATGCTCACACCAGCCGAAGGCCGCGCTCGCAACAAATATGAATATTGAGTTGTCCACCTCTGCTCGCGACTTGGGGCTAATTGTTGATGGGGAATTAAATATGAAGAAATATATTAGTACTAAAATCAAAGATGGTTATAACAAGCTCCATATTCTCAAATGTTTAAAGCCCTTACTTCAGTTTGACGATTTTCGCACTGTTCTTCAAACTATGATCTTTTCTAATTTGTATTACTGTAATGCTTTGCTCTTTGGGTTACCATTAAGTGCGATTAGGCCTTTACAGCTACTTCAAAATACCACTGCTAGGGTACTGATGGGGGGCAGTAAATTTGACCACATCACTCCATTGATTTCCTTACACTGGTTACCTGTGAAATTCTGGATCCAGTTTAAAATGTTATGTTTACTACATAAATCCATTAACAAAGATAACAGTGAATGGCTGAATTCTTCCCTCCATCTTTATATTCCACAGCAAAATCGACAAACAAAGGTTTATTAAGTATGCCATCAATTAAATCAGCACATCTAAGCGAGGTCAGGGATAGAGCGTAATCTGCAGCAGGCCCTAAATTATGGAATTCTCTGCCAAATGAATTAAGATTACAAAGTGATTTTGCAGCTTGTAAAAAGGGTTTTAAAACATGGCTATTCAAGCAAGCTTATGAAAGTTCAATAGTTACATAATAGTCTTGCATTAGAGAATACTATTGCATTTAGAGAATTTGGTTGAGGCCTATTCTATTTTTATTTATTTTATTTTATCCTATTGTACTTTATCTGATTTGACTAGACCTCTTTTTGTATTTACGAATAACTGTCATATTCAATTATTTCATTTCATTTGTATTTTATTATTATGTAATTGTTATTACCATATATTTTATGTACTATTTTATTTGTTATATTGATTGTTTAAACAGAATGGCGGAATATACATCTAATAAATAAATACAATAAATAAATTTATGTCCTTGAGTCTCATTTCATAGGGCAATAGATACAGACTTTGCACTATTTTAGCAGCTCTTCTCTGGACCACCTTTACCCTGCCTTTATCCTTATAGCACTACAGCCTCCAGTATTAACATGGAGCTAGTTGGATCACTCTAATTCCATTGTCTCTTTCTCTCCCCATAAACTTTGCTGAACATTTTCCACAGGCACACACTCAGCCCGAAGCATTCACGTGCACAGTATGGGCCACACTGGGAAGCTCAGAGAGGCAGCCCCGCTGAATACAAGCTTGCTACATGAATGCCCCTAGCCAAGCATACATATGCTGTACAATTTATTGCAATCCTCCCCAACCAACACAAACACATACACACACAAAATTCCTATGACAAGAGCGGCTGCAAATACTTTAGGAGTGAAAGGGTTAAGCCACTCTTTTTCCTAGATTATCTGCCACACAACTGCATCCTATTCATTCACATTAGAAATGGATCATTGCAACTCGCATAAATGACATTTTTCCCCAAACCACAAAACTCTCTTCACAGAGGGGATATAAAACCTGGGAAGCAGAGTAGATGCCTGGTGTAGTGGCTGAAGAAGGGGTATCTAAACTAAACCTGGACTTCTTCAGTTCAGTGTTTTCATGAGGCATTTCCAGCATGGTTAAGATAAAATTACTCCTCTTGCCTGATCTACAAATATAATGATACAAGCAACTTTTTGTCCTGAATCATTTTATTTCTAGAAAGTGTTTTACACCCAATGTGCTTTTCTATCACAAAACAGTCACCACCTAGGGCAGTGCTTCTCAACCCAGTCCTTGGGGCAATCCTAACCAGTCAGGTTTTCAGGATATCCACAATGAATACGCATGAGATAGATTTGCATTATCCTAAAAACCTGACTGGTTAGGTATGCCCCAAGGACTGAGTTGAGAAGCACTGACCTAGAGAAGCAACACACATTAACCTGTAAATGGGTTCAAGTATATGCTGTGATCTGTACAACAGGAGCACCAGGGTAGCTTCCTCATGCTCTGTGATACATCACATCATAAACCCTATGGGGTAGATTTTAAAAGATGCATGCGTGCGGTTCCCGGCGTGTGCACATGGACATGCCAATTTTATAACGTGTGCACGCCGATGCATGCATGTTATAAAATTGGATGGTCGCGCGCTTGTGTGGGTGGCACGCGCAAGGAAGGGAATTTTTCCATATTACGCGCGGCGACTCAATCAGGCCTTCCCCAGTCCCCTCCCAGTCTGCTCCAATTAAGGAGCAGACTGGGAGGGAACTTCCCTACCCCCTACCTAAACCCCATCCCTCTTCCCCTCTCCTCCCCATCCCCTACAACATTCCTATCTATCCTTTTTTTTTTTTTTTTTTTTTTTTTAGAACTTACTTCAGGGTCGGAGCTGAAGTAAGTTGCGCGCACTGACCGGCTGCCAGCGCGCGAATCATCAGGACAGTGTACAATGGCCCTGTCCCAGCCCTCCCCCTCCCCTTCGGAGAGGCCCAGCACCTGTGCGCATACCGGGGTTTACGTGTGTGGCCGGGCCCATTTTAAAATGAGCACAGCGTGCTCAAGGCCCGGCCACGCTCGTAAACCCCCGGATTTACCTGTGCAGGCCTTTTACAATCCAAGCTTAAGTGTGCAGATTAGGACACTAAGAATCCTGAGTTCTTACTAGCAAAGTGCCTGAGAAATAAAAAGTTTAGAAGGAGTTAATATCGGCCACATTTTCTCTTCTCTCCTGGTTTCTTCTGCAGGCTGTCATCATATAGGTCAGTCATCAAAAAGGGGGCCCGTATTTTTAGCTCAAAGGAGGCCAGATGCCAGATTTGGACTAACTGGAAAGCATATTGGCATACTGTGCACAAAATTGCACTCATATGCAAATTATATTACACATAAACATCTGAAAGCTCAAAATAGATTTTGCATATGTAAGAGAGAAAGAGGACTCAGTTCCCTTATCAATGCATTGGAGAAGAGACCGCTGATGGAATATGATAGAGGCTTTATAAAATCACGAATGGGGTGGAACACGTGTATAGGAAACAGTTATTTACATTTTCAGATAGATCCATGGAGTGCCTCTAGTGCTTATACTAACGGGCAGCAGATATAAAACAAATCGGAGAAAGTATTTTTTTCACTCAGTGCACAGTCAAGCCCTAGAATTTGTTGCCAGAAGATGTGATCAAGGCACCAGCATAGATGGCTTTAAAAAGGATTTGGACAAGTTCTTGGAAGAAAAATCCACAATTATTAGCTAGGTGGACTCAGGCAAAGCCACCACTTATCCCTGTAGGTGGGCAATAAGAAATGGATCTACTTTTTGGGATCTGTTGGGTGCTTCCTAGAGATCCGAACTGACCGCTATCAGAGACAGGATGCTGGGCTCGACAGACCCTTGGTCTGACCCAGCATGGCACTTCTTAAATTCTTATGTACTATTTAGGAGGCAGTAAAAAGTAACAATATATTTAGACAAGACAGAGGCTGCCCCTCGTAACCACAGAAAGTAATCGATGCAGTTAAAGAAAGATTCAACAGGAGAGAAAACAATACCGGGGCAGGCCTATTTCATAGGATTCATCCTTTCCAGGATGAAATTAGGAAACCCAGAGGCAGGTTGAGCACCAGAGCTTCAATGTGTGGTTGAGAAAATGGTGCAGGGGGGTAAGGCTTTAGATGTTAGGCAACATTGTTGAGAAGATGGAGGCCTATTCCAATGGGATGGAACCTGGCTGCTGGCACTAACAATTAGAAAGGAAATAGATCAGCTTTTAAACCAAATTACCGGGGAAAAGCTGACAGTCACACAGGAATGCATGATTTGGACTGACCTGTCTTCAAAGGATACTGTAAAAACAGAGAAGTCAGAAGTTCCCGACAGGGAAAAGGTAGTAAAAGCTGAGGTAGCTGAGGTGGATTTAAACGAAAAGCAGACAACATGAATGCTTCAAAATTACATGAATCAACTGCTAATTTATGCAGGCTGTAATTACAGCTAAAAAAAAAACATAGATTTGCTTGTCTGTAAGCAAATGTCAGAAGTCCAAAAAATAAGATTGGAGATTCGAATGTACGGCACTAATGAAAATAGATAGACATGGAGCCCCTTCTTGGTTTTGAGATCCCTAATATAGGGATTACAGCAGAAGTCCCTGGGGCCACTGTCTCCCAGATTACTCCTATCTTTATCTCACACTGTCCACAACACTGAAGTAAGCCACCAAAGGGGCTAGGGTTCAACCAGCGGGGAAGATGACAAACCTCCGGTGCCCTAAGCTCTTGGGAGTAGGTACCTTGTACAGTCTCTCATAGCCAGACAGCCTCTCTCACACTTAGGAAAATCTCTCAGTTCAGCAGGCTGGTTCTTGGGATGGAAAATAGTTTACTGTAACTTAAAAATAAAGTTCCAACAAGAATAGCAAAATCATCAAGAAAGAAAAACAGGATATCTCCAAGTACTACAGTGCCCATCGAGGGTCAGCCTCTGGACCAGTGTCCCAATCTCTCCCCAGTGATGGAAAAGAAAAACTCCTCTCCAAAAATAGGCAGGGAGCTGGTGCTGGAAAATCAAATTCCCTCCTTCAAGCCAAGATAACATGAAAATACTAAGGTCTTAATCCTTCTCCTTCTAAGTCACTACAGTCCCCACATTTCCTGCATGCAGGGCAAAGTAACACCCCGGGCAACTGCAGAACCCCACTATGACTGGTGGCGGGTCAAACAGCACCCAATCCTGTCCCCCCAGGTAGGGAAGTTCCTCCTGAACTGGGAGCAGATCAAAAAACAAACCAGCTCTCACAAAATGCAAAATCCTAGTACAGACAGGGGGGGGGGGGGGGGGAGGTTACTGGGATCCACACAGAACAGCAGCTTCCTCTTCCAACAAAAAAAATACATTGAACCACCCCTTCCTCGTACTCAACCCAGCTTATAAAGGGGAGCTCAGCCAAAACCAAAACAAGGGGGAGAGGAAAGGCCAAACAGCTAGGGAGGATCTAAAAACACGCAGATGTAAAAAACATCTGGTAAGGAGCAAAGCCTGTCTTACAGATATAATAGGCATCTCGGAAAAATTGGTGGAATGAGGATAACCAATGGGGACACTGTGTACAAAATATAAAGCTAGGAGAGGGGTGGCACTATATGTTAAGGATGGTATAGAGCCAAGTAGGATAAAAGTTCAACAGGATACAATTTGCACTCTGAAATCTCTATGGATAGAAATTCCATGTGAGATGGGAAAGAGTATAATAGTAGGATTATACTATCATCCACCTGACCAGGAAGATGAAGCAGACCATGAAATGCTAACAGAGATTAGTCAGGCTAATAATTTTGGCCTGTGTTAGGGTTTAAGATCAATTTAAGAAGGTCTCCCAGCTCTATACTGGGTTAGTGAATGTTCTCTTTTGCTTTTGTGGGTTTCAAGTTGTTGAGGTTACCCAAACTTTGGAGAAAAACCTTAGGCCTTTGGGCTGCCTGCCCTCTGCAGGAAGCGGCCTTGGAGTGATTTTATTTAGTGACGAAAGGAGTGGTTTCCAGATTGTTTTCCAGTGAGAAGTTGGAAACCTGAAGGAGTGAGTCCTTCTGTGTTGTTACAGCCTAATCTCAATGCCTACTTGGCAGAAACCAAGTGACAGTGGAAGCCCATCCTGTTCCACAGGGAAGGAGAGAATTGTAGATATATCTGGTCACTGCACTCAGATGGGTCAAAGGAGGTGGTGCTACCCTGGTAACTTAAGGAAGAGCAGAACATAGAGAGCAGACAACATATATGCAGTAGATTCCAGGTACAAGGGATGTCCCTAAGGGGAATCACTAATTCAAGAAGAGAAGAAAGGGGATCTCAAGAGGAGTTAGAGAGAAGTCACAGAAGCCATAAGTCAAATGTGTAATCTTGAAGATACATCATGCAAATTTCATGTGTAAGATGTATACCCTTGATGATACACCATGCAAATATACCAGATGCCAAATTTATGTTGAAGTTTTGCATTAAAGACTAGAGACTTTATTTTTTAATACCAAACCATTTCAGTGTGAGGAGTCTTTATTGGAATCAAATAAATAGTTACATGCCATGAAGTCCTGAAGCAGAAGCTTCCCCCTCATCAGCAGAATTCGTGAGGTGTAATCACGGCCAGTGCTTCCACTAGTGTCACGAACAGTGAGCCCTTTCACTGAGGTGTGATTGGCACTGCCTAGTAAGTGAACCGGCTACGCCCATGCTGTCAGCAGGCGGACACGTTTGGGGACAAAGTTTAGTCTTCACCTTTTATCAACCCCCTTCCCTACAGGTTGAGCCTTTGGGTTCGGGGGCCTGCAGAACTTAGGGAAGTCCCAAAGAGCTAAGGAAATCCAGTGGCAAACCAAGAGTCAGGGACGGCAGCGTAGAAGGTAGGTTGTGTTCCAGGCAGTAATTGGGACTGGCAGTCTTCAGGTGTGGATGGATACCAGGCAGGAGTCGGGGTAGGCAGCAATCAGGCAAGGTAAAGAAACAAGCAAGGTCAAGTATGAGAAATCAGTCTGAAAAGGCAAGGGAAGGAGAGATCTAAGAGGAAGACAGGAACTGGAACAAGCAAGGCGGAGAGAGGAATTAGGCCAGGGAGCAGAGGCAATGATCAGAGCAAGGATGGAAGGCTTAGCTGGATCCACAGAGACAAGGTAAGATCAGGGCTGAAGAAGGGCAAGAACAGGAACTGGAGTGGGGATGAGGGCAGGAGCAGAAACAAAGGCAGGATCGGGAGCAACACACATTGCAGAATGGGCAGGAGGACCTGTTGCTGAGGCAAGGACATCTGGGAGCGTGGGGTTTAAATAGACCAGCCTGCTGTCGTCTTCGGCTGGTGCTGTGGCCAGGTTCCCGCCGTGGTCCAATATCAACTGGGAGGTGACACACGTGTGTGCCCAGGAGAGACCCATGGTCTTGAGGAAGCTGCAAGGTGGCGTCTCTGTCGCTGAAGAGTCTCGCAGTGTCACGGGGCAAACTAGGCACTCAAATCGCCAAAATTTGGGTGTCAACAAAATCCCACCAATACAAGGCCAGAGGAGTGTTGTGCTAGAGCCGATACCACCAAAGAACGAAGCGCTGTTCTGGAGCCACTGCCACCAGTAGGTGGGAGCACAGTGGTGGAGGTAAGTTGGGTGAGGGGTTGCAATACTGTAGGTTGCCTAGGGCACAAAATACTCTTGCACCAACCCCGGGTGTAGTGAGTTGTGTGGAACCTCAGACATCCTGATAGTGAACGCTCCTACGTCGTCAAGCCCCCAAGAGGGGGCTAATCATCGTTTTCTATCTTAAAATTGTAAGGAAAGTAGACCCTTGTGCTGTGGTATGGTTGGTGCAGCCTGGAGAATGAACCTCCCCAGGCCCACACGACAGCTGGCAAATGTGCCCTGGGATAGGACTGAGCAGGAGCTTCACCTTTACCAACCCCTTTCCCCGCAGGTTCCAGGGGGGCCAACCAGGCTTAGGGCAAAGAAAGAGAAAGAGTCCAAAGCCAAGCTGAGATCTAAGTAGGCGGCAATCAGAGGAACACCAGGGGCAGGCCGAGTATCAAAGGCAGGCAGGGAGCAAAACATAGTCCAGGTCTAGGTAGTGGTCAGTTCTGGAAAGTCAGTCCAAAGCAAGGGTAGGAGCAAGGCAGGGGGAGCTGACGAGGCAAGGACGAGGAACACACAGCAGCACACTCTGCAAGGCAGGGGACCCGTTGCTGAGGAATGGAAAGGCTGCACTTAAGAAGCAGCCTCCCATGACGTCATCGGGCAGCGCCACCGGAGCCATTCCCACCACTGGCCCTTCATAAGACGCAGAAGCACGCATGCATAGACAGTGGCATCCCACCACAAGAGATGTGCAGGGAGCATCAGGTGGGTCAGCGGCTGTCGGCGGTGACTGCGGCCAGTTCTGGGGTCGTCCGGCGACTGGCCAAACGTTACAAAAATATCCTTATAGAGGTTTTGCAGGTGCAGAGATTTAATACATGTATCCATTCTGGAGAAAATTTGAATCGTCATGATTGGGATACATTTAAGTGGCCCAACAAAAAAAAGATTGTAGTACATGAGCTTTAGAGACCTCAAAGGCCCCTATCCAGGTATGAAGGGTATAAAGGCTTCCAGACAAAAAAACTAATTTGTTCTTATTGTCAATAGATTAATGAGACAGAGGGACTGAGGAAATGAGAAGAACATTTGTAGGAGCCATTGTTAGGATACACCAGTATTCTGAAACAGGTTGACTCAGAGGGCGGCAGTATCTTCCAGCAAGGCGGAACGAAAGGTCAGATTTAACTTACCTTCAGAAGCACACACACTGAGAAATCGGGTCAAGAGAAAAAGCAACACTTTATAAACTTCTAAATATTTTAGCAGAAAGCAGACTGGAAAAAAAAATACATTTTGTTGGGAGCTGGAGGTAACTGTGCGTGTGCGCATGCATACAGGGGTGTGCGTGTGTGCATGCATGCAGGTTGTGAACCCTGCAGGCACAGTAAAACATAGGGTGCACGTAAAATGGCATAACAGCATATATATCTTTACTACATATTTATGCTTAACTATAAAAAAATATGAAATCAAATATATTTTATTTGATGTTATCTATTTATTTAAAAAAACAAGTAGCGCACAAATTAGAAGTCAGCTTTTAAAAAAATTGCACAAAATAATTTTTTTTTTTTTTATGCACACATCGCCTGTCAAAAGTTTGAGTGAACAGTGGTGGAGGTCCTGACTAAGTTTCCTCCTGTACCAGAACTGGGATCTGACACCATGAGCCTTTAACTTTAAGTAAGAAGTACCTATTTTATAGGTACTTCTTACTCACTTAACCCAGTCATAGCAGTGACAGTCTCACCAATCTGGCGGGAAGTATTGGGCGAGGGAAGGGTGCCACCAAGCATCAGGGCTCCTTCTGGAATCCTACAAAGTCATGGACCCTAAATCTCAACACTAGGTGTCGCCACTGAACAGTGATAGGTTCTCCTCCCTCCTTCCCCCCACCGGGGAATCTGAACACTGCCTCTGCAGCATCCCCAGCCGGCCTGGGGAGTGGACAACCTTACCTGGGATTCAGACCCTCAGTCCTCAGCATATTAGTGTGTGACGCTGCCACTGAGCCGGCCCCTCATCAATTTTTAAACACACCCCCTTTTATCTATTTATATAACCAGCCTCAGCAGTGCAAGACCTGTGCAAGGCAAATGCTAAACTTTCCTAGATTTTAGCCACCTGAGGCAGGTGACTGCAGTGCAAAAACGTTATTTAATACAGTATTGTTATAAAATGGTGCCATACGTTTGCTTAAAAAGGGGAAAAAAAAAAACCTTGCTCTGTACTTTTCTGCCTGGATTTGAAGAGGGAGTAAATCAGTGAAAGAGAGTATCATTAAAGGGATGGGCCCCAGGATGTCAATTCTGTATGTAGGTGTTAAAACAGCAGCAGAATCCAATTATCTCAAAATCCCAGCCTGCCTCTCCTGACAGCTCCCATTCGCCCACTGCTGGTCATCTTCCCGATTCTCATTTCCTGTGTTCCAAATTAATCTATGCAAACGAAAAGAAGGTTCATCACACCACAAGGAGAGGGGATGGGATGGTGATGGCAAGGGGAAATGCAGGCCCAAATTAATCTAGATTACACATTCCATCCATGCCTCCTGTCACTAACAGATGTGTGAGCAACAGGTGTGCCCTGGTTCTTTCTGCAGAAATCCAAAAGCTCACTTCCATGCTATGAATCACCATGTTTTGTGATTATTTTAAACATTTTCCTGATTTACTTCTGGAGCATGGCTGAAATCCTTATTTTTGCATCTTTTATTCAGGATGCTCACCTTGTTTCTAAAATCTTTCCCCACGTGTAAAATGTCTTCCCGCCGCTATACTATATTATATTGTTTAGGGATCAGGGCACTGCTGATCCCTAAACAATATATGTACACAGATTTAGACTGGTGGCCATGGCTAACTGGCCAGTGCATCTGCAGCCTGCACCATTTATTTGCCATAACTGTCACTGTTCTTGTACAAAGCTTTGAGTCTTACCTGTACTGGGCTTGGAAATGTTCCTGTACAAAGCTGTGACCACCCATTGGCTGTGGGGTTACTTGCGTGGTCCCAGAACTCTCCTCGGGGCCAGGCAGAGGCTGAAATCCAAAGAAAAAAAAAGAATGTTACATATGGAAAAGTTCAACATCTACTATGGGATGGCATATCTTGCAGTTCTGTTTTCCTAAAAGTTGCATTGAAGATTCATATCAGTCAAGAACACTTTTTGCAAGTGTTAGAATCAGTGCTGTTAGGGACATACGGCTGTCTGAGCTGTGCCTTCCTCCCGTCTCTGAAAGTATTTTTATTGCAATCGCAGATTAATGGCCACCAGATAGGGAGGTGGACCCGCGTTCACAGAACTGTTGACTTGATTTCCATCTAGATTTCATCTCTTCGATTTTCATTATTAATTTTCAGGACATTCGAACATTGACAACACCTGTCTTTACCCCTTGAATGAATCAGCCACTTCAAGAGAGACTGACCATAGAAAAAGTACATTTTATGGCGGTCTTTGGGGCATCTATACTTTGTTAATTCTGACTACTCAACTAGCTCCTATGTTTAAGGTTCATTTACATATTTGGCTCCCCCCTTTATTTCATAGCGAGGAGCCTATACAAGATTTTCTGGTGCTCTCTTTGTCAGGGGTTTCGCCCTGAGGAAGCCAGTTTCAGCGAAACAAGGGCCTTGTCGGGGCAATAACATCATACCCAGGAGGAACACCATGCTGTTACTGTTTATAATCCAGTTTATAAATTAACTACACCTTTTCACACATGATGATGTCACACATATTATTTGAACAATGTCTTCCAAGGTCTTTTCCAGCAATCTGATGAATCTTTGAATGGTTATTATTGAAAAAATACTAACAACTTCTTAGTGCTTAAGTTAAGCCAATTCTGTGTTGCAAAATTGACATACATTGGTCACGTCCACTGATTAATACTTTTTGTGGTTAATACATGTGTTTTCTAAATGTAGATGTTCATTCTAATGTGTTATACTGAGTTGGTGTTTATTAACTGATATTTGTATAGGCAGGGACTATTTTATTTTAACGCATGTACATAAGAACATACAGATCTAGAAAAAGGAGTGGAGGAGTAGCCTAGTGGTTAGTGCAGTGGCCTATAAACCAGGAGACCAGAGTTCAAGTCCCATTGTTGTTCCTTGTGACCTTGGGCAAGTCACTTTACCCTCCCTTGCCTTAGGTACAAACCAGAATTGTAAATCCCCTGAATGTAATCTGCTTTGAAGTGCTGCAAAAAGCAGAATAAAAAAATATATGCTGTATGTCCTAATTAGTCACTTTGGATGTATAAGCTAATAAAGATTTGTTTTTAGAACTGATACTTCACTACTCAGATTTGTGCTTTTTTTTTCCCATGAATCATTTAGAGGATAGTTGAATCTCAGTCAGATGCATAAAAAATCCTCCTCCTTGATCAATGCAAAGAGATGGGAACCAACTAGGAGCGCATGATGCCTTATATGAAAGCCGCACAATCTGCATTATACAGCTGAAATCAAAAGGGGGGTGAGTGTTGGGCAGGTCGCGACTCTGGAAAGGAGACTTGTTCATACTCCATGGAGAGAAAATTGCCTGAGAATGCGGAAGCTGCCCAGACATGGAAGCGAGACACCATCCTCAAGCTGGAGGAGCTGGACAGTTCTCTGAGCAGGCAGAGGCAAGCTATACTAGACAGATGTCATATTCAGTGACTCAGGTAAATACCTTGGGAAGGCAGGGCTCTGTGCGCATAACAGAGGTGATTTACTTATCCTTTGATGAAAAAATTGGTGGCTTGCATATACCATGAAAATATGTACGCATTAGTAAAGAATGATGACCCAGCCTCAAGGCTTACCAGTAGAATATTTAGCTTGAAGGCAGGGAGAATTGTAAGATTTCCCACTGTAAAGAATTTTGAGCTATTCCAGTTCTTATTTTGAGCTCTGTTAGCCATGTTTACATTGGTAAGATGCTTTTAACAAATACAATACTTATATTGGGTCTTAATAATGCTCCCAGTAAAAGATGGACTGGCCAAGCCGCTACGTAATGGGAGTCTTACAATATCCCCGGACAACACAGTGCAAAATAGGGATGTGCAGCCCCAACATTTTCAGTTCAGTTTGGGTTGCTTTTATTTGGTTTGTTTAATGTTTTTTACAGTTCATTTGGAAAACTGAAAAAGAAAAACATTAAAGAAAAAAAAACACTAAAAAAAGAGGCCTTCCAGCAGCCCTGGCTGGCCTTCCCACAGCAGGAAACAGTCCCAAGGCAAGCATCAGGATCTAGCCCCACGCCAGTCTCAGTGCTGAGGTCTTGCCCTTGTGGTGGGACTTGGCTCTAGGCTGAGCCCAGTGCTGAGGCCTAACACCGAACTGGGCCTGATGCTGAGGCCTAACCCTGAGCTGCGCCTAGTTCTGGGGTCTATGCTTGGGCCGAGCCAAGCAATGGGACCTAGCCCTAGGCCAGGCCCAGCACCACAGCCTAGTTCCTTGCCGGGCTCAGTGCCAGGGCTAGGCCTAGCTCCAGGGCCTGCCCAAAATGGGCCTGGTCCTTTCTTACCACTTTCCTGGATCTATCATTGAAATGGGAAGGATTGATGCACAATTACTCCTGCTTGAGTCCCAGCATTTTGCAAATTGTGCCATCTGCCTGGGGATGGCGCCAATGTGATGTCACTTCAGTGCCTTCAACTTATATAGCTGACATCATTTTGTTGTACAGCCAGTGGAAGGCATTAATGTTTCATCACTTCAGTGCCATCCCCAGGCAAATAGTATGATTTTTAAAGTGCTGTGTCCCAGGTGGGTGCAACTGGACATCACTCTTGCCCATAACAATGCTGGATACAGGAAGGAGGTTCTAATACAATCAAAACCTGCCAATTGGCGAGGATTCCTCCTCTTTCTCACTCTGTTGATTCCGTCTTCTCTAACACTCCCTCCGTCTTCTATAACGTTCCCGACAAAAGAATTCCCTAAAGAAGCCAGGCGATTTCTGGGTGGGGGATTGTAATTGATTGAGTCTTGGGGGTTGGGGTGGGGTTTGTTTGTTTTTTTTTGTTCAAGACAGCCGGAAAAAAAAATCGGCCTGAACCGCGGGAAACGAATGAAGGCCGAATCAAAGGTTCAGCCAAATCACATCTCTAGTAATTAATAAGCAATAGTAGCTTGTGATCTATCTAATGTCAGGGTACTTGCCAGGTGCTTGTGACTTGGATTGGCCACTGTTAGAAACGGGATGCTAGGCTTGATGGACCCTTGGTTTGACCCAGTATGGCAATTTCTTATGTTCTTATGTTCTAAACCAGGAATTCTTTGTAAGAATCGTTATAGAAGACGGAGGGAGTGTTAGAGAAGACAACGTGCACAGAGTGAGAAAGAGGAGGAAGCCTTGCCGATTGGCGGGCTGTGATTGTATTAGAACCTTCCATTGAAGATATTTTCTGAACAGCTGAAGAGGACACTGTGGTTGAAGTTTTTGAAGAAACAGATTTTTGCCCTCTTGCATTGTACCTCTCTGTCTTTCATATATTATTATTGTTTTTATTTGGGTAGGTAAGAATGAGGATGTGTGTGTGTGTGTGTGTTGGTTATAGGTATGGTCTTTTAATGCAGGCACTTCCAGCGCAGCACTTATATCATTACATATATATTTTTTGTATAAATATTCTTTGTATAATTATTTTGTATACGGCCATGTGATTAATGTACAATTTTTATGATGGATTAAAAGTACATATTTTTGTATAAGCTTTGAAAATTATTGTTTTCACATTCATTGATTTCTCTCATTTTTGGGGTAAGATCATTTGTGGTTATATGAGAGAAGGTTATAGTATCCTTCATTTTTTTAATACCTAGTTGGTTGCCTGCTATATGAAAAGGTTCCAAGCCATCTTTCCCCTCCTCACCTATCTCAAATGCCAGAATTGAAGATTGCGGCAAGAGAGATTTCTTCTCCTACCCCAACTTTTTTTTTTTTTTCTCCAATAGCCAAAATGGGGCTAGCAGACTGTAGGCACTCCCTTACTCTGCCCGTCAACAGAGAGGTTAATTGCCCGCTTTCACATGGTAAGCAAGGGGGCAGGAAAAGGGAACCTGAGTTCTATTCACACTTGTAATGTAACATGACAGTGTCAGCCCTAGAGTCAAGTTCTTCGTCATATTGGTCCTAGGATAATCTGGAATTCTTTGCTGGTACAACATATTTTATTGGACTAATATAAATGCCATGCCGGGTCAGACCAATGGTCCGTTCAGCCCACTAACTGGTCTCTGACAGTAACCAGTCCAGGTTGCTTGGAAAAATTACCCAACAGACCCTAATGAGAAGATTCGTTCCTTAGTGTTTGCTCCGGGCAGAAAGAGTTTGCCTTCCCCAAGCCTATCTACCTAATATTTTTATTAATGGATCTGTCTTCCAGAAATCTGTCCAAACCTTTTTATAAATCCAGAACAATCAAAAGATAATTGTACTGCATGAGCTTTCATGACAAGATGGGCTCCTTCTTCAGATCCTAGAGTCTGGACCCAAGGCACAATCTATTCGCCCAGCCATGACTGAGACATCCAGAAACGAAGCAGGCTGACACCGGTTATCAGCTGAATAAATGGCAGTGTCTAAGAGAAGGCAGTGCCAGGCAACGAGCCACAAGTCGGATACAGCCAACTCCTGGGGCACAGCTGGCATCAGCCAGGGAGAGAGAAAGAAAGAGAAAGAGGGAGATGTACCTTCCAGTCACTCAGCTAGAAGTGGCCATGGCAACAGCAGATAAAGAGAATGCAATTAAGAAAAACTGCCAACATACCCTTTTAAATGGCAAAACATTTAAAATCCACCTTCCAGTATTCGCTTTTAATAGAGTTCTGGGTGCATCGACTCTCTCTGTCTCTCTCCCCGAGAGGCCTGGGAGCTGTGTGCAGCAAATTACCAGGCAATTAGTAGTTAGATAAATGGAAAGTAACTTGCCCAACAGCTATGAAAACACACTTATACATGGCAAAAAAGAAAGAAATTCCAACAGAATGATAGGAACAGCTGCCAAGTAAGAAAAACACAGGCAAGGAATGAGAACACAGTGAATATTTCTGCAGTCTGTTGTGGTGGACCCTTTCTGACTGAAATTTAGGAGGAAATCTTGGCCAAGCAGACTGAGAGATAGAGATGATCTCCCCCCCCCTTTCTAGGTCGCTCAGGTTGGTTGTGTCTGAATGCTATTAAATCCATTAACCGTGTGAAGTGAGCCCATTTCACTGAGAGGTATCCACATCACAAAATCTACCTTTCGCTATAAACGTTCACTGGTAGAATTAGTTGGACAAACCATGGGATAGGAAAATCTCAACAGTTTGACCACCCCTGACATAGTCAGTGGTGTTCCAAGGTGGCGCAGCATTATGCAGCTAAGTTGGCCGAATAACACTGATATTCAGTTATGTGAATAAATTAGCCAAATAACGTTAGGACTGCCGGAGAGCCATCCTAAACTTAGCTGGATATATTCAATGGACTATCCTGACCAAGTTAGCTGCATAAGTTTATCCAGCTAACTTTGCTGGTCACCCAGTGGCTGAATATTGATCATTTATTTTATTTATTTATTTATGTTTTTTATATACCGATCTTCTTACATTATATGCAAATCAAATCGGTTTACAGAGAACAGTTGAAAAACTTGCTTGGGGGCAATTACATATAACGAAGAACTTTTAAATAACAGTTAAATATAAGAAAAATATATATGACAAAAAAACAATGTCTTAAAAGTCTAAAAGTCTTAATGTTTTAAATAGAGCTTTTTAAATAGCAGTTAAATAGTTAAATTGAAGAAAAAAATAAATGACCAAAAAACAATGTCTAAAAAACATGGTATTAGGAAATATTCCTATTCCTAATTGTACAGATGCCTTACAAGAGGTTGGTAACAGAAGCCTTAGATAACTAACTTCCGCGTGAGTGAATCGAACGAACAATTGTGATAAGGTACAGGGAGGATAGGAAAGGGTAGGACGGGGGTGAGGGGTTGGGGGGGTCAGGATGGGTGGGTAAAGTTGCATTTATAAGGGGGGGAAATGAAGTTTAATGGGGTGGGGAGGAAGGTGGAGTTATACATTTAGAGCGAAGCAGATGCAAAATAGCAAGTTGAAAGCGGCTTGTTAGTAATCAGGGAAATGCTCATAATGGTCCTAACATTGTAGTTCAGTTGGGATTAGAAATGACAAGATTTTCCAAAATTTCAATAATATTCCCCTCACATACACACCCCCAATCACTACGCTAAGAAGAGATCTGAGAGATGCTCTTTTGATGGTGAAACCCCTTAGAGGTTTAGGGTCACTTCTCAGGCCCCACACGAAAAGAGAAGGTGACACACCACTCAGAGAGCTCCAGCATCACATATAAAACCATTAGAGGAAGAATTTTTTCCTATGCCCTAAAGCATCTAGTGTACAAGATATTGTGCCTTTCACAGTGCACACCACCAAAGGACGAAAACTAGTTTTCCCATTATGAGTCTTGTCACCAGATAAAAACTTTCACTCCTTTTCATTCCACAAATCCTCCCTGAACACAAATTCCCAGGAGCCTGGTCTGGGGGACTTATTCTCACATGTCTCCAAGGAGAAAAGGAACGGTGACTTGCACAAATTGTTTTAAATTGCCGAAATGTGCTCATGGCCTCTCAGGAGCCCCCTAGAGAGCCCCCAGCTGACAGCTAAGAAAGCCATCACAAAAAAAAACAAAGACTATAATCCTTCCTAATGAACACTTAATTATTAAAAGTGCCATCAAACGGAATCTCCACTCTCTTCCACTATCAGTGCTGGGCCCATTTACGGCTGTTAACTGGACTCATATTTCCAATTAAAGCAAGGAGAAAGCAAGGAATACAAATAGCAACTCAGTCCTAATTAAGGCTAAGTAAAATTGTTTCTTCTTGTAGCAAGTTACTATAAACCAGGTTCATGCCCCCACGAGCTTATCATGTGTTAGAACCTTACAATATGGACCAAGCTGTGTCTGGACCTGAGTGATATGTTTTGAACCTGTCAAAAAAGGATTTTCAACCTTGCAGAATTTGCAAGCCACCGTAGCCAAGGTGAAGGAATATAAAAATACATCAAAACCCCTGTGTGTTCTCCTGTGAACGACAAATGTTCTGCAAGAACCAGCATCCAGTACTCACAGTGTTAACAAGTTGGGAAAAGGGATGTACTGTTTAGCCTGCCCAGAGAACAGCACTGCATAGCCAGCAGAGGAGGAAATAGGGCCGGTGCAAGGGTGTTAGGCACCCTAGGTGAACCTTCTGCCTTCCCCCCGGTACAGGCTCTGGCTCTGAGACCTCATTTACTCAGACCGACCCCCTCTCTTACACTCACACTTAGATTCCTTATCTCATTCACACATGCACCCTTACACAGGCTTCCTCCCTCTCTCTCACTAACACCATTGCTCTCTCATACACACACAATCCCTCTCACTCACACACATACACAAACAGAAACGCCATTCATGGCCCACTGAGACTCTGCCTCTCTCGGTCCATTGAGTGTCTGCTTTTCTCGGCTGTGAGTAGGATGGGTGCTGCTCGCGGCCCACTGAGTCTCTACTCTGCTCACGGCCCATCAAGTTTCTACTCTTCTCAGCCATGAGTGAGATGGGCTATGCCCACGGCTCCACATGGCTGCATTTTGTTGCCCCCTAATGGCTGGCACCCTAGGTGACTGCCTAGTTCACCTATTGGGACACATCAGTCCTGGAGGAAACCATTTAGTAGACCATTTGAAAAGGCACAATTTGGCTGACTCTTTCTGTGTGTGAAGGGTGGGGATGGCCAGGAGTTGGAGCCAGGAGCAGAGGAGTGTATCTGGCAGCTCTGCAATAAGTTCTTCTCCTGAAGAACTAATTATCATGAAGGAAGGACAGAAGTCTGCACTCTGAGGAAACTGAGAGACAGCAGTTCTTGCTACATGTAAAATTCCAAAAAGCTAGATGTAAAATCCCAACAAGGGACAGAGGAGCTAGGAGCTGAAAAACTGAAGGCTTCCTTTCCAAAGAAATCCAGGCTCAGGAGCACATGGCTGGTTCACTAACCTGAGAGACTGAGTTAAGTAATCTAAACTTTGCATAGAGAGTATCTTAGGAGAGGAGGGAGAAGTAGTAATTCAGAATAAGTGGTAGCCCTTTACTTTAAATCCTACAGCCATCCCTGCGTTGTGTATGTGTGTGAGAGAGAGAGAGTGCACGTGTGTGTTTGTGTGAGAGAAAGAGAGAGAGGATAAAGGTTGTGCACAGCCCCCTTCCTCTCTGATTGCTATAGAAAGCGGGTAATTTTTAAAATCCTTATTAGTTTTATTTATTGGATGCTATTTGATGTTTCTGTTTTGAAATATTTTATGAGTTTTGAATTATTGGATGTTACTCTGTTCATTAGCTACTTTGAATTATTCTTTTTATTAATATTACTTTATTACTATTGATATTACTTATATTTCTTGATTTTATTGTTTTATGAGGAATGATAATGTTTCTGGTTTTCTGCCATCCAAATGGCAGATGAAATTTAACGTGGACAAGTGCAAGGTGTTGCATATAGGGAAAAATAACCCTTGCTGTAGTTACACGATGTTAGGTTCCATATTAGGAGCTACCACCCAGGAAAAAGATCTAGGCATCATAGTGGATAATACTTTAAAATCATCGGCTCAGTATGCTGCAGCAGTCAAAAAAGCAAACAGAATGTTAGGAATTATTAGGAAGGGCATGGTTAATAAAACGGAAAATGTCATAATGCCTCTATATCGCTCCATGGTGAGACCACACCTTGAATACTGTGTACAATTCTGGTCGCCGCATCTCAAAAAAGATATAGTTGCGATGGAGAAGGTACAGAGAAGGGCAACCAAAATGATAAAGGGGATGGAACAGCTCCCCTATGAGGAAAGGCTGAAGAAGTTAGGGCTATTCAGCTTGGAGAAGAGACGGCTGAGGGGGGATATGATAGAGGTCTTTAAGATCATGAGAGGTCTTGAACGAGTAGATGTGAATCGGTTATTTACACTTTCGAATAATAGAAGGACTAGGGGGCATTCCATGAAGTTAGCAAGTAGCACATTTAAGGCTAATTGGAGAAAATTCTTTTTTACTCAATGCACAATAAAGCTCTGGAATTTGTTGCCAGAGGATGTGGTTAGTGCAGTTAGTGTAGCTGGGTTCAAAAAAGGTTTGGATAAGTTCTTGGAGGAGAAGTCCATTAACGGCTATAAATCAAGTTTAGTTAGGGAATAGTCACTGCTATTAATTTACCAGTAGCATGGGATCTTCTTAGTGTTTGGGTAATTGCCAGGTTCTTGTGGCCTGGTTTGGCCTCTGTTGGAAACAGGATGCTGACCCAGCATGGCAATTTCTTATGTTCTTATGTTCCACTGTTGCACTGCATACAGAGTTTTTCTGTAACTTTCTGTGTATCTGGTCTCTTTATTCTGTATTTTGTGAGAGTCTGGCTGCTTTCAGTATTTGTGAGCATGATGGGGTATTCTGCTAGTGTGTAGTTTCAGTGTAGAGATCTATAGCAGCCTGATGTGTTCTGTTTTCCTAATTGGGGTGTATTGCTGTTTTAGGACCTGGTTTAATATTTGCAGTGTTGCCTTTTCATAGGTAGGATTGTTGTTCTTTGAGTGCTGGCAGTTAGTGCTGTTTTGATATAGAAAGTTTATTGTATTGTAATTCTGTTTTCTCATGGTTTTCTGCATGAAATTTCAGTTCACTGCATAGAATCTGATAAGCATTTTACATCAAAGAAAGTGGCACTCGCAGGGTAATGTAACAAAATATTTTTGCTCACGAACAAAAATGTTTGCTCACAGCAACCCAATCCTTAGCAAGAACAGGGCTTGCCACCAGAGATTATCCATGATCATTGAAGTCTGTGACTATCCTTGTTATCACTACCTCCTCTGGGAGGGCATTCCAGGAATGCACCATCTTCTCTGTGATAAAATACTCCCTGATATTGTTGCTGAATCTATTCCCCCTTAAAACTTCATATTGTGACCCCTAGTTTTACAGCTTCATTTCCATTGAAAAATCTTGGCTTCATGTGCATTAATACCTTTCAGGTATTTAAATCTCTATCACCTCTGTATCGTGTTTTGCCTTGCTTCAAGGGTATACACAGTAAGTTCCTTCAGTTTCATCTCATAGAACTTTTTGTACCAACCCTGCACCCTTCTGGTTTCTTTTATCTGGACCATCTCTAGCCTCTCTATATCCATTCTGAGGTAGAGTCTCCAGAAGTGAACACAGTACTCCAAGTGAGGCCTCACCAATAACCTCATAAGTGGTATAATTACTAGGGATGTGCAGTTGTTTGCAATGAAAAAGGAAATAAAGATATTTCTTATTTCGTTGCATTTCGGAAAGTAAAAACAATAGGAAAACTCACGAAATTTCATGTGGTTTGTCTTAGCGGGGGGGGGGGGGGGGGGAATGCACCTTAAAAAACCACCACCAAAACACACCCTAACCCTTCCAATTTATAAAAGCCCTCCCACCCTCCCACCCTCCTAACCCCCCCCCCCCCCCCCCCCCAAGACCCATCCAAAGTCCGTGGTGGTCCAGTGGGGGGCCCGGGAGTAATCTCCCGCTCCCGGCTGGTGACTGCCATTAATCAAAATGGTGCCTGTGGCCCTTTGCCCTTACTATGTGACAGGGGCTACCAGTGCCAATGGACAGGCCCTTTCACATGGTAGGAGAAATGGATGACCGGTGCCATTTCGAAAAATGGTATGGGCCATTCAATGCCTCTACCATATGACAAGGGCTGCCCAATAGCACTGGTAGCCCCTGTCACATGATAAGGGCAAAGGGCTGCTGGCACCATTTTGATTCATGGGAGCCACCAGCCTAGGAGTGGGATATCACTCTCGGCCCTCCCGCTGGACCACCATGGACGTTGGGTGAGTCTTGGGAGGAGTCAGGAAGGTGGGGGGGCCTTTATATTTAAATAAATTGGAAGGGTTGGAGCAGGTTTGAGAGTGGGGTGTTTTTTTTTTAAATATGAAATTTTTTACAAAAAAAAAAAGACGATCCGGGGATGGACCCAAAATGGCCCACCCCTATACACACCTCTAAAATTTACCTCTCTTTTTCTACTGGTTATCCCTTTTCCTATGCAGCCAAGCATCTTCTCAGCTCTGGCCCCTACTCTATCACACTTGGGCCGATGCAGTATGGTGTGCTTCACCGAGCACACCATTAGCCCCCATTTGGCCGCGAGTTTTCGACGCGCTATTTTTACCCCTTATACAGTAAGTGGTAATAGCGCATTGAAAATGCGTGGCCAACCGCCCCGAAACTAATAGCGCCCGCAACATGCAACTGCAATTTGATTAGTCTATTAGTTAGCCCGTGCGATCCAGAAAGTAAAATGTGCAGCCAAGCCGCACATTTTACTCTCAGAGATTAACTCCTGCCAAAGGCAGGAGTTAATTTCAGCCGGCACCAGGAAAGTGTACAGAAAAGCAGAAAAAACTGCTTTTCTGTACACCCTCCAACTTAAGTCGGAGGCCCCAAAAACTTAAAAAAAAAAAAACCTGCCTGTGGCCCGCGAGTTGGAAAACGGATGCTCAGTTTTGTCGGCGTCCGTTTTTCGAACCCGTGGCTGTCAGCGGGTTTGACAACCGACGCCGGTAAAATTGAGCGTCGGCTGTCAAACCCGCTGACAGCCTCTGCTTCTGCCAATAAGGAGGCGCTAGGGACATGCTAATGTCCCTAGCGCCTCCTTATTAGCGCGGGCCTTCATTTGCATAGTGAATTGCGCACCCAGGAGAGTGGCCTGGACACGCGTTGGGAGAGCGGGCGCTCGCCTTGGAGCACCGGCTCTCCTGCGCACTTTACTGCATCGGCCTGACTGTTTCGCTACCTCAAGATCATCTGACACTATAACACCAAGATCCCTCTCCTGTTTGGTGCACATCAGTTCTTCACCACCTACTGTATCCCACTGCTATTGATTTCTGCACTCCAATTGCATGATGCTGCAATTTTGGCATCGAATCTTAACTGCTACTTATTAGGCCACTCCTCAAGCTTTCTTAGATCATTAGAACATAAGAACATAAGATATGCCATACTGGGTCACACCAAGGGTCCATCAAGCCCAGTATCCTGTTTTCAACAGTGGCCAATCCAAGTCACAAGTACCTGGCAAGTACCCAGACATTAGATAAATCACAAGCTACTATTGCTTATTAATTACAGTAATAGCAGTTTATGGCATTTTCCTCTAGGAATTTTCCCAAACCTTTTTTAAACCCAGTTACACTAACTGCTGTAACCACATCCTCTGGCAATGAATTCCAGAGCTTAACTTTGTACTGAATGAAAAAGGATTTTTCTTCGATTTGTTTTTAAATGAGCTACTTGCTAACTTCATGGAGTGCCCCCTGGTCCTTTCATGATTTTGTAGACTTCTATCATATCCCCCCTTAGTCGTCTCTTTTCTTCAAACTGAACAGCCCTAACTTCTTTAGCCTTTCCTCATAGGGCAGCCATTCCATGCCCCTTATCATTTTGGTCGGCCTTTTCTGCACTTTCTCCAGTGCAGCTATATCCTTTTTGAGATGCGGGTGACCAGAACTGCACACCAGTTTTCAAGGTTGCGGTCTCACCATGGAGCGATACAGAGGCATTATGACATCCTCCATTTTATTTGCCATTCCCTTCCTAATAATTCCTAACATTCTGTTTGCTTTTTTGATTGCCCCAGCACACTGGGACAATGATTTCAATGTATTATCCACTATGATACCTAGATCTCTTTCCTGGGTGGTAACTCCTAATATAGAACCTAACATTGTGTAATTACAGCAAAGGTTATTTTTCCCTATATATATCAGTTTGCACTTGTCCATGTTAAATTTCATCTGCTATATGGAAGCCCAATCTTCCAGTCTCACAAGGTCCTCCTGAAATTCATCACAATCCACTTGAGATTTAACAACTCTGCATAATTTTGTGTCATCCGCAAATTTGATCACCTCACCTTTCCAGATCATTTATAAATATATTAAAAAGCATCAGTCCAAGTACAGATCCCTGAGGCACTCCACTGTTTACCTTTTTCTACTTTGAAAACTGACCATTTAATCCTACTCTCTGTTTCCTGTCTTTTAACCAGCTTGCAATCCACAAAAGGACATTGCCTCCTATCCCATGACTTTTTAGTTTTCTTAGAAGCCTCTTATGTGGGACTTTGTCGAACACCTTCTGAAAATCCAAATATACCACATCTACCGGTTCAGTTTTGTCCACATGTTTATTCACCCTTTCAAAAAAATGTAGAAGATTTGTGAGGCAAGACTTGTGATTTTATTTTTTATAACAGTTTCCACAAATTTTCCTGGCACTTAACTCAGGCTCATCAATCTATAATTTCCTGGATCACCTCTGGAACCCTTGTTAAATATAGGGGTTACATTGGCCATCTTCCAATCTTCAGGTACACTGGATGACTTTAATGATAAGTTACAAATTAATTGAAATTGGTCTGAAATTTCATTTTTTAGTTCTTTCAGAACCCTAGGGTGTATACTATCCAGTCCAGGTGACTTACTACTCTTCAGTTGGCATATCAGGCATACCACATCTTCCAGGTTCACCGTGATTTGGTTCAGTTGATCTGAATAATCACCCATGAAAACCTTCTCCAGAACGGGTATCTCCCCAATATCCTCTTTAGTAAACAGCGAAGCAAAGAAATCCTTTAATCTTTCTGAGATGGCCTTATCTTCTCTAAGTACCCCTTTAATCCCTTGATCATCCAATGGTCCAACCGACTCCGAAAGTTTGCCTCTGTGACCAACTTCTTTTCAAATTCTCTCTTATCCATTTAACTTGCCAATACTTATGCTTTATCCTATTTTCTTCTGATAGATCCTTCAATTTTTGAATGAAGATCTTTTGGCTATAATAGTCTCTTTCACCTCACCTTTTAACCATGCCAATAAACGTTTTGCCTTCCTTCCACCTTTCTTAATGCATGGAAAATACATCAGGACTGTGCTTCTAGGATGATTTTTTTTTTTAACAATGCCCACACCTTTTGCACACTTTTTGCCTTTCTAGATGTACTTTTCAGTTTTTTTCTATTTTTTTCATTTTCTCAAAGTTTCCCTTTTGAAATTTCAGCACTAGAGCCGTGGATTTACTTACTGTCCTCCTTCTAGTCATTAATTCAAATTTGATCATATTATGATCACTATTGCCAAGCGGCCCCACCATCGTTACCTCTCTCACCAAATCCTGCGCTCATTGTTCATTCTGTCTTCTCCTTCAAGTGTGTCCACTCTATTTTAGATCTTGGTGTCATCTATAGAAAGACAAACATTTTCCTCTAACTTCTCCGCAATATCATTAAAAAGATTTTGAACAGATCTGGCACTAAAAACAATCCTGAGCTACTCCACTTATCACTTTTCGCTCCTGTCACAGGTCACTGCCTAGGCCTTGCATGACCTACTGTTCTCTAGAACACTCAGCTCAGAGCCAACCACTTGAGTAAAATCCTGTTTATTAATGAGCTTTTTATGTGGGACATTATCAAAAGTTTTGCTGAAATCCAATTAAACCACTTCCAGCACAGGTCCTTGATCTAATTCTCTAGTCACATACAGAAAAAACGAAATCAATGAGATTTGTTTGACACAATCTGCCATTGGTAAAACCATGCTATCTCAGATTCTGCAATCCACTGGATTGTAGATAGTCCACTTTCATTTTCCTCAGAAGAGTCTCCATCAATTTCCCAACATTGAGGTAAGGGTAACCAGCATGTAGTTTTCCAATCTCCTCTTTTACCACTTTCAGGAAGATGGACCATATCTGCCCTTCTCATGCTCGACTCCAAAGATGCTCGACTCCAAAGATCATTGAACATGCTCGACTCCAAAGATCTATTGAACAGATCCTTCAGTAGACCTACCAAGACAGTTCCTTTAATATCCTAGGATGCATCCCATCTAGCCCAATGGTTTTGTTCATTTTATTTATTTATCAATTTTATGTATCACCTATCAAAGTTTCTAAGCGATTTACATTCATAAATTGATAAACAAACATAATAAATCAAAATTAATCAAGTCACAAACAATAAAACAAACAGAAATAAAATGTTGTCATATCTACTCCCTGATAAGCCAATTGTCTAGGTAGGGATCCACTATAATGCCTTCCATATGGAGGACCACTGCAACTATGACCATCATTTTGGTGAATGTCCTTGGGGCCATAATGAGTGAACAGCAGATCCCTGACCTGAAAATGTTGTCCCAGAACACAAAATCTGAGACATTTATGGTGATCTTCTCAAACAGGAATTAAAAAATAGACCTCTGCTCAGTCCAGGGATGAAAGAAACTCTCCTCTCCTTACTGCCACTATCATGGCACATAGAGTCTCCATTCTGAAATGGGTTACCCAGTGGCACTTGTTGACACTTTTCAGGTCCAAGATAGGGTGAAAAGACTCAAACTGCTTTTGGCCCACAAAATAAATTGAATAACTTTCCTGGCCATAGGCCTCAGAATCATGGCTGAATTTACAGAAGCGACTACAGTTTCTGGAGCCCTTAGGCTTCAAATGGGATCCATCCTCACGAAGCCTCTAGGGCTTGGATTCTCCCAGATCTTTGATCAGCATTTCCAGCGCTTCATAAAAAGTAACTTACCCTTAAAGGGCCACTTATTGAGGCAGAATTTGGATGAGTTATCTGCAGCTCAATTACACAACCATGGTAGTCTTTGTGTCGCAAACTCAAAGGCCATTGAATGAAAGGAGACCTCTGACAAGGTCATACATGGTTTTTACCAAAAAGGGCAACACCTGATTCCAAAGTGTTGACTCTGGACTCTCAGAAGCTGCTGAATCCAGCAGACTACAGCCTGAGCAACATATCTTCCACAAATAGAGATGGCCAGCACCACTGTCAAGAAAGCCTGTTTTAGGATGGCTTCAATCTTCCTATCCTGCAGGTCCTTAAGAGCCATATCACCTTTTACTGATATAGCAGTCTTGCGAGTTAATATCAACACCAGAGTATACACCCGAGGCACGCAAATAAGACTCTCCTTGTCCTCCATGAGCAGGAGGTACAATTTGTTCATAACTGTACTCCCTTTAAGCCATCCTGAGGGGATTCTCATTATGCCAGCACCATACATTTCAAGGTTTTATGGAGTAGAGAGACCTTCAAAGGCTTGTGGATTTCCTCCAAAATCAGATCTCCTACTATTGAATCACCTTAGTCTGACATCTTGAGTAAAAAGGCAACTTGAGCAATGAGGGTAGACAGCTCTTCCTTACAGAAGAGTCCAACGAGGAGGAGTCCTTAACCTCACAGGAGCACTCCCTTTCCTCCAGGGATTTCAATGAATCATCCAAGTTAGACCAGTTAACACACCCAATTCCCTAGGGGACTCAGAGAAGGTATGGATAGCCGTGAAATCCAAGGCACCTAGAGTCACCCTTGGCTGCTATGGAGCAGAAGCATGATGGTCAACAGGGATGGAACTCATGCCAAGCCTTGAGACCAGTGGTAAACCACTCCCACCAGGCCTCTGCATAGTGCAAAAGGCCTGGTGCATAATCATCACAAACTCTAGGGAAAATACTCACTGGCAGGAGATAGCCACATCTCTAGAGAACTCTCAGGGTGTCATCTCCCTCGGGAGAGAGTGCCAGAGGTCCCTGCGCCCCTGAAACAGATGCCTCTGAAGATAGCTAATGAGGGAGTTGAAAGCTTTCAACATAAGCCCGCCACTGTAGTGCAATCTCCTGCAGCTCCCATGCCTGTCTGCTTGCTTGCTTCCTTTACCCCATGGACATGGAAATGCCCAAAGTCTTGAGGCCCAAGACTGAATCCATGGGAGGAGGCCTTTTATCAGAATGAGTCTGCCATGTTAGGAGCATGGCAGGCTCTGCAGCAGCACATTTCTGGCCGTGGTTCATTCCAGCTGTAAGTTAATCGCTCCCTTTTTTTAAAATGGAGTAAGAAGCAGGCCCAGTTATGCAGCCCATGGGAAAGATCTGCATCGATCCTGGGGTAGGGGTGAGGTGTCCAGTGTGGACTGAGCTTGCTCTGCAGCATTTATCCCTTCAGAAGCGGCCAGCCTCAGCACTCTTGCTCCGAGAACTGTTCCACCTGGTAATTCAGCTTCTCTTCTGGGTACTTGCCAGGTTCTTATGGCCTGGATTGGCCACTGTTGGAAACAGGATGCTGGGCTTGATGGACCCTTGGTCTGACCCAGTATGGCATTTTCTTATGTTCTTATGTTTCAATAAAACTTTATAGTGGGCCTAGCCACAAACAAAGGAAAGGGAGGAGAGAGAAAGAGAACAGGGGAGAGGAACTGCCAAAGGTTCACTGAGGGACCCACCCTCCCCCCGCCATCCCTGAGAGCTCAACCAGGCCAAACTGTCTGGGAGCTACCTACAAAGGGAAATATCAAAAGGCCCTGCAAGGTAATGTTGCTCAGCAGGGGGAATCAGCCTAAAGAGAGGCTGTTGCCAAAGGAGCAGTCCAGCCTCTGCTCAGCTAGACCGATGCATGGGCCAGGGATCCTGGGGGGCCTGAAACCTTGCTGCACCAATCCATAAATGCCCACCACCTGCTGCCTGCATCTTCCTATATCTATTGAGTATCGGTATAGTAAAAGAAGTTAAATAAATAAATAAATCTAGTGATGATGTCACAGAGAAAAAGGCATGTCCTCTGTCTGCATCAGCTGGAGGGTGCAGTAAAACCCGCATGTCTGGATGATAAAGAAGTATAATTTGATGGAGACGCTTCTAAAGTAAATGACAGTGGATTATCTACAATGTAGAAAGCATCACAGTATAGGATGATGTGATGTGGGGTTTTTTTTTTTTTTTAATGGGTATAAAGTTTATACCCATAAAAAAAAAACCCAGTGAAAATTGTATTAAATATCTGGCAGACTAGAAAAGAAGCTAACCCGCATTGAAGAGACCTTCCAACCCCTACGTGCAAATAACCCCAGTGTAAAGGTATCAATGCAGAAGCTCAGGAACTATAAAATCAAGGTGTGCACACTCACATTTTTTTTGTTTCATTTGGGTTTTTCTTTCTTTTTTGGCGGTTTAAATTTTGGTTTGTTATATTTTAGCACATTAAAAAAAAATGGTACGCGCTCTTTCTGTTGCGTGTGCCGGCCGCGGCAGGCCCGCGGTCGGGCCCACTTACCCCCATTTGCCTTCTCCAGTGCCAGGTTCCACCTCTATGGCGGCCATGGACAGCCGCTTTCATGCTCGTGCTGCTCCCAGTGCTCCCAGCTCCTTCGCGGATGTCCCAGCTCCGCGGCGGGTCTCCCTGCATGGCCCGCGGTATGACGCCATCTTCTTGCACCTCACCTCCCTCAGGCGCTCGCGCGCACACGCACTTGCCTTTAAAGGGGCCGCGGCGGGAAACCAACCCGCGATCCCGGATGATGACGTCACTGGGTCCCGGTATATAAGGTCGGGCCCAGCCAGTGCTTCCTTGCCTTGGCAACAGGTCTTCACGCTTGTCATGTACTAGTTGCTTGTTCCTGCATGTTCCTGGTTCCCGGTTTGTTCCTGCTTCGTCTGTGCTCCTAGTTCCTAGTCCTGTCTTGTTCCTGATATATCGTTCCATTTTCCTTGTTTGTTCTCTACCCCTTGTCTCACTACTGATTGATACCTGGCTTGACCTCTGCTTCGTCTGACTACGCTACTGATTGATACCTGGCTTGACCTCTGCTTCGTCTGACTACGCTACTGATTGATACCTGGCTTGACCTCTGCTTCGTCTGACTATGCTTCTGATTGATACCTGGCTTGACCTCCGCTCATCTGACTACGTTATTGCCTGATTTTTGGTTTTGAACTTTGCTTCGCCTGACCATCCTCTGCTTCTCCTAGTTTGATCCGTGCCTGTATTGCCACTCCTCCTTACCCTGCCACCTGCCCTGTCCACAGCCTGTTCTTCCACGCCTCTGTTGAATCTACTCTGGACTTGGCCTGTCAGGCTTTGGCCTGTTCTTACTCGAGCGCCCTCTGTCTTGTTCCTGTTCTCCTTCGCGCCCGGGTCTCCAGGACACTGTCTCGTCTGGACTTATTCTCCTGTTTCTACTACCGCTGCTGGCCCCTGACTGACTCTCTCACTGCCTCTCGGAAGACCTCGGACGAAGGCCCACGTTAAGACCAGCCGGCCCCGTTACCCAAGGGCTCAACCTGCGGGGAACGAGGGCTGGCATTGGCGAAGCTCCAGCCGGCCTCTTTCAATCAGCCAGCTCCCTGCCTACCGACGGTGGGGACCCTTAGGGCTTGTCCTGCGGGTAGCGTTAATCCCACTTTGGCCCAAGGGTCCACCTCCTGCGCAAAATTTCTAACAACAAAATGAAACAAAGAAGACATTTTTGGGGACGGGAGGGTTTGTATCATTTTTTTCAGAAAAAAATTGTTGACATTTCTAATAAATCTGCAGGCCTAATAAGTTGCTGGCTAGGAAGAGACAAGAGAAAGAGAAAAAAAGATCTAATTAGAAGCCAAGTAGTGGAAAAAGCAAAGACCCTTCTAGTTTTGGGACTCCCACCCCCACCTCCTGTGCCCACCCCCATGCTGAAGAGCTGGACTGATTGGGTACAGGAGGCGGGGCTGGGCTTAAGAGTTTTGTGCCCACTGACAGGGTTGGAGAATGAGGGGTTGGAGACACTGCAGATCAGCGGGTAGGGGGTGGGAGGTGGGAGGGCCAGTCCCTTTCTTCCCACCATCCCGTAAAGTCCCAGAGTGCCATAAACAGGGCTCCTGTGGACCGCTACAGCAGGATCCTCCTCAGCAAAGCTGCACTCCTTTTAGGTCTAGGTATTTGATACTTTCAAAATGTGTTGTCCTAGGCGATTGCCTATGTTGCCTATGGCTAAATCTGGGCCTGCACGGGTTTCAAAAACCAGCCCTGGACTGACCCCCCCTCTAATGACATGGAATTAGGTTAGTAACACTGTCCTTACTATAGAGTTGCACACACAACCTCAGGACATTTTTCCTCAACTTCTATCTTGTGTGGTTCATTGTGAATAAGTTAGCGAGCAGAGCTTTCAGACTGATACACTGGCACAGTACAATCCCTCGCACACAATTAATCTCACTGGCATCTAGCCTCCTGCTCTAATTATCTGAACTTGGAAACGGCCTCATGCACGTAAATTAAATTATATTAATGAATGGCAGCAGAGCAAACGCAAGGTGATTTCATTCTGAAACCCCAGAACGGGTGCGGGATGAAGAGAAGCAGTGGAATGGTGTCACCACAGATTCCTTCAGTCCCTCCAGCCACCCAGGTTGTTCCCTGCTAGAAATCATCAGGTTAAATTGAGAGCGGGGGAGGAGGGGAAGAAAGAAAAGACAGAAAAAGAAAAAGATCACGGCAGATGGTGAGAAAGATGCCGACACGCACAATACTCAGTCATATACAAGTCTACAACCAAGCCAATGTAAATTAGAGAGGAGCTGAAAGAAACTCAATACTCATTACACCTCACTCCAAGCCTTTTCTCCTGAAAATCCAAATCAGCAGCACTCCCAGCGACTCGAGAAGGTCTTGCACAACTTCAGTGCCACTGTAATGCACCCAGGCCAGAGGTGCATATATGGACCTATAGCAAAAGCCCCAATGTCCCTTGTGAACTTCAAGGCAATATTTTCCCCTTCCCTTCCCTACCGACGCACAAAATAAATGCAAGACAGCAGATTTCTTTCCCATTCCCTCTCTGAAGATCCAATGGCAGACAACTGGTGCCTTATCCCACTTCTTTATTAAATGCACCACCACCCCCACCATCTCACCCCCAATGTCCCAAGGTTGCAGGTGGTCTCTTGCAAGGTCACAGGTACCGTCATATGAGAGATACAAATTTATCAGTCTGTGATCCTCTCAGCAAACCAATGTGTAATGACATCTTTTATACCATAAAGTGATGTCTCTCACAGTGCCAAACTCCATATGGACAGAATAAAGAACGAAAGGCCAGACTCAATTTTTAGGCAAAGCAGGTGCCACTACTACTATTACTATTACTGCTCATACACGCCACTACTACTATTATTTGTCACTTCTATAGCGCTACTTAATTTATACAGCTCTGTACAAAAACACACATGAGATAGTCCCTGATCAGTAAGAGTGGCAAGAGAATTGAATCTGTTCAGCAGACTGCAGATGACCTCTGACAAACAAAAAGGCAGAGGGAAAACTACAAATCCCAGCATGCCGTGAGGCAAAAAACAAGGAACTTTTCAAGTCTAATCTCTAAAGAGATGGGTGGGTGGCGATCCCATATACTTCCACCTGTGGCTGAGGGAAGTTTAAGAGGGGCAGATGGGAAAGACACTCAGGAGGTAAGGTGCAAGCCTCTTCCACCATGCCTGTATTTTGAACGGTGTTTGCCTGGAGGGAGTTTATGACTCCAGGTTGCCCTATTGCTGCTGGCCAGGAGCAGCAGAGTTAAGTATTTCAAATTCATTTTTACTCTCACGTTGTGCTGACTTCTGTCTGAGACTTTGGAACCTCAGACTCCAGGTGTAGGGATTTGTCACACCCGGTCAGAACAGTACAGTGATGTGTGGAGATCCCAAATTGCAAAACAGGGGGAGTATGGGAGACTCAGATCTGAAATACCTTGGTGCATGATAGCAGGACGTACATGCAAAAAAATGTGCAGTTTGCCTGAACAATTTTGAAATAGTGTAGATTTTGCTCTAAGATTTTATTTTCTGTGACCTCTAGAAGAGGAAAATTCTACAGATAAGATCAAGGAAGGAAAAGCTTGTGCAAAAAGCACTGTGGAACTTTGCACAATAAAAATTTAGCATTTTTGGACAATTGTACCTCAGTTTGTTTTTTCCTGTGGATATTCTTCCTGTCCTGAAGTTGAAGTACATTAAATCCTTGGACAACACATACTATTTCACAATAGTGCAGGCTTTTCCATGGTTTTTTTTTTTTTACCCTGCTCTTCCAAAACCTAAGCCAGGCCATAAATATTCACACTTGGCTGTCTGTATATCTCATATCTCAAACAGTGCCACTTACAGATGTCACCAGCTGGTCACTGATCCACTACAGTTAGCCACAGGAAAGCCACAAGTAATCCCTGTGTGACAGTTCTCCCTCCCAGAAATCTTTCTCCTCACTTAAAAGACCTCATGGTAGCATTCTGGGTGGGGAACACCCCCCAGGATGCTTCCACAGAGAGTGAGACAATACCAGACAAAAGCAAACACTGTTTTTCCCTGCTAATTTAAATTGAAGGATGTAATGAAAGGCCACTGGATGGCATTCATTCTGTCCACTTGCCTTGGAAGACCCTTTGTTGATACATTAGTCCATTAGCTCATACACCTCTTGTTTATGCCCCCCATGTATTCACTGTTAACTGTTCATCACACCTTAACTCACCATTTATTTTTAGCTATCTTCATATCTTTATTTCACATTAATTGAAGAGTTATTGTTGTCTACTGTATACTTATACTTATATTGTTATAATTTCACTTTATTTTTATACTTAATTTTTGACGTTCTTATGTTCAGAAACACTGTTTAAACACTGTTTAATGTAACGCCTTATCCGCGACAGTTTTGTTCTATGGAAACCGACCTGATTTGATATTTGTATCGAGAATGTCGGTATATAACAATTCTAAATAAATAAATAAATAAATTTACACAACTCATTTGAACTGTGTCAGTGTGAACGTGTGTCTACAGGAGGTTTCCGTTTTTAAAAAAGTTTGGGAATAGGGTTATAAAAGCGGTGGTTGAGAATTTTGGCGGGGAGAGGCCAGAAGCATGAGGCGTTTCTCCTCAAGGGGGAAGCAGCCAAGGTATGGTGATCTCTTCAAAAAGAGATAACCAGGGGACCCAACTTTCCTGGCATGTGAGCATGGTGAAGTATTCTGCTACCGTGTAGGTTCTGTCTCGGGATCTATAGCAGCCTGACTTGTTCTGTTTTCCTGATAGGGCTGCATTGGTGTTTTAGGGCCCAGTTTAATATTCGTGGTGCTGCTTTTCATAGGTAGGGCTATTGCTCTTTGAGTGTTGGCAGTTAGTGCTGTTTTGATATAGAAAGTTTATTCTACTGTAATTCTGTTTTCTTGTGGCTTTCTGCATGAAATTTCAGCTCATTGCATATAAATTGATAGGCATTTTGCATCAAAGAAAGTAGGGTTCTCAGGGTAATATAACCAAAAGGTTTTGTTCAAGGTCAAACCTTTTTGCTCACAGCAACACAAACCTTAGAGGGAGCACTGCTATGTGACTTTCACTCTGCAGCCTGCTACATGCACTGACTACTGGTAAAATACCAGAACATAAAAGTTCTGTTTGTTTGGAATGTATCTTGGAGCAAGTCCTGTTTTTCTCTTAATTGAGAGTGTGAAACAATGAGGATATATCAGTCAGAGGGGGAGTCATATAGGGGATTCTCAGCAAGTGTGAGCCCTCTCCAGCTGAGGTCAGCTGCACACCCTCCTAGCCTCTGGGCCCAAATCCACCGCACCTTCTGCTTGACCCACATTTCCATCTGATCCCTTCCCGAGAGACTGGCAATGGGTCACTCAGGTGCCAGACCCTCTCACATTTTATGTGCCTCATCCTGGTGGATGCTACACCAGCAATAATTGCAGGAGTCACCAATTTCCCAGCTTACAGTAGACCCCATGTATCATGAATCTGTAGATCTTAAGGTCAACCAGGAAAACTGTGAATCATAACTTCCTAATGCTGTAGCACAGGGGTTATGTCCAACGTCACTGGTTTTGGAAATATACACAAACTTAGGGGCTGATGTAATTAGGTGCGCTGAAGCTGCCACGGGTTTCTGCGCGGATATATGCGCGTTTTCCCGCGCAAAGCCCTGTTCAGGGGTGTAATAAGGGTTTTGTGCGTGGGAAAAAAGCGCGTATGAATGCGCTTACAGACCCGCAGTTTATCCTACACAAATGCATGCTAACGGCAAGCAAAGGAGGCGATTAGCTAATCATAGGCAATGCAGGGAGCTGCGCTAATGCTAGTGTGGGTTTTTTAATGCGGGTTTTTTACCGCCATGGTCAGGGCACGAGTTGTCAGCGCCAACTCGGGGGGGGGGGGATCTATATCGGTGTCCAAGCATCCTTAAAACTACCTAGCTGAGTGCCTATCTCGACTTCAAAGTGGCCAGCTAAGCTAAGCACTTTTCTTGGCATTCGAGCGGCCAGTTTAGGTAGGCGCTTCCCTGGGCGGACAGATACACGGCCAGAAGAGCGGCAAAATTGTTAATTAACTCACATCCAAACTGAGCATCTATCTCACTGCTATGCCAATGTGAATTAGCATGCAAAAATATTTGCCAAGTTTTCTGCAGCACAGTTATTTGAAATATTAAAAATACTTTCCAGGATCAGACTTTCACTTAATAGGGAGACCCGTTCGCTCACTCACTTTTATGCGCGGATTATCGGCGCGGGGTTTGAGCGCAGATGCAGTCGCTTATTACATAGGTCCTTGCTACACTTAGGTATGCGCATTTTCCCGCCTGTGCGTGCAAATCATTTGCATAATTTATGTTTTTTATATCCCGCAGAGGCGGCAGCTTCAGCTGTGCGCGGCGGTCAAAATAGGCGCTCATAACTAGTGCCTGTTTTGCCACGGGTCTTATTACATCGGCCCCTAAGAGAGCACAGTCACAAAATACAAAATCCTCAACACAGAAGTCTGTAAACTGTATTAAGCAGCTAGATATTCTGAAGTGATACAGCTATTTCAAACACGCTGACATTCAGATGAAACAGTAAAATATGGCTTGCTTAATAAGGTAAAACACTGACAGATGCAAAAAATATTTAAACTTCAAAACATGCCATTGATGCCCTGCTAGAACATGTTAATATGTTATATATCACATCTGCAGTATATATGGGGATCAGAAGGTTCAGAGGACCAATCTCAGCACTGATCTCAGTGTAGATTTTCTGACCCATTTGCACGGTGCTGCCTGAATATCACATCCATGCTTTGACATATAGAGAACAGCAATAAATTAACTAAATTTGTGTTCTGGTGTTGATTGCCCCCACCCCCACCACACACACATGAGATTCAGAAGATGAATTGAGATTGATGTTAGCAATAGTTTGTTGCGTTTGCAGCCAGGGGACGAATAATGTAAAATTTAAGCATCTGACTGAATCCCATGGGATACAATTGTCAATCCAGAGATCATTTGGAAATTATGCCCCCTGCTGGTTGACTGGTGCTGTCATAATAGTCTAATTTTCATAAGAAAGGTTCATTTGAAATCAATTATTTCATTTAAAGAATCTTTAATTTACAATTAGTGATTCCATTAGATGGGCTATTGGCCTCAGATAAATGAATCAGAATGTGGCATTTAATTGCAAACACAATTCAACACACTTTCAACTATCTGAATAAAAATAAATTTAGCCAAGTATGGTCCCAGGTATAGTGAGGCTGAGCACAGTGGTGGGCATTCTCCAGGCCCCTAGGCTTGAGAGGTCCTTGTAAAATATAAGGGTCCCCAATAGTTGGATATGTGGATGACAGATAGTAGGAAGGCTGCCAGGCTCTGTCAGTACTGGATTCTCTCTCATGCTCTCTCTCTCTCAGTTGCCAGGACTTTCTGAAATCTTCTCTCTTTAATACTGAATGTACCACCTGGAGCTACCCATAGAATGATGAACTCTGGGAGGAGAAGCAATCTCTGCAGTATCCCCGGATGCTACTGGAAAGCCTGGGACAGCAACATCAACTTGCTTTACAGCCACTGAAGTCAACGGAAGAGGGAGTCGGTTTCTGGCTGCTGCTGACCACGGAGCTGCCTTAAAGTAACACTGGATACAGACTTCCAAAACTGCCAGCATTTTCGGCACCTGAAAAGCCATCACATCTATCAGAGTCCCCGTGAAAATCATCAGATCCCAAAAATAGTTCTAAAATGAATCTGTAACGATATATATTCTTAGCCCTTTCCCAGAAGGAATATATTCTGCAAAAGGTCAGCCAAACTCAGGGTGTTAAAGGGTGAAACTGGCAAGACTCCTACATGGGAATGTGCGTTAAAGGTTTACACTCGCTAGATGTCATGGACATCTCATGTCAAAAATTGATCAAAACAGGAGAACAGGTAACTAGCCTAGTTTTTATGTTACAAATGCAGGGGCACCTAAAATCGCATCTGGAACCACAAGATTTCCGTTCTGTGCATATATTAGCTAGCCTGGACTAATGTAAGTCTGGTCTCCCGGCCAGCACATTACATGCCTTTACAGCTTGTTCAAAATTCTGCCGCTCGGTTGTTAACCGGCGCAAGGATGTGCAAGCATATAACACCTGCCTTCACGTCCTTGCATTGGTTGCCTATCTAGTGGCGGGTCAAATTTACATTGGCTTCATAAGTTGCTGCAGAGTCTGTTCCATGGATTCATTCTGTATTTCACATCAACAGACCTTCTTGATCATTAAGCTCTGCAAATAAAAATCTACTGCAATTTCTAGCTCCAAAATTAGCATATCTTATATCACTAGGAAGAGAGCATTTTCTATTGTTGGGCTACAAGCTTGGAACTCTAGGCCTGAGCAACTTTGGCCTATAAGTTGTCCAAAGACATTTTAAAAAGCCTTAAAGACTTTTTTTTTTTCGCACAGGCTTTTCAGAATCAGATCAATGAAGTCAACGAATTGAGCAGGCATTATTGCTTTATATGATAAGCAATTTTATTGTGGGTCTTTTTTTGTTCTTTGTTTTTACATATTTAAACTATGTGTGTTCTTTTGTGATCCACTTCGAACATGTTATGGATTGGGCGGAATATCAATTTTTTTTTTTTTTAAATAAAATAAACAAGATCATTGCAGAAGTTGCACACAGACCTGGAGATTAATCTCTGCAGGAAAGAGGCAATACCCCTTGAGATAAAAAGATTAACTGCAGCATGTAAATGTTTTAAATAAATGAATTGTTTGTGAGAAGAGTGTCTTGGAAAGAAATCTCCTACAGAGCAACACAATGACCCAGCAGTAAGGATTAATGCTTTCAAACAAAAGAGTAAAAAAAAAAAAAAAAAAAGGGGGCACTCCCTGAACCCACATCCTGCATCTCAGGTTATTAGGATGAGGCAGAGGAAGCATTCGCAGCCTAGGGAAGGGGTTATAAACTGCTGCTGTTTGATGATCCTTATTGGCTTGGATTCACCTAAAGACTCAGCATGGGGTAAGGGCTTAGCGCACGCTGAAACACAAAAATTAAAGGGAAAAAAATAGTAAAAAAAAAAGCAAAACAAAACAAAGGGTTTTCCCATGCACCTGCCTATCCAAGAGCTGAGAAGGTGCTTGGAGCCCTTTCTTGAGGATGGCTCAGTCCATTACTGCTAGGGGGTGGGGGGAAGACCCAGCAGGTCATGAACATTGGTGAATGGGTCCCCCAGCTTTAAGTTTCTCATATCCTCCCCACCTTCGCTCCACAGTCTGGCAAATGAAAGAAGAGCAGATTCCAACTGGGCTGGAAGCCCAGGAGTCTGAAGAGACTTGCATGATCAAAGCAAGGGAAAATCTCCTGAGAGAATGAGAAGCTGGCAAGTACCGTGCAACTCCTGTATTGTGAAGAATAAAGAGAACAGATGGTTAGTTCTTTAAAGTGTCCCACTGGTGCTAAAAGTCGCTGTAAATCTGACACCTCTGAGCTGCCTGTGTATAACTGCTCTGTGCCTCCCAGCTCTGATCTGCTCAGTTTACTGGTTAAAATGCTATTATTATCTATTCAGTTACAGCAGAGAAAGAAAACAGGATATGGTCAGTGGTATAGGGGAGGTTATAAGGGTCTCCCCCCCCCGATTCCTATCCCTGACTCTCAATCTTCTTCACCATCTCTTCAACCCTTTCCAGCTCCCAATATTCTCATCCTTTGCAGGTACCTATGTCTCATCCCTCTGTTTTATACTCACCCACCTCCCCTAACTCTGTTGCCCATCCATCTTAACCTTGCATCTCCCCCTCCCCCCCCCCCCCCCCCCCCCCCCCCCCCTCCCCCCCCCCCCCCCCCCATATCCCCATCACCCTCATATTCCTTTCTCCCTTGCCAGCCCCCATCCCATTATCATGCTTGGAAGTTTTCGTATCATGCTCGCACTGAGTTTAGCATGGGGGATGGTGTGAGTCACTCAGTGCCAAAAACTGTACTGTGCCCATCTGCAGGGAAGATGAATCAGTGCCTTCAGGCTGATTTCTGGTGCTATCGTATTTATCAGAAAACACTAAATAGCCAGCTTCATCACTCTGTAAGGGGCGGTGGGAGGGTCTTAAAAGCTTCCTTACTAGTGAGGCAAGTGTCTTCACAGATGCTTATCTACGAAGTCAGAAAGGAGGTTTGGTAGTGTGCAAACACTTCCCAATGAGAGGTATCTAAGGTTTTTGGAGACTGAAAATATCCAAGGAGCCCAAAAGGTTCTGTCTCCTCCTGGCTCTCTCCCTGGTAGGCCCAGCACTCGCAGTGAGAGTCGCCAGTGCTGCAGGAGAAGGAGCAGTGCTTGGAGAAGCCACGAGGGGCTCTAAGCAGGCATTCTGGAAGGAGCCCTTTGGAGGAGAAACCCATCCCAGGTTTCTTGTTCTAGGAGTCACCCAGAATTTCTGGAAGAGGGGAAATTCGCTCAGCAGTTGTTCAAGCTCCAGAGAACGTGTTCTGTATCTGAGGATGTTTTGCTCGCAAGGAGAGTGGCAGCAGAGACTTCTACCCATGTGAATTGGAACAAAGGTTTCAGAGAGATGGCGTGAGAAGGATCTCATTCCGGTGCAAGGAATCTGCACCGTATATCCAGAGGACAAGGAGAATCCATCAAGCTGTTTCAGGTACTAACAAGTGGAAGGTCAGTTCCCTGGGGATGGCCTGCCGGTAGTTTAGAGTTAGTGGAAGCCAAATAGGCTGATTAACTCTATATGTGACTGTTTGGATTTCTTTAATGGACATAACTCATAGGAGATGTACCATTTATAAACTTATTGCTTCAGTAAACGGTTTTCATTTTGTGAATAATGTAAAGTGAAGTGAGTGTGACTTTGTTCCAGAAACCTACAAGGTCTCAAGCCCTAAGGGCCTTGAAACAAGTTTTCTCTCCTGTCAGAGGAAGCCCCAAGAGTTGAATGAAGACTCCATAGCACCCCGATGTTATCATTTGTTTGGTTAAAAAGAGAGTTACTTCTCTCTCAGACATTTTTCTCTCTACCACCATTTTCCTTTTACCACCCCAGGTCTGTCTATGAAGGGCCCTGACCTTTTCTCCATGTGACCTCTTTCCTTTGACTTTCATTCTCTATGCTCCTCTCCCCTTCCTCCGCTTTCTCCCATCCCTGTGCCCCTCTATTCCTCTCATCTTTCCCTCTCCTGTGCTTCCCCCTTTCCTATTACCCTCTCTCTCTCACCCTCCCTGTACTTGGTGCCCCAGTCTCTTTCACCTGCTGCCCCCACCTCCAAACTGCCAAAGCTAAGCCGCAGAGAAAAGGCTTTGGGTGGGAGACCTGAAAAAATGTGTTGGCATTCAGACCAAGCAGAAGAGCCTACAGGAGAAGCATCAGCTCAGCTGCGTCTGCAAGAGGAGGAAGCCTGGGACTGTGCCAGCAAGAGTCTGTGCCTCTCTCCCATTTCTGGCGGCACGTAGAGGAGACCCAGTCCAATGGCAGCATGTGGAGGGAGAACACAGATGTTCATTGCTTCCGTGGCTGCTCCACCTCCTCTGCTGCATTTCCATTTTAGAATGGAAGGGCAGGTTCCAGAGGAAGGGAAGAAGCAGCCAAGGCATCCGTGTTCTCCAGCTGTTTCCTCTCTGCCAACGCCTGACTGGGCCTCTTCCATATGCTAACAAGAGAGGGGGAGAGAGATACACCGGCTCTTGCCACCGTGGACCCCATGCTTCCTCCTCTTGTCTACCTTGGGGATACCTCTTGTTTTGGCAAGGAAGGCTAAAGATGGCAACCTACATGTCTACCTCTATAGCCCCCAACCTCAAGATGTGAGCCCTCCTGCTTTATGGGGGGGGGGGGGGGGGCAGCAAGAGTGTCCTTTACGCCACTGGATATGATGCTTAGGATCTATTCTGTTGTAACTAATATTTGGTTTTCTCTCTTTTTGCGACAGCCTCCTCCAGCAAATTTGGGAACCCAGTTTAATTGGACCTTGGCCCAAAGATGACTATGGTGTCATGAGCCGTTGTCCATAAAGCCACTCTTGGCAGGTGGCAGTAGCCTCTGGCTCCCTTCAGAACCCGGCGCACATGCATGCCGAATCCTATCTCCAGATGCTGCTGTTGTGCGATGACTGGGATCTCCATCCCCCATCAAGGGTTATAAACAATTCTTCCACAGCCTTAAGAGCAGAACTTAAGTCTGTGTCAGGAGCAACTGACTTGAACCAAGGGCCTGGTCTGCTTCAGGCCAGAATGCTTGCTCCATGAGCTATCCTTCTGATGAGTTCTGAATGGCATGGAATACTGCAATCACTGTTTCTTACAGTCAGGATACTGCCACCTTCAGAAAACTCCAACTGGCTCTCCAGCGCTGATTGGCAAGATTACGTACACATTTTCTGTCAGGGCCTTGCTGGTTCAACAGCTCAGCGAGATTGATTGCTCTCCCTCGATTCCAGGTCTCTGTTCCTATGTTTACGGTTTCTGTTTGGATTCCTGTTGCTTCTGAATTGTTCCTGCCTTTATCCTACTTGCTCCTCCTTCCACCTCAGCCACCCTGCTTCTCTCAAGGACTACTCAAGGAATATTAACCTCAGATCCACTTAGACTTTGCCTCGGCTTATGGATTGATGTTGTTTGCCTGCTCAGATTACTTTAACATATTGGCCCTGATTTGTTTAATGTCTTTGAAGGAAGTGTATACTTCAGTATCCTAATGGTCAGAGCAAAGGGCTAAGAACCAGAGAAACCAACGTTCAAATTTCATATTCTCCATTGACGCTTGTGACCTTGGGCAGGCAAGTCAGTTTCTCTCCTGTTGCCTTGGACATAAGCTTAAATTGTAAACTTTTGGGGGTCAAAGACTTATTGTACCTCAATTACTAATAAACTGCCTATGTGTGAGAGTGTATGTGTGTGAGGAGTGGTACTGATATGTGCGTTGGGGGGGTTGGCGGTAATGGTATGTATGTGAGATGTGTGTCTGTGTGGGGGGGGGGTCGCAGTGGTGTGTGTGAGGTGTGTGTATGGGTAGGAGATGGCAGCAGCGGTATGTGTGTGAGATGTATGTGCGGGGGGAATGGCAGTTGTGGTGTGTGTGAGATTGTGTGAGTGGAAAAGTGGTGGTGGTTGGTCTGGGGGTGTGTATGGGGGTTGTACCACTCGTGGGTGAGGAGATGGGGTGTGAGGGAAGGAAGGTGGTAGTGTTTGTAGGATGTGTCTGTGGGAGGATGTTTTTGTGAAATATGGGAGGGGGGTATGGGGAGGTTGTGTTTCCCCTCTCTCCTCCCCTCAGCTTTCCTGTCTTCTCCCTACCCCCTTTTTCTCTTCTCTCACTTAGCCCCTCCCCTTCCTCCCTCTCTCTCTCCCCCAATCGAAATTCTCTCTTCCTCCCCCATCTCGGGCTGCTCCCGTAAGGTGATGGGACCTGGGAATCCCCCACCAACCTTTCTGAAGCAGGCTTGCCCTCCATCATGCCTCCCTTTCTCTCATTCTCCTACTCCCCCCTCCTCTCACAACTTGACCTCTTTCTGCTTCTGGTGTAGCCAGGAAAACCCCATGAGCCTGCTGCCTTTGCTGCTGCTTGTTGTTTTTTTTTTTTTTGTTCTGCTGGTGGGGCTTGGGGAACCCCTCCAAGCTCTGCTGCCACCATGGCCGCTTATTTTTTTTTCTCACTGTCTGGCTCTGCCGTGTGGATCCACTGACCGTTCTCTCCTTGATAGTTCGCAGTGATGGCCCCGCCCCCCAGCAGGTCCAGGCAAACACTACTGCATGCACACATGTGCACACGTGCTGCCAATGATCACTCGCAACCCTCTAATAGTTTTATAATATACAGAGACAGGCCATAAACACAGAGAGGTTGAAATTGGGAGTTTATGTGGTAAAGTTAGGGGCTCAGCTGGATAATTACATACAGGCCGATACAGAAAAACGCGCGGGAGAGCCGGCGAGTGCCCGCTCTCCCGACGCGCACACAGGCCACTCTTCTGGGCACGCGATACAGAAAGCCCAGGTATGTAAATTAGGGCTTGCGGTAAAAGGAGACAGAAGCGGCGGATGTCAGCGGGTTTGCCAGCCGACGCTCAATCTTACTGGCGTCGGTTCTCGAACCCGCTGACAGCCACGGGTTCGGAAAATGGACGCTGGCTCAATTGAGCATCCGACTTCCAACCCGCGGGCCATGGGCAGATTTTAAATTTTTTTTTTTTAAATTTTAGATTTTTTTTAATTTTGGGGCCTCCGACTTAATATTGCTATGATAATATCGCTATGATATTAAGTCGGAGGGTGTACAGAAAAGTAGGTTTTTTCTGCTTTTCTGTACACTTTCCCGGTGCCAGCCAAAATTAACGCCAGCCTTTGGCAGGCATTAATTTCTGAAAGTAAAATGTGCGGCTTGGCTGCACATTTTACTTTCTGTATCGCGCGGGAATAACTAATAGGCCCATCAACATGCATTTGCATGTTGCTGGCACTATTAGTTTTTGGGGGGTTGGCCGTGCGTTTTCAACGTGCTATTACCCCTTACTGTATAAGGGGTAAAAATAGCGCGTCGAAAACGCGCGGCCAAACGCGGGCTAACAGTGAGCTCCACCGGCGCGCCCTTTACTGTATCGGCCTGATAGTTTTTAACTTTTCCACCACAATAAATGGCTCCCACAGATAAAACTAACCCAGTTAAATTGGGGGCATTTCAGGATAGACCAAACTTAGCCAGATAACTCTGATACTCAGTTATCTGGGTAAGTTATCTGGGTAAGTCTGGTTGTGCCGCAAGGCAGTCTTAAAGTTTTTCAGATACATTTATCTGGATACCTTTAATTTATTTGGGTATATTCAACCATGCTGAATATCCTGTTGAAATTATCCAGATAAGTTTATCCTAATAACTTATTCAGACTACCCACGACTCATTACTGATCTCATGTTTATTATGGAGACATGAAAAAAAAAAGGTCATGGAAACCAATTCTATAAAGTGCTTGATATACAAGTATTCCTTGTACAACACTCACCTGCTATCAGAACTGGATGTTTTCAACTAATATGATGGATATTTGACGCTTGGCACAGACTTTGCCTGGCTGGGTGTTCTGCATCCTATGGCCTGGAATTTCAGTGCATGGGCTGGCAGCGCAATGTATGAGATGGTTCTGAAACATATGATATGGCAGGGCATGGGCTAGCAGGGCAGCATATAGAATTTCAGTGCAGGAGCTGGCATTGCAACACATGGGACAGCGGGTTCTTGGCTAGCAGTGCAATGTCTGGGATAGCATAGCATGAGCTGTTAATGCAGCATATCGAATCACAGGACATGGGCTGGCAATGCAACAGATAGGATGGCAATGAAACATATGGGTTAGCAGGACATGGGCTAGCAATGCAACGTATGAGCTGCCAATGCAACCCATGAACTGAAATCACAGTGAATGGACTGGCAGTGCAGTACAATATGTGAGGCAGCAGTGCAGTTTATGGTCTGAGATCACGGACTATGAAGTAAAAGACACCCTCCCCCATCTGAGGCCTCTACCCCACACTCACTTAGTAGCTTTCAGCAAGTCATGTCACTTCCATGTGACCAGATTGTGGGGCTGTTAACACTGAACCATGTGAATTAGAACTATGTCAATGAATGGCCTCACGAAAATAGTCATAATAATAAGAATGATGGCAAGTAGAAATAAAAACAGGTTGAGGACCAGAGAAGCAAATTTAAAAAAATTACTTTATCTTCTCAAAAATGAGTGTATGAGGCTGGCCAGAGAAGGCTTGCAGTGCCGGCTATAGAGCTGTGTGCTACAGCATGGGAGAGCTGTCTTTGGTTTCCCTGTCCAGGAGGAGCAATTGGATCTAGACACGTCACAGATAAGAGGGAAGACAGCTATGGGGTTCCCATACTGACCCCTTCTGGCCAACTGAAGTATGGCTGTGAGGATCTGCCTCACAATAGGTGTCCCTATAACTCTGGGGGCCAGTGAAGGCATGCTATTTATGGAAGGTGGTTGAAAGCTTAACCAAGCAAGGAAAAACAAAAGACAGTTCAGAGTTGCAGAAAACTGACCCAGTGTCCTCTTTCTTACAGCTAAAATCCCTGTGACTCCACTTCAGTTGGAGATTATTGCACCTTATCTTGTGCTTTCAACACATACACCGAAGCAGTCATCAAGGCCATCTGGAAATTCAGCTTGAAAAAGGCTAAAAGTGCAGTGGCTTGGAGAAATGGCCCTTTAGGAAACCATCAGAGCAGTCTGCTACTATGTTGAATTAAGGTGGGAAGCTTGGGCAGCTGCACAATGTAAGTTCATTAGGGAAACAGGTAAGTGGTACAGTTCCTGAAATATACTGTATCAGTCTTTCATCTGGTTTCTCCCAGATAGACAAATGCGTTAATAGTACAACAGAGACACAATATGATATACAAGGTAGGCAAGCAAGTAACAAGAGCATATACGGTAAGTAGCTTGAAGAATTAATTAAATAGTCTACTAGTCAATGTTTAACTTATAACTGCTATTCCAATAGCCCTCAGCAAGTTGCAGCTGATTCTCTTACATGTTCACCAAGGGGAATGGATAACGAGTAGCACTGATGATCAAGCTATAAATTGAAAGTTTTATAGAGAGTACTACTACAGCTTGTAGACTATACTTCTGGGGAAGCTGCCTAGCAGATACCTTGGGGTTCTGTCTGACCCCAAACCTGCACAGATAAGACTCTTATACCATAAGAGCCACACCAACTGACATAGTTGCTGCTAGTGCAACCACAAAAGGAAAGGTGGAGGCCTACTAATAATCTGCAAAAAAGAATTCAAACTAACACTAAATAAATTCAAAATTTACCCATCATATGAAGCAGCTATCTTAAAATCAAAACAAATTAATATTGGATTGGTATATTGCCCACCTGGCTTACTCCAAAAAGATTGCTGACCCATTACTGAACTGTTCACAAAAGAATTCCGTACCCCAGAGACAACAATATTCTTAGGAGACTTTAATCTGCACGTAAACGATTCGCCAAGATCCCCCTCTTGTGACTTCTTCATTGATGCAATGTAGAACTTTGGATGGACTCAACACATCTTGGAAGCCACCCACAAAGCTGGCAATATACCGTATTTTGCGCTCCATTAGACGCCCCTGACCATAAGACGCACCTAGGATTCAGAGGAGGAAAATAAGAAAAAAAATATTCTGTCCCCATGACGGACTCTGTACGGAGCTCCCCCTGGAGCGAATGTAGCGTCTCTCCCTCTCGCGCGCCGTCCCCCTCCTCCTCCTCCCAACTCAGCCCAATCAGTATGGTGGCGCAGGTCAAATGCATGAAACATTTTATCATAATATATAGAGTATATTACCCTTATCAATTTCCAATATATCTAAACAAATGAGAAGGAAATGGCCTGTACTAACTTTGATGCCATGTATCGTCTTCTGCCGGCAGAGCTTCAGCTCCCTGCCGGTCTGCTGTTCCCAGGGTGAATCTTACTACGAATCTCAGCGTGACGCAGGTCAAACATCAGCTGTTTGAACCGCGTGCGCTACAGAGGCCCCTCCAGTTCAAACAGCTCCCTGTCAGTCTGCTGTTCCCGGGGTGCCGCGGGGTGCATCTTACTGCGAAGGTCGGTGACACTGTTGACCATAATCTGCTATGCCAACAGTAGAAAACATCGGTATTGATGGAAATTTGCTAAAATGATTCACCTCTTTTCTCGCAGATAGATCATTCTAAGTAAAGCTTGACAATCACTTATCCGACACCTTCCAAAGCACAACAGCAAGGATCAGTGCTATCAGCGACATTATTTAATATCTACATGCTGCCCATATGCAAAATTACTACAGACCTGGGATTAAACTTCTTCCTATATGCGGATGATCTACAATTCTATATCCCTCTAACAAAATCATTTGAAAAAACATCATGTTATGCGCCCCGCCCACGGCTGTCCCACACATGGGCCTGCTCACCTTCATGGTTCCACATTGGGTCCCAGGGCGACCTCCCACGTGGTAGTTGCCAGCCCTGCCAGGCCCCAGCATCCCGCAGCGGCGGTCGCCGAGCCTTTCACTGTGCACCAGGCCTCATGCCGAGGCTCGGCGTTCTCTGCCATGTTAGCCACACCCCTACGCGCACGTGGACCACCCGGACTCATGTAGGGCCAAGGGCGGGTCTTAGCTCCGCGGCGCACCCTGATTGATCCCTCGATATAAGGAAGTTCCTATTCTATGCTTCCTTGCCTTGGCAATCGGGTCGGTTTGTTCTTAAGATTGCCTCTGCGTTTGTTCCTGCTCTTGCCTGTTCCTAGTCTCATTCCAGGATCCTTCTGTTCCAGCTCTGTTCTCCAGCATCCTACTTCCTGTGTCGGCTGTTCCTGTGTTCGTCTGTCTGTCTACCCAGGTAGTACCCTCGGACTGTCTTACTGGTACTGACCTCAACTTGCTCCCGACCTGCCTACCTGCCTGCCGCCTGCCTCAAAGACCTCAGCTTGCTCCTGACCTGCCTGCTTGCCTGCCACCTGCCTCAAGACCTCAACCTGCCTTTGACCTTATCTGACCTCCTGTACCTGACCCCTGCTTTTCTGATCATCCCTCGGACTGACCTCTGGATCTTGCCTTTGCCTGCCTGACCTTGTCTCCAGATTCTGGCTCTGTTCCTCGCCTTGTCATCACCAACTCTGTCCTGGTTCTCCTTGTTCCAACTTCGAACCCGATCGCGCTCCCCTTGTGTCTGTGGGCACGCCAGACTTCCATTCTCTCAGGAGACCCTGCGAGGCCCACCTAAGTCCAAGCGGCCCGGGTCTCTATGGGCTCCCTCCCAGGGGGACCTCGAGCTTCCAGTGGTGAAGCTCTTCACAGCCTCTGTCTCCTCCAGTGCTCCACCCCCTGGGGAAAGTTACCTCCTGTTCCCTTTCAGGAGACGTTCCTTCACTGTCACAGGACAAGGGTCCACCCCCGAGCGCAACACATCATCACTCATTTCTGAATATATGATTAAAAGAAAAGAAAAGTAGTGCAATGAAAACTTTCAATGAACCCCAAAAAAACTGAAATAATTTGGTTGAGCCGCAACCCAACAAAATCTATACCCCCAGGGATAGATCTCGGAAGTTGCCTATTAATCCCAGCAAGCCAAGTGAGAGACCTAGGGATCCAAAACATTGAATCTGGTTTCCACAAGCTGCGGATTCTGAGCCAGTTGAAACCTCTACTAAGAACAGATTTCAGAAGAGTATTAGAATCTCTCATATTCTCAAACCTGGATTACTGTAATTCCTTACTTCTAGGTCTTCTGGCAAGTCACTTATACCTCTGCAACTACTGCAAAATGCCGCAGCTAGACTATTGTCTGGAGCAAGGAAATTTGACCACATCACCCCAACACTGACGGCTCTGCATTGGCTTTCTGTACAGTCAAGAATACATTATAAAGTTCTAACTATAATATACAACATCATCAACCTGAGCAACAACGATCTGCTGGGAATAACATTTAAACCACACAACCCCCTGCAAACTCTCTGATCTCAGAACAAAGGCTTCCTAGAAATCCTGAACTTAAGAAATTCTCAACTAATGCAAACTAGAGATAGAGTGATATCAATTGCTGGCCCAAAACTATGGAACTCCATGCCAGAGGATCTTTGAACATTAACGGACAAAACAAAATTCAAGAGCGACTTAAAAACCCGGCTATTCAAAAATGCTTTCTACTTGACAGAATCACCCAGTTCCCAAAATAAAGTCTTGAACAATAACACCCCCCCCCCTTGCAAACCACTATAATCTAGCATCGTTTTCATGTTATTTGTCTACCATTGTAATAGTTCCGTTTATTATGAATGTTTGTCCACCTGGTAACACTCATTTTAATTATGAATGTTTTACCTGTAAACTGTTATGAACCAATGATTCTCACATGATTGACGGTATATAAAACATTCAAATAAATAAATATACATACAGACGTTGAATGTGGGGTATACATTGCAGGATCTTTCTACTGCTTATAGGAGCTTGATAATCTGACTCTAAAGTTTTGGGCAAGATAAGGGGAGACTGGATTTTATTAAGACATCAGAAGTATCCACAGCTGAAGTACTTCAGTCTGATTTATCAGGGGCTTTCCCCCACAGGCACATAATGAGTGTATCCCCTCGATATATGAGGCTCTTTTGTGTGCTAATTTATGTCTTGTCCCTTCCTTATTGGAAAAAAATGACAGCTGCTTCTCCTGGAACGTTCAGAATGGCTGTAATAATTATTCCTTTAACAGTAAGTGATGCCTCTTCCCTGCCAAAGGCTCACCTGGTTCATTAAGCTTTTATCTTTCTTGCATTCGAGCTTGCAGGAGGATTCTGCAATGCTATTTTTTCATGCTTCCTTAACGGATAATGTTTTATTGAGCTGGAAACTATTTGCTCTCGCAATGAAGGAAAGAACATTTGAAAAAAAAATAAAAAGAATTGAAAATAAACACTAGGACAAGTACATTGGAATGGAACGAGCACAGGACAGGGACAAGGAACAGTGTTTGATGGCAGTGCCAGCTGCTATACATCGAACCAGAGGCTAACCCAATAATGTAATATGTCATGTATACACATGGGTTTCAAGACCCCTACCCTGCCAAGAGCTTTATGTGATCATTAATCAACTCTCAGGAACCAATCCAGAAAACGTGTTTGCTTTACATTAAGTGCTGCTCTGGAATTGAAATTCAGTGATGCAATGTACCTTCTCAGGCCAACTAGATGTGAATATGTCACAGAACTAGGTACTTTCTCACTGATTAATGACATCAGAGCTACTTTGAATGGCCTGGAATAGTCATCTTCAGAATCGATATACATTTCTTGTATAGAGGGGGACAGGGAGGGGATGGGTAGGAGAGACAGGGGAGCCTGGCAACTCTTCTTTGGCCTTCCAGCCCATTCAGAGTGTGTCCCTATTCAATTCACTGCCATATATGACTGGAAGCCTGAGATTAAGGTTGCCATGGGCTTCACTTGTAAGCCCCCTGAGTTTGTTCTCCATTCTAATTGCCTCTCTCCTCTAGCCCAGCCATCACAGTAGTGGTCTTCCAAGTGCCCTCTTGAAACATCCACTTGGTGCTGCTGTTGTGTTTTGTGAATAAGAACATAAGAACATGCCATACTGGGTCAGACCAAGGGTCCATCAAGCCCAGCATCCTGTTTCCAACAGTGGTCAATCCAGGCCACAAGAACCTGGCAAGTACCCAAAAACTAAGTCTATTCCATGCTACTGTTGCTAGTAATAGCAGTGGCAATTTTCTGAGTCAACTTAATTAATAGCAGGTAATGGACTTCTCCTCCAAGAACTTATCCAATCCTTTTTTAAACTCAGCTAGACTAACTGCACTAACCACATCCTCTGGCAACAATTCCAGAGTTTAATTGTGCGTTGAGTGAAAAAGAACTTTCTCCGATTAGACTTAAATGTGCCCACATGCTAACTTCATGGAGTGCCCCCTAGTCTTTCTATTATCCGAAGAGTAAATAACTGATTCACATTAACCCGTTCTAGACCTCCCATGATTTTAAACACCTCTATCATATCCCACCTCAGCAGTCTCTTCCTCCTCAACATCCATCAATCTTGGAAGCTTATTTAACATTTTTTATTTTTTTAAACAAATGCCATTCATGGCATAAAGAAAATATACGACTGCCCATTAAATAAAGAAGGTATTATCAGTTATCATGAATTAACATGAGGTATAAACAGAGAGATTTCCATAAATAAAGGCTTTGCCACTGGTGTTATAAAACCCCTTCCCCACTCCTTTACCTTTAGCCAATAGCCAATCATCATGTATTTCCTGTATACAATGCCACTGGAATACAGGTTACTACTGTACATGATAGCTCATATGGTTAATATGTTTCGTCCCGAAAGAGCATATTTTATGTTTGAGCACAGGGAGGTTAAGCAACTGATTCAGGGCCACATAATGACTGGTGAATTGGGATCCACAGAAGTCTCCAAATGTTTCACAACTACAACACTACAGAGCCTATCCCAGAAAGAATGACTGCTTCAAAGAAGCTGCATTGTGTATCACGTGACTTGGGCATGTTAGCAAATAAAAGATATAACTTGGATTTCTCTAGTTTGCCTTTTATGTGTTGTTATTATCAAGTCTAGACTTCTCAGTATGGGCTCTACATTATAAAGTTTGCACTGACCTGCAAATGTTAGCAAAGCAAATTTTAGGCTGGAGCTATCATGCATACCTGAAAGAGAGGGGAATTTGTTTTTTTATAGGAATGATTTATGCAGAGCTTGGCAAATTGCAGTTTATTCTTTGAGTAATAGCAGGCATGACAATATCAGCTATTTTAGCTAATTGCAGAGGGCAGAGTGAGTTTAAGAACTGTATTTAAACATATTCCCCTTGGCAGTCAACATTGCTTGCGTGTTGTAGGATGGTAATCTTGATTCACATGGTTATAACCCTTGTGTTTCTAAATGTCTTACCATTTTGTGGTAACTCTGTAACATTGCACATAAGTTTGCTAGCAAATTCAAGCATAAATTATGCCAATTTTCAAAGGGGACTTAACACACATTAGTCTGCTTTAAAAAGCATCCCACCAAATCTACCCACAAAAGTTACACCTGCTAAAATTTCTGAGAAAAGTTATATATATACTTTTTCAAAATTCAAAAGTATGTGCCAAACCCCTCCCCCAACTCCATCCTCAGCAGCAGCTCCACTGAATCTGGATTAATGTATAAGTGAATAGGACCCACTTACATAAATTTACCTGCATAATGGATAGGAGCTTGTATAACGGGCCATTTCCATGGATAAAAACACTGCTTTATCTGCAAAAAAGTTTTGGAAAATTACCTTCCCTATGTGGAAATTCTGAATAGTTTCACTGTGAAGTTCACTAAAAGTATAATTCGCTCTATGCTCTGCTCATCTCCTTGTTATGTGTCTAGATTCCAGAGTAGCAGTGCACAAGTCAAAACAAATGGATGGGGAGAAGAATACCAATTCCTTCCATCAACACAGGCGAGTGGGATCGCAACAGTACCCCTCCCTCCAGCCTCTTCTCTTTGGCTCAGAGGGGACGAAGGTAATCCCTTACCAAGAGGGGGAGTTGAGGGTCCACACACAGGATCTGGAGATACTTTAATTCAGGAACTGAAATAAAGAACCATTTGGAACAAACTAGACAAAGACGTGGCTTGGCTTAGACGAATATAGCTTGACTTGGATGAGAAACATAGCTTGAAAACTTAGGTGAAAACATAACTCATACAAAACTCAGAAACAGATGCAGGTGTCCCCTGTGGGTCATAGAGGGAAAAAACTCAGGAACAGATGTAGAAATCAAGACAAGGAAGGCCCGTCATGAGTACACATTTACCAAACTCATGGCCTTTGCAATCTGTTGTGAACGGAGAACAGGATGTGAATGTGAGCACCTGTGCTACGGCACGACCTGCACAACCCTGGGGCTGGCTGCAGTCCACTCCACTGGCGGGTGAGCACATCAGGCATGGGCTAGGCTGAGACTGGAACAAACTTGAAACATGGCTTGAAGGCCTTGCTGAACCTATACGCACATGAAGTGAGACCCAGAACGCAATGCTGGTCTCTGGTGTAGCCCTCCAGCCACTCCAAAAGCCCTTTCAGACTTGCTACTTGGAACAGCTTTTGCAACAGGATAGATAAAGACAAGGGCTGAAGATGACTCTAGAGACTTGGACATGAAACCGAAGACTGGAACATGGCATGAGACAAGGAACAGGCTTAAGTCAAGGAACAGGCTTAAGACGGAGATCCAGCTTTAACAAGGAACAAAGCTTGAAGAGGAATCTTGACAAGAACTGAAGACAGGGATCCAGGCAAGGGCAAAGACAGGATTCAGGAAGATACTAGGAACAAGGAGATCCACTAGCTGGACAAGCTCCGTGAGACCGGAACAAGGAATCATGACTAAAAACTCGGAATTTGATACTTGACACTTGGAACTAGGAGCATAGCTTCAAAACAAGGGAAGCCTCCGAGGACATGACCTAGCGAAGACCAACTTGAAGACTTGGACACCAGACAGTGCCATGATGCAACTTACACAGCCCATGGGCTGATCGCAGACATGGAAGACACAGGAACTAGGAACAGGGATGAGAGACCAGGAATGAAGACATGGAGGACCTCCAACAAAGAACAAGAAGGACCTTGCAATGGCAAGCAGGAAGTAACTGAGGAGCTCTATTATAGGGCTGCATGCTAGATGTCATCAAAAGAGGCCATGGGACTAAGGGACATCATGGAGAGCTAGAGTCAACAGCGACCAACTGCGCTGAAGCAGGCTGGGAGTGAGGTGACTCAGCACAGCATGGAAGCAGCAGCATGGCTTGGCAGTGTTGGCTGTGTAGAGGGAGGTGAGTGAGACTGCTTCCGGGGACCACCCGCGAGCGGGATCCCAACATTGGCCTTCTTTGCCCTGCTATTCCAGTCCCAAGTCTCTACTGGTTGGCCAACTTCCCCTTGTGATTGGAGTCTAATATAAACCCAAATGTATCTGGAGGAATGAATGGAGCATTAACTTCTACTATATTTATTTTCTGTGGCTCTCATGATGCCTTATGACAATATTAGCAGTTACCCCAAATGATAAAAGTAGTTGTCATGTTAGTCTACCTCAATGTGTAGAAATAAAGGTTATCATAAAATATGTAGAGAGGTACCTTTTTATTGAGCTTAATACATTTTTGGGCTAGCTTTTGGGAGTTAAATTCCCTTTATCAGATTAGAACCAAATGTATTGATCCTATACCACTTCTTGTTCATAGCTCAACTGCAAAGTGAAAACCCAGAACAACTTATCATTGTGTACTCATTTTTGATTACCAGTTGTTAAGGACTGTGCAAAATAAGTTTGGGTGTGATGTAATTGTGAGTGTTTATCTATATCTACCTAAATAAAAATGTACCCCCTTAATCACAAGGGTGTGTCAAGCATTTACTTATTAAAGGTAAATTTTCAAAAGTTGCATGAGGGAAAATAAGCAGGTACACGTGTAAAATAGCTTATTCACAAGTATCTGCTATTTTAGAAACCTCAACATAACACGCGTGAATCGGGGTCCAAGAGCAAATTTGTATGTGTTACAAAGGGGTGGGTCAGGGGCATTCCAGGCAGGGCCAACATTTATGCAAGTAAGTTGCTATTTTATAAGAGACTTAAGCGTGTAGATTTGGCAACTTACTCGCATGTATTTATACCTGCTCTATATCTGGAGTAAGTGATTGTAAATGACTTAAGAGTGAAATACTGACTGGGTGGGAACTTCAGGCTGAAGAGCCAGGAGGGTCTTGATGACCTGCAGATGGACTGGGCAAACTGGTAGACTTATTGGTAAAACTGGTAATTTCACTGTGGCACACATGCATAAAATCCCCTGACTTAAACATGTAAAAGCCGACTAACATGGGGGGAAGCGGGGGACATGCATCAAATTTATACATGTTAAATCTACTTGCATATTATTTAAAAATTAGATGAAAAATATGTGGGTAGACCAATTGCACGTACTTATCCGGCTAAATTCTAACATATCCGGCTAAGTAGCTGCATTTTTTGACTTATCCAGCTAAGTAACATCACTTATCTGGATAAGTTATGATTTATCCAGCTAGATAGCAGCAAAGCCACTAGTTAGCCATCTATCTGATTTAGCCGGATAAGTAGCATTTTTATGTTCAAAAGTTTTTATTGCATTTCAAATCTTAAACATTAACAACAAATACAATTTAGACCTGATGGAGAGGGTTCCTTCAAACCATCAGGTGAATCAGTACGATAAGAAATACAGTTTTAACAATCCATGAATGCCCACCACCCCTCCCCCTTCCTTCACCCCCTTCCCCCATCCTGAACTATCACAGTATTAACACAAATGCTAGTTCCACCATCAGGTTGATGTTTCATAACATGGGACAATCAGTCTAACTAACAACTTTGCTACTATTTAGTCGGATAAATCAGTACTTACCTGGATAAGTGCAAAAATGTATTTGTGTGTTTTTTTTACATGTGCGTGCAAATTCCCAGGTACATTTATGCATATTTTATAAACTGCGTACATCATATACACCCAGATTATAAAATACTGGAGAAGTTTTGTGCACATCCATTTATACGCATATATGGGTTCACACACATTTTAAAGTTATCTTCCCTGTGAATAGGCCCCACTGAAGCTAATGGGGTCTGTGGTAAATAATGTGCATTTTAGTGAGTTAATGTTTACTGCATCTTTGTGACTAGGGATGATAGATTACATATCTATATAAATATATATTATATATATGTATAAATTGCTTTGGGAGAAGAAAAAAATAATTTTGCAGAGCTAAGATGGATGACATGGAAGGGCTTAGCCTGCTGTTTCCATGGAGGTACACAGGATATTAATCATTGTCTTCTAGCGATGAAAGACAAAACTAGCAATTCTGCTTTCAAAATGAATCCTCATCTTGGACAAAACCAAATGAAATCAAAGTGTTTGACGAGTTGGTCATGCAACCAACATGTGGCACTCACTGTGGGCCAGTCAGCAGCAGACGTCCTTTTTCTGTTGGCCATGTGTTTTCAGCTTATCTAACCCAACCCAAAAACATAAAGATCTGTACCATACTTGGACTACTGAACTTTTCATGTGGGTACAGGTACCAGGATACACTGTTCAACTGGAGCATGGAATTCCACAGATTCTGAAGCATCTTATTCCTCAAAACATACAGGGCAGGTGCAAGAGTATTTAGCACCCTAGGCAAACCTTCAGTCATGCACCCCCACCCTCAACTTACCGTACTTACTAGCAGCAGCTCCAGCAAAGCGCTGCCTTCTTTGGCAGTGTAGAGACTATGGAGTCTCCACCAGATGTCCCTAGTTCCCAGCCCTTGTGTAGACAGCTGCAGAGGGACATTACATTCTGAGTCGCACCTCCAACAGAGATTGTCTGGAATTGGAAGTCCCTTAGGCACAAAGGGGACTAGTCTAGGTGAGGTTAGGGCAGATGTAGTTTTCTTTCAGAAGGGAAGGATGTATATCATGTGCACTCTCAGTTAGGCCCCCAGTCTGACATAGGAGAAGAGAGAGACACAGGCCTTACCAGCTCCTTTAATAGGGCTGGAAGGAAGAGGGATATTAAGAAGCTTTTACAGTCTTTCTGGTTTCCACATTTTTTGACCTGGTCCATCAAAGGAGACTAAATCTCTGGAGACATCTACTGAAGTTTCCTCCCCAGGACATAGGACGCTGCCAGGTGACGTTCAGGATTCGACGTGGACCTCAAGTACCGTGGGAAGGAATCCAGTCAAAGTTAGGATACCCCAGCCACCATGGGCCCCTTATTATTCCCTGCCATGGAAGATAAATCAGTCCCAGTTCCCTGCCTGGAAGGATGTTTCCACAGAGTTAGAGAGCATTCAAATCCTGGCTCATGTAAATCTGGGGACACTGGAAGTAACTGGACACTTTGGGGTAGATTTTAAAAGCTTGTGCGCGCACGTCCATGTGCACGAGCTACCCAACGCGCATACATGGACACGCAATTTTATAACATGTGTGCACTGCTGCAGGCATATTATAAAATCGGGGGTCGGCGCATGCAAGGGGGTGCACATTTGTGCAACCTGCACAAGCCGACGCCCAAGGCCTTCTGCAGGTCCCTCCCAGTCCGCTCCAATTTAGGAGCAGCCTGGGAGGGAACTTCCCTACCCCCTATACTAACCTTCCTACCCCTTCTCCTAACCTTCCCGCCCCCTAGCCCTATCCTAAACCCCCCACAAAATCCTTAACCTACCTTTTGCGCCTGCTATGAGCAGGCACGGTTTGCGCGCGCTGGCCCTGCCGGCATGCGATCCCCTGGCACAGCGGCAAATGGACGCAAATGGGGATCGAAGAGAACGGAGTGAGGACAGCCCCGATTACAAATTCTTTTTTATGGCCTCGGAAAACGACACATTCCCCGAAAAAGGATTACAGGCAGTACTGGCTTTCCCCCTCTGGGCCCTGTGCTGGTGGGATTTTGCTTCCTCCAAAATTCTGGCACTCTAGGTGACCGCCTAGTTTGCCTAATGGAAGCACCAACCTTGAATGTATGCATATTCCCGGGCTTCCCATGCTACATGCTAAATGTAGGGTCTGCAAAGTGCTCCTTTTCCCTTAAAAGCCAAGAAATAAACTGTTCTTGTTTAAATTACTCTAAGAACCTTCCCTGCTGCTTTACTGTGCAAAACAGCATAGCCTTTCAAAAACCATCAAAGGGGGAGGCTGATAACCTTCTGCAAAAAGAAAAAAAAAAAAAAAGTGTCTGTGCTATAAAAAGAATGCTGCACACAGAGATACCCAGATCACATATCCCTTCCGACATCCCCACCGGGCGCTGTGAAGGACAGGTCCCTCTGTGAAATAACACTACCTATAAAAAAAAAAATATATAGCCATGCTAACACCGCATCTCCACTTGGGAATGCAGCACCAGGAAGCACAAGGTCAGGGAAGATGACCTACAGATACCCCTGATGCCAAGGAGTAACATCTCCACTGCGTGCTCCAAAAAGTTGTAATTTTTCTCTCTCATTGTCTCTCTTTCTCTGTTGCTGAATTTATCCCCCGGTGCCTAATCTACCTGCCAGGGGTTGCCAGCCATCAATAAATTTAGTGTCAGTAAAAAAAAAAAAAAAAAAAAAAGAAACAAAAACAGACATCTGTAAAAATTTCATTCACATAGAAAAAGTCCAAGATGGTACAGAAGTATAAAACTCTAAAAAGTAAACATCTGAATACGCAATATTAAATATTAAATATTCAATTTGTGTTAATAAAGTCGCATAGAGAAAGCATAAGTTGACATTTCTTTTAAACTAAGGACCTTCATAACACCTCGTGGTTGCTCAAGATTTCAGCGTTTTTACTGCTTACTGGTCATAAATAATCATTGGTCCGATACACTAAAACAGTCTGAGAAATTTTTTTTTTTAATTTTTTTATGCTCATAAAAAATAAAGCAACATTACTTCCCATTTGCAATGCCTGACATGATATCGGCCAGTAACAAAGAAAGCTTTTACTAATGGTGTGATAAATAAAAAGCCCCCGAAGCAGTGTGACTTTATTAACACAGATTGAATATTTAATATTGTATATTCAGACAATTATTATTTGGTAGGGTAAAAATGTCATGGGGCCTATCTCTGATTTCTTAGGCTCAGGCTCTGTGAGACCGCAGCGCTCAGGAGTGGGGAGGCTGTGTCTCTGTGCAGAAAAGTACAGGCATATTAGTAAAGAGGTTAGGTTAGCAGCAAAAATCTGTAAGACTGTCAGTAAAAAAATTATTTGAATCAGTTAACATCCCTGCTACGTGCTCAGCAACCCCTTTTTCACCCAAACAAGGAGGTTAAAGGGTACCCTAAACCGAAGCAATATTTTAAAAATGACAAATTAGATCACTCTCTATATAATCTTTCTTTAAATGTATTTGCACACATATACATATATATATATATATATATACACACACACACACCCCTAAACATACATACACATTATACTATATATACATTTATAGGTGTCCCTAATATGCTCTTGGGAGATCCAGTAATGTTCAGAATAAGCTTAAAACATCAGCCCCAGATATCTGACATTAATACATATTAGCTGCTACGGCAAGCAGATAAACTGGAACACTCCAGTCTGCAAGCCAGCAAGTGTCCTACATCCCAGAAATTACCCTTTTATTATAGCTACAGTACCATACTAGCAATTTTATTTTTTTAAACTTGGCAGCTAAAAGAGTAACATCTGTATGGTTGTTTCATTTCATTTGTTCTTTTTAATTTTTTTATTTATCCATTTTGGAAAAACACAAGTTCAAGAACACTTGGAAGAAACATTACTAGTTACAGCAGAAAAATAAAAGAAAAAAATATATTAAAAAATATACCTTTTCCCCAGTATGGGGAGATCAGATCCGCAATCCAAGAATAAAAAAAATATTACAAGAAGCAATAAAGCCAAACAGGAGCAATAAATACGACAACCGAGGTTGATTGAGTGATCTTAATGAGAAGGCTCTTGAACCTAAAAAAATACTTATACCTGCTGCAAGGGTTTAGGAAAAAACGTCAGCTGAGACGGTTCAAAGAAAATATAAAAAACATTATGGGGTAGATTTTAAAAGAATGTGTGCATGCGCTACCCGACGCACGCTGACCCCGCATTCGTCCCCTTGCGCACGCTGACCCCGCATTTTGTAACATGCGCACGCCAGCACGCGCATGTTATAAAATCGCATGTCCATGCGATTTTATAACATGCGCGTGCTGGCGTGCGCATGTTACAAAATGCGGGGTCAGCGTGCGCAAGGGGAGGACAAATTTTGCTATTACGCGCAACGACGCATCGGGGCCTTCCCCAGTTCCCTCCCAGTCCGCTCCAATTAAGGAGCGGACTGGGAGGGAACTTCCCAAGCCCCTAGCCGGACCTCCCTCACCCTTCCCCTATCCTACACCCCGCAAATGCCTTGTCTTACCTTTTGCGCCTGCTTTGAGCAAGTTGCGCGCACCGGCATCCTGCCGGCTCGTGATCCCCCAGCACAGAAGCAAATGGCTGCTGTGCTGGGCACCTCTAGGCCCGCCCTGCCCCATCCCCACCCCCCAGACTGCCCCTTTGCAACCCCGGTTCTTGCGCGTGGCCAGGCCTTTGAAAATAGGCCCGGCAAGGTAGGTGTTTTATAATCCGGCCCTATATTATTTCATTAAATATTTACATGGAAATTTCAAAAAGAACAATGTACCCAATTGAAGCACCCTGGGTCTTGTTAACAAGAATTGCTTTCTTTTGAGTCTTCTTGGTGATATCAGGAAAAAATACAAACTTTAATCTGAAGAAATAATTCTAAACGAAGCTTGAAAGAGTTTGCGAAACTCGTTGCTATCAGGGTCCAGAGCCAATGTAATAATTAGGGTAGAGGTTTTAGCTAGAGTCTTTTCTGAAGTTTCCAAAATAGATGTTAAATCCGAACTGTCTTCTCATATCTAAAACAGAACCACCTGAAGGGTTCCAGCCACTTGTTTCTTGAAGATATAGAGGTCTATGTTTGGTCACAGTCCACTTATCTAGCTAACTACAGCTGGCTAATTTTAGGACAGCCTGGGGGGGGGGGGGAGAGAGAGACAGACAGACAGACAGACTAGCCACAATGCCCTCACACTAGTTAGGTATTTATATCTCTATGGGAGGCCCACCTAGTCACTCGAGGTGAGTTTTAGGTATTAGTGTAGGGGTTAGGGGCCACTTTGAGATTCAAAGTGAGACGTACGAACAGAACAGCGCTCTCTTGTGAAGATTTGATGACCTTCGGAGTGAGGAAACTCACCCAAAGATGAGATTTGTGCAATGTTCTCGACTCTCTACCTGGGTAACATCAAGCTAGGTTGAGAGAACATTGCACAAATCTCATCTTTGGGTGAGTTTCCTCACTCCGAAGGTCATCAAATCTTCACAAGAGAGCACTGTTCTGTTCGTACGTCTCACTTTGAATGTCAAAGTGGCCCCTAACCCCTACACTAATACCTAAACCTCGCCTCGTGTAACTAAGTGGGCCTCCCATATCCTCCCACCCCAATAACTTCCCCTTTTTCTCATTTGCATTGCACCAAACACCTTTAATGCATGCGAAAACACCATATAGCACTTTGATAAATGACCCCCTAAGTCATCTGGCTAACTCTGAATAGTGGAATTAGCCAGTTACTGTAACTGAGAACAACTAAATCAACTCCTCCCAGTTGCGCCATCAGAATGCCCCCAACTTATCCGGCTAAATTCTAGTGGAAGAATAACCTAGTCTTTAAAGCAGCAGGCTGTGAACCAGGGAGACCAGGATTCAAACGCCTCTGCTGCTCCTTGTGACCTTGAGTAAGTCACTTTACCCTCTGTTGCCTCAGATACAACCTGAGAGGCTGATGCAGAAAGGTGCGTTCAGTAGAATGCACCTTTTAGCCTGCATTTATGCACTTTTCCTGCAGGCAAAACTTACTTCCAATGCAGAAAGTTTTGCACGCAGAAAATGTGCATATATCAAGGAGAGTAATACTTAGCACTCTCGCATGGAAATCCCATGCAAATGAGGGCATTACTTTTTGATGCACAGAGACTGTATTGGGCCAGTGCACCTCCTTTAGCGCTGGAAATGTAATACCTGGGTCAAGGCTAGAGTTAAGTTTCCAGTGCTATAGAAAAAATAATTAAAAAGGGAAAAAAATGTCTGGGCAGGTAAGTGGCAGCAGCAGCTGCCGCTACCACCTAGCTGGATAAGTACTAACTACCTGTATGATATCCTAGTCTTCTCCAAGTCACTATCAGAACCATCAGGCTCACATCAAGCAGGTCCTTCAAAGGTTTGGGAAAAAACAATTCTATGTTAAGTTGGAGAAATAGGCCTTTGAACAAGACGAACTTCCCTTTCTGGGGTACACTGTCTCCCACCGGGGCCTTAATATGGATCCAGACAAGTTAAAGCCTATCCTGGAGTGGTCTCGTCCTGTGGTTCTCAAGACGCTGCAATGTTTCTTAGGCTTCACCAATTACTATAGGCAGTTTATCCCTAACTACTCTTCTTTGGCAGCTTTGCTCACCGCCTTGATTAAGAAAGGAGAAGATACCAAAAACTGGATCCTGATTGCCATCCAAGCCTTTGACTGACTCAAAGAGGAATTTACTCAGGATCCGTGCCTTCATCACCCAGATCTGACCTGGCCATTCATTCTTCAGATAGATACACTTGGGGTAGGCACTGTCCTCCTTCAGCATAACCGCAATGATACACTCATGACCTGCTCCTAGATCTTGAGGAAATTCTCCCCAGTGGAGAGAAATTATACCATAGGAAACCCTGAACTACTAGCAGTTAAACTGGCCTTGAAAGAATGGCAACATCTGCTGGAGGGGGCCAAGCAACCAGTAACTATCTATACAGATCATAAAAACCTTGAATATTTGGCACAAGCCCAGAGACTAAACACCTGGCAAGCCCACTGATCCTTATTTTTTATAGGCCCGCTGACAAGAATCGTTGAGCTGATGCTCTCTCCCGGTTCTTCGAAACTGAAGGGACTCTAGAGCCTCCGTAATATATCATTGACCAAGCCAAGATTGTGGTTGCGGCCACTTCCATAGTTCCTCTGGAAAAGACAGTGGCGCTTTGATGCCTGCGACAAACGGTTCTTTAATGGGCACATGAATCCCGCCTTTCTGGGCATCCTGGCATCACTCAGATATTGGAGTTAATTGTGCTGCATTATTGGTGGCCTCGAATAAAGACAGATGTTCAGCGTTACGTAGGGTCCTGCCCTATGTGTGCAATGCAAAAAAGTGTCAGAGCACGACTATGGGGGCTGTTACAGCTGCTGCTGGCCCCCATGGAACCCTGGACCCATGCAGCAACAGACTTTATCTATGGACCTTCCCCTCTCTAGTGGCAACACCATTATATGGGTGGTCATGGACAAAAGTTGGCACACTTCATTTCTCATCCTGGTCTTCCATCCATGCCTGAACTGGCCAAACTATTTGTGCAACACGTCTTTCATCTGCATGGATTACCCTGCCACATCCTCTCAGACGAGGCTTTCAGTTTACTGCCAGTTATTGGAGACGCTTGTGCCAGAAGTTCTGAATTACAATAGACTTTTCTTCTGCCTATCACCCTCAAAGCAATGTTCAAGCTGAGCAGGTGAATCAAGAATTCAAGATGTTTTTATGTACCTATGTAAACCAAAGTCAGGATAATTGGGCCTCCTTACTTCTCTGGGCTGAATTTGCCCACAACAACCATGTCAAGACCTCTACAAGCTCATCTCCCTTCTACATCATCTTTGGACACCACCCCCGAATATGTAAACTTCTTCCCACCTTGGAGAGCTTCCCTGCAGCTACATTAATGGAACAAGAGCTTCAGGAGTTGTGGCTAAAAACCCACCACCTATTGGACCAAGAGGCCAAGTGCTTCAAAGCACAAGCCGATAAAAGAAGAAGCCCGGCATCGCCTCTATACCTAGGAACTCTGGTCTCGCTGACTACCAAAAATCTTTGTTTAAGGATTTCCTCCTTGAAGTTTGCACCACATTTCATTGGGCTTTTTCCTGTGGTATGACAGCTGGGTCCAGTAGCTTATAAGCTCCACTTGCCACTGTCTCTCAGAGTGCATGATGTTTTCCACATCTCCTTACTCAAACTACTCTTGCTGTCTTGGCTGAGAAGGCCACCACTCTGGACCCCACAGATAACAGCAGAAAAAGATACTCAATACTAAGTACAGGAGATTGTGGATGCTCGTAGAGTTCATAATCAACTACAGTACCTCTTAACCTGGAGAGGCTATGGTCCAGAGGAAAACTCTTGGGAGTCGGCCACCAACCTCCAAGCCCCCCACCCTCCCCAGCTAATATGAGATTTTCACCTCCAGTATCCCAAGAAACCCAGGCCCAGAAGACTGGGAAGGGGGGTTTGGAGAGGGGGTACTGTTATAACCCACGGCTCATGGGACAATCCCATGAGCTGTCGCACTCACTGCAGTCCTCTGGACTCCATCTCATGGCTCAGAAGCTGCCCTCAGCTGATGCTGCCAAACGTGACCCTTGCCGCCACGATACAAGCTCTGCTGGCAGCCTCCCTAGGTACGCACACACAGCGCATCTGGACTCTTAAAGGGGCCACAGCGGGAAAGTCCCTGTGGTACCCTTGGATGACATCAGCTGACTTCTGCTCTTAAGGCCATGTCAGATGCCCTTCAGACACCTCAGCAACAGGTTCCTTGTGTTTCCAGTGTATGTTGCTTTGTTTTCCTTATTTCTTGCCTTGTCTGTGTCTTACTCCTTGCCTTGTTTGTGCCTGTCCCTCGCCTTGTTCATGCCTTGCCCTGGTCGTGTCTTCCTGTTGCTCTTCGGCTTGACTTCCTAGATTCTGATCCCAGCCTGGACTTCGACGTTCTTTAATTGCTGTTTGGATCTGAATCTTTGCTTTGAACCTGACTTCACTTTGTCTGCTGCCTGCCCCAACTTCCAGCCTGGTATCCACATCTATTGTCTGCCGTCTGCCCTGACCTTCATTTGGACTAGAACTCTCACTCCTAGTTAGCCCTAGGGACCCACTTAAGACCTGCCGGCCACCAGAACCCAAGGGATCAACCTGCAGGGGAGGTGGCTGGTATAGGTGAAGCAAAACGACAAGAAAGGAGGCAATCTATGAAAGCCCTTGTGGTGTAAACAAAAAAGATAAATGCCGGATGTCCTTTTTATTGTTTATTATGGTGGAGACGTATTAAAATTCCCGACTCTGGCCAAAGTTTCGCCACTATGCAAGTGGCTGCCTCAAGGGTTACAACTTTCAGTTCAGGAATCAAGCACAGATTGTTCGTGTGTCAGTCATATTTGACACACACTAATGATCAGTGATGCATCAGCATTAGGTGCCTTTCATTTCTGCCGAGTCTGGATGTGCTATCTCGTGGAGTCGGGCATTTTAATACGTCTCCACCATAATAAACAATAAAAAGGACATCCAGCATCTATCGTTTTGGTATAGGTGAACCTCCAGCGGTCCCACACAAGGACTTCTCAGCCAGCTGTCAGTGTGAGCCTAGTGGGCTTGCCCGCTAGGCAGCACCAATCACATCACAGCACTAAGGATCCACTTTTCCAGTCACGTAATTTCCAGAGCGTGCTTTTTCGCCTGCTTCAATGCCTACTGACCAGATTTTCAAACAGAACTTCTGCGGATGGTCTTCCTTTGCAAATGAGCTTGCAGTCCACCAGGTTCAAGGCCACTTTCATTATTGCTCTTCCCATGTGAAAGTACCTCAGGAACACTGCTATGCTGATCCTTATCAGAACCTCATGCAGATGACACATTCACAGCATCAGTGCAACAGGAACTCCAAGAGGCCAATTTTAAAAGCAAGGACGACAGCCAAAACAAAGGATGCAGAAAATATTGAAATACATTAAAATCTCAGGACCAAAAAAAGAAAGAAGACCTAGGAATAACAGTCAAAGAGGAAGCAAAACAGGTAAGATAATAGTTTGATGAATTTAGGTAGTTTTGCTGCTTTGATAATATCTCTGTTTTCCTCAGAGGTTTAGTAAAAATACATGGGGGGAAGGAGTCCTGGGTATTGGTTTAAGTATGGGGACTGGTATTTTCATCTACCCAACATGCTAGAGGACTAAAAAGGAAGACAACAAAATTGAAGAATGATAACCTGCAGGTGGTCAAGCATGTATGGACGACAGATGCGAGATACAGTATCCTTGGCTTAAGCCATGTAGTTGGGAACAGCTGGGAAGACTGGGTGGGCTAATTGGTCCTTATCTGCTAACATTTCACATGTACTATATACCTAAGGCCTGCTGAGACTCTCCATGGCTTATGAAGCACCTGAGCAACACAGAACTAAACTCCAGTCATTTTCTTGACTCCGTAAGGGAAATGCATCTCTCTCCCTCTTTCTATCCAAGAGCTGCTAACCTTCTGCTAGAGCTGAAGTGACAGCTGTCCTTCTTCTCTTTCAGAAACAGATTCAAACATGTGGCACCACCACTTGAACAGATACATCACGTTATGCTCACCACCGACCACCCCGTGTTTCCCTACCAGATTAGTATTACAAAAGTCTAATTTATAGGAGCTTTGTAGAGAGAAGCAGAAGGAAGAGGTGCTTACTTAGGGCAGTGAGATACTATGATGATGGTTTTATGTTCCCCACATGCAGATAACCACAGGGAAAGGAGGTTAGGAGATGGCTCCTGCTAATGTATTGAACAAAGTCTCCTATGAAGTGATGTTTTTTTCCTTCTTAAGGTTCTTCTCAAATAGGTATTTGCTAACAACAAGCTAATCTCAGAGTTGAATCCATTTTAATTTGCCATTTTCCCCTCGGGAGGTCTAAAAAGTCTTCCTAAGGGTTGTCTCCAGCTCTCGCTCTCTCTCTTACTCCCCTGGAGTTAATTGCTTCAGTAAACAATTAATGGTAAATGGTAAAACCCAGGGCAGCACTATTGTTTCACCAATTAAGGAAAATCGATGTGGCTGAACAGCTGATTTTTAACCCTGTCTTTCACACCTTCTGCTGTGACTGAAACAAGCGCGACAGAGAGGGGGAGAGAAAACCCGGACTGCTTCTGCCAGGATAGAAAATGCCGAGCGAGACTAAAATGAGTACAATTTAGCATTCCACATGCAACCATCCTTTTCCTGCCAGAATCAGAAATGAGAAAGCGCACAGGCATCCAGTATCGAAGACCGCATGCCAATGGGATAGGTGCTTTTCAATCTTGCAAAAATGGTCAGCAAACAAGGAAGAAGACCAAACAGATGGGGGTGAGAAGAGGTGGCAGACACGGACGTGAAGGTAGGCCTGCCATTTGCAAGTTATTATGAATAAGTCTGAGCCAGTCCTCCTATTGCAAAAAGGGTCTTTCAGTTCTAGTTTCCGCAGGAAAAGCAAGATGAGTCCCCCATCTTCAAATGAGCCAAAATTTAAGAGTGACTCGCTGTGCTCAAAGCTGAACTGACCTGACGTTATCAGGAGCCCTACTAAGGGGACAAGAGTCACTGAAAATTCATAGTACAGGTTAACTGCAGTGCTGGAAATAAGACCTGGGAAAAAAAGATATTTATTGTGAGAATCCCCTTGTTATATTGCAGTGCCAGGAAGAACAGTTGAAATGCTACACATTTAACCTACGGATGACTTTAGATAATTAGGGATAAGCTGGTTTGTTCCTTAATAGAAGCAGGATGACAACTCTACAAAGGGATAGAAACTTACAAACAAAGATTGGCCTAACTTTTTCCAGATCACCAGGAGTCATTTGTTGACCTCATACTAATTTGAACTATGTAACTGTAACAGCAGTAGTACCCCAGGCCAAAGCAAAAACACACTAGTGGTGCTTTCAGAAAAGTGCTTCAGCACTCATGAGGCCTCTAGCAAATCTCATCCAGAACTACATGTTATGACCCAGACAAAGGCCTACATGCCTGTTCTAGATGAATGTAATTAATGCCAACCTCTCTTAGGTCTCAGGTTGTGCATTCACAAGAAATCTTCTACATACTGAGCCACTCCCGTGCCAACTGCTAGAACCTCTCCTATTTGCTTGATGCCTGTTCTAAGCTATAAGGACATAAGAACCATGTCTCCTAATCGTGGCTACATAATCTGGCCCTTTTTGCAACAGAATTGTGCAACTGCCCACAAAATCGCAGGAGACAGGGGCCAAGCTGGATCAGGGAACTCCTTCTCCCTCAATCTGATTGGTTCAGGGCAGCAATCCTGCTCTGGCAGCAGAGAGAGAGAGAGAGAGAGAGGATGTATCCAGAGACACAACTGCGTTCCTCTTCCTAGTGTAGGCTTGACCAACATAGAAGAGGGAGATCAGTTGGTGAAAGAGGGGCTGAGGGGATTGTTTGGAGGGGAGAGGCAATGTATGAAAGAGGGATTGAAAGAATTGAGAGGGACAGTGCGTGAAAGAGAAGCTAGGGGAATCGGCCAAGGGTGAAAGAGGAGCTGAGCAGTATTATATTAGCACCTGCAATGGGGAGAGGAAGGGACAGAAAGAGGACCAAGGATGGAGATGTGAGCAGAAAGAAGAGCTGGAGCCAAGGGAGATACATCTCCCTCTCACTCATGTGCATCCCCTCCAAGTTCCCAGAACTTCTCTCCTCTCTCCTCCACCTCATATCACAGAACCCCCCTTTCCCTTCCCATCCCAAATTCCACCCCCCTCTCCCCAATCCTCCCATCAGGTCCAGGGCAAGAATATTAAGCAACCTAGGTGAACCTTTAGTCTTGTGCTCTAACCCCTTATACTCCTATTTGGCACAGCATCCCTTTCTCTTGCCCCATTCAGTTATCCATCTCTCTCTCTCTCTTCTTTCACCCTCAGCCAAGTCCTGAATCCCCCCTCCCTTTATTCCCTGACCACAGTGCCCAGAAACCCTTCTCTCTATCCCCCTAACATCTCTCCTTCTCCTCCTCCTCACACCCCTAGCATCCTCTTTCTTCTCCGCTTCACACCCTGTCAGCATCAGCCTAATCTCTTTGTCCCATTTTTACAGTCTGACATCCTCTCGCTCCACCCCCTACCTGACAAGAATCCTCTCTCCTTCTCTCCATCCCACCCTCACCTGCCCAGCACCCTCTCTCTCTGCCCAGGACTTCCTCTCCTCAACGTCCCCACCCACCCAGCTTACTCTCTGTCTCCATCCCCCTACATCTACTCAGCATCCATTCCATTCTCCCATGTGGTGCTGTGCCTTAAAAGTAGATATGCGGCACCTGGAGGTTTTTGCCATCTCTAAAAGATTTTAGTGCCCTAGGCGACCACCTAGTTTACATAATGGAAGAACCGACCCTGCCTCCCTCTCTCTCTTCCCTTCTCCTTCCTCCCCATTCCTATACCCAAGCCTCCCTTTTTCTCTTCCCCCTTCTCGCCTCCCAATCTCCTCTTCTGCCCTTCTCCTACCCCTATGATTTCCTGCTCCTTTCCTCTTTCCATCCCTGAGATCCTCCACAAGAACAAAATCAATTATAAAGCCACATAAGACTGAAAAACTACTTTATTTGAATTCTGCAAAACAAATTAATATTATTTAATATGCAAACTGATGCAAACATATGAAAATTTTCCACAGAATTTCAAACGTTTTGCTGCAACATTTTCTAACTCTTGCTGCAGATTCTATGCTTGAGCTGCCTCAGGAAACATAGGGCTGTGTTTAGCACCTGAAGATGTCTCCTGGATGCAACTATAAATCCAGAAACATCTCCATCAGCTGCAGCAGTATAATTCACTGGATACCAGTGAAGGATTCCCTGTTTTAAACACTGCAAAGGAAATCCATGTATCAATCAGTGGTATCGGAGTTTAAGGACTTGTGGCCATTTATTGTAAACCTAACACAAAATAGGAAAATAAAACAGAGAAGTAGCATTATCTTTGCTTTGTTATATTACTGGATTGAGGAAAAGAAATCTACAAAGCTAAGAGCAGCAGATATATAGTCAAGAGCTAGCAGATAAGCCAGCTAATGAATCCCGGCCATCTGTTGACACAGAGGTTAAAAATTGATGAAATCTGTTGAAAGCAACAGTTTAACTTAGATGTGCGGGTATATACTGCTATAATATGCCATGCTAAACATGGAAGGTAACATATTTATGGTTATTTTCGTAAATATGTTTCCCTGTGTAGGGTGGTGTGGGTATGAGCCCTTTGTGCTGCAGTGTAGCTGTCGCAGCCTGGAGGTGAACCTATGAGGCCTATGCCAGCAGCTGGTGAACACAGACTGGAGCTTCATCTTTACTAGCCGCCTCCCCCACAAGTTGAGCTCTTGGGTTCTGACAGCCGGCAGGTCTTAGGTAGGTCTCTTGCTCTAGCCACTGCCCTAGAGCAAGAGTCCAATGGCACACCAGGGTCAGGGCAGGCAGAAGACTAACATATTCGGAGACAGGCCATGGTGAAGGCAGGTGGCAGCCAAGGTTGGTCAGGACCAGGCGGCAGGCAATTATGGTCAGGTCCAGGCAAAAGGTCAAAATCCTGAGAGTCAGGCCAAGGATTGAAGAAGACACACTAGAAGACACTAGACAAGACAGGAAGGACAAGGCAAGGCTGGAGAGACAAGAACCAGGAATATATGATGACAAGAACTGGGAACTCGAAACAACACATACTTCAAGGCAGGGGACCTGTTGCTGAGTCATCTGATGCTCCTCAGGAGGAGCTTTAAGTAGTCAGGGGACCCGCGGCTAAGTTCCCGCCATGGGTGCTTTAAGAGTAGGACTGTTGGGCTGGCATACACCTAGAGGAAGTCAGAAGGAGCAGCAGCTGGCAGCGTCCCGTGCCGCACCGAGCGGTGTTCGAAGTCCGAGCGCTGTGAGGGGAAAATTTGCACCAGTATCTCTCTGTCTGTAACAAACAGGCTGAGGGGCAGTAATTAACTTCCAAAAGGGCTTGGTACAGCAGAATTTGACTGCTACAATAAATACTGTAAAAATAAATAAATAAACAAATAAATAAATAAATAAATAAATAAATAAATGCACTTCGTGGCACAAGATAATCAGTTTGCAAAACAGCCAACACTTGTTCAAACAAACAGGGCCAATGCACCATGCGTAGAGGGCCACAGCGACATTTCAGACTACTCCAATACATTTCAGTAGGAGATTAAGAAATGATTCAGTATTTCCTGATTAAAATCTGACCCTATAATCCCGAGTGCACCATTAGCACCTAATGATTGAAACCAGAGGAAATGACAAAGGAAGGGCAAAAAAATCTATCACAAGCCCTGCCTGTGGCTCATTTGCAGTGCACTGCCCATGTGGAAGGTCCCTGATTTGATCTCCAGGTCGGGTGGGGCTGCAGAGGCAGCCCTCGCAGCTCCTGAGGGGAGGGAGTCGCGATCACTGCTTACAGGTGACACCCGCTGGGCCAGATTCAGGGCCCGTGGCTGCGTGATTCCGGAAGGAGCTGTGGCATGAGGCCCCTGGGCCCAGGACCATCTCTGCAATGAGCTGGCTCGGTTTGCTGGGAGGGGGTGGGGGGACAGAATATAAAATACAGGAAGCAAAAATACGCTGGTAGTCGTGAACGAAGGTTCATGGCCCCAGATTCCTGCCCTGATTCCGAATTAGCAGAAGGAAATTGTCCTCCCAAAAAGAAAACAAATATTCTGCCCTGGGTCTTTATGTGTGCATTCTTCTTTTCCTGCAGACTTTCTAAAAGTCAACAGAACATTTTTTTTTATTATGTTAGCATGCCGCTCTCTGACAGAAGTACAATGGTTTGAGGGAAGCTTTATTTATTGTGTACTAGTGACAAATAGCAGTGCCTGGGGGTTCCTTGCTGGCACAGGAGCCCATCTGCTGCGCGCTGCCATCAATCGTACGGCTGGGCCGCTGTAGTACCCCCTGCCTCCTAACGGTGCTCTCCGCTGCACGAGGATTACACCGGAGAAAGAGGCTTTCCGAGTGGCTGAAGAGTGACTGTGCATATCACTGTCGCACTTATGATGAAAGGCAGTGTTTCAGCGAGCCTTTCAGCCTCCTCAATTTAAATCTGCGTTACATTTGCTTAAGCAAACACTACTGAGCTGAGAAAAGGTGACCTATGTTGTAGTTCCAAAGTCTTAATGCTTCAGTGCTGTTTAAACAGTTCAGCACAAAGAGCTCTGGGAAATGAAGTCCTACTGAAAAATAATACAAGAACATTTGACACAGATTTTATACTGTTTTTTTTATTTTTTGGGCCTGTAGTTTCCTCCTCCTTCTTTTGGGTTTCCAGTTCAGTCAGAACCAGTCTCTACTGGGCAATGGCCCCAGGAGCTTCATTCTCAACTACTTGGGATTTTGTTTTCACATATTTTATGTAAGGGGGGTAACTCCTTTTCATCCTAAATGTAATTCTGAAACTTACAAACATGTATCTGTGGCTTTTGCTGGTCTGAGTGCCTTCATTCTCACTAGACCTTGCCCTAACGTGATCTCAGTATAATGCATTAGGGAGGTGTATCACTTCCCACTGGGAAGGGTTGTAAGGTGATATAAAGTCCCTGTGCCCATGTGATGCTGGGGGCAGAGTGAGAAAGGATTCCAGAACTGGAGTTCTGCTTGGGCGCTATCTCTTCACAGAGTGGTGCCAGAGGGCCTATCCCTCCACAGGGAAGACTGGAGTGGAAGACAGGAAGAGGAGGGTTCCTGCTTAGTGAAGGTGGCTGGGACCTGGCCAGGCCTACCAAGAGGAAACAATTTTTCAGGAGAGGAGAAGGTCCTGGGAATCCAGAGAGTACTAAAGGATGAACTGCTCCTGAAGAAAATCAGAGTCTGAGGCGAAAAGAATTCCTTAGACACTGTTGGATGAATGTACTGGAAGGTTTCAGGAGGAAGCCTGCCTAGGAAAATCCACAGAGTGCTGGCTGATCAAGAAAATCTGCCAAAGCTTGCTTAAGAGAAGAAAGTGAGAGGAACAGAGAAGATTTCAGCTGGAAGAGCCCAGAGTAGAAGGGTACCTATCCTAGAGAGCTGACCTATTTGGTGGCTGTGTAGAGAAGCAGAATTGAGCTATAATTGGATTTCTGTGCCCTAACTTCCTGGAGTGCACTGTTCTATACCATTTGGATTTTGTTTTTCCAGCTACCAGTTTTGCAGTAAATACTTTATTTTTTAATAACAGAATTGGAGTGAAAAGTGTTATTTTTTTGTGTGACTAGACTGGTGTGGCAGAAAGCTCCAGAAAGAACAAAACCCTAAGGGTTTTGATTCTTACCCCCGTAAACAAACCCCATGAAGTAATAGGGCCTTGCATGGTTTGCAGCCTTTCTGTGTGCCCCCATGACCAAAAGTGGACAGTGATAGGGGCTACATTTATAACTCGTTAGATAGTCAAGCCATCACAGCGATGGTCTTTCTCAGGTGTCATGGACCACATTTCCCTCTGGACCCTTGCATGCATACACCCTGAGTCTCACCAGTAAGTGTCACTGTTGTGGAATGACTGAGATTCCCTCTCCTCCAGAAGCTCCCAAGCACTAGCCTGTCCAGGGAGCCAAAATCAGATCTAATTTTCTAGTGCCTTTCAAGAATACCCTACTGAAAACTAACAAAACCTTACTAGCTTCTGGTCAATCTCCCTGATGCGCTGTGTAAGAGCATGATGAACCTACCCCTTCCTCAATACACATTAAGAAAGTTATTGTACTTCCAGATGGTCAGACAGAAAGATGGATAGAATCATCCCTTAAATGTGGAGTACCACACTGAAAATTCCATGGATTAAGCACATAATTTGAAATGTTTCTGATTTGATCTGGAGCCTTTAACGCAGGGGTCTTAGCACCTATTCGCCTATATGGGTGGGAAAGCAAAATCTACAGAAAACCAAGTAGATGCCTTGGATCTCTCCACTCTACTAGGGCAAACTGAATCATGCAGAGCAGTGAAAATCATTATTGACTGTTGATCTAGTATGCTCTGCAAATACTAAATTACAGGGAGTCACCATTGTCTCATTTCTCCTCAAGCTCCTAACCCAGGTAGGGATTAATTATAGAAATCAAATGCACACACATGCTGACGTGGGAGTACATGTGATCTACTCTGACATCACAAACAGGATATGTGCTAACAAACTGCTCACGGTACTGACAACACTGAAAAAAAACACCGGTTCTGTCATATTCCTTCCATGTGCACATATAGCTAATGGCTCATGGTCCCCTATCTGGCTCATGGTCCCCTATCTGGCTCTATGACTCCTTAGCTGGTTGAGAGTCACAACAGGGACATTTGGATATCAGATTCACTTCTATAGAGATGAATGATGTGTATAAGAGGAGGACTCACAGAGGTCAATATTCAAAGGCATTTACATGGATGACTTGTGAATTATCAATCTAAATGGCTAGTTTTCAATATTCCTCTTTCTTATCCAGCTAAAAGCTTGATTAGTCTTTTTCTGGCTAAGATATAGCCATAAGAACATAAGGAGTTGCTATACTAGGTCAGACCAAGGGTCTATCAAGCCCAGCATCCTGTTTCCAACAGTGGCCAATCCAGGTTACAAGTACTTGGCAAGTATCCAAAAATTAAATAGATCCCATTCTACTAAAGCCAGTAATAAGCAGTGGCCATTCCAACTTGATTAATAGCAGTTTATGGAATTCTCCTCCAGGAACTTATTCAAAACTTTTTTAAACCCACCTATGCTAACTGCCTTAACCACATCCTCTAGCAATGAATTCCAGAGGTTAATTGTGCATTGAGTGAAAACTAATTTTCTCAAATTTGTTTTAATTGTGCTACCTGCTAACTTTATGGAGTGCCCCCTAGTCCTTGTATTATCTGACAGAGTAAATAACCAATTCACATTTACCTATTCAAGTCCTTTCATGATTTGATAGATTTCTATCATATCTCCCCTCAGATGACGTTTCTCCAAGCTGAACAGTCCTAACCTCTTTAGCCTTTCCTCACAGGAGAACTGTTCCATCCCCCTTACCATTTTGGTCGCCCTGCTTTGTACCTTCTCCAGTACAACTTTATCTTTTCTGAGATGTGGCAACCAGAACTGCACACTGTAACAGGATGCAATCTCACCACAGAGTGATACAGAGGCATTATGACATTCTCCGTTTTATTCATCATTCCCTTCCAAATAATTCCTAGCATTCTGTTTGCTTTTTTGACCGCCGCAGCGAACTGAGCTGACGATTTTAATATATTATCCACTGACGCCTAGATCTTTTTCCTAATATGGAACCTAACATTAAGTAACTACAGCGTGTATTTATTTTTCCCTATATGCATCACCTTGTACTTGTCCACATTAAATTTCCTCCTCCATTTGGATGCCCAATCTTCCAGTCTACAAAGTCCTTCTGCAATTTATCACAATCTGCTTGTGATTTAAGTACTCTGAATAATTTTGTGTCATCTGCAAATTTGATATTAAGACGGACAATGAGATGCTAAGAGAAATTAGGAAAGCTAACCAATTTGGCAGTGCAGTAATAATGGGACACTTCAATTATCACAATATTGACTGGATAAATGTTACATCAGAACATGCTATAGAGATAAAGTTCCTGGATGGAATAAATTACTGCTTCATGGAGCTGATGGTTCAGGAACCGACAAGAGAAGGAGCTATTTAAGATCTAATTCTTAGAGGTAATGATGGTGAGGCCACTTGGCAATAGTGATCATAACATGATCAAATCTGAATTGACAGAAAGGGGGACTATAAGCAAATCTACAGCTCTGGTACTAAACTTTCAAAAGGGAAACTTTGATAAAATGAAAAAAATAGAAAAAAAAACGAAAGGTGTAGCAACAAAGGTTAAAAGTGTACAACAGGCATGGACATTGTTTAAAAATACCATCTTAGAAGTGCAGGCCAGATGTATTCCATGCATTAAGAAAGATAGAAGGAAGGCCAAACAATTGTCGGCGTGGTTAAAGGTGAGGTGAAAGAGACTATATTAGCAAAAAGAACTTCCTTCAAAAACTGGAAGAAGGATCCATCTGAAGAAAATAGGAAAAAGCATAAGCATTGGCAAGTTAAATATAAAATACAGATAAGGCAGGCTAAAAGAGAATTTGAAAAGAAGTTGGCTTTAAAAAATATATTCAAAGCAGGAAGCTGGAAGCTTGTGAGGGAATCGATTGGTCCATTAGATGAACGAGAGGTTAAAGAAGCCCTTAGGGAAGATAAAGCCATTGCAGAAAGACTAAATTCATTCTTTGCTTCAGTGTTTGCTAATGAGAATGTTGGGGAGATACCCGTTCAGGAGACAGTTTTCAAGGGTGTTGGATTAAGATGAACGGAATTAAATCATGGTGAACCTGGAAGATGTAGTAGGCTAGATTGACAAACTGAAGAGTAGCAAATCGCCTGGACCAGGTGGCCAAATAAAAAAGGGCATGTGGAGGGCATTCCAGGGACGATCAGAGTTAGGACTGATATTAGGAGTTAGCCGGATAAATTATTCTGCTAACTCTAGACGTGCCCGAGAGCAGTTCTAAAATTCCAGATAATTTTATTCTTAACCAGCTAAAGAATATAGCCAGTTAAGTGACGAAGTGAGCCTTAAAAAGAAAAGATCACCAGTCTACTGGCCCTAACACATTCCTCCTCCTCTCTCCCGTAAGAGGTCCAAATGCTCAGCTCTACTGGGCTGAGGCTGCAGCACCCCCACAGCCCACTCCATCTAATAGTTTGAAAAATGTAATATCTATCCCCACTCTCAGGTCCCATGGAAATGTAAAACATTTTGAAAGTTTCAGGCCCCACCCCACCTCCCCCTTACCCCAACTCTTACGCTCCCAACATTCTGGTACTTTAATTTCCTTTAATCTACATCCCAGATCGCAGTAGCAGCCTACTATGATCCGGGCCCGGTGCTTCTGTGTTAGGATTGGGGACTCGGCTGGAGGTGGAATCAGGTTCAAACTGGAGTAAGAACAGGCGGCTGAAGACAAAGTCAGGTTCAAACTGAAGTCAAGGCATGCGGCTGAAGACAAGGTCAAGTTCAAGCTGAAGTCGGGGCAGGCAGCTGAAAATAAGGTCAGGTTCAAGTTGAAGTCGGGGCAGGCGGCTGAAGACAAGGACAGGTACGAGCAAGGGTCAAGAGCCAAGTAATCTGTCCAGAGCGAAGGCAGGAACAAGCGAGGGTCAAAGTCAAGGAATTCATCCAAAGGGTAGCAGGAACAGGAAGCTGGAACTGGAACACAAGGACTGGAACAGGATCAGGTACTGGAACAGAAACACAAACACCGGAACAGGAACAAGGCAGCAGTTAAGCACATGACATGAAGCATGGAGACCTGTTGCCAAGGTGAAGACTGAATGGCGGAGCCTGCCTTATATAGTAAGGCCGAGAGACGTCATCATCAGGGCTGCGGGAAGGTTTCCCGCTGCGACCCCTTTAAAGTCAGCGAAGGTGCGTGCACATGCGCCTAAGTCAGGCAGACTGGAACTAGGAGATGGCAGCATCTCCCCTCGACGCATGTGGGGAGACCCAACCGAGAACGGAGGCGGCCACGGAGCTGCCGGAGGAACCTGGGAGAGTAGCAGGAGCGCGAGTCGGTAGGCAACTGCCTACCGCTGCCAAGGAGGAAGGACCAGGTCCAGGACCCGGGCATCAGGGGTGAGTGGAGCCAGCCGTGGGCCTGCCATGGCTGGGAAACGCAACATTCCACCAATTTCAGCGGTATATGCGCCCCCTGTGAAGAGCTCACAGACCCTTGTTTGTGGCACTTCCACACTTTTCTCGACCCCCTAAGATTTGGGAACTGGCACTGTGGAAGGGGAAGCCTTGCACAAAGAACTCCTAAATTTGGTGTGAAGAGAACCTGCTCCGAGAGGAGGAACAGCTATGAATTTTCACTGAACTGCAAACTTCCTCCATCTTCCAAGTCCTATTCCTCTGGGACCTTGATGACATCCGGCCATAATCGTAGCAGTTAGTTGTGTCATGGATCTGTCTCAAGACATTTATAACAAATGTCATGGCTATTGATAATTGACATCTTCCAGCCTCTGAAGCTGCTGGGTGTGGCCTTCTTCCCAAACAAAATGTTCCTTTTATCATTTACATTTATTTCTTTCTTGTAGCGTTGAAAAGTGCTGTTGAGGGGCTGCCAAGGCAGTGAAGCAACTCAATCGAGTTTTAGCTAAAAACAAACAAACCCCAAAATACTACTTTTATGTAGCAGAAAAGAGAGAGAATTCAGGTCCAAGCAGAAGCGCGGATGAAAAAAGACAGAAGGCAGTCATGAGGCAGCAACCAAATAGAAACTCCTGTGCATGCTCAGTAGAGCAAAAGCTCTATAAGCTAAGAGAAAAGGGTTTGTTCAGTGCCATCAAATGACATCACCTCACATGTCATGGCTAATTCAGCTCTGGTCGACAGAGAAAAAAACAGACTGCATCACTCCAAGGTAAATGAATAGGAAGGACTAACTTGTTCCTTCCTCATCTCAATTTAGCATTTAGCTGCTGCAAGTATTAATGGAGGAAGCCCTCCACATGACAAACAGCCTCTTCAAATTGCTTTTAGTGTCATTACAATCTGAGAATTTTCCTTTACACCTAATTTGGCTCTTTAAACGAACAGGGTTGGAAGGTGTTTTGGCATTCACATCAATCTTAACTCACAGTGCCATTAAACCTCACTAGATTCTGGGAAACAACAGCATTTATTCATCTTTATGGACTCATACATACTGCAACTACACCGTTAACATGACCCTGGGCTTTGTACATGAGTTCTAAAGAAGACCCCTGGACATTTCATTGCATTGGATGATAATCCTTTCAATTTAGATCCCTTGCACATGATCCTGCCACCTCCTTAAACCTTTGGTTAGCTTGCATGCTTTAAAAAATTGATCTGATAACCAACATGAAAGTTGGCAACACTGATATGCATTTACACAGGCATAACACACTACATAAGATTCTGAAACCATGAAAAAGCTTATTACCTGCCACAGAACCACTTAAAAACTCACCACGGCTATACAATTGGAAATGCAGTACACAGTGCTCGATACAATGAGCAAGAAAGCCAAAATGCAACCTGGCATTGCCACATGCCTCCCCCTCAGGATCAGAGAAAGAACAGTTCACTAGGAGTTACTTAAATCGTGCTGTGAAAATCTGGCACATGGAAAGACGTTACAAGCAATTGGGGCATCTCCAACAAGCCACACATTTGAATGTGAATCCCAGACCATGGGAAACTGTCTGCCGGCTCCTGGAAAGAACTGATCACCGCAGAAGGCCTCATTAATGGGCTGGTTTGAAGCCTATCATCTTAATACCGAGGGGAAAGAAAAGCTATAATTGTGCTAGCAGGACATAGGAAGAGAAAGGGAGGAGGTGGGGTTAGCCTAGCGACTACAGCAGTGAACCGGGTTGGGAAAAATCCTGAGTTCCTGTATCTACCCTCAAAACTGGCTGTATGTGACTTTAGGCAAGTCATTCTAGCTCCCTGAGCCTCAATTTATTCAAATACATTTAAGTAACAATATTGTTTTCCTCTCCCATTAAGAGGAATGGCCTACTGGTTCGAGCAATGGGCTGAGAACCAAGGAAACTAGAATTCAAATTCTTCCTTCTCTCACTGATACTCCTTGTCACCTTGGGAAAGTCGCTTTATCTCACACTGCCTTCACTACCCACTTAAGGCCCGATTTTAAAAGGCACGCGGGTGTAAAAATAAGGGGTTACGTGTGTGGCCGGGCCTTATACGCACCGCCTTTAACTTCTTTCCAGTAAATCTAAGAACTTAGATTTACTGGAAAGAAGTTAAAGGCTTACAGTGATAGAGGCAGCCCAGCTGCCTTCTGCAGCGGTGCTCACATGCAGAGGCATAAGCTGACTTTTAGTAAGGATAACCCCATCTCCAGGTGTGGACTGCACACTGCTGGGGCCATAAAAGATTTTACTGTCTCTGTGGGGGGCTGGAACGTCTCCAAGCTAACAAGTACCCAGTCTCTTACCCCCAGGGCCTGGCTCCTTTGTTGATGGAGGGGAATATTTGCTCTTCCAGGGACCACTTTACCTTTAACTCTGTCTCCCTGGGAGAGGGGTACTCTTACCCTTTCTTTCACTGTAGGCTGCAGTGCCAGTACAACACTGGAGACTGGACTGTTAAGTGTCCAAAATTAAAGTCTTTACTGAAGGGGAATCAGCAAGGGTAAACGGCCCAATTAACAAAGTCCTTAGCATCACAGTGGCCTCTCAATTACAGGGCTCTTCCCTCTATCTGTGCAGAGGTCTCTAATATCAGATAAAGAGAACTTCCACCCTCCAAGGCATGGATAAGTAGAATCCCCAGAAGGGCAAAGTATCCTTGTTGGAACAAGAAAAACCCCTTCCCAAAACTGGAAAGTCATGGAAAAATCAGTCACTGCGCAGAGAGTCAAACCCTCTCTCTCTTCCCAGTGGGGTGAAGACTCCGGATGGGGGTCTGCAATGTTCTTAACCTTAATGTTACGCACAGTTGGAAGGCATACTTGGTTTTATCTCTTTCTTCTTTTCAAGATCCCAGATGGGAGGGATTCTCTTGGAACACAATCTGCTCCAGTTGTTCCGGGTCCCAGGCAGGAAAGGGACAAAAATCTTCCTCCTGGCCAGCAGCAAAAAGTCTGTCTTCCCTCACTCAGAATGAACCCCAGTGGATGTTGGCAGCGGGTCACCACAATTCCTCTGTTTCCTGGGCGGGTCACAGCGGGACAGGCCTTCCCTCTACCCAGGGTCCCCTCAAAGTGAGGCTTCCCCGAGACTTCTCCCCGAGCAACACACTGGGGGTCTCACAGTCCTCTTACAGCAAAAAGAAAAAGTCCCAAACATAACCCGGGATAAACCACCCTGCACTTAAGGAGTGGGCCGCAAGAATGGAGTCCCCGGTCTAGTCCAAAGATCTCAGGCAAGGAGGAGCTCGGGCCTCCAGGTAGGCCAAAATCCTAATCCAGATCTAGAAACCTTGATCCTCCTCCAAAACTCCAAACTGAATACTGACCCCCCTGTGCCCCTCCTCCCCTGAGCTCTCTGTAGCAAGCTGCTTATATTCCCACAGAGGTGTACGACCATCCCAGCACCCTCAAAGGGAGGGGCTGTACAGAATGGATCCTGCCCTCCTTTAACTGCACTATCTCTAGCTTAATTTGGGAGTTTCCCAGTTCTTACTGGTAAGGGAACCAGAGGGTCTGTTACATATGATTTTACTTTCTTTCTACTTCAGGTCTAGTTCTCTCAGCTACCCTTTGATGTTGCTGGTTTCTATACGGAGTGGGTCCTTGTGCATAGGTGCCATTACAGTGCCCAAACTTATAGATATAAACAACGGTTAAATTCTAAGTTAATTATCTCTAGCAAAAGTTTAATAAACTATTGATGCATGACCGATATTTTGGAACATACATGCAGCCACTGCTAAGGTAGAACATATAGTGGCAAATTTCAACTGTCTAGCTCAGTGGTCCCCAAACCTGTCCTGGAGGGCCACCAGCCAGTCGGGGTTTTGGGATATCCTCAATGAATATGCATGAGAGAAAATTTGCATGCACTGCCTCCATAACATGCAAATTTTCTCTCATGCCTATTCATTGTGGATATCCCAAAATCCCGACTGACTGGTGGCCCTCCAGGACAGGTTTGGGGAGCTTGCAGGAAAGCTCATAATTGAATCATTTTTTGATTTTTAGCCTGCCTTTCCCAATAATGCCCAAGATGGCTCACAGCAGTATTAGTAATTTAAGTACAATAAGTCCCTTTTCCAAAGAGCTTAAAATCAGAAAGGTAGATTTTAAAAAGTCCACGCCTGCGTCCATGTGTGTGCGGTTCCTGGCACAGATGCACATGTACGCAATCATTTTATAACATGCTTGCATGTGCAGGCGGGTCGGCATTAGCACGTGCGGGGGGGAGGGGATTTTCTAAACCAACGCACGGCAATGCGTGTAGAACTTCCCAGTTCTCTGTACCCATACCTAACCTTCCTACCTTTTCCCCTCTCCTACCCGACCCCTAATTCCCCCTAACTATTATTATTATTTTTTTTTTTTTTTAATACTTACTAACATCCGCACACTGGCCGGCTGCCGGCGTGCACTTCCCCGGGACAGCGGCTAATGGCACTGTCCCGGCCCGCCCCCTGCCACTCCCCACCCAGACCACGCCCCACAGCTCACCCTTTTTGAGAGGCCCAGCACTCAAGTGCATAACGGGGGTTACGCGTGTGGCTGGGCCCTTCCGAAAATACACCTGTATTCCATAATCTCTCTCATATCTCTTTCTCCCTTCTTTAATCTCGTCATACACCCAAATGCTTTTAAAAAAAAAAAAAATATATATATATATATATATAAACATATATATCGAAGAATCAGCTCTAGCAGAAGAAATGTCAACATTCAAATCAATGTACATGGTAAAGCTTTTCAACTTTGACCGCTTTCAATTTAGAGGCAGACTCAGTACATTAAGGGCCCGATTTATAATGCAGTCTCTCCTTTTGGGCCTGTAGTGCAAACCTTTTAAGAATCAGGCCTGAATTAGTCAGATTTGAACAGCTTGTCCTGATACACATCCCCTATGAAGCAAGGCTACTGCAGCCAACAACTGGTCAGCTGACTTGGCCTTTTCAGCATTTTCTAGGGCGTAAAAAGCTTTTTATAATACAGAAGGCAGAGGTTAAGCCAAAGGATCAGGATGGAGAAAGAGTCCTAGAGCTGCTCTGCAGACTTGCCGGTTACAAAGTCTGTGCGGTGTGTAAAATCTTCAAGACGCTTCCATATTTCCACGATGTTCACACCTGACCTCCCCTATAAAATTATTTCAGATAGCAGATTTACTAGCTTCAGAGGATTGTGATTGATCTAAGACAGTGACACAGAAGTATAGAATCTGACAGCAGAGGACCCATCAAGGCTCACCTAGTCTGTCCAGTTTCGCTCCTGGTACAATGCCATTTTTCTGTTTATGGACTTAAGTCCAAAACGCCATGCTTGTTTATCCACGTCTGCTAGGAAGGTGAAAAAAAGAGTCTGTACAAACGCTGATGGGGGCTCAGCAGATCTGTTCTGTTGCTCCGGTCATTCAGAAAAGGCAGCCTTCTCCAAGAGTGGCCGGCGCACTGGCCTTTACTTCTCCCGGAGTCTTCCGATAGCTGAACCGGGTTGCGCGGAGATAAGGGGAGCAAGGAGTAGTTGTAATGCCGTGCATGTGAATGTGTTGAGGAAGGGGAAGGAGAAGGGAATGGGACAGCTATAAATGTCACTTTTTTTTCCTAACAAAAATGGAGGTCACCTGCCAGCGTCCAATCAGCTAATTTCCTATTCCACCAAAGGGAAATAAAGCATTATGAAATGGAATATGAACTCCCTATTGAAAAAAAACACCTTATTTTTTACCTGCAAACATAAGAAGTCCCGTGCTGGGTCATCCCTGTGGTCCATTGAGGCCTGCATCTTGTCTCTGACAGTGGCCAATCCAGGTCACTTGGACATACCTGCCGGATCCTAATGGGGAAGTCCATTCCATGCTGTTTGCTTCCAGAAATCCAGGGCGGGGATCCCCAACTCTGCCTGGCTAATAATTGTTAATGGATCTGCCCTCCTAAAAAAGTAACATTTTAGTTGATTTACGCCCATCCACCTTAATACAGTTTACATGGGTGACTTCTCGGTGCTACAGAATGCTTAAAGTGTGTTTCCCAAAAACAAAGGGGATCCCCAGGCTCCATACACTGCACCATTATAAAGCTCGTAGATTAGAAATTTGTAGGGTAAGAATGAGAAAGGTCTTAATCCTCTATTAAACTGCTCTGGAGCAGAAAAATGAATAAACAGAATACTTTTAGAGCAACCAAGTGTGACTTCTTTCTAATGAGGGAGCACAAGCAATTCTGCCAAGGACATTACGGTCTTCAAGGTCAAATATTTAATAAACTAGTCTACCCACGCAAATTCTGCTAATCAACCACAATTTTAATTCCAGGAATTGACTTAACATCACATGTATTGATAAGACAAAGAAAGCAAGCATCAGGTATATACCGATATTACAACTACTATCCCGCTAACAAGAGGCCAGTAAAACAAAATGGCACAGAGTTCACTCATTCTGAGGGCAACTTTCAAAACTATGCAGGTTCCTTTGGCCATGAACTGTGCACCCATTGTTAAAGAGAATATGCACACCTGTCTTCCCTTTGAAAACTGCCTTGGGAATAAAGAACCTGCAGAGATGTGCATCTGCTTGTTCTGAAGATACTTCCCCCCCCCCCCATAAAACAATGCATTTTGAAAATCCCAAACTACCCACATTGTTGTCTCCCTTGACATAACTTCCTGGTTCCAATCCCACCTACATTTTTATTTTTTTTTTTACCTGAGAACAGGATGGGCAATTGTCACACAGCCCTTTTACCCGGGTAACCTGTTTTCCCCCATGCCTAGAGATAACTGCCAGTGTGCTTTTGATCAATCGGACTCCTGCTGGCTCTCCTGTGATCATTTTGCTGTAGTGCCAGTGACATCAGATTCCAGGTGACCTCATGTCAACACTAAGAAGGACGCCACGTGTGTTTCTGTCATTTCTAAAGTGGGAAAATGGTTCCGGGAAATGTGAGGGTGCCATGAGCTAGACCGGCTGTCCGATTCCCCTCAGCACCGGGTGAGGCTGGGCTTCGCTTTTGTCTGCCACACTGCCACCGCATGGCTAAGGGGGAGACATCTGGCAACTGATTTTCTCTGCTGCTCCTAAGAGAAAGCGAGCGGGTTTGATTTCTGTTGCAAGGACAATGGACAAGGTCCCAGTGAGAGCCGGGCACGAATGGGGCCCAGGTTTCCTTTCAAAAGCCTTGCTCTATTCCTTCTATGTAAGTGCAACTCATGCCAGACCTCCCAGAATCCCTTCTGGTAAGAGTTAGACTTCTCTATCCATAGGCAATCGCACCAGTTTAATATGGACACTCCTGCTGCTATTCAGTTTTCCAGATCCTGAATAGCTGGAGTTAATTAGTCAGCACTTTGATAATTTTGCAATTAGGCTTTTTTTTTTTTTTTTTAAGTCTTTTCCCTCTCCTAGGTATCGAAGCCTCTGCTTGTTCATCTTGCTGATGCCTTTCCGTAGTAAATATTGAGCAAGGGCAGGGGGGAGGTATCACGCCAAGGAAAGGATTGTACAGATTCCGCCAAACTAGGCAGAAAAGGTATCTTATTAATATTGTGGTGACTACGAACAGGCCATGCCGCCATCTCTGGGGGGACTGTTGGCAACGAAGCAGATGCCCTAATTTCGATTCCGATCAGTTGTAGCATTTTTTCCCATAGCTTTTACCATTTCTAAAGCTTTACGAGGGCTTCGTTAAAATCCGTATATGATTATTTTGTTCTGTTTCAAAGGGTAAGGATAGAGGAAAGGAAATGGAAACTTTAAAACAAACAAACAAAAAAGACAACAAATGCATCCTTATCTGGTTTACGGATTGAAAAGAATATAAGGGATGGGGTCCTTGGATGGCGAGGGGGCAGGGTTAGCTGTTGGGATAAACCGCGTGGCACCCTATCCTGGCATTCCGAAGGAGCCTCCGTTCCCAGGCTTGTACAGGGGGCACGGAGAAGCGAGCTGGCCTCATCGGTGCCAGAGCAGCTTCCAAGCCGAGCCCTGTGGCTCCCTCTGCCCATTTTAAACTTTTTTTTTTTTTATTAAACAATTTCCTCTCTCTCAGATTTGATCTCGGAGGGGTGGGGAGTGCTGGAAGAAGCCAGCAGGCGCACACCATTTTCATCCTGTCTCTTCAGATGAGCTGGGGGGGGGGGGGGCAAAGATAATAAAGAGATGCGCATCCTTCTATTCCAAAAGTGGAAATATGTGAGATCGAATAGGGAAGGACAGATCATAATGGAAGCGTGAAAGCAAAAGAGGAAGCAGCAGCAGCAGAGTCCAGAATAAAAGGCAAGCGGATCCTTGAAAGCCTGGAAGGGTGCTCGGCTTAGGAAGGCGTACATGAATGCGAAAGCTCTACGGCGGCGGGAGCCCCGGCTGCCTGCTGCACTCCATTACACATCCAGTATTTATAGCTTGCTCTATCTCTTTCAGTATTTAAAACCGCTTCTGTCAATCATGCCAGCTGCATCCTGAGTACTGCGGAGCAAGTCCTGCCTTCCACCTGACACTGTATGCGTAGCCTTGAGTGCTGGGGGGGGGGGGGCAGAGTGCTTTCAGGTGGTGCCTGTGCTGCCTTGCTCTCCCAGTAGTAGGTCTGGGCAGGAGCCGTATGTGTACAGACTGCAGATACAGAGGAAAGGGAATGAAATGGAAAGGGTTTCCATTCGTTTTAGAATGCGGATGGGGATTCGGCTCACCTCGGCGGCCTAGAGGTGCTCTGAGTGCTGCCAGAAGTCTGCAAATGTAGTCAAAAGGCATACTGATGGGTCGTAGCTTAGCAGAAACAGCAAGGAAGACTATTTTCTTCTAGCAAGCGAGTTCCTTGAGAATACAGCATTGTGGAATGATGGAGCAAGAACATATGCCGCTAATTGTCCGATAGCAGCACGGAATTATGGGTTGTTATCCTTCCATGATAACCACATTTTGAAAAGCACTTGGGTCACTTGCTATATTTTGTGTGATTTTAGCCTCAGTCTCCAGCAGAGCATCCCAGCTACTTAAAAAAAAACCAAAAGAGCTTCGCTCCCAGCCCCCTCCCTGTCTGATCCCAGCCACCTACAAATCTGCAGCCCTATTGATATTTAAAATTTGCAGCCTAAATTCTCAGTCATTTCTCACCCAAGCATGAATAGGTTAATGTGAGAAATACTTTCCACTAGAAAAAGATTTTTTTATTTGAAGATGACTGAATTATATTGAACGTATATGAAAGATGCGTGAATGGACCATAGCTAATGTTGAAGCCTTGCAGACTGGTGTTACAGCTCACAAGTTTCAAACCTTTGCTAATTCAACTCCTTTTTTGGGTCATTTGGTGGAAGCATGCAGGACATCATTGGACAGGAGGCACTTGATGTTTTATGGACGCCCATGAGTTGGAGGGAGACGGGGAGGCCACAGCAGAGGCTCACGGCCTGGAGTTAGATTGAGCTGAATATTTGCTTCCATTGAAGGTGTTAAAAGCGACGTAGCCATCAGAGATCATCTGGCTTGCAAGTTACCTTATTTGTGCAAAGCTACTTTGAGCAGTAGAAAATGAACAAGGAAAATGATCAAGCAGATGGCTAAGGTAAAGCTTAGGTTTAATGAGGGCATTAAAATGCAAGCTTTTAGGTTTACGTGGACCCCCTTCCTTGCTCTATGGTGGGCTCACTATATGATGGGATCTACTGAAGAACCGGAGGGAGAGGACGATGCAGCCAGGGGGGCACCTGTTAGCAGTAGCCGACAACTCCCAAGGAGAAAGGCATTTATTGAGGAAAGGAGATGGGGAAAGGGGGAAAACCCAGAGTGAAGTGCCCTGGGGATGGATTCCTAGGAAGACGGGGGACTGGCCAGGCTTCCTCCCACGCACCCAAAGTCAGAGAGCTGGATAAGAAAGTCCAGGTGGTGTGCGGGGGGGGGGGGGGTGAAATTGGAGCAGAAAAGGAAGAAGAGAGTTTCTCTTGCTGCATAGGGCTCAGTGGTAATGCGTGGGGAAAAACAGGAGAGTTGGCAGCAAAGAGCCCTCAAACAGCGAGTCAGCAGCCTTTGCTGTTCAGGCTGCAGAGACTTTGCAAAGCTACTTGCAGGAGGAAGCCGGCGGCAGTCACTGTTTTAAGTTGCAGATGGAAACCGTGCCCTTGGAAATGAAGAGACACCTGAACTGTTCCTGTTAGCACAGAGCGCCTGGTTCAACATTGTGCCTGTGTTGTTGAACAGACCCTGTTCTGTTCGTGATGACACGGTGGAACCGAGGAGGGCTATACATGCACTCATAAGACAGAGGCAAAAGACTGAAATATTTACTTGACAGTTGGATTTATAATAATCACAAGACACACGAAGGTTCAATTGATTCGGAAGTCTTACAGTAAAAAAAAAAAACCAAAAACTGTGAAAACACAGACTGAGCTTGCCTGGGAGATGGCAGGAGTCACAGAAGGGGTGCAGAGGAAATCCACAGCCCTCACGCAGTACTGCCCATTTACTGTCTAAGAAGAATTCTGCTGGAGCATTTACTGTCCACCGTAAGAATAACAGATACCACAGATAAGATTTCCAAGGTCTGAGACGCTCTCTTTTTGAAATGTTCAGCCTCATCGCTGCCCTGCCTGCTAAAGAAAATAAAAGTATGGAAGCGTGTTTCACTTCAGACTTTCAGCTCTTGCAACAAGACAGCATCTTATGCATGGCTCTCCCACACATTAGCACAAGAGACAAGAGCCAGCTACACCTAGAGAGGGGTTTCCCAGACTTCTGTGGTTGTCCCTTTAAAGCAGAAGCTCGCGTTCATGCAGATACATGAATTACTGCTTAAAGTCCCAGAGAAATATATACCTCTGTAAAGAATATAAGGCTGGATTTTCAGTCCTGGGGCTTGTCCAGGGGTGTGGCAGGGCCACGCTCCCGGCACAGCAGCCATATTCTCCACTGTGCTGGGGATCGCGTGCCGGCAGTCACCAGAGGCAGGCGCAAAAGGTAAAACACAAATTTTGGGGGCGGTTAGAGTAGGGCTGGGGGGGGGAAGGTTAGGGGAAGGGGTGGGAAGGTCAGGTTAGGGGGAACGGGGGAAGGCTGCGCGGCTCGGCACTCGCAAGGTGCACAATTGTGCACCCCCTTGCGCGCGCTGACCCCTGATTTTATAACCTGCGTGCACAAGTTATAAAATCGGGTGTACATATGCGCGTGCCGGGTAGCGCGCGCACATGTACACTCACAAGCAACCTTTTAAAATCTACACCATAATCTGTAAAATCCCAGAGAATATAATCTGTAAAATCCCAGAGAACTATATTCCTCTGTAAAGAATATAATCAATCCAAGCTCGACCTCCTCTACTCTTCCTCCCACTATCCCAGGGATGAACATTGCTGAGACATTTGCCACTTACTTCACCAACAAACAGCAAGTGACATTAGCACATTCATTAATTCCACTTCTGATGAAGCCGACAGTGATCCGGAAATTCGAGGCCCAACCTGGGAACACTTTGATGACATCACAACACTGGATACCACTAAGATCATCGACAACTTGAAACATTCATCCAACCCCCTTAACCCATGCCATATATCCCTACTGAAATGGATCAAAATTTATTTTTTTTGCTATTTAATTCTTTATTTTCAATTTTCAAAATAATATCATTCCACAAATATTATTTATCAGAAAAACAACATGAGAGAGATAGAGTATAACTAAAAATACTAAGTGAAACATTATATAAGACAACAATATACTTTACATATCTCTCATCTTTACTTTAACTACCAACAGGAGGGTGATACATTTATCAATTGGGAGTCATTTTAAGAATAAATAATATAAGAATTCTCTCCAACTGCCCAAAACCATATCTTTTCTTTTAAATGGACACAGGGGAAGATGTCGGCATTCTAGTTTGTTCAAGAAATACTTTTAACTGATCTGGATCTACAAATAGGTATAATTCATCTTGTTTCTTTATCAAGCATTTACAAGGAAACTTTAATACAAAGTTATATCCGAGTGAGAGGACTTCCTGACGGTGAGCCAAGAATGCCTTCCTTCTAATTTGGGTTGCAATAGCCAGGTCAGGGAAAATTTTAACTGGCTTCTCATGAAAAATAACAGGATATTTGTTAAAATACTTTTTCATTATCATATTTATATCAGAGACAGCATAAAAAGATACTAAGACAGTATTCCATGATATAATATTCAAAGAAGAATTCTCCAAAAAATTGGAGAGATTACCCTGAAACATTTCTCTCCTTTCAACACTTTGAGACTTAGGCAGAAAATAATAAGAATTTATTGTAGGTGTTTGATCCTCCGAAAAGCCAAGATTTTCTGTTAGAAATTTCTTTAAAGTAAAAATAGGATCTTCACCAAGGATCCTGGGAAAATTCAAAAACCTAAGATTGAAACGTTTAGAATTATTTTCTAACATTTCTATACGTCGATGCATAATTTCTTTATCCTTGACCACAGCAGCTTTAAATTCAAGATTTTTCTTATCCTGCGTCTCAAAGTGTTTGAGCCTATCATTTGTATCTTTTATCTGTTTCTGCAAATCAATATATTCCTGTTGTTTAGTATGAGAAATTAAATCAACTTTTCTCTCAAGAGTTTTAATATTAACTGTCATGCCCATCATCAAATCCCATAATGTGTCCATGGTCACCGTTGATGGTCGAATAGAGACATCTATCAACTCTGAAACTGGCACAGTTGTTTGTGTTTCCACTTGAAATATCGCTTTTGTGCCTCCACTTAAAACTGAGGAGGCTCCTAGGTCAATTTCAGTGCCTGGGCTTTGCTGGCACTGAAATCACTTGCCACATGCTCCAGATTTTCAATATCCTTTTCAGAGGAGCCTTCCTTCAACCTGTGAAGTGGCGGAAGCCCAACGTTGGGACATAAGGAAGCCTCCTCTATAGGCACATGAGACTCTCCCTGGTCTCGTGGCTCATCAGACTCTTCGGCTCCTTTAATTTGTAGTTTGGGTGTGAGCATAAAGTTCGTGATTTCCTGTTGAATAGGAGATGGAAGTGGAAGAGTAGGGAAAATTCTAACTTTTCCCTTTCTCTTTGGAGGCATGGTGCCTTCCTTCAACCACAGAATCAAACGAGCCTAAACTCAACACAGTTGGAGATTATATTAATTAATCTAAACAAATGATCCAGAGCTGAGAGAGATTCAGAGTAAAACTATGGAGGACTTACTCGTTCTTTCTGTTCAAGGCGAATCCCTGGCGAAGCCCGGCAAAGCCTGCTGAGCGCACGCCCCTTTAGCGCGCGCGGCTTCAGCGGCGCGCCGGCTCTGCGGCGCGCCGCAGTATGGCCATTCTTATGGCCAGTATCCGGTCCGCCTCTCTCTGCCTCCTGCAGCGTCAGTACCTCAGGGTGCAGCAGTAAAGTCCTTCCCGGCACGATGGTAAGACTCCTCTCTCCCAGCTCTCCCTCCCAAAATTTTTTTTTTTAATTTTTAATTTATTGCGTTTTCAACAAATTAACAAGCATTACAGCTTATAGAAAACAAGCAAAATTTACATTTGAATAATTATTTTATTTCAGTAATATAATATATCTCACTTGAAATATTAAGGAAATAAAGGGGGAGTTCCAAGATGTAAAATTATAGGAGTAGATTTTTTTTCAGCAGTAACAATAAATGAAATTGAAAGGCTGTCACTATGCCATTTACATATAATTACCACAATCGAGTTTATACCTTTAGACAGTGTCAATCGAAGGACAAGAATCTAAATATACACGCAAATGTACCGGATCAAAACACACATGTTTAACATTTTGATGAGTTATAATATATTGGCAAGGAAATATAAGATTAAATTTAGAACCAATGGCCAAAACCTCAGCACGCATTTGAAGAAACTTTTTCCTATGTTCCTCTGTGGAACGGGTAATATCTGGAAAAATCCAAACAGGAAACCCAAAAGATAAAGATTGCCTGTGGCGAAAGAAAGATCTCAATATCAAATCTCTGTCCTGAGAGAAAACATGACAAGAAAAGAGTCCCGCGTCTACTTATCGAGATATCCGTTGAAGTTTCCAAAAGCTGAGCTAAGTCCAGTTCTGACTCCATAACTTGTTCCAATGTATCTGGTTTCGAGAATTTTGTAACGTAAACTTTAGCAAAAGTAGGCATAATTTCTTGAGGAATTTCTAATCTCAGTAAGATATTTCTTAATCAAGTCTGTAGGAGACATTAGATTAGATTGAGGAAAATTTAAAACACGTAGATTTAAGTAGCGAATAGAATTTTCAATATTTTCCAATTTTCTTAGATGTGAAAAATCAGACGATTAACTGATCTTGAGTTTGCTGTAGAGAGGAAACTTTAAGTTCCAAAGCAGACATTTTTTGTATGTGAGAAGCTGTTTCCAATTCCAAAGCTTGAAATTTTCCAGCAACAACAGAGGTTACCTCCACTAAAGAAAAAATAGACCTCTCTAACACCAATAAAGCAGACCACAAAGAGTCCATAGTAATAACCGATGGCTTCGGTAGGGCTGGGCGTATTTTATTAAATTCCATACCTTGATCTTCTTGTCCAAACTTCGACTCCCCAGAATCTCTACTTTTACCTTTTAAAGTTGAAACTTTCACTGGGGGGGAGACCGACACATCGGCTCCTGGCGTAGAGCTCTTCAAAACCGCTGAGGCCTCAAAGCCAGAAATAGGAGCCGGCATTAACACAGTCACTCTCCCGGCATGAAAAGATTCTTCCAAAACCACCAATCTAGGACCTCAAGGTTCACATGGCAGTGAGGAGAAATCCAAATTTGGTGGCACTGTAGGTAAAGGAGGGGTAAGCGGTATCCAGGGCTAAGCGTGGTCTGAGTGTCCGGTGACCGGTCCATCGGTTCCTCATGGAGCACCGCCAAGCACTAGAGGTCGGATACAGGAACCTTTCAATAGTCGTTTGCAATGTATCTGGGATAGAGGTAGTTAGCCCCGTTTCCCTAATCTTTGCCTTCCTCTTGGTAAGTGGCATTGTAGAAAAATTATTTAAAGAAGTGAGGAGCTCCACCGTCCCATGCCTTTCATCTGGCGGCCATCTTGGAACTCCCCAAATTGATCAAACTCGATATTGCTACGACAAGGCAATTGATAAACTCATCACTACAACATGGCATCGTCTCTGATATCTTAAACAAGCCTCAGTCCAACCCATAATCAAAAAACTGACAGCGGATCCTATCATCACCTCCAACTACCACCCGATATCCACCCTATCTTTCAGGGCCAAAGGACTAGAAACCACAGTTCTCCACCAACTCTGCAACTTCATTGATTCAAATAATATCCTTAACCAATACCAATTTGCGTTCAGGAAGCACCATAGTACCGAATTACTGCTGCTACCCAGCTTTGATACAGTGAGACACAGATTCGACCACGGTGCCTCATTACTCCTATGTCTACTCAACATTTCCACTGCATTCGGCATGGTCAATCACTCCATCCTACTCTCGAGGCTGCGCTCCTTCAGGATAACTGGTTCGGTGCTAGCCTCGTTCTTGTCATACTTTAGCAATAGGACACAACAAGTCCAAATTGACTCTTTTACCTCCTCGCTGACACCACTGAGCTCTGGAGTGCCCCAAGGTCTGCTCTCTCTGCTGCATTATTTAACCTTTATTTATTTATTTATTTATTTAAAGCTTTTTTTATACCGGCATTCATGATAAAATCACATCATGCTGGTTTACAGGAAACAGGGGAGTGATAACATTGAACGAAAAACTGGTGTTTATAGGTAGATATAAAAAGTTACAATAAAACAAGGGAAAATTGAACTTGGGTGAGAAGAAGAGTAGCTGGAATAATTTAGGCAATAAGAATGAACAGAATAAATTAACTTATTTACAAAGTGTTACAATTAATTACATAGTGTTGATGGGAAATTTACAAGTGGTTGTGGTATGTCTGGAGAGAGTTATAAGAGTCCGTTGTGATCGTCAGATGTGATCAGGAAAGGCCTGCCTAAACAACCATGTCTTTAGTCTTTTCTGAATGTTGGTAAGCAAGGTTCCTGTCTGAGGTCAGGGGGTATGGTATTCCATAATGATGGTCCAGCGGTGGAAAAGGCCCGTTCTCTGAATGTTTGATGGTGTGTAACTTTTGTTTGTGGAACGTGTAGGGATCCTTTGTATGCTTCTCTGATTGGTCTTGACGAGGAGTGTAGTCTGAGCGGGATTTGAAGATTGAGTGTGGCTTGTGAGTAGATAATTTTGTGGATGATGGTGATGGTCTTGTGGAAGATTCTAAAGTGAATTGGGAGCCAGTGTAATTTTTTGAGAATGGGGGAGATGTGATCTCTTCTTTTGGCGTTTGTTAAAATCCTGGCAGTAGCGTTTTGCAGCATCTGGAGTGGTTTTAAGGAAGAGGAAGGGAGACCAAGCAAGATAGAGTTACAGTAGTCTATCTTGGAGAAAATTATGGCTTGTAGGACTGTTCTGAAATCTTGAAAGTGAAGAAGTGGTTTTATTCTTTTCAATACTTGTAGTTTGTAGAAACCTTTACCTAATTCAATTATGCCACACCCTCAATAACCTTGGAGGGCACTATAAAATCTATGCTGACGATATTCAAGTCTTTTTTCCTCTCAAGGAAACATGGGCCCTGACTGAATCTTTCCTCAACAACTGTCTTATAAGGATTAAAAAATGGATGCACAGTAATAAATTAGTGCTTAACACATCTAAAATAGAAATCATCATGTTATCATGCCATCCAGTCATCAACACTCCCAACCATATCACTTTTGCTTCCCATTCCATCTCCATCTCCCAAAGTGTACGGAATCTGGGAGTCACTATCAATCCCTCTCTTTCCATGCATAACCATATAAGAAATATCACCAACTCCTCCTTCTACAAACGGTGTTTGTTATGTCACCTCAAGCCCCTTCTCGAATATTCAGATTTCAGGTCAGTCCTTCAATCCCTACTATTCTCAGGGATAGATTACTGCAACTCACTCCTGAGTCCTGACAGGCCACCTGCCCACTACAGATGATACAAAACTCGGCAGCAAGAATGTTTACCAGCACACCCATGTGCAATCACATCTCTCCTGTACTCAAATCTCTTCACTGGTTCCTTATCTCCAACCGATTACAATATAAGATGGCTATGATCATCCACTCCTCGATCCATAACTTAAACTCCCCATGGCTCTGTTCAACAATAAAAATCCACACCCCCTCCCAGCAACTCAGATCATCTAACTAGATGCTACTGGATTCTCCGCCTACAAAACTCATCCATCTCGAGGAAACCAGACAATGCGCATTCTTCTTTGCCGGATCACTCCTATGGAACAGCTTACCAAAGGCAATAAGATGTCTCCAAGAAAGAACTTTCTTCAAAAAAGCCCTAAAAACTTTCCTCTTCAAAACAGCATTCTACAACCTTGATAACAACGGACTACCCTCAACTTGTCCCCCTTCAGAGGATGCAATCTAGTCTTCTACTCCCCCTCTGACCCCCTGGCACAACTGAACTCACTCCCTCGATGCTTGTCTGTTTTCTCCCCCCCCCCCTTAAGATTTTGCATTGCCCATTCCCTCCTTCTCTTTTGTCTGTATATTTTTATATTGTACCCCGCTCTGAAAGTAGTAAGGGCGGGTAATAAGTGCTTTCTAATTAATTAATTAATTGATTGATTGATTAATGGGATAGCTGATGGGATTCTATCAATGTCCGCTTGGTTTGACTACTCCTATTATTTAGCAGGGAGCCTATGCTTCATTTTTTGATGGTCTTCCTGTCATATGATTTATAACATTTAACACAGAATCTATCACAGCTAAATCTGTGGCTACACTGAAATACTCAGCCACAGATTATAGATTGGGAGAGGCACCTCCAATCTTGGAGTGACACAACCAGGTCTGGTTTTCAGGATATCCAATATGAATACGCATGAGAAATCTTTGCATGCACTGCCTCCATTGTATGCAAACCAGGCCTGTTTGTGGCACTCCAGGACCGGAGTGGCCTACCCCTGTTATATACAGTTCTACCGGCTTAACAATTCTGAGCAGAAGCAGGCATGGGCATCTCGGGGTATCACTGAAACCACCAGGACTGCGCTGGACTGACTTCAATTGCTCAACATCGGTAAGTGCTGCGCAGGAGGTGGACCCTTGGGCCGAGGCGGGGTTGACACTACCCATAGGGGAGGCCCTACGGGTCCCCACCATCGGTAGGTAGAGGCCGGCTGGAGCTTCGCCAATACCAGCCCTCGTTCCCCGTGAGTTGAGTCCTTGGAGGCCGGGGCTGGCTGGAGTTAGGTGGGCTTCTGTCTGGGAGATGATAAGGAAGTCAGCCAGGGACCAGCAACGGTGTGAAAGGAGAGTCTGTACTGGACGAGGCGGAGTCCCGGAGACCCGGGTGCCAAAAGGAACAAGAGTCAGACAGGGGGCTCCCGGGTAAAAGCAGGCCGAATCCTGAAAGGCTAAGTCCAGGGTTGAGACAGTTGAGGCATCGTAGAACAGGCTGAAGTCAGGGCAGGTGTCAAGCAAGGAGCAGTGGGGTAAGGCAAGGCAGAGGTCAGGTCCAGGAGATGATCAATAGCGTGGTCGGGCAAAGCAGAGGTCAGGTCCAGGAGAAGATCAATGGCGTGATCAGGCAAGCAGAGGTCGGGTCCAGGAGAAGATCAGTCCATAAATTAGTTGAGTAAGATGAAGCACAGGAACCAGAAGATCAAACTAGGATCAGGAATATGGAAGGAACAGGAACCAGGAACACGGAAGGAAATCACCAGAGGAGGCAACGAAGTACACGTCCAGCGTGGAGACCTGTTGCAAAGGCAACTAACAGGAGCTGGACCCGGCCTTATATACCGGAGCCCAGTGACATCATCATCTGGGGCCGCAGGTTGGATTCCTGCCGCGGTTCCTTTAAAAGGAACAGAGATGCGCGCACATGTGCCTAGGGAGGAGCGCGGCGCGGGACGGCAGCGCCTGTCTGCGGACCACGCAGAGAGGCCCACTGTGGAGCACAGGTGTCTGCCGTGGAGACAGTAGCACCGGGAGCAGCTCGAGGTCGGAGGCGGCGGCCCACAGCCGCGAAGGAAGTGGAGCCAGACGCTGAAACAAGCAGAAGAGAGTAAGAGGACCTTGCTGTGGGCCTGCTGTGGCCAGCACATGTAACAGTAAGTGAATAGCCCTTTAAGGATAACAATAACCCTCACTGGCTTCAGAATGAGTCCGATCTGTCTGGAGAATCACAGAGTACCAATTATTGGCGAATCAGTAGGTTGCATAAAGGTGACACTAACACATACTAGTACATGGTGAGTATGGATGAGCTGACCTAGAGAAAAAGAGCAGGAAGTTTCCTGTTTTGTTTTTTCCTGGGACTGCTCAAGGTTGGTAAGCTAGCAGGGGAGGAAAGTGTGCAGGTGGATTTGATATCCATCTCTAAGCCTTCATGAGAAAAGTAGTCCTGCACTATAATACAAAGACTGGCCTGTCAATCCCGTGACACGTAGAGCTGGGAGTTAAAGAAAAGCAATAACTGGTTCTTAGTATCCAGGGAGACTTAGTATTAATTGGTAGACTTCCAGTATGTTCCTATACACCAAATGTTATTGACAGAAGAACTTGTGTTACAAATTTTAGAACCTATGTGAGCTACATAGGTTGAATTTCTACTTCCATAAGCAGTGGCTATTTGTTGAACTCAAGAATCCATTTAACCATGGAGCTCTGAACAGACTGTGCTCCTTTCCATGAGCTCTGGAAGGTTGAAGGTGACCCTAGCACAAACACAAGATACGAGGCTTTTAAAGCTAATAATAGGCGAGGAATGTTAAGAGGGGACTGTGCAAACTCATCCTGCTCACATCTAGTTCAGTGAAACATTTCCATTTTGTCAATTTCATCAATATTTCTTAAAAAAAAAAAAAAGCATTTTTGCCATTTTTTTACAGCCTGTGTACTGTGGGGTGCCTTTTGTGCCAGATTATATCTGTCTGGGCCATTTATCAACTGTGCATGTGTCGGGCAGATAAAGTTCCACTGTAGATAGAATTAGCAGAAAGGAGTGGAGTCTTTGCCCCGCTTGGGACCTCAGAAGAGGTCGTCTTTGGGCCTGATCAGGACCTGGAAGGAGGCATCGACAGAGGTAGCCCAGCAGGGCTCATCCCGCCAGGCCAAAAACTGATGTCTACCACCATACACCTCTCCCCCTCTCCTCCCTTCCCAATAGGGTCAGCAGAATGAGGAAAAGAGCGACGACTCCTGGGATCACATCCTATTCCTCTACTGCTTGGGGTCTGACTGGTACTTTGAGCCACACAGCAGTTCAGTGTCCCACCAAGCGATGGAGGAGGACACGTCCACCTCACCACTGCTGTCTTCGTCCTTCTGCCAGCCTTCCTGGGAAGAGGAGGGTAAGGAGAGTTGGGGAATCATTTGGGGGGGGGGGGGAGGAGGGGTGGAACATGGGATAAGAGTGGAATTGGTGGAGGGGGGAGAAGTGAGAAGGGGCTGTGGATGAAAAGGGATTAAGGGGTGAGAGGGGATCAGCTCGAAGGTATGTGTGAGAGACAGGAGGGAATGCAGGGGAAGGGCTGAAAGACAGAGGATAGTGGTGCGTAGGGTGAGAGAATGCATGAAAAGAAAGTATTTGGAAATCTGGTGTATACCATGGGCGTACACCTTTGCAATATTTTCTTCTTTCTTAAGCTTATTGATATCCAAAAGATTTGGTGAAACATCTAGCATTATGTCCCCACAAATAGGACACATTTCCAAAATCTAAAACATCTCTGAGCTTTTCCAGCTTTACTTATAAGCACCTTTTCCCGATACAATAGTAAGTCCTGAAAATGTGTGGAGTGTGGAAAGCAAGGGAGGCTATGCAAGCAAAGGCCTGGGGCGCGCCGCAGGAAGTGCTCCCACGAAATAACACAGTCTACACATCCAGATTTGAAAGTCAGAATTATACAAGTTGCCCAGGAAGCAAAAGAAGTCACAGTAGCTCTTCACACTGCAAGAAACCTTTTGGTAAAAAAAAAAAAAAAAAATGTTGTTTACAGCAACCAGAGGTTGCATCCATCCCTTGGAGTAAACCTTCTACAGATGTTCTCCTGAAATGTAATTTACATAATCCATCTCTGGATAATTCCTATATTCGCCCAACAAAAAGGTGCCACAGCCTTCAAAGAATTCATTTTTTTCTGCAGGAACTGGGAGAACAGCACAGCTATGTCAAACGCAAGAGACTATCCTTTTCTCTTTCTTTTCTCATTAGCGAAAAACTCCTGTTATCTGCAGTACTGGGACAAAACAGACATTTTATTCCATCCACAGTGTTTCAGTGTGTAG